>NC_042631.1:17774186-20174186 GCF_901001135.1 Rhinatrema bivittatum
CCATCCCATCTTCTTCTTCTTCCCCCTCTCTCTCCTCCATCCATCTTCCTGTTCCCTACTGCCTCCTCCATCCCATCTTATTCCCCACTCTCTCCTCCATCCCATCTTCCCTATTCCCCACTGCCTCCTCCATCCCATCCACCTTCTGCTGTAGTCTTCACCCTCTCTTAATCACACTCTTCCCCATCCTATCCCCCTCTAGCTGTCCAATTCCCTTTATCCGAACCCTCAACTTATGTCCCATCCATCCTACCCTATTTTCCCGCTGTCTATTCCATTCATGTTGCCCTGCATCCTCCTTTTCACTGACTTCTCTTCACACCCATCTTCTCTCCACCTGTATCTCCTCTATTTCCAGCTGAACAGGACTCCAGAATCGTGCATCCAACCATGGAGGCCAAAAAAGAATTTGCAGCTATGCTTCTGGACACTGGAGGTTGAGTCTGATTGTAGTAAAGTAGTTAAAAGTGGGGCTGGGGAGGAGGAGCAGTATGATTTGTACTCAGAGTGAGATGTTTCTGCATCCTGCTATGTATGAATACTGATGAGTTTCTGATGTTAAGTTTTGTTTTTTCAGTCACTGGCGAGCTTGCATCGGAGGTGCTGTGATATTTGGAGAGATGGGGCGCTGGAGTCCCGTCCTTTTCATACTGCTCCTCTGGTTCTGCCCATAATGTTCCCCTTGCTGGAGGGATCCAGCACCAACCAGTTGTGGCGAGAGGGATAGGTCGTCCTGGCAGACCTCTTCAGTGCAGAGCGACTGGATGCTTGGCTATGTTCTCTGCTCGCTCTCTAATGGTGGGGCTCAGTGGGGTGCTCCTCTGCTTCTGATTCCCTTAGAAGCCGGAGCCCACTCTGAAATCCAAAGGTAATGCAATGCACTTTCCTTCCATGGCTGCCTCTTCACAGCTCATGACCTATCTTATGTGAATTTGCCCTTTGTCTTCCAGAAGGATCCCAGCATTTGAAGCAACTGTTGAGCTTTGCAATTGGCGGGCTTCTGGGTGATGTATTCCTGCACCTCCTTCCAGAAGCTTGGGCAATACACCTGCAGTGCCACCACAGTGAGGACATCTCTTGCCCCATTGTACTCCCTTGCCTGGGCATACTATCTGAAATACTGCCACAGATGGGAGAGATCGGTCCCTTCACTCCTTGCCGTTGGCGGCCGCTTTTCTCTGCAAGCATCCCCACAGGGTAACTCTGGGAATACTCTCCTGGGTCTCAGCTGAAGTGGGAAGGAACGCGTGACAACCTTGAGTGCAAGTGTGTCCCTTTGTGTTACTCATTCTGCCCAGTTATCACTTGTAACCTGGGAGATATACCCAGTTTTGGTACTATTCCTCTGCACATGACTTGAATATTTGGGAAGAGAATGTCAAATTCTTTCCATGCTTGACCAATTTGTGAATGCTGTAAATATAATGATGGCGCTTTGCAAAACTGTAGCAGCTGATTGGCATTTTTCTGTATACTAAGTCACATTCCTGAGTATGTCTGATGGGGAGGGAACAGAAGAGTCAGGCATCCATTCTACAATCACATCCTTTCAGGGGTGGGGGGGAGGAGGAGACATGCATCTTTTCTCTCAGTCACATCACAGTCTGTGCACAGTCCTACAGTCCACAGGGGAGGGAAACCGATAGGGGTGAGAGTGGTGCAGGGCAAGATATTTTTTACTTGCTAGTAGGGGAAAGAGGCCTGAGGGCATAGGTTAAGATATCTTTGCCTCATTACAGGGGGTAGGGAGAAAAGCATAAGGTTAAAAGTAATTATCTTTTCAGAGTGGGTGGAGGGAATCACAGTGAGGTGGTGTTCATTTCATCATCATACAGGAGGTGTGCAGACTCTGCAGCAGCAGCAGCTTCTGGGGCTCTGGGTGATCATTGGGTTCGTGAGTTTCCTTGTCCTGGAGAAGACATTCCCGGATGAAAGGCCATCATCTGAGCAGCAAGGAAAGCGCACTCCTCCACAACGGTGAGTCTCTGCAGATCGAGGGAGCAGGGCGAGCAGAATCGTGTGGGCCCCTGCATGCTGGACAACCGTTCTCGACTTTCCCTCCCCTCCTCCCCCCCCCCCCCCAGGAAAGAACCACACTGCACCAGGGGAGGCAGTGGATGGTACAGGGCTTTTAAAGAAAAAAGTTTCCGTATCATCTTCTCTGAAGAACGAAGAAACTTGACATTAGAACGCCGGATCCCTCTCTGCTGCTGTACCTTTCCAACTGAAGGCAGAGGGCAGAGGGCATCAAAGGGTTATGTTAGGGAATAACTTCTCATAGTCTTGGGAATTAAAATAGGGAGTTCCCCAAAGTTCAGTGCTCTCCCCGATCCGTTTCAACATGTGTCCGACCTCTATGTGTTCTGATGAAGAAGGCTGCTTTCAACTATCTCATGTATGCAGATGATGATCAGATTTATTCTGAGACTAACAAGATTTGACAAGAATGAATGCCTGTTTGTTATTGTTATTATTTACTTACTTATATTCCGCCTTTCACATAAGCAGAACAGACTACATAATACATACATATTAATGAAAACATAACAGAATAAAATAAAACCACAACAACACATTTCTTCTTGTATATAAACAATTAAAAGCTTCTATAAACCGCCATGGTTTTACTTTCTATTTCTACAGGTAATGCATTCCAAAATACTGGACATAAAATATAAAAAACTTTGCATCTAGTAGTAGACAAAGTAGCAGATGACAGTGTGGGAATACTTAGCAAATTCTGAGACGTGGACCATAACAAACGATTAAGCAGATAGTTTCTGTTTAAAGGACTTTGTAAAAAGCTATTTTGGTATTTAGCTTTATGTGTCAAAGTTAACAGTTTCAGTTGAATTTGCTGTGCCTCTGGTAACCAACGTAATTCCTTCAAGTAAAGTCTACAACTATCTTGAAGCTGTAACCCAAATACTGTCCTTACGGCTGCCTTCTGAATAAGCTGCAAAACATGTAGCAAGTATTTGAGCAAACCTCCATATAAAGAATTAATTGGTAAATTAAAACAGATTCTTTGGGTGAAGAAGTCATCTGTCTTTTCAATCTGAGAGGGTATTTCTGCCTTCAGTTGGTCAGCAGGCACCCTTTCTCTGTATGTTTATTGATTCAGAGGTGTCTATGACGGCTCGGATAGCTTTGGTCATAAAGATTGCTGCCTTCTATCTCTGTATGCTTTGTTGCTTTCAACCATATCCTGTCTGAAAAAGATATGCCTTGGTTACATCAAGATATGATTATTGTAATGTGCTCCATCTAGAGCTATCAAACAAGTAACTTCAGAGATTACAACCGATTCAGAATACTTCCGTGTGACTTCTTTTGAGCTTGATGCCTTCATGATCACATCACACCAGCATTGTGTAGCCTGCACTGCTCGCCTATCAGTCTTGAATGTCAGTGTAAAATCTCAACTGATTTTTCAAGCAGTGAATGATATGGGTCCGTAATATCTGTGCAACTGACTGATTCCCTCTTTGTTCATCTTGAAGATCATTGCAGTCTTCGCAGGAGGCTCTTCTGGTGTTACCATGGCTTAGAAATATCAGACATAGGGACAACACAGACAAGAGCAATCTCTTAACGCTGCGCTAGTGTTATGGAATTCGCTCCCTAAAGAGTTGAGAGTCTTGAAAGATTATCTGTCATGTATTTACTGCTGCCTTCTAATGGATTCTAGGAGCGTTTTAAATTGCTAGTTTTAATTGGAGTGGATATGGGTTGTGATTGACTCAGAGGGATTTAAGTGGAATGGTTATTCCTGCAGCCTGATGGCAAGCTGATTTCCTTTCCACCTGGATGATTGGGTTGATATATTTTATGCCACTGGATTTATTTTGCTGATTTGGGGAATGTGGTTTATGTTCTGTGTATAGGCTCCCACTGGTCTTTGGGGAGGGTCGGGTTATAAATGCACCACCGGCTACCCCCCTGGGCTTCATATCGACTGTGGTGTGGGCAGCCACGGTTCACTGTGTTTTATCTCTCCATGACTCAGAGCTCTTCCAGCGTTCCGGACAGGCTTTTAAACGGGCCCTGCTTCCCACGGAAACAGATAGTCCTGCCCAGAAAGGCCAAAGCCAACTGCGGGCACAGCAATGGCTCCCTGCGTCAGCCCCAGAGCCCGCAAGGCAGCAAGATCAAGGTAAGTGACTGTTCCATAGCGACGTCTCCGGCAGCTCCAGCCTGGAGAAACCCTCCCCCCTCCGTACGCTACGTCTCTGCCAGTAGCCGACATGTTCCGTCTGCGCTTACTTCTGTGACGTTGCCCATGAGCTGTTTCTGTTTCTCTTCATTAGATCAGTGGATATCTTAACCTGCTGGCTAACACCATTGATAACTTTACGCATGGGATGGCCGTGGCTGGGAGTTTCCTTGTCAGTAAAAAGGTAATGCCGCACCGCTTGATCTTCTGTAAGGGATTGTGTCTGCACTGCTTTCTCCCTTCAGGGTATGTGGGCCCGGATAACTTTAGTCTTGACTGGCTATATTAAAACACAGCCGATTACGTGGCCGCAAACCGAAACAAAAACAAGGTGATAGGGCCAGCAGGCCTGATCCCCACCCCACCCATACAAAATGTTAAATGTTGTGGGCCTATCGGCACGGGGAGCTTCTCCTCCCTCCCCCCCACCCACTGAGCAGCAGCCTTCCTGCCCTGCCTGAGGCGGGAGGGGTTTGGCGGAGCCGGCTGTGGAGAGAGGATTCTTGTTTGGCTTGGGGTTTTTGGAGGGGGGGGGGCCCAGAGGTGTCTGATAAATTCAGAATTACAATATTTCATATCTTTTGCGGTGGTTGAAGCACCTGACTGAGTGTCGTCTTTTTATATCTCCTGTTTGATTATTTTTACTTATCTTTAAGCTGGAGATTTGACAGGCTCTTGATTGATTGTCAGATGTTTTTTTATGTAAAGTAGTGTAATGTCTTGTTTGGTTGTTTTATTTCTTTTAAATGTTATATGCTTTTCTGCATGCTTTTTATTGTAAACCACTTTGCATTATGACTGGATAGTATAGACATGTTTTATGTTTTATTGTAAACCACTTTGCATTATGACTGGATAGTATAGACATGTTTTAAATAAATAAATCGTCTGGAGGAACTTGTGGCAAGGGTGGTAGTTTGAGTGCTTTGCCGACCATGTTCTGTTTGGTAGGGGCGAGGGGAATCTGGCCTGCTGTACTGATCACCTTTTCTTTGTTTCAGTTTTCAGCCTCTTAACTGCCTGTGTTGTAATACAGTCTGTTAATTAATTTTCAAATCTAATCGGCTATATTCAGACATTTGAGTGTATTCAGTGAGAGATGTTTAACCTGACTGTGACTGTAGCTGGATAAATTGTCCGTTAACTGCTTTTTCAACATTGGCCTCTTTGAGAAACTGGGTGAACCCTCAGGTATACAGATGGACACTCGGACACATACACAGACAGGCAGGCACGTGCATGAATAGGAACAGGCGGGCACTCGCTCAGGCCACATACATGTAGAGATGGAGGAGAACTCCCTCGGGCACACGCTCGTACATAGTCAAGCCCCGCAGAGAGACGGGAAAGCACATACGGCGAGAGATGCACCTGCGTGGGCTCAGACTCATGCACTCAGGTGCACATTCACACAGTTCAGCCATAAATCCCCTTTCCCAGCCTGCTTTGTGCAGAGATTGTGGAGAGAACTCGGGACAGTGGCTCCGGGGGCTAGGCAGAGGTGCTGATGTGTGTGCTCTTGGGTTATTGCACTTTCTGGTGTTACGTATCGTAATGACTCCTGCAGGGACTGAGCCAATTTAGAACCTGCACCAGGACAAGGAGTGCCATCATGTTTTCAGCATCCAGAGTGCACTGGGGCGAATTTATCAAACTTGTACTCCGGTGCAAAAATTGCTCCCAACATCTCAAGGAAGCTCTACTAGCATGGGGAGAGCTGTCAGGGCAAAACTGGAGCAAGAATTTGATGTGTGTGTGCTCTCTGAAGATGGGCCGTCTTATTCTGCTCCATACAGGTCGGGATATTGACCACGGTGGCAATTTTACTGCATGAGATCCCTCATGAGGTGAGTGACTTCTTCAGACTTCATCTTGTCTCCAATTGCTGCATGCTGGAGGGGGGGGGGGTCTATTCCCTTTGGGAGAATGTCTCTTCTATGTCCCTGATTTCTATATGCAAAAGAAGTGATGTGTGTGTGCATTGGCAAAGTGGCAATAGTGTTTGGTGGAGTACGTGCATCACTAAATGGAAAACAATATGTTGTGGGGAGGAACAAAGGGATCGCTGCTCAGCCACCCATAACAGAGTAGTCAGCACTGCATATGGTGAAATAAGCTGCCTGCTGTTTCTCCTCCTTCAACTCTCTCGGTCCTATGGCAGCAGGGGAGCAGTTACAGTGATACCACCCTAGATGTAGAGCTCAGCAGTAGCACCGCGGAACTAAAATACAAGAAAACAAGTCCATGGGGACTGTAAAGCTGATGCACCTCCTGCTAAGAAACATGTCACCGGTCTGCTACTTCGGCAAAATCACAGGCAAAGGCGGTTTTATTGTTGCAGGAGCCCGCTGAAGCACAGAATTCAACTGTTGCTAGTGAAGTGGCAGCCATTTTGAAATGGTTCCGACAGGCTTCTAGCTCCATGTCAGATCTCAGCCTCTGCTCAGACTACCAGCATTTCTGTCAGTTGTGATGTTGGTTATAATGATGGGAACACATATCTGTTTGGAACTTGACTGAGACAATCAACTCTGGTCTTCCTGTGACTGCAAAAGACAGATTAATGGGTGGGGGAGAGGGGAGGCGATGAGATGGGAGACGGGAGAGATAAATGAGTGACAGGATGAGGAGAAGAGGGGTAGATGAAGGATAGGCGATGGAAGACCTTGTAAATGATATTATGTAGCCGAAATCAGTCAATGTGTCTCGAATCTCTGTTTTCCCTCAGTATCTTCCAGAAGGGCAGCCCTTCTGGTAAGAGAGGAGATATTCACCCTGAGTTCAGTCCATTAGCTTTGACCTCCTCTGTTTACAGGTGGGCGACTTTGCCATCTTGCTTCGGGCTGGCTTTGATCGCTGGAGCGCAGCTAAGATGCAGCTCATCACGGCCCTGGGGGCGATCCTGGGAGCCTGCTTCGCCATCTGTGCTCAGTCACCAAAGGGAGCAGGTGAGGAGGCGAAGCTACTCCAGATCCAAAAGTGAGGGGGGGGGGGGGCCGAGTATGGAGATGTTCAGTGGATCCCCCTTGCTCAAGGCGTAGGGGACTTCGGTCACTCTGGAAGAGTGGGCGATAGGTAGACGGATGACTCCGGTTCCAGCAGAGTCATGGAAAAGAGTGCGCACGCGGATCTTGCCCAGTGTGGAAGAAAGGCGGGCATTGCTGGGTGTGGAGAGCGCCGTTGTACTCTTTGTTGGTTCACATGTCAAGATGCGTCTGTAGTTCAGAGTTCTGTAGGTTAACTGCAAGGGAATCTTATCTAATGCATGAATTGCAATTACTCGGGGCCCTGCCCCAGTATGTCTGGGATACCTGGCTTTTGGCCGAGAGCTGCCTGTGGCAGGGAGAAACCTCCGAAAAGATTTCTCTGTGTACGTCCAAAATTTAGACCTGGATATAACCCAGCGCAAACTTGCGCTAAACCTAGAAAAAAAAACTGAAATGGTTTTGATGCAGTACCGTGAGGCCATTTCTAAGCTCGTCGCTCTAAAGACTGCTAATGAGAACATAGAAGTGGTCTCCCAGCCCGAGAGTCTAGGTGTTGTTACTGACTCAAAACTGTCTTTTATGCCACCAATCAAAGCTGGCGTTAGATCGGGCCTCTTTAAGTTACGATTGCTCAGACCATTAAAGACATTGATAGATCCCAACGATCTTCGTTCGGTAGTCCAGCTACTAACAGTGCCACTTGTAGACTCTTGTAACTCGCTATACGTAGGCCCACCTGCTGTTGTCCTCAAGTCGATTCAGCTTCTGTTAAATGCTGCTGTCCAGTTAATATCGGGACTTTCAATGCGTGAACACATCACTCCAGTGTTATGGCATTTTCAGTTTGCTTCCATGCCAGTATAGAATTCAGTATAAAACTGCATTGCAATATACGAAAAGTTTCAAAACGCGATTGAAAACGTTATTGTACAAACAAGCCTACCGATGATGTTTTGCCCTGTGTTATATCTCACGCTATTTAGGCCTGTAGATGCTATTTCCTTTACAATTGCATGTGATTTCATCCATTTTGATGTTATGTCAGTTTTCCTATTTTAAGAATGTTATTTTTAGCCGCCTAGAGTCTTTGTGCATAGGCGGCATGCAAGTAAATTAATCGTAACCATGGCCGTGCGATGGGGCAGGTTTGCTTCTCCACTGGTCAGACATCGTTTCCTTTCGCTGTCTGCAGGGGAAACTGTGGCATGGATCCTGCCGTTCACCTCCGGGGGGTTCCTGTACATCGCACTGGTGAATGTGCTGCCTGATCTCTTGGAAGAGAAAAGCCCTAGGTGAGTGAGTGCACGGTTAGAAGGGGGGGGGGTGGCAGGAGAGAAATCCTCCTGGGTCCATAGCATACAGATGTTAAGGGGGGGGGGGGTCCACCGAGTAAGATCCTTCCAGTTTCCCCAGTTTGTTTCCTGATGCAGCGCTGCAGGTCCCAGTTCCTTTCTCTTCCCTTTTTCACCTTTGGGGATACTCTGTGCCTATCCCCCTGCTTCCTTGAATTTTCTCCCTTGCTTTAGCTTTCACCCTGAGAGGCCAGTCCATAGTTCCAGGCCCGGATATAGGGGTAGGAAACTGCCTCGGACGCCAAATATCCAGGCCAGAGCGGACGCTGCTTCTGCTTTAGGGCCATTTGCAGGCCCGGCTTCAGTGGGTGTCGCCCCCGGCACTTTGCCTTATGGGCAGCGAAATCTTAAAATCCAGCTCTGCATGCATCCATCCAGGAGCAGTAATGGCCCAGTGTCTCTGCTCCCTGGGAAGAGACGCACAGCCGTCCCGTAAGGACTGAAACTCATGCAGCCTTTTACATTCCGTTGCTGAATTTCACAGTTTTGAGCTTTCAGCCTTAGTAAACGAGCCAGACCTGCTCATATTGGGGGGGCCCCTGTGAATAGCCTGCATTGGGTGCAATGTTCACAGGCACTTTTACCCCACATACATCAAAATTAATTTTCAAAGGCTTAACAAAGTGCATTGTTTCTCTTTTGAAATTTAGCAGCCTCTAAGTGCACTTAGCAGCCACATTGTCCTTGTAACGCTGCACCTGTTTTTTTTTTTTGTGAGGGCAAAATAGTACGTGTACGTTTGAAAACAAGGCGGCTCCGCTGTACCCCGCTCTCCTCTGCCTGGCTAAAAGTGCTTGCTCTTGTGGATACATTTAGCCAGGCAGAGGAGAGCGGGGTACAGCGGAGCCGCCTTACTTTGGATGAAATCTGAGTGCTGGGCAATGATTGCAGGCCCCGTGCTGCCAATGCTACATGCTTACTGTGGAGAACGTCATTGGGCATCGCAGCCCTGTTGCAGATGTTCCCCTGTGCTGCCTCTGACGATATCCGGCAATATCTGGGCTTCCAGGACGGCTTATTCACTTTGTGACCCACAGATACCCCCCAGGGTCTGCCCATGTGCTTCCAGAGCTCTTACATGTCTCTAACATAAACAACACAAGTAAATGACGTCAGAAAAAGACCCCAAGTGATCCATTCAGTCTGCCCAGCAAGCTTTCATTTTTAAATTGTATTCATAGGCTGATTGTTGTTCTGTGCAGATTACCTCCGTCAACACGGGTTACACTTCATGTTTTGTCTATTACTTGGCAGCCCTGGTGACTTTCTCCCTGTCTTCACAGCTACTCCTAGCACTGCTCTCTCGCTGTCTGTCTCTCCCTGTCTCCTTAGTTACTGGCAGTGCTGGTAACTGTTTCCCCTAGGACAAGCAGGATGGTGGTCCTCACACATGGGTGACATCATCGGATGACAGAAAACATATATCAGAAGTTTCTAGAACTTTGGCTGTGCGCACTGAGCATGCTCAGCATGCCCTAAACCACGCGTCCACGTGGGGTCCCTCTTCAGTCTCTCTTTTTTCCCGTGAATGTGTTGTTGAGCTCGTAGCTTTTCTGCTTGAAATTGCCTTGGGAAAACTTTTTCACTGATTTTTTTAGGTGTTCTCGCATGTCTCATCGACACCAGGTCCCCTTCAGTTCCCCTTAGTCTCCTCAGTTAGGATTTTCGGGCGGTTCGGTAAGTTTCGTTTTGCTTCTGTCATAGCCCGTGGTGGCGATGCCTCAGTGCCTGTTGGCTGCTCACTGCCACTGCCCAGTGTCTGAGGACTATGTCCATCATGGACCCCATGTCGAGTGTGTCCTCTGCCTGGGGGCATTGCATGATGTTTGGGGTTCCTGTATTTGCACCCAGATGACCCCCAAAGGACGTCACGCTTGACTCAACAGGATGGAAAAGCTCTTCGGGTCGAGGAAGTCCAAGCCATCATCATCGGCGGCATCTGCACTGAAGGACCTAGAAGCCACATCGAGCCATCGACATTGACGGGTCTTTCGGTTCCATTGGTGCCATTGGCAAATGGGGCGCTGGGGACCATCCTCTGTTGGTCTCTGCCAGGTCGAGGACGTCGGGATCATTGTCATCGACCTCGGCACCGTGGAAAGACCGGGCCGAGCACCGAGGGAAGCCGAGGAAGCATCAGCACCGGTCAACTTCGATGCATGGTACTGGGCTCAGAAAGGCCCTGGTTGAAGCTGTGATGCCCCAGGGCTACCAGATTTGAAAAGCATCAGCTAGAACACCACTTGCTAGTGGTTGAATCTGCTCTCAAGAAGGCCAGACCCTCTTGGACCCATGCCTCAGCACCCCCGGGGAAGGATCACAGAGCGATGGATGCTCTTGAGAGAAAAGCATTCCAGGGGGGCCAGGTTTATTGCCTGCATTGGCTCTCACCAGCTCTACATGAGCAGATGCAGGAGCTGGCCGAGCAGCTGCCTCAGCAGTAGCAAGAGCCTTTCCTATTGCTGGTGCATCAGGGCCTGGAGTGTGGAAAAAATGAGGTTTGTTCAACCTATGAAGTTTCCAACTCTGCAACGAGGATATCTACGGCGGGAATCGGTGCCCGCAGAATGGCATGGCTGCGGGCCTCGGATCTCCGTCCGGAGGTACAAGAAAGACTAACAGACTTGCCGTGTATAGGAGACAACCGCTTCGGAGATTAGGTGAGGGTCACAGTGGCCCAGTTACAGGATCACCATGAGACCCTCTAACAACTCTCCACTACCACTTTGGGCCTGCCCTCCTCAGCCAGGTGGTTTGTGAGGCAGGGTCAGAGGAAGTACTGTCCTCCAGCCCCTCACTCCCGTTCACAGAGGATGAGCTCCCATGACCGTCCCAGGCAACAGAGAGCTCCAAAACCCCAGCGGCTCCCCAGCTAAACCCTGTGATGGCGTTTTGATTGGATCGTAGGGGACATCAGCCAGCCACCTGTACCCGAGATGCTGGACCCCCCCCGCCCAGGTCCTGGTGGCTTCCAGGAAGCCTTCCACTAGAAAGTCCTATGGACTGAAGTGGAGGAAATTTTCCATGTGGTGTGAGCAGATACAAATTTCATAATTCTATGGTACAAGATTAAAGAAGGACCCCGCATGGTTTAGGGCAGGCTGGGCATGCTCAGTGTGCACAGTCAACGTTCTAGAAACTTCTGACATAAGTTTTCCGTGTCGGGGCTCCATCCAATGATGTCACCCACGTGTGAGGACTAACATCCTGCTGTCCTAGGAGAACACCTGTTACAGGTAAGCAACTCTGCTTTCCCAGGTACTCCCAGCTCTGCTCTCTGTCTTTCTCCCCCTGTCCCTTCAGGTACTGGTTACATTGGTGACTCTGTCTCTGTCTCTCCAGGTACTCCCTGACACAAGTCTGCCTATTGTGTGGTGGCATCTCGGTGATGGTGGTGTTATCATTCACGGCGGAATGAGCTTTGCTGAATATTTCAGGGACTCATGGACCTGGATGGAAATACTTGACTGTTACTTAGCAATAACAAACACTCATTTAAAACAAACAAAGATGCGTGCAGAACAAAGGAGACGTAGATTGTATTGCTGGATGAACGGACCATGCCGTCACTTCCACTGACTGGTGCATCTAGTCCCAACATTTTATTTAACTGAATTTTTAGTACAACCTCACCAAACATTCATCCCTGTGCCAAACTATATCGCTGTTACACTGACAGGATACCACGCCAACATCAACTGTCTCCTTGCACCAGATCACACCTGTATTACATCCGTGTCAAGAACCTCTCTGCATAAGACCATGCCACTGTTACACTGACTGGATACCACATCAGCGTCACGGGTCTCCCTGCATAAGATTATTCCACTGTTATTGTTTCTGGATACAACACCAGTGATAAGAGGAGGTGGGATGGGACAAAGCAAGACTTACTGTCACTCAAAGAGAGCAAGACGAAGGATTATCTACTACACTAAAGAAGGTCATATACTCCCTAACCAAAGGTACAAACTGGCATTAAACTTGACTGGCACTGATTCAGTAACAGGACAGAAGCAGATATTAAGCAAAAAGGGTTGAGCCCCTTCCTGATTTACACCCTGTCTGCTCTCAGTATAGGATATGCGGGTGGCAAGGAAAATTCTGATACCCACCTCTTCATCTCTCATGACAGCAGCATGCCTAGAAATTCTACATCCTTGGTATTTTCATACCCTCAATCCCAACACAAGAGCACTTGTGGGATTTATACCCTTTACGTCCAGAAATCCTCTGGTGTACTACAGAGATAATATCAGTGAGCAGTTCTGTGATGGGGGGTGCAGTGACCATGCTCCCAGTGAGCAGCTCTGTGATATGATGCAGTGACTGTGCTCCCAGTGAGCAGCTCTATGATAGTGTGCGATGACTGTGCTCCCAGTGAGCAGCTGGGTGATGGGGGTGCAGTGACCGTGCTACCAGTAAGCAGCTCTGTGACAGTGTGCAGTGACTGTGCTCCCAGCAAGCAGCTCTGTGATAGGGTGCAGGGACCGTGCTCCCAGTGAGCAGCTCTATGATTGGGTGCAGTGACCGTGCTCCCAGTAAGCAGCTCTGTGATAGTGTACAGTGACTGTGCTCCCAGTAAGCAGCTCTGTGATGGGGTGCAGTGACCGTGCTCCCAGTAAGCAGCTCTGTGATTGGGTGCAGTGACTGTGCTCCCAGTAAGCAGCTCTGTGATTGGGTGCAGTGACTGTGCTCCCAGTAAGCAGCTCTGTGATAGGGCAGTGACTGTGCTCCCAGTAAGCAGCTCTGTGATAATGTGCACTGACTGTGCACCCAATAAGCAGCTTTGTAATAGATTGCAGTGACTGTGCTCCCAGTGAGCTGCTCTGTAATAGTGGGGTAGTGACTGTGCTCCCAGTAAGCAGCTCTGTGATAGTGTGCAGTGACCGTGCTCCCAGTAAGCAGCTCTGTGATAGTGTGCAGTGACTGTGCTCCCAGTAAGCAGCTCTGTGATTGGGTGCAGTGACTGTGCTCCCAGTAAGCAGCTCTGTGATTGGGTGCAGTGACTGTGCTCCCAGTAAGCAGCTCTGTGATAGGGCAGTGACTGTGCTCCCAGTAAGCAGCTCTGTGATAATGTGCACTGACTGTGCACCCAATAAGCAGCTTTGTAATAGATTGCAGTGACTGTGCTCCCAGTGAGCTGCTCTGTAATAGTGGGGTAGTGACTGTGCTCTCAGTAAGCAGCGCTGTGATAGGGTGCAGTGACCGTGCTCCCAGTAAGCAGTTCTGTGATAGGGTGCAGTGACTGTGCTGTCTGTGAGCTGCTCTGTAATGGGGGAGCAGTGACTGTGCTCCCAGTAAGCAGCTCTGTGATAGTGTGCAGTGACCGTGCTCCCAGTAAGCAGTTCTGAGATGGGGTGCAGTGACCGTGCTCCCAGTAAGCAGCTCTGTGATAATGTGCACTGACTGTGCTCCCAATAAGCAGCTTTGTAATGGATTGCAGTGACTGTGCTCCCAGTGAGCTGCTCTGTAATAGTGGGGTAGTGACTGTGCTCTCAGTAAGCAGCTCTGTGATAGTGTGTAGTGACCGTGCTCCCAGTAAGCAGCTCTGTGATAGTGTGCAGTGACTGTGCTCCCAGTGAGCTGCTCTGTAATAGTGGGGTAGTGACTGTGCTCTCAGTAAGCTGCTCTGTAATGGGGGAGCAGTGACTGTGCTCCCAGTAAGCAGTTCTGTGATAGGGTGCAGTGACTGTGCTGTCTGTGAGCTGCTCTGTAATGGGGGAGCAGTGACCGTGCTCCCAGTAAGCAGTTCTGAGATGGGGTGCAGTGACCGTGCTCCCAGTAAGCAGCTCTGTGATAATGTGCACTGACTGTGCTCCCAATAAGCAGCTTTGTAATGGATTGCAGTGACTGTGCTCCCAGTGAGCTGCTCTGTAATAGGGGTATAGTGACTGTGCTCCTAGTAAGCAGCTTTGTAATAGATTGCAGTGACTGCTCCCAATAAGGTCTGTGATGGTGAGCAGTGATTGTTCTCATGAGCTGCTCCTTGATGGGGTGTAGTGATTGCACTCCCAGTGAGTAGTTTTGTGATGGCGTGCAGTGATTATTCTCCTTGTGAGTTGCGCCTTGATAGGATGCAGTGACTAAGCTCTCTGTGAGCTGCTCTGTGATAGGGTGCAGTGATTGTGATTCATGAGCTGCATTTTAATGAGGTACAGTGAATTCCCTGAGATGCTCTATGATGGAGTGTGGTGAAAGTGGTCCATGAGCTGTTCTGTGATTGGTGCAGTGACTGTTCTCTGTGAGCTGCTCTGTGTTGGGGTGCAGTGACTGTTCTCTGTGAGCTGCTCTGTGTTGGGGTGCAGTGACTGTGCTCCCTGTGAGCCTCTCTGTGTTAGGGTGCAGTGACTGTTCTCTGTGAGCTGCTCTGTGATGGGGTGCAGTGACTTCCTGTGAGCTGTTCTGTGTTGGGGTGCAGTGACTGTGCTCCCTGTGAGCCTCTCTGTGTTGGGGTGCAGTGACTGTTCTCTGTGAGCTGCTCTGTGTTGGGGTGCAGTGACTGTGCTCCCTGTGAGCCTCTCTGTGTTAGGGTGCAGTGACTGTTCTCTGTGAGCTGCTCTGTGTTGGGGTGCAGTGACTGTGCTCCCTGTGAGCCTCTCTGTGTTAGGGTGCAGTGACTGTTCTCTGTGAGCTGCTCTGTGTTGGGGTGCAGTGACTGTGCTCCCTGTGAGCCTCTCTGTGTTGGGGTGCAGTGACTGTTCTCTGTGAGCTGCTCTGAGATGGGGTGCAGTGATTGTGCACCTTATGAGCAGCTCTGCTACCGAACATCCTGGAGCTAAGGAATCTGGAAATGGGAGCAATCTGTGCTGGTTTCTTTTTCTATCATATCAATGCAATGCCGTTGCCATGTAGTCTTATTATAATTAGTGAGACCTCATATAAAGTGGCGGGCTTTCACTGAAATAGCCCCGGTCAGCCACTGTGTTAGTTGTGCGGTCATTTAATATTTGTAGGACCGTCACTGTATTGTAATCATTGGTCTCTCTAATGGTTGCTTCTCATTTTTATAAAGGTTTTTCACATTTTTTTAACGACAAACTTATGTCAGTTTAAAGGCAGTAAGATTTTTGACTTATCGTAGCGAGGTTTGCAGCAGGGATATCACGCTGGCGTTGGCCCGACACGGCTCTTGTTTCTGTGAACCGTCTTCAGGGGCCGCGATATGCCAATTCTATAATAAAACAAAGATTGCTTCAAGAAAACCGTGGTATATAACATCAAGATAAAGACAATTTGCTGCAAAATACATACGATTCCCGGGACTGCCAACTGGGTTCTGCTACTAGGCTGCAGCTATATCTGGGCAGCAGGATCCGCCATCTTACTGAAACCATTTTTGTACCTACCGAAATGGGCGGGATCAATTAACGGGATGATTACGTCAAAATCAATTAAATTAAATCGCCAGATGAGCGAAGACCATTCGACTGAGTCATTGAGACCTTGTGGAGATTGTGTGGCTAGAGTATAGATCCACCATTGTTCACGATGATTTAAAAATTGATTTGGGTCTCCACCACGAGGATTAGGAGATACTTGTTCCAAAATGGCCCACTGAAGTTGGTCGAATGTATGACCTGTCTGTACACAATGATTAACCATAGGTGCTTCCAGGTTGGCTGTGTTAAGACCTTTATAAAAATGAGAAGCAACCATTAGAGAGACCAATTATTACAATACAGTGACGGTCCTACAAATATTAAATGACCGCACAACTAACACAGTGGCTGACCGGGGCTATTTCAGTGAAAGCCCGCCACTTTATATGAGGTCTCACTAATTATAATAAGACTACATGGCAACGGCATTGCATTGATAAGATGGTATATTGAAACCACAGTTAAGAATACATCATACAAATACAGTTTCAATCATAAGGTTTCTTTTTCTAGTCATTTTGTCCTCAGTCTATATTTCAGGACTGAGGCTGAATTGTTTTCATGACTCTTGAATACTCCGCACCTTCTAAAACAAATGCAATTTTACAAGTGTTATTTTTAGTATATTTTATAAGAATGCTCATTGCAGAGTTTTATTGTTCTTATATATATATATATATGTGTGTGTGTAGGTACCCTTTTGTGCACACACACACACTCATTTTGCATGGGCTTATAAAGTGAATAAAGCAAAAGTTATAATTTTTTTACCCGTCTTATTCTTTGGGTTATGTGGAATAAAGCTTGCCCCTTTTTCTTTTTCCGATATCCTGTACAGGATGTCGAAAAAAAAAGTCTGGAGAACCTGTTCCATCAGCACCAGTTTCCCTCTGTGTGCACGCAACTCTCTGCTGCCTGGAGAATCCCGGGTAAACTCTGTGGCATCGGGAAGATGGGTGCGTAAGTGACCGTATTGGATGCTGGAAGATGACGTCCATGGAAGCACAAGTTTTTCCTAAGCCTTGGAGGTTACACGTGTAAGCTAATCAGCGGTGGAAAGTTCCGTGCAGAGGCTGGAAAAGCGCACCCGTGCACACACGTACGCACGCACGCACACACACACACACACACTACACCTTTTTCATCTTGTTAGCCCAGCAGTTTCCTCAGGCCCCAGTTCATAACCTTGTTTGATAAACCCCCCGGTAGCCTAGACCTTGTATTGATGGCTCCTTGGCTCCCTCTGGAACCTGATTCACGTGCACAGAGTCTCGCTGCTAGGCGTCGCCGAGACTGCCTCCCCCTCCAGGGGTTGTGAAGGCTGCCTGGCAGCTGGGCTTAGGAACTGAACCTGCATCTTCTACGCGGCAGCACAGAGCAGTGCTGATGAGCCCCTGGCTTTGCCCCCCATAAAACTTGCTCTTTCTTTTCAAAACTATTTGTTTACTTTTTCACAATCTGCCTCCGTGCACAGGCATCAAATTTCTAGTGATTTCCTTTCTCCCTCTGCTTTAGCTACTGCCAAAAAAAATCCCTTTCCAGCCATCTGGAAAATTAAACAAATTTCAAACAAGAAATAGATCTCCAAACTGGGACAAGCCTAGGGCTGAAGAGACTGGTAATTGGTTTCTAACCTCAGCTCCAACTCCTCAGGATCCAGGAAAATCACTTTGTCTCCCCCCTACTATCTATTTACCCAAAATGGATAATGCCATGTTATGCGCCAAACATGCTTCCCTGTACGAACCCGGATCAGTCCAGGCCATGGGTTGTTCACCCCCCCCCCCCCCTTCCAGCAGATGGAGTCAGAGCAAAAACTGAGGGGGCGCTCTCTCATGACTGGTGCGCCCTCTGTAAACCTTCGGTATTTCTCTGACTCCAGCAGATCGACAGTTGGCTCCTTCAGTTCCCCACTTTTATTTCTTTCCCATTAATAGTATTTACTTGGATGGATCTTAGTTAAAGAAAATAGAAAAGAAGGATTTTTGGCCATACAGACTTGCAGGCAGGGATTGCTTTTGGTGGCAGGCCAGTCACTTGTTATTTCGTTATTGTAATATCGATTTTCTGGGGTAAGCTGTGATTTTCCTTTCACAGACATCGCTTTGCTGCCTTAGGGGTGAAGTTGGTGGTCCAACCTCTCCCCCTCGATATCGACCCGCTGCCCTGGGATGTCGTTTTCCTCAGGGCAGCCTCTAAGCTTCAGAGACGCGGCATTCCTCTGGCTTGTGTAAAAAAAAACAAACAAAAAAAAAAACAGGATAAATTACTAAGGGTTAACTCCCTTAAGTGAGCGGGTCGTCTAACTTTAATTTGCAGCACAGGGCTCCTTTCTCCTGGCTGCCAGCAGCTTTCTTTGGAGCTTGACACGATGCAGTGCCTGCGGGGAGCCCGGCTCGCGGCTCTCTCGGGAAAGCTTGGGTGCTCGGTGCCTCCCCGGCAGGGAGGGCACCTCGAGCCCTCCGGGGACGGTCAGTTTCGCGCTTACGCGTGCGCCAGGCTCTGAGGAGGGCAGCCCCGTTCCCGTCAACCGCGGGAATGGTGGCCATTTTGGATTCCGAATTACCTCCTCCGACGCAGCCTCCCGCAGGCTCAGATTCTGATCGGGCTAATTCTCCTCTGGTTTTTGTTCCGGTTCACCTCCCCGACTCAGAACCACACCCTGTTTCAATATCTGGAGGTCACCAACAACTTCCGTTTATGAGATCACCTCTTTGTTCTCTGGAGTGGCCCCCGGAAAGGATGCAAGACTTCAAAAACCACCATAGCCCGATGGCTGAAGGAAGCAATCTCTACGGCGTACACTGGCGCGGGGCGTTCACCCCCAGAAGGGATAAAAGCTCATTCTCTCCGAGCTCAAGCGGCTTCCTGGGTAGAAAGCCGAGCGGTCTCTCTGCAGGAAATTTGCTGAGCGGCTACTTGGAAGTCCTTGCACAATTTTGTGCATCACTATCGCTTGAATCTTCAGCTACCGACCTCGGGTTCTTTTGGGGCTCAGGTCATTCGAGCTGGGCTATCAGTGGCCCACCCTACTTAGGGAAGCTTTGATACATCCCACTGTCTGGACCGATCCTGGTATGTACAGGGAAAAGAAAATTATTTCCTTACCTGCTAATTTTCGTTCCTGTAGTACCATGGATCAGTCCAGACGCCCACCCTCAGGATTATTGGGTTTTAATGGGACTTATCTGCCAGCTCGACTTTGTAAGTAATTGTTTCAGGACCGGTTTGGTACTGATCGAGATTTCTGGTTGCAAGTTTGTTTAGACATGTTGACAGTTCATGTGGTTTAATCTGTATTGATCCATCCAAGGTTGTTATTCTTGCTTGGATATTCTTAATACTGAAGGTTTACAGAGGGCGCACCAGTCATGAGTGAGCGCCCCCTCAATTTTTGCTCTGACTCCATCTGCTGAACAGGGGACATATCGCACCGTCTGGACTTATCCATGGTACTACAGGAACGAAAATTAGCAGGTAAGGAAATAATTTTCTTTTATGGCACTTCTCCATGTTCACAAGAATACTGTACTTGTTGGGGGGGTACCCGTAATGGAGAGGGTTTTCATGGGTAATGATTCAGATGGACTGAATCAAATCACGGTGAACCTAGAAGATGTGGTAGGCCTGATTGACAAACTGAAGAGTAGTAAGTCACCTGGACCAGATGGTATACACCCTGAAGACTGGAGAATAGCAAATGTAACCCCAATATTTAAAAAGGGCTCCAGGGGCGATCCGGGAAACTACAGGGGCGATCCGGGAAACTACAGACCGGTTAGCCTGACGTCAGTGCCAGGAAAAATAGTGGAAAGTGTTCTAAACATCAAAATCACAGAACATATAGAAAGACATGGTTTCATGGAACAAAGTCAGCATGGCTATACCCAGGGCAAGTCTTGCCTCACAAATCTGCTTCACTTTTTTGAAGGAGTTAATAAACATGTGGATAAAGGTGAACCGGTAGATGTAGTGTACTTGGATTTTCAGAAATCGTTTGACAAAGTTCCTCATGAGAGGCTTCTAGGAAAAGTAAAAAGTCATGGGATAGGTGGCGATGTCCTTTCGTGGATTGCAAACTGGCTAAAAGACAGGAAACAGAGAGTAGGATTAAATGGGCAATTTTCTCAGTGGAAGGGAGTGGACAGTGGAGTGCCTCAGGGATCGGTATTGGGACCCTTACTTTTCAATATATTTATAAATGATCTGGAAAGAAATACGACGAGTGAGATAATCAAATTTGCAGATGACACAAAATTGTTCAGAGTAGTTAAATCACAAGCAGATTGTGATAAATTGCAGGAAGACCTTGTGAGGCTGGAAAATTGGGCATCCAAATGGCAGATGAAATTTAATGTGGATAAGTGCAAGGTGATGCATATAGGGAAAAATAACCCATGCTATAATTACATAATGTTGGGTTCCATATTAGGTGCTACAATCCAAGAAAGAGATCTAGGTGTCATAGTGGATAACACATTGAAATCGTCAGTTCAGTGTGCTGCGGCAGTCAAAAAAGCAAACAGAATGTTGGGAATTATTAGAAAGGGAATGGTGAATAAAACGGAAAATGTCATAATGCCTCTGTATCGCTCCATGGTGAGACCGCACCTTGAATACTGTGTACAATTCTGGTCGCCGCATCTCAAAAAAGATATAATTGCGATGGAGAAGGTACAGAGAAGGGCAACCACAATGATAAGGGGAATTGAACAACTCCCCTATGAGGAAAGACTAAAGAGGTTAGAACTTTTCAGCTTGGAGAAGAGACGACTGAGGGGGGATATGATAGAGGTGTTTAAAATCATGAGAGGTCTAGAACGGGTAGATGTGAATCGGTTATTTACTCTTTCGGATAGTAGAAAGACTAGGGGGCACTCCATGAAGTTAGCATGGGGCACATTTAAAACTAATCGGAGAAAGTTGTTTTTTACTCAACGCACAATTAAACTCTGGAATTTGTTGCCAGAGGATGTGGTTAGTGCAGTTAGTATAGCTGTGTTTAAAAAAGGATTGGATAAGTTCTTGGAGGGAGAAGTCCATTACCTGCTATTAAGTTCACTTAGAGAATAGCCACTGCCATTAGCAATGGTTACATGGAATAGACTTAGTTTTTGGGTACTTGCCAGGTTCTTATGACCTGGATTGGCCACTGTTGGAAACAGGATGCTGGGCTTGATGGACCCTTGGTCTGACCCAGTATGGCATTTTCTTATGCTCTTATTTAAGCTCAGGCACAAATATCAGCCATTATGGATCTTAAATCTCCTTCCTGGTGCTGACGCTGGAGAAATCAGTGCCTTGTTCTGAAACAGCAGAATGTGCTGTTTGCTTTGATCAAGAAGGCAGTAAAAAAAAAAAAAGAGATTGGCCACCAAAAGGACCCACTGCAAAATGTGCCCTGAATGCATGCCCGACTGGTGCGCGATCAAATCCACCCTTAAGGTGGCTACTTGAACATTTTATATTTTAAAGTTTGGTGGGATCTTGTTTGGATGAATAGTACCGCGCAAATCCTAATTTGTATGTTAAATAAAAAGGCATTTATGATTTACAAAGGACAAGAATACTTAGTATACCCCAGAGAATTATGTACAGCGAAAGACAAAATTATGCAAAATTAATTGCTTTTATTTTATTTTTACACACTACATTAGGTAGAACAGTATTAAAACATTCTTAGAAATACACGCAGGTGCTTAGCACATTATGCAGTGTAATAATAATGTTACATCATTTTCACTCTTCCCCGCCACGTCTCCAAGCCAGACCCCCGCCACCTACTGTCGCTCCTCGTCATTCCCAAACTGGATGCTGCCACTCCTCCTTTCTTCCCTTCCTCCCTCCACCCCCGCCAAGCCCAGCATAGTATCTCCCTTCCCAAGGCAAACTGCCCCTATTGCCTCCGAGTTGTCCCTGCCTTCTTCCTGTTACTTTGCAATGCCCATCACAACTTTCCAGCCTAGCCCAAACGGGCCGCTGCCACTTATTTCTAACTCCACGGGGCCAATGTCTCTTCCCACCTTCTGGCTCACGTGGGCCGGTGCCACTTCCTCTTTTCGTCCGAGGCCATCTTCCTGCCTTGTACTTCAGGGAATTATGCAAATGAATGTGATTATGCGTGCTATAATCAATGATGTGCAAAATTATGCAGACACATAATTGTATAATTCCCCAGGGTGTAACTTAGAAAACGAATGTTCAGTGTCTCTTGTCAATCTGCTGTGCTCCCACCATCTTCATTCCAGAGCTTCCTCTCCAGTGCCTCAGGCATGTTTTGCATTCAATGTTTTACAGCTTGCTAAATGTAAGTAGCAAAAGGACCCGCTATGAGGACAGGCTGGTGAAAGCACGTCAGGTGTGATACCTAAGTGTAATGTCTTCTTGTTGATTTAACACATGGACCAAGTCAACTCATGAAAAAAGAAAATGATTTAAGCATATGTGCAAATTTGTGTCGAGGTCGCAGGATTCAACCTAAATTGCTCTCAGAGTGCCCATCAAAGGGATTATGATGCTGTCTTAAGGTTCAGCTGCTGTGACAAAATTACTTCTGTTTATCAATCAGAACCCCCATAGACCCATCTCTGCTCTACCTCCTGTGTAGTGCAATTCCAGTAGCTACGTTGGTCTAGGAGAAAACGGAAGTCTTAGTAGCTTGTGAGTCTTTTTAAGGGACCAAGAATAAGCTCTGTGGACTGGAATGTGTAGATCTTCGTTGACCTTTCAAAACCCACTAAGCCTCCGGTTAACACACTGTAGCTGGTGAAGACCCATCTTTACAATAGCCTTCCTCATAGCTACAACTTAAGCTATATCCATCCATCTCTGCTGTAACCACCGCTATGACTGTATCCAAACTCTTCTCTGATACGCCCATCTGTATCTCTGCCATACATCCCACAACTGTATCCAGATCCATGCCTCATACCCAAAGCTCATGGCATGGGATTGTACAGTCTGTGGTGGAATCGTGTAAGACCGGCGGTTCTGGTCTGAACAAACAGACCAGCTCAACTAGATACAACTGTACAGAACCCCTGTAAGCAGAATGAGGGGTTCTGTCTGCTGTCTGATACTGTGCACCTCGCTTTCCACTCTCCCACGCCTACTGGGGCCAGCAGTGCTACAGACAAGTTACCTCTTACATCTACACAATCCCATTAGCTCAGAAAAGACATGTGCTTTATGCACAGAATCAGACTTTGCAGGTTTAGCATTTAGAAGAAAATAAACAGTACATGCCTCTCCTTTAGCATCAGTTTATACTAAATAAATCTCTGCATCATTGGTGGATTGAAAAGTGCCAGAAACCTTAGCCTGCTTAGAGTATCAATAAAGGTAGCTAGCTGGCTAGCCCCACTCAGTTTTGGAGATTCCCTTCTGTTTACCTCTAGAGCAGTCTCTGGCTGGGGATCACTCAAGGGAGAGCTTGTTTTCCTTGGTCCTGGCTGGGCTGAAGAGGCATCTTTGGCTTTGTGACAGGCGGCCAGCTATCAAGCAGGGCTTTCCTCTCTCCAGTCTCACTGGTCCCCCTCCCCCCCCCCCCCCCGTTCCTTGACCTCTTCGACACAGGGAGGGACAAGGTTGATGTCTCCGCGTCATCAGGTCTTTTCCTGTTTCTCACCCCTCTGCTTTTTTAGCAGCCCAGACCTGAATATGTAAACAGCTCATGAATAGTCATACGGTGTCATTTCTTGAGTCCAGAGTGCTGGCCCTCCCTTTCTCCACCGGGAGTCGCTGCTCCTGCTGCGTGCAACTCTGAACAGGGCCCGGTCGAGTCCTGACCAGCGCTGCTTTGCCATGTCAGTGATTCTCTTCCTTTTAGATTGCTGACCCCTTTCTCCCTTCGGGAACTGGGGGAGGGGGGAATGCCAGTCCCTGACTGATGAACTGACCTTGGATAGGTTGTTTTCTGCTCTGGGTTCATTACGTTGTTTTTTGGAGTTCACCCGTGAGCCCCCTTCTTGGATTAGTTATTTCTCGTTTTCAGACAGACTTATTTGTCTCAGCTTCCTTTAATATTTGAAGGAAGAAGCTTACGGTTCCTAGATCAAACAAGCAGATCTAAAAAGCTGGGTAGCATGGTTGTGCTGGTCAGAGTTCCTTATCTTGCTTTTCTCTGCTGAGACGTCCATCTTATAAAGTCTGTGTCCCTCTGAGGTCAGTATTTCTAGAAGGTAAAATTCACATTTTCTTGTATATAGGGGCAGAACATCCGGTTATCTCCCTCACCCCCCCCCCCCCACCCCCATTCCCCAGGCTGAAAAGTCAACAGTAGGAGAAGGAGAGTTTGAGGCACCTTGGATTGCAGCCCTCCTCTTCTGTCGCCTAGGATCTGATTCTTGGTGTGGGCCACCCAGCAATATGGTTGCCTCGCATGCTTCCAACCAACAGCTCTGGCCTCTAAGCGCCACCGGCCTCCTATTTTTTTCTTGCATAGGAAGGGAGGAAGGTGAGATATCAGCAAGGGGAAAGGGAGTGGAGGGAAGAATCATCAGGAGAAGGGTGAAAGGGAGGGGGGGGCACGTGGGGCATTAATCCCCTTTCATGGGGATTTCATGCTCATGAACCAGACCCCCATGGAGTCTGTTCATGCCCCCATCTCCTTTTGCTATTCATTTTCTCTCACCCAAAAACATCTAAAGAAAAAACTAATTATCCAAATGCACAAGAAAGGTATGAAGCTATTTTAAAGTAAAAGAAAACTGACATGATTTAATAAACACATCTTTAACTGTGATGGTAGTCTGAAAAGCAAATAGCATGTTAGGTGTTTTTAGGAACATAAGAAGTGCCCTGCTGGGTCAGACCAAGGTCCATCAAAGCCAGCATTCTGTCTGGGACACAAATACCCCTCAAATCTCTACTAGTTGATCTATTTCTTGTATCTCACTCCCAGGGATAAGCGCTGACATTCCCAAATCTTCCTGGCTAATGACTGGTTATTCATGGAAACCTTTGAGACATTTGAATGTCTATCGTATCTCCCCTATCTCGTCTTTCCTCCAGGGTGCGCATGTTTAGGTCTTTAAGTCTATCCCCCTATGCTTTAGAACAAAGACCATTGCCTATTTTAGCAGCCATCCTATGATTTGTTTTAAATCTTCCGCTTGCTAGTTTCTTGGAGTGTCCCCTAGTCCTAATGTTGTTTGAACGGACAAATAACCATTCCCTATTTACCTGCCCTCCTCCCCACCTCATGATTTTATAAATTTCAGTTATATCTGTCATCTCTTTTCCAAGCTAAAGAGGCCTAATCTGTTTAGCCTTTCTCCATAAGGGAACTTTCCATCCCTTTATCAGTAAGTTTGTTTTTAGCTTCAACCATTTTTCCTGGCACAGATAACAGGTTCACTGATCTATAGTTTCCTTGATCACCCCTGGAGCCTTTTTTAAAAATTGGTATCACATTGCCCACCCTCCAGTCTTCTGGTACTGTGGCTGTTTTAAATGATAGGTTGCAAATCACCAGAAACAGGTCTGCAATTTCATGTTTGAGCTCCTTCAGAACTCTGGGGTGAATACCATCCGGTCCCGGTGATTTATTTTTTTTAGTCTGTCAGACTGAGTTGTTATGTGCTTCAGTTTCACAGTGATTCCATCTGGTCACTCAGAGTCATCACCATCAAAAAATATTTCTGGTGTGGTGGATATGACCCCCAACATCCTTCTCAGTAAAAAGAGGCAAAGAATTAACTTAGTATTTCTGCTATTTCCTTGTTCTCTCTGAGTTTTCCTTAGTATTCTCCCACCAATGATTGTCAGATCTCATTACATTATGATCACTGTTGCCAAGAAGATCCACCTTTATCTCATATTTATTTATTGGTATTTATAGGCCCCTAATACTGAAACCCAGCTTACAATTCAAACATACATAATAAATACATAAAAACATTTTGAACATACACAATAAAATGCCTAACACAAAAAAGATTCAAAATAAAATTTATAAATCCACAGAACTTTATTATTAAAATTTGTTAATCGCCTAACATTAAAATTAAACAATACAACATAGTATAAGCATTACAATAAAATAAAATAGTATACATTAAAATAACAAGAGCGCCTATATAAAACCTGATAATCATAACACCAGCATCTCAAGAAATACTTAAAATGGAGAACAACAAGGCTAAAACAGAATCATCTCTCAAATATAAAATTAACCAAAGGCCTGTTTAAATAAAAATGTCTTTAGGGCAGCTTTGAATCTCTTTGGGCACTCTCTCGCACCAGGTCTCGTGTTCCACTGAAAACTAGATCTAATATAGTTCCTTCTCTTGATGGTTCCATGACCATGACCAACTACTGCGTGAAGCAGCCATTGATGGCATCTAGGAACTTTTACCTCCCTTGCGTGTCCTGATGTGACATTTACTAAATCAATACTTGGGAAATTAGTCTCCCCTTATTATTGTGCGGCCCATTTTATTAGCCAGTCTGATCTCTGTTAGCATTTCACAGTCTGTTTCCTCATCCTGGCCAAGCAGAAACTAAAAATGAGAATATTATAATTCCTCTGTATTGATCCATGGTGCAACTGCACCTTGAGTATTGTGTACATTTCTAGCCACCGCATTGCAAAAACGATGTGCCAGACATAGAGAAGAGTGACAAAAATATTAAAGGGGATGAAATGGCTTCCTTATGAAGAGAAGCTCAGCCTGGAGATGAGAAAGCTACAAAATCATGAGTGAGGTGAAACGAGGAATGGTTATTTATCCTTTGAAATAGTAATAGGGGGACACTCCATAAAGCTGATAGGTAGCACATGCAAAGCAAATTGGAGAAAGTATTTTTCACTTGGGTGAACAATTAAACTGTGGAATTTGTTGCCAGAGGACGTGGTGGAAGCAGTTAGCATAGCTGCATGTAAAAAGGGATAAGTTCCTGGAGGGAACGTTCATAACCCATTATTAACCATGTAGACTTGGGAAAGCCACTGCTTATCCCTGGTTATGTGCAAGAAGGATTGGATCTATTCTTTGGGATCCTGCCAGGTACTTGGGATCTGGATTGCCTACTGTCAGAGACAGGATGCTGGGCTTTAATGCACTTTTATTCTGACCCAGCATGGTATTTCTTATGCTAATTTATACAAATGTGCTGCAGAATTTCAGAAAGTTGGCCACAATTTTCTAATTCTCCTCACAGAATCTACCCCTGAGCCTGCCAGAGGAAACTGGGCTGTGTTTATGCCTAACCCCACAGCAGAGCGGGACCCACACTATCCCTGCTAAACCTACTCTCACAGCTGTATCGAAACCCATCTTGCTATACATAGTCCCATGGTTGTACAGAAAGTGACCTCGATTATATTCAGAGCGCACATAGTAGGGTCCGTTTTTAAACGGGTCTAGCCACCTTACTTTGGGAGTTTGCTGGCTGCCTAGATCTGACTTTTTGGTACAATCTTACCCCTTGCGGAGTGGCTAAACATAGCTCCCTGGTTTCATGAGGCAGTCAGACTGCAGGAGTTCTCAGTGGTGTCACTGAAATTGTCAGTGCGGGCCAGCTTAAGATTTAACTAGCTACGCCCATGCACAGGGACAGAAGCCTTAAATCCAGCTGGCTACCCCCAATCAGCACCCCCCCCCCCCCCCCGCCACTCCTCCCCAGAGGTGATTATAGCACGTTGCTTCCCCAACAACTTGTGTGGTGATTGCGGCCCTCCGACCCCCCCTTGCAATGATTGCGGCACACAAACAGCCTCCAGCGGCACACCCTGATCACACATACCCCCGACAATTTCCAACCTCCTGTGAGACTGTGGACCACAGACTCCTAGTCCCTGAAGAACTGGACCTGAGAAACACCCCCCCACCCCCACCCAGCCTGAGGCCTCTGACCTGGAATCCCTGGGACCACGCAGGCTTCTCTCCAGGCCCAGGCCACGAAATCTGAGTTGATGCTCATACTTTACTCCTGCTTGGCACCAGCGTTGATCCTGGCGCCACCCAGCAGTGCTGTAAACTTTAAACTGCAGGCCCTGGCCTGGGTGATGCCAAATCTGTGCTGGATGCTGAGCAAGAGGAGGGAAGACATCGTCTTCCTTGGCTCTGGGCCTCAGGGAAGGGAGGGAGCCTGCAGGGCAGCACCCAGGGTGGGGGGTGTGCAGGATTGACAAAGAGGGCAGGGGGGTGTAGTCATTAGCAGGGGGGGATACGTGTTCTGCACAAGGATTATCCTGCTAAGGGGGATCCTTTTACCCTGCATAAATTGGGAACTCCCAAAACAACAAGTAAAAAAAAAACAAAAAAAAGAATTGTAGAGCAAGGCCTATGAGTGCTGCGGTTTTTTTCCCCCCTGAAACAAAAGAGCAACTATGAGTGTAAAATGTTTTATAAGCGGGCTTAAATGCATAGCCCCCCAGCAAGCCTGGGTCGTGCATTCCTTGGGAGTAATAGGGGCCTATGCCCTTCTGCAAATCCTGCCCCTGATGTCTAACATCGCACCCCATGGGTGCGGCAGGATCTGCAGCCGCCCATGGACGTAGACATCAGCGCCAGGCCAGAAGGGACCGTACCCCCCCCCCCCTTCTGTGCTGTTCAGTATCTGGGGGGGGGGGGGGGACCGGCTGGGGCCCCACACCCCACTAGGGTGCGCCCTGCCCGGGGACACAGACCCAGTCCAGAACTAAGGAGCCATGGAGAATGTAAGAGCTCTCAGGAGCACCAGGTTCTTGATCTCAATTTAGGGGAACTCCAGTTTTTCAGCCTAATTTATAAGGAAGAAATCCACAGATGCTCGGTGAGTTAAGGAACTGTTGGATGGAAAAGCTGATGATTCGGTTTGGGATTCCCCCCCCCCCCCCCCCTCCCCTTTTTCATATTTTGGGCTGGATCCATCATTTTTTTTTTACCAGAAAACTTTCTCTGGGTTTGTGACTTTCCCGTGAATATACCTAACCTGAAATTGCGGATAATGTGTACCCAGGCGGGCAGACAAGGTGAATGCGCAAGCGATTTTTAAAGAGAAAAAAAGAAGCCTTCCCGACGAGGCGGATCTCTTTCTCCCAAAGCTGCCCGAGTTGTGCGAGTTAAAATGTCCCTGCGGCGTGGGTTTGAGGAAAGCGGCGGCGGCGGCAGGGTTCAGGGCTGCTGGGGGTGTCCCCCCCCAGGCCGCCAGGGAGCGATTTGGGTTCCTCTTCGGGGGCGAGTCCGCCCCCTCCTCAGGGAAAGACCTTGCCGTGAGGATGCGGGGGGAGATGATCGTGGCCCTGCCCGCGCCGTCCCTTCCGTAACCCCCCAGCCTGCCCCCCCTCCCTCCTCAAGCCTCTCACTCAGCCCCAAGAGGACAGGAAGGGAACTGCAGCGGCCGCCGCCGCCGCCGCCCTCCCCCTCCCTTCTCTTCCCAGCTTTAGGTGGGTTTTTTTTTTTTTCCTCCTTGCAGGAGGCATCGGAAGCTCTGGCCTCATGCACGGCGGGGATCCCTTTCTTCCTGCTCCAGGGGCCTGAGCCCTGCCCTGGCCCTCGCCCTCCCCCGATCGCCTTTCCGCGCCGAGCTGCCTGCATGGGCTGTGGGAGGGAGCTGGCAGAGGCTGAATCAGAAGATGGCGGCCATGAAGCTGCTCACCAGCGCCGGGCTCTTCCTGGCCTTCTCCGCCCTGGGGCTGCTGGCCATGGCCATCTGCACCGATTTCTGGTACGAGACGGACGCCCGGCGGCACCGTGAGCGCTGCAAAAACTACGCCAACAAGAGGACCGACCCCGGCTACATCTACATCACCAACCACAACCTGCCCCTCCGCATGCCTCCCCGGGGCAGGAGCCCGGGCCCGGCCGAGGCGCACGGCCCGGATCGTCCCGGGGGGGGCGGCGGCCCCAAAGCTTCCGGGAAGGAGGGCCCGAGCTCTGCCAAGGGAAACAGCCCGCGCCCTCCCGGGGAGGCCGGGCCCAGCCCGGCCAAGGGGCACGGCCTCAGCCCTTCCAAGGAGGAGAGCCCGAGCCCCACCAAGGCCCTCGGCCTCGGCCCCACCGTGGGGGCCGGTCTGAGCCCGAGGCGGGCGGGCGGCCCTCTGAAGCTGCCCGCGGCCGTCAGCCCCAGCCCGGTCCGGGAAAGCGGGGAGGGGGGCGGTCTGACCGTGCCCGGCGCCGGGGGGCGAAGCCCAGCCCGGGGAGCTGCCCCGCCGCGGGCCAAGCGCTACCTCATGCACGCCAGCTCGGCCCTGGAGTCGCACTGCAGCCGCCAGTACAACTCCACCATCTCCGGGCTGTGGAGGAAGTGTCACCGCCTGGGCTTCGACCCGGACACCGAGGAGCTGATCGGCAAAGGTCAGTGCAGGAGGACTTGTGATCAGGGGGGGGGGTGTGCACTGTCCAGCTGATCCGCAGCCCCAGGTCCTGCCCTTTGGGGGGGGAGGGGGGGGTCAGGGAGCAATCCAGAAGAGCAGCAGATCTCTGGACTGTTGCCCCTCGCCTTCTGATGTCGGTGCTGAAATTGCGTGCGATCTTGCCCTCTTTAGCTGCATCACAGGAGCCCCTTTGGTGGTTCAGTGTTCTCCCGAGAATGGAGGAGGCAGGCAGGCGCCGCGAGGCCCCTGCAATGTCTGCTTGGGAGCTGGGGGCTTCCCGGGCAGATGCTCCCATGTCCCTGTCCAGGTCTCGAGGTTGGTTCCTCACTCTCAGTGTCTGAGGAAGGAGCTAGGGAGAGGATCTTGGCTCAGTGCCTTCCTGGCAGCCAAAAGGGTCCAGATTCAGGCCATTTTCTTGGCATAACAAAATCCGATGTGCATTGCCAGAATAAAAACATTGTGGGCCAGATTTGCTAAGCAGTTTTCCGTAAGAGCCAAAGTTATAAAATACAGGCGAGAAACAGACCATGCTCCAATTCCGGTCATGTTCAGTATTGTCTCTGGTCATGTTGGGTTTCTGGCTGGATAGCAGGCTGGGAAATATTTTCTGCTCACGGCTGCCTGCGCTGCCTGCTTTCCTGAGGCTGGTATGTTGTTTTCCTGCTCATTTCTCGGTGGAAAATCGTTTTGTTTTGTTTTTTTTTGCTGGCAGGTTCGGGACTGTGCATCTCTTATCTCTGCACCGTGCACAGTACAGGGGGAAATGCGTGTCCATTTCTCTTTGCATGCAGAATTGGGCTGCTTTGGGTTTCCAGTTCAGTTTTTGTCTGAATATTGTCTGAATATTTCTGAGGATTTGTGTGTGTGTGTGTGAGACCGAGGTGAGGTATTCTGCTAGCCTGTAGTTGCTGTGCAGGGATCTATAGCAGCCTGGCTTGTTTTGTTACCCAATTTGCTTCTGGCAGGAAGTATTGGGGTTGAAGGGCCTTTGAATGCTGCCTTTTCAAGGGTAGTATGGTTGCTGCTTATGTCCCTGGAGGTAGTACTGTTTTGGTATGGCAGATTTGCTACAAAGGTGCTGAGTGAGGTAGGGTTTTTTTTGTTGTTGTTGTTTTTGTGGGGGATTTTTTTGCTGGATTTTGTGTTGCTTCACAAAGTGCCCGTTAGTAGAGGGTGTTTGTGTCACTGCTACCCACCTGAATATTTTTGTTTTGTGGTGAGTAGTATGGGAAATGCCCTCCTCCTGCTCTGCACTCCTTGTTGGGAGAGTTTCTGTGAATACAGAGAAACTAGAAGTGCAGGGTTTCACAACAAACGTAATTGTTAAACACTGAGAATATGAATTTTACCTGGGAATAGTACCTTACTGGTACACCTGGTCATGACCTTTGTCACTAAACAATTGATTGTCTTGTATGATATATTGTAACTGAACCTTTTGTGGCACCTGTTAGAATGTACTATAGTACGCATTCACCTACCTTAATTTATGTGCCTACATGTAAACCGTTGCGATGGTATATAACTTAGTGACGGTATAGAAAAGATTTTAAATAAATATTGGGATTCTGTCCCATGCTTTATAGTTTTGTGTTAATGATGTACCCCAGACTGTTGGAGAAATGCTTGAATGATGCTACTGAATAATTTAGTAATAGTTTTACTATGTGGCTGAAACTAGACAGAGATTTCATTTTTTTTTTCTGTATAGGAGGCTCTTTATTTTATCTTGTACTGTCTTTATAGCCAACTTAATGTTCCCAGATGTATGTGTAGTCAGACCAAGATATGTACAATTTACTATGCACAATACTTCTTGGTTATTTAGCTAAATTTTGATCTTTTTGTAGATTTTTTTTTTTTTTTTTTTTGTGGAAGATCATAATTGTTGTCATTTCCCAATTCACCTGCCCATTATTTACAGTCGGTCTCTAGCAGATTTAGTTTCTCTTGCAAAACTTTCTAGGGTAGGAGATAAAATGGCAAGATCATCTGCATACACAGGAATTGAGCTCTGAAAACTGCTGTCCATGGTCCTGAAGCAGTGCTCTGCGTGTATTTCGCTCCAGATGCAGTGAGGGATTTAGAAGAGAAATGGCAGACAAAGTCCCTATTGTCAGTATTCCTACAGATTCAGGGCTGGCCACAACTTCTCCCCTCCTCCGCTTACTGGTGCTGCTCATCTGCACTGAAACAGGCTCCTCTTCCCCCTGGAACTCTCCTGTGCTGCTGAAGAGACTTTCAGCTCCAAGAGAAGATCTAGGAAACACAACAAAGGTCCCAGAGGACAGAGTAAGTGTCTCCAGAGATCTAGCACAGCACTGGGAGATGAGCACAGGAAACTTTGGGAAGACCCTAGGAGAAAACACAAAGGCACAGGAGTCCAAAAGAAGGCTGTAGACACTCAGCAAAGAAAGAGGAGACCAAGCACAAGATCAGAAACACTAAGAAGGATGAACTTAATAATAAAAGTAACCCAATTGGGTCAAATCAGAACTTCATCTAGCCCATCAGTGGCAAACAGTGAAAAGTTGCCTGCACGTTATTGTAAGACATTTATGGAAGACAGATAAATCACACCATATTTAACATAACAGTCAAGGATGTTATTCTGGGTCAGGGCATCCCTGGACTGTTATGTTAAATATGGTGTGATTTATCTGTCTGCCATAAAAGTCTAATCCCTTTTTAATCCAATTATTCTACTTGCCTCACAATACCCAGTAGCAGTGAGTTCCACGAGTTAACTCTACATTATATGAAGAAGTACTTCCTTCTGTTTGTTTTAAATCTGATGCCTGATGGTGTTATGAGGTGCCACTTAGCTCCTGTACTACAAGACGTGAATAATAATCACGTATTTACTTTCCTCACACCTTTTATGATTTTGTGTACTTCTATTATATCTCCCCTCAGTTATCTCTTTTCCAAGCTGAGTAGTTGTAATTTTTTTTAGGGTTGTCCTCCTTGGAAGATGTGCCATAACCCCTAATCATTCTTGTTGCCCTTCTCTGAACCTTTTATTAGTGTATTGTCTTTTCTGAGATGCAATAACCAGACATGCACAAAGGATTCAGGATGTGGATGTTACGATTCCTCTCGTAGCTGTGCCATGGGAGGCCGCTCACCTTTTCTCTGGAGGCCGCACCAAAGCCGGGGCCTTGCCTGGACAGTTTGTCCCGGTTTTGCGCCATGGCCTGGGAGGCCTCTGTTGCCATCTGCGCCTACCTGAGGCCTGCTCTGCTTCCTCCTTGACTTTCTGGTTTGGGCCTCGCCCCTTCTTCCTAAGGGGTTGGCCCGCAGCTCTTCTCTTTAGTTATAGGGCCAGCCGGGTGTGGCCCATCTAAACTCCTCCCAGGGAGTTGCCTGCTTCCTGCTCTATAAAAGGACTTCTCTTTCAGTCCTGCTTTGCCTTGCATTGGAGTTACTTGCTCCTGGATGTCTCGCCTTCCAGTGCTCCGTCAGGCCTTCGTTCTTCATTGGAGCTCCATGTCTCGTCTTGATGTCAGTGATCCCGTCCTGATGTTCCTCGCCTGTTCCTGATGTCCTGTACCCCAGGTTCCTCATCGCCTCCTTTCCTGGCGTGCCATGTCATGGTCCGTGACCAGCCCATGGGTAGTGGCTGTGTAGGGCGCTCATGGTACAAGGCCATCTTCACCTGCGCAGTACAAGCCTCTGGAAGACTTCTGCTTCAGTCCTGAGTTGTCTTTGAATCCTTGCTTGCTTCCGTCCCAGTCTTTGGAGTTCCCTGCATTGCGTCCATCCATGCCAAAGACTCTGACTGAACCTGTGCCATTCCAGCATGGTCCGCGACCAGCCTAGGATGGGCTGTGTAGGGCACACCTTGATACAGGCTTCTACTGAATCTTCGCCATGTTCCAGTTTTCATCTATTCTACACCTCGTCTAGGGCCTGCTTTGCATTCAAGCGTGGTCCGCGACCAGCCCATGGGTAGTGGCTGTGTAGGACATGCTGCGTCACAGTCTCAACCCAGTACTTGATCTTGCTCCTGAATACCTTTGCCTGCAGTACCTTGCCTCTGAACCTTCGTCCAAAATCCTTGCATGAGTCTTCGTCTGTACCTCCAAGTTCCTCGTCTACGTCTAGAGTCTCTATGTTCCAGAGCCTTCGTCTGCCCTCATCCGTAGTCCAGCCTGCTGCTTCATGTCATTCCTTGTGGCAGGTCCGAAAGGACTGGGAATGGTTGGAGGACTGTTCAATAACCAACACCATGTGTTGGCCCCAGAAGCATGCAGGTCTGGCAGAGGGTCAGACCGTCCGCTCCACCCATGCTGGGACACGTCTTGCCTACCTTGGTGCTGCCTTGGAGTCCTCTGGGGTCATGCCGAGGCCTAAGGGCACACTATCTCCACAAGTTGGGACCGCTCTCCCAGCGCTCCCTAACAGTGGACATACCATGTATTGGCAGAGTGGCATATTGACATTTGGCTTATTCTTGTAAATCCCTTTTTAATAATTTTTAGCATTCTGTTTGATCTTTTTGACCACTGCTGCATATTAGGTTGTTTCTTGAACACTATTCACAATGACTCCAAAATCTCTTTCCTGAGTAGTATCAGTCAAACTAGAACCTATTATTGCATAAGAGGCATCTGGTTTGTTTCCCCATGTGCGTTACTTTGCATTTATCTGTGTTGAACCTCATTTGTTGCTTTATTGACCACTCTCAGTTTTCTGTGATCTTTTTTTTATAGTTCTTTGTCATGGGCTTTTGTAATCTGCTTTTCCATGTTGATGTTGAAAGCAGAGAAGAGAAAGCAAAGAAAGAACAATCAGATATAAAATTAACAGACAAAATAATGCACGGTACATCAAACACAAAATTATAAAAACCTTAATAGATTTTAAAAATGGTTAAATATCAAAATAAAAAAGCACATCATAAAAACAAATCCATTACATAACAATCGCACACAACAGCTTTGATTTTGATTATCTGAATAATTTTAGGTCATCTGCAAATGTTGACACTTCACCAACACTCAGCACATGTCTGGCCTGTTCGAAGAGAAGAAGGAAATTTGGATTCCAAAAAGGGATAAACTGTGGAATGGAAAGTGGGAAGTGCCCCTTCCACTGCAGCAATGGCCATTGGTTCTGTGCCAGAGAAGAAAGTGAAGGGACCAGGGACTAGGTCTTGGTATTCTGTTCTACTGGGAGCATGGAGCAGCGGATACAACCCTAAACAGAAAGCAATGGGGGGTCACCTGCACAGAGCGGCAGCTACAACCCTAAACACCTCGATGGGCAGATTAGAGGGGCCATTTTGGTATTTAACTGCTGTTATTTACTACATCAAGCATCCCTGGGAAAGGGGCTGACTTCATTGGATTACATTTTGGTTATATAGCATTCCAGTCAGGGGCTGCCACTGCCCGTAGTCTCTGATGAGAAACCATTAGGCAATTTAATCATTTTAATCTAGAGTACTTACTTTGCTTCTCCCCCTCCCAGCTGCTGGGATGGAGTGAAATTGTAGTGATGAGAAATAAATCTCCTGGCTGTCTCTAGCTACCTGCAATTTCCTGAAATCCAGCCACTAAAAGAAAGCTGTTCTGACCATGGCTGCCCCATAGAGAAAGGAAAGGCAGAAGAGTGAATAAAGCAATCACCAAAGGGCTGAAGGAAGGTAGAGCAGCAGCCCAGCACATTGGACATTGACGGGGGAGCAGAGGAGACAATGGAAAGGATGGGTCCCAGTGTACATACATAAGATGATCCTTAGTTGTATATTGAATGGTAAAGAGCTGTATTAATCCTGGAGAAAACTGAATTCTTTGCAGGTTATGATACCTATTATTAGATCAGCATAAACATTATTGAAAGATATGATTGCTTTGATTTGATTTATCATCCCCCATTGTCCATTCAGCTTTCAAGAACATATTGTATGTCTTTCAGAGGCAGAAGGGACTTATGTGATCTCATCTCTGTCTAATTGTTATCCTGGTCTAAGAAAATGTATTTCATCCTGCAGAGAATCCTGAATGTGATAAAAGGAAGACGAGCCCCATCCTGATTGTACGGGGTCTCATTTCACTGTATCCTAAAGAAAAGTTGCTAGTTGTTATGATGCAATAGATGAAAGGGCTCTACAGGAGTCTTGCAGATGATCTTTCTAACAAAGCAGATCCAATTGTGAGATTTTTATGTTGATCTTATTATTGATGTATTATCATTTTATTGATTATTTTATTGTAATTGTACCCCGCCTCGATGTTTTTGATGAGACAGGTAGTCAAGGGTTAAGAAATAAATAAACAAACAAAACAAGGGGGAGTGCCTCTTAAGTTTGAGATAAAAGACTTCACTACCTTCAAAAGGTGGTGGAGGTGGTATTCAAAGAATGGGGGAAATCATGAAAAGTTTTGCCAGTAGAAATAGTTATGGCCTACAAGACTAAACCAATTCAGAATTAAATGGGGCAAGTTGTTAAAGGACAAAGATATTGGCGGGCGTCATAGTAAATCTCCACAACTGGCAAAGTGCGTATTCCTCCTCGGTTCCAAGCTGATCACATACTTTGCTCTGTGGCAGAACTGACTAGGGATGCAGAGGAATTTTTCATCTTCCTCGGAATTATCCTACAGAGGGAACTGAGAGGCAATCAGAGGAAGGTTGGACTCTGTGGCTCTCTGTAAATAATAAGTGTGCATAATAGAGTTGTTATTAGCCAGTGGTTCTAGTAACGTAAGAAACCACAGCAAGAGAGAATGCATGCTTTTAGCATTTAGCCAGGGATGGAAATATACGCAGTAGCTCACTGAGGAGCCATAACATCGACAAGGGTGTGTGTGGGTTGAAGGGTCCGGCAGCCTTCACAGTTGTTTTATTTCATTTACAAATGTCCCATAGCAAAAAATGCCAATATTAAATCCTACGTTACTGTCACTTCCGCTGTCAAAGCAAGATTTGATATCATCATAATACCCAGACTCTGAGGAAAATAATTACAGTGACGGAAATGTCTCCTTTATTATAGGAGCTAAATACCTTTAAAATATTGCTGCAATTTGGGTTGACCCGGTGGTTCAGTGGCGGTGCGGTCTAGTATTCCTAGGCTGGGGGTGCATGTGTGAGCAGTGTTCACAGCTCGTGGAGGAGGGGAGGGGGTGGTGAAACTTAGTAAACCGACTTAGGGGTGCATACTGGGTTCCAGAGGGAGCCACAGTCTGGCCAAGGATTGTTGCAGCAGTGGCTGAGTGGGATGGGATAAAATGGGGGAAGGGGGGAGGGCATGGGTAGTTGTGTACAGACCTGTGTCTTGTGCAGCAAAATTTGGGGGGGGGGGGGGGGGGGAACGACAGCATTTCTGCCTGCAGATCCCCAATCGCAGCTTGGATCTCTGAACCCTTCCCTTCTGGCCATTTCTCTCATTCTCCCCATGGAACTCGGGCTGCTCTGTTCTGGTGACGATGCCATCAGAGTAAAGCGAGGGTGGGGGACAGAGTCGGCCTATGCTCGGAGGTTCCACTCCCGTCTGGGCTTCCATTGCTGCAGTTAAGCTCCTGAGGTCCAGAGCGTGAGGAATAAAGGGGTTCGGAGGTCCATGGCATGGGGAGGAAGGGCAGGATGGAGGGGAGGGAGTGGGCCAGCACTGTTGGCTGAAATCCTGGTGCCATAGCCCAATAAAGGTCTGAGCTGGAAGCTAACTGCCAGGCCAAAAAAAAAAAAAAGATTATGACTATATTTTAAATATTATATACTTGTAAATGGGCGATAATCCTATATCCTTGCAGGAACAGCAACACCACCATGAATCTGGTCACAGAGCAAGGGTATTCTTAGCCTGCACAGAGCATCATTACTGATCGGCTGTGTCTTCCCCCCAGCACCAAGTGACGGCATCCCCAACCTAGTCACTGAGCAGCAGTGTCCCCACCCCCATCGCTGAGTAGTGAATGAAAAATTTGTGAAAACATGTTCACAGTTGATTTGACCAATAGTTTTTCTCCTTTCTGATTATATACATATGAAGATTAGCAATGGATCGAAACCAGATCTGATGTGCACACTGGTAAAATATTGTGTATACAGCTAAAAAAAATTGATCGCAGACAATAGAAAATTCCTCTGTTGCTTCCATGTTGTACAATCTAGGGTTCCCTATAAGAATTTGATGTTCTGGAGTTATATGGAACGACTCATAGTAACACCGTAAATCAGGGCTTCACAAACTTACAGCCAATGTGACACGTGACCCTAGAGGACCAGCAAAACAGATTAGCAGGGGTGCGGTCCCCTCCAAAAATCACCCTCCCTGCACTCCAGTTGATCCCCTCTCTTAACCTCCACCCCCTCCAGAAGACCTCCCCTCTTAATCTGCTCCTCTCCAGAAGACCCCTTCTTTCAGTCCTCAGCTCCTCTCACCCCCACAGCCCATCTCCTGTCTTTCACCCCCTCCCAACCTTTTTACATCCCACAGCTGCCCCTCTCTCACCCCCAAGCCCTTTTTATAATCCCAACTGATCCTCTGCTATCCCGTCCCTCTCACCCCCATCGCCCCTTTCCGCCTCACTCTCATCTCTCCCTCTCCCAGCCTCACCTCTTCTCATCCAACCCTCCTTTCACAACCGCCCTCAGCAGATGTCTTCTCACCCCCCCCCCCCCACCTCCCCGGTTGATCTTCTGTCATTCCCCCTTCTCACACCATCCACAGCCAATCCCTCTCCATCTGATCCAACCCTCAAACCCTTCTGCATCTGATCCCTCCCTTTGAACAGCCCTTCCTCCCAAAATACCACTTGCCATGGCCAATGGCAACATTTTCCTTTGGGCCCCGGGCTAAAAGTGGATGGCAACTGGAGGGACGAGAAGGTAGATGGATGACAGGGGCAACATTTTTATGTGGGGTAGGTTCAGTTGTGAGTGAGGGGCATCCCCTCCCCTCGTGGCTGGTGCCAAGCTTGAGGGTGATCTGCAGGCGATGGCAGCATTAGTAATGGAAGCCCTTGAGCCAGGGCAAGCTCACAGGCTTTGTGATGCCCCCCCCCTCCCCCCCCATCCCTCCTCTCGCCGGGCTTTCTGTTACCCCAGGAACTCATGGGGAGGAAGGACCCTGCAGGGCCTGTGAGTGCCTGCTGGCTCACGGGCCCCCACCCCAATGCTGCTTCCACTTGGGCCTGAAGAGTACTTCAGTTTGAGGACCCTGTGGCCCCCAGCTGAAAATGTTGTGACCCCCCCCCCCCCCCCCCCCATCTGGGGGTCCCAACCCCACAGTTTGGGAAGCCTAAATGATGGCAGATGAAGACCAAATTGGTGTTTCAGTCTGCCCAGCTGAGCTTCTGCTGCTTTGAGTACCTCATCCTATAAACAGACTTATACTTAATGTCCATATGCAGTCGGACACTAGCTCCCCCTCCCCCCTCGGTGTGGCTTATTTATTTATTTATTTACCTACCTGCCTTCTTAACCCTTTTCCTACCAGTGCCTTCCAGGAGGCCTGAGGCAGTCCTGCTGCTGCTGCTTAGGTTTCTGACCTTTCCGGACAGGTTGTGCCAACGCAGCCCCTACCACCGTTTGTTTTAGGTCATAACTGCTGCTCCGGGCAGGTTACCCCGCTGCTTCTTTACCGTACCATCCTGTACGTGATCCAGCACTTGTGGCCCCCCCCCCCCCTCCCTTTCTACCACTAATCCAAACAACCAGTGAATCTGCTGCCCAAACATTCGCCCCCCCCCCCTCCCCATAGAACCATTAAATGATATATGACTACCACCAACTTGCCAGCACTAACCTAGTTGGTTTCTGGGGAGGTGTAGCCTGTTTGCACCAACCCAGCTACCCTGTTGCCTGCAGTATCTCCCACCTTTGCCTCTGTGCTGGAGGGAGGGCAGCAGAGTAGACCTCCCCATACTGTAGTACCTGACAGAAGGACCATCCAGACCCATCTAGTCTGCCAATACCAGCCCCGCTGCAGTGCCAATAGGTGCCAGCTCTCTTGCCACCAGGGACCCTTTTGTACTTATCCCATGAATTCCGTTACCATTTTCCTCTCCCCCCAGGGAGCCGTTCCATGCGTTCAGCACCCTTTCTGGGAAGACATATTTTAGGCTGTTGCTCTTCAGTCTCTCCCCCTGGCGCTCCTGGAGCATGCGGTGTATTTTTCTATAACTGGTATGCATATATTTCTAAAGTAGGTCAGAAAGTCTTCTCTGAGACGGGGGCCGTGGCTGGTCAGTACACGGAGTGCTACATTTTCAGATCTCTCATTAGCCCTTTCAGAGCGAGCTCCGGGGAAGGCTTGCATTGTCCTGTTTTGTCGGAGCAGTTGCACCTTTCAGCTGTGCAGGAGTCAGCACTTGCAGGGGTTTTTTTCCCCAGGGGAGTTATGGATATATTCACTTTGAGTTTCTGCAACTTATCTCCCAGGAGTTCCAGTATGGGGGGTGCTGCAGCTTGGAACTGGGAATCATTCTCTGCTGGGTGGCAGAGGGAGAGGCACTGATTTCTGACTGCCTGTATCTGTGTTTCAGGGATCATTGAACGCTGCATACCTGTGAAATATCATTACACCTCCTCCTCTTTGCCACGGAACCTGCCTATCAATACCACCAAGACCATCCGACAGGACGAGTGGCATGCCCTGCGTAAGTAACCATCAGGCAATAAAACCATAGGCTAATCTTCTTTATCCACCCGTTCCCTCAGTTTCTGTGGCCCTCCTCTGTCTCTCAGGCGTGCATCCCTCCCCCTCACTTACATTGCTAGTCCCTCAGTCATTGATTGCCCTCCCCGCCTCCCAACAAATACACATTCTCAATCTCCCCAGTCACCAGGTTTCCCTCCTGCTTTCCCCCACTGACACATCCTCCATCGTCTCAGTCACTGGTCCTCCCCCCTGCCCCCCACCCTCCCAAACGTTCTCCACCTTCACTGGACACCCTTCCCTTTTACAAACATACACATAGTCTCCATCTTTACTGGACATCCCCCTCCACACACACACACACACACACACACTCCATCTTCACGGCCCCCCCTCCCCAACATACACGTTCTCCATTTGCCCATTCACTTAAGACCCCCTACCCCTCAGGTACATTCTCCATCTCCTCAGTCACTGGCCACCCCCACCCGTACACATTAACTCTCCAATCACTGGAACCACACACACACTCACACTTACACACACACTTACACACACACTCTCACACACACTCTCACACACACTCTCACACTCACACACACTCACACATACACACTCTCTCTCTCCATCTTCAATGGTCTCCCCCCTCTCTTGCGCCCACGCACATTAATTCTCCCTCACTCCAGTCACAGGAATCAACCCCCACATTCTCCATCCCTTAATCACCGCAGATGGCAAGGTAGCCCCAGTTTACCATTATCTGACCCACTTGCTGAGACTCTCGGCAGAGGCCAAATCGAGCCTCTCACCCTTCGAGCAGGACGCTCCAGCGCATGCTTTTACGTACAATGGCAGGGAAGTTTGCCCTGTGGCTAAACAGAAGACTTTTGGTTTCAAATGCTGTTAATCTGGCACCTTTTATGAGCACTGAAATTATCAGATTTTTTTTTTTTTTTTTACTCCACTGAGCATTAAAGTGGATGGAATCTTTTGGAAGGATGGTCCTTAAATCATGCAGTCTTCCATCCCTCATTAACTCGTTAATCTAAAGGGAAATTTTACTCCCCAAATAGTAATGATAATGAATTCTGAAAAAGGCCTGTTTAGAAAAATTCCTTTTAAAAAAAAATAACACGGTGCAAATCTTTGCACCTACGCACATGTAGTCGCCAATCAAGAAATGGTATGAACGGAAACGAGGCCCCCGGCTAACCAGTCCTTCCCTCTGAATGATGTGCTGCCAGGTTCTTATTTGGGGGCTCTCACCAGCTCTAATCTACTGGGGGGGGGGGGGGGCATGCATCACTGTCCAAGACTTCCACTGCTAGCTTCCCCAACACCACAGACACAAAGTGACTGCACCCCCCTTGACCACTGGGATGGTGATCTAGGCAGAGGTGTTGATGAACCCTTTCACTGACCCAGTAAGGCAAGCCTTATCTTCTTATGTTATTTTTGTTTTTTCCACCAGCTGTGAGGAGAACCAAGCGTTTTTGCTTTTTCTTTTCCAACTCCGCTCCTGCTTTCCTCCTCTTCTCTCTCAACGGCTACTTTCGATGCTTCTCTTTTATTTTGTTCTTGACCCTACCTCTTTTTTTTTTTTTTTTTGTCTGATCTCTGTCTTCGATCTGTTTCCAGCCCTCTCAGATTTCATTCCCCCCTTGCCTGTGTGCTTTTCTTTTTCACGCTCCCCTGGACAGACCTGCGCAGGATGACAGCCGGCTTCCTTGGCATGGCAGTGTCCATTATCCTTTTTGGCTGGATTGTCGGCGTCCTCGGCTGCTGCAAGCAGCATGATCTGATGCAGTATGTGGCAGGTTTGCTCTTCCTTATGGGAGGTAAGATACGTTCTTTTCATTCCCTACTTTAGTAGTATTTTCTTTTTGAAATAAGTTATAGAACATAGTTCATATCTTGTAAGTTTTTAAAATATTTGATTCTTCTTCCTGGAAAATAGTTTCTAATACTGGCTCACCATGGTGGTAACACACAGCAACAATGCCATTCTAGTCTTGATCTTGGGCATCCCTGATAGTCCCCATAGGTACGAGAGGGGATTTCCACACAACCCTGACCCTTGGATAACTGAAATCTTTCACTCTTGTCTTGTTCCTGAGTCTCTATGATGGTTCCCACTTTCGGGGTGGGATTTGCCATTCTGGCCTTGGGTCCTGTGTCACTATGATTATTCCCCCATAGTAAAAGTGGGATTTTCCCCTATAGCCTTGTACCTGGATATCTATGTTGGCACACACAGGCACAGAGGGATTCAGCTTTCTAGCCTTGATCCTGGCACCCGTGTTAGTGAGGGGAAAACTTTTGTAACAGTCAGCATGTTCAGTGGGGAAACTAATATTAAGAGGAAGCTGCAGCTGAGGTCTATGTTAGGGTTGCCATTTGGCCCCATGACATCTATCCTGGCTGTACCCCAATGAATGCATGGATCCGAAGCGCTAATTTTCTTAGGAAAATCAGTGACCCAGTCAGAACTACAAGGCCCTGAATGCTATAAGAGTAAAGATGTAAAAAAATTAAACAGAGCTTGGTCATCTGATTTAACGAGTTTAAATAAGGCACATTCATCTACTTTGATGTGAATATATTTATTTTATTTAATACTTTTTTATAACCGACATTCATGAAACCATATCATATCATATCGGTTCACATCGAACAGGGGGTGTTATAACATTAACAATAGCACGGAAAGATAAGGATAAGTTACACTGAACAGGGGTTGCTGGAACTTGGTTTATGGAATGTGAAGACAACAAGAGAGGCAAGGGAGATGGGAGAGTAAATCAGAAATGAACAATGTATAATATATATGTAGGACCACCATTTTGTCAGCTAATACTCAATATGATATGCTGTATAATACTGGTCCACTTTTTAAATACTTTTTTTTTAAGTGAAATGCATGTAAAATAAACAACATTAAGTTGAAGAATCTCTCTTGAAAAGACCAGTATCCACAAAGTCCAAAAGATATTGAAAAGTGAGTGCCTGCAGTCATATAAAGTCTTGTAAAGACAATTGCATGACCTATCTTAAGCTGTAGTCAAATGAGACTTTCAATACAGCTTCTTGGAATACTTGTAGTATCGGAGCTCTTTTTGGTGCAATAGAGTAAAGCCAGGACTGGATTAGCCCATTCCTTATGACATGGAGCAGGTGGCAATCCTAGTCTCCATAGCTGAAAGGAAGTCACAAGGCTATACCAACAGTGCTAGTGATGTTAGCAGTTAAGATAAAATTATTAAGATGCCCCTTCCCATTTGTATTTGCACTATATTTCATTTCTGAAGAGGTATCAGTGTTTGAAGTTTCTGATTTACCGGGGATTATCCCACTGCTACTCTGTTAAGATGGTGCCCTCAGGGACCATACACAGCATTTTAGATGGACACAGATGGTTGACCTTAACTTGCTGAGAACACTAATGCTGAACCATTTCTTACAGGTACGTGCTGTATAATATCCTTGTGCACCTGCGTGGCTGGAATAAACTTTGAACTTTCGCGCCATCCTCAGTACATCTACGGACTCCCGGAGGATATTAGTCATGGCTACGGATGGTCCATGTTCTGTGCTTGGGGGGGCCTAGGACTCACGTTGCTGGCTGGATTCCTCTGCACGCTGGCTCCCTCTCTTAATAGCCCCCGTACTGCTGTGCAGAAACCCAGACAGGAGAATGGGGCTGTGTGACTGAAATCAGGAGCCCAAGATAGGATGGAAAGGAAAGGAAGAGAGACTCCATCAAGCACAAACCTGGGACATCAGTGTTTGACACCAGCATGGAGATGGTTTTCTATTCACCCGTTGAAATTTGTGCCACATTCGTGAAAGAAACAAAAAAAATACAAGGAATCAAAATGCTTAGGGACATTCAGGCAGTGAAAGGGACACAAGCCAAAGCACCAACATGCTTATGACATGGCCAAGAATAAAGAACTTGACTCAGAAACTCTGGTCTCCTTTGGCTTCCCAGCTCAGGAGCCAACTCGAACACCAAGTCATAAGAGAGCTGGCTCCCAGCAGCTTGGCCTCCCACAAAGGCATTGAACGACTTCACTGTTTTGTAAAAAGCAACCTTGGACTCTGGATGCTTGTATTATCCACACATTGATGGTTTTTAACATTCTACTTTCAAGTGCAGCAAAGTTGTCTTTTCTTTTCTATACATGGAACTCATTTTTATTTTTTTATACTACCTGCAGCCTCCTCTGGATTCAGATGGACACTAGAAAAAAAAAGTCCTCTCATCTCCCTGGAAGTGAGCCATTGTCATGCAGGGAAGAATACTGCACAGGGGGACTGGTGCCTGTGCGGCCACAGATCCAGAACAGAGCAAAGACGGGTGACATTGGGCTCAACCTAGCACAAAAGGGAAGTCCTCGATGAGGTTGGTAACCGTGCTACACTGGGTCTTCTCTGCACCGAAAGAGGTTTTTCTAGGTTAATGGTTGCTGTGTGACACTTTGTCGAGTCTAAAGCAAGAAGTTGCTGTGTGCGGACTGGGATCTGTGGGAATCTTGTTTGAATTAGAGTAAGCCAAAAAACCGATATTGGCAGAGTGACAACTGTGCTCAGCCCAATAGCAGAAGGAAATGTTTAGACACCATCTTACACCTGTAAAACCAGCTGGCACAAAATTTTAAAATATTAATTTTGGAAAAACAAAAACCCACACCCTTCAATAATATTTAATAAACCAGTGAAGACTTGTGTGAACAGAGGTGGCTAGGCGACGTGAAGGTCAGGGGAGAATTTGGAAACTTCAATATAGATTTAGGAGCAATAGGCCCTGTCCAACGAGCCTCCTCTGATAATGCGAGGAACATTTCTAGAGATGGGAATCAACATAAATACAATTCAACTGGACTTTGCTATATTATGACATGAAAAGCTATCGTACAAGATAAAAAAGCATAGGAATTGGGGAGTCCATTTGTCCTTGGACAAACACTGCCTAGAGGGCAGGTTCTAGTATTAATGGATAATAATCAATCAAAGCAATTCCAAGTGGGCCAGAGCCACAAGTGGTGTTGCCTCAATTGTTGGTGCTATTTTTGCCCCTATTAAAGACATTCATAATTGCTAGCAATACAGTTTAGTTGATAGTACCAAGTTGTGTTGGGTTATAAACACCATCCAGCTCAAGTGCAAATGACATTCAACGTGGGCAGGAATGGATATGCAGAATATATATTTTGCATGGATCAGTGCATTCTGGGGATAACTTAGGTATGAGCATTCAAAGCTAGGTAATAGCTACTAAGGCTGAACAAGTTGTGTGTACTAAAATTAGGAGTATATTAATCTCTCTTGGCACTGTTTGGCATTGTTAGGCCATGCCTGCAGCATGTGATACAATTATGGGCAGCACACTTCAAGGTGGCTATGAAAGATAGAAAAAAAAGTCAGAGAATGTGAACAGACTGCCCAGTAAGGAAAGAGTTATTAAGATATATCTTTCTTAAAAGAGAGAAGAGAGAGGGAATATGATTGCATTGTCTAATACATTAGAGTCATATAAGGATCTTGCCATGGGGGCAATAAACCAAACAAGGGGACATTTTCTGCCACTAGAAAGATGTAGCTTCATCACTTCTATAAGGAGTTTGTTACATTGACAGTGGCAAGAATGTTAACTATGTTTCCAGAAGTTGCCCTAGCTAAACCTCTGGCCATGTTTAAGGGGAGATTGGATCAGGGCTAGCCCAGTGGCAAGAGCTGGTTTCGATTCCTGGCTAGGACTCTGCTCTTCGGGCTGGGGATGCCATGGAGGGCTGGAGTCTCAGCCATTACTCAACAATCAACACCTAGTAGCCAGGCTTGGGGTTCTGGAGGGAGCCACAATTGGCGGCTCCTGGCCCCGGATTGTTACAGCAATAGCCGGGCTGAACCGGGGAGATATAAAAATAGGAGGAAACAACAATCCTCAGAGTTGTGAATAAGGGCTCATGGCCAGTAGAAGTTGGTTCTGATTGAAATGGAAGCCCAAAAGAAGAAAACTGCCACGCCAAAAGATTAAAAAAAAAAAAAAACCAAACCAAGAGGTTTGATGAGTTTGTGAAGCACAAAAAGATGAGTGGACATAATGATCTGCTCAGATTTCAGGTGCAGATCCAGAGAGATTCCAGTTTAAGGATATCAAGTTATTCTGCAAATGGAACTTGCTGTGACAACGTTGGCCTCCCCTGGATCACCACTAAAGCTACCACAAAGATTAAAACACAGTCTTCTGGTCTCTCTTTGACTTCAACTAATTGCCTCGCTAGTGGTGTATGTATGTAATATAGACGAGCGAGCCAGACTTGTATTTTCTGACAGGAGATTTCTATATCAGAAGTTACCCGGGGATATCTGGTAAATATTAATGACTGATGATGATATACAATTGATATCAAAAGAGTAGCTCTGGCCATGTTAAGAAATGTGCTGCCAAAACTCAACAGTGGTTAAGTTTTAAGTTTGCCTTCTTGCTCCTGGCACAGGCCTATAACCCTGAAGGTGTACACACACCAGTGCCCGTCAGCCACCGAGAGTACATGCTCCAACCAACATGCATCAACCCTACGGTACAGATGCTTATTGGATGATGTCAAAACCCATATTTTAATGGTTAAGATCATGGTGAAAGCAACAGGTTTATATTAAAATCAGCAATCCTGCTTCCTAACAGTGTTTTTTTCCATCCTATGAAGAAATCTTTTGGTAAAAGATGAATGTATTTTATATTTTGACAAGGTCAGAACTACTGCCCTTTAATTTTTCCTGTGTCCCAAAGCCCAGTATTACTTTACCCTGTCGTGATAAACTGGATCCCATAAGTAAACTGACAAAAATGGAGCGAGCTGGATCATCGAGTGAGTTGGGCCTTTGAGCAAGTTGAGTAGGAAGTCAGTCATTGAGTGCGCTTAACCAGTTGGCAGGCTGAATGGGCTAGGTTAGTGGTGAGACTCGATTGCATAAACTATGTCATTAAGTGGCTTGATTCTTTGGGTGAGCTGAGCTGTAAAAAGAGGGAAGATTTTTTTTCTTGGGGCAGAATCAGCAGGTGCATTAGTTTAGGTGGGCTCAGCCATTCCAGATTATTTGTTTTTCTATTAACTTTTTTGTCTTGCTTACTGCTCACGAGATACCGGGATTCTGGTTATTCATTTATCATGTGATCTTGCACGTGTTTCCTTCATACACCAGCTAGGACAGAGAATTTCTACAGGCCAGTACAGGAAAACAGGAGCCTCTTCCATTGGCACTAGTGCGTATGCTTGCCTGCACCCTAATAGTCCGTTTCCAAAATAGGACCCAGCATGCCAGAGGACAGAATATCAGATCAGCATATGTTCAGGTTAAATCAGTCTCATTCCCTCTTCTGGCCTAGTTAAGAGTGTAAAGCCTGTTTCCTGGAATCCAGAAACTGCAGCTATTCTCCCTCTCCCCAGTTTGAGGGTTGCCAGTCTTACCTGCTATTCCTGTGGCTACTGGTTCCTTTTAAATGATCTTGCTCTCTCTTGTATGAGGATTGCAAGCCCTCCCCTCCCCTGTATATCATCTGCAAGCTTCCTCTACCTGTGCCTTTTCCCCCCTGTGTTCTGCAAGAGTAAGTTCTCCTCTTCCTATGCAGAGCTGATTGCATCTCAGAGACCCTTATCCTCATGGCACCATTATTCAGTCTGGCACAGCAGGGAGTGAAGTAAAAACCTTAAGTACAGGTTATTGGATTAAGATTTGCAATTTCTTACTTCCATTTTTATGTATAGTGCTCTTGACTCCCATGGTTTCGGAGCACTGCAGATCCTCTCTTTCAGACCACGACCATCAGTGGCAGGGACCCGCCCAGACTTATGGCACTACTATCTGCAAGCCAAGTAATCAGAGATTGGAATCCTATCCAATCAGGCAAGGCCTCCTAATCTCCATTTCTATACACAGCCCAGGCGGGTATCAGGCAATGTAAGACAGTCAGGTCGCTGCAGGCTAGCAGACAGCTATTTACAAAAATCCTCAATTGCAGCTCCATTAGTTGTTTCATCTCCTTAACAACCAAATTCCTCACATTAACCCTTCTGAATCCTCTCTGGATCTGTTCCTAACCTCAAGGGTTTCTATCCTAGTGGGATCTGGTTATTAACATATACATGAGAGCACCACGCTGTGAAAACAAGCACATTTCTCATAGACACAAAATGGGGGAAATAACATATCTGACACAGAAATGTAAGAGTAGTTAGCTCTGCTGCTCAGCTATCTTCATCTTTTGGCTAAGATGCAAGCTATGAGCTATTTTATAAATGGCAAGAACACACATGTATTTTCCATTTTGTGCAAACATTTTATCTACAGAAAAAAGATGGGCAGGCTGGGGCACTCCAGACCATGGGTTAGAAGTAGTTGCCATTTTGTAAACGATACAAGCATCTATAGTACTGAACTTATTTGTGCACTTTTACCCGTTAACTGACTTGCATATGTCAAATCGGATTTGTCTGTTAGCGGCAGTGTTTGGGTGCGAGGTCGGGGAGAACTGGAGCCCTACCGGACCTGGCAGAGGTATAGGCAAACAGGTGATTTCAAGCAAGCGCACAAGTACCTTATACAATACCTGTTACCGCCTATAAATTGGGGATATTACATGTACATTTGTTTCTAAAATCGGTAGAGAAAGTAAATATGGTCTTGCAATGGAGATATTCGTGTGCACACTGAAACATCTGCACCTACATTTTATGAACTGTACAGCTCCCGCAGCACCGTTTATAAAGTACCAGAATTAATCGCCGCCTGTCCACGTCCACACGTAAATGCTGCACTGGGGCTAGGTTTGAGTTAGGCTCCCTGGGGAGGGTACTCTGCCACCCGAACCCACTGGGGACAAAGATGGCATTAAGACTACTGCCAATGCAAGAGGATTAAACCTCCAGTTAAAAAATAAAACCATTGCTGCGACTCTACTTGTTGACTTTAGCAGAAAAAAAACACTTTTTTTTTTTTGACTGAGAGGACCCCTAAAAGAGTTTTTGCTGGCAATCATTTTAAACCAGCCCAACCCAAAGTGACAAGGTGAATTACTCAAGAACAGACACTAAGAAATGCACAGGCTAGGATAATGAAACATTAGGCTAACATAAAGGCAAGTCCTCTTTCTAAATAAAAAAAAAATTTCCACGAGACTCTGGTCCTCATTACATTCCACTTCCTTTTTCTCCGGGAGCTCTGCTCCCCAGCCAAATTTAAATTTTGTGTGTCCCTCCCAAGGTTCTCCCCCCCCCCCCCCCCCCCCGTCCTAGCATCCTCTTTCTTTCATCTAGCTGAAGCTCGTCACCTTAAAAGGGTTGGAGGAAATATTGTAAGCACAGACAATGAAAGGCTGAATGGCGCCTGCATCGTTTTTCAGCCTGAACAAAGTTGCTCAATGACGTCGGGCCTCTTTCACCTCGGGCCCATTTCCTGTCCGGGGCTGCGCAGAGCCGGCGCTGCCAACCACCGGCAGCAGGCGGCAGCCTCCCAGAGCAGGATCATGTGAATATAAATGACTGGCATGTAAAAATCTCAAATATATACTGTAAATGTATGTAAGAAGTGTCATTTTTAAATAAAAATTGTAATTCAAAAATTACATTAAAATATGGACTAGCTCCTTCTCAAGTGCTTAAAATGTCGTCTTCTTTCCTTGCGGGGGCTGATGGCGTCAGTTACCTTCCACTGTAATTTTACACTAAGCCTTGCGGACCTTAGGAAGAATTACATAAGAACATTAAAAAGTGCCGTGCTGGGTCAGACCAAGGTCCATCCTGGAGCCACGTCCTGGGACCAGTCAAGGTCCGAATTCACCAAATCAGGGTCACAAGTACTCAGCAGATCCCAGGGAGAACAATAGCATTCTTTAGGCTCCCTGGCCAATAATATGCTATGGATTTTTTCCTCCAGGAACTTGTCCAAATCTCTTTTTAAATCCCACTATGTCGGTCGCCTTGATCACATCCTCTGGCAACAGATTCCACAGCTTGATCGTGCACTAATGCCTCTGCATCAAGCCACGCTGCAACTGTACTTCCCATATGGTGTGCGCTTCTGGTCGCCCCCATCTCACGAAAGACCTAGGGATGTGCATTCGTTTCATTCGTTTCCTATACAAGCATGAAAACGAAACGAATGAAACGAATGCACATCCCCAAGACCTAGAGGCTAGAAAAAGGCAACTGATAAAAGAAAGGAAATGGCTGCCCTCTGCGGAGAGGCTACGCAGGCTGGGGCTGTTCACCTTGGAAAAGTGACGGCTGGGAGGGGACACAATGGGAGCTTATAAAATCACGAGTGGGGAGGAACGGCTCGATAAAGGACGGTTATTTATTCTTTCCAATAATACTAAAACAACCAGCAGATTTAAACCATTGTAGAAAGTACTTTTTCACTTAGCGCACGAGCAAGCTGTGGAATCTGTTGCCAGAGGATGTGGTCAAGGCGACTGACATAGCAGGGGTTTAAAAGAGGTTTGGACAAGTTCCTGGAGGAAAAGTCCTTGGCAGGTTATTAGCCAGGGAGCCTGAAGAATGCCATTGTTCTCCCCGGGAGTGAGATGGGGGCGACCAGAAGCACACACAATATTGGAAGTACAGTTGCAGCGTGGCTTGAAACAGAGGCAATAGGGCATTCTCCATGTTATTCACCATTCCTAACATTACGTGTGCTTTCCTGACTGCCACCGTGCACAGAGGACTCCAAGGACCTTTTCCTGGGTGGTGACTCCTAACACGAAACCCAGCACGGCCTAACCTCCTTTGGTTCAGGTGCTGAGGTATTGGGTGGGGACATCTTTGCACAAACCAGGGTAGCATGCTGTGGCTTCTCAGCGGATGCTAGGACTCTAACAGCCCTGACGCCGGGCACAACACCAAACTGCTACCTATTTTTTCATTCTGGTGCCTTCAATACCCTTACCTTTATTACATCCTCTGCCATTATTATTGTAGTAAAGAACACAGACTTCTGGCACTGGAATTTGCTTGAAGTGAAGTAAGAACCAAGAGGAAAGATTTTTCTACCATAACATCATGCAAAGTATTTTTAGCTGTGGGTTACACATCTGTGCTAAGGACATTCCTTCTGAAGCCAGTAATATATTTATTTTATTTTATTTCTCAGGGTTTTTGGTTTGGTTTTTTTATAATAGGTATTGCGAGAGTAATAAGTTATCAGGCTGTGTTATTGTCCTCCTTACTCATGCTATACAAGTAGAGAGTAATTTTCCAAAGGAATTACTCACTTAAAAGGGGATTTTATATGTGTAAGTGGGCTTATGGAAATTGCTACACCAGATGCTATTCAATTGTCAATAGGTTTTTTCATGCGTTAGTGCAGAAATGGGCTTTTGAAAATTGCTGCAAGGTCGGCTGCTTTTAGACAGGTAAATCCTTTGGAAAATTACTCCCATACTGCTGAGAGGAAGGCACCAGCCAAACGCATTCCTTGTTCTTCACATAAGACGTTTTCAGTAACAATCTTGGGTCCCGAGCAAATGGTACAGGGACAGCGTGTGCTAGATGTCGTGACCTGGACCATCGACGATCTGATCAAAGTGTTGAGGGAAGGCCGCTGGCCTCTCACAGTGCAGGCTGTGATGAAAGGAAGGCCGTGGGTGAATGGGAATCCGTGCCCAGCTACCTAAACAGAGTTATGCGGTACGGACAGAAGTCACACATGCCTTTTTAATTGATCTCCCCTAAATACATCACATTTTCAGATACAGGCACTCGTTTTAGCCAAACCATTTTTTTTTTTTTTTATTTCCCGAGTTGGAATTATATTCAAAACGGCAGAACTCGTGCACCATGGGTAACCAGAGCTGGGAGAGCGCAGGGAGCCTTTTCCTCTACCCTATCACCTCTTCATCTTCCTTCTAAAAAAATCAGGAAGTAACTGCTCTGGAATTCCACTCACCCCAAGGCTGCATTTTAACTCCCCCCCCCCCCCCCAACCAAAGCTGGGGACATTTTAAATTTCCTTTGGGAACTTGAGCAACAGAAGTTTATAGTCCAGTCCGGAGCAGCCGCCCTCCCTCCCTCCTCGGGTGCCCCACCGCACACACGCTCCTGCTCTTTACGCGTAGTACTGCAGGTTGGCCTTCTTCTTGGCTTGAACCTCCAGGATTCCTTCCATGTAATCTTCGTGCGTAAGCTCCGTGGCTCCCCTGCGGAGCGCAATCATCCCCTGCAGCAAGCAGAGAAGCAAGCAGCTGGGTCTCACACATCTAAAAGGAGAACTACACCCTGACTGGCGTAGCACGTCCAGATCCATTACGAGAGGAATAGCATCCACTCAGCTTAAGTTACTTCTATTAAACATCCCCCCTCACAGTTACATTGCCCTAGTGCTCCCAGATCCCACTCCTCTCTCTGCAGGCCCCTGGACTTCCTCGACGTCGTAAACTGTGACTAAATACTAGAATAAGGAGCAGCTGACCCACCAAAACCCCATTCCTGATGGCGCACGCATATTTTGAGGACAATCGCAGGGTACTTACTGCTTCAACACATACTGCTTTACACTGGGCCCCATTAAAGTCATCTGTACAACGGGCAAGTTCTTCATAGTTTACATCAGGACTGTAAAAAAAAAAAAAAGAGAAGAATGCTGAATGCACCTGTCGGGTGCCTGCACAGGGTTCAAGGTAACAGGCCCGAGCTGCAGAATCTCTTGGGGCACTGTCACATTCGCTGCCAGGGCTCTAGCCTGCGCTGTGCGCGCTGGATGGGGCTGCAGCATTTACGATAAACGTTAAAGAGATTTTGCTCCCTCTTTATACCTGACATTCATTTTCCTGGAATGGATCTGCATAATTCGAGCTCTGGCCTCCTCGTTAGGCATTGGGAATTCAATCTTCCGATCCAGTCGCCCAGACCGGAGCAGGGCAGGATCCAGAATATCCACCCGATTTGTGGCAGCAATCACCTGAGAATGGACAATAGGATGAGAGACGATGGGATGGGCACGGGGACCTTACAGAAACCCCTAGCATTCTCTGGCACAGCCGCTCTGCTTCCGCCCACTTTCCTTCCTGTCCTCCCTAAAGACCGGGCTGATCTTCCGTCGCAGGATCGAAGCTCGTGAACCGAATTATTTATGCACACGGGGGGTCATTTTCAGAAGCATTGGCTCAGTTTTGTGTGTCCTTTTACGCATACTGCAGAGGCGATCCTAGGGGCGGGGGTGCACTTATTTACACACGTACTTTTGATTTTTAAAGGTTTGCGTGGGCATTTAGGCCTGCACTCTGTATTCTTATGCTGCACTAAGGGACACGTGGTCCTGCTAATTTTCAAAGTAGGACGGTTCTAAAATTACCCTTATAATTTTCTTTTATTTATACAAATACACACACATGCAAAGTCTTTAAATAAAACCAATAATTCCATCTAATAAATGCCAACAACAGCAAATAAGGCAACCAAGGTGGCCAGAGTGCTCAGGGTAATGCCAGCTCACAAACTGAGTGTTACCTTGACTTGGGTGTTCGGCTGAAAGCCATCCAGTTGGTTTAAAAGCTCCAGCATGGTCCTCTGCACCTCTCTATCGCCAGCCTTTTCACTGTCAAACCTAGAGGAAAAGACAGCTATGTGACTAAACCCGTCCTCACCAAATGCACACATCAGGCCGGTGAAGACGGCCAGCCCAGATGCTGAACTAGCCAAAAGTGCCAGCAGAGGTGGACCTAACTATGTACACCCTAGGGGATGCGAGAAAGGCATTCAAACACCTCAAAAGGTGCACAAAGCAAATCTTTTTCAGAGGAAGAAATGCTCCATGGGGGTAGGACCTGGCAGTAACATCAGAAAATGTTTTTATTTTTTTTCCTACTGGGAAGGTGGTGGATGCATGGCCTGACTTCCCAGCAGAGGTGGGGGGAAGACAAAAGCAGTAATGGAATTCCAGAAACCGCCGGATCAACACAGAGGATCCCGGGTAGCCAAGAAGTGAAGAGAAAGGCAGAGATCACCTGGTCTATGGCACCACTCCAAGAATCAAACTGAGCAGACCGGACAGGCCTAACGCTTCTCACCTCCTGTCCTATTATAAGTCTGTACATTGCAGACTCGGATGTTAAACTCGCCAAGGCGCAGAAAAGGATGTAAAAAAATATGATTCACAGCATCACAAAAAATATACTGTACGCTTTGTAACAAGAGTTGTGTGTGGGACACTGAACATTGATGCAAGATATGAAGAGTATAATACACAGGGCCAGCTGTGTCCTTGTGCTGTCTGACTTCCCTTCAAGCTGTACTGATTGTATGTTGGAGGATGCAGTCACAGAGACATTGGGAACCCCCCTTCCTATCTTCTGTTCACACATCCGGTTTGCCTGAAGTGCTCAAATGAGCTCATGAGCCCACCTTTACCTCCCGGGGAAACGGATGAACCAGGGATCAATTAAATATTCTCCCAGCACTAGGGCCTCTGTCATGTTCCCAGATGTCGGATACATTTGGGCAGCCTTCCCTCAATTCCTAGATCAGCTCTTCTCCAAGGCAGGAGGTCATTCAGATCCGCTGGAACAAGCTTCAGTTTCATTATTTGCACACAATACTGACTGATGTTCCTGTCTGTCCTCTCCGATGTTTTGATTTTCTCTAACTAGCATGGCTAACGGTTCCATGGAAAGGGGGTGGCCCTGCCTAGTTCTGCTATTCAGTTTGAACTCTGTGGATAACCCCCCATTAACTTTAACACTGCCAAATGATTTAAAAACAACCCTGAGAAAAGATTGAGTCAAATGGCCCTATGTCTTTTCAAGGAGCATTCCTGTTCAGCTAGTAAACGTTTGGTCTCAAGCAAAGTCAGGAGAAATGATTTCAAAACCAGCTGGTAATAGAAAGGAGCTCTTCCTCTGCCAGAGAGAAGAGAAATCACTTCCTTCTCGAAGGCCTGAGGTAGTTCAGTAATTTCAGGACTTTGCTTGACAAAATGACTACTATTTTAAAGAGCAATTCCCTGGGGACAGTAACGAGAGATTTCAGACTCTCAGGATGCAGCGGGTGGCTGCTCACTCTTTCCTCTGAGGGATGGGCTTACACTAATACAAGGGGGGAATCCCAGCACCAGGCGTCACTGACCCCAGCGTGGGGGGGGGGGGGTCACCGCATCAAAGCGGAGCATCAATACGCGCACCCCCTGCAAGAGGAATGGTAAACACTAGAGCAACGTGACAGAAAGGGCAGAAGTCTGAAAAGAGCTAAGGGATACTGGGATGTTCTGAAATATTCCTCCTGGAACGTGTCCTGAAGATCAAAATGAACATCACTACCCTGCGGGGGGACAACCAAAACGTAGAATCAAATCCGATTCATTGATCAATCAAAACAGTGCAGGAAATCGTCTTCCAGAGTCATCCAGGGCAAGCCTGGCCCCGAGGGATGGATAAATGGGAAGGTCTTTGTCTGCTGAAGGGGGGATGAACTCTCACCTCTTCGTTCCGATGGCATCCAGTTCATCAATGAAGATGATGGAAGGAGCCTTTTCTTTAGCCAATGCAAAGGCATCACGGACCAATTTGGCCCCATCTCCAATGAACATCTGCACCAGCTGAGGGCCTGCCAGTTTAAGGAAGGTGGCCTTTAGGAGAAAGAAGGAGAGGCAAACTGAATCCACACAGCATAGCTACAGGTGCTAGGAGCCCAGCAGCCCGGCCCGGTCAGAATCCTCACCTTTGTCTGGGCAGCGCAGGCTCTGGCCAGCAGGGTCTTCCCTGTGCCCGGGGGGCCGTACATCAGGACGCCTTTGGGGGGCTGGATGCCAAGATTCTCAAACTTCTCCTTGTGGTTCATTGGCAGCACAATTGCCTCCACCAGCTACACAGGCAGAAAAACACCCAATTATTTATAGATACACCCCAGCAGCCCCCACCCCTTCCCCTACGTCCCGCTTCCTCCATCATTAAGGCCATTTCACATACCCTCTTGTATCCTTCCTCTCCACTATATCTACATTTCTTCACTATAACAGAGGGTAAATGTATATATTCACTTCCTTGATATACAGCCCTCCAGGTATCCTGCATTTAACCTTCCTCAGAAAAACAGCAATCAAGTCATAGACAGCCTCTTCCGTAAGACGAGGGGATGGCTCGTGCCTCTTCATCTATCAGGGGTACTTAACTCTTGGATCTGCTTATCAAGCCCACCAATGTCACTGTACTGCTCCGTGGGTCTCTCATCCACTTCCATTGCTTTGACTCGAGAATCGTATTCTGTAGGAAGAGTCTCCAGAATTAGGTAAGAGTCCTTGTTCACACCCTACGGGCACAACAGAGCGAAACGGCACTCAGCAAGGGGAATGAGAAACATCTGTGAAGGCGCAGAATGAGGACATCGAGCAGCGAGGCATATCAAGATAACCAAAGTGACATGAAAACAGACCACAAGAGTGATCAGTGAAATGCCACCCTGACCCTTCCTCTGAAAGAGTAACCTCCCATCGTACTGCAGTGAAGAGTAACCACTACGACAAAAAAAGGACCTCTCCCATGCTTTCAACTGTGTATGCGCCCAATACCAAACCGGCCATCACGTCAATGATCCAAAAGAACACACCAGGAACCAATGACAGGGCCGAAATCATCATCTTTTTTTTTTTTTTTTTGCATTTGTAAATCGTAAAGCTTAATACAAAGGAATGCCCAGTATGGACAGAGTGCTGCTCAGAACCCCAGACTTGCATGGGGAGATTCTCTTTTCCAGTATAAATTCGCAGACAAGTCAAAAGAGTTTTTCCTCCCTCTTCTGCACCCCCAGTTTGTCTTTACAATTTGCACCCGTTTTCTAACATTTTCTCATGTTTCCAGTTTGACCATAGGCACCAAGCAGCTTCTGAAAAGCCCCCATCTCTGTGTCTGTTCAGGGTGACCCCACTTAAAGCCCCAGAGAGACAAAAGACTTGAGAGCTCACCACAAGATCTCCTGGCTTCAGTTTCTCTGCATCGACCAATCCAATCACAGGCAGGAAGTATGTCTGCAGGAGAAAGAGCTGGAGCATTAGCACACCCAAAGAAAGAGGGACCTTGGACCAGTTTACATGCACCACAGAAGACCCCCAGGATCAGAAGAGGAGAGGGGCTGGGATGAAGGGCTTTCCTGTGAATGGTGTATATAACACTAGCATGCCAAGAGCTTAGCATAAGAACAGAAGAAGATCAGGGGTCCATCCAGCTCCCCAGCATCCTGTTTCCAACAGTGGCCAAGCCAAGTCACACATACCTGACAGGATCCCAAGCACTAAATAGATCTCTTCTATTCCTATTCTTTCCCTGCCTCATACCAACCTTCACAACATCCTTTAAAGCCACATTTCTTAAAAAAAAAAAAATCCTTAATATTTTTTACATCTCAAAAATGTACCCTGAGTAAAGCAAGTACAGAAAGTTTATGAAAATTGAACCAATTAATGAGTTGCATGCTTGTCTGGCTCAGAAATTGCTAAATTACATTTTCTGAAACCTGGCATTCAGACCAAGATTGCGATTCTGGTCCTGCCTGTCAAACTTCAGGAACAGAAGCGGAGCGTTCGCAGTAATCTTCGCCCAGGTATGTGTTGTACAAAGTTTGGAAGTGGTCCACTGCCTTCTAATGTCTGCAAGGACTTATATTTTTTCAAAAGCTAGACAGTTTTGGCAAAAATATGAATCTACTGGAAACCCAGGGCTTCTGGCACTGAATCTAATAAAAATGAAATGACAGCTCAGAATAAAGACTTCTCCGGGATCAAGGCCAGAGTAGTCCTATGGGTGAAGCCCTGATCTGCACAGCTCGGGCATGGGACGTGCAAAACTTCCAAGGCACAAAAATATTGTGAACCTCACCTGCCACGCAACCTCTTACCTGGCGTGTGGAAGTTTTAATAACAGCGCACTTTCCTTTTCTCTGAGAGTCCAGATCAATGTTTGCACCATCCTCCTCCTGGTCATTTGGGTCAACATCCAGGAGCTGCAAAATTTATTTATTTATTTATTATTTTTATATACAGATCTTAATTGAGATATCACACAGTTTACATTCAGGTACTGTAGGTATTTCCCTATCCCCAGAAGGCTCACAATCTAAGTTTGTACCTGAGGCAATGGAGGGTAAAGTGACCTGCCCAAGGTCACAAGGAGCGACAGCAGGACTCGAGGCCTGGTCTCCTGGTTCGTAGTCCACTGCTCTAACCACTAGGCTATTCCTCCTCCCCTTGAATGCAAGTCTGAGTAACTGACCCCTACAAGTAATCGAAGAAGTTGCAAGAAAGTCTGTCCACTCAAGACCAACCTCCTACAAACGAATTTCTGAGAAATTTTGCAAGAAATTTAATAAAATACTTCCCCATTTTCTTACTGGCTCTAATACACCACTGCACCATACACCTTCTCGGAGCTATAAGTACCCATTAACCCCCTCCATGCCATACCTACCTGCTAAGCCTTCACAAGCATCTCGCCTCAATATCACATATTGCCTAGAACCATTTCACTGCTATTCATTTGGGCCTGTCGAGTATAGCTGGGAGGAAAGAATGAGCTCACCTCAATGACATTGGAAACTAGATAAGGGAGAGTTTTGTTCACTTTAATCTTCTCACTGTTCTCTTTGATCTTATCTTTCATGGCCTGCAACTCATGGGTCACTCGTAAGACCTCACTCTTCATGATCTAAAACACAAGTTACAGAGGAACATGTTACAGAGAAGATAAATAATGGCAAAAGGCTGCCCCTACAGAGAATAAATGTGTGCCATTAACTCTCCTGAGGAGCTGAGGTACATTATCTACACTGTAGATAATGGTCGGCCCTTTTTGTTCTAATTTTAGCACTTATGTTAGCTGACACTTTTCTATGTGTGCTCCCCACTAGCATCTCCCAAGCACAAGCTCCCTGGATGGCTGGACATTCAAAGCCAGGTGGTCATCACTGCAGCTGGGAAACCATGAGCCTTTATTAGCATATGGGCTTGAACTGAGGATTAATGAAATTTATTTATTTATTTATTAAAGGCTTTTATATACAGACTTTCTTGATACAAATCAAATCAACTCGGTTTACATTGAACTAAGCAGTAAATATAACTAACCAATCAACAAGAGACAATTTAAAGGAGCATAAAAGTTACATTATAACAAGGATGCCTTAACTGGGAGTAGGAAATAAAGAAATGAAAGAAATCAACATTTATATAAAAAATTGCTTGTGGTGTTTTGTTATTTAAAAAAAAAAAATGAATCTGCTTGGTCTTGCTTTAATCTTTCCATTAAAATAATGTGTGTTGAGAGGAATTAATGTAGAGAAAAAGCTTTTTAAGAAAGCTATTTTCAAAGCCATTTTACATTGTTTTCAGGTTTCCTGCAAGGTTTTGCAAAGAATGAACGGGTTGTGTAGTTTCAGTAAACATTACTTTGTAGCTTCCTTACCAGCTTTTCATATGTAAATGCATGTGAAAAATATCATGTGCTGGCCTTGCATGTCTTTAAAGATGGCTAACAGATTTTTTTCAGTTGATCAATTGATAAATTGGTTCCTTCACTGTAAAACTATACCATATCTGTTGTATATCAGGGACTGTACCAGATAATAAGCCCCCAATCCTTCATAAAGCCACTCATTTATGCATTACATACATGAGGCACACATGGGAATAACCAAATACACATGAGACATAAGATATATATCAAAACGCCACACTAATATATGCAAAGATGGGGCCATTTGGTGGGCTTTGTCTTCTCACTTCACAGACCACTACAGGCCATACTACCACACCTCCTCCACAAATCAAAGCTAAGTACAATAAAATAATAAAACACAAACACCTCTTCTCTTTTGCTCCAAGAAAGTTTGAACATGCTGATGGCCTTAGCAAGTCCCAATTCCACACAATTATCTTATGAAATATAGTTCAGAAAACATTTCCAACAATAGTGATAATCTCTTAAACCCAACCCATGATCCATAGCAAATCCAGCACACTTTTGCAACTTCCCAACTACCAATTACTTGATTCTAATACATTTCATAGTAAAAACAATAGTTCTGTAGAGCCACCTAACCCGCAGACACTTTTTTTGTAGCACGGCCTAGATGATTCCTCACGCACCTTGATCTCACTGTCCAGCAGGCGTGTACGCTGGATGATCTCTTCCGTGGACATCTTCAGTACCTCCTCCCCAATTCCATCCTGCTAAAGGAAGAAAACGTCTCGCATAAATTATTTCATTTGTGGAAAGCACCGATCATGCTGGAAGGCAGCGACCGTTCTTACAGAATTCCTGCCCCGACCAGTATAGCTAATACACATAATGCAATTACAAGGTAGATCCTTTTAAAAGAAGCAACAGACACAGAATCTCGAATTACTGCACACGTGATCTATTAACGCGAATAAAAGCAGATACTCCGCACAGTTACTTAGTCGGGGCCATGTGGACAAACGCTCGAGCATAGACAACTAAACGAAACGATCAGACCCAGGGATTCGGGAAGGAGAGAGCTCCTTACAAGTCATTTTCTGCCACTCTCCCTCCGATTCCTTACTGTTTCTCTTTCCCCCACCCCCAGCTCAGTCGTCTACCCGCCTTATAATTTCTAACAGTTTAACACCACCTCCCAGAATTCCCTTATTCTATCACTCGCTCCGGTTTTCCTTTATTTTCCTTCCACACCTCTGCTTCGTCCCACACCGACGCCATCTTCTCCAGCCGGGCTTTGAGTAAATCTAGCGCCCGATCCGACGGGAGCTCATTCTACGCTATAGAATTGGAAAGATCGATAGCTGTTCGTGCTCCCTGCGACCTGAGAAACAATAATACGGCGGTGGAACGGCTGCTCTCGACTACTCATTGCCGGTTTTTCTGCTCATTCGGTCTAATTATTTCTCAGTTGTAATCTCCCATGTGCCGAATCTAAGGATGTTAACAAAGCGCCCGAGGAGCACAGAACCACGTGCCCTATACTCAATTCTGCTGAGTGTTGTTACCGTCGCCATGTTTGTGAGGGGCGGAAATAGGACTTGCAGAAACGGGGGCAAAGGGAAGATGCACTACAAGAATGAGCGTGGCCCTGTCACGTGCTAAGTCCACCTGAAGCCTGCTGTTGCTATGGAAACTGAGAGCGAAGATTTGTCTCCATTTTATGCCTCATTGATGTCTTTATTTTTAGGCAGTCACCCTTCTTATGAGAGCATTTGTTTCCAGAGATTTAATCCTTTGCATGATGTTGTGATACCTATTAATGGACCCGGGGAGGAGGCGGGGGACGGGACCAAAAAGTCCCCCCTTTTCTTTTTTTTTTTAAACTGCCCTTTCCCTCACCCAAAACATATAAAGAAGTGGATTGTGTCATCGGGCCCTCTCACACGTTCACTTTAGATACAGAAATATTCCTTCCAGACGCTGTAAGGAATTTCCAGCCTCCCAGCTTTTTTAAATTAAACTCCCTAACTCCGGGATGTATTATCTCAGGTTTCATGTACTCTTCCACCCCCAATCGTCAGCTTGATTCTCACCCATCCGACCCATTTCCACCTCATCCGCGGCTGTTCAGCACCATGGTCAACTCCTGTGCCAGACAGACTGACAGGCACGGCCACCTCAAACTCAAAATTAATATTGCTTTAAAATGGAGTTCAATCTGGGCCAGGGGGTGCTGCTGAAATAGCATTCACAGCCCGGGGCGGGGCATAGATTACTCCTGGGGGAATCCTGCACACAAAAAAAGTACAATTCTGCATGCTTTATATTGGTCAACATAACATAATTTACATGACAGTCTTTAAATAATTACATTTTAAATTAATACAGAAAAAATATTATTTAAAGATGCAGAATTTTAAATATTCTGAGCAGAATTGTCCTAGAAATTCTCTGTAAGAGTGTCCCTTCCACTCTCTCTCCCTACTCCCCTGGCCATTGTGCCCACTCAGGCCCCAACTCCTCCACCTGCCAGTATCTCTCCCTTCCACCTCTAGGCTCAACCCCTTCCACTCTATCGCCACTCTCGGAGTTTGACCCTGTTCTCAGTACTGCCCCTCACACAGGTTCCCTCTGTCCCTCGTTCTCTCACACATGCTCCCTCTCTCTAGTGCACATACACACACCCTCATACATAATCCCTCACTCTCTCACACACACACACATCCCCTCATATAAGAGTCCCTCTCTCTCGCGCGTGCGCACACACACATCCCTTTATACAGGGTCCCTCTCTCTTGCATACACACCCATACAAGCTCCCTTTCTCTCTCACATATACACCCTCACACAGGCTACCTATGTCTCTCTGTCACACACCCCTTCACACAGGCTCTCTCTCACACATACACAATCCCTTCACAATCTACTTATATAGGCTCCCTCTCTCTGGCACCCACACTCAAGCACCACCTTGCTCTCTCACACCCCCCCCCCCCCCCCCCCCCCCCCGGTTCTCTCTCACACCCTCCTCGTTCCCCCTCAGTATCTCTCACCTCCCCTGCTCTCTCTCTCTCACACACACACACCCTCCCCTCCGCACTCCTGCTCTCTCACTTCCCCTGCACTCTCTCACACCCATGCTCTCCCACCCTCGCTGCTGTCATTCTCTCACACCTCCTCCCCCTACCCCTCCCTTTCTCTCTCTAACCCTCCCTCCCCTCTCCTTTCTCTCACACCCCCTCCCCTCCTCTCTCCCCTCCTCTCTCTCCCACACACCTCTCTACACACACTCACTCTCACCGGGGCCTTCATCTTCACCGTGAATGGAACACGTGCCATTCGTAGCATGCCAGAGTCTCCTCTGCCATTTTCTATACAGAATTTGGCAATTCTGTGCAGGGGATATTCTGTGCAAATTCTGCACTCCACAGTAGTGCAGAATTAAGAACTTAAGAATATAAGAAATTGCCATGCTGGGTCAGACCAAGGGTCCATCAAGCCCAGCATCCTGTTTCCAACAGAGGCCAAACCAGACCACAAGAACCTGGCAAGTACCCAAACACCAAGAAGATCCCATGCTACTGATGCAATTAATAGCAGTGGCTATTCCCTAAGTAAACTTGATTAATAGCAGTTAATGGACTTCTCCAAGAACTTATCCAAACCTTTTTTGAACCCAGCTACACTAACTGCTTTAACCACATCCTCTGGCAACAAATTCCATGATTTTAGTACCTGAAAATTCACATGAATGCAATGACCAAAACAAATTAGCAGAGGTGCAGCCTCCCTCCAACAATCACTCCACTTTCACTCTCCTTTCTGATACCCGCTCTCAGCCTCCACCCTGTCCAGAAAACCTCCTTTCTTAACCTCCACCTGATTCTACAGATCCTATCACTCCCTCTAGCCCTTTTCACATTCGCCTAGATGATCCTTTCTCACCCCAAGCCCTTCTTGTAGCCTCCAATTGCTCCTCTGTCTCCCTATTCCCCCTTACGCCATCCCTTATTCCCTCTCGCTCACCTCCCAGCCTTCCCCCCATCTCTTCTCTCACACCCCCCAGTCAGTTTTCTTTCATTTCCCACCCCCTCACCCTTCACAGTCAATTCCTGTCCACCTGATCCAACCCTCATACCCCTACTATGTATGGCTCACAGGTCTCACACTGACTTCCACTACTTAATGCTGCTGGGACCTGTAAAGTGTTGCCGTCTGGGTCACTTGTGACCTCAACTGAAAGTTTTGTGACCCCATATGGGGTCCCGACTCAAAGTCTGGACAGTCCTGCAGTAGGCAAATTGCTGTCCTATTGTATTGCCAGTGTAAAGGTCCTGCCGGCCACCAGCCTTTCTTAATAAAACTGGCCAGGCTGAGCAAATACTAGCCAATTGGAAACTCAACATAAAATGACCCCCTGTAATATCCCAGTAGAATCCAGAAGATAGAATGGGAATATCGTGTTGACTGCCCCAAAACAGAGTTTGTTACAAATAAGATTAACATTCTAAATACAATGGAAAGATGACAGTTTATTCTGAAATTTGCACTAGGACATAAAAACAATAGAATGACCTGATGTGTGTAAGAATCAGCTGGTACTGCTGCTTTAAGAAGATGGCTTTCAGTCAAATTCTTATTAAACTGGGTGCCCTTTGAGGAAGGATGCCAGGGGTGGGAGAAAAATAGAAGATGTGTGACATCAGTGGCTGTCTCAGTTCTTAAATCTGAGTTCACTGGATTCTAGGTGATTATCTTATTACCCAGGAAAGCTTTGAACCATCCTAAGGTTACCTAATTCCAGGCATCATATTATTCTTGACAGCATGAGAGCAGGAGGTGAGGGCAAGTGCTAGGGGAGTGTTAGGGGCTTGGGAGCCATTGATCATATGGAGATTAAATTACCTTTTCATTTCAAGAGATGAGATGCCTCTGTAGCAGGATTCAGATCCCAAAGGTGATGTAAAACATGAGAGGGGGAAACACTCAGGAGTGAACTAAGGGCATGATTTATTAGGGCTTTTTTCTTATTCCATGTCTATGAAGGAAACAAAGCTTAATAATTCAAGCCAGAAATCTCACTCTGGTATCAGAAAAGGAATGTCATTCTAAAGCAGAGTGGGATGTTCAGAGCTCTAAGGGGTCATTGATAGTAGGACTTGATGCTGGAAAGAGTTAAATTGTTAATATTGATGTTACAGCTTATGGGGAGGGAAGGAAGTAGAGGGTAAATACTGCTGATGCAGTATATGTGGGAGGGGTAGGTACCAATGGTGCATAATATGGAGATGGGGTAGATGCTGATGTTTCAGTTTATGGGACAGGAGCTGGTAGGTACTGGTGGCACAGATTATGTGGAAGGAGGGAGTAGCTTCTGATGGTGCATAGTAGAGAGATAAAGGGGTAAGGTACAGATGTTGCAGTGTGAGGGGAGAGAAAGGTGGGTACTGATGGTACAGGACATAAAGAGAGAGGGAATGTATGGATGTCTCCGTATATGTAAAATGAGAGGGCAGATACTGATGGTGCAGGATACAGGGAAAGGAGGAGGTGGGTGATTGTGCATTATGTATTGGAGAACATAAGAACATAAACATGAGAACATAGGAATTGTCAGGCTTGGTCAGACCAAGGTCCATCAAGCCCAGCATCCTGTCTACGTCAGTGGCCAATCCAGTTCGCAAGTACCTGGCAGATCCCATTAAGTAGATCTAATTCCTGTTACTCACTCCCAGAGACAGCAATAGCTTTCTTTAGTCTGCCTGGCTAATAATATGTTATGGATTTCTCCTCCAGGAACTTATCCAAACCTCTTTTTAAACCCTGCTAGGTCAGTTGCCTTGATCATATCCTCTGGCAACAGATTCCACAGTTTGATAGTGCACGCGGTGAAAAAGCACTGAGGGAAAAGTATGATTTTTTTTTAATCTGCTGGCTGTTAGTTTCATGGAATGCCCCCTTTTTGTAGTATTATATGAAAGGGTAAATAACCGTCCTTTGTTTACTTGTTCCACTCCACTCGTGATTTCATAAACTTCTATCATGTCCTCCTCTCAGCCGTCTCTTTTCCAAGCTGAAGAGCCCTCGCCTGTGTAACCTCTCATCATAGGAGAGATGTTCCACCATCATTTTTGTCACTGTCCTCTGCACCTTTTCTAGTTCTGCTATGCTTTCTTGAGTTGGGGGTGACCATATCTGCACACACTACTCAAGATGCAATCACACCATCACGTGACATAGAGGCAATATAATATTTTCTGTTTTATTCTCTATTCACCTTCCCTTCTGTTACTGTTTTTCCCTCCACCATTTTTATTGGGAAGGTATTCCATGCATCCACTTCCTTTTCCATGAAGAAATATTACTTCTGAGTCTAATTTCCTCCTATTGAATCTTTTTTTTCTAACTACACTGGACATTTTAAAGAAAAAATGGAAAAATTCCACATGCATATAAGATATGGGGATATATTACATCATTGAGTAGTAGGGAAAAAAGTTTGGTTTCCTGTTTCATTTGGTTTGGCTGATCATCAGAAACTAATTTGTTTTATTTGTTCCCATTAAAGTCAATGGGGGATCCTATTTTGGACTCTCACGCTGGAGTTTTCCATTCAAGCTTTATGAAACTTGTTTATAGACATCAGCAGCAGAGCAACAGCTGTCCAAGACACCAAGAAGGTGTGCTCCCACCAATAGTACACAGGTGTGGGAGGGGCATTCTCCTGGACCCAGCAGTGTCTGAATGACCAGTGTGAAACTCAGATATTGCAACTACCATGCTCTCAACTCCTGCCAGAGTGCAACGCCCTACCACTTGTGATTTGAGGCCACAGACAGATGGACGGACATGATCTCCTGGTCAGGTGTTCTCCCTCTGCTTTATGCAAGAATGCCTAAAAGGGGGGCAGTTTTAGGGCTGTAAGGGGAATGGGTGCATTTTTGCCTAAAGACTACTGCAAAGCGAAAAAGTTCCCTATGAAAAGAGAATCGGAAAAATTCAGTGCAAAAACTCACACATGTTTTTTTATGTAGGGGACTTTTTTCTTGCACATTTTATGCAGAGACTTTTTGAAACTTAAAAAAGAATGCACGTAAATCCTGATCCTGCCCTAACTCTACCCCGTACTGCCTCTTTCTGTATGCTTTAGTCACATCAATGCCTTGGAAAATTGCCCTAAAAAAAAAGCTTTGAAACAGAGGAACATGGGACCATGAAGTCAGGTGGTCCCTTTCTTCCTAAACTGGACATAATAATCTGAGGTGTTCACTAAAGACGACCCTTGAGAGGGACCAGTGCTGGTTGACAAGACTGTAGCTGGGAGTGGGGTGGATAAAACTCCATTTACAGAAGAATTGGGAAAACTGAATGTAGACAAAGCCATGGGGCCAGATGAGGAACATCCCAGGATACTGAGGGAACTCAGTATCCTGGGATGTGATAGAGGTCTTTAAGATAGTGGTCTTTAAGATCATGAGAGGGCTTGAACGAGTAGATGTGAATCGGTTATTTACACTTTTAGATAATAGAAGGACCAGGGGGCATTCCATGAAGTTAGCATGTGGCACATTTAAGACTAATCGGAGAAAATTCTTTTTCACTCAACGCACAATAAAGCTCTGGAATTTGTTGCCAGAGGATGTGGTTAGTGCAGTTAGTGTAGTTGGGTTCAAAAGAGGTTTGGATAAGTTCTTGCAGGAGAAGTCCATTAACTGCTATTAATCAATTATACTTAGGGAATAGCCACTGCTATTAATTGCATCAGTAGCATGGGAGCTTCTTGGTGTTTGGGTACTTGCCAGGTTCTTGTGTCCACCTTTCTAAGCATATTTCACCTTCACTATGGTGTTAAGGCAAATGTATTGGTTTGCTTGAATCTCTTTTTTTTATTTTTACATCTCACTGAGTATTAATCACTTTCACTTGGAGGCAGCCGCTGGGTGTGTTTATGACTACCTGACTTTTCATGATGGTAGGAGACCAGGATCTGCCAAGCAGAGAAGGTTCTGTGACAGAATCTCTCCTCAGACCTTCGCCACCACAACAAGCTCTCTGCTTGTCCACTTCCACAGTGATGAGTCAGTCCAAGCCCAGGGCTTCCAGGCTAGCTTCACATTCAGTGAGTCCCTGGGTTATGTGATCACATTGACATTGCCACATTCAGTGACTCTCTGGAGGCTGAAGTCACAACTATCCATTTGGTAAGTTGCTGGGGTCAGAGGTCACATCTGCACATTCAGTGGTTTCCAGAGGGTTTGAGGTAACATCTCCCCATTCAGTGAAACCCTGGAGTTTGAGGTCACATTTTCACATTCATTTAATTCAGCAATTCCCAGTGGATCTAATGTCACATCTGCACCTACAGTGACTCCCAAGTAGGTTGAAGTTACATCTGTATATTGAGTCAGTCCTTAGGATGAGGTCACATCTGCACATTGAGTGAGCCCATGGGCACTAAGGTCACAGCAGCACATTCAGTGAGTCATGGGGTCTGACATTACATTAACACACTAAAGATGCTTGAGGATGTCCTTTGAGATTGTGACAGGCCTGTGACTCTGTCTTGTGAGAATGAGACAAACCTGTCCCTCTATCCCCTATGCTGTGGCATGGAGAAAAGTCAATTTTCTCCAATGGTCTGTACGTTTGGAACAAGTCTGTTACTACCTTCTCATGTTGTATGAGACTGGAAAATACTTACGAGCTGTGAAAACCTCCTGTGTCCTATAAGACCAGAACCGGTTTGTGACTCCCTCCTGTGTCTTGTGGGCTTGAGACAGGCCTATGAATCCTGTGTAAGTCCTGTATAACTGGGACAGGTCTGAAGCTCCCTCCTGTGTCCTGTGGGATTGGGATCAGTCTGCGACTCTCTCCTGTGCACGCCGGGATTAGGAATTCTCTTTGCTCATACTCCATCTAACCGGCTATTTCCTTCTCATTGGGTTTCTAGTTCCCTTCAGGGGAAAAGAAGATTCCAGGCATTCAGTAATGCCTTTCAGGCAGTCTCCATCTTCTGTGGATCAGAGACCTTTTTTTTATCTCTCAATATGAGCTTTTCTCCCCCAGAGATCAGAACCTTCCCAACCAGGTGATCAAAGCCTTCCTCATGGGGATGATCTCCTGCCAGGTTATGCCAAGTCACTGACCTGGAACCTTTTTGAACTTGCTTCCTTTTCTGGAGTGGAAGGTGGAGGGCACTGTTGATGCTATCCTAGTAGCTTTTTTTTTTTTGGGGGGGGGTGGGGGTTTTTGGGGGTGGGGATTACAACTGCACCCTCACCTAGAGATCAGAGCTTTCCTTTCCCAGGGATCAAAGCCTTCTTCGCTTGGGAATCTGAATATTCCTCTTCTGAGGACCTGAGCCTAACCTGGCCAGTTGGAAAGACCTCCTTTCTGCTGTGGTTTCTTATGGCTTTACTAATTCCACTTCTTTTGCCTTGAGTGTGAAAACGTAATGATGTCATTTATTGTATTGCAATGCCTGTGATGCAAGTTTGGTGCATTACTCATCAGCTAATGAATATTGGGCCAATGTATGCAAAGATATCTCATTCATAATGCATTGCCCATATATCCTGAAAACCTGACTGGACATGGGATCAATAAAAGGGCAGGTCTAAGCAGCTCTGTGCAGCTCAGCCTAGCTGAGACTTCACAATGGATCCTGGGCTGGCACATCAAAAGCAGCCAGCTGCTGACTATAATTAAGCTCCAGACAGAGCTGGCGGTTTCATTTATGCACAGGGCTGTTGTATTATTGAAAGCAAAAATATCTTCTGCTTGAAAGCTGGTGTTGGATGACTCTTACTCAGCCAGGAAAGACTTTTTTTTTTTTAAGGAGCATTCTAAGCAAATGTGAAGAGTGGACATACTCTGCTTATTCAGGTCTCGGTAGCTGACCACTCACAGTATATGCACTTTGGTATACAGGAATATGCACAAATTCATCAAGTCGTATGCACACACACATGCAAACCCTCATATATGCATGTGAACACAAACACATACACACAAAAACTGGAGGCACGGAGACAGAGAGGCAGAGCCACACATTTGTGCATAATGTGGGGCATATATATCATCAAATGATATCCGATTAAGCGCACTGTTAGACCATAAAAAAAGAAAAGAAAAGATGCCAATGGGCCTGCAACCTGACCTCCTCCCTTCCTCTCAAAATTTCCAATAAAGCCCTATCGGCTAAATCACCTACCCCCACCCCTCCTAAATGAGCAATAATGTCCCATTTTACAGATCAGGCACCACACACACACACACACACACACACACACACACACATACACACCCATGCTGTCCCAGTTCTCTAAATATATTTAAAATAAGGCTCCCTCCACATCCCTCCAATAACAATTAACCCCCGCTGAGAGAGGAGCACTTACCGCTGCTGGTGCTCCTGTGCTGCTTCAGTCAGAAGGCAGCGCTACATCGGGTAAACCTCACATTTACCCTTCCAGAGCAGGAGGCATAAGACACATCCAGCGCTTCGTCTGACAGCAGTACCGGGAGCAGTAAGTTTTATGTTCCTGGGGGGAGGGGGGGGGGGTCTGGCACTGAGGGTGGGCAGCCATACTTTAAATATATTTACAGAACCAGGACAGGGGGGGGTGGTGCACAATCTGTGGAACGGGACACGGTTGCTAATTTAGGAGGGGTTTGGGGGGGTGAGAGGAAGGGAGGAGATCACGCTGCAGTCCTGTTCACATCTTTTTGTTGTTGGTTTTGGTCCACACAGCACTATTGAACTGGATACCTTTTGAAGATGCCCGGTTAAGTGGCAAGTTATCTAGCCACAGCAGGCCAGATAACTGTTGTAATGTAACTTTTATTTCTTTGCACTTGTTTATGTTCTGTTTTTTGTGCACACCCTCTTGTTATTTGTAAACCGGCATGATGGGGTTCCTAATCTCGAATGCCGGTATAGAAAAATCTATAAATAAATAAAAATAAACAACTAAAAATCTGGCCTGCTTTAGCCAAGCATATTCAGCAGGACGTTTCTCCTGCTGAAAATCTGGGGCAAGTTATCCGGCTGTCTTTAGCTGGATAAGTTGTCCACTCTCTGGCTTACTGAATATGGACCTCATTGTGTAAACAACTGTACACATTCAGGCATGCCACACACGCATCACACACGGAAAAACGTCGCACAAACAATATGCACCAATAACGCATTTCTTTTACAAATAATCTGAACTGGAGAAACCAAACGAGTAAGTGAAATCATGGCATTATTTCGAAACTTTATAGAGTAGAGGTACTAACCGTGTACATGAGGATGTAGGATCACATAAAAGACTGTGAGATGCCACAGAATACAGGAATCGGCTTGCTCAGAGTGCTTGCGGTACACCCCGGGAATGTGCTGTTTCTAGAGCCATGCGAAGGAGAGCAGACACACTGCACCTCCTTCAATGCACCAGGGCCATCTCCCAAAACAATGCAGACACTTTTTGTCCCAGTTTCTTCATCTTGTAATGACTGCCGTGGAAATATCTTGTTGGGGACATGTTTAATAAAATGCAATATAAAAAGAAAGGGATTTGGGGAGATACAACACAGTGATTACTGGCTTTCTGTAGTATGGTAATCAAGCAGAGGGGGTATCAGGCTTTTGACTGGCAGCCAAGACCACCTGCATCAGAAAACTGGTGTGATGTTTGCAGTGAAGAACATGCGGGACCACCTACTCCTGCGTGGGTAGGGCTCCCCTTCCAATAGCACCTGGGGCTTTCCAATCCATGCTAGGACTGACCCTTCCATCCACATCTGCCTCTCCTAGACACATCCTGCACGCTGCCGACTGCTGACCGCATCATCCCGAGTCAGAAACTTTGCTGTCTCGCCAGAAGGGGCCTTGTAGCCTGGCAGTCACACAAAGCCTGGTTTCACAGAGGAGCGGCGGCAGTTTGGACAGCCGCGTGTCCCATTGGTCTGGAGGCACCTGCAAGAGAAAACATGCAACTGGTTGCTTGACTTCCTGGGCTAGATCTATTCAATGTGTAAAAAAAGAAAGTTGCTCGCCCACAAGAACTCAGTCTTCAAGGCAGTACAGAACGCCCTCTTTGCTAGGTCATGAGGGACAATACAAGAAATATAACTCTCCCATGATATGGAGAGGAGCCAAACCTTCAGGACAAGAGGGTGAGTATTGCATTCTCTGGGAAGGGAAGAGAAAGGATACTCGTTATCAGGCATAAAAAGGGCAATCTCATTGTCTAGGAGCAGAGGGAGCTGACTGATTATCTGCAGGTTGAGAAGAGGTGAGGCAGCAGTATCATTGTCTGTGGTTCAAGAAGCAGTGGTTACTGCCTGGGGACTGGTGTGCAGTCTCACTGGCAGAGGAGAAGGAGCAAGTTCATTTAAGAGGAGTCTGACTTTCAGGAAGAAAAAGGGGCAGTTACATGATTTGGGGTTTGACGGAGCAGAGGAGAAAAATGAGCAGTCTCGTTATCTGAGGAGTCTCATTGTCAGAGTTGGAGATGCTGCAGTCCCATCCTAAGAAAATGACCAGCCTCATCCAGAGAGAAGGGGCAGGCTTATTTTTAAGTGGAAGAAGCTGCAATCTCAACGACAGAAGAAGCAGTGTTCTCATTGTCGGAGGAGAAGGAGAAATTTGAATGTCAGGCTACAAAGGATCTGTCTGCCTATGATCTGAAGGGCCAAGCTTAGTGACCATGAAGGCGGGTTGCGTTTCTGGAGAGGCAGTCTCATCCTCAACTCGCTGTTAAGAGATGAAGGGTGGTCTCACTGTCAAAGCAAATGGAGTAGACTCATGGCCAGGAGTTTAATGGGCAGTCTCACTGTCAGGAGGAAAGAGGGCATAGTCTCTTGCCGAAGGGGGTGGGGGGAAGAGGAGAAATTTCTTTGGGGGGGGCCACATACTTTAGATGGAAGAAGTGAGAGCAGGGCAGAGCCTGCAGCTGGTTGTTCTTCTCCCCGATGGATTCACCACACATCCCGCAGTATAACTCCATCTCTTCCACGCACTCGTGAAAGCGCACAACATGCGAGCGGAGCTCTTTCTGCTGCTCTTTGGTGCGATAGATGCCCTCGCTCAGAGAGTGAATCTTCAACATGCTGAGCTGGGGGAGAGAGGGCAGGGTGGAGGCGGGGGCAGGTGTAGGGAAGATGGAGAAAGAGGAAGAGCAGGAGAGGAAGAGGGAGAGAACAAAGGGAAATGGATAAAATAAATACAGGGAGAAAGGGAGGAAGATAAGGAGAGGAGAATAAAGGAATGAAGAGCAATGGTCATAGGGAAAGGGTAGGCGAAGAGTTCCATATTACACTCTTCTGCAAACCCCTTCCTGGGTACATCCACGCATGGGACTGCACATGTGCAATGGTGCGTAGCTACTTATTCCAGAAAAGAGCACAATATCCAGGTACACAGCTCCCCATCTCTCTGGACATAGAGAATTTATTTCCTGAGCCCTCCCTCCTTTCTCACTTCCACGGTAATGGTGGCATGAAGTGCACATGGGAACCAGCAGAACTTGTAAACTGTCTGTAGATCTGAAACCAGAGCCCCTTCACCCTGCTCTATTCCCCTTAGCACATATTTTAGTTAAGAAAAAAAAGAGAGAGATTTTAGTGTTCTGCATCTTTATACTTTTGAATTTTACAGAATCCTTATTTTGAATTCGGTTCTCTTTGCCTGTTGTCCGGTATTGACTGAATGATGGCAGAAGCCCTCAGAGACAATTAAAATGAAGTGAGAGTATGAATCAGATGAACGCTGTTCGTCCTTACCTTGTTCCCGACACCTTCTGCCAGATCCTGTGCCTTCTGCACCATACAGAGAGCCTAGGAAGAGGTGGCTAGAACAAGTTACGGAGGCAGAGATGCACAGAGGAGCATGCACATAGCATTACTCTGGAGTCTTCCTCCCTCTTAGTTACTTTATTCAGACATTTCCACAAAGTAGAATGAAAAAGAGGAGAAGACGACAATGGGAACTACATAACATTAATCCAACAGTAAGCGAATGATAAGAGTATTGCTGGAGATATAGTAGAAAATGAATAGAAAATGAAGACATGAGTTCAAAAGACTGAGGTCTCTGCTGAGATCCTACAGTTTGAAATCACAAAACATGCTAACAAGTCACCCCATCTTTCTGGGGAAGATCCAGGTAGTTTACTCTTCTTTAATAGGAAAATGGTTCATCCTGCAAGTTGCTATTGCCTATAGGAAGGCCTTTTGTACTACTGTTTACTGTTTGTACCACTATTTACTGTTGTACCACTATTTTGGTTGAAGGGAAGGCTTTTTATCCAGTAGTCAATGGAAAGTGGTTTATTATTATTACTATTTATATTCCACTTTTTGGCATTTCAAAGTAATTAGATTCAGGTACTGAAGATATTCACTTACCCCCAGAGAGTTTACAATCTAAGGGCTTGATTTTAAAAAGTGTTTAACTTGAATAAAACCAGGTTTACTCGAGTTAAGTGGGCTTTTGAAAATTGCTGCAACATACGCCATTGAATTGTCCGTAGGATTTACTCTCATAAGTGCACTTTACTTGAGTAAATGGCTTTTGAAAATCTCTACAAAGTGTGTTAAATTTATGCATGCAACCACTTTGAAATTCCCTCCTAAGTTTGCGCTCTTTCAGGTGCACGGTGAGTGCTGCTGGTCAATCCGAGACCTCTAGCGGTGGGAGGGAATGAGAAGCCCCGCCGAGGAAAGAACGGCACAGAAGGAATGCATTCTCTGCTCCGCCATAGAATAGGCTCAGAATCCCACTGTCCGCCACTGCATAAAAGGTTTAACAACCTCGTTAATGTGCAGTTTTTGGTTGCCCTGAGAACCGAACCTGTTTGCAGCCCTGGAGGACTGGAGCTGAAATAAGGAAGAACAAGCTCCACTACTGATCAGAGCTTCAACCCATCCTCCCCCTCCTCATCTCTTGGCAGGCCTCACCTTGTCTGGTTCCTTCTGGCTCAGCCAGCACTTGGCCATGCCTAGCAGTACCTGGATCTGTCCCAGGCGGTTTCCGATCTCTGTCATGATGCTCATGGAAGAGTCATAGCGCGGAAACGCTCTCTGCAGTGAGAAAGAGAGAAAAGGGGGTCAGAGCCGTCTGCCTCTTCAGGCGGCCTGCAGGGAACAGGAAATGAGGGGCAGAAGAAAGGCAATTATTTCCATTATTTTCTGCTCTGGTGTGTCCATGCCAGCCTCACCCCCTCCACTCCTGTGTCAACAGGCAGCATGCAGGGAGAAACAGGAGGGGAGGGGCTACAGCAGCTCAACCTGTAACTCTCTGGGGATTCAGCTGAGTGGGAGAGGAGGTGGGAGACACTAGGGAGCACAAGCCATGGAACTATAGGCTATTTATGGAGAGTGTTTATGTCAGGGGAGGGGGAGAGTGCTGGGGTCATTCCTGGAGAGGAGAAGGAAGGGGAGAGATGGGGAAAGAGAGAGAGAGAGACAGATAGGCAGTATGTCTGATTGGATTGCTGGAGGGATGGTGAAAGAGAGAAAGCCTGCTATTATTTTCTTACCCCACTCCCCCCGACTGATCAATATTAATCTGAGGGTGACCACAACTCAAAAGTTCCCAGGGAGGCACATAAGCCACAATGCCGCAAGGGACATAACACATCACAAGAACCAAGCAATGTCACAAATCATTCCACGTGACGGGATTCGTGACATCATGCTAAACAATGATGCAGGGTAATCATGCAGCAGCTCAAAGAAGTTTAAAATGATGACTTGGTAGATTTATGTTTCCACTGCTGCACATTATGCAGAGAGTACAGCATTCCTTCAAGATGTAACCTAGGGCCTGATTTCCTAAGGCTTTCCTCCCATTCTGTGTCTACAGGAAAAATGCTTAGTTAATGAGGCCTTTAGGTTGTAAACCCTCTGGGGACAGCAGGAAAATACCTGCGGTACCTGAATGTAATCCACTCTGAAGTGGCTGAAAGGTGGGATATAAATCAAATAAATAAAAACATTAATCAACCAATTAATGACATAATTACACCCCATAAGCCCTCATCCTGAGATTCATTCACACTCCGTAATGCCAGGCATAGGCACGATCCAGCCTCTGGAAATACATGGATTGACTATTAAGCACTTTAATTAAAGAAGAGTTTTTGGCCAGATCCTGGGTAGCCTTCCCCTTCCAGCAGGGTGCCACCTTGTCAAATGACTCTAGATCACCTGGTCCCCTTCCATTTAATGAAAACAAATACTCAGCACCCATATTTCTATTCCACCTGTGAATTATGCTGCCTTAGTAAAGACCTATTCCTCTGTCATTATTTTGACTTATATCCTGTCTTATTGAACCCAACGGGAACACCCAAAGTGGCTTAATAAAATACAATAAAATACAACAACATAAATACAATTGACATACCACAGTAAATAAAATGTATAATCAAATATTAATAAACATTCAAAATGGTAAATACAGTTCATAAAACATTAATAACCCATTAAATCCTACTTCCATCTCTCACAGGGGACAAATTCACTTGTGGCACAATTAAACAAAACCATACTAATATAAGTTAATAACCAGTGATATATATTGAATTACAAGAGCATACAATTTTACTGCATATGAATGCAATACTTTCTTTTGACCCATCAAGTATACTAAAAATGGATATTTATTTGTTTAAGAGTGCATGTCTTTTGGTTATTTTGAATAACTCAGAGATCAGATTATCAGGAAGGAAAAATGTCCCTTGTCATTCTTACCCTAGACTACTGGGAAACCTCGGTAACAGCTGAGGAACTGCCCCTTCGGTATCAGAAAATATGGTTATTTTATATTAATTTTACTTCAGGTGACAAGAGAAGCTGTTTCCACTAGAGGCAAATATTTAGATTAGTGCTTTTCAACCTGATCCTCAAGGATCTCTCAGTCTGGTTTTTCAGGCTATCCACTCTGAATATGCATGAGATATATTTACATGCAAAAAAAAAAAAAGGCAAAGTATGCAAATGTATCTCGTACATATTCATTGTGGATAGCCTGAAAATCAGAATGGCTGAATGGTCCCTAAGAACTACTGATCTAGAGTCATGTAGCAAGGGTGGTATCTGACAGGTTTATGTTTGTCTCCAACTGCTAGAAGTGGAGCACAATTAGTGCCACGAGGATCAAGAAATAAAATATTATGCTTTGTACCCACTTACCCTGCGCTCTACATCCTGTGAGATCTCTTGATATTACATTCTCTGTATTGGAAGAGAGAATGCTAAGAGCATCCAATCAGGTATCTCCAGCAATTCATTAACGAATAGGAAAAGTCTGCTGCAGTCTGAGAGACAGACAGATGGCCATGGGGTGCAAGGACAGACAGCAAGAGCTAGCAGAGAGAGAGAGAGTGCTTGCTGTTTGCAGAAAGAGAGTGCTAGGATTAGGTGGAAAAGAGTTCAATGTGCATGTGCAGTTATTATATTCCTTGAAGTATTACAGGTTTGACATTGCAGGGGGGGGTCATTTCCTGCTTTGATGTGAGGTTGTCCCCTTACTGCCATGAGACAGACCTCGCTTGCATGCGGGGCATCATACACAAGCGTCTCTCCCTTGCTCACCAGACAGCTATGTATTTCTACCTCAGCATCATTGTGGCTCCGGTGGATGTCCGCAAAGCAGAGGAGACAGACAGCCTGGAGCGGTCGGTCGCCATGCTGCAAGGCAATCTTCATCGACTCCTGTAATTAAATGCCAAAATTCAAAATAAGAGAGCTCATAAGTTACCCCGACCTGTAGGGCTGAGGATGTGATGAGTGTGTCTGTGTGAAGGTGCCAGACTGAATGTTTGTGCATCTGTGGGCAACTTATCAAAGTGTGATCTGATATTTACTTTCATTTCATTTTATTTTAGTTTTATTTTACCACCTTTCCAAAACTTCATCAAAATGGTTTACAATTAAAAATATAAATATACTAATAATTTTTTATTTATATTCCTCCTTTTGTGACACTTCAAAGTGGACTACATTCAGGTACTATAGGTTTACATAACATACAGTAGCATAAAATCACAAAATTACATTAAGCATAAACACAAAATCATAAATACAATAAAACTTTCATTAACTATAATTAAGATCCTCAATAATATAGGGGTAACCTGCATGGCGTGCAGTTACAACCCTAAACAGAAAGCATGGGGGTAACCACAGAGTGGCAGTTACTACCCTTAACAGAAGGCTTGGGGTAACTGGCACGGAGTGGAGGTTACTAGCATGGACAACTTTCTGGGCAGACTAGATGAACCATTTGGTCTTCATCTGCCATCATTACTATGATATACATCTTTAATATTTGATTTAGTTAATGTAGTTTGTATTTGTCTTTTATTATGTAGTTCTAATGTTTTATATTGCTGTAAACCTGTCTAGCATCTTGTTTGAATGGGTGTGTATAAATTGAAGAAATAAATAAGTTGAAATCCAGAAAGGCCTAAGCTCTGTGTACCTGTGAGCGTGTGTGCGTGTGTGTGTGTGTGTGTGTGTGTATGTGTGTGTAAAAGCAGGAGTGTGCATAAAGGTACAACTGCAAGCATGTGGGTACAAGACATTATGGAGACAAAATTCAAAAGGTAAACATTATAAAATAATAGTTTCCCCTCCCCACCCCCCCACATGCAGGTAAAAATGAGCAGGGTGAGGTCAGGGGAGGACAATCTCATTTTTAAACCATGGGGTGTGCTTTGCACTTGGCTTCAACGCAGATGCAATGTCTTGATTACAAAACTTCTTGTAAGGGTGCGCACTGCCGCATTTTCAAAGGGCAACTCCAGGATTTGAATATTACCACCTAGGAGTATGTAACAAGGCTGGCTGCTATGTCCTGGGGCAGGTAAATGTTTTAACAGTGCTAAGATGGCCTGGAAATATCTGGGGCAGTAACAAGGTAAATTGAGAGTAATTTGGAATAGTAAGGATCTGGGCCAGAAAGGCTTTGAGCATTAATAAGACAGATATCCCGGGGCAGCCACAAGACGGGGCTGAGGGTGGCCCAGGCTATTTGGTTGTTTTTGTCTAAGTTTAAGAAGTTGTCAGCATGGCTCATATGAGCTGCTAAGTAATCAGTGAGGAATATTTGTATCTCTTTATAGAGGTTGGAGGGTTGTGGAATTGGCAGCAGCTGCTCCACTGCTGTTCCTGTCACTCCCATTTTCAGCGCACTGCCCACTGCTTCTGCTCCAGCTAATTATTTCTGAATACTTCTGAGGTTTTACTGCAGAAAAATTCCAAGCAGACACGCAATAACACCCTCACAGATACACTCAGAGAGACACACACACAATACAATCACACCCTCACAGACACAATTAGAGAGAGAGACACACACACACACATAATACACACACACACACACAATACAATCACAATCTCATAGATACTCTGACACACACACACACTAATACAATCATACCCTCATAGATACACTGAGACATACACACACTACTAGAGTCACACCCTCATAGATATACTCACACAATGCACACACACTAATACAAATACACCCTCATAGATACACTCAGAGAGACACACATACACACTAATGCACTTATACTCTCAGAGATACACAGAGAAGACACTCACTAATACACACACATACTAATACAATCATACACTCAAACACTTGCCTACACTACTATATCACATCAGCTTCTGCTTAGCGAGCAGGAGGAAGGTCTGCGTCACTCCAGAAATCACCGTCTTGTTCCTGCACCTAATCTTCCACTTTCTGCCATGTCTGGCAGTCCATCTTTTACTGATGCCTGTTCTACTGGGACAGTGAAAAGATTCTGCTCCCTGTAAGCGCTGCAGCTTTTGTTTGAGTTATCCAGGAAGGCTCTTCCAGGTTTAAGGTCATTTGACAGTCTTAGCAGGGTCTAAATTACATTATTTGCATCGGACCTTTGCTCCAGTTGATTTCAGTTTCAGGCCTCTGATTATTTTGAAGCTAGCGAGCCAGCTGAATTTTTTCCTTCTCCGAAGTTAATAAGTTAGAAATATCAACTAAGTGCGATTGGTTTCCCCTTTGGGGGTGTTGAAAAAAGTCTCAGTTAACACGGAGAGTTTGTTTCATTTGCTACAAGGGTCTCTGCTGAGGAAGCCGTCTCGGTGAAACAAGGTCCTTGTTGGGGTTCTACCAGCTGACCCTGGACTTTAAATTCCAACATTTGGTGGCGTTGTCTTTGAAGCTAGCTCATTATCTTCAAGAACCAATTTTTTAAAAATTTTTGTTAGGCAGTGCCATATGAGAGCTTGACAATGTCAGCACATAAGATGCTTTGCTAGTCGTTAGGTTAAAACATTTTTTTTGGGGGGGGGGGGGGGGGGGGGAGTAATGCATGCAGCTTTTACCGAATGCTGTAATCTAATATGTTGAAGCTTTTCAATACAGCAACGTCCGTTATCAATTGGAATATGTGAATTGTGTGCCTATGTGCATTTGAGGTAATTGAATGATTGAGCACCTTGGCATGGATATCTAATTAGTTGTGTGTCTTGTTTGGTCTACACACTTCTATACATTGTTGCCAGTTAAGAAACAATTGTGCCACATTTGAAATAGCAACATTGTTCTCGTTCATTCTGCAAACAGCAACATTGTATTTCTCCAGGTTCGTAGTCTTTACCAGCACATACAAGCCAGTACAGAACGGTGCGCTCGACCAAGCGCACCGTTAGCCCCTGTTTGGATGCGTGTTTTTGATGCGCTATTATTACCCCTTATACAGTATGGGGTAATAATGCATGGAAAACGCGCGACCAACCCCCCTGAAACTAATAGCACTCATCACAATCAAATGCATCTGAAATTAACTCCTGCCAAAGGCAGAAAAGTAGAAAAAAAAACTGCTTTTCTCTACACCCTCCGACTTAATATCATAGCGATATTAAGTCGGAGGCCCCAAAAATAAAAAAAAAATAAAAACCTTCTTTAAAACAAAAATAAAAATCTACCCGTGGCCCGCGGGTTGGAAAACGGACGCTCAATTTTGCCGGCGTCCATTTTCCGAAAACATGGCTGTCAGCCGCCGCTTCCACCAATAAGGAGGCGCTAGGGATGCGCTAGTGTCCCTAGCGCCTCCTTATTAGCGTGGGCCCTAATTTTTATACTGAATCGTGCGCCCAGGAGAGGTGCCTGAGCGCACGTTGGGGAGAGCGGACGCTCGCCTCAGAGCGCCGGCTCTCCCGCGCAGTTTACTGTATGGGCCTGATTGTATTTAATGGATAGAGCTGGAACTATTATTGCTCTACACATTTAAGTGTTTTCTAGTGAATGTCAAAACATATTTTTGTCAAGTTACAGTGTGCCCCTGGTTCACTATTTCTTGTCTGTATAAGTTTTTTGTCTGATGCATGTATGTATATTAAACAATTTTGGTATGTACAATTTGGAGTCTGTTATTTTTAATTAAGATAGTAATAAAGGTTTTTTTCAACAATTTTTTTATACATATATCACACCCTGTCCTATCAGTTGGGGTTTGTTTTGGTGTACATATACATATATTATATAGATAGATAGACACACACACACTGATACAATCATACACTCAAACACTTGCCTACACTACTATATCACATCAGCTTCTGCTTAGCGAGCAGGAGGAAGGTCTGTGTCGCTCCAGAAATCACCATCTTGTTCCTGCACCCAATCTTCCACTTTCTGTCGTTCCTGCACCTAATCTTCCACTTTCTTTTTAGCTTTTACCTCTTTGATTTCTCCCTTTGCCCCAAGTCTAAGGTGTCTTGTCAGATGCACTCTTATCCTTCCCAGCTGGTTAGGTTTCCTACCCAACCTCTTTTTTTTTTTTGGTATTTTCTTTTTACGAATGGGATCAGTACTTAACCCACTTCTGTTGGCATTGCCAGGCCCTGTTACATTTTCAATGCATGGCGTTCGTACGTAACCTGAAACTGCAAATCCTCCCTCCAACCCGCCACCGCTCTACAAACATGCGTGACTTGCGGTCGCCCTGAGATTTGGCGGGGAGGAGAGTGCATGCACCAACCTCCTCTTTGCCCCTTCCCTCCTCCGGGGATGACCCCAGCTCTCTCCCCATCCTTGGCAGGATCCGTGTCAGGGTGGGTGTGAGGATATTAAGTGCCCTTGGTGAATCTTTAACCTTGTGGCCCCCAGCCACACCCCGGCACAGTGATTCCTGCTGCTGCCGGCCCCGCTGGAACAGCGCCTCCCTCCTTCGGCAAGAGTGGCTCCTGCACAGCCTCTTCCCTCTTTCTCAGCATTCGTCCTTCTTCCTCCATCCACTTCCCCAGTGCCCATCCTCCCTCTCCCCCTTCTCCAGCATCTGGCACCAGGGCCTCCCCTCCCTCCCTCCCTTTACCACCGCTCTGTACCAGCACCAGGAGAATGCTCAATCACGGGCCGGCACTTTCTGCTTCTGATTTTATGATGCACGAGATCAGCAGCAGGAAATGCTGGCTCCTGAGTTTCAAACATTCTCACGGTGCCGGTTCAGTCCCAGATTAGCGCACTCGAGCACCCCCTCCGAGACGTGCAGTGGTGGCTGCGAGCTGGGAGGGGATGCAAAATCTGCAGAAGTTGTGAATGGAGGTGGGTCCTGCCAAATCCCAGCCCCAGTTCTGACTGAGCTAAAAGCCCAGTGGAGCAAGGACAAACTGTCAGGTCCAAACGTCCCTCCCCCACCGCCACCCAGATAACACCAAAAGGGATATTACTGGGCCCTTGTGCATGAAGTGAGAACCAAACCTTAGTGGGGGCTGAGAGAAAGCAGAAACAGCAAACGAGGTCTTTGCTTCGGTCCTTCTGGTGAGCACTTGAAGAAGGGCACCCAGCAGGGGGTGCTACAGCCACGGTGGGGGAGGGGGGGGTTATAATGCATCAATGCTGCAGAAAGGACTGGACTGGGCAAAAAACAAAAAAATACCTGTAAGGCAACAGGGAGCAGCTGAAATGTCTCCAGAGGTGCTACAGGAAATGAGTGAAATGGTGGCCTGACCAACATCAGGAGCAGAGCTGCCCAAACCTGGGCTGGGGAGCTGACATCTCCTCCACATGTGCAAACATCTCCTCTTACACAGTTTGGATCCTTTTCTCCCCCTCTCACCTGTCTCTCCTAATTCATTCTCCGGATCAGAGCTTCCCAAACCCCATAGCCCAACAGGAGAGACGGGTGAGAGGCGTAGAAAAGGACCCAAATTGTATAAGAGGAGATGTTTGCACACGTGGAGGGGACGTCAGCAAGACTCAGGATGGGTTCAGGTACAACAGGTCCGGCCCGATCAATCAGGCAGTTTTGTTGGAGAATATTAGCAGCAAACTTGATATGGGAAATCCGAGTTACAGTTTATCTGGGTTTTGATAAAAAAAAAAATGTGGTCCCATACTCTATAAAAAAAAAAAAAGCAATTTTGTGTTTTTGTTTTAATTATAGAGAATGGTGTTCAAGGACATTTGAGAGTGAGTAAGGACCCGGTTAAGGGGAGAAGCACTGGCAGGGAACAAGAGGTGCCACATACTCAGCTGGAATGAGGCATGACAAGTGGTGCCAAAGGGCTCTGTGCTTGAACAGAGGAGAGTCGGTTTAGTTTAAGAGGATGTGGGGCAAATATTTGATGAGGAGCAAGAGTCTAAACTTGTTCTAATTGTTATGTTGGATGTGCAGGATGGTATTTTTTATTGTAACATGCTTTGATATTTTTAGTTTATAGGTGTGACATGCAATATAAAGAAATACAGACCTACATTTCCTTTAAAATTGAGATTCCAGATGTAAGCGGGTGGCCCTAGTTTCCAGGAGCTGGCTGGGGTACACAGATGGGCTAGGCCTGGGGTTTGTCAGTTGTTGAGAATGGAATTGCTTTCACTCCCCTATCATTTCTTGAAAATACTTGGCCAGTTTTTCATGCCTGGATCAAGTTACTCCTAGAGGACAGGGCTTACAACGTGGGCCTCCACAAGCACCGACAGTACGGGCTCGGAAGGAAGCAGGGATTTAGGTCATTATGAGGCAGAGAGGTGGGGGGATTATTGCTTTACTTTCAAAACAGGAGCCATATACAGGACGGTCCCATTATGCAGATGTACAGAGATTAGAAATGTTTAGGGATGCAGGAAACAAAAGGCAATAGACAGGAGGAAGCTGAAGAGCACTGGAGACAGTGTTGGGAGGGAGAGCAGAAAGGAGGAGAAGTCAAGGGCAAAGCAGCAGGCTTGGAGAAGAGGGAGACGGTGACAAGAGTGAAGGCAGGGGCACGACGGTGGTAGAAGGGAGATGGAACAGGAGAGAAAGACAATCAGCAAGGGCTCGGTAAACCACCTTTTCAACCAGTAATGGACATAAGTTTCTGATCTGCAAGGTGCTCGGTCTTCTCTACCAACCCGAAATAATTCATGGTGTCACTGCATGGACTCTGATGCACTGTTTCACATGAACTTAGGCTGTTCATGTGAAAACAGGAAGATTATTTTTCCTGCCAATTTTTTTTTAATTTTTTAATTTTTTATGAAAGTTACAGATAAATAGGATGTTTAGCTGGACTGCAGTCAAAGCAATTGCTTCACAAGCTTAACTGCAGAAGGTTTGAGATTTCCACTAATGTTTAAAAGAATTAAAATAATCAGTGGTTAATAAGTAATCAGAATAAACCACTCTGGAAAGCATTTGCTGGCAGTCAATGTACGACCTGTGTTAAAAGACCTCAGCGCATAGCTCAGACAGGCATCTGGGATTACATATGGAGCCCATGGCACAGTGTGACCAGGTGCTCCCATATATTTTGGGGTCATGCCTAATAATAGGGTATGCCTTCCTTGTGAGACCCTAACGTGTTTTATAGAAGTCTCAGGAGCAGTGGTTTCCAAACTTGAGCTATATCTGCTTGCTGATCCCCCTTTGCCTGTGTAATACCAAGATAGGGTTACGTATACATAAACCCCCAAAGAGAACGTCATGGCTGTATGAGTTTCCGCATTATGAAATAGAACCATAGACTATGACGGTAGATTAGGATTGTAAAGCTCATCTAGTCTGCCAATTTGCTTCCTGGTTTCAGAGGTCAGCTTATCTCTGCTTTACCTTCGTGTCTATATAAGTTGGAATCGGTTTTGCTCGCAACACCTCATTCTGAAAGCTACAGAAATGGGCAGGCAAACCCATCACTTGTTCAGAAAGATGGGGGGAAAAGAATTTCACAAAAAAGATGTGTCTCCAGGCATAGACTGGTCCCGGCCGGTTCAGATGAGTCTTACAAACATTTCTGGAGCTTTTCGAAGAGAGCCTCCGAAAGCAAAAACAGTAACCGAATTGGAGAAAGCCTGCAATCAGCAGAGAGGATCCCTACGTACGTAGAAGCATCTCCCTCTGTTGTTCTTGCATGTCAGCTTCACCTGATTGTTTCCTGCATGGGTGAGACAGTGGATCAATCTCCTCTGAGTGCAGTATCTCTGGTCACCCTGGATCTCTCTTCCTTCCCCACCCCTGTACTTACTTTCGCCAGTGGCACAGAACATAGACAGGTATGCCCTGACCCTGAGCACCTTATCTACTTTTCTTACCCAGTAGTACTGGATTTCTGCACCCCTCTCCCCCAACGCACACACACACACACACACACACACACACACACACACACACACACTCCATCCAGTACCTCACAGCATTCCATTGCATCTGTCCAGTCGCCCCCAGCTTCCGGTATGCCACCGCCATGTGGTATTGGCTCATCGCTCGATACTTGAGGCTCCATCCCTTCCCGTAATCATTCACCAACTCGGCTGCCTTACATGGGAAGAACAAGGCCTTCTCGTAATCCTGTGGGGCAGATGGACAGAGAAAGTACTAGATCTCCATTAGAGGGATCTGCTGCTTCAATTTTGAATGGCAGGGGCTGATTCGATCGTGCACTTTATCTCCCTTTAGATTATTCAGCAAAAAAAAAAAAAAAAGGGTAAAAAAATGCCCAATGCTGTGCAGCCCAGAGCCGCACAGAGTGGCCATGCCATGACCTCCACAAAGAAAATTCTCATACAGTTGGATTCAGCTGCATAATGGCATACGGGTAATGTGATCCCCGAGTTAATTGCATCGTCAGAGCCCACACTAGAGTGAAATGTCTGCACGTGACACGTTGCATTGGATACATCCCCTAGCATCTCGCATCCTGGACCAGGTTATGCAAATCATCCAGAACAAAGTAACGTCCCACAGTTCTCTGCTATCCTATCTCATCGCCAACTCCTCAAAGTCTCTCCAGAATCTGAGAAGTTTTCAGATAAGTTTACTCTCGCTCAGACACGGAGAAGCCTACATTCACCAACTATTTTCCTTGTGGAGCGCCACAGTTGCCTTTCCCCCGTGTGATCTGTGGGTTTGCGGTGTTAGCTCATAATCCCCTCTTTGCCTTTCTTTTCCTCCTAATTTAGGGCCTGATTTACTAGGCTTCATTCCCAGAGACACAGAAGGGAAGGAAGGTCTCGGTAAATCAGGCCCTTAGCGGCACTGGATAAACTGGCTTTGTCTACGGCCCTTTTGTCCTGTTGTTAAGGAAGTCAGAACTGGAAACCCTGAGACAACTCCGCACCTACTGCTTTTATCAGCCACTTCTAGCAGCCTTCTCGTCCCTCTTCTAATTTTCTCCCATTCCTCTTAGAAATATAGAATACATGAGAGACAGAAAAAGACCACTAGGGCCATCTACTCTGCCCATTTTATTACGCACTGCAATATTGCAAATGCTACTTGATCTTAGGCTTTACCTTGCTTCCTCATCACTAAGTATCCTTTATACTTGTCTTCTGTCATTCCTTCGGTGTTTGCTACTGTGTCCTTTCTTCATAGCCATCTTCATCCCTTTTTTACTTTCATATCATTCCTCCAGTGCATCGCTCCTCCCTCATTACCTCCCTGCCCTTCCTCCAGTGCATCGCTCCTCCCTCATTACCTCCCTGTCCTTCTTCCAGTGCATCGCTCCTCCCTCATTACCTCCCTGTTCTTCCTCCAGTGCATCGCTCCTCCCTCATTACCTCCCTGTCCTTCCTCCAGTGCATCGCTCCTCCCTCATTACCTCCCTGCCCATCCTTCAATGCATCACTCCTCATTACCTCTCTGTCCTTTCTCCAGTGCATCGCTCCTCCCTCATTACCTCCCTGCCCTTCCTCCAGTGCATTGCTCCTCCCTCATTGCCTCCCTGCCCTTCCTCCAGTGCATTGCTCCTCCCTCATTGCCTCCCTGCCCTTCCTCCAGTTCATCGCTCCTCCCTCATTACCTCTCTGCCTTTCCTACAGTGTGTTGCTCCACCCTTCATTGCTCTCCCTCCTGTAGATTTGCATAGGCTACCTCCATTGTATGCATATCTCTCTCATGCATATTCATGGCCAAAGAGAACTCAGGTACCAGCTAGAAAAACACTGCTGTAGCTTATGGCACCTCCCTCCTCCCCTCCTCCCAGCAAGTCACTCCTCCCCGTTACCTTTAGCTGAGAGTAGAAGCCTCCCAGGCTGCAGCACACACGGCACTCTAGCATCTTGTCGTCGTTATTATGAGCATATCGCAGAGCCTTCTCAAAGCACTCTAGAGCCTTCTGGAAGTTGCTGAGGCCCAGGTAGGCATTGCCCATGCTGAGACACACCTGTCCATTCAGCTGCAGACTGACTGTGGTCCCCTGCATATTGAGGCATGTCTTGCAGTAAGAGATGGTTTTCTGGAATTCACACAGTTTCTCATTGCTGCGGGCCAGGTTCAAGTAACTCTCTGTCAGGTAATCTGGATCCTCCATTTCCCGCGCTGTATCAATCTGGATCACTGCAAACTTGTAGGACACGAGATTGTTCATGCACATAGATTTAGTTAGCAACCACCTAGAACATTTTTGCCTTGGAAAAATAAAATTGTTCTGTTGTCCACTGCTGGTGTGTGAGCTGGGCAGAGGTTGCATTGCTGGCATGAACCAGGTTAAAGATTGTCTCTCTGTGCACCTGTACTGAGGATCGGGCAGTTCCCTCTCCCCCACATACCCTTCTGTGATATCATTACCGAGGGGGGTACAATGAAAAACAGAGTCAACCCTTCAATCAGCCATTTCCAGCTAAGTGGAGTTTTTGGCTGCCAGAAAGTATGGCTGTACTTTCATAACAGGTGCACTTTGGACCAAAAAGAAAAGCAGCGTTCCAGGTGGTACATTTGAAAGCAATGCGTGCGAATTTTGAAAACGTACGCATGGAGCAGGTATGCCACTACCGTGTCGCACCTACTTTACATGATCATTACTATGTTAGTTAACACTGTGTCGCTTTTATCAAGCCTGTACTTAAGGACAAAGTACGTGGATACCTTTAGTTCGGGCTGGCTGGAAAGCACGCCCCCTGCATTGCGGGTAAGGGACACCCTAGGAAAAATAATGTAACCTTGAATGTCTACGACTGATGTGGCCAATATGGCCACATTGTGCCCCTGTTTCCAGACCATGACATCGGCTCCTCTGCGCAATCTTCCTAGGCTAAGTCACTTCCGATGACTGGAATGGAGGCGCCACTTATGAAATTCTGTGTTATCCACAACTTCCGTGCTCAAGTCACAGTTTATTATGGGATAATTAAAGATTTCAGTGTAGCGCCGTTCCTTGCAGCAGGCTACGAGCATGCTTTGCTATGGCTGGACCAAGTGGTCTTTTTCTAAATGTGAATGTAACGGCAGAAAAAGACCATACAGCCTATCTATACTGCCCATCCACCTATTTAATTAGTGGAGCTCCCCTGAATTTATCCCATGCTTTTTTGAATTCAGATATCATTTTTGCCTCCACCATTTCCTTGCATCCACTACCATCTCTGTAAAGAAATAATTTCCTAAGCTTACTCCCACGCTAACCCTTTTCACCTTCATCCCATGACCCCCCTTCCTTTCCTTTGAAAGAGGCTTGCCTTCTGTGCATGGAAATGTGGAGGTATTTCAATGTTTCTATCATGTCTATTATCTTTGCACTAGGAATCAGGGGAAAATGCTTTACATCTGCGGAGTGGATTCCTAGCAGACAAGCTGCTTGTTATTAGTCACTTACAACCCCATGAGATATTTTATAAGGGACAGGCCCCGGCTCAGGTCTTCCTCGCTGCAAGCTGGCCATGGGTGGAGGAGATGCTGTGGAGGTTCCAGTCATCATGCACCAGTCAAATCTAGGGCCCATCATTACAGGGTTTCTGAGAGAGCCCCTGGTGCGTGGCCCCCAGCCACGGTCTGCTGTTGTAATGACTGGGCTAGCTGATTTGAGAGGGGCTATAGCATAGGGGAAAGCCCCAGGTGGCAGCAAATAAAGGCTGGAGCTGTCAGACCCCAGACCCCATTATGATTGAGTTGGAAAAGGAGGAAACTGCTATCCTCACTTCACCCCCCCAATAAAAAGATTTTCTAGAGCGTCATGGAGCTGATAGGAAGATAACCTTATTTAGGCCGACTGAGCTCCGTTTTTAATGAAAAGATTTCACGTAAAGTCCCAGAGGTTTAGCCCTCCTTACGTAAGTGGCACCAGGCAGCAGAGCACCTCCACATCTGAAAACACGGTCAGATTTCTTTTTTTTTTAACCTGGCAGCTTCCTCCTGCTCCTTGGAGTTTAATTGGAACCAAGGCTGGGATCTGACATCCTGAACCTTCATTCATAAAATACCCAGGGATTCCCCTCCCCTTACTCCAACATATCTAGTCTGATCATTGCAGTGGGTCATGTGGGCCAGGCATTAGGATTCCTTCCAGAAACTTCCACTACTGGGTCACTAGGTGTTCACCTTGAGTGATGACCATGACCCTATCCCCTCTACCCTACAAGATGCATCTGCTGCTTCCACAACATCCCTGCTCCAGGAGCAAAAGAGCCAAGTTGGGGACCACCGTGATTTTACTGTGCTTTGACAGGTCCTAATTTCATTTGGCATATTATATTTGAGGACAGCATTTTGCAGGTTTGCTTGCTATAACATGTACTTCCTTCTACAGTAATCCAACTCATTAGTCTGATCAAAAAAGCTCACTTCTTGTCCATGCCACAGCTAATAGTTACCACTAAAACCCTAATTTGGTGGGGTAGAAGGCTCCATTTGTTCAAAGAATCCTCTGTTCAGGAATACATACACAGCCTTTGTGGTAGTGCTGGTTGCAAAAACACACATAACTCTTCAAGTCTCCAGGATTTTGCTGAAATCCACCCTCACTTTTAGCTGAGGGTTCCAGATACTTTTGAACTCCGCAGCTATTTTAGCACCTCAATTTCCATTTAATGAGCTCGAATGCTCAGCAAAATCTATCCAAAATACATCAAACTTATCGCTGAAAGTGTTTGCAAGATTTGCATATGCTCACTCAAATGCCCTCAGGAAAGCATTGGACTGGACACAGTGTAAGGAAATGGGGATTCAGTCAGTACTAGACAACTGAGAAATGCAACAGTTGTAAACAATTGCAACGTGTGATGATACAAAAACATCCAGGGCATCCTTTGTTCATGGTGAAATACCCACCAAACATTCTTTCACCCATCCAAACTCCTTCCCTTCCCACAGGACCAAACCATCCCCAAGGAGAAGCCTTACACACTTGACCCATGTTCCCTCTGATCTCGTCCCCTTCCTCTTGGTTTGGTTGTTCATGTAAGTCCCTGCACCAGCAGGATGAAGACAACACTGTTAGAGGCAGTACACAGGGCCATAAGAACACGAGAAAAGTAAATCTGGGTAGGATCAAGGTCCATCAAGCCCAGCATCTTCTCTCTGACACTGGCTAGCCTCGGTCACAGGTACCCAGCAGATCCCAAAAAATATATCTATTTCTTGTTACTCAGTCCCAGGGATAGCACTAGCTTTTCCTATTTACCTGGATAATAATGTTTTATAGACTTTCCCTCTAAATCTCTTGTGTGTGTGTATATATATATATATATATATATTTTTTTTTTTTATTTTTTTTTTTTTAAATTATGCCCTGGCCATACAGTGTAGGTGGGAGTAATGGTATGTATTGAAATTCTGGAGCCTGTTACCTTCAGCATATCCTTGTATCTTCCCATCTCCGAGTGTGCAGTGATGAGACAGCCCAAGACCCGGAATCGGCCGGTAGGATGTGTGGTTTTTTCCAACACCTTCATCCAGATTTGGAGGGCTTTCTCCGTCTGGTTCGACTGATAAAGCTGAAGTCCCTTCTCAATCTGATGCTTAGTTTGGTCTTGACCCATCTCAGAACCAAAAAGACTCATAAGATCCTCCGCAGTGGAAGCCGCACTTGAACTCAGATCACAAAAAAAGGTATGAGAGAGAGGTCTCTAAAGTTAGAGGAGAAAGGGGTGTTTGGCCTGGGAAAAATCCATGGATGCCTGGCAGACGGGAGGTGAACAATAGCCGCGAAGTCCAGGTTCACAGAGCAGGGAAGGCTTCCAAACCCTTCAGCAAAACGTCTCGTCCGCAGCAAACGACATCACCAAGAGCGGAATTTAAATTGTATTTGACCGAAAAAAAAAAAAAAAAGAAATCCGAGCAAATGCAAAGGCGCTCCCCTCCCCTAAGAAACTGGAAAAGAGCCGAGAAGCCGAAGGGAAGGAAGCAAAACTGCTGGAACCCAGGCAGCCGCTCTGTCTGGGCCCCCTCCCTGCACCCCTGCACTGGTCACAGCTGTGCCCGTCAGTCGGGATCATGTAGCTGGGAAGGAATGCGAGTCTTAGCGACTCCCAAGGTCACAGGCAGCCAGAACCAAGTCCTGCCCCTTCCACATTACCATTCACAGCCCCTCAGCACCTTCTCATTTACATACAAGCTCCTCCAAGTGTATGGGTGTAGTGTCTATTCTCTCTCTCTCTGTATGTTCTCAGACCCTTGCATTAACACACACACACCACAGCAATCCATATACTAATATCACTCTGTCCTGGGCTTCTCTAATGACACACATGAAATCCATACATACTGTATATAAATATCCTCCTAGAAAATCAAAAGGAGAAGCCAAGAGTATTTCTGAGCAAGTACCAGCCCAAGGGAAGAGGCCCAGCAAGGCAGTGAGTGAAGCTAGTGGGAAGGAGAGAGGACAGGCAGGAACCAAGTGACAAGAAAATGGATTTACTTACTGTAAAGCAAATTTGCTTACCTGTAAATAGGGCTCTCCCTATCCAGGGCTTAAGGAGGAAGAGAAATTCTTCTCTAGCTCCGACAGCTGAAGGAGAGACAGCCTCTTCAGAAAGCCAGATCAGTTCGTCTTCACTAAGGGCAGGCTGTACCTGCTGTGCAGGACCTCTGCGCCGTGGCCCTTTATCCCTGCTGTAGCATCTGCCGGCTCCAAGGCGCTCCATTGACACTTCCCAAACGGTGCCGCCCGTAATGGACGGATGCAGCCTAGCCTGAAGAGCAGGACTCCTGAGCTGTTGTGCCAAAGATTCCCCAAAGTGTGCCAGCTCTGCCCATGAAGAGGAAGAGACTGCATTTTGCCAAGCTAAGGGAACTTTTTTGAAAATTAAACAATGCACGAAGTTACCACATTAAGCACTTCGAAGAATCATTAAAAATAAAGGACCAATGACAAGTGCCAGTCTCGGCTGCGGATTGTCCATGACTCTAAATGGTGATGGTCCCACAAAGTTTCTCTATAGTTAAACGACGAGTTTAAATTAGGGGATTGTTGGTGTACTTTTTAAATTGCAGCAAAATCAATGCTGTTGGATTTTGACTAATAAAGTGAAAGAAAATGTACCATATGTGGTGTGGTGGGGAGGATTTCTCACATTAGAAGAGGCTCATTTTGAAAATACATTTAAGAATTAAAAAAACAAAAAAAAGAAATGGGTTGATGAAGGCAGTGTAAGAATATCATGCGCTTCGTTCTTACCCACAATTTCTTCCTCTTGGATGTCGGTGCTTTAAAAATGGCAATAGCTGTAAAACACACCAGCTGGGGCAAACCCCTGGATCTGGAGCTAGCATCTTGGATCAGGATTCAAACACCCTCATTTTTTTGGCCCCAGCTTAAGAGAAAGCCTAGTCCAACAGTCTCGGACTAGCCCTGAACAGATCGGGCAAGTCCCCATGCCACTTCCTGCACCAGTTACTAGCCATGTTGCAGGATGCCAAGTCATCCACCCTCTGACACCCCCAAGAACATTTCAGCTCCTGCTTTCCAGGGGTTCCTACCTAGTCCCTTCCATTCAGCATGAAGCCCCACACCACAGGCCGACATGGCTGACTATACAAGTCTCCAACAGCCCCAGCTGGAATTGGTTATGGGTGCTAACTACAGGCATGCTAGTAGTGAAAATTTTGAATCCTGTTTGGAAGGACCTGAGAGATGCTTTGCGTCAGTGGCAAAGACTTAAGGCCAACTGAGAGCCTTGCTACTTCCCTTAATTGCAGAGCAGGCTAGCAGCAGCTCATGAACACTCCTTAGCATATCACTAATCCTTGCCTCTTTATCTGCCAACATTTACTACATTACTGAATGGTTCCAGTTCCACCTTAAAAACCAAGACACACAGGAAGAACTTACAGTTGGCATTACCGCCTGAGAAAGTCAGTCACTTCAGGTTTTGCAAGTCTTCTGGGACACAGACCATGAGACAAATTTGAGGATATAAAGAAAAGCCAAGTCAGCACCTTTGTAACTACACCAAGCAGTGACTCCCACACAGCAGATAACATGTACAGTATGATGTGAAGAAGTCACAGAGCACCACTTGCTGAAATCCGAGCAGTGCCACTGCATGTGTTACCAAATTATGAAGAGCATCCTATAGAGTTCACTTCTAGAGCATTCACTCCAAGCGGCTAGTGTATGAAAGTGTATTAACAGCTCAAGCTAATTTTAAAGTTTAGAAAAGCAGTTTGCTTTCTATACAGGTATTTAACACCATCATGTAAAGCAGAGTTGCTTATCTGTAACAGGTGTTCTCCTAGGACAGCAGGATGTAAGTCCTCACACATGGGAGACATCATCGGATGGAGCCTGTCCCAGAAAACTTGTGTCAACATTTCTAGAAACTTTGACTGGCAGATTGCCACGATCCCCGTGTCCACGCAGGGTCCCCTCTTCAATCTCGTAACATAGAATTATGAAAAAAATAAAATAAACATAGGAGAAACCCAACTCCGTGGGGTGGCATGAGGGTTTCGTGAGGACTAACCTCCTGCTGTCCTAGGAAAATACCTGTTACAGGTAAGCAACTTTGCTTTCTCCTAGGACAAGCAGGATGGTAGTCCTCACACATGGGTGAATCCATAGCTACAGGCTGTTCCTGAACATGTCCGTGGTTCCCCATGATCTTTAGGTGTTGACGCCACCCGACACCAGAGTTGATGAATCAGATTTTTTGGACCCGAAAGGTTTCTACATCTTATCCAGATGGGCACAACAGCTCTTGGGGATCATTTGATGGCAAAAACGACCCCCCCCCGACATCGTGCAACACCCCCAGGCACAGAATACAGACCTCATGTGGATCTGTCTTAGACATGGTCTGCAGGCACTGGTGAAAGCTGGACAATGCCATAAAAAGAGCCGGCAAAGCAGTCGATGACTGACAGCCATAGAGGAGCGACACAGCTGGGATTCGATTGCAAGGAAGGAGAAAATCTTATCATGCCGCCCTACTGAGGTACCGACCATGAAAAAGAGGGACCCCCCTCCAGTGCAGGAAGTCGGTAAATGACCAGGAAAAACAATGAACAATATGATGAAAATATGATGGAAAGAGCAGAGCTCCACAACCGCAAGACAAAAGCTCTGCAGAAAAATCAAGACTGAAGAGGGACTCCTACATGGATAGTGGCATTCTCAGTCTGCCAAAGTTTCTGGAAACTTTGACATAAGCTTCCGTGCTGGGCTCCATCCGTTGATGTCACCTATGTGTGAGGACTACCATCCTGCTTGTCCTACAAGAACAATTTAATCTGCCCACGTTGTCTGTTTTATTATGGTTATTTTAGTATTGATTGACTGAATTTTAGGGGTTTTTTTTATATGTAATTGTATTATTAGATTAAAATTAATTTTAAATTTAATTTTGGTCTAATTTTGAGTTTTATTGTATCCCCTGCATGTGTTATTTATTTTTATTTTATTTTTCCACTATGTTCTTTCTATCCCCTGCTTGGTTAACACATTTACAAGTGGTATATATTATTTAATAATAACATGGACAAGAGGTTTGTTAATGTACTAGCGTTAACATTTCACCCTGACCATAAACCTTTAGGAAATTCTAGATTCTAAAATGGTGTTTCATTGCTACCATTCAGCATGCAAACTTGGATCTGGATCTCATAACCACATGACAAGTACTTATGTAACAATACTATGGTTAAGGAGGATGCCTTAGTCCACTTACCCTCCAATGCAATGGCAAAGGATGATGATGAACTATGGTTCATATGTTTCCTACCTAGAATAGATACCTGTCTGTGGCAGGGTCACTGCATCAATCTAGGCATGTGCAGTTTGTTGCCAAATATAGCAAATCTCTTCAAAAGGCTGTTTCAATTATAATTAAAGCAAACTCCTAGTCCTATCTTAATAAGAGGGAGGCACACTTTTCAGTCAGGAGTGTGCCTGTGGGCATTTTCCACAGCTCTAGGCTGCATGTGCACTCCTTCCACAATCAGCCAGGTTCTGTCAGACCTCAAACAGCTAGGCTGGCTGCAGGATGAAGGACGGGACCACTGGTAAATCTGGATTATGCAGGGGAAGAGATCTGCTATTAAACACGATCCAAGCTCTAGCCCAACGGGCCTGGATTGGACTGCAGGGCTTGAAAAAAAGATCTCTAGGAGCATCCCCATTCCCAGTAACTTGAGGTCTGCTTAGCTGCATGAAACCCAGATAAGGAGATCCATGATCCTTGAAGTTCAATAGGTAGAAGTGACCTAGGTTATCTTGACCTTGGACTGGACATGTTGTAAATACTGTGAACAATTCAGTCTTGTTACTATGGACTGTGGAGCATCCCTATTCCACTCCCTGAAGAAGTATTTAGGTTATGTTGGAAATGCTAAAGGTGAAGACAGTGCTGTACTGTTTCCATTAATCCTAGGAAAGGTGACTCTTTTCAGGGTAAATTAAGTACTCTACCTGCTCTTTCCGGAGCTAGGAGTATGCCTTTGTGTGGGCCATAGCTACCGAGCTATGAACCTATACTTTGTATAGCTACCGTGTAATATAGCTTTATGTGTAACAGCACTGTTTATTACAGACAGACACACTATGTATATACATACTTGTTATTAGACATGAGGATGCTACTGCATTAGGAAAGAAAGAAACTTGACCAATGAGATTGACCTCTGTTGAGCTTGACACCTCCGTTGTCATACTATTTGTTATTTTTTAACTAGCTGTACCCGGCCATGCGTTGCTGTGGCTCAGTCTGGTTAAATGGAAAAGAAAGAAAAGAGAAAGCGCCCGTGTCTAATATGTTTAAGCAAGCTGTTCTCTGTTCAGCTCTTTGCACTTTGGCTGCAGCTGCTTGTGATCTCTTCACAGCCGCTTTCTACTCTGCTCCGGCTGTCCCAACTCCATGCCCCGGCGGTGGACGGGCTGGTTTGGAGACTCTTCTATCCTTTCCTCCTCCTGTATGTAACTGTCTGGCAGTCCCTACTCCCTCCCCCCTTCCCCAGCGGTGGAGGAACAGACTGAGCCGTTTCTCGGAGCGGCGACTCGTCTGCCCTTTCCTCCTCCCCTCTGTGACACCCAGCACGTAGCGCAGAGCTCTATGGTCCGCACATGCGCGGTAGAGGTGCTCTCTACTGCGCATTTGCAGTCCGGTCAGAGCCCATTTATATTGTAGATAGTGTGTGTTGCTTTTATGTCCATAGATGGTGCTGTTTTTCCAAAAAAGCATGTTTTTACCTGTCACAGGTGTGACATCTATATAATATAGGTATGTAAAAACATAAAAACACGCGCGTATTCGAATGCAACTTTGTGTCAAAATTTCAAAGCAATCCGTGAAGAACTTTTGGAGATTTAAGATTTTGAACAAACGTTTACATTTTTATTTATATAGATTACATAGAAACATAGAAATGACAGCAGAAGACAACCAATTGGCCCATCCAGTCTGCCCAGCAAGCTTCACACTTCTTTCTTCTCATACTTATCTGTTTCTCTTGGCTCTTAGCAACCCTTGGTTCTATTTCCCTTTCACCCCCACCATTAATGCAGAGAGCAGCTGCATCCAACTGAAATATCAAGCTTGATTAGTTAGGGGTAGTAACCGCCGCAACAAGCAAGCTACACCCATACTTGTTTACCCAGACTATGTTATTCAGCCCTTATTGTTTGTTTTTCTTCTCCCCTGCTGTTGAAGCAGAGAGCTATGCTGGATATGCGCGAAGTATCAGTTCTACTTCTCCCTTGCCGTTGAAGCAGAGAGCTATGCTGGATATGCATTGAAAGTGAAGTATGCATTGAAAGCCACATTAACTATCAACAAATATTGAATAAGCCTAATAATTGGTAATACCTATAGCCTATGAACTCTGTTAATTTTACATACTCTTACCCACCCCTTTTTTTTTTTTTAAATTTGGAGATGGCAGCCCTCCATCCTTCCGCTCCGTGAAGGTGGAACACCAACCACTGGCCACTGGCATCCCGCTCCGTGAATGCCTCTGTGGCTACTGCCGCTCCCGTGCAGTGTTTTGCTGCCTCCTCTTTATACGCATCCTCTAGACCTGATGGATCCACAGTGTTTATCCCACGCCCCTTTGAAGTTCTTCACCACTTCCTCCGGAAGGGCATTCCAGGCATCCACCACTCTCTCCGTGAAGAAATACTTCCTGACATTGGTTCTTAGTCTTCCTCCCTGGAGCCTCAGCTTGTGACCTCTGGTTCTGCTGATTTTTTTCTGACGGAAAAGGTTTGTCGTTGTCTTTGGATCATTAAAGTTTTTCAAGTATCTGAAGGTCTGAATCATATCACCTCTGCTCCTCCTTTCCTCCAGGGTGTACATATTTAGATTCTTCAATCTCTCCTCGTATGACATCCGATGAAGACCCTCCACCTTTCTGGTCGCCCTTCTCTGTACCGCTTCAATCTTGTCCTTGTCTCTTTGTAGATACGGTCTTCAGAACTGAACACAGTACTCCAGGTGAGGCCTCACCAAGGACCTGTACAAGGGGATAATCACTTCCCTTTTCTTACTCGATATTCCTCTCTCTATGCAGCCCTGCATTCTTAGACTAACAACTATAAGTAAATATTTCTTTATTCATTGTATCTCCTGTATATTCTATGGATGTATAAATTGCAGAGAAACTGTGGTGTCTGTTAAGTTAAATAAAAAGTTAAAAAGAGCCCATTCCTACGTTTTCATATTCCATTTAGCGACACTGCCAATCCTCATTGAGCCCTCAGCAGTCAGTTTACCCATCTGTCTGCTTGGTAAGGTGTGCTGCAGTTCCTAAAGCTTTACCCTTGTGAAGACTCCAGGATGTTTTCTCATTTTAGTCACAGATAAAACCTTTGCATAGTTTAGTTGCTTTTCCTACTGTCCTGTACAGGTGCATCACTCTGACCATCCTATAAACAGACACTGGTCTCATTTGTGCTGCTACTTATTACAGATTACTATTAGCCACCAATAAACCCTCCCCAGTTCCAACAGGGAAGGATAAGACAGAGAGAGAATAAATCTCCCACATGCATCCTGAAAATGTAGTAGCTTTTTTTTTTTTGTTTTTAATTTCTTCAATAGCCCTTGTTTAGAAAACATCAGCATGCAAAAGATCAGAGGAACACAGGAATTTTGGGTCAACTTTCCAAGGATGAATGGTTCTACTGTCTGAACAACTAGAGAAATGTGAATGCCTGACTTTCCAGACAAGCTACGTTTCTGGGACACCAGGAACATTAACAATTAGGCAGACTTAGGGATTGCCACATCTTACTTCTTAAGAGTGAGCATAAAGAAATGGATTTCACCCTTAGGATCTGCCAGGTGCTTCCAAAATGATCTAGATTGGCCACTATCAGAGACAAGATGCAGGGGTCAATGGACAACTGGTCAGCCCAGCATGGCACGTCTTATTTAGTTAGATGGAGCTAGTGCTGTGTGCATGTATATATGCCCAGGGTTTCCACATCCAGTGGTGTGCACCCATTGGGAGGTTAGCATGCTGTAGTCCAGGTCTTCTGGACAATGAGGGCACTGGGACATCCATGACTTTGGCTCTCTGGTCCTTCTGGGCAATCTGCTCCCACACCGTAGAATATGGTGCAGAATTACAAAACAAGACACAAAGCCAAAAACTCTTCTCAAACAATTTAATAGCAAATAAACAAATGAAGGTACCACACTTGGCATACAGAATAACTTTTTGTTGGGGTGTGTGTGCAATTAAAAACAGCTGTAAGTACCCCATCGGGACAGAAAGGAAAAAGAACGGCACAAGGAATTATTCCTTTACACATACCACCTGCTGGTTCAAAACAAAAATCCGTTTCAATCCACAAACTCCACTCGCGGGGAGGAAAGAAAAAAAACAAAAAACCAAAACACAACAGATTACCTCCTCTTTTCTTTTAAACCATGAAAGTAAATCCATCATTTTCTACAGATTACAACACAAATTCACACAAGAAAAGACATTTTCTGTTTCAAATCAAAACAAACAGGAAAATAAAAGATCAGGTGGTGGCAAATAAAAGCAGGTCTGGAGAATGGCTCACAACTTGGAGAGGCTATTTTCATTCATTGCGTTACTGCAGCACAGACTGGAAGTTTGGTCAAAGTGGTCATTTGTTTTTCTCTAACTTCACATTGTGAAATAATCACTTTACATTGTTTTCTAGTAGAAAAGGCAAAAAACTGTACAAAACCCTAGTGTTAAATACAATTCAGTTTGTACCAATATAAAAGCCCACAGGTTTGTCTCCAATTTTTATTCACAAAAAGCAGCCAGAAACCAGAAAGGTAGTTGCTTAACTATTTGAAATCCATTAAAATCATCATAGATTAAAAAAGAAAGAAAATAAAGTGTTACTAGTAACACATCCAGCATTTGGCATTTTAATTGAATCCAGAGACTCTGTCCACAGGTTTTTCCAAGATTTCTATCTCGGAGAAGGAAACCCAAAGAAATGTGTTGACAAATACTGGTTTTTGATGCATCATCAATGGTGCCCAATGATTCTTACTGGCTGAAAAGGAGCTCTACACTGTACGTTTAGACTGAGGAACTCAAGGCGACCGTCACCTCCTAGATCCAAATCAACTGCAAGAGAACAGGTCTGTAAGCTCTGCCCACTAACCCCCGGCCACCAGGATGCACCGCCAACCTCTTCCAACCCAACGTCTTATTGAGCTGCTCCCAACCGATACATTTCAGACTTTGGGACTGGACCTGCTCAACACTATGGGACAACACAATATTGATGTACAAAGAAGAAGGGACTGAAATCCACCAGCAGTTACTATGCAGGCAAATCTGAGCCCTATTCTCAAGTTTTCAGAGTGCTTTAACTGGCTGGCAGCATATAGAAATGAAATGCATGGATGGATAGAAACTTGGGCTGTTGGGGAGTACATGAATGGGGTCGGTTCTTGCAACACAGGCTCCTGGGAGTACAAAGCAGGCTACTAAGATGGAGGCTATTTTGAGCACAAAGTCTAAACGTACTGTATTAAGCAGCGTGTGGCACCTACTCACAAATATGCCACACCCAGCACACAAAGTGATACCCCTGAAACCCAAGAAATGATGCAGTTTTTGCACAAAACTATAGAAAACAGGGAGGTGAAGGTGACCCAGAAATGTGGAGGAGAACAGCAGAAAACATGCAGCATTGCAGTGGCTTTACTTGTTGGGTTTTTGGCACTGTCCGAGCTTAAAACAAAAGTCAACAAGTCTCATTTTTGCTGATGAGATCAGTCTAGTGAGAAAGAAACAGGCGAGCCAAGCGTCACAAACTAACACCACGTTCAACTTTTAATAAAAGAAATCACATCAGACAAAGGCCAAAAACCACACTGAGGGGAGAAGGTGTATATATATATGTATGTATATATATATATATATATATATTTCTATATAAAGATATAAGTGCCAGGGGAAATACAGCTGTAGAGAACAGTATTCAAGTGTAGTGGGCCAATGCCACTCCTGTAAAACAGCCAGATCATCTCCCCAAGGCCAACCATGTCCTCAGATCAGCAAAATGTCATCTAGCCCCTCCCAAAAAGGGATAGCAACTTTTGTTTTTTCATTTTTCTTTCATTTTTTTTTTAAATTTTTAATTTTTTATTAAACTAAGCACACAGAAAAACCTGTAAGCCTTGAATCTGCTTGGCTGGGTATTCACACAAATACAAACGCTAAACAAGGTGTGCTAGCAAGGCTGCTCTTAACACAGGTACAAAGAATCCGCACAAAATTAAGTGGTTATTTTATCAACTTCTAGAAAAATAGGCTTTTTTTTTATATTCAAATGCAAGTTTAAATATTTCCCCTATTAGCAGTCTTTCTAGCAGAACCAATGTGGGAGCACAAAAAACACAACAGAAAAAGGAAGAGAAACTAATATAATTAAAAAAAAAATACACATTAGCATCAAAGGTTAACACAAGGTCAAAGGTGACAGCTCAAGCATCAGAGAAGCTGGAGAGACAAGGATTTGGACGATGTACTTGAACGCCACACCGACATGCTTTAGGCACAACGATGAACAAACGGCAGGAAGGAATCTAGAAAAACAAACCAGAAGAGGGAGAACCACTGAATTACACAAAGCAATACATCAAGAAAGAGAGAAAGAGAGAGACTGGCACTATACTAATACACCACCCAACACAGACACAATGGGATACCCTCGCAGCTTTCAGACAAGGGAAAGGACACACATGGTACCAACACACCTTTCCAAATACCAGAGAAAAGAAGATAAGCTTGGGCTTCCTTAGAGAATCAGCAGGAAATATTGCAACAGGTCTATCCTGCTGAGACAAGCACACCCACACACTGCTCTCTCAGAAGTGCCCCCCACTTATCCCCCCAAAGGCCACTTCCACAGACACACACGGCTGTCTCAGGCCTATCCTGGACCACTCCTGACAGTGCCACGTACGTTACTGCCTCTGGGCACACTGTCCCGGCCTAGCCTGACTGACACTGTCACACACATCCATGCTTTCCCCCAACAATTCAAAACACAGCACTGCGACTACCTGTCCGCTCACAAATCCACATTGTGCCGTCTTCTCTGCACTGTCCACACAGTTCCCCTGACCAACAGGGATACTCACACACACACTCAGCAGTGTTCCCATCTATCCCAACACACACACACACACACACACTTTCAACAGGGTACGGAGAGTCAATGAAGCCGAGCCCTTTCTCCTGCTGGGCTCTCTCTCGTCATGGCTCTTTGCCTTGGCTAGTGACAAGAACCACTGGGCGCCCCCATGCCTCGGCAATCTCTCTAGAGCTGAGAAACAGGACCCCGCTCCAAGAGAAGAAAATGTAAACTGCGCAGTGTCGGCTCCACTTCTCATGGGAGAAAGGGCGAGCGGGGGGCTTACAGCCAGGGTCTCCAGTGTCCCTGAGAACTGCTGTCGGGAGCTGGGCTTCTCCACATGGAGCCAAAAAACCCTACCATTTCTTTCCAATTCAGTAGTTGTACCCTTTCCAAAACAAACTGCAATCTGGCTCAGGCATAAATCACAGCTTTTCTGAGTGAAATAATTTAGGTAATAAATAATTCCCATTATTCTGGAGTTGTATAAAAGTTCTATAAAAATATAAACATTCTAGGAACTCACAAGCTTTGTTCCTCATCTTCATTTTTTTATTTTTTTGCATTTATATAAAAGATTCATGACGACCATGGAAGCCTCAAAAATTAATTTTCATATTTTACCAATTTAAAAACCAGAATTCAACTGAGTTTGTAGAATACAAATTTAAATAGTTTACCTGCAGCAGGAATTATATACGTATCTATATGTGTTATATATATATATATAACACGTTATATATATATATGTGTTATATATATATATATATATATATATATAACACACACACAATTGCACAGAGCATATATACACATACATATAATATACATGCACATGTATATAGAGACGATATCTATATTGAGATTTATAGGTACAGATCACATGATCAAACAAAATGAACTTCTACAAAGTCAACATTTTATGAAGGGGATACTGGTCAATGTGATTGCATTCTAAACCATGGAGGAATAAGACAGGGCATCATCAAGCAATACATATCGCCATACTTGCTGAATGATGGACAAATACAGACTGCACGGGAGGCAGTACTGCAAGGGCAGAGTGACTGACAAAGGAATCTATTTCCTAAATCCTTCAGTAAAGGAGTGGAATGGCCTCCATCCTCCATTTAATCAAGATGGACTGTTAGTCAATGCTCCCGGCACTCTTGGGTAGCTGCTGAAGCCATTTATTCTGAAGCATAGACATATTGGCTGCTAGACGGCAAACACGCATGGCTGCAGCAGAAAGCAAAGCAGCACAAGACCGAAGCCACTGCATAAGCAACACGTGCCCCGAGAGTGGTAACAGGAAAGAGGAAGTGAGAAAATCACTACTGGCCCACCTTAATAGTTCAGAGCGCCAGAAATGAAGGTGAAAATCTTACAAGTCCCATATTTAATCCAACACTTAGGGCCCCTTCCTTCCTACCAAACTTTGGAATAATCTAAACAGCTTTCAAAACTAGTGAGGGTGCTGTCTGCATGGGAGGGTCCCATGTTCAGACAGCAGCCTCACTATTTGTGATACCCTATTTGGCTTATTAAAAAGTTTGGTGGTGAGAATGGAACTTGAAAGAATAAAAGTGGAAAACAATGCCTGGAGTGGCCTTCCAGGGAAGTGGCAGCCGCCAGCACTAACAGAATTTAAACATCAATAAGGACGGTGATCGGAATATGGGTGAGAAGTCACCCAAAAGAAATGAGAGACGGGGGATGCAGGCATTTCTTCAAAGCCTGGACATTTATATGCTTGCCCACCCAAAAGGGCAAATACAGCTAGAAAAGACAACTGGGCAGACTAGGTGGGACCAACTGGTCCAGATCTGCTACCATAAATGAAAAAAGAAAAGAAAATGACCGAGATAGCAAAGTCAGCTGCTTCAAGAATTAAAAAAATACAAACTATACAGCAAGGAAGGAAAGATGGTGGTGGAAGGACCTTGTGAAACTAGGAGAGTGGGCAACTGAACGGCAGATGCAATTTAATGTGGAAAAGGGCAAAGTGACGTATGGAGAGAAAGATATTCCCAACTACAGGTACACGATGATACTGGTTCCGTGTTTGAGTGGTGACTCCCGAGTCCTTGTGGACAATTCTTAGAAATCTTCGGCTCGGTGCGCAGCGGCAGTCAAAAAGGCAAATCGATTATTAGGAATTATTTGGAAGGAAAGAGGACAAAACTGAGAATATCATAATATCTTTGTGGAGATCCACGGTGCGACTGCACCTTGAGTACTGTGTGCGGCTCTGGTCGTCTCACCTCAAAAAAAGAGGTAGCACACCTAGAAAAGGGACAGGGAAGGGTGACAAAATTGATAACGAGGAAGGAAAAGCTCCCTTACAGAGAAAGGCTAAACAGATTAGGGCTCTTGAGCTTGGCAAAGAGATGACCGAGAGGGGATATGATTGAGATTTATAAAAACAATGTATGAGTTGGGTGGAACAGGTAAACAGGGAACAGTTGTTTACTCCTTTCAAATAATACTATGATTAGGGGGCACTTCAAGAAACTAGCAACCAGAAGATTTAAAACAAATTGTAGGAAGTCGTTTTTCACTCAGCACACAATCTGTGCAATCTGTTGTCCGAGGATGTGGTCAAGACAACATCTTCAGGGGGTACCAAAAGGGGTTTGGACAAGTTCCTGAAGGAAAAGTCCATAAAATTATTAGCCAACACTTATCCCTGGAAAAGAGATACAAGAAACGTTATTTGGCATCTGCAGAGTACTTGTGACCCAGACTGGCCACTATCGGAGATAAGATGCTGGGCTCAATGGACCTTGGATTGACACAGCAAGGCATTTCTTCTATTCTTAATTTCAAAGTGATAGAGAAAGCAGGAAGAAAAGAAGAACGCAACAAGGCAGCTAGACAAAAAGCAATCAACGAGAAAGATTTAAAGTAAGGAAGCCAGGACCAACCATAGGAAAATAAGCCAAAACCTAATGCCACCAGTTTGAAATACAGTGGAAAGGTTAAATGATTGGAATCCATTCTGAATGGAGAAATTACTTACTTGATAATTTCGTTTTCCTTAGTGTACACAGATGGACTCAGGACCAATGGGTTATATGCGCCCCTGCCAGCAGAAGGCTTGTTTCAGAGTCAAGTTTCAAAGCTGACGTCACCCTACAGACACCCTCCCCCTGCAGTGACCTCAGCCCTTCAGTATTCTCTTCAAAAGCCACTGCTGACATACCATCAAAAAAAACTTGATTAAAAAACGATTGGAAACAGATAACCGTAACTGTACTCAACCAAACACTGAACCCCAGTAAGATTACAGATGTCCTGATCTAGAGTCTAGATGACATCTTTCCCGTAATTTCTTGGAATTGATATCCCCTCCATGGGCGAACCCCTGGCACCATTCTTTGGCAGCCAGGGGTGGGATGCTGAGTTCATCTGTCTACTCTAAGGAAAACAAAATTATAAGGTAAGTAATTTCTCCATCTTAAGATGATTAATAGACAATTGCTATTGATTGATTATAACATAATTGTGGATAGGATTTATTTTTGAGTTTGTGTAATTGAAAATATCGATTATGAATGATGTTCTGTAAAATTATTGAAAAATCAATAAATATATAATTATTAAAAATAAAAATAAAAAAAGTAATTTCTCCATTTCCTAGCATGTAGCCAGAAGGACTCAGGACCAATGGGATGTACAAAAGCTACTCCTGATTGGGGTGGAAGGCTACCTGTGTTCCCATTAATACAGCCCTCGCAAAGGCTGCGTCTTCTCGGGCCTGTAAGTCCAGGCAATAGAACCTGAAGGTGTGCAAGGAGGACCACATTGCTGCTCAGCAGATATCGACGGGGGACAGCAGTCTAACTTCTGCCCATGAGACTGCCTGAGCCCTGATAGAAGAAGCTTTAACCTGAGAAGGTAATGGCTTTACTGCCTTCACATAGACTCTTGGAGAGCTCCTGGACCGGCCCCTCATAGGCAAGGCGTGCTGCAACTGCTTCCTTTTATCTTCCGGTAGCCGGGGGACTGGAGATTTGCCCCAGTTTTTCCAATTCATTTCCAAATAGGAATGATCATTTAAACGGCATCTTTGTAAGATTGGCCTTGGAGGTTGCATCAGCTGACCAATTCCGCAGCCATTGATGTCTTCTGGCCACTACCACTGAGGCCGCTCCTCTGGCTGACATACTGACTAAATCCGAGCCTGCATCTGAAAAAGGCAGTAGTGGTTCCATAGCCACTCTGGGGTTAACCCAACCCCCCCCCCCCCTTCAGAGTCATCCACCTCCTAAGAGAGAAGTAGGCATGAACGCGCTACCAGGGTACAACAATCTGTAAGGTCATTGCTACTGCACCAAAGGCTTGTTTAAGGATAGACTCCAACCGTCTCTCATGCACATCCTTTAAAGGCCACTCCTTCCTCCACTGGGATAGTTATTCACTTAGAGACAGTGCAGACAAGTGCATCCACTTTAAGGAAACGCAAATGTTCTCTCACTGCTGAATCCAGTGGGTATAGAGATTCTAATGCCCAACCCCTTTTAAAACTTGCTTCTGGGGCATCCCATTCCAGATCAATCAACTCCTGGATGGCTTCCAGCACTGGGAAGTAGCAAGAGGCTTTGCGCAAAGAAATCAGAATGGGATTCTTCTTTGATTCCATCATAGATTCTGCTCCAGGAACTTCCAGTGTTTTCAGGGTCTGGGAAACAAAGGCCGACAATTCATCTCCATGAAAGAACCGAAGCATGGTTCGAGACGGTTCTAATCCTGGGGGAATTTTACCTCCTTCCAAGGGATCTTGCTCTTCGTCTGTGCCATCAGGGTCCCCACTAGGGATACCCTTGGTCAGGCAGGGCATGCCGAGGTCTGCCAACAGGAATGGGAGAGGCAGAGGGGGCTGGCTGGGGTTCCATCCAGACGGGGCAAGCGAGGAAGTAGACTGTAGTACTTGGAAAAATTCCACCCAATAAAAGGTAGCTGGGTCCATGCCTAGCCCAGGGGAACTGGGGTGGGCCCAGCCGAGTTTCCCTCTCCCATGAAGACCCAGCCAAGGGGTTCCTCAGAGTACATCCAGTTAAGGCTGCCAATGGGAGAAGCCGGGCTCAGCAATGTTTGGGGAGGCCAAATATCCCTTGGGCTTCCTCTCAATGCTGACACAAGTTGGAATCCAGGTCAGGCTGAGAAGCCCTAATTGGACAAGCAGTGCTGAGAGCAAGGTGCTTATGTTTCTTGGCTGCTGGCGCCATTGGCAGCTGTAACCGTGCGTTCAATCGGCTTGCGCTTAAAAATTTATGTGCATAAATTTTGAGCCCCTAGGCGGGGCATGGCGAGCCGCACACACAGCCCATACACCTGGCTTTTCCTGTATCCTGTGCTTACTTTATTGTGCACATGGCACATGTGCAGAGTCTACCGACGTCCTATGGCGGGCAATACAAGATGCACAGAGACGTGCCAAGATGGTGCTGATGTGGCCTACCATGCAGTGTGCTGACCAAGCTTACAGCGGGGTCTAGCCCACCGGGGGCCGCTCAACTTGCTCGTAAGCCCACTTCCCTATGCCCCAGTGGGATCAGGAACGACGTCGGTATGGTGCACCGAGCAAGGAGACCAGAGAAAGTCTTACCGAATCCCCTAGTCTCTGAAGGTAAATCTTTTTCCTTCCTTTTTTTTTTTTTAAACTTACCTGGGCTCAGTATTTACCAGCTGAGTACAGAGACTGTCTCTGGCTCCGGGGGGTGGGTAGGAGAGAGGGCTTTGGCTGTCACCGCCACGCTGTACTCGTGCCTTTCAGCTGCTTGAGCAGCAAAGTCCACGCCAGGAACTGGCTACTGGACCAAGGCACACCTCTGAGGAATCTTGGAAATCACCTCAGGAATTCTCAACTTGGGGATGGACCTTTAGGAGAGCGGGGCTCAATCTTTTCTCCAATTTAAAAGTAGAATTTCTTCTTCCAAAGGTACAGCGATCCCCATAGGGAGAGAAAGCATGTCTACACCTGCTGGAGACGGAGAAATACTGAAGAGCTGAGGTCACTGCAGGGGTGTATCTAGGGTGATGTCAGCTTTGAAACCTGACTGTCTCCATCTGCTGGCAGGGGAGCATAAACCCATTGGTCCTGAGTCCATCTGTCTACACGCTAGGAAAACCTGAATTTTTTTTATGCATTTTAAAAATTTTCAACACAGAGAAATATTTTTAATATGGACTTCATTTAGTTTAAAAACTAATTCCACCAGCCAAGTTGCCTTTCAATATTACTTTTTGCCCTGTTCTTACATGTTCACTGGACAAGAATTTTTAATCAATTCCTGGATTTCACAAATTTAAAATTTGGTTTTACATCCCTTTACTCTAATCAATTTCACTCATCAACTAAAATATTATAATCATTAAAATGTATAAGTTCTTCAATTGTGTGGGTCAGATAAAGCTCTCCCATTGTGAAAACAGAAATGGCAGGCAACCCTTGTTTTGAGAAAGTCTCCCCAAAACCCAGAACAAAGCTGTGCTTTCTTTATGTCACAAGAAACGCTTTCTTCCTGGATTCAGTCTATTGTCAGTCATGTGATCTTCTCTGAACCAATCAAAATCCTGCTACAAAAAGTCTTCCTAAATCTGTAGGTGCATGTGTGCACCTATACTTTTTTTTTTTTTTTTTTAAATTTAACAAGGGCTCACAGAAATGCTTCCTGCTGCAGTATTTTGGCATAAAATTGATACCAGCAGTAGAACGATCATTTATAATTTTATTGATCACTGAACTAAACTCTCGGCACCCACCTAGGGCACAAGGCCTAGTGAGACTAGGCTTCCTTTGTCTCCAGCTTCCCTAGTAACCATAGTCCATCCCTAACTTGGTGAGATACCCAGCAATGCCAAAAGAAACTTGCTGTAAAAAAAAAAAAAAAAAAAAAAAAAAAGGTCCTTCCCAATTAGATACATTTACAATGCTTCAAAGGGGTTTCTTTAAAGAAAAACCCCAAAACTTAAAATCTGTCTATTCTAGGAATACTAGAACAAACCTGTCAATTATTTCGGGTTTCACATTATTTCAAAAGGCTCCCAAATTTGAATGAAATGTCAACCACCCGAACAAGTCTAAATCTCACCCAACTGGAAAACCTGTCAACTCTTATGAAAAAGCAGTTTTTGAGATTCTGTCAGAAGGCAGAGGAGAGAGGCAGAGGGGGCTGGCTGGGGTTCCATCCAGACAGGGGCAAGCGAGGAAGTAGACCAGGGGTCGGGAACCTTTTTGGCTGAGAGAGCCATGAACGTCACATATTTTAAAATGTAATTCCGTGAGAACCATACTAACTACAACCCCCCACCCTCCTGACCTCCCCAAGACCTACCAAATTAATTTACTACAACCCCTACTTCTCCTGACTCCCCCCAAGACCTGCCAAAAGTCCCTGGTGGTCCAGGAGCGATCCCCTGGACTTGGGCTGTCGGCTGCCAGTAGTCAAAATGGCGCCGACGGCCCTTTGCCCTCACTATGTCACTGGGGTCGACCAATGGTGGCGGTAGCCCCTGTGACATAGTAAGGGCAAAGGGCCGTCTACGCCATTTTGATTACTGGCAGCCGACGGCCCTTTGCCCTTACTATGTCACAGGGGCTACCGCCACCATTGGTCGACCCCAGTGACATAGTGAGGGCAAAGGGCCGTCGGCGCCATTTTGACTACTGGCAGCCGACAGCCCAAGTCCAGGAGATCGCTCCCGGACCGCTCCTGGACCCCCAGGGACTTTTAGCAGGTCTTGGGGGGGGGGGGGGTCAGGAGGGTGGGGGGGGTTTGTTAGATTTTTACTTTTTTTTTTATTAAAGATTTGTCTGCGAGCCAGATGCAGCCATCAAAAGAGCCACATCTGGCTCGCGAGCCATAGGTTCCCGACCCCTGAAGTAGACTGTAGTACCTGGAAAAATTCCACCCAAGAAAAGGTAGCTTTATAGAAGCAGATGTCCTAGGGGAAAGTAATTCTAATAGGTGCAATAGTTATCCATCACTGGAACCCTAGAATGAATACAATTTCTTAATTAATAAACCGAATCAGGGTTTCCCAACCCTCTCCTGGAAGTACAGCTAAGCATTCCCAAAATGAATATGCATGAGAGAGATCTGCATATTCACTGTGGCAATCCTGCAAACCCGACCGGATAAGTGTGCCTCCAGGAGAAGTAAATGTTCATAAACATGTAGTCAGGATTTCCTTTTCACTCTCTCTAAATATAACACAAATATTTTAACAGTAATCACTCACATTGGTGGCCATGGCTCCTTGTAGCTCAGCTCACTCGTGAGTGTGTGCGGGGGGGGGGGAATGCTTCTTATCTCAGCTTTATAACTGGAGGAAGCTGTGACCTCTCTTAGTCTTCATTTCATTAAGGGAAGGGAGGTGGAGGAAAAGGCAGAGCCTCAAGAGTGCTGAAAGCTTCCCTCAATCTTCGAATAAGCGATGAGAGGATAAAAATGCTCTCTGCACTCACACTTACATATATAAAACTTAGAGTAGAAAACAGTCATTAAAGTGCTAATTAAGATGCAGATCAGATGTAAAACGTCATCTAGTTCCTGCTCTTACACACTTGGCAGCTTTGTGCTTCTCCTGTTTCTGGAGGATTCTTCCTTTAGCAGTACAAGACTCTGGGTTCTTTGAATCTGTCTTTACTAGCAAAAGGTATCCTAGGCCATTTAGAAAGAGATGGATTAGAACAGATCCTCGAGTGCCAGAAGCCAGTTGGGTTTGGCGAGATATCTACAATGAATAAATATGCCTGAGAGGCAATGGAAGCAGGGCATGCAAATCCATCTCCTGCATATTCAGTGTGGATATTTTGAAAACTTGACCGGCTTGCAGTAGTCGAGGACCGGAGTTATCTACCCCTGCATTAGAAAGTGACCCATCAGCACATCTACTGCTCTCAGAAAAAGGTCTGGCAAGGACAGAAGCACCAGAACCACATTCACATCCAAGGTCAGAAGAAATACCACCACTGAATAACGTTTAGTGCACAGGAAGGATCTTCCAGTAACCCATGATGTGCAATATTAGATTGGGAGACCAGACAAGACGCCTCCTGTAAAACACATTCCATTTTCATTTTATTTTTCACAGGAATGTATTTGTGTGTATTACAAATAAAACAAAAGTGGGAGAAACCAGTGCAAAAGCACAACTCACTTTTCAGGGGAAATATTTTTGTCCTTGTAATGAACGCTGATAAATTCCTGGGAGAAACAAAATAAAAACTGAAAACAAAGGACCCTACAGAGAGTGCAACAGCTGAGAGATCTATCCTTGCTGTTGCTCACAACGGGGGGAATTTGGGAGGAAATAAAATTGGCCAGCTCATTTGCGTGGGGAACCTCCAAGTCCTTGAGGACAACCCAACAGTCAGGTTCCACGGCTTCCCCTAGGAGAGATCTGCATGTCATTGTGCAGCACCCCTCTCGTGCATCTTTAGGGAGATCCTGAAAACCCAGCAGTCTGGTTCCACGGCTTCCCCTAGGAGAGATCTGCATGTCATTGTGCAGCACCCCTCTCGTGCATCTTTAGGGAGATCCTGAAAACCCAGCAGTCAGGTTCCACGGCTTCCCCTAGGAGAGATCTGCATGTCATTGTGCAGCACCCCTCTCGTGCATCTTTAGGGAGATCCTGAAAACCCAGCAGTCAGGTTCCACGGCTTCCCCTTGGAGAGATCTGCATGTCATTGTGCAGCACCCCTCTCGTGCATAGTCTTTAGGGAGATCCTGAAAACCCAGCAGTCAGGTTCCACGGCTTCCCCTAGGAGAGATCTGCATGTCATTGTGCAGCACCCCTCTTGTGCATCTTTAGGGAGATCCTGAAAACCCAGCAGTCAGGTTCCACGGCTTCCCCTAGGAGAGATCTGCATGTCATTGTGCAGCACCCCTCTCGTGCATCTTTAGGGAGATCCTGAAAACCCAGCAGTCAGGTTCCACGGCTTCCCCTAGGAGAGATCTGCATGTCATTGTGCAGCACCCCTCTCGTGCATCGTCTTTAGGGAGATCCTGAAAACCCAGCAGTCAGGTTCCACGGCTTCCCCTAGGAGAGATCTGCATGTCATTGTGCAGCACCCCTCTCGTGCATCGTCTTTAGGGAGATCCTGAAAACCCAGCTGGTGAGTGGCCCTAGAGGACTGCACTTCTCTACCCCTCTAGGAGGTAATTGCTTCCTATAAATCAAACGTTTGCACTGTTTCTACAAAAATGTTGACTACCAGGTTTTTACCAACAGTAGGGCAACATGGAATGCAGATTATTAATGGCAGAACGTGACGGTGACATTAAACTCCTCCTCATTCCCAATTTGTGCACATGTACGTATACACACAGACAGAAGCAAACTACAATAAATACCAAACACCAATGTGATTCAGAGATTTAGCAACCGCGTGGGTGTCACCTCAACACTCTACCTGCCAATGTTTCATGTAGGCTGCTGGTAACTCCCAGCTCCGCAGAATCCCCACGCTCCTTCAGTGCTCTCATTCTGGAGGTCATGGCACCTTGCACTTCTGCCTTAATATACATTAGATCTAAGAAATCAGCCAAGCCCTTTCAGGCTTGTGGTGGTAGAGCACAAAGATTTCCCCCTTGGCTGCTGGCAGTTGTGTTTTTGCCTCTTGTGTCAGGCACATTCAAATAACAGAGTGACTAACAATGCTTGCATTCAAACTGAAACGAGCTAAAATGCACCCTGCAGACAGTGTTTAAAGAGTGAAGCTTGGTCTGACAAAAAAAATGTGACATCCTAGTACAATAAGGCACACATGAGTGGCGTTATGTACCAACATCGCATTCCTTCATATCTGTTTGAAGATTATAGGGGTAGCCCTAGCTAGAAGGATCCTAAGTGTCACACCTACACACTTAAAACAAAAAAAAATGTGTCTTCAGATGGCTTCCATGTATACCCCCCTCCTCTCCCCAACAGCCCAGTGGGTTATACAGGAAAACAGATTCCTGCAGCCGGAAACTCCAGAACATTCTAAACACGGGATATAAAATCTCTGAGACATTCCCTGCCATAAATACAAATGAGGAGGAAGCTGGAGGCTATTTTGGGTGGAGCTAATGTTGAGGGATAGTTAGCGTACTGTGACCAGGACTCATTGGGCAGGACAATAATTCTTGAGTCTTCAAAAAAAAAAAAAACAACAAAAAAAACCTTATTGGCCCATCTCCTTCACTTCTAATGCGGTGGCAGCAAACATAATCAGGAAGGGGTCCCAGTTCTTCTCTCATTAGTACACTTCACAGTCAGAAAAATTGTAAAATACATGTCATTTTAATACAAGGGAAAAAAAAAAAAGTTACTCTATGTTAAAGAATAGAGGTTTCACGATATCATTTCATACATTGTTAAACTGATTAAATCAAAATGATGCCAATCACCTAGGTCTTATTTTAAAACTTTTTCACTTTAAGAGCTAGAAATATAAAAGAATGGCTAGTAATGCTGTAACTGTTACAGTTAACACTTTTCCCCAGCCCTTGTTTGCCGAGCAGGAAAACGATACGGTGATGGCTGGCATACAGAGGAAAAACATTAAAACATGGAATGTCCTTACCCCAGGGAGCATCTCTGAAAGGCGGCCGACGCCATGCAACTATTATCTCAATGTAAAAGGCTGGGTGTGCTCCACTTAGTGGGGGGGGGGATGTCTGGGTAATGGGGAGTTTTTCAAGTTTCATTCAGTGCACTGCAATAGCACCTTAGCTGTCTGACCGGGACACTATGTACTTGCTTTCTGCTTGAGAGAGAGACAGAAAGCCAAGAGGTCAGAAACAAGCTTTTAACTGGATACTGATGCCCAACCTGGAAGAGTCATGGCGTGGTCCCAGGAAGGAACCAACAGATGTAACACTCTTTGAAGAGATTTATCCTGCAGAATCGCCCTGTAGATGCAGATTAAAAACTTACTGCACGTGGGATGGGCCAACTGCCACCAACTTGACTCAACTGGGGTTTTGTTTTTTTTTCCATGTAATTTCAACTATTATTGTACAGGTTCTTTTCAAAAATGTTTTGATGCAGCTTAAGCCACATTTTGGACATTTCTAGTACAGCTCTATCCCTCAAAAGTACTGGAGTGAGTTTACGATCTATGGTGCATACAGATGAGTCGCTCCGTGCCTCCTTGTCTAGGCACCATTCTTACACAGACATTCGGCAGCCACGGCAGGTTTCTGAGGGCATCCTGGCATGGCTCTAACCTCTTCTGAAGGCAGATTCCTGACAAAATTCAATGACAAAAAAAAAAAACAAAAAACTGCACCCTCTCTTCTCAAGGTGACGGCTCAACACACATCAGTTACAAACACAGCAAGCTCCAAACAAGGATAAATAATATCACAGAGATGGCACCTAAAAATTCCAAAATGAAACACTTAAAAACAAAAAGCACAAGCTGTCTTCCATATGAATCAAAATTCACAACAGAAAGCTGTACCCAGAGTCCTTGGAAGGGGACGGCACATCCATGTTACTGCAGAAATCTGCAGCCTGTTTGTTTGTTCGCTTGCTCAAACCGTTAAGGGGTGTGCTCCTTGTACTGCACATCGCAGCTTTGGAATTCTCTTTTCCCCCACTTACCAGAAGAGCCTTCTCACTCCAGTCCGATGTCAAGAAAGCTTTAGTATGGCTTGCTGTCATTCTTTGAACGTTTCAGCTGTACTTTCAGACGCTTCATCCCAATCTGAAATCCGTTCATGGACTGAATGGCTGCCTGGGCTGAGACAGGATTGTCGTAACTTACAAAACCTGTGGAAGTCAGAAACAAATAAGACTGGCCAATAGTCCAGACGATTTCTGAAGCTTCAAAGTCCCTATATTTTATGCAATTATACTAAAACCAGGATGAATGTTTCTTGATGTCCTTATCTTAGCACCTGAAGAAAAATAAGAGAGCGAGACCTGGGTCTCACCCAGCAGCTCGCAGAATGGTCAAGCTATTACCTACCAAAACATTTGCTGAGGTTTGTCTGTTTGTCGATGAAAACTTTGGCAGACACAACATTTCCAAATGGCATGAACATCTGTAGTATATCCTGGTCTCCAAACTCCTGGGGAAGATGGTAGATGAACAAGTTGGCTCCCTCTGGACCTTGAAAACAAAATCACTCATCAAAATGAATCCAGAAAATAAAAGCAGAAAACAAGCTTAAACAAGGGAGGGGGTTGCTACCTCTAGACCACCACCGCTTTCCCCCGAATACAACATTGCCTAACTTCAGGGTATGTAATCACTGCTCCCCCCTCCCCACAAAGTTCCTTTTCTCTGGCTTTCACCATATTAAACAAGCCTCCAATCTCAGCTTTCTATCCACTGGTACCAGTGCATCTGCCCATGTCTCATTTAGCATTCTGTACCAAGTTTTCCTTTTTCTGCCCTCTTCTAGTTGCACATCTTAAACCTGTACTTCCAATGATTTCACCCATGAGCTCAGCTATTGTGGTATGCTCCTCAGACTTGTGCCATCCGTTGGTCTTCACGTTGCACCTACCTTCCTTCTGACTCCCTGCGGCCCCGAGACCTTGCTGCGTTAAAAGGTTCTGGTTATACAGGTTGGGTAATGCAGCCGCAGCATACTGCTGGATTCCAGAGTAGGCCTGACTTAAGGCCTCCATTGTACTGCCTGTGCCATTAGAGAGGCCGCTGTTACCCAGTCCACCATTCAAGGCAGCCATCCCTGTGGAGGAAGAGGAAGGACTGAAATCATCCACCGATGTCAAGGAAATAAATACTAGTCACATTTCTTACAACAAAGAACAAAACCAAAAATCTGAAACAAGTCAGAGGATGAGGAGACAGATTTCAAGACATGACACCAGCAATTTTACCTGCTAAAGAACCAACATTGAGGCCTGCAGTAGCACCAGCCAGGGTCTGCAGTGCTCCAAGTGAGGCCATGGCGTTAACAGACGAGTTATTACTGGAGTTGGAGGAGGAGCCTGCAGAGGAAAGAACTCAGATTTCAGTGGCAGTATCTTTCCAAAAACCAATCAACTCATGACTTCAGGATCAATGTCAAATAGCACATGCATCTCATCAGCCTGTGTGCCTCACTGCATCCTGACCTACACAATAACTGCTGAAGTATGCTTAAAATATACAAAGGTGAGAAATAGAGATTAGAAGGAACAAAAATCTGAAGACACAAGCTAACCAGGCAGCAATATGGACCAGAAACATTCATTCATGATTGATGGCACCCAATATCCTCTACTAGGCTTTCCTTTCACCCTCTTCAGGTCCTGCACAATTCTGTTTATCTTGCTATCCTCTCTCCACTGGCTCCATTTAGTTTTGTTGTAAATTTACAGTTCTATTTAACTTTAAATACAGTCAGTTTCACTCTGTCTTATCTGTTCACTTTGATCTCTTGTTTTCCTCCTGTCACTTTGCGCTTCCACCTCAATCATAATTGGTCTCTGGATAGGTATGACAGTTTCCCAACCCTCTCCTGGAAGCACACCTACCCAATCAGGTCTTCAGGATATCCATAATACCGACCTGCATACTCAGTATGTCCAATGTATGCCAATTTATCTCATGCATATCCGTTGTGGAAATCCTGAAAACCCAACTGGATAGGCGAACCTCCAGGAGAGAGTTGGGAAACGGTGAGCTATGGTGCAACAAGCCGTCATCTACTGCTACTTGGGGATTTTTCCCTTCTCCAACTTCCTGCAGTGACAGTCATTGGCTGGGAGCCACGTACTGACAGTGTTCAATAAACTTTAACAAACCAAAGATGTCCTCTCTAGGATCCGCCTCTTGGAATAGAAGGAAAGGAATCCGTCTGGCCATCTTTTGTACAAAAGCAGGGTATGCAAATCCTCAGGAGCCATATTACTCAGAGGCTGTGAAGGGGAATACAATGAATGGCCAAGCAAGTCCTTCTCTCCTGACTAATACAGTGAAGAAATATAAAATTCAGAATCTTCCTGTGAATCAAGAAGTATTATAGGAGGTTCCTCTGATGTTATTCTTTCCCTAGATGGGGGGGTGTCATGAGACGTAAGTTGTGATGTCTTCTGTAACCTGAAAAGGTGGAATAGTAGACTGACTTTCCATCTTAGGTGTTAATGACTCTAAAATAAGAGACATCTGCTCCAAGGGAGGAGGCAATGGCACATCAGTCAAATGTTTTACTAAATCTATCCACATCCTCCTAACCGTGGTCTGCTGTCGGAAGAACAGTGTAAAAACCGTCTGATTCAGGAAACCAAAATCAGAACTGGAGAGAGTTTTGGTCCTGTTTTCTGTGTCAAAAACTAATCCTCCACACCAAGGTGGTATCTGCACAGAAGAAAGGTTCATGGCTTTGCTTGTGGATGGCATAGATAAGCTTCCAGCACCAAGGAGGGACCACACCTAAGGGGATCTTCTCGGTGCCGATGGAAGAGGCTGGTAGTGCAGTACAAGTGTGCCGAGTCTTTTCAGAGTCCTGGTGTTAATTATGAAAGAACCGCATCGTTTGGATTTAGGTAACGTCCTCTAGTTTCCACTGAAACTAGAAGCATAGAATGCTTCACCTTAACTGCTAAAGGTGAATACCTAAGGAGATTCTTAAAATTTCTGTAGGGCATAACCTCTAGAAAAAAAATCATGGAAAGGCCCGAGACACATCAGACACATTGGTCATACTGATCAGAGAGGGTCGTCTTAAAGATTAAGGGCAACATCTTTTGAACCCTGGTTTGTTTTCCATCATGTTGGAGAGAAGCGATGCTAAATCAAATGCAATCGTGAATAAAAACTGTCTTTTTTATTAATGTAAAACTAAAAATGAAGAAATCCGATAAGGAAATAAAATTACTGGCATAGAATACAGAGCACATCATGTTGTTTTGTGGTAGTGAAGGAAAGAGACACAGGATACTCGCGCAGTAATATCCACCCATGTTCAGAAAGAAAGAAGGGGCTTTTGATGTTTCTGAAAAACAACATCTTCTGTCATTCACAATGATTCAAGAAGGGCATTGCATGATGGTCTGAAGAAAAAAAAAATGCTTGGCATCTGGCTTTAGATAAAACGGGCACACTTAATAGAGGGAGCTGCTAACAAAAATCGTCCTGAAGATCATAATTTGCAAGGAGTATAATACTCCAAAAGGTTTCAGAGTTAATGAGGCAAATCCTGCTTTAAACACTTGAAAACCTGTAAAAGAATGTTTCTAATTTAAGCCATTTTACCAGTTTTAGCCAATACAGCTCTTTCAATACTGGGATAATGTGTTCCCATTGGTGCCGTCCAAAGATCAGATGAGCCACGGAATCCTGCAGGACCTGCGTCACTTTAAGACAGGAAGCAGGCAGAGCATCCATTGAAGAGTTGCAATACAAAAGAGTTGTGAGTACAAAAGCTTGCACAACACTTTGAAGGTCTCTTGGGTCCAAGCAAGTAATTTATAATATCCTGAACTTAATTGGGATATTCAGCAGGAAAAGTATATGCGGCTAACTTTAGGACAGCCTAAGGCTAACTCCACTCCTCCCGGAAATGCCTTCCACCCACCTGTGGCCCGCTCCCAATTTATGTGGCTAGAACGTAGCTGCATGTGGCGATGAATGTCGCCGTTTTGCCATTTAGATGGCTAACCTTTCAGTTATCCGTCTAATCTCAATCCACTTTAAAAAGGGGCGTGGTTTGGGTGCAGTGTGAACATTCTGGGGCGGGGCCAAGAGATGTGCATGCAAATAGTTATGCCCCTGGGCACCTGCTGTGGCCCAGTGCCGTGTAACTTTACTTCTGCTATGGAGGAGGTGCAACTTTACAAAAAAAAGACTAAGTCACAAAAAAGTGCCATTTCTGAGGGGTTTAAAGGACCTAGCTCTACACTGAGAGAACTGGTGAAACTGGTCATGGCATAAATGCGTGCCGGTTATAAAAATTCCCCCGCTTATGCGGCTCAGACCCAGACATGTGCACGCAATTGCAAACCAGAGCACACATACGTGTACCTATGCTATTTTATAACCTACGCACGCATGTTATAAAATAGCCACGTCCCTGGGCACATGCAAACGCACAAGCTTCAATGTGCGCCTCTTTGAAAGATACCACCTTATAGTGTAAGGTGCCCTGGGTAAGGATGCCATATAAATACAAAAATCTAAATCTATAAAAGAGCTGCTTCAGCATACAAGAAACCTTGAGACTATCAGGGATTACCATCTTTGGAAAATCTCTTGCTTTCACCGTCACAACACCCCCATATGCAATCACCCATGAACTGCCATGTGTCCCCATGGTGCTTTTATTCAGGCCCTGTCAAATTTAAGCAAGATGATAATCTGCAGGGACGTGATGAGAAAAATGAAGGTAGTCAAGAGAAAGCCACTTTTCCTATCTAAAAAATTACCTGAGCTGGCGAGGACACCGAGGGCGCTGTTGGAACTGCCGAGTGCATTGGTAGCACTTGTGTTCTGAGCTGCGCTGGCAGCAGCTGCTAATGCGGCCAGGTTCTGTAACTGCATCGCACTCAAACCTGTAAACACATCCAAGAAAGAGTTAGCAGCTCTTTTGCTTCTACACTACTGCTGACATTGTCAAACATGCACTTCGGAGAACTAGCAGTCTGCTCCACATTACAAACACTTATTGCAAATATGAACACTTATCTACGGGCAAGCTTTTCTGTTATCTAGACCATGCTTCCTGCAATGGCCAGCATATGTAGTACCAATTACCAAATAAAAGAGGAAGCACAACACAGCCCAGAATTTGGACTTTTGGTAAGTTTGACATCTTTGCAGAAAATATTCTTTAAAAATCGCACAAGCTAAAAAAATAAATAAATAAAATCTCATTATTTCTCGACAGGCCCTAAACCTTTGAGCAAGAGCTGTTGAAGTCATGCCTGAAACCAAGTTCTTATGCTTCATATGGAAAGTTTGATATTTTGGGGTCCCAGAGTTAGAGGAAAACATTTTGGGAAGAAAGAAAACTTTGCCACAAATTGCTGCAAGACTCACAGCTGTTTCCACAAAGTTTGACTATGAACACATTTTTTCCAAAATATGTGCTAATCATCAGGAAAACAAGGTAACCTGGAAACAAAAGGAAAAGTGAAAGGTTTCCTTGCTAGATCCCACTGAGTGTTAATAGTCAAGGAAAGTGTCTCACTTGTGTCGGCTCCTGTAATCTAATCTTATGGCAGCCCTTCCTTTCTCAAAGCCTGCTCAGTATCTTGGCTATATTAATCTCACAGGACAAGCGTTGCATCAACAAATGCATGTATAGCTGGTAGCATCGGCCAGTGAATTTTCAACTTTTATGTTCCAACTCAACACAGCAAAATTCAACCTAAGACTTACTGGGCATGCCTGGTCTACACCAGCTTACTCAAAGATGACATCGCTAAAGAGAACCCTCCTCATTGTAAGAAATGTATGGGTCACAGTGCTCCTTGTTCTAACAGAATTCCATACAGAAGAGACAATCAACTATTTGAAAAGAATTGCATTAGTTACAGGAAGGCAAAATTCTCCATAGAAAAAGCATTTCAAGGATAAGAGCTCAACGGTGTGACACTGGAGGGAGGTTCAGAGCAAACACTTCCATACTGAGAGGGTGGTAGATGTTTAGCATAATCTAATAGCAGAGGTGGTGGAAACCAGTACCGTGAAAGAATTCAAATATGACAGAGAGGAATATGGTAGAAACAGAGTTAGGAAATCAGTGTGGAGAGCAAGAGCAAGGGGAAAGGAAATGAGGAGAAGAGACATGGATAAAGGAAGCATGACAATGCGAGCCACGAGATAGGTGGGTGGAAACCAGAAGGAAACCATTAGCTTCCAATTCCCTACTGGACCCAGATTTAAGCCCCTATGCATCACCTTTAAACTGCAAAAATAACTAGGCCCTACCTATCTGAAAATACCGTCTGCCCCCCCTCTACCTTCCCACCCATGGGCTCTCCTACAACTCCCTACTCCTAAAGGTGCCAGATTGGCCCAAACCTGTAAGTGGGCTTTCTCCCTGCTCTGAAACTTTTCCTACAGAAGCCAGGACTTGTCAACCATATTTTAACATTCTGTCGTATGGTCAAAACCTGGCTTTCACACTAAGCTGGCCCTTCAACAATCTATGATACTGAGCCCTTCCCTTAACCTTCCTCCTCCCCAGCTCTGCCTCATTCAGAAACCCCCACTCCCACCAGCATTAACCCTAATACACTACTCAAAATCTATTATATTATCTATTTTGTCTCCTCTATCATATGAATGTAAACCATTGTGATAAGCCTCTACTTCACTATGAGTACTAAGGTAGGAGAGCGATTAATAAATGTTTGTGATAAACAAAACTCTCAAGAAACCAAACAGTTTCAATACTGGCAGGTTACTATCCAGCAAGGGCACATGGATACAGGTGACTGGATGTTCGGGCATCCGCCTCACTAGATTATTATAAAGCTTGATAGTACGACACCGGGAACAAGAAGCCCCAAGTGCTGGATTAAGTATGGGATCATGTATGTGCATGTAACCAATGAGGAAGACAGCAAAAACTGCCTTAAATAAGAAGCCAAATCCTACAAGCAGTCAAGCTTCTATGGCTGGCAACGTAGACCACCACATTTATCGAAGGAGAAGGGGGTGCCAGCTGGTCTTTATCTGCTGTCATCTAACATGTCTCCCCCTTATGGAAGAGAGGAATGTTGTAAGAACAAAAACAGCATATCTTATACTGCTTGACCAAACAAAGAAGGAAATCCATCTTCTGCTTTAAGAGCTGTACAGAAATAATTAAATTAAAGAGGCAACATTGTGCCTATCTGCGCCTAAAACACTAATACATCCAAAATAGCAATACATAAGATGGTCTTATGGGCCTGCACATTTCTGAAAGGTTGAATAAGAGGTCCACTAAATTTTGAAGCTGGAGCCAAATGATTCTCAGGGGTAAGGCAGGACATTTCTGCTGGGGGAACATCACAAAAGCAGCAGCTGACAGAAAGCAGGAAGATGCTCACCTCCCATTGGATGCATGCCACTCAGAGCGTTGAGGTTCCCCGAAGAGGCTGTTTGCTGAAGGAGCTGCAAATAAAGCTAGACATTACACCAAAACAAAACAAGAAGAGGAGTCAGGGCTGGCTCTGCATCTGGGAGAAACTGAGAACACACGAGCTAGAGCATGCAAGAGAAAGGGAGATGAGCAGAGAGGCGAGAGCTGCCGTGAGAGAGAGGCCCCTCACTGCCCCAGAAACCCAGCAGGGATCAGAACTGTCACAGGAAAGGTCGGATTTAAAAATGGAGAGAGAGAGAGAGAGAGAGAGAGAGAAAGGGAACTATAAAACACACACAGTTTAACTCCCGCAGAGACTGAGAGGCCCAGACTTCTTCTGCCTTCCAGCAGCAGACAGACATTTTAATTGATGTGCTGGAAGTGTATCCCTTCCTCAAGGAAAGACATTCAGAACACAGTGTTACTTCATGAAAGGCTGACTCAAGATACTAGGTCATTCAGGCAAACAAAAGGCAAAGAAATATTAAGAACTTTTAATTCAACTTAAAAAAAAAAAAAATCACCACCAAATCATGGATTTCCACTCTTCCACCTGTTCCTGACAGATGATTAATCTGCCTTCAGAAATAGAAACTCCAGGATAGGGTAGCCCCGGACTGAAAGCTAGAGAGATCAGAAAGACAGGGTAGCACTGGCAAGAGAAGCCGAGAGGAATCAGCTGGTCTATTCATCTTTCCATATGCTAACCATCCACATGCTCTTCACCTACTAAAAACATCCTCCCGAGCCTCCAAAATAATAAAGAGTCCTCAGCAATAAATCACGGCATAGACACATCACAGCACCAACACTCACTGCTAAGCACTGAGGTCCGAGTGTATTCAGTCCAGCTAGGTTTCCCCAGACTGAGGCTGCGCTGATCTGCTGCATTTGCTGTTGCAGCTGCTGTGTCATTCGTTTCTGCTCTTTATCCCTTTGTGTATCAGCAAATTTCACAACAATAGGTGATAAGCATCCCTAGATATAGCAAGAGAAATCACAAAATTAGGGACTGTGAATCTGGAACAGGTAACCTGCCCCCGAATGACTCAAAATTCCACACCTGTTAAAAAGGAAGCGCCTAGTTGTTAATTTTATTGACTATGACAGAAGTAAAAATCTCATATCAAAACTACTGCTGTGAACAAAAGTCTGAACCCTAAATTCTAATGAAAACGTTCCTTCTATGGACGACAGATGTCAGCAGAAAAGGATCATTTGGTCTGCCCGCGTGACCTGCTTACTCTATTTTCACAGGTCTTACTTGAGCTGGGGTTGTCTGCCACTCTCTCCCAGTATCCTCCCATCAGTGGTGCTACATTCTTCTATTGTGACTTGACCAGATTGTACATGCTACAGAGCAGAGACCTTTTCTTATGTCTGTCTGTATAGTGTCCTACAGTAATCATAAGTAGTGGTATTAACATCGTCCATCTCCTCCACTCCCCATAATGACGCCCTCCCATGACCTGGCTCACACAAGCATTCTTCTCTTTCTCCATGCCCTGGCATTACTCACCTCCATGGTCTGTGCTTGGTGCATTGCTTTGATTGCAGTCTGTGCCATGGATCTCATTGTAAATGTCACGAACGCACACCCTATAAAATACTGCGTGTCATCAGCTTAAATAGACAGATTAGTCCTCAGTGTTCCCCCATAGCCTTCCCTTAAGCTCAGACTCACTCTCTTCCAAAGGACATTACCTCGACTCAGGCCATCAGGACCCCGCAGTATTCTGCATTCTTCAATCTGTCCAAAAGCAGAGAACATGACCCGGATATCGTTCTCATTACATTGTTTCGAAATCATCCCCACAAACAGCTTCCTGTCTTCTACTGCTAATAAACAAACCACAGAAAGATACCATTATCCATACAGATAGTGCAAGGCAACACACCACCAGTTAAAACAGCATAAAAAGAGATCTCTCTACTCTGTTCTAGATATTTTAGGTATTTTGCTAATTTTCTGAACCCTCATTTGGTATTGTGGCAGATGATACCAATCTTATTTTCCAGCTGCTCAAACTCATGCGATGCATTGCAGATGTCATCACAGTGCTTTGAGAGCTGTACATATGAAGGAGCCACAAACAGAGCAAACCAGTGAAACTAATTGTTTTGGAGAAACTGACACAGAAAAAGTGCTGCCAGCCAAACTGCATCACATCATAAGATGCTGGTGCCATCGTTTTCTAGCTCTGGTCTCGATGTAATCTAATGATTTTATTCTGAAAACTGCATCAGGGTGGATGATAAAATCTAAGACTGAATCACAGCAATTTCTATACAAATTCTATAACCATTAAATGTTTCAGTTTAGGTTTATTTTTATTTGTTCATGATTTTAAAAATTTGTTGCACATTACTTTGTGCTTAATTAAGGAAAAAACAATTGATAAACTTAATAAAATGAAATCATGGTTCACAGGCTGGGGGACGTTCAGGAATGTAAATGTCGCTCAGTGCAAGTTACCCAAAGGGTATGGAGGCACCACCCAAGGCACATAAGCAGGTGATGGCCAGATCGCCCCTCCTCCCAACTTTATTTCTTCATTCCTTCTTGTGCACAGAGGGCTGGCCCTGGCCACAGAACAAGAGTGGACTTGATCAAACTCTGTTGAAGTAATATAAACAAGTAGACAGGTGCAATACCACGTGCATATAAAAAAAAAAAAACGTGTGTCCAAAGTGCATCCGCCTCTCCTGGGTGCTCAATGCAATATGCAAATGAGCTGCAGCGCTAAAAAGGGACCCGCAATGGATAATTTGTGCGTCCCTATTCTGCATCAGGTGCCCAGAAGTGGCTGTACGTCCACAAAGCCTGGCCAGAGCTCCCTTCCCCACAAGATTGTTCCCTATTGGTCCTTTTCAGACATACGACAATGAGTGGGCCAATCAACAGTAAGTGAAGCACTGAATAAATTAATATTAAGTGCCTTGTGTGTGCAGGTTAACAAAACGGATGCTCAATTTATGAACGTCAGTTTTATCCCGCAGCAGCTAATTTACTGGCACAATACACAAGCACAATATACATGGCTCTGAACGTGTATATTGTGCGCCCCAATTTACTTTTTTTTTGCATGGTGCTGCTCCGGGCAGGCGTAAAATTTGATGGGTTAAAAAGTGCGCATGGGGATTTTTTGCATCATGGGGTAGTAGCTAATAGCCTCATCTACATGGAATTTAGATGTGATGAGCGCTATTAGCTGCACACGTTTTGGATTGCATCGGGAGTTATGGACGTGCGTCCAAGCAATTGTTAACCTGTGCACTAGGCTCAAGGCATGATATTGCATCGGCCTGAAGGTGAGTAAGAATACCTTGATGCACCACTACCTGGCTGTGCCAGCTGCTCCTCTGCAGAAACACCACAGCAGAGGTTACCACAGGTTACCCCAATTCTTCACAGCATTCCTCTAGCTACCTCTGTTTATCCCACTCTCTTGAATTCCACTTCTCTCGTCTTCACCACTTCTGGGAGGGCATTTCAAACATCAACCACCCTTTTGTTGAAAAAGTAATTTCCCGTTGCTCCCAAGTTTACCCCCTTGGAACTTCAGATCAAAACTTAACTCTACAGCTTTCTTTCCACTGGAAAAGGTTTGATCCTTGTGCATCATCATCATTGTTTCAGGTATTTAAAAGCTTGGATCATATTTCATCTATCTCCTCTAGGATAAATATCTAGGTCCTTCAGTTTCATCTCGTATAGCTTTGATGCAGACCCCGTACCATTTTGGTTGCCTCTATCTTTTTTTTTAGATAAGGCCTCCAGAACGAAATAATATTCCAACACTCTGCAGTTCCACCCTACTGGGACCATCTGTGGTCAAACATAAGGGAAAACTCAGATCTTCCCTTCAGACTCCGAAGACTGTCCAATGGAATTTTACCCAAATCAAGTGGGTGCTCTAGCACAGAAGTCCGAGACTTCAACCATTGGGAAGTCATCAGATGAAAGATCATCAATGGGCTCTTTGTTCTGAAGGTGTCTCTTAGCCCAGACCAATCAGGCACCTCTTGCTCTGCCGGCCCAAGGCAATCTTCCCAGCAATCCCTGGAAGCTGTTAACAGATGACGCCAAATGCCGGTAAGCTACAATGGCAGGAGCCACTGGTTCAGTTGCTGCACTGGAAGAACAACAATCCCTGGCTGTGGAGGGTGAGAATCCTATGAGCAGATGCTTGATGATAGGTGTCGCACAGGAAGCAGAATTACTGATGACCGGAGAGTCTTCCTTGGTGGTGGCAGACTTTGCTGGATTTGTTTTCATGTATCCTTGCATTATCCAGTTTTGTAAGACTAAAGGTATAATTTTAGAAAGTATTTGGGAAGCTATTGTTGGAATGGAGAAATCTATAACTGGTTATATTCAGACTCACTCTAATCATTTTCAAGGAATTCTCAGGTAAACTTAAATTTAAAGAACTTGAACCAGAGGTAGTCAAAAAGAAAAGTAGCTTGAACTCTTTGGAGATCAATTTGGGGAAAACAGTACAATGAGTCTTTTACTCAAAGACAATTTATTCATACATAATATGCTAGAGGGGGTCATCCCCTTCTGCTACAGAAATCTCACCCTCCTTTAAGAGTTCCTCATTCCTGTCCCTTGGAAAGTCATCCAATTGGCCTTCCTCCATGACATCCTCTGAAGCTCCTGACTCCAGATCCAAATCCAGTTCAGGAATTCACTTTCTTTTTTTTGGCTGGGACAGGACCACATACCCGCTCTTGAGGGAGAGTCCCTTGGAGAAAGACCCTTCACACCAGCCCCCTGAGGAGCTTCTGTCTCCAAACATTTTCCATTGGTTCTTTTCCTAGATAGGAAGGCCTTTGTTATGCCATCAAGGGCTTCTTCTCCTATAATACCTGCCCCATAGTTCTCTTCCTAATTTGATGGAAGATAACACAAGTATATTACTGTTCTAGCATACAAATTGCCATTTGCATTTTGCTTTTCTATGTTTCTTAGATTTCCTGGTTTTAAAAGTACTGACATGCCCCCTTTAATTGTAGACTTTTTAATCAGTAGACCTGTTGGTTGGGGTTTTTCTATACTGACAGCTGCTGAGCAGATATCATAAGAATGCTAGCGAATAAAAGAGCAGGTCTCCATCAGACTGGTGTATCTACCCTACGGTATAACTGGTATCTGTTAGTTTTAAATGTTTTGCTTGTTAAGTTAATTTTGTAAGTTTTTTGCTGCTTCAGATATTGACATTTCAAAAATTAAGTAAAGAACAGCTAGAAACATATGATACATATTGTACTCTGATACATCCCACATATTAATGTAACAGTTATATTATCCAATACAAGCTATCCAACTCCTTTAAGTCCATCTCCCTCCCAACCTCCCTCTGATGAACTTGATTAAAAGGAGCATTTTCTGTCCATTTGTCCTGTAGATAAGCTTGAAATTTGATGTCATGGTAAAGATATGCTGGAAATATCTATCTTTGATTTACTGACAGAGGAGAGAGACCTCCAATATACAACCACGCTGGGTCGTGGTCGGAAATTTCGGAATTTCTCAACAATAAATAATCTAAGCGCAATTTTGAGTCATGTGTCCTAGAGACATGTGTAAAGTCTTCCTCCAAGGGGTGAAGGACTCTCCAAACATTTATTAAATTAAGAGAATTGCATAGGTATGGAAGACCAGGAGTGTAATCAACTCGCAAGATGGGCTGGGCGCCTGTCGATAGAACTATCAAAGACTATATTAAAACCTCCGCCAATCATAAATTGTTAAGTGAGAATACGATAAGAGAATATTTAATAACTTATTAAAAAAAAAACTGAATAGATGTTTGGAGCATATATATTGCCTAGAAGAATTTGATTACCAAAACTTTCAGTCACCAGAACTAAATATCTGCCTTCTGGATCTGTAATAGAATGTTTTAGTACAGTGAATGAAAGGGATTTATGAAAAATTATGGCTAACCCTGCTTTCTGTTTAGAGGATGAGGCAGGGGGAAAAAACAAAAAATACTTTTCCCATCCATTACTTCTGCAATTTAAGACGTTCCGCTGCTGGGAGCTTCATCTCCTGAAGCATGGCTATGTCTACATAAAATCTACGCATCGCCTGCAAGACCCTGTAACATTTAACAACCAAACCTATCTCACAAACATTCCATGAAAAGCATCTGAGATTCACCATTTGGTTCCAATAAAAAAAAATAATGGAACTGCAATAAAGAACTATATTTTTTGCAGCCTAGACCCACCACCCCCAGTAAGAACTAATATACATAAGGAAGCCATGCCTTAACTGTATTTGTTCTAAATGCCAAATAAAAAAAGAAAAATCTCCTGTGTGTAAAAAGAGCATAGAATACATACAAAGAAACACTTGTGTATCTTCTGAGTTATGCTTTCCCATCAGTTACCCCAACACAGATGTACAATGGGTGAAGGGAAATAAAATAAGACCTTACAACCCATCTGCCAACCCAAGCAAAAAAGATTATCCAAAAAGGATAAGCCATTTGTGCTGTGAGGGCCCTCCCCACAAATCTTATATTTTAAAAGAAAAACAAACAGCAAAACAACATTATTATGCAGCAATAGGAGATTAACCATTAGATCACAGCAGAAAAAAGAAAGTGTCACTGAAAGCCATGCCAGAGTTCAAGCCCTGTAAAAAGGTAGTGGCCTCTTCAACTGAATTAAGGAAATTATTTTTCACTTTACGGAGAACTTACAATTATGCCGGCAAAAGCAGCATCGATCTAATATTCAATTAGCAAAATGCAGCGTCCATCTGATATTCAATTTTATCTACTGAGTGCAAATAGGAGCAAATTCCTTTTTCCTCGATGCTACTTGAAAGAGAACAACTGGTAAGTCCCCTAAGCATCAACATGCTCTTAAAATCTCAATCTTACGTGCAAAACGTAGGACCCTGAAGATAAGTACTCGGGGTCTGGAATTAACCCTGTCCCCAGCGATCACAGGCCCTAAACAATGGGCCCTTTCAATGGATAGTGCGCCAGGGTTTTCAGCCACTTACAGAGCTCGTTTAAGTCAAGCCTCCAGACGAAGTCAAAAAAGAATTTTCTGGAACCGATTCTGGTATCCCTATTACATATAGATTGCTTCTTCTCAACCTGTTTTCAAGGTCATCAGTTTTTATTTGGAGCACATTGCATTTTTTTTTTTTATTTGTGCCATGTCGGTCTGCGTGGAAGCTGTTATAACCTCAACGTCAGAAATACGCTGCTCTGCCATTTGCAACTGCTGCTGAATTACAGCGAGCTGCGAGCTCAACCCGGATAATTGTGCAGAGATCAGAGTAAATTTCCTTTCCAGAGCTACGAGTACCACCGCAGCGACTTCGGGTCTGGGCTAAGATCAGGTGCGTTAGCCATTTTAAAAAAATCGCACCCTTTTATTTTCTCTCTCTTTCTCCTTTCAAGTCGATTTGGTCGCCAAGGCAAGAGAAAAACCGCAGATAAAACCAGGGTAAAGGGAAACCGATCTTTGTGAAGTTGTTCAAATCGGAGTTCCAGACTCGCTCCAAAATTTGAGGAAAGGGAGAGGGCCCTCGGAGAGACCAGTCAAAGCGCCTCTCTCTCTCTCTCACAGCATCACGTGGCCCCCATGAGTCAAATATTTTAAATAAGTAGATTTTCCCTTTTATTTAATTACTAGGATGTATTTCTTGTTTTTACTGGAACATTTATAAATATAAATTTTAAAAAATATTTGCATTTAAATTATAGCCTTTAAGTGAACCCACAATACAGATTATTAAAAAACAAAAAAAGATCAAATTAAAGCAGCAATACACAATTTCAGAAAGAAAGCATCTTTTCAGATCTTATACAAAGATATATGAACTAGAGAGAGCAGCTCTAGCTAGTCCTTCCACTCTACAGAGCTGGCCGACCATAAGAACTCCTAAGATTATTGCAACTTACTATTATTCTTCTCACTGTCTGCTGGTTTCATCTGAATGGGATGGTGCATCTGAAACAGACAAATAACGTAGCTCAAAATGATAGGCAGAGCATGCCCTAGGAAAACTACAGAGCAATGCAGCATAATGCAAAGCCCGAGACCAGGACTTCCTCGGGGAAGAGGGAGTGTTAAAAAGAAATTATTTTTTTTCTCTTACCCCAGGAAGAATCTTCATATTGTGCAGTGCATTTTGTGCTTCTAAAGCAGATTTTCGAGTGTAAAATGTAACAAAACAGCACCCTGGCAACAGAAAACACATAACTGAACTTAAAGACAATAGTGGTATGTATTATCCCTCTTATGGGTAGAGCTAAGACCTTATCTAAACTATGCAGCATAAATAAAAAAACATCTGAACTGCCACTAGTATCAATATCGTAACCGTAAGCCACCCAAAAAGCTGCAAGTCACTGTAAGATCCTCCGTGCTACAACCTCATGGGTAATGACCGGAGTCAAAACTTGCATCAAGTCCCTTGTCTGGAACATACACTCTCAGAATCAGGGAAGGAAGCTGCAGATGTTAGAACTGCCAGAACCTGCAAGGCCCATCACCTACCTACCCCACCAAGGCTTTACCCATGATTTTCATATACTTATAATCTGTGTATTATTACTATATATTCTTTGAAGGGCTCTTTTTTTATCCATGAACTTTGCCTAGTCCAATCGTTCGCTTTCTTTCAATTTTTATTAAGTATATTTGGCTGGCTGGTTCATTATCAGTCCAATATTTAGCGTAGTTGTTCTTCCATTCATTTATTGATTTTTGCTTGGTTTCTAACTTTCTTCTGTTTCTCTTCCCCAAATGGTCAATGGTCATGTGATCTCTTGGTGCCAAACAGTGAGGTTCAAATCATTATGCCAAGCTGTTTCCCAGTTCGATGTTATGATGGCAAATGCAGTCCTCAGAAGCCTGCAAGTTTTGGGTGATGTTATTCAAATATTTTGGTTCTTTTTGGTCTGATTTAAATTGTTCAGTTAAGTTATGTTTGGGGTTTTTTTTTTTAATTCAATATTTAATGAAAAGTCACAAAAAAAATACACCTGCACACTTCAAATGATTTATGACCAATCAAGTTAAGATTGTTTTTACTCTTATTTCCAGAATTACTAATGAGTTGGATTTCGTCCCTCAATACAGCTACAGTAAAGCTCAGCCCTCATATCAGGGGACTACTAGTTTATGAATTTCATGCATTCTTACTATAAGGCTACATTTAGTTATCTAAGTCTGCAAATCGAGTCCAACATGGTTATTATCTGCTATGAGTTACTATCTGGGTTGCCAGCATATTTATTAAAATATTTCTAAGGGGATTACAAAATAAACCTACACAAAAAGTAAATAAACACACACAAAAACTCTGCCAACAGATATAAAAAAGCATCTAAAAATACTAAGAGAAGCTCCTAACTTATTTGCTTAAACTGATGAGACTCAAAGTTGCATACTGGACAATACAGTCATGTGAAAAAATGTAGGCACTCTTGGTCAAACCAGATGTTTCAGTGAATCTCTAAGTGAACACAACCTCTACACAGCACAAAATTAATATTTCCTGATTTTTACAAATTGAAAATAAAAATTAAAAAAAAACCCTCCTTTGGCAGAAATAGAAGCCTCCAAACATTTCCTGCAGCCACAAGTCCCATTCTTGGTTTTGGCATTTTCTCCCACATCTTCCCGGAAGAACTCTTCTAGCACAGAAAGATTTTTAGGTCTTCTTGCATGCACTGCACAGGAATATTCAAGTCAGAGGACAGTGAAGGCCATTCCTAAACCTTAGTCTCTCTTTCCTTTAAATGCTTCATGATTGATTTTTGAGGTAGGTTTCAGAACGCCATCTTGCTGAAATCTCCAGCCTCTTTTCAGCTTCAATGTCTTCACTGACTGTGGGATATTGGCTACTTGGATATCTTATTTCATTGAACTTATTCTTCCACCCACACAATGTTTCCTGTACCACTGGTTGACATGCTCCCCAAAGAATAACAGATCCACCCCCCATGCTTAACAGTTGGCAAGGTGTTCTTGTCTTCAAATGCTTCATCCTTTTTTCTTAAATATATCTTGTGTGGTTATGGCCGAACAGTCCAATTTTAGTTTCATCAGTCCAAAGCACTTTTGTTCCAAAAAGATTCAGTCTTGGCAAGGTTTTGTTTGACATACTTTACATTACTTTTGTGAGGAGGTCACAGAAAAGATTTCTTTCGACAACTCTTCCATGCTGATCACTGAAAAGGATTATCTTAAACTTAGAAAGGCTTTGAAATCCTTTGCAGAAGGCATACTTATTTTAAGTTTCTTTCAATTTAGTATCTGAACTGAATTAGGTTAATAAAAACTGAATTTTAGTGTAAAGGATTTTAGCGTTTTATTGAGGGTATACTTTTACCTAGACATTTTATATTTTTTCTTTTTATTAAATTTTCAAATAGAATTCTTTATTATACTTTATTTGTATATACTTTAACTCCTTACAACACTATAATCATATCAAATAATAACAGTTGTGTAAGCAACACTGTACTGTAGACAATTATTCCAGTGGCAGCTAAACTTTTCAGCAGGCCATCTGCAGTGGTTTCTGTTTTTCAGATATGACCAGTTTTGATCAGATTTTTCTTGGTCTCCTAGATCTTGCCCTGACCAACGGTTCCATGTAACTTTAATTTCTTAACAATGTTTCTGACAGTTGAAATTGCTTTTACCCTGCTTTGTACAAGTGAATTATCTTCACTTTTCAAATGCTGATTAGAAGAGCCCACAGCTGTTGAAAGTTAGACATTTATTAAACATGGAATTGTCTTCACCTGACTAATTGAAGGCCTAATGAGTCAATCAACGTTCTGGGACTTAACTTTAAAAATAAAAATAGTAATGAATCAACTGAAAAGGTATCAACTTTTGCACATGCCATATTCACTTTTCTAAAAATCAGCCCATAAACAGTAATTTTGAATTAAACATTGCAGAAAGATGCTGTGGTGTTTAACTTTGTACGGTGTAGAGGTAGTATTCAGGTAGAAATTCATTGAAACATCAAGTTGACCAGGTGTAGCTAAACTTTTGCACACAACTATATTACCACACTTCCCCCTTTATTGCGTCGTTAACCCTTGCTTCCCCACTGCTAAATCCTCCCTGCATGTTAAGATCGACTCCATTGGGAAACTCTGCCATGCATCCACCACTTTTTAGATGAAGACATATTTCTTCACTTTGCACATGTAACCTTCACATTTCTAGACCTAGTGAAAGACCCCGATGTGACATATCACATGACCTACTAGCCCAGCCATATTAGGGATAATTTTCAAACAGCTTGCCTAGGTGCGAAGTCCACGGATATAAAATGTAACTAATTTTCAAAAGGAACATGCATATCAACTTTCCGTTTGATAAGGGCCCATAAGTACAAATGGAACCATTAACTGCACTTTCCCTGTGAGATTTCTGTTGAAGAACATGCATGTAGATTAGATTTTTCAATCTATGTACGTTATCCAACTCCATCCAAAATGTACTTGCAGGAATGCTTTTCCTCAATCTGACTACGATATGGCACCAGTGTGTATGTCTTACACAGCCAATGCACCCAAGTAAACTGTCTTCCTCTAGCCAGTTAACACCATACACAGGTTTCCTCAACGCAGACTTTTAGCAGTTTAAAAAGCAGAATTATCAGGAGTGTGTATTTACCTTTTAATAACAAAAAAATTCTCTTACACAAAAGTTACTATTAAAAATTTCCACCAAAGGGACATTTTTTGTACCAGGTGTTGCATAACCTTTGCCTCCCCACCTAGCACCCCACTGGATTATCCTAATATAAAATTTTGTACCATTTCGCAAGCCATTCAATTTGCAATTTAACAGTACCTTACTCATTACTTAAAAGTATTACTTACGGCCGGAACGTATGATAGCGAAAAACAGCATCAGACTGACCAGCATGCGCAAATCCTGGGAGATACGCACATGGCCATGTTCAGATCATTTTCAAAATGGCCTGGCCACACGCGTATCGCCTGCTCCGCACGGACGTGCCGGGCCTTTAACAAAGGTAGAGGGCAGGGACCAGCTAGGACAGCGCCATTTAGCACTGTCCTTGTGAAGCGCTGGCCGGCACGCAGAACTTTCTCCTGCTCTGTGAAGCAGGTAAGTTCAGAAACAAAAAAAAATTGGATTTCTTAGGGTGGGTTTAGGGGTCGGGGAGGAGAGAGGGAAAAGGGAGGAAGGATAGGTAGGGATATAAGGAACTGGGGAATCACCTGATCACGTCGTCGTGCATTTTTTTTTTTTGCTTCAACCTAAATCTGCATATCAATTGACTGAGTAATTATCTAATGAAAGTAAAAAAAGCATCCACACACTGACTTGTAATTTGTGTTGCGATGACACTGAAACCTTTAAAAAAAAAAAAAAAAAAAAAGAGAGGCTGATTGCCAGTGCACTAATTTCAGGACCTTGGCGTTCTCTTGACAGGCCTTTCAGCCAGTGAAGCACCATGCTTATTCTCTGCCTTATTAGCACAGAACTTGCTTTGGCTGTATATGATGGCTTGAGGTAACATCTCACAAACAGATCTTGCATTTAGCAGCATCATGTTTTGTTTTGTTTTTTTTATTTGGCATCTTTGACAGCAGTTATAGATTCCTATGAGAGATTTTTCAGCTGTAATATGAACACATCCTGATGCCATCTCTGCTTGAAAATCATTCTGACAATAACCTAACTGGAGAATAGGATGGATGCAAAAAAAGGTTTTGAGGAAGATTAAAGAACTTAATATAATCTATGCACCTTAATAGGAGGGAAGATATGAAAGCCTATGAAGATAAAAATTAACATTGGAAATGAACTCACTAAAAGTAAATCTACAAACACAAAGCCCTGTAACAGAACAAGAAACTCCGCAGATGAACACGCCTCCCAGACGAGTGTTTAAAAGAAAGGTGATTTCTGTTGCAAATATGTCATTACAAGATATCAAGTATTCGTTTTATGTTTACCTGAATAAAAAAAGTGATTTAAACTAAAAGAAATGTGATGTTCAAAGCACAAATAAATGTTCTTCTCAGAAGCTTCCATCAGCTGCACAAGCAAAGCATCTAAACTTATCAGTGTGTCTTTTTCAAAATATTTAGCCCAGGAAGAAATACACACATCTCAGAACCAGTGCACATATAAACCTCCTTCTAATCTTAATGGGATGTAGATTTTACTATCCATTGCGAAAAGCCTACGATTATACGGCAGCAGGGAAGACCTACATAGGCAGAAGTCTCACCTTTGCTTTGTGGGGGATTCAGGCTCCTGTCTCGCAAAAGGTTGATTTCATAGACAGCTCCGTATTGTTCAAACAGTTCTCTCAGCTCCTTCTCAGACCAGCTGCGCGGTACCTGGCCCACAAACATTTTGATGGCATCTAGGTCCGGCTGGTCTGGGTGGTCCAGGGTGCCATTCATTTTCTTTGAGCTGCATGAGACCAAGAAGAATCCTGAAACCCCCAAGGAATATCCAACAGACCCCAACACCCCAACAGGTCTCTGCTAAACTTTGTCCAGTATCAGCTTAGATCCCAACAGTTAGAAGAATGGGCTAAGAATCAGAAGATCGATATGATCTGTGCATGCCGATCTCCACTGCTTCAGACACCCACTTAGATTTTAAATTCTTTGGGGAAGGGATGTGTATGTCGGGGTAGAAATATATTTACTAAACTTGGGCACCAGTCAAATTTTCTTTTTCAGAGCCCGAGCAAACTCCCCCCCACCCCCCCATAACTATTTCCAGATTTTTACCTGTTTTGTCTATTTCTGATTATTTTTTTATGTTTTCTTTTTTTTTTGCTTCTCTGTTTTCTTTTTTGGCTTGAGTTTTTTTGTTTTTATTCTTTTACCACTTCCCCCAGCTTCTCTTCCCTCCCTTTTTCTGCAGAGTAGCAACAGCTGGTGCTGCTCCTCCTGACACGGGTTCACCACAGGAAGAGGCAGTGGCTGCTCTTTTACAGCCCAGACCCGCCACAGTCCAAAAGCATGACTCTTCCGGTTTGGGCTGGGGGCTTCTGTATTCTACAGCAGATACCAGACGCCAATTCTGAGACACCCAGGCAACCTAGTGTCTGAAAATTTTGTATCCCTGGTGTATGTAATTTGCTAAGTGTTCTGGTGTAGAGTGCTATATACAGTTGTGCTCATAAGTTTAGTTTACCCCCTAGCAGAATTTGTAAGATGTGTAGCATCTTAAGAAAACACGAGTGATCAGCCAAAACACATCTTATTTTTAATGTGTTTCAAATTAAAACTATTATGCATCACAGAATAGCACAATCTTTAAACAAACCACAGCAATAAGGGAAATAAAAAATGGTCCTGTTCAAAAGTTTACATACTCTTGAACTTTTGGGCTGATAATATACACTCCAGTTGATACACAAAGGCTGAGACAGCAATGAAGGATAGGTAGCCACATCTGTACCTCGTTTGATTGTATTTAGTGTCTGTGTACAAACACTGATTTTGATAGTTATTGAAGCATGGGGAAAGCAAAAGAACTGTCAAAGGATTTGCGAACAAAAGTAGCTCAACGTTATAAAATCAGGAAAAGGATATAAAAAGTTATTCAAAGATTTGAAAATACCAATCAGTACTGTTAAAACTCTGATCAAGTAGAATTACGAGTACAATTGTAAATAGCAAAATGAAATGATACTCAAGCCAAGTGTGCAAATCTTCCTTGTAAAAAAATAAGCTTTTCATTTTAAGAATTTGCATTTTATACTACCATCACATCAGGGTTTATAATTTACCAATCACATAAGCAGATTCAATGAAATAACCATAATCAATTTAAAATGAACAGAAACAGAGTTTTTATTTTTGCATCTTTCCTACACATTCAATAGCAAAAACACAAAGTCAGACTGGAGTCTTTGGACTAATAACCCTCAACTTTAGCCCTGTTTCCTGAGAAGGGGCAACAAGAGCTGAAGTTTAAAAAAATCTGACCAAAAAGTACCCACATAATCAAGAAAGTAGCTTAGGTTTTAAATGACTGCCTGATTTCAGTATGAGGCAATTTACAAGTGACAGAAGGGTTGCTCTACAATAGAACAGAATGAAGAAGCCTTCGACGAATGCTGAAAAATGTACTGGGTTAAAGGATTTTCTTATGACTCTGTGCTACTGCTAGCATAGTTTGTACCCAAACATTATGATGAATGAATTAATTAGTGTGCAATGGACATGTTATGAATCTGCAACTGAATATTCATGAGGTCCACTTTGGTTTTTGACACAGTGCTCAACCTCCTGTAATATTAGTTTTGTGAATTCCCTTACCATCTCTGTCTCTATCAACTGCACTAGGAGGAGTAATATTTTCAAATCTCTAAAATTTAAGAGAACAGCTCTCAATGAAATTGCTATATGGTCTGATTTATGCACGTCCAGCTCTCCAGTCTCTTATTACAGAGAAAATATCCCCTTATTGCTGCCTTTAGTGAGCACGGTCAGCCCCCCCGACTGATAATAGAAGACAACACATGAGTTTAGTCCAAAACACACATCCTGTGTAGCTCATTAAAGAAAATATTAGGCATTTAGCAAGTTAGGAGAGTTCAGTAACGTTAATGCACAAATCCATCCTGGTAACAAGAAGTTTAATACTTACAGAGGACTAGTGTTCAAAGAGCAATGATCCACCATCATTTCATGGAGGAAATCCAGTTTAAAAGAAGTCATTCTGTACATAATAAACCACTTGAACTAATCACAACACCCCAGAAGCGCATACACTAAAATGTAGAACTCAGCTCCTTCAAATCATACCACCAGCTGGCTTATGAGGATTTACGCATGATGATGATAAAAAAAATATATATACATAAGTAATCAAAGCAATTTAAAAGTCCATAAAAGAAAGAAAAATGATAGCGAGAGAGGGGAATTCTTGGGGAAAACAAACTGAACTGGAAAAAGTAAGCTAAATTCAGTAATGTGTGCCCTGGATTAGAAAGGGGATGTTATGTGCAGGAAGCTCAGTTTGAGACAATGAAAATGCTGATGTACTCTGCATGGTTTGTGCAATGTTTTCCTAGCAAAGCAGTATTGGGTGCACCAACAAATAAAGAGAATGCCAGATGAATGAAGATATTGATGGGTGATAGAGCAGAATGAACAGAATTCCCAATTCCACCCTGGGGCCTTGTAACTCAAGTCCCACCTATAGTCATGGCTTCTGAGACTCCCACCTCTCCCCCTTTCCAAACCATCAAGGGTCTGTGAATGTAGTTAAGAACATATGAATAGTTACAGCAACTGCAATGTTTTGCTCCATAAACCCCCTAATTGGTTGAGAGTGTACCTCATCTTTAGAAGCAGTAATATTGCTTTCCTTCTTCTTGGATTTCCTTTGCCTTTTGTCTAAACATATTTTGCATGGATTAAAAAGGTGAGCCACCTTTTATTATAAGCAGGTTCTTATTTTTTCTGTGTATGGGACGAGTGTTCCTTTAGGGCTGGGCCTCCCTCCACACTATCAGAGACTGAAGCATCCACCTTCGGGATCCGGAGCAGCCTTTCCTCCTCTTCTGGAGGTAGAGGGTACAGCTTCCCCCAAAGCCTTGTCCCCTTTTCAGGCCTCCTACTAGGGAGTCCCAGCCTGCTAATACAATTTGCTTTAATGTGTCATACAGGGGGAAGGTTCTTGAATGCTGTCTCACCCCCTGCAAGATAGGGGGGTCCCCCCTCCGAAGGCTTACTTGGTTTGGTGCTTGATATCCTTAAAGCTCCCTACACTCCCATAATAAGGGTTGTGCGCTCCTCCTTATGGAAAAGTCTGATAACCACTGAGCTCGCCTCTTCCTGAGAGGATAGGAGACTGCTCAGCTCCGATTTTAGAATGGACTGACCTTCATCATCGGATTCCTGGGTGGGGGTAGCAAAAGGAGAAGGACCTGGTCTTGGGGCAGCCTGAAACTTTTTGGGGGCCCCTCTTTTTTGACCCTTCCAATCCCAGGTGGGGGTCCCGAATCTACTGCTAAATCAGGCCTCTGCATGGCACAGAAAGCCTGGTGCACAACCAGAACAAAATCAGGTGAGGACCTCTTGGCCCAAACTCCGTTCTCAAGGGGGCTCCTTCTGTGCAGACTTTGGTAAATTTTGCCAAAAGCAAGCTAATTCCATCCCAGAGCTTGGGAATACCTGGGAGCTCAACTGGAGACAAATATAGGCAAAGTGTATCTTACAATGAAGAGGTGGACAAAGCAGCAGGGGCAGGTACCTCAGTTCTTGCGAACAAGGACTTCCAGAATCTGGGATTATCTTCAGGTTACATAAGAACAAGTGAGCATAGCCGCCATGAATCCCAGAAGGGAGTGGGATCGGGGTGTTCTGACGTGGGCTTGCTGTAATTTCCCCGGCAGGGGAGAGGTTTTTCTGTGCGCTGCTGCTGCTTTCCTCTTGTGAGCCACTTTTTGGCGCTCGCTGTGTTCGCGCCACTGTTGTCGCCGCGTGCGTGCAGAAAGCCTCTCTCTTGCATTGGAGACCTCAGTCACAGGATGTCAAGGGGGAACACAAGTTAAGCTTTTTTTTTTAAACTAATGGCTCTTACTGGATAGTTTGTCCAAAGGAGTGGAAATGATAATGCCGAACTGGGCAACAGTGTTTATTGACGCTAGTCTGAGTGGCTAAAGGGCCCTTTAATAAGCACAGGGTTTTTGGAAGATGACAAGGCCTCCTGGTCCATCAGTCAGTTGGAGACAAAGGCAATCAGGAAAGCCTTACTATGTTTTCAACTGTTTTGCAGAGACGAGGTGGTGAGAGTGTTATCAGACAATGCGATGGCAGTGACCCATATAAACAGACAGGGAAGAACCAGGAGCTCAGTTGTGTCCTTGGGAATGAGAATGTTGTTCCGTTGGGCAGAGCAATACTTGAATGCATGCTATGGCCTCAGGGGATCCGGCTTTAAGGCTTTCCTCCTTGGCCTTTGATAGTAAGCGTAATTCTAGTGGCTCCAGAATGGTCCAGGTGCCCATGGTTTGCAGACTTGTTATTTCTCAGGATAAAAGGGCCCTTACGTTTCACTCATGTTGCCGATCTCCTGTGTTGAGATCAGATAGATCACTTTTGTCTTGTGGCCTGACGAGTGTGTGTGTTCCATTTAGGCGTGAGGTTCCATCATGGATTCTTGCTTTAGTTTTGACAGCCTTGCATAAGCCTCTCTTTGAGCTGATGGGGAAAGAGCTTTGAAGTGGCTTGCCGTGAAGGCAGGGTCTTTGGCGGCTATTTGCTCAGCGCGGTGTATCTCGTACTTGCGGGCCTTATCAGGTAGGACCTTTCTTCAATTTTCAAGAGGATGGTGTATATTCTATACACATGGTGCAATCCTATTTACCAAAGAACTCTTTCTTCCTTCTGTTTGAGTAAGTCTGTGGAGTGGCCTGCTTTTAGAAAGTCTGGTTCTATGTCTTCCACACACTCCAGGGAGCTTCATCACTTTTAAATCTCAGATATTTGAAAGTCACAAATGACTTTCATATATCAGGTCACTTTCTGTGCTATTCAGTGGATGCAACAGGAGGGGAAAAGTATCTAAGGCAGCTATTGCTAGATGGATTAAGGAGTTGATAGCATCAGTTTACATTTGGAAAGATTTGCAGGTGCCTGTAGGCTTTCGGACACATTCCAGTGTTGTGGACAGACTGAGTTGGTGTCACCACAGGAGATTTGTAAGGCAGCAGCTTGGACTTCGTTACACTTTTTACAAACATTCGGGCTGATACAGTAAGGATTTGTAAGACAAAGTGCGGCAGTGCCGGGCGCACCCTCATTTGTCGCGCGCACAATTTGGTTCACAAGCCGCCCGATTCAGTATTCAAATTAGACGCAAATTCAAGTGGCGGCAAACAAGCGTCCAAAGCACGCCTATGAAGCGGTAGGCGTTTGCAATGCATTTTACTGTATAGAGCGGAGAGAGCATCCAGGGTGCGCTGGTGCCATACCTGTCATTTGAAATGCCATTTGAAATGTCATTCCACCAGGTAAGTGGATGGTTCTTTTCTACAGAACCCACTTGGATACCGGGGCCACTGCCCTGAGTATCTGTACGTCCTTGTTCGGAGGCCACCCCAACCTTCCACATCCGGGCGTCTGTGAAGGTCGGGGCTTCCGAGCATGGACGCCCGGAAAAAGAGGAACGCTGCCTTCCAATGTCCACGGAAGCTGCCTTGAGCGCCCGTCCGGACATCCAAGCTCGGGGCTTCCATTCATGGACGTTCTCCCTCAGGCATCCATGATCGGAGACCCCGCTGCCTTGAGTGCCCGTTCGGACGTCCAACCAAATGAAAAAGATCACCAGAGCCAGTATATACATGTTGTCCATGACGCTGTCCAGTCCGAAGCTGACTGAACACCACACTAATGCGAGGGTCAGGGTAGGCGGTAAATATTGAGGTTAAAGACGCGGTAAAAAAGCTGGTTAAAAACACGATAATTTGGGCGCATGTTACTATATCGGGGGGGGAATAGCTAATCCGATCATTAACATATCATATACATATGGCGGGCGGAAAGAGATACGCGTCCTTTTCGGCAAGCGGTAAGGACGAGTAAAAGCCGATACTGAATCGCGGGTACGCCTTATGAGTCCAAAAGGTGCGTCCAAAGCGGGTTAAAAACCGGGTAACCACGGCCGCGCTTTACTGTATCGGCCCGATTATGGGCTGGATATTCAGGCTCTGGGCGCCACAATGTTTGGTGAGAGGGTCTTTCAGATTCCCACCCAGTTTAAGGAAGCTTGGGTACATCCCATGTGTCTGGACTGGTCTAGGGGATGATCAGAAAGGAAAAATTGGTTCTTACCTGCTTTCTTTCATTGATTCCCATCAGACCTGTCCAGAATCCCACCTTATTGTTTATAAAGAGTGCTCTGCTCTGAGTGTAGGCACATGGTCAGTGCTTTTGGAAAGGTTTTCAAGCCTAAATTTGGTGTTTACCAATAGTTTCTCTTTTCCCTGCTCAAAAGTAAGGAGGTCTAGTTTTAGCTTGATTACAGATTTTATACTGAATGACTGCAGTACCAATAGTACAGTACAGCTTTTCTTCAGTGTAGCAAAGTAGTCCTACAAGGCAACCACACTATACCATTAACAAAATGAGAAGGATCCAGAAGGAACGTTGGAAAACATTGACTGAAGTGGATTTAATGCCACCAGGTCTACCAGACTAACCTGAATAACTTATTTTGAACAAATTATAAGAGACTTGGATTTTACCATAGCACTTGATAATGTGACTCTCAGGACCTACATGAAAAAGAGAAAGGACACAGGAATGTAGAACGCAGACAAGTTTACTGAAAATGAAATAGAAAGATGTGAACCATAAGTTATTAGAACTGATGTAATTAGAAAAAGAAGGCTACTGGGTTCAGAATTGGTTCATTGGTACTTATTTTGATTTTATCTGATTTTTATATTCCGCTTTTCAGCACTTATATAAATGACTAAAGAATGCAGACTGAAAATCTGTCAATATCTGCCAATGACAAAAATATACAATAAGGAAATGAGAGAAGTTAAGAAAGATATCACAGAATAAACTGGCAGTTTGGGAGAGTAATTGATGAAGGAGCTTTCATAGGAGCAGATGGAAGGTACGGTAATTCTTTTCCTAAACAGCAAAATATGTGCTATATATGATAAGGAAATGTATAATATAGAAAAGCAAAAGGTTCAAGATCCAAATTTTAAGCTATAAAAAATTATGGGGCCAACTGGAAAATACACAGAATTCTGCCAACTAAAAATAATATTTCCTACAGCTTTAAAGGTATCCTAATTCAAATGTGTAACACCCTCACCCCCAACTTTGCTTTAAAACAGATTAAAAAGTGAGCATGGATCAAAGACTTTACCTTGGATTTTGGGGGATTTAAATTACATTACAAACTCATGGTCAAGGTGAGTTACAATCCAGCTAAGGCAGGTAGAGCCTTGCCCCAGAGAGAAGCTACAATCTAAGTTGATACCTGGGGCAACAGAGGGGAAAAATGACTTGCCCGAGGTCACGAGAAGCATCAGTGGCAGAAGCAGAATTTGATCCCTGGCTTCTCTGGGTCTCAGTCACTGCTTTTTTTTTTTTTAAGATTTTCTTATTTTTCCACTGCTGATTATGCTTGCCAATAGTTCAATTACAGGCTCCTCCTCTGAACAACTGCTGTAAGCTCTTCCATGCATCACCACTCTGTAGTGGAGCGTTGCAAGGATCCATACCAGGACCCGTTTTCCATTCTGTTTATTAATAATTAACAAAAGGAGGTACAAATTAACAGCAGCTTCTGCAGGTCACAACAAACTAGAGGCATGGCGAATAATTCAGACATCATCAAAAGGCTGCAGGGTAACTTGGATAAATGGTGTGACCCCAGTATTAAGCAAGAGGAAGCAACATAAAATTGCTTAAAAATCAGGGAGGTCTCTTTTACAGATATAGCAAACACACTGAACAGACAGAACAATCATCTTAATGAGGCAGGAAACAAATCTTCCTCTCCTGTGACCGAGCTAGACTAAAAATGAATGCATGCAGAAGTCTGAAAGGAAGTTATGAGAAAACAAGATTTAATATGTGTATTCAATAAAAATGCATATCCTTTTAACACTATGGTCCTGATGTAATTTGTCCTGGGCTGTGCATAGCTTTACCTGCAAACATGTGCACTTTTGTATGCAGACTTTACCCTCCATACAGCAAGGAGTTTTGTGTGTAAAAATTATGCACACAAATTAGCACTTCTCCATATATGCTTATGCATATAGATTCCAAGTACAGGACCCCTGCACCACAAACTGTGGGTTCAGCCCCATAAACTAGGGGACACTCCATGAAATTAGCAAGAAGCACATTTAAAACAAATAGGAGAAAATTCTTACACACTCAATGCACAATTAAGCTCTGGAATTCATTGCCAGAGGAAGTGGTTAAGGCTGGGTTTAAAAAAGGTTTGGATAAGTTCCTGGAGGAGAAGTCCATAAACTGCTATTAATCAATAGGGAATAGCTACTGTTTGTTGCTGGCATTAGTAACATGGGATTTATTCCTTGTTTGGGTATTTGCCAGGTACTTGACACTTGGATTGGCCACTGTTGGAAACAGGATACTGGGCTTGATGGACCCTTGGTGTGACCCAGTATGGTATATATCTAAATGTTCTTATATATGTCCCTACCATAGGAGTTCAATTTCTAGCTTTACAAAACATGAATTAATCCTACGTGCCTCTCTGCATCAGGAAGTAATAGCTAACACCTTCCCTAACATGGGGTTTCTGAATGTAAAGCATATTTAATGCAGAGAATATGCTTTGTACATTCATATTTTCATGAACACAAATTGTGTTTTATGCGCATAAGCCACATTGTATGCAGAAAACATCTTTTATGTGCATAGATCGTGGTCTATGCATACCAAACAAGCCTCATGTTTGCATATTTTAAACTCTTGATCCATTAGCATACCATTAATTTTTTACTCACATTTTATTCCATTAGGCCCCGAGTTAGTGTTGTGAGATCAAGATAGTCTGTTCTTAAAGATTTGCAAATAAAGAGTAGGTTAACCAACCTTCCCCTACCACTGTCAAAACAGGGATAGCATTTAAAGGAGATCCAATAATTAGATTAGCTATAAATAGTTAAGTAGCTGTGATAACATGCTCTGCAATTTCTAAAGACATTTCCTGCCAGGTGCAAAGATTTTTACTTTTTAACTATCAATACATGGATATGATTTTCATAGTAGGAATCACTGCACAAAAGTAGCAACAATATACACAGAAAAAGACTGCAATGGCCCGCCCAGTTGAGATTGTGCCCCTATCATCAAGGATTACAGCTAAAATTTTACTTTTTTTTTTTATTTAACAGATGACACTGGACTGCCACACTGTAAACACAGTGCAGGTCTGATTTTACAGACTCATATGCAATCCTGGGCAAATGATCAAACAAGTGGCAAATAAGATTTAATGCAGACAAGTGAAGGGTAGTGTACTTGGGAAACAAGAATAAGCAGGTGCAGTAAATGTAAAAGCAGCAGCATTTACTAACACTAACCAAGAAAATAAGGACTCTGTTACATAAGAACATAAGATATGCCACACTGGGTCAGAGCAAGGATCCATCAAGCTCAGTATCCTGTCTCCAACAGTGGCCAATCCAAGTCCCATGCTATGCCAGCAACAAACAGTGGCTATTCCCTACTGATTAATAGCAATTTATGGAGTTCTCCAGGAATTTATCCAAACATTTTTTAAACCCAGCTACATTAGCTGCCTTAACCACATCCTCTGGCAATGAATTCTACATCTTAATTGTGCACTGAGCGGAAAATAATTTTCGGTTTTAAATGTGCTATTCGCTAATTCATGGAGTGCCTCCGGTCCTTGTATTATCCTGAAGGGGAAATAACCATTTCACATTTACCTGTTCAAGTCCTTTCATGATTTTGTAGACCTCTATCATAACCCCCCCTCAGCTGTCTCTTCTCCAAACTGAACAGCCCTAACCTCTTTAGCTTTTTCTCCTGCCTTTTCTGACTTCTGTTCCATGCCCTTTATCATTTTGGTTGCCCTTCTCTGAACTTTCTCCAGTGCAACTATATCTTTTTTGAGATGCGGCAACCAGAACTGCACACAGTATTCAAGGTGCGGTCTCACCATGGAGCGATACATAGGCATGATGACATCCTCCATTTTATTTACCATTCCCTTCCTAATAATTTCTAACATTGTTTTTTTTATTGCCGGAGCACACTGAGCTGATGATCTCAATGTAATATCAACTATAACGCCCAGATCTTTTTCCTGGGTGGTAAGTCCTAATATGGAACCTAATATCATGTAGCTACAGTATGGGTTATTTTTCCCTATATGCATCACCTTGCACTTGTCTTCATTAAATTTCTTCTGCCATTTGGACGCCCAATCTTCCAGTCTTGCAAGATCCGCCTGCAATTTATCACAATCTGCTTCTGATTGAACTACTCTGGATAAATTTTGTGTCACCTGCAAATTTGATCACCTCACTTGTTGTATATCTTTCCAGATCATTTATAAATATATTTTTAAAAAAGCACCGGTCCAAGTACAGATCCCTGAGGCACTCCACTGTTTACCTTTCTTCACTGTGAAAATAGATCATTTAATCCTACTCTGTTCTTGTCTTTTAATCAGTTTGCAATCCACAAAAGGATATCGCTTCCTATCCCAGCACTTTTTAGTTTTTTTAGAAGCCTCTCATGAGGGAGTGGGAGCTATCCCCGGAAGCATGGAATCACATTTGTGCCAGATAGGGATTTCCGCAGCTGGATCTCAAGGCCATGCGGGCCAATGCAAAGATGGCAAGATTTTTCAGTCGCAGAAGAGAGGTTGGTTCAGTAGGCAGCCCAAATGCTCTTCCAAACAGCAGGTAAAGCTTCACCATCGCCCTCCCAACCTTCAAGCCTGCCTCCGGGAAGTCCCAGCAGATGAGCTTCTGAATCTTCTTGGGAATGGGGAAAGCACTAGGCAGACCCCACAGACCATCCAGGACCCGATTGACGCCCTTGTTATCCCATTCCTCCTGAGCTAACCTCACCCCCTCCTCCAACACCTGGGGGATGAGAGGCAAAGCTCCTCCTTTCTAAAAAGGCGGGCCACCCGAGGGCCATTTCTGTCAGTCCCGGTCCCCTCAACAAGGTCCGGATTGTCCTTGCCTACGTCTGGGTCCCCTGCTGGAATGGACGCCACATTCTCTTGCAGCTCGTCCGTCTTCCAGGTCCCTGACGTCAAGATCAGTGCCACGCATCCCCAGATGCTTGCCAGTACGTGCAGAGGAACTTGCTGAAGCCAGCCAAGGTCTCTTGAACAGCCCTGACGTCCTGTCCTTGGGTATCCACTCACCTGCCTTCCTAGCCAGGAAGGCCTCATGCATAAGTAGGACGAACAAGGGGGGGAAAAAACCTTGTGGGCCCTCAAACACCTGCTCAGACCACTGGACACTGAATCTGCCCCCTTCTCATGCCCCTTCTTGAGCTCCCACCCCACCGGAGAGAGAAGAGGGGGAATTACCGGAGTCCCAGCTGGCCAAAGCCCCTTGGCTGCGATCCCCTCGGGAGCAGAGGAAGTGGGGACCCCCATCTTGGCCCCTGCTGTGGATCCCATAGAATGAGAGGCCCTTCTGGCCTTTGCAGAGGATCACTCCCCCCATGAAGCACGACCTGTGCACAGAGATAGGAAATTCAAACTGGTTGACCAAAGCCTGCAGACCTTGCAGGCTTCCATGCACAGCTTTTCTGCCATTGTGCCTGTTCACAGTCTCACCGCCACGAGGTAGGCCACACCACGTCGCCACCGAGCCACGCTGCCGCACCAACACAAGCAGCGAAAGGCAACAACAGTGGCGTGAACACAGCGCGCGCCAAAAAATAGCTCAGAGAGGAAGGCCGCAGCGCACAGAAAAAAAAACTCTCCCCTGCCGGGGAAATTACAGCAAGCCCAAGTCAGAACACACCGCTCCTACTCATTCCCCGGCAGCTATGGAAGTCAGCCACCCCCGGCACTGCTCCGCAGGCTGATTCTCCAGGGTAAAATCCTCTGAGCTCACTGACAGTTTTTGGTTTTTTTTAAACAAAACTTAAAAACAACTATAAGAACCCCACAAAGGATACTTCCCAGAGGCAGCCAGCAGTAGATAGAAGGGGACTTCGGGGCACGAAGAAGGAGCCAGTTCCCTAGCTATGAGGAATCCCGGAGCCAACGGGCTGCAACAGTCAGGGGTATCCCACCCCCCATTCACCCAGCTCAACCCGAGGGATGGCCCACCAAGGAACCTAAAAAACAAAGCGGAAGCCGATCCAATATTGCTGAGTAGCGAAGAAACAAAGGAGATCGGTGTGTCAAGTTCTAATAAAATCCCTTGACACAGATCTCCTTTGTTTTTTCCACCAAGGAACCTGGCACCTTTGGGAGCAGATCCAACTCTCCAAACTGCAGAATCAGTCAAAACTGCAGGTTTGCACCTTTACCATCTGCTGGAGAGAGAGAAATACTGAGGGACTGCAGGTGGCACTCTCTATTATGTAGCAGTACTTCGAAGGTTTTGTTCTCTGCTTCCATCTGCTGGTAGGGAGGCATAAACCCACTTGTCTGGACTGATCTGGGTATGTTCAGGAACTTACTAAAGTTTATGCTTTTGCCTATTTTCTTCAAATGGATCGGTCTTCCACTTTTTGAAGGAAGATGTTTTGGTTAAAATAGCCTCTTTCACTTCACTTTTCAGCCATGCCAACAATCGTTTGGTCTTTCCATGTTTCTTAATGCCATGGAATACATCTGGGCTGTGATTCTAAGATGTTATTTATTTAAAAATATGCACACCTGTTGTACACTCGTAACCTTTGCAGCTATACCATTCAGATTTTTCTAACTATTTTTCTCATTTTATCAAAGTTTCCCTTTTGAAAGTTTAGTGCTAGACCAGTGAATTTACTTCTGTCCCCCTTCCAGTCACTAATTCAAGTCTGATCATTTTATAATCACTCTTGCCAAGCAGCTCTACCACCGTTACCTCTCTCACCAAATCCCGCATGCCATTAAGAATCAGATCTAAAATTGCTCCCTCTCTCGTCGGTTCCTGAACCAATTGCTCCATAAAGCTATCATTTATTCCATCCAGGAACTTTCTCTCTCTAGTGTGTCCTGCTGTTACATTTACCCAGTCAATATTGGGGTAGTTGAAATCTCCCGTTATTCCTGCACTACCAATTTGGTTAGCTTCCTTATTTTCTCTTAGCATTTCATCGTCCGTCTCCTCATTTTGGCCAGCTAGGCTGCTCTAACCACTAGGCTATTCCTCCTCCTCCTCGGAGGAGGAGGAATAGCCTAGTGGTTAGAGCAGTGGACTATGAGCCAGGAGACCAGGGTTCAAGTCCTGCTATCACTCCTTGTGACCTTGGGCAAGTCACTTTACCCTCCATTGCCTCAGGTAAGCCCTCTGGGGATAGAGAAATACCTACAGTACCTGAATGTAAACCGTGTGATATCTCAATTGAGATCGAATGTCGGTATATAAAAATAATAAATACATAAATAAAAAATAGTATATGAAACTGGAAATCGGTGAGAAAAGCCAAACAGCAGCAGCACAAGTTGGGGGCTTGCTAATCTGACTGAAACTGGAGTAAAGGGGGTAGAAGCAAGCAACAAAGAGGTTATTTTGCCACTGCATAAGGCAAGTAAAAAATAGAGGGGCTTGCAGGTGCTCTGTTTTTATCCTAGGAGCTATCAGCAAAGGACAGGGAGACTAAGGACAAAGTCTGCCACCTTCAAAGGAAAGGATTCATTACTCCAGGAGCAGTTTATGAGCAGTCAGCCCAGCGACAACATTAAATAGCTTCCAAACCAGACAATCTTTTTTGAGGAAAGGGGGGAAATCGGTAGGTAGGATACAGTTAGACTCTAGAGAAAAGTGCTAATCCAGTCCCTTAAACCAAACTTTTTTTTTTAATTGTTTACTTACTAATCTGTACAGAGCGCAAAAGCATAATAGATATTCCCAGTGTGACCCTTGAACTTCAATCTGAGAAAACCAATCTTGCTTGCGCTAAAGAAAAGTAACGTTTTTTTAAACATGCCTGTCTAGTAATTTAAACAAATATTTAGCCATATATGGAGTATATTGCACTGCAAGAGAGACGTTATCTGCATTTGAACTTAAATTATAAATTATCCGTTCAGACCCAAATGTTTGGAAACAGAATACATTATAGGAGCTTATAAATACTCAAAATCAAGCTATTTCTCCCTAAATTTAGAAGTTAATTTTAAGAAATATGTTTCAGTGCCAAGGACACTTCTTTCACCTCTTGCAATACCAACTAACCAAAGCTATTTATTAGGCAGTTAAAAGTGGACTTGCCGGTCCCTTGGGTCTTCTTTCAACCTCACCAAATACATAATGATGTCATGAGGACTGTGTATTAGTTAGTGACACTGGTCTCAAAGTGACTCGATTATCTGGAATGAGCTGGGACACGAGAGGTTTCCTAAAATGGAGCCAAACAATCTGATCAAAACACAGACCTGCAAAGTGGGGGGGAACAGATAAAAAAAATCATAGTTCTGGAGACTTCCTGTGCAGAGGTAAAACACTGCTTGTTTTAGCAGTGGTAACACCACTGCTAAAACAAGACTTTGTCTCTGTTATTTTTTGCTGGTTGTAATGTAAACCGAAGTGATAATTAATCTTAATTGTACCTCAGTATATAAAAAGTTATAAATAAATAAATAAATGCTCAGGTGAAGGAATAAACTGCTGACCTTCTACCCTTTTCCCCTTATAAAAAGAAGCCTGCCCTTCCGTGAAAAACCAGACAGAATGGAACTTTCCCCACTCCCTCCAGGGGGAAGAGCTGTACATTTTCTAAACGTGCCCATGGATTAACAAAATTCTGGTTTCTTCAGGCAAACCCACTGCCGTCCTGTCAGCAAGGAATACAAGAAGCTCAAATAACCTCTATATTACTGGCTAACTACTTATTCTAATAAATGTTACAGGCTGTGGAGCTAAAAAGGCATTTTATCCCATGTTTTCTTGAATTCGGATATTGTTTTTGTCTCCACCACCTCCACTGGGAGGCTGTTCCACACATCCACCACCCTTTCCCTGTAAAGAAATATTTCCTATGATTACTCCAGAGTCTACCCCCTTTCAAACTCATCTCATGACCCCCTCATTCTAGAGCTTCTTTTCCATTGAAAAAGGCTCACCTCCTATACATGGAAACAGTTTGAGATATTTGAATGCCTCTGTCACATCTCCCCCATCTTGCCATTCCTCCAGGGTGCATATATTTAGATCTTTAAGTCTATCCCCATATGCTTTAGAACAAAGACCACTGATCACTTTAGTAGCCTCCCTCTGTACAGACTCCATCCTGTTTATATCTTTTTGAAGGTGAGGTGTCCAGACGTGTACAGAGTATTCCAAGTGAGGTCTCACCAGGGACCTATATAGGGGCAATATCACCTCAATTTTTCTGCTAATCCTCTCCTTATGAATCCAAGCATCTTTCTGGATTTTTCTGTTGCTTTATCCACCTTAAGACAGGCCCTACAACACCTCTCTCCTAATGTCCATTTATTTTTGTATCTTGATTCTGCAACTCCTTTTGTTTAGTACACATTACACTAGTGCAATCATAATTTAAAACATTAGCTTAGTCCACTCCCATATTGAGGATACCCTTCCAATCTATCCCAGTCCTCTCATCTGTAAACTGCCCCCCCCCCCACCCCCAATCCAAACAACATCTCAGAGCTGGAGATAATTCAAATAATCATGAAGAGAAAAAGGTAGACAAAGGGTGCTATGGATTTGGAAACAAATGGGCCAATAAGTTATGGTGCATGCAGGAGATACAATGAGACTGTGGTTTTCAGTTCTTACCTGTCAACGACACTCTGTCTCTCCCAGTTCCAGTCTCTCCTTTAGAAAACAAAGTAACAGTGAGTACTTCCCTTCTCACAAAAGCTTTACATAACTTCTTCCTTTCTCCATCCTCCCCTCTCAGACTTGTTTTTTCCTAGTCTCTCCCTCCTCACATTCTCTGGAAACACAGTCAGCCATCACTAATCCACCCAGAGCATGTCATACTAATTAATTGCCACTGTCACAATTCCATGTCTCTTCTCCATTGCCTTTGCCTCTCATCTGGGGAAACCAATCCATATCCTTCAAACTTTCAACCAACTGGTACATTTCAATATATAACCCCTCCAAGTTTCTCTCTCTCTCTCCTTCCTTCCATTCTTTTTGAGGCTGCATTTGAAACTTAAGTCCTAGCTCTCTCTCTCCGATTTAACAATTTCTATAATAAAAAGCTTAAGATGAGCTCTTTCATCATTTACTGTTATTTATACAGTGCTATAATGTGTATGCAGTGCTGCGTAGACACAGAAGAGACAGTTCATGCTCCCATGAAGCTTACAATCTAATCAAGACACACAAACAACACACCTAAGAAATACTGTGTGTTATCACTTGGGAGCAGCACTGGACCTCTTCAATCATAGAACAGACAGCAGGGGGAGAAGCCCTAAGCTCAGTCACAGAGAAATGCAGGACACTGAGCCCAGAGCTCACAATGCAGACTCTGCAATAAACAGCAAGACAATGAGCCATCAACATATACAACAGAGGGGAATAATGCACTTTGGTTTCAGCCAAATGCCCTGACCTCAGGTAGTATAAATATCTCATAGTAAGCCAGTGAAAGAAAGTAACCTCACTTCTTGTGGAGAACAACAGGAATACATTTTCCAGATCCTCAAAACCTTTTACCTACTGTGACCTTAAAGAGAAAAACAGTTCACCTATCCCCCTTGGTGTGTTAATCCTTAGATGACATACACACAGACAGATGGAAGGGGAATTGTAAAATCCTTCCTCTAAATTAAGAACAGTAAAATTGCTTTAGAAAGTGCTGGGTATGCAGAAGGGCAGGCACATTTCAAATGCTGGTTGTACAAATATAGAAACCAGAAAGCGGAACAGCCAGTCCAGCATAACTGCTGCTGTCTGTCACACTCCACAGACACTCAGCAAGATGGGGGTGGAGCAAGCAGCTGGACTACTTAACCCATACATGATCATGGGAAAGGGTAAGCGGAAGCCAGAGTGGAAACCCATTTGCAACTTCTCAGTCTGCGGTACACATTCACCTACTGCTGTGTAATGTGGACTGAATACAGCACCCCCACTGCCTGCAACACACTGCCACAACCCCACCTAGCACCGTACCTACATGGATACACAATCGACACTCATGTCAAGTGAGCTAACTCCTTCACTCAAAGCATCAACACATGTCCTCTGACACTACAGCACCCCCTGCTATTCAAGTACTGAGACACATATGCAGCCTTGCCAGTGGAACTCATTCCAAACATGCACTTCCCTTGGGCATCCTTCCAGTTTATAGCTATATGATGTAAACAAGTATCAGCTAAACCAAGATAAGAAATCAATTAAAAACCTCATCCTGTAAGACAAATTTCTCTTATATATTGAGTTGTGTGCTTTGTTTTTTTTAATTGAGGCTAAATAAGATCCCTAAGCAACCTGCTGTGGACTTCCACCTCTCCATGCAGCTCACAGTATTCCAACGATTCTCCAAGTACCTCACATCGCTTTTTTCCTGGCAGTGGGCAGCATCTCAACCCTTACAGTGTTCCTACTCTGGACCCTGCAGGCCACAGCATACCTCTCATTCTATTTAACTGGATTTTCCACCTCCAGCCCTCAACGCCTCTTCTAGAGAGGGGGAATGTAAACGCAGCCCTAGTTCTACACGTTTTGTTTAAAAGTCTACTGTGTTATCCTGGAAATGAGAACTGGCTGCGGCTCTTCGGGCTCAGAGTTGCTTATTCCTGCTCTCCAGCATTTCTCTTCCTCCATCTTCACCATCATTACCTGGACTGGACTTGTGTAATCACCGAACGATAGCCCGGGGCCATTAAAAAACGGCTTTCTTTCCGCTGGGATTCTGCATTTACCGGCTGAATTTTCTTGCCCAACAATGATATTGTGTTTCTAAAACTCATACCCTGAACCTTAGGATACGTTCCTGCACGTTTCTAGAGGGTAAGCCTACCGAAGGATTAAATACTGGTCAGAGAAAACGCTGCACATTTCATACAGGGGGGGGGGGGGGGGGGGGGGGAAGTGTCAAAACTTCGAGGGGCCGGAAGTGGTGGGACCGACCCGGCCCAGTCCATCCCATCGTCAGGAGGGCGCAGGCAGGTGGGATCCGGCAAAGCCGAGGAGGAGACAAAACACTGGTGGTGGGCGGGGGGTGAAGGCAGGCGGGAAAGCGGCCGCCGGGGCCCTCGGAGGAGCCACCAATTTCTTCTCGACCACCCTCACTCTTTCATGCAACACTTTTAACGTGGGGCTCCCGAGCCTCCCTGGCTACAAAGCGGAGATGAAGCGCGAGTGGGGCTCGCCAGGGCTCTGCCCCTTCCTCGAGTCTCTCTAGGCCCGTGCTGGCCATACCCGGGGGGGCAGGTGAGGAGCCCCGAGCTGGTGGGCGCCGTTGTCACTCTCTGGCTACCCACGGCCGGGGGTAAAAGAATCCATGGGCTGACGCTCCGGGCAGGGGGAGGGGACGCGTGCCCGCGGGGTCAGCCCCGGTAGCCTTTACCACCACCAGCACCGTGGTGGCCGTTGGCGGACTACGTCTCCTGGCAAGCCCGCAAGGATTGAGGCGGATCCCGGAGCAGTGGGTAACGGCGATTGCTGCCGGGAGGACTCGCGCTGTTAACTCACCGTGGACAGGCCAGGTCGGGCCGGCTCCGGTGTCTCCTCCGCCGCCGTTTCCCGGGAGACGCTCCACCGCAGCTCGCGCCGCCTCCGACTCACGCACTCCGTCGCTCGGCTACTAGGAGAGTCTCCAAAATGGCGGCACTTCCGGCCCGGAGCAGGGCAGCTTCCACGCGGAAGGGGAGGGACCCCTCCGGCGGCATCGCCGAGCGCCCCATTCGGAGCCGCGCAAGAATGCAGGAAGAGCAACGGGAGGCCCGGGGCCAGCCCAGCGCCCGCCCGCGCATCCGGCCACCGGCGAGCGAGGGCCCACCAAGGCCCCCACCGGAACCGAAGGGATTCTAGAGCCGGGACCGATTCCTCCCTCCCTCCCACTGGCGACTCGAAAGAAGAGTATTTTGGAGGTGGCGGGACGTTTCTGCACATCACTGCCACTCCCAGCCTTTAAACCGGCTATTAAAGTCACAAGAAAACGACCCACCGTCTCTAACAGTGTGAACGATTGGAGCCCGGAAACATGATGAGGCTGTTTACTCTTTGGAAAAATACAAATACCAGGACGGCGATATATGAAGTTACCAATTAGCACGTTTAAAAACAAACGAGAACATATTTTTTTTTCTCTCCGTGCATAATTAAGCTCTGGCATTCATTGCCGGCGGATGTGGTAAAGGCAGTTAGTGCAAAATGGTTTGGACAAGTTTCTGGAAGAAAAGTCCACAGACATTTGTTGAGCAGGTAGACCTGGGCAAAGCCACTGCGAGATCACTGGGCATAAGCGGCATGGAAGCTCTTTGCTGCTTGTGACCTGGATTGACTGCTGTTGGACACTAAATGCTGTGCGTGATGGATCCTTGCTCCGACCCAGCATGACAATTCTTGTGTTCTGTGAATTTTTGTTTTTAATCCAGCCAGTGTCGACCTCTAGGTAAAACTAGAATTAAAATTGTTGATTGATTGATTTTTATATACCGACATTCCATCCAAGATATCACATCGGTTTACAGCAAACGATTAGAAGCGGATAAGGCATATGCATCTTATTTCTTACAAACAGGCCGATACAGTAAAATTCGCAGGCGAGCGCCCAGTGTCTTGTGCGTGCGATTCAGTAAACCAAAATATTTAAATTAGGGCCGGCAGTAAAAAGAGGCAGCTGTCAGCGGGTTTGACAGCCAACGCTCAATTTTGCCGGCGTCGGTTCTCGAGCCGCTGACAGCCACGGGTTCGGAAACCGGATGCCACCAAAATTGAGCGTCCAGTTTTCAACCCACAAGCCGCGGGCTGATTTTAAACTTTTTTTAAAATTATTTTTTATTGTTTTAAACTTTTGGAACCTCCGACTTAACACCATGATATTAAGTCGGAGGGTGCACAGAAAAGCAGTTTTTACTGCTTTTCTGTGCACTTCCCCAACGCCGGCAGAAATTAACACCTACCTTTGGGTAGGCGCTAATTTCTTAAAGTAAAATGTGCGGCTTGGCTGCACATTTTACTTACTGTATCGCACGGGAATGACTAATAGGGCCATCAACATGCATTTGCATGTTGCGGGCGCTATTAGTCTCGGGGGGGTTGGACTCGCGTTTTCGACGCGCTATTACCCCTTACTGAATACAGGGTAAAGCTAGCGAGTCGAAAACGCGCGTCCAAATGTCGGTTAACGGTGCGCTCCATCGGCCTGAGAGTAACTTCGTAAACAGTATAATTCAACCATTTTCTTCTACATGGATATAAAAGTGAAGTCTTGAGCAAGAGACAGAATCTCATTAAAAATGTTGCATCTCCAATTCTGTAACAGAAATTCCCCCAACAACAAACCAAGGTCGTTGACCCTTACAATTCAAAGAAAACATTCAAATGCTGTTGTCACATCAGTAACAGCAATATAAACACCTTCTACTGCCGGAAATAAAGCAAAACAAATCTCTTCAAAAAAGACATTCAGTACCTATATACAGGGCTTAATTTGTAGCGGAACAGGGTGGAATGCAGTTCCAGCACTTCTTTTAAGGCTTAAGAGGCAGAGCAGCAGGGGTGTTCTGCTCCTGTCTCTTCCCTCCAGGCAGCCTGAGGGAAGAGAAGGAGAGGGGCTGAGCCAGTGCAATACAATGCACTCAGCAGAGATCAATGGTTAACCCCGGGACTGGACTTGCGTCCACAACCCCTTATGCATCCAACCCCCCAGGATGCTAATAGCATGCATCACATGCAAATGTATGTTGATAAGGCTATTAGCTATTATCCATCAATGCAAAGAAAAAAAGTGCACCTGAGGTGTACATTTGTACCCTCAGAAATTAACGCCTGCCCAAATTTTTGGGCAGCCCAAAAAGTGGCGATATTAAGACGGAGAAACAAAAAGGAGAACTTTAAAAAAAAAAAAAAAAAAAGTGTGCCAGCACTTAAGTTAGGAAAAGGGACGCTCATAAAATTCAGCATCCGTTTTCCTAACCGGCTAACAGCCAGCTTTCCTGGGCGCCTGCTGCTGGGGAGAAGCTAGGGGTACACAATTTTCCCTAGCGCCTCCTTTTTACCACGGCAGCTGATTTAAATATTAAATAGGGCACCCTGAATAGGTCAATCGGCACGCATTAGGAGAGCGGGCACTCATTGAGCACCCATTTTCCCCATGCCGATACTGCAGCAGCCTGAAAGAGAACAGCCACTCTGCTCTCTAATCTAGACCCTCCTCTCTTCCCCTCCCTCCTACACTCTTCCTGTATTGCAGGGATATTGAAGTAGACACTGCAGAGCACAGAACAGATGCAAAAAAAATGTTTAATTAACACAAGTTTGAAAGTTGTGAACAGTAGTGCCAATTGCTAAGGCTTTAACCCTGGTCCTGATGAATGGCACCGTTACTCACAGCTTTCAAACGTATGCTAATTCAACTTTTTTATCTCCATTACTGATGGCTTAATTTCTGGCAGGATAACCCAGAAAATGCATTCTGTCACCTTTTTTCTGCGACCCGAGAAAGTGGAGCAGAGCCGAGAGTGTATATCAGTTCTGGCTCGCCAGTAGTTGCATGGATCATTCATGGCCCCCAGCTCTTGGAGTAAGCAGAGAAGAATAGAGAGCAGTCGCATAACTTTGATTCGGGTACATATGTATGTGTGAGAGAGTTCACACCAGGTCGAGGTCCTGCCCTTTTGCACAGGTCAAACCTGGCTCCAGTCCCACCTATCTTGACACCATAAGAACATGCCATACTGGGTCAGACCAAGGGTCCATCAAGCCCAGCATCCTGTTTCCAACAGTGGCCAATCCAGGCCATAAGAACCTGGCAAGTACCCAAAAACTGTCTATTCCGTTGATAGTAATAGCAGTGGCTATTTTCTCAGTTCCACTACTCACTAGCAGAAATATTTCACCTCAGACACATAAACAGAATATGGACAGACCCTCACATGATACAGAATAAAGGACCACAAATTAGAATTGGAATCATGCAGATAAAATCTGAAATGGAAAATACAAGAAACCAGACTTTCAGCAGTGCAGTACTGGAGAAAGAGAAACAGAAATGCATTTTGAATCCTGTACTTTGCAAAGTAAAAAATAGAAAAGATGCACATTTCCCAAAGCTGACATATTCCAGTCTCTAAATATTAAAATATTTTTTTTTTTTTTGTCTGGGCATGTTTTTTCTAATGGGATTTACTATTTCTCTTTTCCACATTCCTGTTATTTTCTTTTCCAGGAGAAAAGAGGACATGGAGGAGATGAGAAGGGAGAAGAGCTTCTGGAGAGAGAGGGATGGGGGAAGAGCCTCTGGAGGGAGGGATGACAGCATCTGGGGAAGAGGGAATGAGTACGGTGAAAGAGGCTTGCTTGGCAGTGAGGAAATGAGCTGCTGGAGGGAGTGGGGAAGAAGGGGGAAGAGTGGAGGGAAGCGGTTGAGAAAGGGAAAAAGTAAAGGGAAGCGGTAGAGAGATGATGTGAACCATTTGGAGGGGTTGATGTATAAAGACAAGACTGTGGAGGTGGGTGACAGATAGAGCAAAGGAACAAGTCTGTAAAGACAGTGCGGAAATGGGACTGGAGAGGAGGTGAAAGAAGAGGAATAGGGAAAGAGAGTAAGAGCAGAAAGGGGCTGGATGCCAGGAGGAGATGAGTGGCAGTAAAGAAGATAGGGCTTGTAAGGAAATGAAAGTGAGAGGAAGGTAGATGAGGGCTGGGGAGAGGGCAAATAAAGAGCAGGGAAATGGGGGACTGGATGAAAGACAAAGGAGGAATAGGAAGTTAGGGAAGCCGAGATGGGGGAGTGGGAGGGCTGGGGACAGGGTGAGAATGGGAGATGGAAAGCTGGTAGATGAGAAGTGAAAAGACATTGAACGGGAGGGTGAGGGGAGAATGAGGATAAAATTTAGCTTTGTGTGGACAGAGAGGCAGAGAAAAGAGAAATGGAGACAAAAATGAAAGGGAAAGAATGTCAGAGAGATATAGAGAAGGGTGGGGAGAAAAAATGGATAGGGAAACCCTGGAACAAAAAGTTATGAGAAAACTTGTATTCTGGGACCAGTGTAATATTTACAGAGCTGTCTTTTCAAAGATAGGGTTACGGCTCTTTGAATCCTTAAAAGCTAGTGCTGTTACAGTTTGATAGGTTTACTAGATAGGTTCCAAGTGTCTTTTTTTGCAGAGATTTATATTACTTCTCAAACAGGCCGATGCAATATTGGGCGCTTGGAAGCGCTAGATTTATGCCTGATGCAATACCAGAATCAATGCATCCAAAATGCGCGTCCAAACCAGTCGGTAACTAATAGCGCTTATCACATGTAAATGCATGCACTTCCAAACCAGTGTGTAACTAATAGTGCTTATCACATGTAAATGCATGCACTTCCAAACCAGTGCGTAACTAATAGTGCTATCACATGCAAATGCATGTTGATGAGGCTATTAGCTAATACGCCTGATGTAAAAAGTTAACGCATGCTGGATGCGCAAACTTTTATGCTCAAAAATTAACGCCAGCCCTGGAGCTGGCATTGTTTTTAGGCACCCCAAGCCATGCACATAAAAGCAGAAAATACTGCTTTTCTGTGGTCCCTCCAACTTAATATTGTCGCAAAACTAAGCAGGAGGAACCAGCAAAAAAACCCAAAACAGTCTTTAAAGTAGTAGATGTGACTCGGTTATTTACACTTTCAAATAATAGAAGGACTAGGGAGCATTCCATGAAGTTAGCAAGTAGCACATTTAAGACTAATCAGAGAAAATTCTTTTTCACTCAACGCACAATTAAACTCTGGAATTTGTTGCCAGAGAATGTGGTTAGTGCAATTAGTGTAGCTGGGTTCAAAAAAGATTTGGATAAGTTCTTGGAGGAGAAGTCCATTAATGGCTATTAATCAAGTTTACTTAGGGAATAGCCACTGCTATTAATTAAGAACATAAGAATTGCATCAATAGCATGGGATCTTCTTAGTGTTTGAGTAATTCCAGGTTCTTGTGGCCTGGTTTTGGCCTCTGTTGGAAACAGGATGCTGGGCTTGATGGACCCTTGGTCTGACCCGGCATGGCAATTTATGTTCTTAGTCAGGTTAGGAAAAGAGACAATTTACGTGCATCCATTTTCCTAACCCATGGCTGTGCATAGGTTAGGAAAATGGACCCTCCTAAAATCAAGCATCTGTTTTCCTTAGCTGTACAGTGTCTCATGGGCGCTTGATGCAATACACTTACTAGGGACGCACAATTTATCCCTAGAGGGTCCTTTTTAGCATGGCGGCTCATTTGCCTATTGCATCGAGTGCCCAGAAGAGGTGATTGTGTGCATGTTAAAAAAAAAAAGTACGTCCAGTTTGGATGCACATTTTTAGCATGTTGATATTGCATCGGCCTGAAAATGGCAGTAGAAGGTGTCTGTGTTGCTGTTACTGAGGTGACAACAGAATTTGAAAGTTTTTTTTGTATGATGTGTATGGGTCAATGTTCTTTATCCCTTGTTGGGGGAATTTCTGTGGATATGGAGTGTGTTACAGAACTGGAGATGCAGGATTTGTATAGAAATTCTGTTGCTATCAATAATTGTAATGATAGTTTTACTGGAATGTTGAAACTGGCTGGATTTTTTAAAACAGCACAGAAGGACCTTTGAACTTTTTTCTTGCCTTTTATGGGTAATTTAAAGGAATGGGGCTTCACTGTGAGATGTACACAGTGGGTGGAAATGTCACTAACTCACTAATAGGGGGAGGGGGCAAGTCAATGGAATCCAACAGATTGCAAGATCTGAGGCAGCATGATTTTACCGGAGATCAAACTGGGTGACGAGAAAGCTGGATCAAGGGAGAGAATTGCATGTTGTGTAATTGGATTTCAGTAAGGCCTTTCACACACTTCTATATTGCAACGTAGATAAACTGAGCCTATTGCTTCTGTATAAGGCTGTGGAAGTGGTGGAAACAAGGGTAGTATCTGAATTCATGGGACAAGCACTGTAGATTTCTGAAGAGTGGTAGAGATTGTGGAGCTGGGCGGACTAGAAAGGCTGTATGGTCTTGTCCTGCCGTCGCGGTGCCTTTCTTAGCTTCCCCCTCCCCGCCCAATACTTCTGTCTGGAGTCGCCAGTGGGAGGGAGGAATCGGTCCCGGCTCTAGAATCCCTTCGGTTCCGGTGGGGGCCATGGTGGGCCCTCACTCGCCGGTGGCCGGATGCACGGGCGGGCGCTGGGCTGGCCACGGGCCTCCCGTTGCTCTTCCTGCATTTTTGCGCGGCTCCGAATGGGGCGCTCGGCGATGCCGCCGGAGGGGTCCCTCCCCTTCCGCGTGGAAGCTGCCCTGCTCCGGGCCGGAAGTGCCGCCATTTTGGAGACTCTCCTAGTAGCTGGGCGTCGGAGGCGGCGCGTCTCCCGGGTAACGGCGGCGGCGGAGCCACTGGAGGCAGCCCGACCTGGCCTCTCTACAGTGAGTAACAGCGCGAGTCCTCCCGGCAGCAATCGCCATTATCCACTGCCCCGGGAGCCTCATAAGTCCTTGCGGGCTTGCCAGGAGCCATAGTCCGCCAACGGCCACCACGACCCTGGAGGGGGTAAAGGCTACCGGGGCTGACCCCGCGGGCACGCGTCCCCTCCCCCTGCCCGGAGCGGCAGCCCCTCGATTCTTTTACCCCCGGCCGTGGATAGCCAGAGAGTGACAACGGCGCCCACCAGCTCGGGGCTCCTCACCTGCCCCCGGCCCCGCGCCCCCTCCCCCCCCCCCCCGGGTATGGCCAGCACGGGCCTAGAGAGACTCGAGGAAGGGGCAGAGCCCTGGCGAGCCCCACTCGCGCTTCATCTCCGCTTTGTAGCCACGGAGGTGCTGGAGGGAGGCTCGGGAGCCCCACGTTAAAAGTGTTGCATAAAAGAGTGAGGGTCGTCGAGAAGAAATTGGTGGCTCCTTTCGAGGTCTTCTTGCTGCACCGTGGTACCAGGTGGTCGCTTTTCCGCTTGTCTTCAGCCCCCGCCCACCAAACAGTGGCCCAAGAAGATGAACACATAATGGGTGCACCATTTTCAGATGGAAACTCTGTTCTCAGTGATCGCTGTAGTCAGACAAGGGGAATTCCTGGTATCCTTAGATTTGGTGGGAGGGGGCTATCTTCACATCCCCGTTTGGAGAGATCATCCACAGTGCCTTAGGTTTGGGGTGCTTGGAAGGCATCTTCAGTTTCGGACGTTTCTGCCCTGGCTGGCAACAGCCTCTCATATGTTTTGCAGGGTATTGGTAGTCGTGACTGCAATTTTGAGTAAACAAGGGACATCTGCCAACAATCTGTTCCCAAGAGGGTTTCAGATGTTTCAGACTTTAGGATGAGTTATAAATGTTGCCAAGAGCAAGCTACGTCCATTACAGATTTTGGAATCCCTGGGGGTGTTTTGAGACCAGTGTAGGCAAGGTATTTCTTACAGCAGACAGGATGTGGAAAATGCAGGGGTAGATCCTTCACTTGTTGTACCTGAGGAATCCCAGTCTGGGATTATCTGTGGGTCCTGGAAGGTCAGTGCTTCCCATCTCTCTCCTGGAAGACACCTAGCCAGTTGGGTTTTCAGGATTGCCACGGTGAATATGCATATGAGAGATTTCCATACATTGGGGACCCAGGGTATGTAAATCTTTGTCACACACGTTCATTATGGATATCCTGATAACCCAACTGGTTAGGTGTGCCTGCAGGAGAGGGTTGGGAAGCACTGGCTTACATAAATGGATTAGGGAGCACCAAGAGCCCGGCACTATCTTTAGGATAAGGGATGTTGTTCGTTAGGCGATGCGACATATGAAAGCCTGGTTGGAGGTTCATGTGGCCAGGATGGAGAGTGTGCAAACGGATTTTCAGAGCAGGCACGTTCTGAATCCCAGAGAGTGAGAGTTGGCGCAAGGATTGGTGTTGCTCATCATTTGCTCATTTGGTGAGTTTCCCCAGCTGGTTTTGTTGGCTACCAACCTGAATGCCAGCACTCCATGGTTCTTTGGTCGGAGATTTGTGGGGCGCAGTCGGAATGCGCTTTCCTGGCCATGGCCTCTCAAGACTCTTATTTTCCTCCTTAGCCTCTGATAGGCAGGTGCATGGAAAAACCTTGAGGAAAGGTGATCCTGGTAACTTTGGAGCGGCTCAAGTGACTGTGGTTTTCAACTTTGGTGAATCTCAAGTTAGAGGGACCCTTTAGACTGACAATTTTTCCTTCTTGTCTGCCTGGCATCCCCTGCAGACTTGCAACACAGATATCTTTGCTTCCAGTCAGCAGGAGACAATATTGGGGATGCTCTTGGACCCTCAGAGCTGATGCTTATGTAATGGGGTACAGGTCTGAAATCACACAACTTCCTGTCATATATGGTATTGGAAAGGAAGGAGAAATGAGGAATCTTAGCTTCCAAGGAGAACAAGGGAATTGCTTCAGGGTCCTTAAGAGAACAGCCTGATAAAGATCCCAATTAAAATGAAGGAAAACCTTTTTCTTTTTTTTTTAAGCAGAAATTCCCTTTAATGGGAGAAAACAGAAGCTATTACAATGCAAGTTGCTTTCTCTTTGGCTGGTGCAGGAAGGTTTGTGACAAGGGGAAGGCAAGAAAGACAACTGCTCTGGGTGCCAAGCTGGGGTAGGGGTGGTGCCGGGCCTCCTTTTTGAGCCACTCTGAGCATACAAGCCCAAAGAGGAAGCAGGACGAAGTGCCGAAAGTATCTCTTGCCTGGGGCTCCACTATGTCCATTCACTGCCTTGGGCAATGGGATCTGCCTCTGTGCTCTGGCTCCTATCTGGATCTCCTGTCTGTATGAGATGTCTGATTCTATGTCCCAGCAAATGCAGATCTCTCTCCTTTCTGCCCCAATATTTCAGAGATCTGTCAATCTGACAAGTGATGATCGCTCTCCTTCCCAATTCAGTGTACTGTTGAATGTAAATAGATTGTCTTTTTGATGTCCCTGCCCCAATTGCTAACACTACATATTGCGATGCTATATATCTTAGTGTGACATGCTTTTTTTTTTCTCTATTAAAGATGGAGGTGGACAATTTCCAGTCTAGCACACAGAATCTACGAAAATGGAAGTGCCTGGAGCGAAGATGGCTCCCATGCTTTTCGGCCTAATGCTGGAATGAGTTTTGGCGGCATGATGGTGTTTTCTTTGGCAGCCGCCGCTGCAGCCCGTCTCGTTTTTTACCCAAGTCTATTATATAACGTGTTGCTAGAGAAGATGTCCAGTCGGAAGTGGTTTCATAGGATCGATGAGACGGTAATATTGGGAGCACTGCCCTTTCGGGGCATGAGCCAGCAGGTAAACACGCATACTATCAGGTTCATGATGCCTCTCATCTACATGCTTCATGTTTTTATGTCCCAAAAGTACTGTAAGATTCACATAGTAAATCATAGGAAACACAAGCAAGTCAAAGAAGCACAAAGATACAAGGTAGAGGGAAAAAGTAGAAACAAGACTGTCACGCCCACATAAAAGGGAGAGGGAGACCAGAAGGAAACAATCAATCATAAAGATACAAGTATTCCAACTTAGCTGCCTACAAGCCCAAAAGAAATCCAAATTCATCATTAACCTTTATCTTTTAGAAATCTTTCCAGATGAGAAGGGTCAAAGAAGATATTATTTGTTGCCTTGAAAGTTGACAATGCAAAGGGGGGTCCCACTGCAAGCACCTGGGTTGCCTTATCAAGAAAGAGATTTTCCTCCTGAGCTGAGTGGTCCGCCCAACATCAGTGAATCATCTACCTGCTTACTTCCCCCAGGGTTTGAAAAGCCCCTAATGGACGAATTCCATTCCCCACTTCTGCAGGAGCCTTTTCTTGGCCGCCTTCCCATATCAAAGTATATTTGAGAAGGCTTTGTCATTTACCCAGCATCCATACATCAATGTACAGAACCATCCTTAATTTCATTTAAAGTGCTGGATCCTCTTTCCGCATTCAGGTACCCTAATGTATGTATTTGCCCTCAACCTTGGACAAGGGGCTAGTTCATATTTTTTTAGCACCCTGCCCATTAAATCCCATATTTTATTTGTTTTAGATATATGTGAAGCAGCCTCTTATTTATGCAAAATCTGGCTCGCACTAGGTCCTAAATCTGAAAGAACTTTTCATTTATAATTTGAAACATGAGGAACAAAATGTAACAAAAGAGCAAGGGAATTTCAATACTAAGAATGATGAAAGCTCCTTGGACTGGAAGAATGTAGGGCAGATAAAATGAAATATGACTTACAATATGCTAATTGCTGTGATGTATTAGCTGTTATATTATTTTCCTGTATCATTCGTTATATGTCTTTAGTAAGCAGATTAATTTGTATTGGAGCATTTCATTCTATATGCCTAAGTTTGTTCACAAATGATGAATGTTATTTTTATAAACCGTTGTGATCTTGATATGGAACGATGGTATATAAAATATCTAAATAAATAAATTATAGACCATCTTTTCCTTGTCGGATCCCTTATTGGGAAGGTCTCTATTTATATAGTGTCCTTCCATACCAGATTTGGAGTTGCACTTTGTTACTGAGGTCTTTGTTTGCATAATATCCATCAGACCTTGTGTTATTGAGGGGGGTCCTCGTTTACAAAAATACCCTAGTTCTGTCTGGAGAGGCCTTAGATAATGATTTTGGCACACCGTTATATATGCACCATTAATATTTTGCTGTTGTAAAATCAGCTGGGGCTCAATTTGCATGAAAGTATGCACATAACCCGGTTTTGCTTGTACTTTTCCGCAGACTGAGCAGAACCATTCCAGGAGGCAGAGTCAGGATTATGCATATCCTTGCTGATTCTAAAAAGTGTGTGTGTGTATGTTTAAGTACACACGTTACATCCGGTGAAGAGCCTACTGGGCTAATTTCCTGAGCATTTTCAAAGCAAAGTTTGCTTTGAAAATGTGGGCTAAAATCTGAATGTAAATGGTACACGCAGACTTTAGACCCACTCGCAGTTAGACATTACCTTTCCTAATAGCAAAACCTTCTCTGTATCAGTCACAGAAAACTAGGCCAGCATTGCTGTTGTAATCAGTGGGCTTGTGTGCTAGATGGAGTGGTATTTGTTCTTTCAGAAAATCCATTGTCTGAACAGCAAAACAGATACCCTGTATTAGAAAATGCTAGCTACTCTGTATTGGCGGTATTTCAAAACCTATAGCTAGCAAAATGAACTCTTGGGAAGCCAAATGAAAATCTGAATTTCTGATGGTCTAAAATCTAAAATGACCGTATTTGGACAAGTTGTCATTTATAGTGAATGTGACCCATCCCTTCACCCTGTTTTAAATTAAGTTAAAGTAAAGAAATGCATGTTACAAATAGTAATAAGCACCCAATATCACTTTTGAGTTACTGTTTTGAGATTGTTACACTATCTCCTGCAATTAATTTGGCCTCTCTTGGGGCAGTCATGTTCAGAACAGTGTCACAGATTAACTCACAGGCAGTAGACAGGATTTTATATTATCTCTAATCTAATAAATCAGAGTTGACATTGAGTTACTCTAGTACCAGGGCGTGAGAGGTAGTTTGTGGATACTATTCCAAATCCGACTGCTCAAAGAGGATTCAAAGGAATTGAGGAGCTTAAAGAAATGGGAAAATACGCTGGCATAATATGGACATTAACTCTTGCCATGTGGACTTTTGAAAAATGAAATAGCTCATGAAAGTCATGGGTTTCTTTTAAGCACAGTCCTGCTGAGAATCCAGCTCTGGAGAGAACAACCTTATCTCCACTGCTGTCCTTCTGTGATGCCATAAGCGGAAGAAGTCCCACTGCTAGCTGCTCCTCAAATAGTCCTATGCCAGTAGGAATTGCACAGCAGTGGCATTTGTCTCTCTCTCTTACACTGGCTATACTTGACCTGGCTTCACGCTGCTGTCTGGAAAGTTCGGGTTTTGTCACCTCTTTGTCTCTTGCAGTTAGTAGAAGAGGAGAATGTGCGAGGGGTGATCACCATGAATGAGACGTACGAGACGTGGCTGCTGTGTAACACTGCTGAGGTGAGGGCTCCAAGAGGGCCACGTTCACTGCAACAGGTGCCGCCGCAGTGACTCTTTTCAAAGGCACATCATGGTAAAATAAGACTTGCTTATCAAAAGATGGACTAACAGATACGAGTGCTGAGGTGTAAGAATGTATTTGTTTTTATTTATGGGTGGTATGGGATTCCCCTGGGTTTTCAGGATTGTATTGAGTTGTAGATCTTTTGGCCTTTTGTGGGAGGGGGAGAGAGAGTTGGCCCTTGAACACAGGCTTAGTCCCTGCACTTACCGCACCACTGGAAGGTTGTGGAAATGGATGGGTGGGGAGCAGGACAGTTTTTAGTCCTGTCCCCCCCTCAGTTTTGCTGCCCTAGGCAGGCCTGGGGAAGTACTCGCTGCTGTATTTGTCCCCCTCATCCTCTTTGTGCCATGTTGCAAAAAATGGGTAGGCACTTGGTGGTCTCTGTCCCTTCACCCTCTCTGTCTTGTGTTGCAGGAGTGGCAAGCATTGGGTGTCGAGCAGCTGCGTCTCAGTACTGTAGACTTGACAGGAGTTCCCACCCTTGAGAATTTACAGAGAGGTGTGAAGTTTGCATTGAAACATCGGCAGCATGGGAACAGCGTTTACATTCACTGCAAGGCCGGGCGCTCTCGTAGTGCCACCATGGCAGCAGCATATCTAATAGCGGTAAGAGTTCCCCTCTGCCTGCTCATTTTCTTGAACCGATGGCAGCTGTACAAATCCATTGCCCCTTTCTTGCCTGTCCACTCTCCTCTTTACCTCCAATTCTGGGCACCACTTCTGATGACTCTTCTCACCAAAGAAAATGATTCACTTTTCAGGTGAACAAGTGGAGCCCTCAGGAGGCCATCAGATTCATAGCCAACATCCGCCCCTATATCCTAGTACGCCGTGGCCAGCTGCAAGCCCTGGAGAGGTTTTACGCCACAGAGTCTGCGAGGTGGAGAGGCTGAATTTACACACACGAGAAGCAGAGGATCCACGATATAGCACAAAAGCTCTCAATGCCGCCTAATCTCATTACAGTAAATCAGGTTCTACCCGAAGCCACTCCATTAATGGGATTTAAAGAATTGTGGGTAATGAACCAAACTCCTTTGTTTGCAAACTGCAACTTGCCTGCCAGTGTAAATAAATCATCTTTCAGGTGCACACTTCTATTGGATGGTTTAAGTACTATGGCTTCATCTGTCTTATTTTGTTCTCTAGTGTACAGTACACGATTTCCAGCATTCACAGGGCTGGATGAAATACTGTTGAAGGCCTTTCTTCCTGTAACCTGGCACTACTCTGACTTTTGAAAGAGTAAGGAAAGGGGAACAGATGAAAGATTTTGGAAGTTTTATATATTTAAGTTAAAAAAAAAAAAAAAACAAAAAAAAACCAAACTAAACAAAAACTATAGGTTTCTAATTTTTTGTAAGATTTTCTAGTGACTCAAGAAAGATACTAGATTGACAGTACGAGAACTCCACATCCTTTCTTTCTCCCCAGTACTATTCGTAAGCTTTATAGGAGTTATAAAAATGATTTCCTAGCGTGTAGCCAGATGGACTGAGGACCAATGGGTTAATGCTCCCCTGCCAGCAGATGGAGATGGAGTCAGATTTCAAAGCTGACGTGGGTCACCCTACAGACACCCCTGCAGTGACCTCAGCCCTTCAGTATCTCTCCATCTCCCAACAGATGTGGATGTTCTTTCCCTATTGGGATCGCCGTACTCTTTAGAAGAAGAAATTTTTATCTTTAAATTGGAGAAAGATTGAGCCCCGTTCTCCTGCGGTGATACCTAAAGGTCCCTCCCCCCAGCTGAGAATTCCTGAGGTGATTTCCGAGATCCCTCAAGAGCTGTGCCTTAGTTTAGTAGCCGGTTCCTGGCATGGACTTTGCTGCTGAAGCAGCTGAAAGGCAGTGGGTGCAGAAAGCTGAGTGCGGATGTGACTGCCAAAGCCCTCTACCCCTGCAGCTGGAGACCGTCTCTGTACTCAGCCAGTAAGCGCTGAGCCCAGGTAAGTTTAAAAAAAGAGGATTTCCCATTCAGAGACACTGGAGGGGTTTCGGTAAGACTTTTTGCTCAGTGCACCGTACCAACGTCATTCCCCATCCGTTGCTGTAAAGGGAAGTGGGCATCCGAGCGGGTGGAGCTGCCCCACTTCAGGCTTAGTCATACACTGCGTGGTAGGCTGCATCTGTGCCATCTTGCACGTGGTTTTGTGTGCCTTGCATTGCCCTCCATATAGCGTTGGTACATGCGGTGCGTACTGGCTCTGTGCATAAGTGTGTTCACAGTCGTATGCACACTCTTAGGCGCAGAATTCCCGAGCGCATGGGCTGTGCATGCGCCTCATCGTGGCTTGCTTAGGTGCCTGAAATATGTCTTCAAACATAAGCGCCATTCTGTCTGCGCTGCTTGTCATATTAGGGCTACGCAGTCTGCTTCATTTGCCCCTGTCTGGACGGAACCACAGCCGGTAAGGTCTCCCTCTCCCAGCCCTATCGGCAGACCTCGAGACGTGCCTTGCCTCACCAAGGGAGTTCCTGGCAGGGACTCGGACACCACAGATGAAGCAGGGGATCCAGATTCCTTGGAAGATGTAGAAATCCCTCCCATTTTAGAATCATATTGGACCATGCTACGTTTTTTCCATAGAGACGAATTGCCAGCCCTGGTTTCCCAGACTGGAGAAGCTGGGAGTTCCTGGGGCAGATTTCATGATGAAACCTAAGAAGAATCCCATTCTGATGTCTACAGAAAGTTTCTTGCTATTTTCTGGTACTGGAAGCCATCCAGGAGTTGATTGACCTGGAATGGGATGCCCCTGAAGCGAGTTTTAAAGGTGGTCAAGCATTAGAAGCTCTATACCCACTGGATCCTGTGGCAAGAGAATGCCTGCACTTCCCTAAAGTGGATGCACTGGTCTGCGCTATCCCAGGGTGCGCATGATAGACGAATGGAGTCCATCCTTAAGCAAGCCTTTGATGCGACAGCAATGACCTTATAGATTGCTTCCTTCTGTGCCCTGGTGGCTCACTCATGCCTGCTCCTCTCTAGAGAGGTTAATGACTGAGGGACATATTCCAGAGAAGCTATGGAGCCTGCCGCTGCCTTTTTAGCTGACGTGGGCTCTGACCTAGTCTGTACCTCAGCCAGAGGAGTGGCCTCTGTGATAGCGGCCAGAAGACAGCTATGTTTGCAAAGTTGGTCAGCAGACCTCTAAGGCAATCCTCACAAAGATGCCCTTTAAGGGATCACTTCTGTTCAGAAGCAAATTGGAAAAGCTGTCCAGTAAGTGGGGTGAATCTCCAGTGCCCCGATTACTGGAAGATAAGAGAAAGCAGTCACAGTGCCCCTCACCTATGAGTGGTCGATTCAAGGCAGCCCAACACTTTTGGCCCTACAGAATCTCGGCATTTCAGAGGCCTTGGTCCTCAGGGAGGTCTCTGTCCTTTCAGAGCAGATAGCCCAAGAGAGAGACAGGTTCTGGTTCAGGTTCGGCCTGAACTCCCCAATGAAGGTTTGCCGACCCATCCACAGAACGAGGAGATAGGGAGTCGACTATCCCTCTTCTACCAGCGGGTGTCGAGATCACATCGGAGAAATGGGTACTGGATGTCATACGAGAAGGATACGCACTGGAGTTTCACAGCACTCCTCGGGACATGTTCATGATGTCTCCTTACCCCCCTCAGCACAAGAAGCAAGCAGTGGAGTCTACCTTGATAAGGCTCCTCAAATTGAGGGCTATAATTCCAGTACCTGCATACTAAGGAAAATACGGAGTGTTATTCCATCTATTTCATCATATCCAAGAACGAGGGTTCCTTTCACCCCATCCTGGACCTCAAAAGTGTCAACTGACACCTAGGAGTAATTCATTTCCGTATGGAAACTCTGTGCTCCGTGATAATGGCTGCACAACCGGGTGAGTTCTTAACTTCCTTGGACCTCTCCGAGGCCTACCTTCAAATTCCAATCCGGCAAGAACAGCAGCTTTTTCTACGCTTTGCGGTGCTGGGGCGCCATTATCAGTTCCGGGCGCTGCCCTTCAGCCTGGCCACCACCCCCAGAACATTTTCTAAGATTATAGATCATAGCGGCAGCACTGAGAAAAGAGGGAATCCTGGTACACCCATACTTAGACGACTGGTTGATCCGGGCGAAGTCATGGGAAGAGAGTCTCCGGGTGACCAGCAGGGTGATGTCCCTGCTTCAGGAGCTTGGTTGGGTCGGATAAAAGCAGCCTCAAGCCATCCCAGTCCTTGGAATATCTGGGATTCTGGCTCGATACCAAGCAGGGCAAAGTCTTCCTTATCCACAAAGGTGGGAGGAAGTTGATATCCTGAGTGGGTCGATTGATGAACACGATACACTCCAAGGTGTGGCGCTATCTTCAGGTCCTAGGTTTGATGGCATCCACCCTGGAGGTAGTACCGTGGGCAAGGGCACACATGCCGCCACTTCAACGATCCCTGCTGTCTCGTTGGAACCTGCTGGGTAAAGAATATTCTATTCGCCTCCATCTACTGATGGAAGTATGTTCTCGGCTCCAGTGGTGGCTTCAAGAAGCTCACCTGGGCAAGGGTGTAAGCCTGTTCCCACCGAACTGGCTGGTCCTCCCGACAGACATGAGCCTCCAGGGTTGGGGAGGAACTGATGGCCCAGGGCATTGGTCCAAGGAAGAAGCGCTCTGAAACAAACTGCCTGGAAGCCTGGGCAGACAGATTGGCATGTCTACAGTTCAGCCACATACTCCAGGATCAGGCGGCCCACGTGGTGTCGGACAACACAACAGTAGGCTATATCAACCACCAGGGGGGATCCAAGAGCCAGCAAGTGTCTCTGAATATAGATCTCCCTATGGAATGGGCGGAATTGAATCTACAGATGATCTCAGCTTCCCTCGTCACAGGAAGAAACAACATCAGAGTAGACTTTCTAAGCAGGGAGAGTCTGGATCCGGAAGAATAGCATTGTTGGCCAGAGCCTTTCAACTGCTGGTAGATCACGGGGGCCTCCCATCCATTGACCTGCTGGCCGCATCTGCGAAGGTTTCACGATTCTTCAGTCGCATAAGAGATCCGCAATCCCTGGGGATCGATGCCCTTGTTCAGACCTGGCCAGAAGAGGACTTGCTATACACCTTCTCTCTGTGGCCCCTGCTGTGCAGAGTCATTCGCAGGATCAAGCACCACAGGGGATTAGGCCTTCTAGTGGTTCCAGATTGGCCTAGGCACCCATGGTAGGCAGACATGTGGAGACCCCCTTGTGCCTCCCACTGCACAGGGTCCTTCAAGAGGATCAGGCTCTATTCTTGTCTTACAGTTTGGCCCTTGAGATGGCTCACTTCATGAAGCGTGGATATTTGGCAGCAGTAATTACCACCTTGCTCCACGCGGAAGTTCTCGACATCCTTAGCGTATGTGCGAGTCTGGAGATTATTTGAGGTCTGGTGCAAGGAACGCGGTGTTGCCCCTTGGACGGTCAAAATTCCTCTGGTTCTGGAATTTTTACAGGATGGCTTGAATAAAGGGTTGTCCCTTAACTCCTTGAAGGTATAGGTAACAGCTCTCTCCTGTTTCAGAGGTAAAGCGAATGTCGGCACATCTGGACATGGCCTGTTTTCTAAAAGGGGTAAAGCACCTCTGGCTACCCCTATGGTGGCCGGTTCCCTTGTGGAATCTTAATCTAGTATTGGAGTTTTTGGCAGGGCCCTCCTTTCAGCCACTGTGCAGTCTGTCCTTACCCCTGTTAACCCTGAAAACTGTGGTCCTGGTGGCGATATGCTCAGCTCGTCGCATCCCTGAACTACAGGCATTGTCGTGTCGGGAACCATTCCTCCGGATGACCCCAAGAGCTTACTTGCCCAAGGTAGTCTCGGAGTTTCATATGAATCGGTCCATTTCATTGCCATCCCTAGATAGGCACAAGGACACAGAAGACTGCCTCCCCTTTTATACTTCAGTAGGCTTTTGGTGCGGTATCTGGAACTTTCAGAACTGGTGCACAAGACGGATCGCTTGCTTGTTCTTCACGGTGGAAGGAGACAAGGTGAACCAGCCTTGCTGGCTACCATAGCTCGCTGGATCAAGGAGGTGGTCACGGGACCTTATGTAGAGGCAGGATCGCCATTACCCTTTCAGGTTAAAGCTCATTCCACTAGGACTCTGGTAGTATCCTGGGCGGAAGCTAAACAGCTATCTTCCGTCGACATCTGCTGAGCGGCAACATGGTCCTCCTTGCACACGTTCTCTAGGTTCTATCACCTGGGCGTTCAGGCCCGAGAGGACGCAGCCTTTGCAAGGGCGGTGCTAACCAGACCACGGGCAGCCTCCCGCCCCGATCGGGAGTAGCTTTTGTACATCCCATTGGTTCTGAGTCCATCTGGCTACACGCTAGGAAATGGAGAAATTACTTACCTGATAGTTTTTTGTTTTCCTTAGTGTAGACAGATGGACTCAGCATCCCGCCCACGGCTGCCCAAGAACGGTTTCAAGGAATCGTCCATGAACTGAATATCCATTCCAAGAGGTTATGGGTAAACAGTCACCCAATCCCTGGATCAGGGCATCTATAATCTTGCTGGGATTCAGCATTTGTTTGGTTGAGTACAGTTATCCGTTTTTAATCAAGTTTTTTCACAGTGGCTTCTGAAGAGAATACTGAAGGGCTGAGGTCACTACAGGGGTGTATATAAGGTGATGTCAGCTTTGAAACCTGACTCTGCCTCCAGGGGAGCATATAACCCGTTGGTCCTGAGACAATCTGTTTACACTAAGGAAAACAAAATTATCAGGTAAGTAATTTCTCCACTATGCAAAACAATGTTTCATGGACTGAGAATTACTACAGGCTATGTAGCACCTGGCAACTGTTGCTCACACCACAAAGGTTTTCTTTTAAAGACTCTGTAGGTGTCTTTCCTTGGTGCCTGTCTTCCCCACTATAATTCTCATTACTACACGATCATCTTTCATGCTAAACAAAAACAGTCTTATAGAGGAGGACATATATAATATGTACAGATTGTGGACTATAATATTTATTACTGCTTAGTTGACAAGTTTCAGATATCAGACATAGGACCAACTCGACTAAGCATTTCCCATAAACCATGAGACAGAAATGAGCCACCTAACCCAAAAATATTGGGCCCTGATGGAAAATAGTTGACCGATTGTCCTAACCTCAGGGGCCTGTCTATGGCCATGTTGATCAGATCTGAGAAGCTGGGTCTATGCTGCTACTTTGGATCTTACAGGATCACGTTACCTGGTTGTTTATCCACTGTAATCCTTTGTCCACCAGAGGCCTTGGGCGGGAAGAGAAAGAAGAATCCCTCAAATCCATGGCAGCACCAGATTCCTTTGTACAATGTTCTGTTCAGTGGCTGTAAAACTACAACACCTTGGTGTTCTCTTTGGTTGGGATACCCCATCTTCCGTGAATGAGACATATCACTCCTCCAACAGCTCCCATTCCCCGGGGTCTAATTTTCCCCGACTGATAAAATCCGCCTGAATGTTGTTCACTGCGGCAATGTGAGATGCTGCCAGCCGCTCCAAGTGCTGCTCTGCCTAGAGTATCGACTCCCGCGCCTCTCGAGCCACTGCCTGATTCTTGGTTCCGCCTTAATGGTTACACCATCTTCGCATTGTCTGATAGGATCCAAACTGGATGGCCACATAACCTTGGCAAATAGGCAAGCAATGCAAAATGCTCTACTCTAGTCTCTAACTGATTAGTAGGCCATGAGGCCTGCAGTTTCGACCACTGGTCCTGTGCTAACTGATCTTGCCACACTGCCCTCCATCCGGAGAGGTTTGCATTGGTGGTTACTATTAGCTAATTCAGCTTCTCCAATTCCATACCACGCTCGAGACTGTCCCTGGCTTCCCCCTCTATGGAAGAGAAAGATGAAACTCTTCCAATAACGGATTCCAGTGGGAGAGTAGAGCCCCCTGCAGTGGCCACAGATGTGCTAACACCCAATGATTTAATTTCAAGGTCTAGGCCATAGAACCCAGGACCTGTAAGAAGTCCCAGACTCTGGGCATCAAAAGCTCTAGCAGAAGCCTAATCTGACTGCAGTTTCAGCACTCTCTCTCAGGAAAGCTGCTGTCCTCGGGAACAAAGGAAGAGGAGAACTGACCGTTGCCTCGCTTCCCACTCCCCTCCCCTCCAGAGATACCATAGGCTGAGAGGCTGTCCCAACATGGGCAAAAGCTGTAATTATCAAATCGCTTTGAGCTTCTAGACAGCACTCACACAAATGGAGAGAGAGTGAGGACTGAATTGCTATCAGATGGCAAGCCTCACATATAGTTAGGCGCTTAGACCTGTTCGTCTTTGGCGCCTAGCTCTTGAACTTCAGTTCTAAGCAGCCTCCTGTACGCACACCAATGCCACCTGGGCATACATGCACACCTCTCCAGGACGTGCACAAATACTCACTCAAGACTAGGTTGCGGTTGTACACACACAAGTACATGTGCAAATATATTTATAAATGATCTGGAAAGAAATACGACGAGTGAGATAATCAAATTTGCAGATGACACAAAATTGTTCAGAGTAGTTAAATCACAAGCAGATTGTGATAAATTGCAGGAAGACCTTGTGAGACTGGAAAATTGGGCATCCAAATGGCAGATGAAATTTAATGTGGATAAGTGCAAGGTGATGCATATAGGGAAAAATAACCCATGCTATAATTACACAATGTTGGGTTCCATATTAGGTGCTACAACCCAAGAAAGAGATCTAGGTGTCATAGTGGGTAACACATTGAAATCGTCGGTGCAGTGTGCTGCGGCAGTCAAAAAAGCAAACAGAATGTTGGGAATTATTAGAAAGGGAATGGTGAATAAAACGGAAAATGTCATAATGCCTCTGTATCGCTCCATGGTGAGACCGCACTTCGAATACTGTGTACAATTCTGGTCGCCGCATCTCAAAAAAGATATAATTGCGATGGAGAAGGTACAGAGAAGGGCAACCAAAATGATAAGGGGAATAGAACAGCTCCCCTATGAGGAAAGACTAAAGAGGTTAGGACTTTTCAGCTTGGAGAAGAGACGACTGAGGGGGGATATGATAGAGGTGTTTAAAATCATGAGAGGTCTAGAACGGGTAGATGTGAATCGGTTATTTACTCTTTCGGATAGTAGAAAGACTAGGGGCCACTCCATAAACACGCTTTGCGCATAAGCAAATTAAAACCTGCAGAAGACCTTTACCCCGCTCAGAGTTGACTCCTTGGTGCAGGTGCCTCTCTGTGGGACAGGGAACTGCCGGCAATAGTTGAGGAGGGGATTCCTCTGCCTTTCCCACTGACGCTGCTAGGCAATCAAAATTGCCGTTTCTGTGTTGACAGGGAGAGCCCCAGCACTAGACCCTGTCACCCACTGGTCTGGCCATGCTTGACGTAGAGCCCCCCGAAACGCCATGCTGTTCCTCCCCACGGCACCTCCTTGTGTCTGAGAACACAAGGATACATAAAAACCAATTCTTTCCTTTGGTGCAGGTTCCAGGAGCACAGGCCACATGGCAGATCAGAAAAAAGCCAGAGCATTGGCTATATCAGTCTCCTTTCACCAAACTTCAGTCACCCAGCCCAGGACAAACCATATAAAAAGGATACCTCCCAGATCCACTGACGTCTGCAGAACTGCCAGCAGGTTCCACCACTTTTCATGGGGGATGAGGGATATTCACCACCAGATAGCCCACCCCATGGACTTCCGAACCGAGCTATCAGAAGGGTCACCAACCCGCTGCTCGTCCGCCTCAAACTGGGGGGGGGGGGGGGGGGGTGGCCGGCTCCACCAGAACTTCACAACCCCCTGGGAGGATCCAGAAATTTTGTCTTTTATTTCTTTCCAAACTGCAGGTTTTACACCATCTGCTAGAGACAGAAATACTGAGGGACTGCAGGTGGCAGCTCATGTTATGTGGCAGTGTCAGTGAAACTTTCTCTGTCTCCATCTGCTGGCAGGAAGGTAAAAGCCCAGGAGCCTGGACTGATCTGGGTACGTACAGGGAACCTACTTGTGTGAACTGGCCTGTCTATCCTAAACAAAAGTAAATTATCAGGTAAAATAATTCCACCTTAGAACCAAAAGCAGTATATCTGCACTGGATGGGACTATGGGACATGAGTGAAAGCAAATTGATACTCATTTTTGGATGTAGAGGGGAGAATTGCACCCCTTCTGTTTATCTTGCTGATTCACCTAGGAGGCAACAACCTTGCACTCTGCCAAGGGGTTGAAATCAGAGTAGGAATTTTCAAAGACTTGACTAATACTTTTTTCCTCAGAACTAGGATTGTGTGGTCAGATATTATCCCAAGGAGAATATGAAGAAATAAAAATGGGCATAAAAATGATGGCATCAAGAAAAAAAGCTCCATGAAGATGGAGATAGGGTATAATGTATAAATTTAAAAATAAAATATGGGTAAATTGGAAGATATCGAAGCACGTTTAGGGAGACCAGGAGCCCGGAACACAGATAGAGGCTGCGATTATAGAATTAAAAAGCTGGGTCCATTTGGAAGGCTGGAAATTATAGTAGTGACTCAGAGCTGGGTCTGTCTGGCAGGTGCAATCATTACTAGGGGACCCCCAACCCCAGCACTCAAGAGCCACAACCCTGAGAGATTTGCATGCATTATCTCCATTGTATGTTCTTATGTATGCAGATCTATCTCAAGCATCTAGGACAGTGTTTCCCCATCCCTCTCCTGGATTATTTTATTCTAACCAGTCGGCTTGTCAGGATCTACATGAGAAATGTCCATACATTGGGCACCCAAGGTATGCAGCTCTATCCCATGCATGTATCTGGTAGATTAAAAATGATAAGAAGGGAGGGAGGAGTACACCACCAGCAGGCAGTATCTTCCTAGTATGAAAAGCTCAAGGATAAGTGGCCATAATAGGAAGCTGAAGGAAGGCCCAAAAGGATATTGAGACATAGCGGCAGAATGTAATCATGCATAAATGAGACCCAAAAGGACCTTAGCAGAGGAGGCTTGGAGAAGACAAGTGACAGCACCGTAGGCAGGCATAAATGCTGAATGGACCCAGGGAACCTTTCCTGATGTCAACTGTGTTTCTTAGATCGTCATCGCTAATTCTTCACCTAGCAGGAAGAGGATGTTCGGTAATATCCAGAATAAATTTGGATTTATGTAATACCTTTTATTAAAAAGGATGTCAGTGTGTTTTACAAAGTAATATCAGAAATATACACACAGCCACTTCTGGGATGGACAGCCTTGCATCTCATTGCTGGAGCTTGAATTACATTCTAGAGGATAAAGGAGCACAGAAGAAAATATGATACACAATTACAGTTCAGCAAACAGAGGCACTGGAAAATTCCAAGTTATATGATTTATCCTTGGTCATACAGTGATGGATAGGATTAAAACTTGCATCCCAACAGTTCTCGGGAGCCATGTTTCAATGGTCTAGCTATTTAGACCATGGGATAAAAGATAGAAACCAGCACTATTAGAGTCTTTATCGCTGCTTGTACAGAGTCCCAGCCAGTAGCAAAAGAGCTGCTTGCAGCCATACAGATGAAAGTTGATATTGTCTGGAACAAGTGCAGATGCAGGACAGTGGATGCCCACAACTGCTGAGGCTAAGCACAAGCAGAGACAGACGTACCTTTGCCTTTTATTTGTACTGTTTTTGGAATAGCAAATTCTCTCTCCAGAAATTCAGGCTAACAGGAACTGCAGATTAGTGAGTAAAACCCGGCTGCCGCTGGTTACAGTCACCACAGAAGTGGCGGGGTTAAGTTTGAAGGTGCTAGCATCTCCTTTTTTGTAGCGGTCCCGAAAGACATAGATGTAACCATTACAACTAGCAATTTTCCAAAGGGAGGGGGCTGAGCTCCAGGCTTGCGGAAGGCACAGTCTCGTAAAGCTATCCAACAAGGGATTATAACAAAGCAGGGAGTCTCCCTCGGCCACGATAAACACCAGATCCTTGTGCACGGCTGCATGCATGTGCCCAGCCAGCGGCAGCAAGTAGGGCTTCACGTGGCACTTTTCTGTGGCAGTGTCAAAAGACTGGATGAGACGCGAAGGTTTGGTGAAAAAGTCCAGGTCGTTCTCCTCGCCCCCCATTAGGTAGATCACCCCATTCAGTGCAACCCCAGCAGCTCCAGAGATGGCTACTTCTAGTGGGCTGCTCTCCATCCAGACATTGTCCTGCACTCTGTAATAAATGATGGCATTAGAGAGGGTGTCCTGCAGCGTCTTGCCACCCAGCGAGTAGATGGCATCCTTGCTGGGCACGGACACAAGGGTGTGCTGCAAGCGATCGCGGGGCAGAGGAGCACAGCGCTCCCAGTCCATGGTCTCCATGTTACATTTCCACATGCGCCGGGGGATGGAGCCTCCCACCACGTACAGGTCGCCGCCATGCTTGCATGCCGCCGTGATCTGGTGGCACAGGCTGTTCTGGCCACACACGCTGATGGAATCATCCTCGGCACAATGCAGAGAGACTGCGATGGAATGGGTGCGCGACTCCTCCTTCCCAATCAAGTAGATGTGAACGTTTTCACCAATTTCCTAGTCGGTAAAACAGGAAAAGTATATTACGTCACAGGCGACTAAGCAGCTTCTGTGATACCAGAAGCAGAAAGACACCCTCTTAATTCTCGAGAGTCTGGAGCAAGCGTGACACTTTTGGCTCGTGCCCCAGCCTGAATGGATTACGCGTTCATCTTAGACTCTAGCCTGACTGGACCACACGTACGCCCTGGGCCCACTCCACTGGGGCAGTGAGGTGGTGTTTTACCTTCAGGCTTGATGTCAGTGTCTCGGAAAATCTTTCCCTTTCTTCCTTGTTGAAGTTGATCCAGGTTTCTATAGCGACAGTTGGATTCTGGGAACAGGGAACGCCGTCTGAGCAAAAGGCAGAGAAATAACACAGCAAACGCTTAAGCACGGAGAAAGTAGTTATAGAAAAATGTCCACTCAGTCTGCGCACCGGCCACATGCATGGGGGAGATAGGTCACATTTTAGGTTGTAAAGATTACAATCCCGGGGGCGTATGTGGCAGTTTGTTTTGGATTGCAGACCTCAACTGCTAGTTGGTGATGAAACTGGGAACTTAAGTTTTGGGCTCAGATTTCAGTTGGGGGGTTGGGGGGGGGGGGAAATACCATTTGACAAGCGTACTCCAGAATCAGGAATGTGCCCAGTTACTACCCCCCCCCTCCCCCAAACTGAATCATAATCTGAAAAGCATTCAATTTGTAACATACAAACTCTGTTACACATGATAAAATCAGAATGCAACAGTCTCCCATAACTGATTTGTTGCACTTACATTCTGCTACACCAAACAAGTCCATCTGAGGGGATTACACCATAATAAAACAAACAGGCATGTACCCTCACTGCATAGTCATATACACCTCTGCCACTCTGTACACACTCATACACTCACCACTTCATGCACCAACTACATACGCTTGCATGCACCTCTGACCTACCACTAACACACACACCAGCAACACAATTTCATAGCCATTTAAATCTCAGCAGTATTCCTGCCTGCCCCTCATCTCCCAGGAAACCACTAAGCCAGTTTTTCTACTCATGGAGCCACCTGGCTATTTCCTTTGAGGCTCCCTGATCAGTACCTACCTAGATGCTTGACTAAGTCATAACCCACTTCTTCGCATTTAGTCCACTCAGTTGTCCATGCCTTATTTACCTCTAAGTTTTTAATTCACTTCACCAACCAACATCAGTTTTACAATATTCTACTCCTCACCGACACTATGCCAAGTCCATATTTCATCTTCCAAATCCTTACACCTTACTTATGGAATTAACATCCTCCTTACGTCTCTTTCCTCACCCTGATTTTATCTCAACACTTCAGTCCTCCCTCAGAAACTATTTTCTTGTCTTCTCTTGGATCTCAGATTCCCCATTCTTATTATTTTGGCTTTCCCAGTGTGAAACTTTGCATATTATATATGTATTTGCCATGTTCTTGCATACAATAAACACCCTTTAGTGAAAAGGATAATTTGCACACACTCTTGCACATCCATCAGGTATATATATTTTTTCAAATGCATAGAATATTTACAAACATTAATACAAAAGATCAAAAGAGACCTTTATGTAAAATCAGTAACAGAAGTCCTGGTACTATAAAAGTCAGGAGACAGAGAAAATGTGCCTTCTGAAACAGGAGTCCTGAGACCATAATCCCAGAAAGAGACCTCTGAACAGGGTGACAGATTGAGTCATTAGATCCACATTCATGACCTTAAAAAGATATCTAATGACTGCAGGTCTAGTCTCCTGGTAAACAGTTGCATTCGGGTTGGGTAGGTTGGCAGGCTAGGTGCTTGAGTAAATGGAAACCTGTACCAGAAGAGATTTGGGGAGGGAGAGAGTGCAGCTGTTTGATGCTGAGTGCTTAGGAGGGATAGAAAGTGGTAGAAAGAAATTGTGGAAAGAGGGATCTGCAGAGGAAAGCCAATGAGGCATCATGCTTGAGGAGGCATGAGAGAGATTGGGATGAAAGGAGTGTGCCAGATATAAAAGGTAATTTGTACAACAGAGAAAGAGAGAGACTGTAGAGCAGACAGCAAAATGAGTAACTATAAAAAGTAACAACATACAAGAGAAAACTAGTTGAATTTAGAGGGAAAGAGAGCGTGTTTGTGAGCACTTCCAGGCCCACAATCCCAAAGTGGGCAGAAAATGGAAAACACTGGGCCTCTTCATTTACTTTTTACAATAAAGGTAAAAATTTGTGCTGGATCTCAGCCAGGGCAAAGGTCAGGCCTGAAGTTTCAGTAAGCAACTACTTATGTAAGAAAAAGGTGCTTGACTCAGTAAGGGCCTGAGTTACTAAGGCTTTTCCCCATTCTGTCTATGGGGAATAAAGTTTAGTAAAGCAGGTCCTAAATGATCAAATTTTTGTGGAGTTGGGGTGTGTCTAAAGGAATTTCACTGTTTACGTTCCATTTACCAAAATATTTTTGAGAATGGATCCTTACTACAAAATATGATTTGGCCGGTATTTAGTAATTAGCTAAATCAGAATGTCCATCAGATATTATAGGAGGTATCTATCAAGAAAGTTAGATTTCTTCCAGCCAGCACCTAGATCATGCACCCTACGACCTTAAATCCAAAAGCTGATAGCTGAACCTCTGAAAATCTAACTCAGGTGCTGTATTTCAGACTCCTTATGAGTTAGATCTGATATACTGGTAGAGGCAAACCTGTAATTATATCAGTCAGCAACCGCAAGGGTAGGTTCAGGAACTCCTCTGTGTCTTGGAGCTGGGACAGGTGCGTTTTAGCACAATGCTTTGCTGCTGTGTAAAGTGGGATGTCACTATGCTGATCCGCTAGCCACATAATCTGCAGACAGTTTTTCACTTGCACGGTGCGGGCCAGGAATCGTGAGCATTCCTCAAAGAGAGAGGACAACTGGTACATGTCCGCCACCTCATAGGTCTCCTGAAGTTCTTCCACCCTCAGCTTTACAGTTCCATGATAAATATAGTCAAGCAGCAGCTGGAAAACTGTCTCACTGACATCCTGCAGCTCAATGACTCTGTTGTGAGCTTCTTTGAGGTTGGACGTAAGCATGGAGCGAAAGAAGCAGCTCTGAGCGGATAGCACAAGCCGATGCAATTGGAACTCCTTCCCTTCTACACATATAGTGACATCAGCAAAGAGCTGGTCTTCCAGACACAGTTTCATGATGCTGTGAGCCACACGGCTGCAGTGAGAACGGTCTGTGAATGTGTAATTTACAAAATAGTTTTCTTCACTTGAACCACTAAGATGCTGTGCTGCGGCTTCCTCTGTGGAGTCCATCTTTGTGTATGTATTTAAATTCCAGAGGTCTGAAAGAAAATAAAGCAAATGAGGTGAATACGTTATCAGTGCTTTGTCCCTTACTGTCCCCAACCCTATTAGAATTCTTTATGATTATAACCTTAATCCCTGCAATTGGGTCAAGACTAGAACTAGACTCCAGAAAGCAGTACCATAAATTAGCTGTCAATCACAATACACAAATGTTCTCAAAGAAAGAAGCAAGAGAAGGTGACTACCTGGCGCTTAGTTATCAAAAAACAGCAATCAGACCTTGTGTTTCAACTACTATTTTAAAGAAGGTTTTCAAATTGAAAAATCTGCTTTAAAACAGGAATTGAACCCCAAGCTTGAGTCCCCTGCTCAGGAAGTCACTCTATGTGATGAACATAAGCATAAGTATTTGTAATAGGGCAGAGGTATTGTGCATTTTCCCCATTGACACTAAATCTTTTTAATACACCTGGCCCATAATGTCAGAATGTGACCCATAAATAATATTCCTCTTAAAAATCAATGCATCTTATTTTAATCACGGTGTGCTGCCGTTAGTCTTGTTTACTTAGATACACAGTCGAAATAAAGATCAATCAGCAAGAGTTAGTTCAATTTAAAAAAAAGCATCACTTACAACTTGTTGGTTGACCTTTAGTTCTATTTAATTATATAAGGTGAAACCAGTTATCAACGTCCCCGCAATACGAATTGCTCTCGGACAGGCCCTGTTTGATGCATTAGTAAACCTTGACGATCAGGGAAACAAAACAAGCAGGCAATAAACCCGCCTCCCTCACGGAGGGGCCTGGCACAACAATCCCGCTGACAAAATGAGGCCAGGGGCATAAACAGGTAGCGAATACTGAAACCATGAAGCAGGGATTCCGATCCCCCGGCCCTAAGCAGCAAAGCATCGCAGAGGAGAAGCACTAATCGAGGAGGAGCCCCCACCCCCCCAGACAAGGAAGAGAAGGGCTCCGGAGGCCCAGCACCCTTCCATCTCCCCCACCCCCACGCCTCCCGGCACCTATGGCCACAAGGGCAGCGACGGTTTATTTTAAAATCAGGCTCCCCCGCCCCCCTCCCGAGAAGAGATCCAACGCCAAAAGAAAAAAAGAGCCCGGTTCAGCTCGGGCTGCGGCTTCCCCCCCCAGCGTGCGTGAATCCCTCCCGCCCCGTTACCAGCGCTCCCTCCTCTCATCCCGCAACTCCCTGGCCGTGAGGAGCGGGGGGGGGAACGGAATGGCGACTGCACCACCACCAAGCTTCCGCTTCCGCCCCGCGCTGTCCTTGCGGGCAAGTCTCCCAGGTACTTCCGGTTGGGAATGGCGGCCTGCCTGAGGGCCCTGCTCCGCGGCGCTGGGAGAGGTAAGGACGGGAGGGCCAGCGGCTCCGACAGGAGGAGGAGGGGTCGGTGGCAGCGGCAGCGGCAGCTTCTTTCCCCCGCAGCTCCCGGGTTATCGGTGCAGCGCGTTTCTTCCTCCCCCGCTCTCTCCTTCCTCCCGTTACCGTACGGGTCCCCGCTGCCTGCCACTGCTCGGCTCTTTTTTCCCCACCGGCTCCTCTGCCGCCCCCCGACTCTTTTCTTCCTATTCATCCCTTCGTTAATCTGTTCTTGCCCTTGCTTCTCTCACTCTCTCAAGGGCAAAGTGCGCTAAAGGAGGCCTTATTTTGTATTTGTTGGGGAATGGATTGGTATATTTGGCGACATGGGTTATCTTTTCATTGTCTTTTAATTAAAATCGTTTTTGTTAATTTCAGCTGCTCTTCAGCGCCCTGCATTTCTGTTACAAACCAGGTTTGAGGGAACAGCAACAGAAACCAAGCGTATGTTCCATATATTTTTTCTGAGATTATATAACAGAACATTGGATACATAAATTATATTTAACTAGAAGAGGGGCATATGCTGGGTAAAAGAATGCTAGTTAAACTAGGGAGGAAGAGGGGCTGGCAAGTAATGTATTCTTAAAACCAACAATCTATTGTGGAAATAAAGTACATTTGGGGTGAAGAAGCTAACATATCCACATGCCCAAATGACAGAGACCCCTGCTATGCTGGAGGGAAGTGCTGCTGCTTCTGCTGGCAGGAGACAGCCTCCTTCCTTGATGTCGAGCATATTTCCTCTGTGCTTTACCCCATCCCACCTGGATGGCAAGAAGTCAAACTCATCTCTCTTGGGCCATAGTTAACAGTCTAAGCCATGGGGCCAGCCTATTAAAACAGCTCTTTAAAAGCAAATGTCAATATAGTTTGACCTGATCATTCTGAAGTATGATATTGCTCTTTTATAGCTTTCAGGTTCAGTTCCTAATAGCTAGATGTTTTCATGAACCCCCCCCCCCCCCAAAGGCTTGGTGACATAACATGTACCACGAGGAAACAAAGAAGAAAGCTATTTTTTTCCTAAAATATTTGCCAGATCCATTACTCAAAGATCTTGTTTATGTCTGTTTGTATTTTTAATGCTTTAACTTTTTCAATATTTGTGTATTTTGATTTTTATGTTTTATTTTATTATTCACTTAGCTCAATTTTGTGTTAGGTGGATGATAAATACTTGTATGTATAAATAAATAAACTTTATGCAAAATAAGAATGACAACCTTAGGATGTTTATTAAAATGTTTGACAGAGGGCCACCTCACAATTAATATTGCAAATAATTGAAGTTGTCAGGATTTTTACTATGAGGTCCATATCCAAAAGCTATTTAGAAGGATAACCAAAAGTTATCCATCTGAATAGCAAAATAGGCATATTCAGCCAGTTATCCAGATATAATTTAGCCAGGTAACCCCTCCCTGGAATGCCTCTTTTAAGTTATGTGGCTAACAGCCAAATATTGCTGGATAACTTTAGATCTGCTTCCAGATAATATGCTACTTAACCAGATGTCTTTAAAAGATATCCGGCTAAGTAGTGCTGTCATAAGCAAAAGAAATAAAAGGGCCAGTGGGCTAATCCCCTCCCTCCCCCACCAAAACAATATACAAAGGCCCTGTCGAGCCATGCTGTCCTCACCCCATCCCAAACCTTTTTTAAGCCTGGAGACAAGTCCGGCATTGTACGCCAGGCCCCTTGTCCCAGTTTTTACTAACTAGGATGATCGGCCTGCACCCCCACCCTTTTGCCCCCCAGTCACCCGCAGGGATGATGTGTGGCACTGCCTCCCCTGATACCTTGGTTTTCCCTGCTGGGAGTTAGGGACCTACTGCCCCACTCCTGGTGCCTCCATTGCTGCCTCTTCAGAGCAGATAACTTTAGACCTGCTTGGGGGGGGGGGGGTCAGTGCCACATCTTACCCTGGGGTGGGGGGGAGGAGCAGGCTGATCAACCTGTTGCATATTGGCTTCTATATTTTTTGTGTCCCGTCTCTTATGAGTTAAACTCCTATTTTAAGGCAAACAGTAGAGTCTAGGATATAGTAGGTATAAAATAGTCCTTTAGCCCGACAATGGCATTCTGTGGAACTTAGTATGCGAGTTACAATGGCTGGGACACCTTTCCTCTGGAACTCTGCGGCATCCCCATCTTTGACCGGTCTGAGGAGTAGAAACTGTGCTCTGGAATAGACCCCTGATCTCCCACTGCCTTTGGGTCAGCCCTAGTGTGACTGTTTTATTTGCAGACCTGTTTTGTTTTGCTTTCCTCAGTTAATCTTCTCTGCTGCTGTTCTTTGCAGCCACGGTTCGCCCACAGGATGTGGCAGTGCAGAAGCAGCTCTCTGTCTTTGGAGAGTATGTGGCTGAGATTCTGCCCAAGTATGTACAGCAGGTTCAGGTAAGTGTTGGTAACAGCATTGATTGTTACAGCCGACAACTGAATTCTGCATGTCTGTGTGTGTGTGTGTGCATGCGCACAGGACAAGGTTGTGGAGAGGTAAAGACTCTCTGGTGAAATTTCCTGTATCATCTCTTTCTTAGAAAATATAACCAGCATGGATAGATTAAAGTTATTGTTTGTAAAGAGAAGCATGGAGAATGACTTGATAGGGAGTAGGTGATTGAGGACAGTGATTATTTGTTCTCCAGTTCCACTTCAGATAGGACAAGTAGTAAGTGATTTAGGTTAGACTTAGTAACATTTTCAAGACTGGGACCAGTTACTTTGAGAGGTGTTTCCATTGCTAAACTCTCAGACACTATTGGCTTCTTTTTGGATCTGTCTGGTTACAAAATCAATTGAGTCACATCAGAAGTTCTCCCTATTAATATTCATTGTACACAAGCTATTTTAGATCCTTATTTCAGTGGATGTAGGAGGGGTTAAGGACTTAGGATTGATATGCCATAATGATTTAGAGCATTTTGATTAATATTTTATAAAATAGGTTTACTTCAGGTTGTGGTCACTATTATCATAGTGGGGAAGATCTGAGGTTATAAACATTTTCAGATAAATTATATGCAAATCCTTAATGGTTGGAGGTGGGAAGAGAACTCGACTTTCCTTTTCCCTGTGTCATATTCTAGGAATGGGTCTATAAAAATTAAGGACAATTTAGAATTGATGTCACTTTGTAGCGCATTTTGGAATCTGGTGATTCATTGAAAATTCAATGAAAAGACACCACCAGAATGTGTGGGGTTTTGTACGTTTACAAAATGCTGGGTGCATCTAAGACGAATGACGACAAGTAGAAAGAAAAGATTGTCCTCTCCATAAGTACATCATTTGATGGGCAAACATTTCTGATCCCTCATCCACCAACCCCAGCAACTTCTCTTATTTCTTTATAAATTACTCTTTCTAGAAAGAGGTTTTGTAAAATAATTTAGGCGAATCAGCCCAGGGGGCTTGTTGGCAGTGCTGTGCATTGCAGTGAGGAAGACCTGGGCTTGAATTCAGGCTCAGGTTGACCAAAGCTGGGAATACTACAGAGGCAGCTTGATGCAGGGTTCTGCAAGGAGCCTTAAAGGGGATATTGTAAATATCATAAAGTAATTTATAAAGAAATAAGAGAAGATATTGTAAATAATCTTTAAGTTATTTATTTTATCCCCTTCAGTTCTCTTACTCCCCTCTGTCCCTATTTTTCTCCCTCCCAGTTATTTTACCCCTGGTTTTTTGTAACTGCATTCCCCCTTGCACTAGTTTAGTTCTACTGTTCATGGCACCCCTTGTTTTCTATGTAAACCGACATGATGTGACCTGTTCATGAATGCCGGTATATAAAAAAATCTAAATAAATAAATAAAAATTTAAAAGCCAGACGAGCCAAAACCAGGAGATACTATAGAGGATGTGTAGATAATAAAATAAAGATAAATTTCCTAGCGTGTAGCCAGGTGGACCCAGGACCAATGCCAGCAGGGGCCATGGAGGGAAGGAGTATAGCATCTCTTCTTCCAGCCAGGTCTGAACGAGAGCCCTGATACCCAGATTGTGAAGCCCTAATATGACAAGCAGTGCAGAGAGAAAGGCGCTTATGTTTTTTGGCTGCCAGAGCCATTGGCAGTGGTAACTGTATGTTCTGCCAGCTCGCGCTTAAAGTTTTGTGCGCACAGATTTTGGGCGCCTAGGCGGGATGCAGCGAGGCGCATGCACAGCCCATGCGCCCGGCTTTACCTGTATTCTGCGTATAGTAAATGGTGCGCGTATGTGCGCAGAGCCAACGCACTGGGCATACCGATGTTCTATATAAGGCAACACAGCACGCACAGAGACAAGATGGTGCTGCCGCGGCCTACCACGCGGTGTGCCAACCAAGCCTAAAGCGGGGCCTAGCCCACAGGGGGGGCTGCTCAACCCAGTCAGAAGCCCACTTCCCCTTACCCCAACGGGATCGGGGCTCAGCACTTAGTGGCTGAATACAGAGACGGTCTCCAGCTGGGGGTGGGGGGAGGGCTTTGGCCGTCACCGCTGCGCTTAACTTCCTGCACCCGCTGCCTTTCAGCTGCTTAAGCAGCAAAGTCCATGCCGGGAACCGGCTACCAGTTCAAGGCACAGCTCTGAGGGATCTCGGAAATCACCTCAGGGATTCTCAACTGGGGGAGGGGCCTTTAAGTATCACTGCAGGAGAGTGGGGCTCAATCTTTCTTTTCTCCAGTTTAAAAGTAGAATTTCTTCTATCAAAAAGGACAGAAATCCCCATAGGGAGAGGTACGTCCACCATCTGCTGGAGACTGAGAAATACTGAAGATCCCTGTAGGGGTGTCTGTAGGGTGACCTCGGCTTTGAACTCTGACTCCGTCTCTCCATCTGCTGGCAGGAGAGCATAACCCATTGGTCCTGAGTCCATCTGTCTACACTAAAGAAAACCAAAATTATCAGGTAAGCAATTTTTCCATTGACAGATTGGCATTTTTTTTTAAGGGTCGGAGCTAACAGGGGAGAAGGGAGGCTATTAAACAAGGGGGGTTTGGAAGTCCTATCCCTTACCTGGGTGAACTGTAAATGAACTGGGAAAACTGGTAATGGCGTCGGTGCACATGGCTTTTAAAATCCCCTCACGTGGTAGACGTGGTATTTGTGCACGTAAAACTGCTCGCACATGTGCGTGCGTTCAGGCTATTTTAGATCATGCGCTCATTTACGTGCGTTCTAGGTGTTGCTATTGCTCTGTGACCAAGCCTCCCTTCCTTTCAGTGGCTGGGAATCAAACTCAGGTCCCTCTGCATGGCAACCACGAGATGGAGTATACTAAAAGAAAAAAAATTACAAATGGAAAAATAACTAATTAAAATCAATGGCTTAAACCAAGACATTTTGGGCTTGATTTACTATGGCATTTCTCCCATGTTGTGTCTATGGGAATGCAGCTTAGTAAATCAAACACTGTTTGCCATCAGTGTCCAGTAATAAATCTGTTGTTCCATTTCTTCTTATTACCAGGTGACTTGTTTTAATGAGCTGGAGATTATGATCCATCCAGATGGGATCGTTCCAGTTCTAACGTTCCTTCGCGATCATACCAATGCTCAGTTCAAATCCCTGGCTGACCTGGCTGCGGTCGACATCCCAACCCGACTGAACCGTTTTGAGGTAAGAGGCATCTGGCCTAGAGAAGAGTATAGATCTTAAAAAAACAAAACAGGAGGAGGGTGCAAAGCAGTTTTTGGTACCAACAGAATACATGAGCTTGAGAGAGCAGGGCCCCCCTGTATTCTAGGTCAGGGTTTCTCTAGTTCTTGAGATCTGCAAACAGGTCTGGTCTTCAGTGTCCACAGTAAATATTCATAGAAAGATGACAGCAGAAAAAGACTGCACGGCCTATCTAGTCTGCCCATCCACACCAACTGCTCAGTTTTACATTACGTTGTCACAGGGGATCTCTGAAGGAGTGGTAGGTAAGTCTGCCAAGAGTGCTATGTGACCCTCAGTCTGTGCACAGCCCATGCCTGACAAGACGAGACTGGCAAGCTGTAACTAGAGCAGGAACGAGATGTCTTCTGCCTGTGACGTCCTCTTTCCCCTCGAGTTAAGCCTTAAGGGGTGGTGGCCAGCAGGACTTGGACAACAGGAAACACAAGGCATACATGGAGACGAGGATGAATTCAAAGCTGGAGACATGAAGGCACTGACAGAAGTATGGCAGGATCATTACAGGAAGGCACCCACAGAAAAAGTACTATTGAAGGAGCACAGGATATACAAAGCAATCAAGGGCAAAACAGGAACAAGAAACATAGGCCTAAGAGTAAGATCAAACATAAGGCCACAAAGAACTTGCCAGGTTCTTTTTTGGGTACTTGCCAGGTTCCTGTGGCCTGGATTGGCCACTGTTGGAAACAGGATGCTGGGCTTGATGGACCCTTGGTCCAGTATGGCATTTTCTTATGTTCTTATGATCAAATATAAGACCAGGCTCTGGCAAACTGCAGACCATGAGGATGGAATATATTTGAGTCCAAACAGGAACAAGATGGCCATCAACAGCAGGTACAGACCATATAGCTGGGAGGACTAACCAGAATAACTAGACAGCAGGCCACAGAGCTGGGAAGACTAGACAGCTTGTCTGAGGCCACAAAGGCCCTCTGTTGGCAGGAGGCAAGAACTGCCTAACAGATTCTCACATCCTCAAGAGAGCATGGGACAAGCACAGTTTCTGAACTTAAGATACTGTCCTTGTCTTCACTACCGCCACTGGGAGGTTGTTCCGTGCATCTACCACCCTTTCCGTAAAGAAATAGTTCCTTAGATTACTCCTGAGTACGCCCCCTTTCATCCATATCCCATATCTCCTTGTTCTAGAGCCCCTTTTCCCTTGAAGGAGGCCTGCCTGTGCTTTAGAACGAAGACCATTGATCATTTTAGTAGCCACCCTCTGGACCGACTCCATCTGGTTTATATTCTTTTGTAGATAAGTCTCCAGAATTGTACATGGTATTCCAGATGAGTTCTTATCAGGAACTTTATACAGGGGCAATATCACCTCCTTTTATCTGCCGACTGTTCCTCTCCTTATGCAGCCGAGCATCTTTCTGGCTTTTGCCATTGCTTTATCCACCTATTTGGCCATCTTGAAATCATCAGATATAGTTACCCCCCCCCGCCCCCACTCTTGTTTCATATGTAGAAGAATTTTGCCCCCTATACTGGGGGTTCCTACAGCCCAATGCATTACTGCATATTTTAGCTTTAAATCTTAGTTACCAGAATCTAGACTTTTCCTCAAGCTTCACTAGACTTCTCCTCATATCTTCCTCAGCAAAAAAGCAAACCTTATCCCGATGGTCTTTCTGCAATATTGCTTACAAAAGTGTTGAAAAGAACTGGTCCAAGGATCGATTTCTGTGGTCCACTCCTCGGCTTGACCTCCATTTACCAGTCATTATGGGTGCTTAATTTATGTATAATCACACGTGAAACCGTGTCAAAGGTCTCGCTGAAATCCAGTTTCATCTTCTGCTCTTCCCTAGTCCAACTCTCTGGTCACCCAGTCAAAGAAATTGATCAGATTTGTCCGACAGAACCTACCTCTGGTAAAAATTATGCTGCCTCGAATCTTGTAATTCTTTGGATTTCAGAAACTGCGCTATTCTGCGTTAGCAGCAGTTCTGTCAGTTAGGACATAAGAAATTGCCATACTGGGTATGACCAAGGTGAAGCCCAGCATCCTGTTTTCAACAGTGGCCAATCCAGGCCATAAGAACCTGGCAAGTACCCAAAAACTAAGTCTATTCCATGTAACCATTGCTAATGGCAGTGGCTATTCTCTAAGTGAACTTAATAGCAGGTCATGGACTTCTCCTCCAAGAACTTATCCAAAGCTTTTTTAAACACAGCTATACTAACTGCACTAACCACATCCTCTGGCAACAAATTCCAGAGTTTGTTTTCTCACCACAGAAGTCATTGGGTCTATTTGTGTACACTTGGTCCAAGATTTTGGTTATTTTACAAACAGATCGGGTTTTGCCCCATGAGGGCTGGTATTAGCCACTTTTCAAGGTCATGCAAGTAATCTCTCCTCACAGCTGCAGATCTGCTCTTCATATGCCATATTGGTTGCATCTGTTATTTGTTCTCAGCTGTTCATTTATCCTTTATTTGAGGAGTGACAAACTGGGGGCATTTTTCAGATGGGAATGGAGTCATGTATTTGTGTTTAATCATTTTGCCTTTTCATGTGGTAACATTTTTGTTTGCATCCTGGATTCTTATTTAAATGTTTGCAATATTCATGCATTTCTTTCCTTATTTGAGGTTATGGCACTTGAGGTAATGCCTAGAGCTTCCCCCTCAACAATGAACTGAAGAATTCTTCCGTTCAGACAGACGTATGCACCACAACATCTCCTGTTTATTTTTGATCCAGCACTTTTGGACTTCCTACTCATTTGAAACCAGCCTCTCTTGAGCTATGACACCATGAGCCTTCATTTTTCCCCGTATTTGTTTTCTGCCCCTCCTCCCACCTAGCCCAGCCATTGTGGCAAAAGTCTTTGGTCAGAGGCCACAAGCAGCAGCTTGCTCCAAAAACCTGCCAGCATGGACCCTAAGTCTAGTATTTGATATCACTGTTGAGCAATGGTGGAGAATCCCTGTAACTGGGTAGGCTGGATAGTGGTGGTTATGTCACAGAATGCACAACACGCTTATTTATAAGTTAGAAGCTTTACTTACAATTCTGAAAATAGGCAATGAAAGCATACACGACTAGATTTTGAGTTAAGAATATATGCAAAGATACCTCCCTCACAGTTTCCAGTGTGAGCCTTATATATCTTGGAAAATCGGAAGCACAGTGCTGGAGATCAGTCACTTTAATATCCAGCAAGCTTTTCTTGCGATCTCTTCTTTCTTCTGATCTAACCAGTCTGTCTGAACTTTTTAGTATTTTATGCTAATTTTCTTGACCTATGTCCCAGTTTCTTCTCTGGGCTATTCCCATATGTTCTTGCCATTTGTTGAGGCCTCAACTGCCTGTGCTAATCATATCAGCAACAGTTAGGTGCGGTTAGGTTGCTGATGTCTTGTTTTCCATGATATCTGCACATTTACTCATGAGACTAACTTCTCATTAATATATCTGATCTCATGCCTTGTTTCTTGTTACAACCAAGCTAAGAAAACTGGCATATTTATTTTCAGAACTTATAGACTTTATGTCAAGCAATTACACTAGCTATATTGGTGATTATCTTTATTCCACTAATTTCTATCGCGTTACAAAGTTCTTCTCATTAACTAAATAACTCCTTAATAATTTTTCCACACTCCCTCCTCCCAGGGGCTGTAAACGCTTCCTCTGCAGTATCTGCAAACAACCTGGAGAGCAGAAGCCTAGCCTAGTAGTACACAGGGCTGGATCAGTCCTTGCTATTTTGGTGCCATTTGCAAAGTTTGCTAGCCATTTTGGTATCCCTGCTGCTTAAGCTGCTGAAGTAGGATTGATCAGTAAGCGCTGACCCACCCATTTACTTGTTTTATTTCACGTTGTTAATAATAATCCGGTGAAGTTTTTTGGTTTTTTTTTAGTTTCTCATCAAGAGGAGGCAGATCCTGCCCAGGAAGTGACATTTCCTTGGGAGCTTGGTGTTCTTCACACTGTTCATCGGGTCCTTAATCAGAGTGGGATTCCTATCCCCCCTCCCCCACCCATTCAAACCCACACACACTACATTTTTATCTCCCTTCTTACACTCAGTTATTCAGATTTTCCTGTATGCCAGCTTTTTTGTTTTCTTCAACAGCATCATATGAGGCTTATAGCTTTCCTCTTGTCCAGAGATTTTAAAATTCAAAATTGGGGTGCTCAGTCATTTGTGATTGTGGTTTTTAAACAGAGGTGTAATCTTTTTTTTTTTTTTTTTTTTTTTTTTAAATTCACAACTAGATTAATAAAATAGTAGTGTCCTCTGCTTGCCGCCTTTTCCTGTGCCTCGTCTATTTGCATGGGTTCTTGTTATAAAAGCTATGATTATAACTAAAGCAAGATTTGAACCTCTGTCTTCCTAAGGTGAAAGGTTTAGTGACTTGTTTAGTTCTGTAAGCAGGAGGGGAAGCCATGAGCCAACTACAATACAAGTTGAGAAGAGCGGACCCTGCAAGCTCACATTTAGAGCTTCTGTTCAGGAATGATTTACAATTAGAATAGAAAATATGGGATGAATGAAAAGTCCCTTTGTGCCTCGCCACTTCCATTCAAACAAGCATTGCTATGCAGCAGCATAAAAGGGCAGGAAGAGGGGGCGGGTAAGCTAAGGGCCTTGAAGGTTTGTTTAGTTTATTATGTTTCATGAATCGCATTTCTTACAACAAATCAATGGGATGCACAATAAAAATAAGCATAAAATACAAAATAATAATCCTGCTAGGTCCCTGTGGAGTACGTTTTCATAGAGGCTCCATACAGAAAAATAGTGCATATGCCTGTAAGTGGCATGGGTACATGTATATGCTGTTTTATAAACATTGAGCATTCACACGTGTGTTCGGTCTAGGGTTGTCTGGGCACGGCTCGGAAGTGCACACTGTAGTTGCTGTTTTGTAAGATGTATGCGCATGCACGTTACCAAACACATTTGTACACTTTTTACATCTGCTGATTGACTGGAGCAAGTGAAATCAGACAGGTCTTCAGTTTTGGGGTGGGAGATTTGGGTGAACTGGTGGGGGGGGGGGGGGGTTCAGGATGAAGTGCTGGAGGGTCTGGGTGAATTGGTGGAGGTATTGGCAAACCGATGATTCCAAGGTCGTGCGCAAGTAAAGTATTTTCAAAACTGTCTACACCTGTACTTTATGAGACACCTTCCTCCGTGTGGAAAATCAGGTTTATTACGTGTAAGTGATAGATTTTTTTCCTTGCCTAAAATATATGCACTTAGATTTGTAAAAGAGAAGAGATTCTGCATTTTCTGGCATTGAAAATATTCTAGTGTACTGAAACATTCAGAGCAGCAGTGCCTGGTATTTTATAAACCGCAGCTTCCGCCACACAGTGTGTAAAATACAAGCATTAATCTCTGCGCATCCGCTTGCACGGGTAAATGCTGTACCGCAGATAGGCTACTTATGTGTCAAAAATCACAGAAGCCATTTGCACCAAGGATGGGGCTGCTTCCCATGGTAAACTTGGGACTGGCATGGTTACTCTGAATCGCCCGACATATGTCCCTGGGCCTGCACTTTTATCTTACGACCTAGCAGCAAGCTTGGTTGGCTTTAAACACCTTTGTCGGTGGCTTTGGAAAAGTTAACGGTGCCTTTTGGTGTCTTTCTTGCAGATTGTTTATAATCTCCTTTCTTTGCGCTTTAACTCTCGTATCCGTATTAAGACCTATACGGATGAGTTGACCCCCATTGAGTCCGTGGTATCCGTGCACCAGGCAGCAAATTGGTATGAGAGGGAGGTAAGTCCTCTACCTATCCTTGCAGGTACCAAACTTCACAGTCATGGCCCTCCTGAGTACGGCCCTTAAGCTCTGTACAGTCCTCTTCGGGAATTAATGCAGTACAATATAGGGATCCATATTTTATAGAATAACCCCTCTCTTCTATGCAGTGTTAACAGGAGCCTGATCCTAAGGGAAACTTTACAGAAATTGTCTCCCTAGCCTTGTAATCAACTCTGCTTCAGCGTAGAATACCTTTCTCTTTCTTGATAGGAAGCTTAGGCTTGGCTGGAGAAATCATCATGTAACACAGCCTGCAGAGAAGTAGGCGTCAATTTATTAGAAAATATGGGACGATGGAGACCCAGGTAGGAGGAAGAGAGAAAGGAGAGAGACACCAGAGAACAGAGCTATAGGGCAAAGAGACTGGAGAGAGCTCAGGGCCAGCTTGCGGGGTCTGCAACTTGTGCAGTCGCACAGCATAGGTGAAGGGTGCCTGCCCCGCTAACCCTTTCTGGAGGTGGTACTACATCAAAACCAGTAGCCTCTTTAGTAACAAACCCTACCACCTCCCATCCCCACAGGGTAGGATCCTTCAGTGTAATAAGTTCTCTCTCCATTCTCCCTCTTCTTGCCTCACAGTCTGAAGGTTGTGAACAGCCGCAGGTAAGAAGTGCTACTGCTGCTGCTTTCCTTCTGCCAGAGGGAGGGGGAGGGGGGGTTATCAGGAGAAAGATCACATATTAGGTAATGAGCAAAGGGAAGCAGGAACGGCAGCAAAATTGCATGAAGAGAGTGGAGCAAAGGATTGGGTTGGACAAAAATAGAATGGAATTAGAGTGGCAGAAGAGTGAGCATGATGAAATAATTAATTTTGAGAGAGTGGATAAAGCAAGGGGGAATAGGTAAGATAGTAAACAATGAGGGGTGGGAGAGCAAGGGAGACTGGGGGGATGAGTGAGTGAGGGAAGGCTAGGGGTGAGTGAGAAAGGGGGTTGGAGGAGTGACACGAGCAAGGAGAGAGAGGAATTGAGAGAGTGAGCTTAGGGTGTTTGGGAGTGAAAGAATGAGTAGGGGAGTACTGAAGGAATAAGAGAATGAGCTGGAGGGTGAGAGTAAGGGCACTTAACAAGAGAGAGGGAGAACAAATACATGCTTCATCCTTTGATCCAGATTTGAAGATCAGGCAGGTTCTCTGGTCACATTAAACATAAGTGAAATAATGTGATCTTTTTTTCTCTTGTAAAATTTTTTTTACCATATTCATATTATGCTGTATTTAAAATGGTTTATAGGTAGCATATTAAACTGCACCAGAAAAAAGACCAAAATTTCCCATCCACATTGGTTGTGGATATCTAATTTTCATTTTTTATTGCAATCATTTCTAGCCCACAAATGTTAGAATTTTTTTCTGTTTGTCACAGAGCTGTGATTTTACTCAGATTCTGAAATGCTTTAGAGTTGTCTAATATAGGGATGTGCATTCATTAGTTTTTGGACATCCATTCGTTTTGCGCATAAGCGAATGTATGCACAAAACGAATGGTATGCTCGACCGTCTAAAGTGCATCCATTAGGTGCGCACCATTCATTGTGCTTACATTCGTTAGATATGTGATAGCCGTCCAAATGAATGGACACACGAATGCACATTCCTACTAATTTATTCTCTGTCCATTTGATAGTGTGTAATGGATGTTCTTCTGATGTACTAATTCCTTAGGTCATCCAGCAATGGTCATTCAGTTCTTAGTCACAGATATATTGGGTTAGTTTGGCAAAAAGATTGCTGTTTGTTTGCTGCCCCTTATTTCTACATAATCAAGTGAACTAACAAGGTGGCCATATTACTTCATGAAGAGCAAAAGGAGTTTGTATATGCCAGTAGCTGGGTCTGGACCTTAAGGAAGTTACAAAAGGATCATCTTATCTCTCTTAACAATTTACGTGGCTATTAGAATATGCCACTGATTTGCTTTTTATTTTCTTTCCTTGTGTCTCTAGAGTATAGCAGAGCGTGATAAAGGTTGATTCTTATGTTCTGCCTTCTTTTGCTATCCCTTTCAGGTCTGGGACATGTTCGGTGTTTTCTTTGCAAACCACCCTGACCTAAGACGGATTCTTACAGATTATGGATTTGAGGGGCACCCCTTTCGTAAAGACTTTCCGTTGTCTGGATATGTGGAGGTGTGTTCTTCTTTCAGAGCCAATTAGGTGATGGGAGAACGGGGAAGACAGGCTGTCACTGTATATTACTTATTAGTAGACTTGAATTTAGGCCCTGTTTTTCTTTTATGTGGACCGCCACTGCTACCGCTTAACATGCGCAGCGCCGTAAGGACCAGTTATTAAAATCCAGATGATGGATTTTGAGATTTATTTATTTAAAGATTTTTTATATACGGACATACTGACACATGTCCTGACATAAAAAGCTCACTCTTTTTATGTCAGTGTGGTTACGAGGGAATGATAGGGCTGAAGTGCCTAAGGTGAGAGACCCCCTCCCTTAGCAGTAGGCTGTGGCCTCCCTCTTAAGCAGAAGCTATCTGGAAAGCCCTCTCTTCAGCCATGACCTCTGACCGTGTTTCAGGTGCGCTACGATGACGAGGTGAAGCGGGTGGTGGCAGAGCCCGTGGAGCTCTCCCAGGAGTTCCGCAAGTTTGACCTGAGCAGCCCCTGGGAGACGTTTCCTGCTCATCGAGAAGGAACGGAAGATCTGAAACTGGAGGAGGGGGACAAGAAGCCAGAAGCAAAATAGAGGCGAGAGGACCGAACTCTGGGTGGTGTAAGATTTTATCTGGAAACCTTATCTGAATATTTATGTAAATAAAGTCAGTCTGAAAGAGAGCTGTATCTGCATTCTAATACTTGGTGTTTGTCAGAGCCGTGTGTCGCAGTTTAACAGTACGTGCAAAGTTATGCTAAGTACTAGTGCACTCCAGCACAGGATGGAGAAAAGAAGCCTTGCTTATACGGTGAATTCACAGCTTGCTACTTATGACTTGGACACATGGAGAAATTCAGCCTTTTTTTTCTTGCATACACACATCTCTAGCCACCTACATACAACCGTTCAGTCATCGCCCCCCGAGACAGCCAAAGTCGCATTCACGAGCTCCACAGCTTTCCCCACAACTTGGAATCCTTTTCTTCCTTCCCGAGGAGCTGAAGAAAGGAACCTCTTCAGGCTCTCTTCACCAATGTGTCCACTTCCCTCCTTGTCCGACTGTACTCCTAAGCTGCTTTCCCCTGTTGCCCGTAGGCCTCTCTCCGCACTTACCTGTCTCGTCTGTTGGTGGTCTTTCAGAAGCCTGGTGGCTCCATCTGCTCCTGCACCCTGGCTCTTCTGCTCCGCAGTGCAATGAGAACTTCACGGGCTGCATCCTGTCTGGGTCTTCACTCTGCTCCGCAGGACAATGGGAACCCCATTGACCTTACCTTGTAGTGCACTGAGAATGTCAGAAGTTAAATCCTGTCCCTGGCTTCCCACGATTCTGGTTTTTTGCCAGAAGGGGGGATTAGACGGGGGCTGGGATATTTTGCACCTGTAGTTTGTGGGTAGGGGTTAGCATTCTTAGCCCCTGAGCTCATTAACGTTGTGAATGCAAAAGTGAGCTGGATTTATTTTTGTGAATGATGATTTTGTATTTGTGATTGTGTAGCGCTGTGTGTGTGTGTGTGTGTGTGTGTGTGTGTGTGTGTGTGTTTCTGTCTGTCTGTCTGTCTTTCTTTATCCATCCAGGACAAACCTTTTTTGTATTCCTCACTTGTACTCTGTAAGGTCCCCTCTTAGTTCCTTCCAGCACCCACTTTTCTCATGCCTAACTCGAAAGTTCTGTAATAATCTAAATATCAAGCAATACTAGTGAGACTGTTGCCCAAACATCCAATCTAGGTCCCCTGCATAGCCTGCCAGACTGTTTTAGTCTTCCTCTCCTACCTGGGCTTCTATTAGTAGCGATGCTATGTCACAGTAAGCTTATAGCTGCATGTGGTGCTGTAACATGGATTCTGCATGTGTATATATCAGTAGTTAAAGCTGGTCTGGATAACACCCAATGAGGAAAATAGTCTCTCTAACCCTCATAGTTGTGCAGAAGATGTGACGGCCTTCAGGCTCCCTATAAACTAGGGCACCCTCAGCCTGTAATATGCCAATAGGACACTGGAAAGGGTGCCCTAATCCTGGAGGGGGTGGGATCCAATGCAGGGCATGGTTAGTTTCCCATTTTAATGATGTGAATCTGTTTACAAGCAAAAGATGTGGGAGGATGTGGCACACAAGCTCAGAAAACATTACCATTTAATTTTATTTTTATTATAATCTTTATTACACTTCCCTTTGCATGGTCCATTTTGTGCGCAACAGATGACATCCAGATTAGAGTTCTTCTGGAATCTTACGGGCTTTTAAACCGTTCTCATTTAAATCATGTTTATTCAGTTGAATTCAAAATCCCTTCATATTCAATCCCAGAGAATACTACAGCCTATTAAAATGCAACAATAAGAAAATGCATATCCCTATCCCACACCCCTAGCTACCATACATAGCCTGCATCCGCATTGCCCCAACCTAGGCCCTCAGCTACCATTCCTAGCCCACCTATCTCTATCCCGCAGCCTACTTCAGTCCTTTCAGTACAAGTTACAGAATGAGGAATATTCCGAGTAGCACACAATCGTGCAGGGTTGGGAGAATAAACGCGTAGATAGAACATGCACTTCAATATAATGATGTAAAAGGCCCGAAGACTTCTTTTCAAGCCTGCTCAGAATAACTTTCATGAGTATTATATTTTATTGCTGCTTGTTTGGCTGCTGATTTTATGTCTGAAAGCAGGTTCCTGAATTTCTAGATTGGACTGCTCTTCTGCCCTTACCTGAGGGTAGACCAGGAATCCAGTGAAGGTAATGTACTTTCCATGATTACTGTAGGCCCCATAGCCCTCATGTTGATAGCTGTAGAGCCAAATCAAGTCTCCATGCTGTAGAGACAGCATCACACTTTGACTTTGCATCTCTCTTCTCTTGGAGTGGTTGTCATCGTAGACCATGGCCTGAACCTCATTGTGGTTCTTCATGAGTTTCACAGATACGGTTTTATATGGCAGCTTTCCGACAGTGAATGAAAAGTAATACGCGCCTGGCACTCGACAGTGGAACAGGCCACTGGATAGATTGAAGTCCTTCCCAATGTTCACAAATTCTGTGTCAAAGGTGATAGGGTGGTGATGGATTTTCTCTTCATTGCTTCCCACGAGACTCTCTGTGCGGGCTACAGAGAAAGCAGACCTTGGATCTGTTTCTGTGATTGGTTGATCAGAGGCCAGCTGACTCTTCTCTTCTACCTTTCTGTCCTTGGACACGGCTTGCAGGCCTGTGCTGCTGTTGGTGGTGCCCTGGAAGCAGGACACCATGTCTGGATAGACAAGATAGCCGTTAAATGTGGTGAATGGACCCACATTGCTGTAAAGAGCATATTTCGAGTCCCCATGTAAACGCAGCCAGATAGTGTCACCATAATCCAGCTGCAGCATGGCGCTCTGGCTTGCTACCTTCCTCTCCTTGCACTGGTGCTCATCATATACAATCACCTGCACTTCATTCTTGTTCTTCATTAGCATGACAGACAGGTTTTTCTTAGGGTATTTCCCAATGGTGAATGAGAAGTAGTAAGCTCCTGGGATCCGACAACGGAACAACCCAGCCTGGGGTTCAAAATCGTTGCCAATGTTGACATAGACTTTGTCGAAGGTGATGACCATCTCCTTGCTACCTTCCATGCTGCTGGTCCTGGCCACTGAAAAAGCTGAGCGGAACTCGCTGCTTGTATCCGAGGGTTGGCTGCTAGACACCAGCTGACAGAGGAATCCAGCCAGGAATGCAACTATCAAGGACCTCATGTTATCTGCAAAGAAGGATGAGGGAGAGAGTGACTGCTATTATAGAAGCAATGACTTAAGTGTGGAGTAAAACTTAAATCTTCACTACTTCAAAAGGGCTTTACTGCCACCTTTCATCTCCCTCCCTGCATGTCTTCTCTCCTCAAGACTACATTTTAGTATTAGGAAGGATTAAGATGTGCCTCTTGATCACTAATGCTACTTGAGTGTCAGTGTAGATGAAGCTTGTAGGAAGTACTTTGAAACAAACAAACAAAATCCCCTCTTCCATGGTGGTTTGGTGTTCAAAGACACTACTTCAGCATTTGACAATGTGAAAGGCCTAACGGGAGCAACAGAGGGCAGGAGGATGATTGGCATCCTGCAAGAGAAGTGTGGTGTTGAGATCCAACAAATGTGCAAAGCTTGCATTAGACATAAGCAGTCCGGGCAGTTGCTTAGTGCCTCGAGCAGCTCAAGGGGGCCCATTAACTGGCTTTTATTGTTTCCTCCCTCCCCCTGTTTAAGGCTCAGCACCACCTCTGCGTCTATGACTGCCCTTTCCAGCAAATCAGTTTTCCACTGGGAGCAAGTAAGTTTGAGGGGTTTTGTTTTTTGGGGTTTTTTTTACACATTTATTTATATATATATATATATATATATATATATATATATATATATATATATAAATATTTAATTATGGTAGCCTGCATCCTTATAAAAAATCTTTAAATTCTGTTAAGTGAATATAAATGTATCTATGCTATGTAAGAAGAATGAAACATGGCCACAAATCTCATGGCTGACAAAATAGTAACATAGTAATGACAGCAGAAAAACACCAAAATGGGCCATCTAGTCTGCCCAGCAAGCTTTCCAAGGTTGTATCTGCTGCTCCGTGCACGTTACCCCTATGTTTCTGTCAAGGGTAGTAACTGCTGCTCTGTGCCGGATAAGCTTTTTTAAATTTATTCCCATCCTCTAGCCCAGAGCTTTCCAAACTTTTCATGTTGGTGACACACTTTTTAGACAAACATAATTTCACGACACGGTAATTCAGTCTACTAGTAAACCAGAGGTTAAAGGTTAAACGAACGAAACATATTTCGACAATTTATGTATGTTTCCTTAAATATATACATAAATAAAATGTTTCACGACACAACCTATCTCATGAAAACCTAAAATTTATATTAAAAATATATATTCCAAGATTCATGTTATTATAATTTATGAGAAACAATAATAAAACAAATTGTCTGTCCCCCACACACTCATCTCTCTCCTCCCCCCAGCACATGTCTGGCCCCCACACTCATGTACCTCGTCTTTTTGATTGTTGCCAGTTAAGTGCTTCACTCCCTTCCATGATCACCAGACACTGCTGCTTGCAGTCAGTACTCCTCATGGCCAGGCCTCATCGGCAGCAGCAGCCAATGCAAGGATGACTGGGCTCGTTCCACCCACCAAGCCCCCCAAAAAAACGCGATTGACAGCAAAAATCACCCAATAATAAGCAACCCATAAACTGAAAAAAAAAGTGAATCTCTAGGGAAAAAAAAGCCCAAACTCGCATCAGAGTTGACCGGGCTTGCGCGACACACCTGCACACTGCAGGCGACACACTAACGTGTCCCGACACACAGTTTGGAAAGCTCTGCTCTAGCCTTTAGGAATCCACGGTGTTTATCCCATGCCCCTTCGAAATCCTTCACAGTTTTAATCTTCACCACTTCCTCTGGAAAAGCAGGGGCTGGCAATTCCAGTCCTTGAGCACCACAAATCGGTCTGGTTTTCAGGATATCCCCAATGAATATGCATCAGATATATTTGCACGCATTGCCTCCATTGTATGCAAACATTCATATTCATTGTAGATAGCCTGAAAACCAGGCCTGTTTATAGCGCTTGAGGGCCGGCATTGCCTACCCCTAAAATAGAAGATGATCTTAACCTGAGGCTACACGGAAAGAAACTTGAGAGAGAAGGAATGAGATGGTAGTGTCTAAATAAAAGCTGAGATCCAAGTTGTCGTCGTTTCAAATAAACAGCAGCCAAGGAGCAGCTTTGCTGTCAGCGTAAACAGCTGGGCTCATCTGTTCTCAGATTGTTCTTGCTGGTGATAAAATGACTGAAGGGTTAGGACCCCCCCTGAAGATTTCTATGTCCACAGACTTATCACCGTTTCCATTATCTAATTTACTTCATATTCTCCTCTAGCACTAGCAGGGACTTGGCATTACCTTATTCTAACAAGCTGCCTCACTATTAATTATGCAGAATTTAAGATGCACAGTTTCTCAGCAGGGAATACCAGTGAGTACATGGAAGCTTATACAGCTGACTTGCTTTGAATATTAGAGCCACAGTACAGAATTCCAGTAGCCATATTGCTCCTGAAGAAAATCAGATTTCTTGTAGCTTGTGATACATTTTATTCAAGGAATTGTCAAGACAATACAGACATTTAGAAGCAGAGGTTCCCAACCCTGTCTGGAGGACTTCCAGCCAATCAGGTTTTCAGGATATTCACAATGAATGTGCAGGAGATAAAATGTGCATGCTTTGGGGAGGCAGTGCATGCAAATTTATCTCATGTATATTCATTGTGGATATCCTGAAAACCTGATTGGCCGGGGGGGTTTCCCAGGCCAGGTTGGAAACCTCTGATCTACAAGAGAGCTGTGGTCAAGTACTACCCCATTTTTAGATTAAAAAAAAAATATATATGTATATATAACCTACACCCATTCCTACTGTTATGGGTTTCCGGACATTCCTACTAACTGTGGCAGAAGCTCCTTTATGGTCACAGTTGTATTAACATAGATTTGATACCCTATATATTTATTCAATCTACTTATAAATCACCCTAATCCAAGGACTCAAGGCAACATGCATATTCAGTAAAACACAAAGTCATCTAAATTAAACCAAGCTATAACACAACAAAATAAACTGAAACTGATATAAAATCAGGCAACAGCTTGAGCAATCCAGCAGGATTTTACATACTTTCTTCAACTGAATCATTAAACCTAACTCCCTGGAAGAAAAAATAAAATCAAGCAAAAGCCTGAGCGAACAGCCTGGTTTGCCATCATTTTCTAACCTGAGCCACTGCACCCAACTCCTTAATTTTCACAGGTATTTTTGTCTAGTGTCCATTGCGTGTGTGCATACAGAACCTCTGGCAGAAATAACTGTCTTGCTGGACAATAAGAGGTCAATTTTAAATGTTGCTTATGCAAAAAAATGCCCATTTATGCGCATATGTGGGACGTACGTGAGCAACATGGATTTTAAAAGCCGTGATTTACGTGCATATATATCCACGCACGTGCCAAAAATAAAGGGATGGAAAACGGTCCAGGCCCATTGTCACACCTGTCCGTATTTTAAAACCGGAGGCACGTTTTAGGGCTTACAAGACAGGATGAAGGGTCTGGGTCAACTGGGGGGCATGTAGGATGAAGAACTAGAAGGGTCTGGAAGACCTCAATATTGACTGGGAAACTGGTGGACTAAGTGGGAAAAACTGGGACTATCCCTCACGCGAGCAGGTTTTAAAAGCCGCTTGCGATAAAGTCGGCAAAGTCCAATGGAAGATGCGCAAAGTAGGTTTGCTCGAGTAACTTCTTAAAATTAGGAGCGTACTTGACGCACAACAGGTGTATTTTTAAATCATGTGCCCGCAAGGTTTAAAATTCCAACGTATCTCCACTCGTGTGTGCATGTGCCCTCATTTTAAAATTAGCCTGCAGGGTTTTAAAAGAGCAACAAGAGAGGAGACAGATGATGCAATAACTTAAAAAACTAATAATAACACAAAACCCATCCATCCTTAGAGATAATCCAAAAGAAGAGACCACTTCAACCATTTGGCTAAATAGTAGCTCAAATGGATGAGGATGCAGCTCTCTCCCACGAAGCTTGTAAGGAGTTGGTTTTGAAGCTGGTGATGCTCTGACGTTCTTATGTCTATTTCAGGGAAGGCTGTAGAAGGCAGTGACTGTCAAGACCTAGGGGCACTCTAAAGCAACAAGAAGCAAAAACCAATGGGTCTCTTACTTCCCTTCACTAATCACAAATACTGAGGAATTTAAAAGTGCTGCTGTTTTTCCTCATCTCCTACTCTGCACTCCCCCTGACTGGAAGGAAAAGGCCGTGCATGGCGAGACACTGTACCTTTTCTTTTTTTTTTTTTTGCACCTTCCCCTGCGCATGCTAGAGGCTTTCCTCACAGCTCTCTGGACTGCTGGGTTGCCACAGGAACAACATCCCAAGTGTGGATTAAGAGAGCTTTTACATGAGTGCGATACAAGCAGGGTCCTGCTGGGCTTTGTGATTAATTACTGACCCCTGGGGCCAGCTCTGTCATCGCTTGCTGCCCCTGGTTGACTTTGCCCAGCAGGGCTCTTTCCATCTTTGATTGGCTGCAGCAGGAATTCGGGGTGTTTTTGTTTTATTTTTACTCTTTCTTGAGGTTTATTTTAATTGGGCAATGGGTGCAACTCCAAAGGGGGAGAGAGAGAGAAAGAGACAGCTGAGAGCTGTGTTCGTCATGAAAGAGGTGACTCTGCCTAGGGTGACAGACAGCCAAAGATTTGAGTTTGTTCATTTGGTCCTGAGAGGTTTTACTGCTCTGCTGATCTGAAATAGTTAAAATAGAAATTAGTTGAAAAGTATTCCCATGAACTGAGGCAATATTATTTTCATGTAAAGATGATTATTGGCAAATCATATTTCCCCAATTCTCTCTATTGCTCTTGAGTGAAACTGATAAGGATCTCTGATTTGCCATCCTGGTTCATTGTCTTTATGGAGTGCCTCGCCTTGCTTTACAGCTTCCATGCCAATGTATTATGCTGCTGTAGAAGGCACATCGGCGTGGTGCATAGATCTCATCTCATCTATTACAAGATTTCTTGCTGGACCTTTACAAGTTCTCTGTGTGATTACTTGGGTTCCTAGAACTCCGCCATTGTAGAGAGGCATAACCAAGAAGATGTGACAAACCTCAAGGGCTTGCCAGTAGTGCCCTACTAATAATGTCTTGCCAGAAATACAATCATCCCAAGGACTGATCATTATGCATAAAAGGGCTGGAGAAGGGTGAAGAGGGGGGAAACCAAGATGGCTGCCACACCATGAGCACCGAAAACATCTTGGCTCCGCGGTGAATTTTGAAGTTCTTCTATTGCCTTTAATATTCTGTCTTATGACAAGCGATGCCGCATACTGAAAGAAAGGCGCAAATACGCGAAAACTTTACCTCCACTCCTAATATTTCCACTCGTCAACCGCGGATTGAAGAAGTTTTCCGAACCTGACCGTCATCGAGACTTTTTTTTTGTATATTTTTTTTTCCATGTTGCTGCTTTCTGTGGTTCCTCCGACTTAATATCGCGACGATATGAAACTTTTGGGACTCCTGAAGACTTAACGCCAGCTCTAGCCTCGCCAACGGGGCATTTACATGGGACGAGCGCTATTGGCTTACACGTTGGTTTGGACGCGCCGATCCCCCTTATTGCATCGGGGGTCATGGACGCGCGTTAACCTGTGCGCTAGCCTTAGCGAGCACCCCTCTTGCATCGGCCTGACAGGGCACGGTCACCACCCTTCTGCCAGCCCATCTCCTCTGGGGATCCTTCAGCCGGCACCAGGTTCAGACTGCACAATAAAGCCAGGCAGGATTTATGGAGGCGGCAAGGGAAAACCAGTCAGAAATAGTTGGCAGGGTGATTTGTTAGTGTCAGTGGGGGACAGAGAAGGGCAGGGAGAGGGATTTCTTGCAGTCTATCTCTGAGGTACCGTCATCTCACGGCGGGGACCTTGGGGGATAGGATTCTTATAAGGACACTGTAACAGAGCTGTAAAGGTTACTTTGTTGCAGTACAACCAGTTGGAGGTCCCTGCCACAAAAAGAACAAAGGCACTAGTAGTCAATTTTAACTTTTTAGCTATTTTCAACATGCTTGAAAATGAGAGAGAAGCCCCTCAATGCACTTTCATCCTGGTTATTAATTACACGTTTTAAAAAAAAGTAAAAGCTGTTTCTATGCTTTGCAAACACCTGCAGCATGTTCCTTTACGCCAATGTTTTTTCAGAGATGGGGGGGTCTGGGTCACAGTCCTGTCCTCCCATGCTGTTCTTGTCGGGAGTGCAGGCACCGGACGGCGCTAAGAAACTGAGAGCCCCGTAGAGATGGGAGGCAGGAAAAGTGAGGGGGGGGGGTGAGGAAGGAGGGCTGGGGAAGAGAGGGTGAGAGTGAGTGTTGGGAACTAGGGGTGGGGGTTGCAGAAGTGGGAGTGAAAGTGAGCAAGGGAGTGCGGAAGAATGGATGAGAGTGAGCGGTGAGGGCTGCAGGCGCGATGAATGAGCAAGGAGGAGTGGAGAAGCTATGGGTGGCGTGAGAATGGAGGGCTGGGATGGGGATGAGGGAGCGTGGAGGAGTGGAGAGGGGATGGCTGAGAGTGAACAACGGGTGCTGCGGAAGTGGGAACCAGGCTGTTTGGCTTCCCCCCCTGGTCCAAGAAGAATATTTTTTTCCTTCCACTGGATCCTGAACACAAGAAAAAGTTTGATAAGTGCTGAGCTGAAGGACAAGAAGCCCATGGAAGGAGGTGGGGAAACCTGCCCGTTCCACCCTTCACAGGGGAGTGGAAAAGCTTCAGGAAGAGGGCTGTAGGAGCTCGTTAAAAAGAAGTCCCCCGCTGTCCCAGCCTCGCTGCTTCTGGCTTATTTTGTGCCTCTGCGATCCTCCCCTTCCAGCATGGAGCTTTTGGGAAGGGAGGGAGGAGCTGGAGAGGCAATGAGACCACCTCTTCTTCATTCTCAACTTCAGGTACCCCCCCTCCCCCGGTTTTAGGGTGTCTTGTGCTATTTGTCGCACCGTAGGGGTGCCCAAGCCAATGGTGCCGGGGTACGAGGGGATGGCAGCACAGGAGAGACTAGTGGGGGGGGGGGGAAGTCAAGCACTGCTAGCTGCCCTAGATGGCAACATCTACTGGAAGCCATGGTGGGGGAGGGGGGGGGGGCGGCGTCTGCTGGCTGATTGACCACTGCCCATATCATATGGCTGAGCCGGCTCCATGGCAAACTGGCGGGCAATTAAGGCTGGGATTCAGCTGGTCCAGGGCGGGCTCAGGTGGCAATGGTGCACACATTGGACTGGCTCAGGTACCACTCGGGAATGCTTATGTTGTAACTCAACAAAGCTGCGGCCCTGTATTTCCACCTGAGATGGTGCCGGGTCAGTGTCTGGACTGTGTTTTGGTGGGGCAGGGGAAGAGAGTGTCCCAGCTGGTCTTATTGGTTCAGAAGGCTGTGTGAAAACCTTCTGGCTGTCCGAGAGGCTGCAGGAGACGCAGACAGAAAGTCTGTAACAGCTGCAAGGTGTGAGAGAGGCACTGAGCAAAGGCTCAGACTAAGTCCCCTGCAATCACAGGGTCAATCAAGGGAGTACAGCAGACCAAGGGTTAGTTCTGGTCATCCTCAAACAGCAGACAGTAGATAAAAGGCTCCACTGTTTGCCAGCCACAAGCAAGATTTACACTTCTTCTAAGGAAGGCCCCCAGGTAAGGTTTTCCCCATGGCACCATTCTTCATGAGTGTCATAGGCTCACATTAAGGATTGCTCAAGAACAAGGGACACTGTGCCGGCACCGTGGCCACTGCCAACCATCCAGGCCTCCACCCAAAAACGTCATTTGCTCACATCCGCCTGAAGTTTGTCTCTGTTAACTGCAGCAACCGAGCTGCGTACTAACAAAGGGTCGTCTCAGTGGTGTCTCATTATTCCTCAAATCGGTGCTAAACCAAGCCCCTTTCTTTGTATTCTGATAGGCCCTCATCAGCCTTGTTTTATGAAGTTTGGGCATTTTGGTTCATCTAGTTTGTGTAATTTCTTACAGTCACTGTTTCCATACTCCCTGACCTCACTCTTATTCATTTTACTACCCTCTGTCTAATAAGTATATCAATGGCATTTTTCTATTTTTTTAAATCTCTACAAATATTGTGACAACTGAATTTCCTAGAAGTGTTTATGATTAGTTGTGCACGTTGCCACTAGATGGAAGTAGCACGCTATACTTTTATGTGTTAGCCGGGGGGGGGGGGGGGGGGGGGCTGTTTTGTAACTTGTTATGAGCCATCACTGGAATAGCAAGAAGAAATCAAATTAAATTATAGATAAATAATCCTGGTTTTGGCAATGATCGTAACATAATCCTGCTCCCTGTGAAATCTGATGGCAAGACATTAACCCTCCTGTGATTCTCAATCACAGCCAAAAGGCCAAGAACTCAACTGCACTTGAATCTTAGCCAAAAAAAATGAGTGAGAGGAGAGAAATTTCTGCTATAACCTTAAAGAAGGGAGGACTGAATAGTCCATTACTCTCACCCCCACCTCATCCAATGGACATAATGTCTGGTATCCTTGAGAAGTGAAGGAATAGGAGGGCAGCGGCTACCATGTGTGAGGTTAAATGACTAAAAAGTGATAAACAGCCATCCAGAATGAGACTATCACAGCACTGCAGTGAGGAATGGCCAAGGCTGCAGGGAAGATGAGAGTTTCCAGAAGTGATGGTCACATTCTGACTTTATCACCCCTCTCTCCCCTGCAAAACAGGAGGCATAGGACCATGAATGAAGGGAGAGCTGGGAAGAAAGTGCCAACTGGAAACAGAGCAAAAAATGGGAGGAAGATGATCCACCTGTCCTACCCTTGTGATGAGTCTGTGATAATTAAGGCGCTGGACCACTGTCGGTGCAGGAGGATGACAGAAGGAGGCGCTGTAGCACCCGGCTGAAGGTGCTGGACCACTGTCAGTGCAGGAAGATGACAGAAGGAGGCGCTGTAGCACCCGGCTGAAGGTGCTGCACCGTTATCAGCACAGGAGGATGACAGAAGGAGGTGCTGTAGCACCCGGCTGAAGGTGCTGCACCGTTATCAGCACAGGAGGATGACAGAAGGAGGTGCTGTAGCACACGGCTGAAGGCGCTGTACCGCTGTCGGGTCAGGAAGATGACAGAAGGAGGCGCTGTAGCACCCGGCTGAAGGTGCTGGACCACTGTCAGTGCAGGAAGATGACAGAAGGAGGTGCTGTAGCACCCGGCTGAAGGTGCTGCACCGTTATCAGCACAGGAAGATGACAGAAGGAGGTGCTGTAGCACCCGGCTGAAGGTGCTGTGGCACTGTAAGCACAGGAGGATGACAGAAGGAGGCGCTGTAGCACCCGGCTGAAGGCGCTGTACCGCTGTCAGCACAGGAGGATGACAGAAGGAGGCGCTGTAGCACCCAGCTGAAGGCGCTGGACCGCTGTCGGTACAGGAAGATGACAGAAGGAGGCGCTGTAGCACCCGGCTGAAGGTGCTGTACCGCTGTTGGTACAGGAAGATGACAGAAGGAGGCGCTGTAGCATGCAGCTCAAGGTGCTAGATCACTATTGTGTGGGTAGGGCATCAAACCATTTAAAAACCAAATAAATATATATATAAAAGCAGCAGTGTGAAGTATAGAAAGAACTGGGAATTTACCCTAGATGCACTGTTAGCATTATGAGCTGGCTGAGATGCTCTGATGAAATTGGTGAACTCCCGCCCTTTGTTGCAGTTTGAAGTTGTCTTTTTTTTTTTTTTTGTGAGATTATGTTTGTAAGATGCTTTTTAATTGTGTATGTTTTGTTGGGCACTGCCCAGGACTTCATTTTGGATGGTTTAGAAATGTAAATAAATGCACATACAATATAAGGAAGAGCTAGGACAATAGAAGACATGGTGCATGAAGACATCTAATGGCAATTGCATGCAATATGAGTGGACTATTCTGCTTTTGAAAGAATAAGAGCCAGTACATCTTTCTCTGCACCTTTTCTAATCCTGCTATTGGGCGATCATAACGCCTATCGGAAGCACAGAGCAAGACTAAATGGTCAGTTTTCCCAATAAATAGAGTAAATAGTGGAGTAGCCCACAACTCTGAACTGGGACCAGGGTTGTTTAACTTTTATTTTTAATTATTATTAATCATCTGGAAAAGAAAGCAATGATAAAGGTGATCAAATTTACAAATGCCACAAAAATATTCAAAGTAATTAAAAAAAAGGAACACACTGAGGAATTGCAGGAAGATGATGACATTTAATATGAACCAGAGCAAATCCATGCTCATAGGGAAATAATAATCCTAACTCTATGTCATCTCTCAGGAAAAGAACCTTGGAGGTGGAGTCACTGTGGATACATTGCAATCCTCAGTTCAGTGTGCAGCTGACATGGTGGGTCAAACAAGCAAACAGCATGTTAGAAATCACATTGGAAAGGAATAGAGAGTGAAACTGAGAGCATCCAAATACTGAAGGTACAGCTGCACCTTGAGTATTGTGGGGGGTTATGATCGCCCAATAGCAGGATTAGAAAAGATGCAGAGAAAGGCGACAACAATGATAAAGGGCATGCAAAGGACTCCCCCCATGAAGAAAGGCTAAATAAGTTAGGGCAGCTTGGACAAGAGAGGACAGAGAGGGGGGATCTGATAACCTGAAAGAGACAGAAAAGGGGCAATATGTATTCCTATCATATCTTCTCCGTCCAGCTCTCCTCCTGTATTTTATTCTTCAGGTCCATCCTGATTTGTCTTGTTATTGTCAAGGCTCTTTGCACAGATTTCCAAGCAGGGGCTTTGCAAAGCTTTTCCTATTGTGCAGTGCTGGTTTGGTTTGTGTACGGCAGGGGCAGCCTCTGCAGGGTTCTCTCTAATGGAAGGCAAAACGTCTTTGATCTGTGCAGAGGGTGAAAAGGGGAGAGATACGCTTACAGTGGCAATGCTCCCTGAAGGCTTATTTTAGGGGGAGGGGGAGGGAGGTGATGCTCTTAGGAGCCTGCTGTCCGCTCACTTATTCTGAGGGGGTAGGAAAATAATGAGAGATGCCCTCAGCACTGGGCTTCCCGCACTCTTATTCTAAGAGAGTGCTGTCTCTCATATTCTAAGGGCAAGCACACAGAAGCTGCTCTTATTCTTTAAAAAACAGAATAGTCCACTCATATTGCATGCAATTGCCATTAGACGTCTGCATGGAGGCGCTTTCATGCAGTGCCTGCATTGTATAATGCATCATCTAGAGCAGGTGCGGGCAACTCCAGGACTCCTGACTGGTTGGGTTTTCAGATAACCCTAATGAATGTGCACGAGGCTCCCTTCAGCTGCAGGAGACCGAGGGACTCCCCATCACAAGCTCCCTTTAGCTGCAGGACACCGAGGGACTCCTCATCACAAGCTCCCATCAGCTGCAGGACACCGCTCCCCATCACAAGCTCCTTTCAGCTGCAGGAGACCGAGGGACTCCCCATCACAAGCTCCCTTCAGCCGCAGGACACCGAGAGACTTCCCGTCACAAGCTCCCTTCAGCCGCAGGACACCGAGGGACTCCCCGTCACAAGCTCCCTTCAGCCGCAGGACACCGAGAGACTCCCCGTCACAAGCTCCCTTCAGCCGCAGGACACCGAGAGACTCCCCGTCACAAGCTCCCTTCAGCCGCAGGACACAGAGGGACTCCCCGTCACAAGCTCCCTTCAGCCGCAGGACAGTGAGGGACTCCCTGTCACAAGCTCCCTTCAGCTGCAGGACACCGAGGGACCCCATCACAAGGTCCCTTCAGCCGCAGGACACCGAGGGACTCCTCGTCACAAGCTCCCTTCAGCCGCAGGACACCGAGGGACTCCCAGTCACAAGCTCCCTTCAGCTGCAGGACAGCAAGGGACTCCCCGTCACAAGCTCCCTTCAGCCGCAGGACAGTGAGGGACTCCCTGTCACAAGCTCCCTTCAGCTGCAGGACACCGAGGGACCCCATCACAAGGTCCCTTCGGCTGCAGGACACCGAGGGACTCCTCGTCACAAGCTCCCTTCAGCCGCAGGACACCGAGGGACTCCCAGTCACAAGCTCCCTTCAGCTGCAGGACACCGAGGGACTCCCCATCACAAGCTCCCTTCAGCCGCTGGACAGTGAGGGACCTCATCACAAGGTCCCTTCAGCCACAGGACACCAAAGGACCCCATCACAAGGTCCCTTCAGCCGCAGGACACCGAGGGACTCCCAGTCACAAGGTCCCTTCAGCCGCAGGACACCAAGGGACCCCATCACAAGGTCCCTTCAGCCGCAGGACACCGAGGGACTCCCAGTCACAAGCTCCCTTCAGCCGCAGGACACAGAGGGACTCCCCGTCACAAGCTCCCTTCAGCCGCAGGACACCGAGGGACTCCCCGTCACAAGCTCCCTTCAGCCGCAGGACACCGAGGGACTCCCAGTCACAAGCTCCCTTCAGCCGCAGGACACAGAGGGACTCCCCGTCACAAGCTCCCTTCAGCTGCAGGACACCGAGGGACTCCCAGTCACAAGCTCCCTTCAGCCGCAGGACACCGAGGGACTCCTCATCACAAGCTCCCTTCAGCCGCAGGACACCGAGGGACTCCCAGTCACAAGCTCCCTTCAGTCGCAGGTCACCGAGGGACTCCTCATCACAAGCTCCCTTCAGCCGCAGGACACAGAGAGACTCCTCGTCACAAGCTCCCTTCAGCCACAGGACACCGAGGGACTCCCCGTCACAAGCTCCCTTCAGCCACTGGACAGCGAGGGACTCCCAGTCACAAGCTCCCTTCAGCTGCAGGACATGTATATCTCGGAACAGAATCCAGCTTCTGGAGAAACTATACAAACAGTACCGGTCCTTGGGGTAAAGGGAATTAGTCTTCCCTAAGTTTTTCAAGTTTCTCCAGAGATTAAAAAGCCAATTTCTGTCAGGGCACTTGTGTGAGCGCTACCGTTTCTGCTTTCCCAGCGTGGCCTTTATAAAACAGACAGTACATGTATTTTATTAAAGGAGACCCTCATGAACACAGCAGAAAGGCTTACTCACTTGAGAAAATACAGCAATTACTGCAAGAAAACAGATCAATAAGAAATGCCCCGAGGGAAGTGGCAGGTCCATGCTCTACTGGATTCAACAGCAGAGAGAGAGGTAGACAAAGAGGCAGAAGTGAAAAAAAAAAAAAAATCAAGACAATCTAGAAAAGACATGGAGAAATAAAAGAGAAGGAGACGAAGCAAACAAGGCGGAGAGTGGCAGTGAAAGCAACATTTTTTGTGTGTGTGTGTGTGTTAAATAAAAAATCAGATTCTCTCCCTTCTCTGGCTAATCTGAGCTGAATAGGCGCTGGGAGAGCTGCTATGGGCTTACCTGCAGTTTGGGGTCTATTCCGAGCGCGTTCGGGCCCTTCCTTCCTCACTGCTGCAGTCCCACCGCCACGGGTGCCATCGCCGGGCTGGGCTGAGCCTCTTCACTCGGGGGTTTTCACAGACGCTCCAAGCCAGGAGAGTTGGGGGGGGGGGGGGGGATAAATGCAGAACAAAGGGTCCCTCCATTTTGCAGGGGGCTTCTGACATCACCGGCAGAGGCACAAAATCATGGACCTATGCAGCAGTGCGATCTTTATCGCAGCCCAGCCCAACAAAACCGCAAGATCTGCTGTTCGCCGCCTTTTGCCTTGGCGGAGCACTGGTGGGGGAGGGGGAGGGGGGGATAAAGGGGTGGGTGTGGGGGTGATAAGAAGCGTGCAGCACGAATATGGAGGAGGGGGGAGGGCAGCAGTTGTCCTGAGACCCCCTTGAGAAAGGGTTTCGTTATTGCCTTTTGTGATGTGCGTTTTTGTATTTGAAGCTTTTGCTATTTGATGTTTTGTACTATTCTTGTTAGCCACCCTGGCTTCTTCTTTTTTTTTTTTTTTTACAGGAGGGCGATGTGTAAGTGGAAGATGTAATACGGTAAGGCAGGGGAACGAAGCGATCGGAGAGAATTGGGTGGAGAAGCAGAGGAGATGACCATAGGGCGAGAATGGGGTGAGGAGTGTATGGCCCCCCGAGTGAAAAGGAGGGAAGGGAACGCTTTTTAATCTTAAACCCAATCTTAAACCATACAATAGCTGCGATCCTTGGCCTATTTGTCCTCATCCAGCATTGTTCAAGCTGGCAGCCCCCCCGGCTCTGAAGTCCCCAGCACAGCCCTCCTGGCAGTCCCATTGGTCCTGTGATATTTTGTTTGGGACCAGCCTGAGCACAAAAGCTGCATGTCTCAACAAAATCAGTACCAGCAATTATGTTCACTTTTCCTCAAAATATATTGTATTTAAATGATACTCTCCTTGTTCATTTAAGTTATTATTATTTATTTTTTCCAAGTTCAATTTCCTTGTTCATTGTAAAACATTATTCTATATACTGTCAATTCAATTGTTGTAATGTAAACCGAAATGATTAGTAACTCTGTTACCAGAACTTCCGTATATAAAACTGTTAAATAAATAAATAAAATAAATGAACCTTATTTACCCGAAAACCTGGACTGTGACCCCACAGCTCACCTGGGATGAGGCCAGGCCACAGAACCAGATTGATTCTCTGCTTTTCCGCTTGGCTCTTCTCAGCTAGGACCGCCTGGGGTTTCTCACTCTTTCCCCCCCCCCCCCCCCCCCCCCCCCCCCCCCCCCTATGAATCCACCACCCTTTCCAGGAATAAGCAATCTCATTCCCTGGCCTCTTGCTCCAGTCACGGTTTTGAAGTTGTACACGTTCCTGCTAACGCCATTTCTAACAAAAAAAAAAATTCTTTTCATCAGGGACAGATTTCTTTCATTTTCCTGGTTTTACAGGTCGGTGAGGTTACACCAGCACTTTTCCCCATCCCTCCCTCCCTCCAGCCTTTCTATTTCCCGTGGCTTACCCAGGCTGTTAGGATCATACAAAAGAACAGGGATGCTGAGTCTAGGGGTATTTAGGAAGCAGAAATGCATCACACAGTGTACACAGGGGGGAAGGCGAGAGAGCAAAGAAATGGAGAAGAAGGCAAAAGGGAGAGGAAAAAGTTAGGGAGAAATGGTGGCGAGAAGTCCGTCCAGGTTAGAGCTGGAGCTGATCTGTGCCTTCGCTAAATCTAGGAAGCCGAGCCCAGGCAAATCGGTAAGCGAGGAACCCCGAGGGCAGATTACAGACAGTGGCCCAGCCCCGCACTTCGGAGGCCACCCCTGGCCACCAGCGGCCCAGACACGCGTGACAGAAAAGGACACTCGCATGACAAAACCAAAGCAGGCACTGGCAGCCTTTGCCCTCTGTGGCTGCTGCTGTGCCTTCCTGCTGGGCTCCTAGCTCTGTCAGTTCTATTATATTTATTTATTTCTTTTGTATACCGACATTCGATCGAGATATCACATCGGTTTCCAGATAACTAAAGGAATAGGGTGATAACAGCCCTATTTTACATTATAACATGGTAATAAATATAACAAATAAATAAATATATAAATAAATATATATATACATATATATAATAGAACTGACATATATACATATATATATATGTGTGTGTGTGTGTGTGTGTGTCTGTGTCTCTCTCTCTCCCCCTCCCGTCTGCTGCAGATAATCCTCCCGCTAATGTCTTGCTCGGATTCAGACCCAGAAAGTACCACATCTCTCTCTATATCTTATTTGCTTTCCTGTCCTTGCTGGATATGTTCTAGGTTCAGTGGGAGCCCTCCCCAGAGCGTGACTACTGCTGCCCGCCCCCCCCCCCCCCGTGGCCCTGCTGGCCAGACTGCAGTCCTTGCCGCTGTACAGAAGGATAAGGCTGGCAGCCCCCTATTTTTAGCCCCAGCTATTTCGGCGTCTATGCAGCTTTCCCCCCCCCCCCCCCTCCATTTGCATTGTGAAACTGCAAAGGTTTTAGGAAACATTCACAGCTTCATTAGGCGGTGCTGTTATCCGCCTACTGCAAGCTGCCGGCGGATTGGCGGCTTGGGGATCTCCGCCTTACCTTCCAGCTCCTGGCAGAGGGGACGGGGGCTTAGGGCAGGGGGCTTCCCTCCATGGGGGGTGCGTGCACCCTCAAAGGTCCGGGGAGGGCAACTCGAATAGAAAGACGAGGTATTCCTGCAGAAAGAGAGGAAGAAGAGGGTAATGAAGAGGGAAAACCGAACGAGAAAGCCTAACATTTATCTAACACCCGCTTTACCACGCCTGGTATCCAGCACATAGCACACTAACAATAATAATAATAATAATAATAAAAACCTAACACAGCCCATCCCCGAAATGATAGAGTACAGGGCCCCCCCTCTATCCTAAAATGACAAAGCACTGCAAGAAGGAGCCAGTGCACATCACCCTGAGAAGCATCCCAAAAAGCAGGAGCTACAACTCCTGCTCCGGTGATAAACACAAGCTCCCAGAGCTCCTGCACACCATCATCTTGGAGGGTTAGTCTGGGCTGATAAAAGATATCATAATCTGCAAAAAATCCCGTCTCTAAAGCTCTCCCTTACATTGCATTCAGCATCTAAGAAAGGGGGAAACAAAAGGGTTTGCTTTCACTTTTTTATGTTTGGTTTGTATCTTATTTGTTTTTCATTCCTGTTGGAGGCTGTTGTTAGGCTTAGATCCTGCCTGTTTCATTTGATTTAAACCAAATAAACATTTAAACTAAATCAAAAACAAAGGGGTCAGGTTCCTCCTTCTCCCCAAAATCCCTCCACCCCTAGCACCTCTGAAATACAAAAGTTAAACCCCACTTTCTCCCCACACAAGATCTTATCCCATACATGGGCTGGAATAAATTGTAAAGGGGCAGCAGCAACACCGCAGAGGAGGCAAGAGCCCAGCAATCCCACCAAGAGGCCACAGCCTCAGCTCCTGTGACCGAGGCCCAACGCCGGCACTATGGGCAGCCGGCGGGAAGCAGCGGAAAGAGATACTCCCTCCCCCAACAGGTGAGGGAGAGAAAGATGCTGGTGCCAGCAGGTCAGCACTCCCCCCCACCACCACCACCACTGACAAGGAGGCAATAGCCCAGCAGCCACACTGGCACCTGCACAAAGGAGCTTGCCCCCTTGTGTGTGCCTGAAATGGAAGCCCAAATTGTTATCTCATTCCCTCCTAGCTCGCTTTAATTAATAATAGGCCGGACTATCTAGCTAACCTCACTAACTAACTAACTAAGTGACTACACGCCCTAGCTTGCTATAACTCCTGGTTAGCCTTACTCCTGGCTGGCTTCACTACCTAGCCAGCCTTCCTACATTGGTGGCTTGACTACATGGCTAGCTTGTGCCTGAAATAAATAAATATTTACCTCAGTCCTAACCCTACATATCATAAAATGGAGCCAGTCCACTTCGTTGACATCAGCCCAGAATGTCAAAATCATGGAATACACCAAAGAACTTCAAAACACAAGCAAAGAGAGAGCAAAACCCTGATCTATCCCAAGTTAAATAACTACATCTCTGCAACTCCTCCCTGCCTAATGTTTACTCTATTACTAAATGCAGAATCGGTATAAACAAAAAAAATCCCACTAATAAATGATCTACTAGAACAAAATCCCTCTATCCTCTACATCACCGAAACATGGCTGAAATATAGTGATAATGTCTTAAAACCAAATTGATCACCCCAACTATGATATCTTTCCCTTCCCCAGAAAAAAATGAAAAGGTGATGGTGGTGGGGTTATTAATAGTCTGAAAAAAGAACTCAAACCCTACCAAGTTGAAATAAACCCTCCCTATGAGATTGCTATACTAAAATCAACACCTCTAAATATTGGATTGACTTATTGCCCACCTGGAACGCTCCTAAAAGACAGCTCACCCCTAATCAAAATCTTCACTAAAGCATTTCCTGCTCCTGAATCAACCCCTAATTTTATTTATTTTATTTATTTAAAATTTTTATATACCGACATTCATCCAGGATATCAAATCGGTTTAGTGTAACACAAACAAACGCCAAGCATGGCACTTTACATTGAACAAATAAAACAAGTTAACAAATGAATAAATGAGGGTGTGAACAAGGGGAAATTTGCATTAAATACTCAACTAGGGTTGTAATTATATACATATGTACAAAAGGAAGACACTAAGAGATAAACAATTTAGGACAATAATTGTTGAAGACAGCATACCGAAATCAACAGTAAGTGAAATCTTTCTAGATACTATGGAAGCCAAGGGCTGGACTCAATTTATTACCAAACCCTCTCATAAAGCAGGACACATTCTTGACTTAATTTTCACTAATCACAATAACTGCATAATCTATTCTTCTCACAAGATATTACTCTGGACTGATCACCAGCTAATAAAAGCAGAAGTAACTCTCCTCACCACACTGCAAACAAAATGTGCATAATATTCAGTTCTTCATATATAGAAAAAAAAGATAGTTTCTTCAAGTATTTCCGGTTCTATTAAAAATAAAATAAATGAATTTGATCACAATAATGCCTCCTCATCCTTTGATTCCTGGGATAAAATCCATCAATGAAATAGTGGATACCCTATGCCCAATCCAGAAAAAAGTGTTTCAATATGAAGGCAACACAACCAAACAAAAGAAACCTTGGTACAATGAAGAGCTAAGACATAATAAACAGATCCTGAGAAAATATGAAAAACCAATGGCGGAAATGCCAATCTACAGTTTCACTAGAAAAATTCAAATCCCTATTAATAAAATACTATGAACAAATCAATACAGAAAAAAAAAAAGAATACTACGCAAAACAAATGCATAGAGTAATATTTTATTCCAAATTTACTCTTCAAAGCAGTTAAAAACTTAATCAAGGACCCATCTTCCTCTGTCTCTAATAACAGAGAGTTTTCAAAGAACTCATGCAATGAATATACCAAATCACTGCTAAACAAAATTAACAATCTAAAAACACAATTCTCCCCCAGCTCAACAACAACTGTGCCTAAAGAAAAATCCAGTCAAGTGAAATGGAACTCATTTGACCTAGTATCGAAATTTGAAATAAAGCAAATCATCACCAGAATAAAGCCTGCTAGCCACCCATTGGACCCTATCCCTGGAAGTGCCCTGAAAACAGTAAACAGTATAATAACTTTGATATTCCCAACCATAATTAACTACTCGTTAGCAGAAGAATTAGTTCCTGATAAAGCAAAACAAGCTGTAATCAAACCAATACTAAAAAATAAAACTGGCAGGACAATTGGGACAATTATGGATCAATATCCAATCTGCCTTTCATCGTTGAAGTCCTAGAAAAAGCAATGTTAACACAATTAGAGAATCACCTAGAAGACAATATTATACTATACCTGAACCCATTCAGATTTAAAAAAAAAAAAAAGTTCAACTGAAACTACTCATTTCATTAGCCGACCCTGTACTACATGGGTTGACAATGAATCATATATCCTGGTACTAATTGATCTTACAGCAGCACAATTGACCACACCCTACTATGCCACCAACTGAGAGAAACTGGAATAGATGGAAATGTTAACAAATGGTTCTCCTTCCTAAAAGGCAGGACATTTCAAGTCAAACTGGACAAACAATCATCCGACCCCATCCCAACCGATACAGGTGTACCCCAAAGTTCAGCTCTCTCGGCCACTCTATTCAACATTTATTTGTTATCAATATGCACATTACTGGCAAACCTAAGAATCAAATTCTTCCTATATGCAGACATTCAATTCTATATCCCTTTTGACAAAACTTTTGAAAAAAACTACGTTATTTCTGTCAACATACTTGAAGGAAATACAACAAAAACTAACCCCCCCCCCCAAAAAAAACCCAACAAACTGTGTGGTTAAGGAGAGATAATGATAAACCACCAACACTAGACTTAGGAATTATTAATGTTGCTCCCTCAGACCAAGTATGGGACCTAAGGATACAGATCGATGAGAACGTCACTATGAAAAAGCATATAAGCAAATTAATAAAAACAGAATACACCAAGCTGAGAATATTACACCGGCTGAAACCTCCACTAACAATACAGGACTTCCGCACTGTCTTACTAACACTAATATTTTCAAACTTAGACTACTGCAACTTCCTATTACTAGACCTACATTCAAGCTTGCTAAAACCATTACAATTACTACAAAATGCCTCTGCTAGACTACTACTAGGGACAAGGACATTTGACCACATCACCCCTTTGCTGATGGTACTGCACTGGCTTCCTGTACAAGCCAGAGTTCATTATAAAGTATTAACCCTAATCTTCAGCAATACTGACCAAATGCTTATTAAGGAGTGACACTTCAACACTAGTCACCACAGAGAACCCTAAGATCAGAAATCAAAGGGCTTCTGACGGTGCCTTCTACCCGGAACACACACCTAACACAAATAAGGGACCGAATGTTTTCCACAGCAGGCCCAGAGTTGCAGAACTCCCTTCCAGAGTCATTACGCCAGTTAACAGATAGAAAGAATTTCAAAAACAAACTGAAGACATGGCTCTTTAGAAAAGCTTACAATTTTACATAAAATATACTGATAACCTCAACGTCAGTACAAGAGACAATGGCAGTGAAGTGAGCAATAAGTAATGATATATACATTTAAAATAGGTTCAGCTAAAAGAAGAGATACAGACATTTTGAAACATCCTGTATACTGCACCAGATTAGACAACTGACATAAGAGACGGAGTCAGACCTCTATAATACAGACAAAAGGAGCTGCTTGAGGACGGAAGAGCAGGCACTAATGGCTTTCACCTTCGAACCCAATTTAAATCAGGCACAGAGAAATTTCACATGAGTGATGAGCAGGGAAGGGGATGTGATAGACCATACAAAATCATATTTTTTGACCTGGATGTGACTTTGTGCACTGTTTTATAAGATAGAAGGCACAACTCTGAATTGTACTAAGACTGAAAACTTTGATGCACTGCACCATAAGTGTGTTGTCATATTCTGCACTATGGCACTGGGAAATGTTACGCTATAACCCAGTGCTGCGACAGTGCATTATAAAGCTTCATGCTAGCATGCTATAGCATTTTGCACTGTGGCTGCACATACTGTGAACCAGGATATCAGGGTTCAAAACTTGTGTTTTTTTACTGATCCTGCTCGTAACCCTAAGCAAGTCTCTTCTCCCACTGGCTCTGGTATCCATTTAAATTGTAAACTCTTTGGGGGATAGGCAGGACATGCATCTGTGCAGCTTGTTATGAAGTGGAATATAAATACTGAGCGTACACTGCTGTATAGCACTGTTTACCAATCTGATGTATCATTTTGTACCAGGACCATGCCAAGATTCCAAGGGCACCATGGCTCTCATCCCTTACAGCTGCTGTCAACATGCACTCTCTCCTCCCACTACCAGCCACCATCACCATACTGCAGTCCGGAAAGACAGGAAAGGATCCAGGTACACATGGAAAAGGTCTGCAAAATATTTATTTTGTTTTTCAAATGACAATCTTTCAAAATTGAAAACCTTTGGTTAAATTGTGTATATTAATATAAAACTGACACTCAAGTTCTGCAAATGCATTACTGAATCTTAATCTCATAAACTCTGCCACACAATTCCCTCTCTTGCTGCAGAATCAGGCCAGGATCTTTGATTCTGCACTTTTTTTTCCTGCTTTAGCTCAAGTGTGCAAGGGCAGGATGGCACTAGGGCACACTGCAGTATAATTCTGTATACTGTGGCACTTTCATTGGCTAAAATCACAAGTATAGTTCAGGCCATGGGGCGAGGATGGTCCCTTCTTGGCCTTTTGGCTGAGATTGAAAACTTGCATAAGAAAGGGATTTGGAGATGTAGGTTAGTATCCTGCCACCACACCATGAAGATTAAACCGCCCATAAAAAAAAAAAAAAAAAAAAATAGTACATGCAGAAGGCTGGGAGGTTACATAGGACTGAATAATCTACATCCTATGACGCTGTCGGGCACCAGTGCTGAGCGCTGCAGCCAGCCCTCATTAATCCTCATTAATCCTCTTATTACAGAATTTATCAATGGTTTGTTGCAGCGCACACATTGCTCCAGATTTCTCAGTGACTGCAGCTCAGTTATTTAATGGGAAAAACAGCGGTGCTAAAGAGGGAGTATGTAAGTGCGCGGACGCACGATGTGACCTGTGAGAACGGAGGGTTTGGCTTACGTTCTTGCTCTCCTTGGTCAGGTTATTTTGTTTCCCCACTGCTTAGGTCTGGTAGAGCTTTAAAAACGATAAGGGGTAGGGAGTGTGCACACCTTGGATTCTTGGCCAACTTTGCCCCCTTGTTCCGTGTTTCTGCCTCCGAGAATAAAATATTAGCGATGTGGTAAACGAGTGCCGTATCCCGCAGCGGTCAGTTTTCTGGGAGAAAGGCATAAAGCAGAGCCATAATCTCCAATCACCCCTCCCTCTGGGGCTGAAAATGCCATATAAAAGCAGAGGTCTGACTGCTGTCCTAAACATGGTGCTGTGCACTTTGGCAAAACACAGATAACATTGCTAGGGATCAGAGAGAGACGCATAATAAAAAGACAGCATCAAGTTGAAACGGGCGTTTTTATTTCATCATAAAAGAATCTAGGTTCCCAGAGGATGCCCTGGGAGGCGTACAGTCAGAAAGGCAGGCTGAATACAGGCAATCGGGGGGTGGGCTGATCCAATCACCTACCTGAACAGTACTTAAAGAAGCCTCTCCTAAGTCCCATAGTACTGTAACCCAGTAGGGGCTGTTCCGATGGAACAAGCCCAGGCCAAAAGCCCCACCCCCCGCCTATTCTGAAGTTACCGGAGAAGAACAATCCAGAAAGAAATCAGACAGCAGAGACAGCTTAATCTTTGGAAAGACAGCAATGCCGCATCCATGGCAACAGCATCTCTCTACTGTCTTAGGGAAAAGAAGCATCTCAGACAGCAGGAGGATTAGGTAAACAAGTCACATCTCCTGCAAGACGGTGGGGTTACAGAGTGGGCCACAGCAATATTCATACAGTGTGAGCACCAGCTAGGACAGTGGTTCCCCAACCTGGCCTGGGGGAACCCCCAGGCTACCCACAATGAATATGCACGAGATAAATGTGCATGCAAATCCATCTCATGTCTAGATCCTGAAGACGCACTAGGTACGGGGTCCCCTAGGTCAGATCTGGGAACCTCTGAGCTAGGAAACATCCACACCCCAGCCTGCTGGCCTAACCCCTATGCAGACATCAGAAATCGACAAATAATGCTGACATTACCAAGCAACAGGTTACCCAGGAATGCGAGTTTACCTGCTCCCTGTCCCCTAGTGTTCACCTGCCTACAAGATGAGGACTGGCACCAGCATGGGCCTCACCCCACAACAGTGCATGTCCTTACTTCCTGCTCCCCTCTTCCATGCTCTGGCTGGTCTGCTTGCAGATGAGAGCACAGAAAGCCTCAAGCTCAGGAAAGGATCAAGGTACAATTGTCTTTGTTTCACACCAGGAAGATAGGTACCAAGAAATGGCCTCACAAGTTAACAGGAAGGAGAATGAGAGAGACCATGAAGAAATGTACAATTTTCCGTTGTCCGTGTGGTCAGCAGGCTCCAGACCTGCATCTGTAGATTTCCTCATGAAGAAGTGACCCTATTTACAAGCTATTAAGCCCTTTGTTAACCATTAGCAGATGTATTTATTTTTTAGCTGAAACTAGATAACATTCAGATAGAGCAAACATTAAGAGTAATTAGCACGCGGTTGTTGGATTTAACCCCGCTCTAATACATTCCAAGCAGTCTGCTGTGCATGCAGGATTCTTTGCTCCGACGCTATCATGGCAGCTTGCCACCCAGCGCTGACAAGGGCTCACTGCCTCTCCTGCTGTGAAATCAGATTAAGAAACACAACAGCTTTCTACCCAAACGCTGAACTGAAACGTGCACAGAATTTACTATTTCGAGATAATATTCCAATTCAAAACACCACTTTGTTGCGAAGCCCTGCCATTATATTCCTGTATAAAAAGAAATACCCCACTCTGATAGAATTTGGACCGCAGATGGTTATGTAGAAATACAAATTACTGTGCTAGGAACAGTTATGGTGATAAAAGGCAGTGAGGTCCTCATACACGGCTACTGAAATTGCAATGCACCTGTAATCACAGAGCTCACTGCCCAAATTCAGAAGTTTTATCAATGCAGCTCTTTTCCTATCAATAAACAATATCAGTCTATGGCTGACCTGACGCATGGGCCCACCTTTCGGGGGGGGGGGGGGGGGGGGGGGGGGGCGCCACCATTCTCAACCCATCCACATTTTCAGGACCTGCAGGAAAAGAGCTCCTGCACAGGGAAGTTTTTTTTTTTTTTTAAATTTAATTTATAAAAATATTTGGGCAGTGAGCTCTCATGCTGACCGTGGGGCATGGATTGCAGCTGCATTGCTATTTCAATAGCCACCTGACTGCTTTTTTTGTCTCCATTGTCATGCCAGGAATAATCATTTGTGTTTCTATATAACCAAGCATTGTCCGAATTCTATCACAAAGTGGTTTACCTATTTCTTTATACATTACATTCCACTTTGTTTGTGGTATTATTACATTCCTCTACACATCACTTTGTCTGGTTTCCAAAAAGCGCACCTTTTGCCAAGACTCTGTTTTGTTCCTAAACTCTGGCACAGGAAAGAGGGCCTCGCTCAGTCAGAATCAGGTCACGGAGGCCCATTCCATTTCCCCAGGTTTGTAACAGAGGTGCATCCGAGAGCAGCGGACATGGCCGACACGGACCATGCTCTGCTGCAGAGTTGGCACTGGAGCATTAGAAAGGAATGTACTAATTACATAACTGCACACACACACCTCCTCGCTCCTTTCCCTTCACTGTAGGGTCTGCGGTATGGGAGACAGCAGCTACCTGCTCTTCCTCTACTCCCATAGGTACAGGGGATAGGTCCTTGTCCTGTTCCTCCTCTCTTCCCACAGGGACAGCAAAAGCTCCTTGTCCTTATCACAGGAGCTCTTCCCGCAGACATAGAAAATGCATACAGTGTGCCAAGAGATGCAAGATAGCGCCTGCAGTGCCAGAGACATGTTGTGGATTATGGAGGGAGAGGGGGGGGGTGGGGGGAGTCCTCTCCTGACGATATGGGGTCACGGGGCAGGGCTCCCTACCAATAATGCCCTTCTCCCAGCAGTGCAAGGCGTCACCGGCACAGCCCATTCATCTTGTAAACCTACAGCTATGTGGAACGGGTGCTCTTAAGTTACACCAGCATGAGGGCAAGGTTGCAGCTTGCATGCTCTCCCATGTAATGAAACCACAGCTACTGAAGGTGGGTAGGCAATTTGGATTTCATTAGTGTAAAATGACAACAATAACTCCGTGCTTTGATTTAGATGGAAGGCTTTTTACTCCACTCTGTAGCTGAAAACATGGGCAAACCCTGCTGGTGCACTTTAAACCGGGGAAGCTAGAACACGATTCTTCACTAGAAACAGGAAGACAAAGCACCCCCATCGTGTTCTGTGTTGCTGTGAATTCCAACAGATAATTCGATCTTGGGAAAAAGAGAAAGTATTAAAAAAAAAAACAAAAAAAAAAAAAAACATACATCATCATAAATAGTATGTATACAAATCAACATCCTTTCCCATAATTCTGTTCCGACAAGGGCTCCTGGCACAAATTCAGAGTCGTGGTGGTGTGGTAAAGCTGGGCTAGGTAAACCGTTTCTCATCAGACACATAGCTCTTCCCTGTAGGTGCTTTCCGGAAGAACAGGCTGTTCCCTCGGCTCAGGTTTCCCTGCGGTTACAAGTAAAGTTTGCAATTAAAAAGGCGAGACATATTCTTGAGGGGTTGACGCATAGGTCGACTCAACTAACGAGAAACAAAAAAAAAAACAAAACAAAAGGACATGCTGCCACCACACCATTCCTGGACACGGTCTCTCCAGTCACGCGCCACACACCTGCTCCGTCCCTGGCCTCACCATGCCACTGCTACATGTTCCCCTCAACCTCCAAGTACACAACAGGACAACCTTCGGGAGCAACGGGGTGCATGAGGCCATTATTAAGCGGTGTGGAAACTTCTGGTCTTAACTGGGGTACTTTAGATCAGGGTATAAATGTTATTTTGTATTGCTGACAGTTTACGTTTTGCAATGCTGTAATTTATTTAACTGTTATAACTTGGAAAGAGGCAGGATATAAATGTGAAATGAAATAAACCTCTTCCTCCTGAACTGCTGCTAAACAAAAAAAACAAAAACAAAAACCTCATGAAGACAACACTTGAGGGGAGGAAGTGGTGGGGCCGAGGGCAAGCAGAAGTGAAATACCTCTCTGCTAAGTTGTTTCCAGCAGTCTAACCAGGTGCAGTATACAGGAGCATAGGGAAGACTTCCTCCAGCAAGCCTGAAAAAAACACGACGAGAAGAGAAGTGACATACAAAAGACCTTGATTGTTATATACCAGAGAAAAAAAAAAAAAAAGTCTTGAACAGGTCACAGTATACAAACTTGTAGTAATTCTTTTTTCTAAGGAGAAATTACTACTTACCTGATAATTTCCTTTTCTTTAGTACAGACAGGTGAATCCAAGACCAGTGGGTTATGCACCTCTACCAGCAGATGGAGACAGAGCAAAGCTGACATCATGGTATATATATATACCCCTGCAGTGACATCAGTTCACCAGCATTCTCTGCCAAAGCCAACTGTGGACAAACTAACAAAAAACTTGATTCCAGCACTCATCCAACAGGAAAACACCGAGCTCAGACAAAGATTGTAATAACACAAATCTAGGGACTGGACTGACACTTACCAGTACTCCCTAGAACACACTGCCACGCAGGAGGACCATAGCACAACCATTCGGCAGCTAAGGGTGGGAAGATGGAGCCATCCGTCTGTACTAAAGAAATGGAAATTATCAGGTAAGGAGTAATTTCTTCTCTCTTAGCATTCAGACAGGTGAATCCAAGACCAGTGGGATGTACCAAAGCTACTCCTGAACAGGGCGGGAAGCTGCCAGCGGTCCAGTCAAAACCGCACGTGCGAAGGCTGTGTCCTCCTGGGCCTGCATATCCAGGCGATAAAGCCTGGAAAAGGTATGCAAAGAGGACCACATCGCAGCTCGGCAAATGTCGATGGGAGACAACAATCTAACCTTCACCCATGACACTGCCTGAGCCCTAGTGGAATGAGCCCTAACCTGACTAGACAACGGCTGCTCAGCATCCACTTGCACGGCCATGACTACCTCCTTAATCCAGTGGGCTAATGTAGCCTGCAACATAGGCTCACCCTATTTACACCCACCATGGAGTATAAACGGCCGAGCCGTCTTCCCTAGAGGTTCAGAAACCTCTAAATACCTCCAAGATATGCCTCTTGACATCCAAGGGCCATAACAGGTGATATTCCTCCAAATCTCTTATCCTGTCCAGAGATGGCAGGAAAATAGACCAATTCAAGTGAAAATCCGAAACCACTTTTGGCAAAAAGGAAGGAATAGTATGCAGCTGTATCACCCCTGGAGTCACACATAGAAACGGCTTCCCGCAAGACAAGGCCAGTAGTTCGGATACTCAATGCGCAGAACAAATTGCCACAAGAAACACTGTTTTAAAAGCCTAACCACAAGGAAAGGCTACACATCGGTCGAAAAGTAGAGCCTGCTAAAAAAAAAAAAATAAAAAATCCAAAACTAGATTAAGATGCTACAAGGGCGGATGAAGATGCTTCACTCCTTTCAAGAAACGGGTCACATCCGGATGAGCCGACAAAGGCCTACCAACCATTCACCTGACCTAGGAAACAGGTAAGAGCTGCCACCTGTACCTTTCATGAATTAAGGGCTAACCCTTTATTCAATTCATCCTGCAAAAATTCCAAAATGAGCAAACTCTTAACCGAACAAGGAAGAACCCCTTGATCTTCTCACCAAGCCTCAAAACACTCACCAAACCCTCATATAGGTTAAGGAAGTGGAGAACTTTCTTGCTCATAGAAAGGTGGAAATCACTGCAGTAGAACATCCGCACTTCAGCAATCGAAACCTCTCAAAGGCCATACTGTAAGACAAAATAGAGTCGGATTTTCATGAAGAGCAGGACTCTGCCGTAGCAGATCCCTGTGCGCTAGAAACTGGAGGGGAGAGTTCACTAGGAGCCTTCGCAAATCTGTATACCACAGTCTTCTGGGCCAATCTTGTGCCACCAGAAGCACTATCCTCCTGTGACTCTCGATCTTCCAAATTATTCTGCCCAACATGGGCTATGGGGGAAAGGCAAACAACAGCTTGTCCTGCGAAAGGCAGCTTGTCCTCGCCAGTAGGTCCATAAACGGAAGGCCCCAGCGATCCACTATTAGCTGACATGCCTCAGTTGACAATTCCCATTCTTCTGGCTCCAGACTCTGTCTACTGAGAAAGTCAGCTCTTACATTGGCTATTCTTGCAATGTGCAAGGCTGAGATCTGAAGATGCAGTTCCACCCATTCCATAAGTTCGGCTATTTCCTATGCCTCTTGCTGGCTCTTGGTTCCTCCCTGCTGATTGATGTAAGTTACTGTCATCGCATTGTCCAACATTATCCGGACCGCTCGACCCTGCAATCTGTCACCAAACCGCAAGCATGTCCTAGAAGAGGTGCAAATAAGATCATATAAGGCATCAGCCCCATAAGCCAACACTGCCTCTAAGCGTTCCGCCTGCTCAGATTCCTAGGGCGAGAGTTCTCTGGCACTCTAACTGCTGCACCCATCTCAGGCTTGCTCGAAGCATAAAGTTGCTGCACATTGCAGCTTAGATGCCAGGGCAAAAACCTAAAAAATCTTCTTGGGGTGCACCTCGAGCTTCCTATCCTGGAGACTCTTCAGAGCTGCCATGCCAGCTATTGGGATGGTGGTTTTCTTTGTGACTGCTGACACAGAAGCATCCACCTTTGGCACTCAAGAGAAGAGTCTCCTCAGGCAAGGGATAAAGTTTGTCCATAGCTCTACTAACTTTAAGACCTGTCTCGGGGTATCCCACTCCTTGGTTATTAATTGCTTAACCCATCCTATGAAATGGAAAAGTCCTGGTTGGGCCCCCTAAACCCGCCATGACCGGATCTACCATGTTCTGCTCTGGCTCCTCCTGTGAAACCGCTATTCCCAGCTCCGCCAGGACATGCGGGATCTTAGGGCCCAGCTCTTTTCTCTGAAACAGGCGAACGATCTTAGCATCATCTTCCATGACAGGAATCTTCCCCGGCTCCTTCTCTTGATCACTGTTAGGAGGGGGGACACTGTGAAGCCCATCCCTCAAGGGCATCCCCTGGTCTGACTCCTCCAAGGAAAGGTCATCTGTGGTACCCCGCACCACTGGACCTTTGACTTTCCGGATCCTCGTGGCTCCTGGCATCTCTAAGCGCCTGGGCACCTTACTAGGTGGTCCCTGAGGAAGCCTGCGCCTGGGTGAGGAACTCTTTTTGGACCTAGTGGCCAGATACGCTTTGTGCAATAAAAGCATAAAATCTGGGGAAAAATAAGAAGGCCCCCTCAAATTCCTCTCCAGGGAATCAGGATCTTCACCCGACTGCTCCTCCCAGGCTTCATCGGGGTTCAAATCGGCTGGTGACCGCGCTGGCAGGAGATCCTCCCCTGCCGCTCTCTCCTCAGCATCTTTAAAGTTTTCAAAATGGCCACCGTTCCGGTGCTTAGCAGGAACGGGTCAGCCTCATCCTCCGGCGCAGCTGGCAACCTGCCAGGGTTGCGCTGCTTGATCAATGCCACAGGAGCTCCCTGCGAGGAACCCTCTCCACCGGAGAGGCAGTGGGAGCATCGGCCGGGCCTTGATCCGCAAGACTGCTCTCCACACGCCGAGCTGCGGCTCGGTGCCTGCCCGGCGCGACTGACCGCACGGCAGGCACCTATAAACAAGCAGGACCGGGAGCCGCAGTAAGAATTTGGCCTGAACGCTGTGTCCTCGGCCACCTACAGTGGTGGGGCAAGCAGCCAAAAATCAACCACTGCTTTACAATCCCTTCTAATCCTTTTTTTTTTTTTTTTTTAAATTTTACGAACAACTAGAAAAAAGGATTACTTCCCTGAAGAAGGGTGGCAGAAGCATCTCACAATCCTCCCAGAAGGGGAGGGAGCCGAACCACCAGCTGTCATCCCTGGAGCAGAAGGAGCAATTTTGGGGTCCCCAACCCCAAAGGGCCTGCCAACCCTCTGGGAGGATGACGATTCTTCTTATTATTTTTTTTTTGTTTACTCAGGTACAGAACGCAGGTTTTGCACCACCTCCATCTGCTGGGAGACAGAGAAATACTGAGGAGATGCAGGTGGCACACCGGGTTAAGCGGCAGGTCCGGTGAAACTTTCTCTGTCTCAGTGTGCTGGAAGGGAGGCAAAACCCAGGAGTCTGGACTGATCTGGGTACAGGGAAAGAGCTCAGTATTCCCACGGTCACCCACACCTCTTCAGCACGCAGCGGAATCTGACAGGCTGTGTCCAGGGGTGCGTGGACACCTTCATTCTATAACAAGATGGTGCAAGATATTGGCTGTCTCTTGACTGGGAAATGGAGAGGCCAGCCCTGCCAAGTGCTACATCCTACACTAAAAGGAGGGGTTATGTGCCTGCTCCTTACGCAGGCTTAATTAAACACGGTTTTGTAGTACGCCTGCAACACCCCCCTTATCTCAAACCTTTAAAAAGGAGAAGTATCACACAACATCTAGAATGGATTCCTATTTTATTTCTGGAATTTCACCTTGTTTCCAGTATCTCCTTAAATCATACGTTCCACTATGTCAGGAAGCGCTCCTGCTGTGCCCTGGGCATTACATAAGAACATAAGAAAATGCCACACTGGGTCAGACCAAGGGTCCATCAAGCCCAGCATCCTGTTTCCAACAGTGGCCAATCCAGGCCATAAGAACCTGGCAAGTACCCAGAAACTAAGTCTATTCCATGTAACCATTGCTAATGGCGGTGGCTATTCTCTAAGTGAACTTAATAGCAGGTAATGGACTTCTCCTCCAAGAACTTATCCAATCCTTTTTTAAACACAGCTATACTAACTGCACTAACCACATCCTCCGGCAACAAATTCCAGAGTTTAATTGTGCATTGAGTGAAGAAGAACTTTCTCCGATTAGTTTTAAATGTGCCCCATGCTAACTTCATGGAGTGCCCCCTAGTCTTTCTACTATCCGAAAGAGTAAATAACCAATTCACATCTACCCGTTCTAGACCTCTCATGATTTTAAACACCCCTATCATATCCCCCCTCAGCCGTCTCTTCTCCAAGCTGAAAAGTCCTAACCTCTTTAGTCTTTCCTCATAGGGGAGCTGTTCCATTCCCCTTATCATTTTGGTAGCCCTTCTCTGTACCTTCTCCATCGCAATTACATCTTTTTTGAGATGCGGTGACCAGAATTGTACCCAGTATTCAAGGTGCGGTCTCACCATGGAGCGATACAGAGGCATTATGACATTTTCCGTTTTATTCATCATTCCTTTTCTAATAATTCCCAACATTCTGTTTGCTTTTTTGACTGCCGCAGCACACTGAACCGACGATTTCAATGTGTTATCCACTATGACACCTAGATCTCTTTTTTGGGTTGTAGCACCTAATATGGAACCCAACATCGTGTAACTATAGCATGGGTTATTTTTTCCTATATGCATCACCTTGCACTTATCCACATTAAATTTCATCTGCCATTTGGATGCCCAATTTTCCAGTCTCACAAGGTCTTCCTGCAATTTATCACAATCTGCTTGTGATTTAACTACTCTGAACAATTTTGTGTCATCTGCAAATTTGATTATCTCACTCGTCGTATTTCTTTCCAGATCATTTATAAATATATTGAAAAGTAAGGGTCCCAATACAGATCCCTGAGGCACTCCACTGTCCACTCCCTTCCACTGAGAAAATTGTCCATTTAATCCTACTCTCTGTTTCATTATTCATTATAGGCATCCTGAAAACCAGATCCATTAGGATCTCCAAAGGAGATCTCTCAGACAGCTTGTACAGAGTCATTACCTCTTTCCTTCTGCTAGTTATACCTCTCCCAATGCACCTTAGCATCTTTTTGGCTCTGGCCACTGCCTTGTTGCACTGTTTTGTAATCTTGAGATCATCCCATGATCCCTCTCGTTGGTGCACATCAATGCTTCTCCTCCCCTAATCTGGATTTTCACACCCCAAATACATGACCCACAATCCATACAGCACAGAGTACACGAACAAAACTGAGAGAGTATAAATCAAATAACTCACCCGCAATTGTTGACAGCCATCAGATTTGAGACAAGAACAAAAGGGTAAGTCAGCATACTGGCGAAGAACTGAGAGAAAAACCAGCAAGTGCTCATTAGAAACAGCAGTGCGTAATGCCCTCAACCCCAGCTCTTCATGGCAACCCTCCAATGGCGGATCCAACCCCACGCCACATCCCAGCACTTAGTAACCAATGACACGATATGGGCTCTAAAGCGATTGCGTTAGAAACTGGCTGAGAGTGGGAGGCGACAAAGGGCAGTGGTAAATGGGGTGCACTCTACTCGCCAGGTGGCACAGGGATCAGTCCTTGGAATTGTTCCGTTCAATGTTTTCATAAATGGACACCGCAGAAGGAGTTTGGAGAAAGGTTTGTCTTTTTTGTGGATGACAGAAAAATCTGCCACACCCAGAAAGATGCGGAAAAACATGAGGAAGGATCAAGCAAAGCTCGAGGAAGGATCTAGAGTCTGGCAGCTAAGCGTGCAGTACAGTTTAAGGGGTGAAATCTTTCTGTGCACAAAACAAGAGCAAGATCTGAGGGGGTGATCGTATCTGAAGATCTGACGAAGGCCAAGCAGGTGGATAAGGCAACAGCAAAATCCAGAAAGATGCTTGGGCTGCATAGGGAGAGAAGTGTCAGCAGAAAAAACCCAAAGGGTGGTGATACTGCCCCTATATAAATCCATGGCAGAGATCTCACTTGGAATATTGTATAATTCTGGACACAGCACCTTCAAATGGAATTACTCAGCAGGATGGCTACTAAAATAGTGGCCTTTGTTCTAAAGTACATGGGGATAGCCTTAAAGATCTAAACATGGATACTTAGAGGAAACGTGGGATGGGGAGATATGAGAGACACATTTCAATAGCTCCAAGGTCTTGGTGCATAGGAAGCAGGTCTACTATTGTGGAAAGGCAGCTCATGGGATGAAGGTGAATGTGGGTGGATTCAGGAGTAATCTAAGGACATATTTCTTTACAGAACAGGTGGTGGATGCATGAACCAGCCTCCCTGTGGAGGTGGTGGAGACAAGGACAGTTTCTGGAAACGGCACTTAGGATCCGTGAGAGAATAGTAGGGATTGTAGAGCTGGGCAGATGGTCTTTCGACTGCATCCTGCTTGTGTGTGTGTCTATGTTCAGTAGGCTGGAGGCTGTGCACACTGGGCCATGTTCGCTAGCCAGAGAAAGTGCTCTCGGAACCATACACCCAACTTGCTTTCACAGAAATAAACCTATTGCTGGCATTTCAAAGTTGGTTTTTTTTTTTAATCTTCTGAAATAAACATTCAAATCCTGAAGAGAGCCTAGAAAAAAAAAAAAAAAGTGTGAAACTTACGCCTGTGACAGCTTGCGAGTATCCCTTCATCTCCCCCATACTGGACATCTGAAGGGGGAGAAAGCAAAATAAATACTGGGATGATGCTTTCATTTCATTAAGAGGCCAATATTCAAAGCCCTTTAGCCAGATAATTCACAAGCTTTTGAATACTGGGGCACATATCTGACTAACAAGTTCGTTTAGCTGGGATAGGAAAACGGCCGTTTAGAGTATGTGGCTCTTCCGGAGATGCTCAGGAAGCGATTGAAGGCCTTCTATGACCAGCTTCATTATTTGAACCTGCGTAGTTTGCTCGATTGGCTGGAATTGGTGATGGAAATACTGTAGCAGCCTTTCCGTTATTATTCCAAAGTCAATTGGCAACAACTTTTTGGCAATTACTGCAGCTCCCATCTTTGCCGATTGCTCAAGCTTAAGTCATGTGATCTGCCCCAACTGTGTATATCTACGAGCGTTTGAATGTTGATTGTCTGTTTTACATTTTATGTATGTTTTCTATTAGCTGTTGAGAATTAATGATCGAGTTGGGCACAAATTTTTCAAGAAAAGTTATACCCGGGTAAATAATTATCCAGCTATAATCCAGTCTGATTAAAGAAAAAGGGAGGTGTTCTGGGGTTAAGTTACCCAGCTTACTTGGCCCATTTTCAATTCTAACCAGGTAAGTTGGCCCCATAAAACTTTAGAGCAGCCTCAGAGTAGGTCTAAAATTATCCGGCCTTGTGTGCCACTTCAAAAAGTTGAATGCAGGCTTCCCAGCCAGATTCCCCCCACCTCCAAATCTTTTCAATAGGTAATTTAAAAATTAAAAGTTAAACTAGCTACACCGGCCTCCCCCCCCCCACTAAATCACCCTAACCCTCTCCCAGCCAACCCCGGAGCCCCTGCTTCTAGTAGCAGGATAGCGAGGATAACTTTGGCTAAAGTAGCTGGCCCCTAACCTTCCTGAGCAATGAATTCTGTATTTGGGAAGAGAAACATTTCCTACCCCATTGTCCAGTGCATAGGTATTGATGAGGTAGGCCAACATATTACAGAGCCACAAGGAAATGACATCGCCCAAGAGGCGGGGAATAACACCTCTGAAAAGCAAAAAACGCCAAGTTTAGGAGGCACAGGGAGAAACGGACGTTTCCGGCTACAGCAGTAAACAAACTGGGTAAAAAAAAAAAAAAAAAAAAGCTGCAAGTCCATTTTTCCTTGCACAGTTTCGAAATAACACCTCTTCTTCTCCTGCAGCTTCGGGGGAAGAGAAAAATATGTTTAAGCTACATGGATCTACTGGTTCTGCCCAACTCCATCCTCGGTCCAACATTAGCCTTAATTAGATGGGCGGGGGGGTCACGCTAACCTGCTTCGAGGGAAAGTTAACGAAGCATGCCTCAAAATCTTCATCTCTATCCTCCCTCGGTGATTTCTATTTTTGCTTCATCTCTATTGCTTTCTTGTAATTCAAATCCCCCCCTCCCCTCCATGCCCGGGGTCATTTCCACAGGTACGTTTCCGGAAATGGGCTTTTTGAATACTGCTCGCCCTCCGTGAAGAGGAAAGTATTTGCGTTGTACCTTTGCTTGCCTACTGCGCAAGCATTGCCTGAAGCAGGGTTGGGTCAGGGATTTGGGATTTTCAAAACTAGGTACATTGTTTTGCCTGGGGGGGAGAAAAAAAAAAAAAGAATAATCACAGCAAAACAACTCGTGTAGTTTTGGCGAGATTATTGGTGCAAACTCTGCAGGTAACAAGGAGCCAGGGAGCTTGCACCAATGTGGGCACGTTGATTCTTGCCTCCTTAGTAACTTGACATGGAAATTTTAGGGACTGAAGTACCTTGACTGATGGGAAAGGTCTGATTTTTGAAAAGCATTTAAGCCACCAGTAAATGACAGCTCCCAGATGGCTCTGGAAGCAGCCAGTTCTACAATAGTTTGGTGTCCTTGAGTCCACATGGGGTTGTGCACTTAAATGCAGCTTCCCAAGTGCTGTGTGACTGTGTATGCACCGCAAACCCTGGAAATAAACAGGAGCTGGAACCCAAACTATCCTCCACCTATAAAGAGGCAGGTACGAGCAGAAGCCTTGCCATACTGGGTCAGACCGAGGGTCCATCAAGCCCAGCATCCTGTTTTCTAATGGTGGCCAAGGCAGGTCAGAAGTACCTGGCAGGATCCCAGGAGCAGACAGATTCCAAGCTGCTTATCCCAGTCATAAGCAGGGGATATCGGTAGCGCCACCTTAAGAATGGCTTCTGGACTTTTCCTCCAGGAACTTGTCCAAACCCTTTTTAAACGCAGCTACACTACTAGCTTTCACCACGTCCTCTCGCAACAAATCTGAGAGCTTAATTACGAGTCGAGTAAAACAATATGTTCTTATTTGTTCTAAATGTACTATTTAGTAATGTCACTGCATGCCCCCTAGTCTTTGTACTGTTTGAAAGAGTAAATAATAGCCTCTATAACCAGTTTCTCTTCTTCTCCTGCTACTTGAATTTCATTTTAAATCTTATTATTCCCTCAATGTCCCCTTGCTTCTCTAACCCATCATGCCAAATAACTGTAACGGAGGACATCCATAAACCGTGCACTTCTATAACTCATTCTTCTTTCCCTGTCTTCCCAGTGGCACTGACGATATCTATGTGTGCTCGCTCGGTGATAGGCCTAACTCGGCTCACTTCTCTCACCTATATTGGGCTACTTACTGTCTCTATGTTTTGCCCCATTTGAGGTTACCTATGCCTCTGCTATGCCTTCCCCATGATTGTCAGATAAATTATCCCCCCGCCCCCCAGTTTCTTTCCATAGCCATCCAATTTTAAAAGCTTGACAAAAAGCACAATGAACAGGAGAGAATATGTGCAACTTACGCAAAAAAGCCAAGGATTCCTTCTTCCCGATAGACAGTAGCTACGGAATCATATATTCCACTATGTAGATTAATACAAAAAAAGAAAAAGGAAGAAAAAAAATATAGCAGGATTATGGCCCTATATGGAGAAATGTATTGGCAATGCTGTGGTATCTCAGCAATACTTGCTGATCTTGTTGATTAATGGCACTTACATGGACAGACAGACAGACATTTCTTTCAGATGGATTTAGCTGAATGGAAACTCAGTTTTAATTGCAAATTCCCCAACCTGTCCAATGCCCTGCTGAAAAGCAAGCACAACCCAGAAGAGCACCTTCTCCCTCCACCCCCTGGAATCAGCCCCACTTTCTCTTCCCTTCCCTCCACCCCTCTAGCACCATCATCATCTTAATCTTCCTTCTCCCCTGGCATTTTCACCTTCCTTTCCCTTCTACCCCTCTGGTAGGTCTTCACCTTCCTTGTCCAGCCACCCAGCCCCAGTCTAGCCCTTGCTATTATCTTCCCTCTCTCCCACACCCTATGGCACATTCACCTTTCCCTCCCCCCACATCCCTTGGCACATTTAGCTGTTTCTTCCCCTCCCCTGAGCCAGCACAAGTCTGAGCAGCCCTTCCCTGCTGCTGCTGCCGCCTCCTCCTCTGCCAGCTCTCGCCTCTGCAAAATTAACAGCACAAGGCCAGTGTGACTTGGCAAGAGAGAGGGAAGCAGCAGCAGACAGGCGCTGCTCTCCGACGTCCTCTGCTGGCAGGAGGACATCCTGTAGGCAAGGAAGGGAGAAAAATGGAAGACTGCCAGCACATCATCTTTTCATACCTGGCCCCAGAGCGGCGGGGCGCTGCTGGGGTAAATAGAAAAAAGGAGCAGAGAGAGAGAGTGCACACAACTTTATATATCTACCACTGTCAGAGGGCACAGTCAACTCAGGGTGGGTTATATTGGTCTGCCAAGGGTGCTACAGACCCTTGCACCGGCCCTGCTCGCGGCACGCCTGCAGGTCAGTCATGGCACACTGGTTGGGAAACAATGCTGTACACAGATCATTTATCAGCCATACCCAGCATCTGGAATCAATGCTATGAAATGTACAAAAACCATGCATAACATGTGCATGCAAAACACCGCCTGTGTTTAACCAGTACCAGCCCCTCTACCTACAGCTAAATGCACAGATCCCAGCACTTACCAATATTTGGTCTCCCGTCCAATGAACTGTACCATACACCTGAGTGTAATCACTGTGAAAGAGGAGAACGTATGGAAATATCAGCATCCAATCAGTGGGCAGCAATAAATTCATAATGGAACTAATGTGAACGCTCAGGGTCACTCATTCTGAACACTGAAAGACACCAGTGGTGCTAACTCGGGAACATTTTCTAGTGACTGCCTGCCAGAATTTTATTAACCTAACTTTATCAACACACACTGCCATTTTATGCAGAGCAGAGCTTGCTATTCTGAGATTTATCCATTGTACTCAGCGAGGCACCCTCCTGGCTGCCCTGGAAGTCTCTGGGACTAGTTTTGAGCCCAAGGACTGCCACAACAGGTTTCTCCCCACTACGCAGGCGCTCCTGCCCACTACGTGTTAGCTTAGCTCTGCTCTCTAGTTAGGCTGCAAACTCAGTCACAGAGGTACAGATGGTCTCTGGAAGTCTTCGGGTCCCTCACACTAGGTTTCAGCCAGTGAGTGCCGCTGCAGGGGCCACGCTGGCTTTCCAAGGCTGGCACAGCCAGGCACAACCTGTGTAGAAGGCCGGAGGTGCAGGTGGATGGATGCAGAGCGCCGAAATCACAAACACAGTGGCCAAGGTGTGGCCCATGCCTCGCGGAGACTGAGCCCACAGCAGCGGAGACACAGGCCTCGTCACCTCTGAAATGTTTGCCAACATGAAATTATATTTATGGATATGGCATTTTTTGGCTTGTTTTTCTGATTGCCAGTACATTCACTGACAGTTGGCAACCCTTAATGATAGCCATATGGAAAGGGTATGCGATCCAAAAACCTTTAGTGGTTAGACTGTATCAGAGGACATGTAGTGTCGGACATCCTACCAGCACCTCCAAGGCTAGTAAATGTCTCTGGTCTCCCACTCGGCAACAGGCAGCCATGCAATTCAAGTAACAGCACAAGGATGCTCCGTGAAGTGGCTGGGTAATTAGCCCAGCAGTCTGAGGACATACCATGGAATGGATGTGTAATTAGCGTTGCAGCAGAACGAGCCACCATCTCCCGAGAAGTCTGGAATAAAACCAATCAGGCTTACGCTTACAAAGTAAGAAAAGGAAATCATGCATGTGAAAGCATAAATGTGAATAAAATGACTCGGAGGGGGCACAGGTGGAAACATGGGGGGGGGGGGGGGTCTGAATGGCGACAACTCACAGGACCTGGCGCTACCTTTTTTTTTTTTGCTGCCCTGTGCAAACAATTACAGCGCTGCCCTTCCCACAGATTCTACCGGAGCCATTCGTCCTTCCAATAACTCTGAACCCTGGAGTCTGAGGGAGGTTACCAGGTTTCCGGTAGGCGATTCTGGGACACGTATTCACTGCAGTACCAGTGGTGATCAAGCAGCTCATTTTGGGGGGGCTGTAAGAGGGTTGTCATTGTCATCTGGTGGATTGCCCCTAGGACAAATTGTAGCAATCTACTCTCAAAATATTCCTAAAAGCACACTTTAAATATTTCAAACCCAGTACAAAAGGCTCAGGGCTGGTGGGTACGGCCTGAAACATAGAAACATAGAAACATAGAAATGACGGCAGAAGAAGACCGAATGGCCCATCCAGTCTGCCCAGCAAGCCTCACACATTTTTTCTCTCATTCTTATCTGTTACTCTTAGCTCCTTGTTCTATTCCCCTTCCACCCCCATACAAGAGAATTAATTATGCACCAGAAAAACAGGAAAAAGAATAAAAAATCAGGCACCCAAATCTAGCCAACATTTAAATTCTGTGTTTGGGACACGTCCAAGTCAGAGACTTTGAACTGGGTCCCAGGATATTTCAAACTTATTTCATTTCTCTGTCAGATTGTTGTTTGCTTTCTCTCTCTGGTGTCTTTTCTGTTTTCTTTTCTTCCTTATAAGTGGATATTTTAATACTTTCTCTTCCTTCTTTTCTTCCTTTCTGTCTCCTCTTCAGATTCTTCCAGCCCGATTACTTTTTCCTTCCTTCTCTTTTCATATGCTCTCTAGTCCTTTCCCCCCCACCCATCAAATCCACTCTCTATCAGCCCCATCCCCAGGTCCTCTCTCTCCCTCCATCCTCTCTTTTCTCCCTTACATTTCCTTTAGTCAGGACATCGTCCCCAGTTCTCCATGGCCCCTATCCCCATCCCCTCTCCCCTTCCCCATCAATTTTCCCTCTCCTCATTTTCCAGAATGCTCTCTCCACATTCCCTCTCTCAATTTTAGAAAGCCCTCCTTACCATCCTCCTCCGCCCGTGTCATCACCTCACCCCTAAGAAGGCTCTTCCTGCATTATTCTCCTTCCACTGAGAATTGTCCCCTGCAATCACCCCCTCCTCCCCAGTTCCCACGATCCCCAGTGCAGCCTGGCCTCCTCCCGATCCTCAGCAAAAGGAACAGCACTTAACACAGTATCAACTTCCTGTGCTGTGTGGGTCCTGTCTAATGGCATGCACCACGTGAAGCCCATAGATCTTGTGTAGCCACGTTGCTAAAATTAATGCCAGACTGTTAACGCAAAAAGAGTTATGAAATAGAGAGGAACCTGCTTCCATTCCAGTCCTGACTCCTGGGTTTTGTACCCCCTGCCAGCAGATGGAGGCAGATAAAGTTTAGACACTGCTATATAACAGTGTGTGCCACCTCCAGTCCCTCAGTATTTTTCTGTCGCCAGCAGATGGTGCAAAACCTACATGCTGGGGAAAAAAAAAAAAGAGAAATCAGAAGGATTTCCTCCCAGGGAGTTGCGAGGTCTTGGTGGGGCTTATCCTCCCTGGTTGAGGCTGGGCAGCAGGGGGTTGGTGACCCTTCTTAGCTCTGTGCGGGATTCTGTGGGGCGGACATCTGGTGGTCCAGATCCCTCAGCCCACATGAGGCAGTAAAGTTGTTTAATTTAAAAAAAAAAAAAAAAAAAAAAAGGTAGAGGCTCTTTATTTTTTTTCAGCCGGGCGGTGTCTGAGTATTCCGGGTGCCTGGGTTGTTTGCCTGGTGTTTGGGTCCAAGCAGGGCAGCTGCTGCACTCCTCAGGTGCGCAGCTCTACACGGGGAGGCTCGGACATGTAGTTGGAGCCATGCCACGCGGCACAGTTTGCAGGGCCGGCGGGGGGATGGGTGGTCACATTTGTGCCTAAATCACCATAATTTATGCTCTAGCTGTGCTTCTCGCAGGGAGGGTGCATCAGTAGGGCCCTCCCCTCATGTTAGGTTGGAATCTGCATGCCAGGCCAGGATTTCTCCCGGGGCTCCCCTTGGCAGCGGCGACCACGTGGTATATAGCGGCCTTGGAGAAGCCTATTTCCTAACCGCAGCTGTCTCCAGCTGAGCTGGCACCGGCACCGGAAAGCCTTGAATGGAATTTGAAGAGCAGGATTTCCCTTTAGATATCGACTCTGTGGTTGTGATATATCCACAGGACCGGGACTCAAAGCATTCCCAAGGGTTTTTTTTTTTCTCTCAGAGTTTGGTCTGTTGATGCACCAGGTCTTCTTGGCTAAGGTGGCATCAGGGGGGCTTAATAGGTCGCAGCTCGATCCACCGGGGGGGGGGGGGGGGGGGGCTTCTTTGAGTGCTGGGTCTAGGCCCACTAACTATAAGTGGTCCGACGGGGTTCGGCATTGTTGGGCCTATCCTCAGCCAGTGACCCACAAGGGGATACGGATGATTACAAGGATTTTCAGGAATTTGCAGGGGAGGCCCTAGGGGCGAATCCTCTGCAGGAGGTCCTGGACCTGACTGGGAACATAGAGGAGGTTACCATGGCTGAAAGGGATGACTCCAAAGTCGTCCGGCTCTTTTGCAGGAGAAGCTCTAGCCCCTGATTCCGCAGGTTCTTCAGGAGCTGGGAATCAAAGTGACGCAAGAGGAATCTGACTTGGAAGGCGCCGATTCTGTGCCGGATGGCCTTTCCTTTTCACAAGTCGGTGAAGAAGCTGGTTGTGCGGTAATGGGATTCTCCGGAAGCCGGGATGAGAGTGGGCAAATCTATGGCTAAGCTCTACCCTTTGCCGGAGAAGACCTTGGAGTTGTTTGCTCTTCCCAAGGTGGATGTTTCATGTCGGTAGTCACAAAGACGACAACTATTCCGGTGGCGGGCTTGGCCACATTAAGGGATGTGCAGGATCGGAAGTTGGAGCTTCACCTCAGAACAAGTTTTGAGGTTTCAGCTCTGGCTATCAGGGCTGCGATGTGCAGCAGTTTGGTCCAGAGGGCATGCCTGCGCTGGGTTCAACAGCTGCAAGATTCACAAGCTTCAGGGGGAGTTGTGGCCCAACAAACTAACCATTTAGAGACAGCGGTGGCTAATGGGAACCGATGCCTTCTAAGACCTTGTTAGGATCTCTTCCTGTATTATCATGTCGGCAGTATCATCCAGACGTTTGCTGTGGCCTCGGAATTGGTCAGCAATCGTGTGGTCCAAGTCGCAGTTTGGGGCTCTCCCTTTTAAGGGGGAAGCTTTTGTTTGGAGAATACTTGGAGATGATAATGAAACATCTAGGGGAGTCCAAGGTGCACAAGTTACTGGAGGACAAGCCTAAGAGCAGAACGTCTGTGCCGCCATGGGCTAGATTTTGGGACAATCTGAGGTTTCATCAGTCCAAGAGTTCTGGTTGTCTGCAGAGGCAACCCCTGACCAGGGCTTCGTCCTGGGGTCAGAAAGCCCTCCCAGGACACTTCTGGTATTGATGTAGGGGGTGCTAAGTCCTCGCAATGAAGCAGGGCCGGTCCATTCTTCGGTTCCAGCTGTTGGAGGGCATTTATCGCTCTTTTTTTGAGGAGTGGGCCAGGATTACTACGGAGCAGTGGGTCCTCAAAGTGATAAGAGAAGGCTATGCATTAGATTTTGCAAGTCCCATCAGGGGTGCATTTGTCATGTCCCCTTGCAGTCCTCTTGAAAAGCAGGTAGCGATTCGAGGGTCAGTAAAGCGCTTAAAGTAACTGGATGAAGTGGTGCTGCCAGAGGAGCAGTGAACAGGGAGATATTGCATCTATTTCGTGGTGCCAAAGAAAGTGAGGTCATTTCGACCCATTCTGGATTTAAAGAGGGTAAGTGTGGCCCTCAGAATTCTGCGGTTTCGCATGAAAACTAAGGTTGGTCATCGCAGCAGAGCGCAAGGCAGAGTATTTGGCATCTATTTACACATAGTGATCAGGCAGGAGCACAAGAGGTTTCTGTGGATTGTGTTCTGGAGGGGGGGGAGGGGGAACATCTGCAGTTTCAGGCTCTTCCCTTCGGTCTGGCGACAGTGCCACACACATTCACCAAAGTGATGGTGGCGGTGACTGAGAAGGGAAGGAGTCCTGATGCATCCGTACCGGACGACTGGTTCATACGAGCAAAGTCAGAGGAACTCTGTTGATAGTCGGTGCAGAGGATGCTGCAATGCCTGCAGTCTTAAGGCTGGGTGGTGAATTTCACGAATAATCATCTTGTTCCCACCCAATCCCTGGAGTATCTGGGGGCACAGTTCGACACATGGGAGGGGAAAGTGTTCCTCATGGAAGAGAGATTTCTGAAGTTTCAGAGTCAGGTTCATCACCTGTTGGAGCTTTCAGTGCCCAGGGTCTGGGACTATTTGCAGGTCCTGGGTTCCAAGGCATCAACCCTGGAGTTAGTCCCTTGGGCATTCACGTATATGCAGCCTCTTCAGAGGGCTCTCCTCTCACAGTGGAACCCGTTGTAGGGGGAGTTTCAGCTTCCTCTGCCGCCTGCTTTGGACCAATCTGGATTGGTTGATGGTCATTACTGATGCCAGTCTTTTGGGCTGGAGAGCAATGTGTCAGGATCAGGTGATGCAGGGCCAATGGTTGACGAAAGAGGCTTCTTGGTCTATCAATCGGTTAGAGACAAGAGCGGTGCAATTCACTTTACTTGCTTTTCTGTCATGGTTGCGCAGTTGGCCAGTGAGGATTCTGTTGGACAGTGAGACAGTGGTGGCTCATATCAACCGGCAAGGTGAAACCAGGAGTTTAGCAGTGGCCCAGGAGACATAGGAGTTGGTCCTCTGGGCAGAGCAACACTTGGGAGAGAATAGCGGTGTCACACATAGCCGGTGTGGACAGTGTGAAGGCGGACTTCCTGAGTTGGTGGATGTTGGATCCCAGAGAGTAGGAGCTCTCAGAAGTGGCTATGAGTCTCATTCACAGGAGATAGGATCCACCTCATATGGACCTGAATGCAAAGACCTCTCAGATCATCAGCAGAAGAGAGCATGGGGCAGAGGGTGTCACAATGCCCTGGTGCTGCTATGGCCTCAGAATGTGCTGCTGTATGTCTTTCCTTCATGGCCTCTGGTGAGCAAGGTGATACGGCGCATAGAAAAACATCCAAGGATCGTAGTTCTGATGGCTCTGGAGTGGCCACACCACCCTTGGTTCGCAGATCTCATTAACTTGGCCACAGATAGGCTTCTGAGGTTCAGCCATCTAGAGAATCTTCTCCACCAGAGCCCCATATTTTCCAACCAGGTGGCTCACTTTTGTCTCATGGCCTGTCTTTGGAGAGGCAGCAGTGAAGGTGGAGGGATAATACCGAAGCGGTTATCTCCACCTTGCTGCAGGCTAGGTGGACTTCAACGCCTTTATCTTATGTTCGAGTGTGGAAGGTCTTCAAGTTTTGGTGTATGGCGAGAAATGTGCAGGCTTTGCAAGTTTCAGTGTCGCATGTTTTTACCTTCCTTCAGGAGGAATTGGTCAAAGGTCTGGCCTTTAACTCTCTGAGGGTCCAGGTAACAGTGCTGGGCTGTCTCCGTGATAAGGTGCAGGGTTATATCCCATCTGCACATCCGGATGTCATACGTTACCTTGGGGAGCAAAGAATTTGCGTCTGCTGGTGAGGAAGGCTCGTCTGTCGTGATGCTTACGTTGTGTGAGGCTTACGTTGTGTGAGGCTCTGAACCTTTGAAGAGAGCAATCTTGAAGGATTTGACTCTTAGAATTGTCATTTCTTTTCTGCAGATTTCAAAGATGGGGGTGTCTGCACATGGTGCCCTCTTTTCTCCCAAAAGGTGGTATCAGGGTTTTATGTTAATCAAACTACAGTACTTCTGGCCTTTTTGAACTTGGATTCCTCTGCTCCTCATGCAAGGGAGCTGCGGCTCTTGGATGTTTGGCAGGCACCGATATGACATTTGAGGGTCACAAATGATTTTCGCTTGTTGGATCACCTTTTCTTCTCTGGAATGGGCGAAAAGAGGGGGTGTCAGGCTTCCAAAGCTACGATTGTGTGTTGGCTTAAACAGGTGATCGGGTCGGCTTATATCTCCAAGGGTTGGCCAGTGCTAGACGGTTTGAGGGCTCATTCAATGCGTTTGCATACAGCCTCTTGAGAAGAAGCGCAGCAGGTATCGCCGCAGGAGATTTGCAGGGCAGCGACTTGGAAGTCACTGCACACTTTCGCCCGGCACTACTGCTTGGTTGTCAGGGCTCTGGCTTCTGCTTGCTTTGGTGAGAGCATTCTGTGAGCATATCTCCAGGTCACCTCCAGGTCATATCTCCAGGTCACCTCCTGTTTAGTGAGCTTAGGTACATCCCAGAAGTCTGGGTATGTACTGGAAAGGAAAATTGGTTATCTGCTAATTTTCATTCCCGTAGTACCAGAGATCAGTCCAGAGACCCACCCATGGGAAGGGAGGGAGAGTCAGCTGCTTGTTCTGGTGGTTTGTCTGTTCTCATTGCTCTACTTATATTCTGGGACAGAGTTTTTCGAGTAGGTTTTAGTGTCACTATCCTCTTGTTTGTTGCAGGGGGGAGGGGGTGATTCATTTTTAGGCATTACATATTGGCTTGGATACAGGTAAATACTGAGGGACTGCAGGTGGCATACTTGGTTATATAGCAGGATCAGTAAAACTTTATCTGTCTATCTGCTGGCAGGGGTATAAAACCCAGGAGCCTGGACTTATCTGTGATACTTCAGGAACGAAAATTAGCAGGTAAGTACTAATTTTCCTATCTCATCATTGCCCCTTACAAGATGTGTGATTAAGACCTTTAACTTCTCCCTACCTTCTGCAAATCACCTAACAGAGTGAGCTGCTGGCATATTCTCACTTTCAGAAAATAAATTTAAAAAGTGACCAGGCAGTTTCCTCCTACGGCTCTGGGCTTCCAGGTCAATCAGAACCAGGCTAGGACCTGGGGTCATTTGCAACTACCTGGGAATTTCCCTCCCTCTTTTAGATATCTTCTCGACTTAACTTATTCCAGTCGTTGCAGCAGCTGTCCGGGGCTAGGTACCAGGGTTCATCATTAAACAATGACTGGGACTCCCTCCCCACAGAAGCTCTGAACTCTCTCTCTGCAGCATTTTTTTTTTTTCAAAAATTTGTGAAGGACTTTGTCACACAGTCTTTGACAGACTCCTGCACAAGAGGCTTCTAAGGAAGTTAAAAAGTCATGGGATAGGAGGCGATGTCCTTTCGTGGATTACAAACTGGTTAAAAGACAAGAAACAGAGAGTAGGATTAAATGGTCAATTTTCTCAGTGGAAAAGGGTAAACAGTGGAGTGCCTCAGGGATCTGTACTTGGACCGGTGCTTTTCAATATATATATATAAATGATCTGGAAAGGAATACAATGAGTGAGGTAATCAAATTTGCAGACGTTATAAAATTATTCAGATTAGTTAAATCACAAACGGATTGTGATACATTACAGGAGGACCTTGCAAGACTGGAAGATTGGGCATCCAAATGGCAAATGAAATTTAATGTGGTCAAGTGAAAGGTGATGCATATAGGTAAAAATAACCCTTGCTGTAGTTACACAATGTTAGGTTCCATATTAGGAGCTACCACCCAGGAAAAAGATCTAAGTGTCACAGTGGATAATACATTGAGATAGTTGGTGTGTTGTGGCGATCAAAAAAGCAAACAGAATGTTAGGAATTATTAAGAAGGGAATGGCATATAAAATGATGGATGTCATAATGCCTCTGTATCGCTCCATGGTGAGATCGCACCTTGAATACTGTGTACAATTCTGGTCAGTGCATCTCAAAAAGGATATAGCTGCACTGGAGAAAGTGCAGAGAAGGGCAACCAAAATGATGAAGAGGATGGAACAGCTCCCCTATGAGGAAAGGCTGAAGATGTTAGGACTGTTCAGTTTGGAGAAGAGATGACTGAAGTGGAATATGGTAAAAAAAAGTCATGAAAGGACTTGAACAAGTTAATGTAAGTTGGATATTTACTCTCTCAGATAATAGAAGGACCAGGGGGCACTCCATGAAGATAGCAAGTAGCTCTTAAAATAAACCGAAGAAAATTCTTTCACTAAGCGCATAGTTAAGCTCTGGAATTCATTGCCAGAGGAAGTGGTTACAGCAGTTAGTGTAACGGGGTTTAAAAAAGGTTTGGATAACTTCCTAGGGGAAAACTCCATAAACTATTACGGTAATTAATAAGCAATAGTAGCTTATGATTTATCTAATGTTTGGGTATTTGCCACGTACTTGTGTCTTGGACTGGCCACTGCTGAAACAGGATATTGGGCTTGATGGACCCTTGGTTTGACCCAGTATGGCATATCTTAGGTTCTTATATTTGAAGTGGCAAGGAAAAATGGAGAAACATGGTTGACCCAATGCAATCACATGAATCTTATGGGAAATATGATGTTATATAATTTTTACATTTAGTCCTATTGTTGATCTACTTGATGTTAGTCACCTCTTCTTCAGTTTAGAATTCTTAATCTACTACACCTCTGGGTCTTTGACTGTCTCTCACCTTGGGTGAATTCCTTAATTCATAAAAAGCAGGAAATAAAACAGAGCAGCTACAGTGATATGGTGGTGATGGGGTGTGTGGGGAACTCTGATATTTGGTTTCTCCATTTTGCTACCGTAAGAAACAGTAACTAGCAGCTCTGTACCTCCTTGATAACCTGGTTGAGCGATGAGGAACCCTCTTTCTGTTCATTTGCCATTTCCTGGAGAAAGAAAAAATACACGAGTGCCCATGAGTTAGGAATTTCAGCAGAGAGGTTCTTATTCAAAAACTCACCAAGTGGATACACTTTGGGCAAGTCACTTTACCCTCCATTCCTCAGGTACAACGATTGTACGCTCTCTCAGGACAGGTAAATACCTACAGTACCCAAACGTAATCAGTCTTTAAAGTTAGTCGGGTTACTGCAGGACCTTGATTTGTCTGAATATCAGTGCCTCCTCTTTTTATCCAGTAAGGTTTGTGCAGGCAATGATCTACTCAGACAAAATGTAGCCACCGAGGGGGAAGGGAGGCCTTCAAACCTCAAAATAGACAATCAGCCCCAGTACAGAGACCTCTATAATAGGTCCTCTGGGAATGATTGCCCATTTGTCTCATTCCAAAAACCAAGAGGAAGAGGATTATTTCCTGGTGACATCTTTGGCTAACAGTCAGTAGGAGGAGGGAATGGGGAGTTTATTAAAGGAATTTGCAGTTACCCCGCTCTCTCATGCAGCAATGGGGAATAAGGGTAGGGACGCAGAATGAATACAGCGGCGACAGCTATAGGAATTAACTGACTTCCCCACTGCTCCTTGTACACAATCTAACATAACTGAGTGGGAACTAGGACCAAATGCTTGAATCTCACACACGTCCGAGTAGGCAGAGAGGAATGGAAAGTGACTCTCCAGGATTAGCTGCTCTAGCAACCTAAGGAGAAGGATGTGTAGCGATAAGGGTCCACAAACAAGTTATAACTGAAACCACTTTACTGGACTAACTCAATGCACCTGCGACTAGCTTTTGAGACCTAAGCTCGCTTTATCAGGTCAGTGAAGAGACAACAGTGTTACCCTGGGTTTAAAGAGTACAGAGTCGGATGGGCCTGAGGTTGCCTGTATATGGGATCTTAGGAGGGCTAAACAGTGCCCTGAGGGGAGCACACTCTTCCGATGCCACAGCCAGCCGGGGGGTGGAAGTCTTCCTGTGTGGTCAGACCTCTTCTAGAGATGAGACTGCACAAGAGCTTACTTCCAGCACTGCTGTAGTGACAGCGGAGGTGGCAGTCTGCACCCCTCCCCCACCCGATGGACACCCTCTCTCTTGCCTGCCCCTTCCAAAGGGTCCGAATATATGCCAGGAAGTTGCAAATTACAGCTCAGTAAAGAAATGGAGGTTGACAGAGGTGACTAAGCATGGCAACCACGATGCTTCATTAAGGGAGCTCTAGAAATTCATGGCTTTTCCATTTTTCTGCAACCAGTTTAGACATCAAGAATTAATGAGCATGTAGCACAGCTGACTAAAGCATACTATAACAGCCTCAAGTTAATGAGCAGGGATGGGTTAGAAAGAAAAAAAAATGCGCTTGTAAACATCACCTATATTACATGCATTTTCCTGTGGGTGAGGTTCATCAGATACGAGATTTCCTCAATTTCATGGTGTAACAACAAAGTTCTGATTGCATAAAGGACAATCTTATTCCACAATTTAAAAGTGTCTTTCTAGGGTCTCGATCTAATCAACTTCACCTACAGGATAATGACAGGAACATAGTAAATGAAGGCAGATAAAGACCAAACTGGTCTATCCAGTCTGCCTAGCAAGGTGTTGTGGGTAGTAACTGCCACCCATGCAGGTAACCCCATTCAGAAATGTTACACCGAAAGTTACCCCAGGTTTCCCTGTATTGCTTCATTGCCATCCTGTAGCCATTGGGGATCCCTCTGTGTCTAGATCACACTCTTGGTATAAACATTGGTGGCTCCTCTTTTAAGACAGGAATAAAAGTCAGCAACATACCTCTGCCTGGTCATACTCTTGGTATTGCTAGGAAGAAAGGGAGACACGTTAGTGTGCTGACTGTACAACAAAATAGACAATAATCTAAATAATGAATTCCTAACTCCAAGTAAAGAACACATGTGTGGGCACAGGCTAACCTCAGTCACACACCATATATTGGACAGAGATGTAGAAACTGGAGGCAGTGATATCGGAGGATTAACAGGACCGGGCAGACCTCAGGTAGGAGGAAATTAGGGATATCACAGTAAGGGCCAACATAAAAGTAAGTTCTGTGTAAATTCAGTGCAGCTGCTTTAGGCTCTCATTCCACTCACCTGTAAAACCTTACTGTGAACTACAGTCCCAACAGCTCCTGCCCATAATCTGGGAAACAATCCATTGAAGAGGCCAGATCTTCCATCAACCTTCACAATGTGTTTAGCTATAAAGCAAATCATCATATTCAAAATGTGCAATTTACATTGTTTTTTACACTGGCGCACACCCAGCAACAGAACGTCAGGTAACGGGAATGCTAAAGCATAAGACTCAGGAATGCCATTGCATCAAAGGTCAAGAAATGTTAGCCAGTGACATGGAAGGAGCTCCAGGCCTGGCTGCCCACGAACCTAGATTTGGAATGACCATGGATCTTATTCTCCAAAGATTTTTTTTGAAGCACTACGAGTACCTGCTCCCAGCCAGTCAACAAAAGTAACACTGATGTGCTCTGTCTTTGTGGCCATCATCCTTTGCCCTCTGGCTGTAGTGGTAGCACACTGATGGAGATGTTGGAGTGAGAAAGCAATCAAGATAATCCATTGATTCTCTCTCCTTATTCCTAGTTAACAATCCATGGATGGATTTATGACCTCGGCCATCCTTAGGAACGTGGACCGCCAGCTGCTTTGCCCACTTCCCCTTAATAATTTGTCCAGATCAGACTGGGCCACAGCTGATGATGTATAACGATAGACTAACACAGACAGGGCTGCTGCTCATACCGTAGCTACCTGCCTACTCTGTATATTGGTGAATCTGCTCCAACTATAGAGTAGTTAAACGCAGAAAGGAATATACACCATTTGCAACAGGATGCCAGAGAGGTGGTTTGTGTACTGCGGTCAGGGCTGGTGCTTCCATTAGGCAAACTAGGCAGTCGCCTGCAGCGCCAACATTTTGGGGATGGCAACATCCCACCAGCATGAGGCCCAGAAGGGAGCGCCACGTTGGAACTGCCACCAACAGATCAGCTGGGGATGGGGGGTATGTGACCAAAGTTTCGTAGGGCACCAAATATTCTTGTACCGGCCGTGACTTGGGGAGGAGCTCGTTTCTCTTAAATGCCCTTTGTAAATCAAAATTTAGACATAGATTAAAAATTGCAGAAGTGATACACAGACTCACCATAAGCAAAAAGACCTGGCAGCTGGTAAACCTGGCGTCCAAAAATGTTTCGCCCCAGAGTTGGTGGAAGCGGCTCATGTCCCACCTTCAACAAAACAAATTTATGCTATTTCTCTGGATGTATTACGTTATCCCTCTAAATTACCACTTTCCGATCACCTCATGGTAAACATTGGCACAACAGCTTTTTGCATTAAATCTTACCCATAATCATTCTCAACACATCTTGGGAGGAACTGTGTGTTGTGCTCTTAGCACACATACTGTTTCAATGCACTTTTTTGTGTTGAAGGGAAAAAAATCTCAAATAACTCAGCTGGATGAAACATCTTTGAGCTGAATTACAAGCTTTGGCTGAGACACCCTACCTGGACACCCTGGCTGAGACACCCTACCTGGAGCAAAGCATGAGTAAAATCATGCACAGCCTGAAGGTGATTCAAAGGCTGGTACAGAGAGAGCATTCTGCTAACCTCCAATTCGAGATTGGGGGTGGGAAGAGAGAAGATGTGTGCCTGGGATTAAGCGAGCATGTGAGGAGGATGAGAAAATCCAGTAAAGTCTTCCTGCTTTCTCAGTTAAGGCCCTGCAGCTGATTATTGTGTTAGTCACAAATACATTGATTTTGGATACTTAGTACCCGATTCACTAAAGCTTTTCTCCCATTCTTCTTCTATAGGAAAAGACTTTGATGAATCGGGTCCTTAGGGATGATCACGCCTGCAGTCACCATCAGGTTTCTAATAACGCATTTTGTTTGTTTAGAAGACAAAGCAGGTTTACAATATGGTCTCTTTCAAATTAACAGACCGAGGGCTCAACAATTTTGATACAGATTTCTGAAGTTTGTTTTTTTTTTTTGTTTTTAAATAAAAGATTAAAAGTGCTAGAGCAAATACTGCATATGATTTTTTTTTTTTGGAGGACCATGAGATCAGTTTCTTACAAGCATAGTCCATTCTGGATACCTGCTGCAATCCTCAAACTATCATTTTCTCTATTGCAGGTTGTGACATGCACCCTCTGTTTACTCGACTCCCTGCTTCCTGACTCTTCGGCAGGGCACACCCGGCCTCCTTGGGTCACCACTTATAATGTATAGCTTGCATCCTGATCAATTGCCAAGTTACCAACACCCAGCCTTCTCCCTACATTCAGGAAGCCAAATCATCTCTCCAGCATTGTGTTTCAGAGAGAGGAAAATATAGAAAATATGGTATACCTTCACCCAATGTACTAATGAACACTGGAGGACAAATGAAATTTTAAATAGTTACTTATTTACTGTATGTGCAGAGGTCCCAAAAAAATTAATATACATATATCCAGACAAAAGAAACCTCTATAGAAAATGTACTGACCAAAAAAACTATGCTTCTACAGCAAAAACAAAATTACACCATTTCAATGTAAAACACAAACCAAGAAATGCTATTTTAAATGTGACTCAACCCTAAATACTGGTTTGAACTTGTGGCTTATTTGGCAAGTTTTACTGCCAATGTTCTCTCTAATTTTTGAAAGGCTGTGTGTGTAAAACTGTTCTTTTGGGCAATTTTTTATAAGCTGAATTTATATTTGTGCGCTACGAGCTGGTATAATGCATATTATCGGGCCTTCTTGTTCATGCCATTTTTTCGTCATGTGTGCAGGGTTCATACCTGTGTACGTGCACACGTGTGTACAGCTTACCAGGAGCAGTGCTTACTGCGGATCGGCAAGCCCATGTTCTTCAAGACTCTCTCTATGCCTTTTAGTACAAGTAAATTCTCAACGTGTTTCAGGGATCAGATTTGCACCATTGTTTAAAAAAAAATAATAATAATTGGAGTTGTATTAGTGGGAAATGATTTAAAACCTGTTTTAAATAGCTTTGATTTAAATTGATCCACCCTGCAACAAACATTCCATACGTCTGATCTAAGAACTGATTAATTTTCATATCTTGGTTCTGCTAAAAACCAGACATGTTAGTGGTCTTCACGAGCTGGAGTTGGAGATGCCTGCAGCTCATCTTGAAGACAACTGTTTTCTATTCAAGGAGCACTTATATTCTGCCAGTAGAAGCAAAGCAGTCAATAAGTTATGCCAAAAAGCCTTTTCCACAGGAGAAATGGGAGAGCTAGAACAGCAACAACCACCCTAAGAGACTTACTTCCATCTAGCTGGGCAATCAGAAGAACATCAGCTCTGCAGCTTACAAGGTCCTATCACAACTGCAAGGCCCCTTCAGAGTTCAAACACCTTTTTGCTCTCCAGGCAACTTGTGTCACCAGTTACCATCTACAAGTAACACTTCCTTCAGAATGAATACTAAACGAAGATGTTTCCTGCTTTCTCTTTACAAGATCTGTTAACTTTCCTCTCTGAGCTGACTGCTATCACCAAAATGGAGTTTGTAATAAAAGTCTACGAAAATCCAGAAAAAAAAAAAGGCCCTTCCACATTCTTAAAGAAAAAAGGTTGTAGGTGATACCCTTTTACTGGACTTAGTACATTTCTGATTAGCTTTGGAAAGCTATACTCCCAAACAAAACTGAAAATGAAAGAAAGTGGGACATAGCTAAAAGTAAATTCTTGCAGCTATGCTAGAGCGAAGGACTCGAGTTAGATAAGAACACAACCACTTAAGAGGTGCCATGCTGAGTCACGCCAATTGGCTGCAACAGTGGCCAATCTGGGTCACTTGGAAGTAGCTGGCGGATAAGATGTACCAGGTCCTGGAGAAAACTGGAATTTTGGCAGGTTGGGATACTTTTTATTGGACCAACAAAAGAAATCCAAAAGATGTCTGTGGGCTTTCAAAAGCATATAGATTCCTTCTTCAGATGTCATCTCTGCCGCAATGGGTATACAGGCTTCACAGCTGGCTTTCATGCCTAAACAATTTTCTTTTAGATCTGCTTTGAGTAGGTGGTGGTAAGGATTCTTTAATTGCAGACTGTCCATCCATCTGTCCATCCAGTGAGTGCACAGGTAGCAAGTCTGCTGACAAACACACAAGTTCATCTGGCTGCGGGTAAGCCTGCCTGCAGAGCCCAGGAACCATGTGGACAAAGCTGAAGAGCAGAGCAGCGCAGCGCAGGTGCATTGTTCTGTTTACTAAAAACAGGAGTCCCCCACACTGATTCCTAACATGTTTTATCACAGAATCTTTTTCTCACAAGTTGATTTCAAATCAACCAATGATAAGAATGGGAACCATGTGCATCCAATTTTGGTGAAACATCTTCCTCTGAGGTCCACTAATTCTGGAGCCATGCTTTGGATATCTCAGTGATACCATCACAGGTTTGACAATGATGTGCACGACATGCACAAAGCCAGCACTGAGATGCAAACAAGTGTTGTACAAATTTTTCTGTTAGATGAATAAACGAGAAGGCAAGAAAATAATTCCCCCCAAAAATAACACAAAAAGGGGAATAAATAATGAAAAATTGTAACTATCATTTGTTTAAATTTGTAACTATTTCTTAGTAAAGCCATTAGTAAATGGGATTTCATAAGGTGTGCTAGTCAGCTTAACAAGTTTCTAAATTGCATATCCTAAATCCTACACAAGTCAAAATGATAAAAGCAAACAAAATCACACATATAGACTCTCTCACATTCTCACACACACACCAAATTCTAATGAAAGGCTAAGACAAATATGTGCAAAGAGTACTAGATTCCTTTGAAATTAAAATGTACTAGATTGTACCTGAGAACTTTGTAATCTAGTACTGTCTGCACATCTGTGGTAGCATTTCATTAGAATCTGGTGTGTGGGTGCAAGTCTCTATGTGAAATTTGTGTGGTTTTATCATTTTGACTTGTGCAGGACTTAGAGTACGCAGTTTCAGAAACTCGTTAAGCTGTTCATCGATATCTAGTCTGCCTGATGAAGGTGCTTCGCTGATGTTCATCTTCTTCAGGGGATGGTGATTAACAGCTGGAGCCAGGCAGATGTGCAGGGCGCTATTTCAAGGTGACCGATTTCTTTGCCAGTCTTTTATCACAACTTCTGCAGGCCGAGATAATGTTGTTTCCCCCTAGCAGGAGATGTCCGACTCCATTAACTTTCTAAGAGAATATTTTATAACCATCGATCCTCATCAAAAAGAAGGTGTCAATTGTCGATAAGTCAGATCGTTATTTAAACGAAGGGAGAAACAATATTGAGCATGCCTTATGAAGTCCCACTTATAAGAAATAGTTACAAATGTAAATAAAGGATAGTTATGATTTGTCATTTATTCCCCCCCCCCCCTTTTTTTTTTTTTAATATATTTTTGGTTTTCATTTCTTTCTGTGCCAGAATTATACTTTTATTTGAGATGTCACATTTAAGGTCCTGCTCCCCTATTTTTATAAGAAAAGCAATGCATATGGAACACTGGCCTTGCTGCACACTTTCACAGTCCATAAGGTTGAAATTAAACCAGAGATCCACGACGTTCAGCCCTCATGGGATTGCTTTATGGTTACGTGCCACTCTTCCCTCCCCCCCATGAGTTCAGTCACCCAAGGGCCAATGCAATATCGGCGCGCGTTAAAGGGGTGCTCAGTCATGAGCACCCCTTTAACGCCTCTCCAGGGCGATCAATGCTAAATGCTGCCGCGGTAAATAAAGGGAGGCCCCAGGGGAAACTGCGCGCCCCTAGCGCCTCCTCGGCAGCGGGCGCTCGGGACAGGTGGCTGTCAGCAATTTAGGAGAACGGTCACTCAATTTTAAAGCATTCTTTTTCTAACCTGCCTGCAGGCACACTTTAATTTTGGGGGGGGGGACGGGGGGACATTTCTAATTTTTTAGTTCCTCAGACTTAATATCGCCATGATATTAAGTTGGAGGAAGTACAGAAAAGCAGTATTTTCTGGGGTTTTTTTGTACACTTTTTGGGCTCTTCAAGACTTGACGCCAGCTGGCGTTAAATTTTTGAGAGCAAAAACATGCACCTCTGGCACACATTGTTTTGTTTTTTTTGCATGGAAAGGGAAATCGATAATAGCCTCATCAACATGCACGTGACGAGCACTAATTACCTACATGCGTGATAGCGCGTTCAAAACGCCCGTCCTAACCCCTGTTTTGCATCGGGGATATGGACGCACACCCAAAACGTGCATCTAATCGCGGATTAAACCGTGCACTGCAGCCAGCGCACAGTATAGCATCGGCCTGACAGTGCAAAAGTCGCCATCTCGACAACCCAGGAATTGACACAGGCCCTCGGACCAACCTTCTGAATTGAGCTGAGCTGAATTTGCATGGGCCATGTCGAAAGATTTCTTCCTGTATTAAGCAATCTTGCAATCTGGGATCATTTCCCGTGCTGTGATAAGAAAACCACCTGCTAGGATTTTACTGGGTTATGCGCTTTGGTTATCTAGCAGTGTCAGCATGAAGGGGTCAGAGTCCTGCTTATCTTTTGTGTGGCCTGTAAGATTTATTGCCACTGACTGCTTCAATCCATGGACTATAATAGTACATCGCACTATTCCTAACAGCATACCTTTCACCCATCTCTTTTTATACAATTATACAACTTATAAAACAGCCAAAAGTGATGTCCAATTTCTACAGATGTAAAATACTCATTTTGTGACATTAGAAAAAAAAAGTATATTTTGTGTTCTTAAAAACAAAACACCAACTTACTAACTTAATGTTTATTTATTTAAAAACTTTTCTATACCGTTGCTAAGTTAAATACCATCGCAACGGTTTACATGTAGGCACATATTTAATGTAGGTAAAAGTGTACTATAGTACATTCTAACAGGTGCCGTCAAAGGTTCGGTTACAATATAACATTAAACATAGACATTAGTGAAGTAGTTCCTGACCAATTGTACCAAGGTACTTACACCGGTAATTTGTCACATCTAGTATTATCGTTATGCTTTATTGTGGTGTGGAGTTCGTAGACTAATCTACTGTATAGTCCTCGGACTGTGTGTCGGTGCCTGTCTTTTCCTGAATAAATTCTCTCTATTTTCCTGTCTCTTTATAAAATGCTTGTTTAAAAAGCCATGTTTTTAAACTTTTCTTAAATGTCTTGAGATCACTTTGTAGTCTGATCTCTGGAGGTATTGTGTTCCAGATTATGGGTCCTGCTAGTGATAGGGCTCTTTCTCTCACTTGTGTCAGCCTTGCTGTTTTAACTGATGGGATGTTTAGGAGTGCTTTATTTGCTGATCGGAGGTTTCTGTGTGGAGTGTGTACCCGTAATGCTGTGTTTAGCCAATCTGCTTTCTCATCATAAATTAGTTTGTGAATGATACATAGGGTTTTGTATGTAATTCTATGTTCAATTGGTAGCCAATATAACTCTGCTAGGGTTTCGGTTATATGGTCCCTCCTTCTTTTTCCGGTTAGTATTCTAGCTGCTGTGTTTTGAAGTATTTGCAGTGGTCTTAATGTTGTATTAGGTAGTCCTAACATAAGGGCATTGCAGTAATCTGTGCTGGAGAAAATTAGGGCCTGTAGTATTGTTCGGAAGTCATTTTGAGTTAGTAGCGGTTTAAGTTTTCTGAGGACCATGAGTTTTGCATAACCTTCCTTTACTTTTAGTGATATGTGTTGTTTCAGACATGGAATCTCTTTTTTGTTAAACGTAAGCAATTTGCAGAATACTGACTCCCAAATAAAACACTTGATTATACTTCAAAATAAAGATGTTTAATTTCATCGCAATTCATAAGAACACAAGAATTGCCATACTGGGTCAGACCAAGGTCCATCAACCCCAGCATCCTGTCTCCGACAGTGGCCACTCCAGTATCAAGTATACGGCAGATCCCAAATATTTCTTGCTAGTGCCATGGACTGTCCGTTTGTCTTAGTATCATTTGAAAGGGAATGGCTATTTACCTGTTCCAGCTCACTCATGATTTTATAAGTCTCAATCACATCCCCTTCTCTCTTCTTCAAGCTAAAGAGCCTTCTCCACAAAGGATGTTTTCCATCTCCTTAATCATTTGTCACCCTTCTCTGTACCTTTTCTATGCCTGTTAGGTCTTTTTTTTGAGATGGGGGGGGGGGTGACCAGACTGCATAAAATCCTCAAGGTGCATTTGCACCATGGAGCTATACAAAATCATTGTGATATTCTCTGTTTTGTTCTCTATTCCTTTCCAAATAATTCCTAACATTATAGAACAGTGACTGAAAACTTTTTGATGTTAGGTGCCATAAATATCAAACCTCTAGAATCAGTAAACCATCATCAGTGGGATTTCACCGATTTTTCAGCTGAAAGTTGCACTTCTTGGCCATCAGTAGAACCTATCACAGGTGCAGCTTTGGCCACAAGTCGGTCATTGCTAGTATTCGTCCTCTCCTGACCCAGGTAAAGTCAGATTACTCCTCACAATGCTAAACAGCGTAGGCTTGCTTTACAGGAAGCTTCAGCGCCTTTATACACAGTTAATAAAGAGAAATGCTATTCTGTTAAAAGATAAATTCTATGCAAATAATTACATTTTACTTGTGCCAAAGGATAGTGGCTACGTGGCCATCCAGAATGTGTCAGGGCATCATCTGTCATACTGCTTCTTTCTGAAGATTTGACAGCACTATAATTGAAGGTTTCAGAAAACCAAGCCACTAAATTTAGTATGTCCCAACACTTAAATCCTGGAAGCTGGTTACATCTTGGCATTGCCTATTAACCCCTCAATGCCTGTAGACCAAAAAACGTTCTACTGCACCCATTGCTGTCCTCAGCAACACCACAGTTTTTCCTGATGAAACAGAGGCAGCAGCCTCTGTAGTAAGTTGGGGATAGCACTTGACAGCACTATTTAACAGGTGTCAAAATATTTTTTCACACCATCATAAAATAGCATAAAAACTGCTGCACTTGATCAATGATACCTGCTCTTCAGAAGCACCCTGGACTGGTTTAATTATCTTGCACGACACAAAATGAGTTCAGTTTCACTAGCATGACCTCTCCCAATAACAACATGGATACGCTGGCTTTCAGGGGGTCATTGCTCTTCACCATTAAAAATAACATGCCTACAATCCCAGCTCTGTAAACCAGCATGGCACCACAAGAGTCAAAAGCTCTTTTTACTAAGAAGAGTATAAACACTGGGCGAATCAAAGAGCTGCCAACTCTGCTCTGCCAATCCTAATGCATTCTCAGCACAAGTAGTCTGCCGGAGGGGAGGGACAAGGCAAGGCCCAGAATGAACAAGTAGGAAGAGTCTAACCAGAGCGGTCTTTGAAAACCAGGGGATACAGCTCAGCTAAGCAAAGAAACCCGGACTGCCTAGAGACCATGAAGGCTGAAACTGAGTCGAGTCTAGGTTACAGCAGAAAGGCAAGAGCCAAACAGACCCAAAAAGACTAGAAAAGCAGCAGAAATATAAAACTAACTGAAAAACAACTAATACATTAAGCAACTGAAAAGAAAACCTAGCAAACAATAAGAGAAGCAACTCGATACACAAAGCAAAGGGATCAAAAGACGCAGAATGAATCAGGTTTGGTAAATCAAGTTCATCTAGTAAGAATGCCAAGTGTCCAAAATAACGAAAGGCACCCGGAGAGCTCATAATGGAGATCTTCCAGGCAGAGCTACCGGTACTTGTCTGCGTTTTGATTCTCCATCCTTTTTGGACTATTAAATGTAACGGGGCTCAGATTCGAGAGAGGCGCAGCCTGTTTGACATGGCTCTGACTCTGTGGTGCTATCGCAACCAGCTCAGAATCCCCTTAGTTGGAATCAACTTGTACGGGTGCTACTGCGGGCCGGGCGGCTCAGGGTCTGCAGTGGACCCAGTGGACCAATGCTGCTTCCTGCACGACTGCTGCTACCGCCACTGCAGGGTTTCCTTAAAGTGCCGCAGCAAGGTGAAGTGGCAGCGCTACAGCTTCAGGTGCTGGAAATCCCAGACGGAATGCGTGTCCAAGAGCGTCTGCGGGAGAATGGCCTGCGAGTGCGACAAGCAGTTTGCAGAATGCCTGGCTCGGGCAAAACCCAAGAAGCAGCATTTCCTCTACAACAAGAAACAGCTGTGCCCAGGGCCCAAAGGAACCTGTCCTGCTATCTTCCCGAACCGGACAGAAATTCATCGCTGGACCAAGAAACCATCGGTGCCTCAGAATGCCACCATTCACTGAGTTACAGAGGTACAAAGCCCATCTACCTGAATTGATCATCATTTGGAAAGGTGAGCTAAAAATAAAACAAGCAGGTATTATTATTGATAAAGAATATAAGTAACACACAAACCCAGCAATCAGTCTGCATGTACTTGAAGGTGGAAGGGAATATTCATCTTTCCTGCTCTCTACTCAAAGCACCAATACATTTCAGTTTGTGAGGTTTTCTGAATGCCTTTTTCCTATCTTTTCGAGTCTGAAAGTAACCTAGAAGAGCATGCTTTGGAAACTCAGGGTTTTCTTAGATTGCTCTGCATGCGTACAGATTATATGGTGGAAGGGAGAGATTGGCCACTGAATGTGGCCTGCTTCCACTGTGGAAGAGAAGGTCAAGCCCCAGAGTTCAGCACATTTGCACAATGATTTTCTAGATGCGGAACCTCAGACAATTGTATTTTTCAAATAAAAATCCCTACACAGTCCCCTATCATTTAGAAGTGTAATGAATACTTTAATAGTAAATTATTGTATTAATACCTGAATACAGAATAAAATGTTAAACAACAAAAACTATTGAAGCTACTAAACCTGTCTCAGCACGTAACACAATGCTAAACTATCCCCCTCCAAGCACCTTAATTGCTCCTTTTACTAATCTTAACGTGAAAAGGTCCTCCCCTCGGTGTTCAGACTGTCCCTCTGTCTCTTTCCTCCACAGCCTAGGGGCTGTGAACCAGGGTTCAAATGGCTACAGTACTTTCATATCTGCTTTCAGGTGTCAGGAAAACAGTAAAAAAAGAAACCCCGGCTGAGACCATTTTCCCTCAGAGGTTACAATATAACCCTCTAAGGGGAAGGTGCTATTGTACTTCTGCTCCTACAGTTCTTCGGAAGATCACCATTTGCTAAGGGGGGGGGGGGAGACAGAAAATATTGCTTCACCCTTACAGATGCACCACCCACTGTTACTACAATCTGTTTGAAATGAAACGGATACTGAACACATTCTTTTCTCTTCAGATAACATCGCTGGCTTGGACATTGGACACTTCATCTCTGCCCTTCCTGCATGAAGACACTTTCTGGGCACCCGAAAGCAGGAGCTCTTTTCAAAACGTTGAGGAGGTGGAGCTCTCCTTTAGAAGGAAGGTGATAATTATAACGTTTGTCTTTGGGTGCCTTTACTTTTATAAAGTGGGAAATAAGGTAGAGTTCAACGAATGCCAAAGAAAGGAGAAGAGACAAAAAGCAAGGGGCCATCTGCTCTGAGACTCCCACATTCTGCGTGAAGCGTTGAGGGAGACATAACACATACACAAGTGGTTAACTGGTAGAATTTCTCTCTCATGTAGGGCAAACTTATACTGATCTGCCCCCACTTCTGGCACCCTAGTCTGGTCCCTTGTGAGGGCTGGGTAAGATCTACATGTGCGCCTAAAACCAAGCAGAATTTGTACACATGAAAAACATGCCTTAGATAAAAAGTTAGAGTGTGATGTCATGCAGATGTTAGGTTAAATCTGTAGTTAGCTAGCACTGCATTTTTCTGTATACATATTTTTATTGTATATATTCTCTCTGTTGCATAGTTTTACTGTAAACGTGTATATCTATACGTGGTAAATAAACATTTCTATTTAACAAGGTGCAAGTGACTGATGCATTGGGTCAAAAAGATTTCCTCTGACTGTGAAGGGAAAATGTTATCTTGTGGGAAAAATATTCAATTCCTCCAGGGGCAGGTCTGTGGACAACTCACAACTGAGAAAATAAATGCGCGTGTCAGAACACCGTGCAGCGCTTCTCTGCCGTTTCACTTCGGTTGCTGCTAACCGAGCTGTAACCTGTCCACGTCTTGCAAGTAATACAGTGAAACACACACATAAGCAACAGGGACTAAAGCACTGTAATGTATGCATGCTAGGCCCGCTCTGGGTTTTCTGACAACGCACAAAACCCAAACTCCAGAGATCCCTATAGGTAGCTTTAAGCTTGAAGAGAAGCAAATGCCAGAGATGCTGGACAGACCTATACAAATTCAAACCAAGGGAGAGACAGAAGACGTGAGTGTGATAGGACACTTTTTTCTATGATTTTTTTGCACTTTTACATTTGTTATAGAGTCCTGTGATTTTATGTTTAACTATCTTTACTTTCTTTGTTGTACTTATAACAATATATTGCTAATTTTCTTTCCTTGAGTCCCACCAGACCTAGCCAGACAAATGGGTTTTTCTCCCCTACCAGCAGATGGAGACAGAGAACGAAAGCGTTCCTGAAAACCTAGGACTATGGAAAAAGAGTTCCATGCCAAGACCCAGAAGAATACATTCACTTTGTACCGATCCAGAACAGGCCAGAACTTGCACCACAAAATAAATGGAGATTCAGGCCAGACCTCCTCTTTCTATGGAAAGAACCTACTGGTCTGATGTTATCTTGATCCAATTTTCATGAAATTGGGACAATTGACACCCCCCCCCCCCCCCACACACACAAAATAAGAACATGCCATGCTGGGTCAGACCAAAGGTCCATCAAGCCCAGCATCCTGTTTCCAACAGAGGCCAAACCAGGCCATAAGAACCTGGCAAGTACCCAAAAACTAAGTCTATTCCATGTTACCGTTGCTAGTAATAGCAGTGGCTATTTTCTAAGTCAACTTAATTAATAGCAGGTAATGGACTTCTCCTCCAATAACTTATCCAATCCTTTTTTAAACACAGCTTTACTAACTGCACTAACCACATCCTCTGGCAACAAATTCCAGAGTTTAATTGTGCGTTGAGTAAAAAAGAACTTTCTCCGATTAGTTTTAAATGTGCTACTTGCTAACTTCATGGAGTACCCCCTAGTCTTTCTATTATCTGAAAGAGTAAATAACCGATTCACATCTACCCGTTCAAGACCTCTCATGATCTTAAAGACCTCTATCATATCCCCCCCTCAACCGTCTCTTCTCCAAGCTGAACAGCCCTAACCTCTTCAGCCTTTCCTCATAGGGGAGCTGTTCCATCCCCTTTATCATTTTGGTTGCCCTTCTCTGTACCTTCTCCATTGCAATTATATCTTTTTTGAGATGCAGCGACCAGAATTGTACACAGTATTCAAGGTGCAGTCTCACCATGGAGCGATTCAGAGGCATTATGACATTTTCCATTTTATTTTGAACTTTTCTATACCGACCTTCATGTGCAAAACAGTACTTATATCGGTTTACAGCGAAACGAGGGAAGCATAAAACAAATGCCTTACATCAAACAAGGGTTACAGGAACTGGGATCAAAATTTAACATATAAATACTGTGGTCTTCCTGATATATAGCAGGCGGACAAAAACTAGCTTAGATAAGATGTCATGATGGAAATTTCTCTTCAATTTATTTAAAGGCTTTTATATACCGACGTTCATGTATTGGTACATATCACGTCAGTTTACATAGAACTAAGTTGGAAATTACATCGAACAGGAAGGAACAATTAATAGGGCTAACTTCGAAGAACTTGTAGATAAGATAAGAAAAACTTAAAAATTGAAATTAAATTAAATTATTACATATAACTTGTAACTTATAACAGAACTTATAGATAAGCTAAGAAAGACCTTAAAATTAAAATAAATTATTACAGATAACTTATAACTTCATGAACTTCATCAAACTTCTCCAACCTCCTCCTTTATAGAGGAAGTTACCAAGCTGACACTTGACCACCCATACGGTGCCCAAAAGCTCAACTATAGCAGCCCTTTAGCTAACACAGCTGACCCCATTCCTAGCTGCTGTGGAAAGTGAATCCTACCAAGCATCTGCCAGAGAGGCTAAGCCAGCTCCCAGGCATTCCACTGACCATGTTCCCTCAGAGCCAACAACTGAAATCCACAGCTCAGAGCAACCCCCAGTACTGACATCCTGATAGCCCGTAAGGGCCACAGAGCCCTCAATGGGAATATTAGCCTTAAAGTGTTATTGCTGTCCTTGAACTGAGCTTGTGTTAACATGGACAGCAACACATGCCACTGAAAAAGACAAATTACCTTTGAGTTAACCTCTTAGCAACAGGGATTTTACCCTTCTCCAGGGGATCTCTATCCCCCACTTCGTCTGGACTGGTCTGGTGGACAATAGGGAAAGTTGCACTTATGACATGCTCACCATTGGGCAGCTTAGCATTAATATTTGAGAGCAATTCACATGTCTCTTGACAAAACAATATTTATTGTGACATGTTTTAACCAATCAACGTGTGGGGGTGCTTCTGGAACTAAAATCTGCACTCAAGGGTCTGCCGGTCAGCCTTAGCTTGATCCAGGGGGATTGCCGATTAGGCTTACAAATTCAAGCATCAAAACTGGCAGCACAGAAAGTCATAGAAATATAGAAACATGATAGCAGAAAAAAAAAAAAGACATAGGGCCTATCTAGTCTTCCCATCCACACCAACTGGTCATCTCTACAAACCCCTCCCACTCCTTCAGATATCCTCTGTGCTTGTCCCATGCTTTCTTGAATTCAAATACTGTGCTCATCTCCACCACTTCCACTGGGAGGTAGTTGCATACATCTACCACCCTTTCTATAAAGAAACATTTCCCTACATTACTCTCGAATCTACCCCTTTCACCCTCATTCCACGACCCGTTTCAGAGACTCTTTTTATAGAAATAAAATCAGAATGTTAATGGACATAATGTGCAGTGGAAGCATATGCCTGGCAATGTTGCATCCCAAATTATCTCTCAAACCCCTGGCAACTGTGCCATGCTTTCAAATCCTCGCTACCAAATTGCAAATGACTGGGCATGAAGTTACTGCTGCTCTATTTTGGTTTCCTTAAACGTTAACAATAATGAAAGACAGAACAAATGAAATGTTTGCCTCTTGGCTTCTCTGCCCTGCCAAGCAGTTTTGCCATGGTTGCATATCAATTTACCATTGTGCTTCTGTGCTCAGCTGCTGAATGAACTCTGCCTTAGAATATTCTAAATCAGAGCTTTCCAAGCCTGCCCTGGTGATTCTGCAGCTAGTTGGGTTTTCAGAGTACCCACAATGAATATGCATGAGATAAATGTGAATATGCTGGGGGCTGCAATATATGCACATGTATGTCATGCACATTCATTGTGGATATCCCAAAAACCCAACTGGCTGCGGAGTCACCAGGACAGGTTTGAAAAGCCTCGTTCCAAATAGTGAATTTCTTCACATGCTCATACTACAGACTCTCATTTGAAAAGTATTAACTAGTATAAACAAAACCCTAGTTTCATAGAATCTCTATACGCTGAGTAGTCACAATCTTAACCCATGGATACAAAACAATAAACATAAGATGTCAGGAAATAGGATGCCAAAGTCTTCAAATACTTATGTATTAAAACCCCATAACAATTTAAATAAATAAATAAAAAAAACAGCCATCAAAAACTAAGTTCTGAATTATTCACCTCCACAAGTGGCTTTAAATCTGTGACATATGAAGATGGATCGTACATAAAGGTCCAAAAGTTATCAATCAAAAAATGTTACATTAGCTTCTTAATCAAATTAAAGGGGATAAAAGGCTCAAACAGCTCTCTAATTCTTTTCCTGGAATTTTCCCCAAATATCTACCTTGTTTTTTGTGTGTTTTCAGCATCTCCTAAAATTATTCCTTCCTAGATGTGAAGAAGAGCTAATACTGTCCCCCAAGGCAATATTGGCAACAGGCTCACTTTGATGAAGTCATAACGATTGAGGAATTTAGCATCTCCTCATCCTCGTTCTATGTTTCATGAAACTCTGATAGCAAAGCTATGGTCCAAGATTCCTCTATTTCCTTTAACAGCAGGAAGCTCCTATGATCTATGGAATAATTTCAACCTTTTGAGTACCTGTTACTGTACCAAAATAGAAGTTACTGTAAATAAACAAAAATATCACTAATGCTCCCTGTCCTTGTGCCTGGCATTTATGCATGCCTCTCCCAACACAAGCACTGTGACATCATCACCAGCAATGCACTATGGGAATACAGGGCTCTCCACTCCTTCCTCCTTTCACCATTGTTTTGGCTTTTTCAATGTTAATTTTTGATGAGATGAGGAATCTGAAAATTAACACCTGAAAGACCTAAAACAGAAGGTAAGGATTTTCATTTTTTCTAATTATGGCACTTCCCTTTTTTTTTTTTAAGAGGCCTCCTCAGTTGCAGCTGTTCTTTATAGTATGCAGAACAAATGGGACCAATCATTATTTGTGGCCATCTGAATATTTTTCATATTCTTGATAATAACGGAATTCAGAAAATGTAAACCTTCATGAAGAGCTACATATACTTTTAAAAGCTTCTTTTAAAAGCACCCAGTTCTTGGGATCCTGCCAGGTATTTGTGACCTGGATTGGCCACTGTTGTAAACAGGATACTGGGCTTGATAGACCTTTGGTCTGGACTAGTATGGCAAGTCTTATGAACTAGTTTTAACTGCCTCTCCTTTAATGTTTATATTATGAAGCTTATAGATTGTAAGCATAACCAGATATCATTTTGGATCTCAACAGATGCTATCATTCTGTGATTGTCACAGTTTCACCAAGATTCCCTGCTGATCATAGTCCTGTGAAGCTAAATAAATGAAACATGTTTACCTATATCTAACAATTTAAAAACACTACATCCAGTTTTAGTATAAAGGCAATCAGAGGTCCATTTAAGTGTTAGCAAATGTATAAATTGATTTTAAATATGCTTAACATCAGAACACCAATGAACAGCAGGAGACTAATGGAAGGTAATAAGGCCTAAAGTTGGGAGGCAGAAGTGGCAGAAGGAAAGTATAGAACTGATTCAAAGTCGCAGGAACCGATGTGGGGGCGGGGGCAGGTGGAAGAGATGGAGGAAGAAATCAGAGGGGACAATGTCTGAGATGTGAGAGGAAACAAAGTAGGAGGAGACAGGAGTCAGGGGAAACTGGACACAACAAGGGATGAGGGCACTGGAGGTGGCAAAGACGAGATGGAATTACGAGTCAGAAGCTGGAAGGGGAACTGAAAGTAGCAGAAGAGAAAACGTGTCAGAGGCCTAGGAACTAGAGCTGGCGGATGTGCGGGGAGGGAACTGGGCATATAAAAAAAGAGAAAGTGACAGGGGCCGTAGTTGCTCTCTGGGATGCAGGCATTGTCACCTGAGGGTGGTATGACGCTCATTACCTGCACCAGCACCTTCACATACATCAGTGGGTGGGACAGGACCGTCAGGCCGGATCCCAGCAGCACCTGGCTATGCATGTCCGCCATGTTGGAAACCACCTCTGCACTCCCTCATCATGTGACACGGGTCATAGTTTCAAGGAGAAACTGGGATCGGTCGCGCACGCCCAGTGGGCTTAAGCACTCCGCGGCCGTCCGTGTGCACGGCGCTCCTAGCTGGTTTTTTTGGCGCGTTGAAGGCACGTAACAGGCGTCGTTGCTAGGTTACGGCGTCCCTGGCTTTAGGGATTAAGCAGTGCCTTGGGCCGGAACTTGCCCGACCTGCTGAGACCGCGGGGGAAGCAGCAGAAGGAAGGACTGGACGTGAGGGTAAAATTAAAAGGCGAACCCTTCCCGCACTATCCGAGGGGGTAGAGAAAAGAACCGGGAGGGGGGGAGGAGAGCAAACACGGAAGGCAAGACGGTGCTAGTGGGTAGAAGAATTCGGAGGGAAACACTGGGAGAGGAGAGAGAACAGAAATAGAAATGGGGTTGATTTAAAGATTACAAACAAACCCCCAAATCTCCAGGGATGCATGTCTTGGACTTCCATAGGACTGCTTCTTGAGATCCTGCTTGCATTAGTAGGGCACACATGATAACATAATAAGCCATTTGGAGACCTTACTCTCAGAGAGCTACAGAATGTGCCCATTGCTTCAGAATCCATCTCAGGAATGCTCTGCTCTCATGGGGCTCCTCATGTATAAACTTCAAGGAACTCGGCACTTTCTCGAGGTCCTAGCTCCTCATTACCTAGCAAGTATCTTTGAGTTATGGCTGCCCCGGGCTATTACAATTTCTCTTCCGCCAAATAATTTGCAGGCAAGATCTATTACGGATCACAAGGAATTTAAAAAGGCTTTGAAAACCTACCTATTCACGATAGCTTATGCCAGAATTGAGGAAAAAAATACCCTTCCTCAAAGTTCTTCAAAATGTCAGTACCAGGTTATGATATGTTGGACCCTTAACAGCTTGCTTATTCTAATCACTTAATAATTTATGGCTTCTGGTTTTTTAACTTTTGTATATTTTCTGGCTTTTTCTTGTTTTTTGTAATAATTTTTAGTTTAGGCTCTTTAAATGAGTCAGGGATTATATTTACACGATGTATTTTTTTTCAAACCTTTTACTATATTTTTATTTATTTTCTGTTTATTTTTATTTTTATTTATTTTTTATTAATTTTTTATTATTTTTGCCTTGTTATAAATTGAACTTGTGAACCGTTTTGGTTGGATACTCTCCGTGAAAATCGGTATATAAAAGTTTTTAAATAAATAAACACCTACATTTCACAGAAACAACCCTTGCCAAAGTCTCCAATGACCTGTTTATGGCTAAAACCAAAGGCCTTATCCTCCTTGATCTATCTGCTGCTTTTGACACTATTGATCACCACCTACTCCTTGACATTCTTTCCTCACTTGGATTTTGGGACTCTGTCTTGGTTCTCTTCTTACCTCTCCTATCGCACTTTTAGTGTCTCCTCTAGTGGATCCTCCTGTACTGCCATCCCACTATCAATTAGGGGGACTCAGGGTTCTGTCCTGGGCCCTCTTCTCTCTGTATACTAATTCCCTTGGTGCTCTGATTTCCTCTCATGGCTTCCAATACCTTCTTTATGTTGATGATTCCCAGATTTACCTCTCTACACCAGAATTTTCATCAGGAATCCAGTCCAGATTTCAGCCTGCTTGTCTGACATTGCTGCCTGGATGTCCTACTGGAACCTTAAACTCAGCATGGCCAAGACAGAACTTCTTAACTCCCCCACCCACTTTCCTTCTTCCTCCTTTCTCTATTTCTGTGGATAATACTATAATCCTCCCAATTCCCTCAGCCTGTAACCTAGGAGTCATTTTTTACTCCTCTCTCTCCTTCTTTACAGATATCCAAAATACTGCTAAGATGTTTATTTTCTTTGTCTATAACATCACTAAAATCCATCCATTCCTTTCTGAACATACTACCAGAATCCTTATCCACTCTTTCATCAGCACCCGCTTAGACTATTGCAAACCTGCTCCTCACAGGTCTCCCGGCGAGCCAGCTCTCTCCACTACAATCCATCTAAAATTCAGCTGCATGACTTATCTTTTGCCAAAGTTGCCTACAATTATAACTCCTCTTCTCAAGTCACTACATTAGATCCATATCCATTCCTGCATACAGTTCAAGCTCCTCTTACTCACTTACCTACAAATTCCTTCATTCTGCAGCACCTCATTACCTCTCCTCTCTTCTCTACCCTTCTTACGTTCTTCGCTTAGCAGGCAGGACACTCCTGACTGTGCTCTTCTCCTTCTCCCAACTTCGTGCTTTCCACTTGGCTGCACAATGGGCTTGGGATAGACTTCCTGAGCTGGAACTTCATGCACCCTCTCTTGCTTTATTTAAATCCCATTTAAAAACTCACCTTTATGAGGCTGCTTTTATATCTTGTCTTGATTGTCCACTTATAGTCTCATTCATTTTTAACTATTTTCTTAATAAATGAAATTCCCAGAGTCTCTTTTGCCCTGTATGTTTATCTTGATTAAATTGAATTTCTATCTCTTATATTTTTTGTACAGCACTGAGTATGTCAGGTAGCACTATAGAAGTGTTTAATGGTAGTAATTCTAAACAATATTCAAAACTCTTTTTTTGTAATCCACCCTGAGAATCAGAAACATTACATTTGTATGCAATTGTTTAGAAGTTGTCTGCTTCAGCAATAAAATGTGCCATTATTGAATGAAATATGACAGTTAAACCAGCTGATTAGCTAGTTTCCATGATATTTAAGTTTTTATATTTTATGTCTGTCTATTGTGTAGAGAGTGCATAGATAGTAGAGTTTTAATCATAAATTGTAAACTTAAGTCTTTTCATGTATTTATGTTGCATAATATTTCACCTGTTCTGTTTATGTAACAAAAGTGTTACTATGAAACAAAATGCAAAGAGCTATTATGTATGTATGTACATAGTTTAGGCCTTATTCAATGGCTACTCAGCTCTTCTTGGCTTGTCTCTTGTATTCATTAAGTACAATATCTCTTGTCCCTGCCAGCAATAGTCTGCAAGCATTGATGGGCTCCATTTGCCCTGATTCTGTTTTTCCATTGCTGAAATTTTTTGGTGAAATTGCTCGCTATGCACATCGCTCTCTGCTCTGCAGTTTGATGGAAATAAAGCTAGATGAGAGTGCCAAAAATGTTTCCCTGTACGTACTCAGATTAGAGCAGACTCCTGGGTTTTGCCTCCCTGCCAGCAGATGGAGACAGAGAAAGTTTCAATGACCCTGCCACATAATCTCTGGTGCCACCTGCAGCCCCTCAGTATTTCTCTATCTCCAGCAGATGGTAGATGGTATTAAAACCTACAGTCTGGAGAGAGAGAGAAAAAAATAGAAGATTAAAAGACAACATTTCTGGATCCTCCCAGTGGGTGGTGAGGTCCTGGTGGGGCCACCCCCCCCTGGTTTGAGGCAGACGAGCAGGGGAGGATGGTGACCCTTTTGATAGCTCAGTCCAGAGATCTGTGGGGTGGACATCTGGTGGTCCAGATCCCTCATCCCCCCACGAGACAGCAGTGGAACCTGCTGGCAGTTCTGCACTGCAAGCCCAGTTTACCAGGGAAGTGTCCCTTTTATATGGTTTGTCCTGGGCTGGGTTGCTAAAGTTCGGCAAAAGGAGATGGATATAGCCAGTGGTCTGGCTCTTTTCTGATCTGCCATGTGGCCTGTGCTCCTGGAATCGGAACCTCTGCACCAAATGAATGTATCTTTATTTGTTCTCAGAGAGTTAAAAAAAAAAAAAGAGAACAAGGAACTAATTAGAGGAATCTGTGCAGCATTGGGGTTTCAGGAGGGGAGCTACCTTGGCAGCTCGGAGAGCTCAGTGATGTTTTTTTTTTTTAGCAGCTTCTCTGCCTGTGGAGGATACCTGGTGTTGGCTCCATAGCACTGAGGGACTGTTGCCCTGCTTGCTGTTTAGGTGCTGGTGTTGCCGCGGGTGCGGGGTGGAACAGCATGCTCGTGCGGCAAAAACGGCATGGTGTTCAGGGGTCTGCGTCGAGCATGGCCGTACCAGTAGAATGAGCCTCGTGGTTAACGAAGTCTAGCGCTGAGGCCTTCCCCGTCAGTGCAGAAATGGGAGCATTTTCAATTCCCTTGTAGTGTCGGCACCGTCGGCAGGAGAGGCAGGGGAATCCCCTCCTCAATTGTCGCCGGCGGTTCCCAGTCCTTTGGAGGTGCAGAGAGGTACTTGCACTGAGGAAGAAACTCTGGTTCTGGTAGAGGTCTTCTGCCAATTTTAATTTGCTTATGCACGAAGCTTGTTTAATTAAATAAGCAGCGAGGGATGCTGGCTTTCAGCCCCAGTCAAGAGGCCTGAGCTGCTGAGAAGCTCTTCAGGCCTTCGATGTTTTTTGGTGCCGGATGTTGAATGGATCCGGGCCTAAGCGTGCTGAAGGTGCAGGCAGGTTTTGATTAGCCGCGTGGTAGGCCGTGGCAGCGTTTTTTTTTCCCCGAGTGTGTAGGCCTATGCGCGCATTCTCAGTGCATGGCAGTTGCATGTGTGGAGACCTGTGTGCATAAGGCCATGGCGTAGACTTGAGCACATACATCTGCGACCTAGACTTGAGCGCATAATTGCGCAGGTACTTGTGCGCGTAAGGCTGTGACCTAGACTGGAGCGCGTATTTGCATGGGTACTTGTGCGCATAAGACTGCAACCTAAACTTGAGATTGTATTTGCACAGGAACTTGTGCGCATATGACCACTGCCTATATGAGTGCGTATTTACTCATACTTGTGTGAATATGACTGCAACGCAATCTTGAGTGTCTATTTGTATGCCTCCTGGAGGGGTGTGCATGTACGCCCGGGTGGCATTGGTGTGCGCACAGGAGGTCATCTAGAGCCGAAGTTCAGGAGAGCTAGGCGCCAGGGACAAACAAGACCAAGTACCTTGCTATCTGTGAGGCTTGCTGTCTGATAGCAGTACAGTCCTCACTCTCTCTCCGTTTGTGTCAGTGCTATTTAGATGCTCAAAGTGATTTGACTACTGCAGCTCTTGCCCATGTTGGGACATCTCCTCGGCCTATGATGTCTCTGGAAGGGAGTGGAATGGGAGGCCAGGCAATGGTCAGTTGTCCTCCTCCCTTGTTCCCGAAGGCAGAAGCTTCACCATGAGAGAGAGGTATCTAAAGCTCATTTATGATTTCTATAGATTGGATCACCTCCTTGTAGATCAGATTACTTCTTTGTACTATGGAATGGTCCAAAGAAGGGAAGTTAGGCATCCAAGGCTACAATTGTGTGGTGGCTGAAGGAAACGATCGAGTCGATTTAGATTTCTGAAGGGCGCCTGCTGCTGTGGGGTTTAGGGGCACACTTGACGCATTCTCAGGCGACTTCCTGGACTGAGTCACAACAGGTGTCTCCGCATGAAATTTTCTGGGCGGCTATTGGGAAATTGTTGCACACTTTTGCTAGGCATTATTGCTTGGATGGGGCTCCGGCTTCCATGTGCTTTGGTGAGAGTGTTCTACGAGCAGAACTCTCCAGGTCCCACCTGAGTTAAGGGGGCTTAGGTACATCCCAGGAGTCTGGACTAATTTGGATATGTACAGGGAAAGGAAAATTTGGTTCTTACCTGCTAATTTTCGTTCCTATAGTACCACAGATCTGTTCTGAGACCCATCCATTTACTGGGGGGGGGGGGGGGAGTCTGCCACTCGTACTGTTGCTTTGTATATAGTGCAGAATTGTTGGAGATTTCCAAGGCTAATTGCTTATGTTAAATTTGGAAAAGGAGTTTTCCATTGTCTTTTTGGGCAACTTCACCACCTTCTGGCTCGTTGGAGGGGAGCAAGTTTGCTTAGAAATTTATGGTTGTTGCTGTCATCTTGGCTTAGGTACAGGTCAATGCTGAGGGACTGCAGGTGGCACACTGGGTTATGTACAGTGTCATTGAAACTTTCTATGTCTCCATCTGCTGGCAGGGAGGCAAAAACCCAGGAGTTTAGACTGATCTGTGGTACTACAGGACCGAAAATTAGCAGGTAAGAACCAAATTTTTCTATCTTTCGTGACAAGTTGTAGCCTAGGCTTTTGTATGCTTTGAGGAAGTTTTCCACCAACTCCTTGTAGTTAGTTATCTGCTTTATTGTTTCCGAGAAAATTTGTATAACAAGAAACTTTTACAATTTATCATCAATGAAATGCATATATATAATATATATATATATATACACACATTATCTCAGAGCTTTAGATCTGTGTCAGAGCAGATGTATGTAGCACTGTTGTTGTTATACATCGCCCAATTAATCCATTCACCAACTGGGCTAAAACCTACAAGGGTATATAATACATACATTAAGTACCCAAAACTTCCATCATTAAACTTCCCGTAAGTTACCACTAACTGGAAGGCTTTCCACGCTGTACTGTCCAAACCCAGTCATAGATTTTTTTATAGATTCAGTCAAAGATTTATATCAGTCATTTCTGGTTTAATTACTTAACTCACTCACCCTCTGCAATTCCCAAGTCAAAGGTCGAATATGCTGACCCAGTAGCATATCTTGAAAACTAAAGCCAACCAACAATTTTAAGCATTGTTTTTGTTCTCCGTGCCCCAGATTTAGTAAAGTTTGAGTACATTCATTTCAGAAGTATTTTGGCGGTAGGATAATATTTAAACTATTGAGACAACCTCTAGGAATTCTATACCAGTGGTTCCCAAGACATGTCCTTCAACCCTTCTGGCTTTCTGGCTACCCACCATGAATATTTGTGATATATGTAAATAATTTTGCTCTAATAACCAGAGAGATTTTCAGATTTATTTACACTGAAAACTAGACTTGTTTGGGAGCCATAATTGAAAACCTGAATGTCACATTTCTGTGACTGAGCTGTCTAAGAGAGAAAACAATCTGCAGCAAGTTCTGGGCTAGAAGCATCGGTTTGGTTTGTAGCAAGCAGATTATGCATATTATTCAGATTCTTTACTGGGGAAGAGCCTGGACCCATTTTCTCTTGGGTTCTAAATCACAATTACAAAACCTATTTTTCTTTTAGCTTATCAAGTTTTGCTGTATTCGGGAAGAATATTTGGTACTTTACAATTGGATCATTATACGTATGAAATGCGGCCAGCATTGGAGACCAATGTGAAATTGAAGGTGGGTACCACCAAAAAACTGTTACTTTGGTGTGATAAAATGACAGTTCTCCATGTTCACCTCTTTGTGGATGCAGTATTTACATTTGTGATCATGTTCTAGCTGGAAAGAGATGAGTGGAGTAGAAGCTTGTGGCTGAGTGATTCTGTCTGACTGAGCTGCCTTTTCCCTTCACAGCTGCACCCTGATCCTTATGAGAATTTCATGCGCCATCATCTACAATATTATGGCTATTTTAAAGGTAATACAAGACACTTTCTAAGCAGACCCTCAATTATTTGTCAGGTGTTGCATAGTGGTGTTAAGCATTTGCAATTATTTGCGATGAGTTATTCAGTTTTGCTCTAACTGGGGTTTCAGGCAGAGCATAGGCTCAAATAGAAGTCCGAGATCTGTGATGACGCTGACAAAGGTAAACAGTACCCCTTCAATTGTGAGATCAACTTGCTGTAATAAAGGTCCAGACCTACTTCCATTTTCAAAATGCTATAATTTTGTAAGCCTCTCCTTACTTCCTGCCTTGATATTCTGCTAAGCCCATCCAAAGCTATGACATCCTCTCCAAAACCGAGCAGAAGCTTTCCTTAGATTATTTGCCAGAAAACCTTCTTCTTTTCTAAAACGACTCACCTTAAAATTCAGTACACCCCCACCAAATACATATTTTTTTCCTGCCTGAAACTTCTGACCTTCCCTTCTTTGCCGAGGGTAAGATTATGCTACTTTAGTTCTGAGAGTTGTTGCTGAAAGCGCCCAGCACAAGCAAAGGTTTCTCTTTTACAGTCCAGGCGTCGTGTTACGTGTTTTTACCTGCTACTATGCGCTTATGTTGAGTGCATGCTTGTGGCACAAGTAACAAAAATAGGACCAGATGTACCAAACAGTTTTCCCTACTTTGTGTCTATGTGAAAAATCGCTTACTATACAGTCCCCTTAGAAATACAACGTGCTGCCTGAGTCACACTACAGTGAGGAACAACAAAAAAAAAAGAGTAAATGCCACACAGCATTAGACAGCACCTGAGTTAGGTGCTGTGATAAAAATCTGCTTTTCTCAAACACAGAATGATTCGTCCTTTGAAATCTTTATTACCAGTGGAGGGTTTTGGAAGAACTGCTCAGGCGTTCATCATGACCACCAGAGATTATTGCCACTCACTTCATTTTGGGTTGCCGAACTACATGTTGTGGGCCTTCCAGTTACTGCAGAATTCTGCTGCTGCTGCATGCTTAGTGGTTTCTTGCCTAGCATTACGGTGGTATTAAAACAACTTCCCTGGCTGTCAGTCGCTCAAAGAATTCAATTTAAGGTGCTGGTATTCAAAGCCCTCTAAGAGCTTGGCCCTGCGTATTCGCAGAAAGATTAGTACAATGTGTTCCTTTGCATGCATTGCGGACTGTGGGTAAAAGTCTTTTGAAAGCACCTACAGTCAAGTCAGTGCATTTTTAGGTTATTGGCAATTGGACCTTTTCGGTTATTGGCCCAACCTTTTGGAATGGATTGCTGCCTGGAATTTGGACTGTTACTAGTTACAGGTTGTTCAGAAAGAAATTGAAAACTCACTTTTATCAAATAGTCTTTGGAAGTTTTATAGATTCATTATTTAATGTGATACTGTTATGTGTATTTGCTTGTGTTTTCATTGTTTTATATGAAATTTAATTATGTATGTTGCTTTGTCTACTTAGCACAGTATTTCTGACATAAACGGTGTTTAAAATCTTTTTAAAATAAAGTTTAGTCGGGGTAATTTTTTTAAATTATATTAATTATATGTATCCTTTTTAATTATATTAATTATATGTATCCTCTGTTCTCTGTATCGCCCTGAGCAAAAGTTGTTGTTGCAATGTAAACCGGTGTGATATGTATTTGCTACAGGAACATCGGTATAAAAAAAACCCCCTAAAAATAAATAAATAAATAAATATGAGACTCTCACTTTTAACAGTTTCTGGAAGGAGGCTTTTGGTCATTTCTGGATTTGAGCTTAAATCCCAATGCACTCTGGTATTTGTAGTCCTTCCATTTAAAATCTGCAGTACAGAAACCAAAATGTATCGAGGGGTGTCAAAATAACCAGGCTTGGCAGTTCTTTTAAAATGCGAAAATGAAATAGAACTTCCTTTTATGTTATGTTATATTACTTTATCTTTCTAGACTTTTAGCCAGAAACTTAGTCTTTTGGCAGCTGTGAGCTTCAGGCTCAGCATTTCTTATTATAGTACCCCTGACTTACATTTTAGACATTTAGTGGTCCATCTTTACCTATATATCTTATTTGATGTGCAGAGGTTTCAGCAACATGCGAGAACTAAGCATTAATAGGTGTTCCCTGTACGTGTCAGGATCAGTCCAGACCGCTGGGTTGTGTCTCCCTTCCAGCAGATGGAGTCAGAGAAAAAAAAATAGCTCTTACACTGGTGTGCCACCTGCGATCCTTCAGTATTTTCTCTGACTGTAGCAGATGAGGGTGACAGAACCTACGGTCCTGATCTTATGGAAAAAAAAAAGGGGGGGGGAGGGTTTGATTTAAAATTTACCAGAAAGCTTGTTCTTTCAGAAGGTTCTTTGGCTACATCAAGCTAATTAAAAAAAAAAAAAGTTTGTTACTTTTGTTCTGTGTCTGGATCCTCCCAAGTCCCCTTGGTAGAGGTTCGGCTGGGGTGGGATGCCCCGATAGCCGTTTTCCTGGAGCCCCGCCGACTGGTAAGTGGGGAGATTCACCGGTGAGCCGATCCCTCTCCCCCCCACCCTGAGATGTCCACATTCCTCGGGTGTACCCCGCAGAGCTAGTGGTGCCAGGGATTTCCCCTGTTTGTCAGCGTTTAAAAGCAAAAAAAAAAATCAGAAGTTTTTTAAATTCTTGCCGTGCAGGTTCCAGGGGCTCCGGAGGGGCGTTTTGGCGCCGGATTGTTTTTGGCTTGCTGATCCTTACCTTGTGCCATGCCGCGGGGTGCCTTTTGCTCCGCTTGCGGGGAGCCGGTCCAGCGGCTCTCCCGCGATGGCCTCTGCGCCAGATGTCTCCCCAGTGGTGAAGGACCATCACGGAGTGCCAGGGGAAGTCTGTCAGCGCGTTCTCGAGTGATGGATGCAGGTTTGCACTCCCGACGTGCCCGGGCCGGGCCGTCTTCATCCAATACGGGAACGGCGGTCATTTTGCCTTCCCCACGAGGGGAGGAAGAGGAGCTGCCGACAGGGAGATCCCTCCTACGCTGTCGCCTCCTAATTTGAGCCCTGTGCGACTGGCCTACCTAAGGCCTGCCTCTCCTCCCGATACAGCCCCCCCCCCCGGGGGGGGGGGGGCCTTAAAGAGACAGCAGTCCTTTTCTTCGAAGTTTGTGCTTCTAATGCACAAAGCCTTTTTAGAAGCGGAGGCAGAATTGCAGGAGGCGGTACCTCCACCAGCCAAGGTCCCCAGGCCATCAGGAGAATCGGATTCCTCTAGGGGGATGGTCAGGCCGGACAGCTATTAATTCTTTGGGATCCTCAGCTCCAAATCCTCCGGGTCCTCGGTCGCAGGACCTCCTCCTTGGGAAAGGAGACAGGGACATTGATGGGTCCGCCCCAGTGGAGGGGATGATCCCAGGGTCATTAGGTTGTTTTTGAAAGAAGAGCTGGAGCATCTGATTTCCAAGGTTCTAGAGGACTGGATATTGAGGCACCGCAACCTAGCTCAGAGGTCACCAAAGGGGACCCGGTTCTCTCAGGACTTAAAGCTCCTGTGAAGGCCTTTCCGTTTCACCTGATGTTGATGCAGCTGGTGACCCGGGAGTGGGAGACCCCCAAGGCCAGCCTCCGGGTGGGATGTGCTATGGAAAAGCTCTATCCTTTACCGGACGATGCTTTGGCAGTCCTGAAGGTGCCCAAGGTGGACGTGGCAGTCTCGGCTGTCACCAAAGGTACCACCATCCCGGTGGCAGGAGTGATCACCCTTAAGGATCTTCAGGATCGGAAGCTGGAGGTCCTTCTTAAGCGCAGCTTTGAGGTTTCGGCCTTATGAGTTCGGGCAGCAATGTGCAGTAGCCTGATGCAGCAGGCGATCCTTAGATGGGTACAGCAGATGCTTACCGCACAACAGTTGCCTCCGGCAGAAGCTGAACAAGCTGATAGTATGGAGGCGGCGTTGGCTTATACTGCGGATGCCTTGTATGATCTTCTGCGGGTGTCTTCGCGCAATGTGGCTTCTGCATTTTCGGCCAGAAGGCTTCTGTGGTTCCACAACTGGTCGTCTGATGTTTCCTCCAAGACTCAGTTGGGCAACCTGCCATTTAATGGTAAATTCTTGTTCGGAGATGATCTGGAGGCCCTTATTAAGTCCCTATGCGAAAATAAAGTGTACAAGTTACAGGAGGAGAAACCAAGAACTTCTAGGACCTTTGGTTCGGCTCGCCCTAAGTTCAGGGCCCAGCGCCGGTTTCGTCAGGGCAGGGCTTTCTCTTCCTCCTATACGTCCCGACAGCCGTCACAGAGATCGCAGGCTTGGCCTTCTTCCTTTTGAGGCTGCAGGCCTCCCTGGGACGGGGGTCCTCAGGGATCTTCTGGAGGTAAGTCCTCACAAAGAAGGTGTGCTGGCCCACTCCTTGGTCCCGGTGATAGGCGACCGTCTCTCTCTCTTTCTTGAGGGATGGGTCAAGGTTACGTTGGACCAGTGGGTGCTAAGTATCATCGAACACAGTTACGCTTTGGATTTTGCTTACCCACTACGGGATCTGTTTTTAATGTCGCCCTGCAGGTCTCATGCGAAGCGAGCAGTGGTAACTCAGACTCTGAGTCACCTGAAAGCTCTGGGGGCCATTGTCCTGGTCCCTCCGGAGGAGATAGGAACTGGCAGATATTCCATATATTTTGTGGTCCCCTTCCGCCCAATTTTGGATCTCAAGAAGGTGAACAAGGCACACCGGGTACCTCATTTTTGCATGGAGACCCTCTGCTCGGTCATTGCGGCCGTCCACTCGGGCGAATTTTTGGCTTTAGACCTGACAGAGGCCTACCTTCACGTGGGGATCAACGAGCAGTATCGCCGGTACCTCAGGTTCATGATTTTAGCTGAGCATTACCAGTTCCAGGCCCTCCTGTTTGGACTGGCGACGACTCCCCACGTATTCACCAAGGTGATGGTGGCTGTAGCAGCAGCCCTATGGAGGGAGGGGACTTTAGTCCATCCCTACCTGGACAATTGGCTGATCTGGACTGTCAGTGGAGCTGTTGAAAGCGGCGATTCAGTTAGTGCTCCGCTGGCTACAATCTCTCGGGTGGATCGTCAATTACGCCAAGAGTCAGTTGATTCCGTCCCAGGTTCTGAACTTCCTCGGGGCTCGGTTCAATACGGCAATAGGCAAGGTCTTCATCATGGAGGAGCGGGCCACCAAGCTGGTGGCGCAGGTTCGTCGGCTGTTGTCCCTACCGTTACCCTGAGTGTGGGATTACTTGCAGGTGCTTGGTTCTATGGCTACTCTGGAACTAGTCCCTTGGGCTTTCACCCATATGAGGCCTTTGCAAAGGGCGTTGCTTTCTCGTTGGGATGCGAAGTTGGAAGAGTTCCAGATCCGGTTGCCACTCTTGGAGCCTGCCCGGTCCAGTCTCCAGTGGTGGTTGATTCCGGCCCACCTGCAGTGCGGTATGGACCTGGAGGAAACTCAATGGGTGATAGTGACGACGGATGCCAGCCTCTTCGGTTGGGGAGCGGTTTGTCAATCCCAGGTGGCACAGGGCAGTTGGACAGGACAAACAGACAAAGTGGTCCATCAATCGCTTGGAAACCAGGGCGGGGCAGCTGGCATTACACCGCTTTCTTCCTTTGGTTCGCCGTCAGTTGGTGCGGGTGTTATCAGACAATGTGACTGCGGTGGCTTACATCAATCATCAGGGAGGTATCAAGAGTCATCCCGTAGCCGCATGTTGTGTCCGTCGGTTCCCGACACCCTCTCTCCGGCCTCCTTACCTCTTTGGCGCCTCCCTCTTCGTCCGCGGGAAGATTGACTGACTGCTGCGGCGTCCTTCTGCCGAGGCCCTTCGGCGTCCCTGGACCGACTAGACGCTGCAACCCACCATGTTTCCTGGAGGCCTAGGGGCGCGTGCATGGCGCGGCCCCGACTGAAGTACCGGCGATGGCGCGAACCTCGGGGGCGTCCCTCGAAGATGGATATATAAAGTCTTAGAATTTGCTAACAGACTGAGTTAGCAAGGAATGACTACGGACTCGCTTCGACTTTCCAAGTTACTCTGCCTCCTCGGACTTACTTGGGTTTCTCTACCTAAGCTACTCTGCCTCCTCGGACTTACTAGGGGTACCCGCTCCTCGGGGGCCTCGCTCTCTCCTTTGTTTTTCAGGTGACAGTCTGGAACCGGTACTCGCTCCTCGAGGACCCTCGTTCCCAGACTTACTTGGTACTTTCTTCTGCCTGGAAGTCATCACTGCCAACTACATCAGTGAGTTACCATCGCTCTCTCAGAGCTTTCCCTGGAACCAGGTACTCGCTCCTCGAGGGCCGATACATTCCAGCTCCTGGGCTTCTATGAGACATTGTGTGAGTGTTACCATTTGGTTCAGTTCATGAACTCTGCATAGAAACATAGAAACATAGAAATGACGGCAGAAGAAGACCTAATGGCCCATCCAGTCTGCCCAGCAAGCTTCACACACTTTTTTCTCTCATACTTATCTGTTTCTCTTAGCTCTTGGTTCTATTTCCCTTCCACCCCCACCATTAATGTAGAAAGCAGTGATGGAGCTGCATCCAAGTGAATATCTAGCTGATAAGTTAGGGGTAGTAGGGGTAGTAACCGCCGCAATAAGCAAGCTACACCCATGCTTATCCTGCCTACTCACTATATTTCAGTTTCTCTACAGTTCAGCCTCCAGGGATCGCTGTTCCAGTATCTGAGGGACTACAGCCCAGCCGGGCATTCCAGCTCACTACTGCCACCTCTGGTGGTTCAGTATACTGTCTAATAAAAGAACTAGTGTGTGTCTGTCTCCATACTCTGAGCCTGACCGGTGGACCCTTTTGGGATCTTTCCCCGGGGGGGGGGGGGGGGCGTGGTCATCTGCCACCGGTCCAAGGATCCACCCACAACTCTCCTAAATAACAAACAGATTGCTAATCCCAAACAGACTGTTAACTCCGAACTGAACACCGCAGAGGCCGACCGTCTGATGATTTGGGCGGAACGCCACTTAGTCCGTCTGGCAGCTTCTCACATAGCCGGAGTCGACAACATTCAAGCAGATTTTCTCAGTTGTCAGCATCTGGATCCCGGAGAGTGGGAATTGTCCGAGGAAGCCATGGGCCGTCTGGCAGCTTCTCACATAGCCGGAGTCGACAACATTCAAGCAGATTTTCTCAGTTGTCAGCATCTGGATCCCGGAGAGTGGGAATTGTCCGAGGAAGCCATGGGCCTCCTGGCTCGTCGGTGGGGCATGCCTCGCTTGGACTTGATGGTGACCCAGAGAAATGCAAAGGCGGCTTGGTTTTTCAGTCGCCAAAGGGAGCACGGCTCAGAAGGGATAGATGCCCTTGTCCTCCTGTGGCCTTGCGACATCCTGCTTTATGTGTTTCCTCCATGGCCCTTGGTGGGCAAGGTGCTAAGGCGCATAGAGATGCACACGGGACCCGTTATCCTCGTAGCGCCGGAATGGCTGCGATGGCCGTGGTTTGCGGATCTGATTAATTTGGTGGTCGACGGCCCGCTTCGACTCCATCATCTACCGAATCTTCTTCGACAAGGTCCAGTATTTTTTGATCGAGTGGCTCGCTTTGACTAGCGGCCTGGCTTATGAGAGGCAGCAGTTGAGAAAAAGAGGCTACCCTGATACAGTTATTTCAACCCTCCTGCAGGCACACAAGAAATCCACTTCTCTTGCTTATGTTCGGGTCTGGAAGGTTTTTAACACCTGGTGTAGCGGGGTTGATGTGTCCCCTCAGAGTGCTTTCATTGTACACATTCTGGCGTTCTTGCAGGAGGGTCTGAAGAAAGGGTTAGCGTGCAGTTCTCTTCGGGTGCAGGTGGCGACCCTTGGATGTTTGCGGGGAAAGATTGACGGCGTCTCCCTCGCAACTCATCTGGATGTGTCATGCTTTTTGAAGGACGCGAAGCATTTGCATCCTCCAGTTAGACGGGTCTGTCCTTCGTGGAGTTTGAACCTGGTTCTCCATGGCTTGAGTGGGCTTCCCTTCGAGCCTATCAAGCGGGCTACCTTGAAAGAAAATCTCAAGGTGATTTTCTTGGTGGCTATCATGTTGGCTAGACGCATATCGGAGCTTCAAGCGCTGTCTTGTTAGGAACCTTTTCTCCGGATTTCGGACTCGGGAATTTCCCTTTGAACAGTACCCTCTTTTCTACCGAAGGTAGTCTTGGGATTTCATTTGAATCAGACAGTGGAGTTACCTGCGTTTCCTCATTTGGAGTGGGATTTGCCTCAGGCTCGCGAATTGCATAGGTTGGATGTGAAGCGGATCCTACGTCGCTACCTGGAGGTTACCAGTGCTTTTCGATTGTCTGATCACCTATTTGTCTTATGGTGTGGTCCTAAGAAGGGACAGAAAGCTTCTAAGGCTACCATTGCTAGGTGGTTGAAGGATGATATATCCTCGATATACATCGGTCTTGGGCGTTCAGTACCGGATGGTCTAAGAACGCATTCAATCAGGTCTCAGGTGGCGTCCTGGGCAGAAAGTCAATTTGTCTCACTGCAGGAGATTTGCAGGGCAGCTACCTGGAAATCTTCACATACCTTTGCAAGGCATTACCGTTTGGACATCCGGGACCCAGATGTCGACTGCTTTGGCAGCAGTGTTCTTCGAGCGGGACTCTCCAGGTCCCACCCCATTTAAGGCAGCTTGGATACATCCCAGTGGTCTGGACTGATCCTGGTACGTACAGGGAAAGGAAAATTGGTTCTTACCTGCTAATTTTCGTTCCTGTAGTACCAAGGATCAGTCTAGATGCCCGCCCATGGAGCATGGGGAGTCCTCTTGGTATCGTTTTCATTTTACAGAATATTCTCAGTGAGGTAGCATTCCTGTTACTTATAGACATGCTCCCTCCATGTACATAAGTTCCACAAATTATGCAGTTTCTTTTTCTTAAGTAGTTTGATATAGCCATTGGTTCTTATGTTTAAAGGTTATGACATTTTTCATTCTGCTATGGTATGGATTATACTGAAGGATTGCAGGTGGCACACCAGTCTAAAAGGGGGGTGCCTTTCAGTTTTTTTTTTCTCTGACTCCATCTGCTGGAAGGGAGACACAACTCTGCAGTCTGGACTGATCCTTGGTACTACAGGAACGAAAATTAGCAGGTAAGAACCAACTTTCCTTTTCTCCATAGGTCAGAATGATTTTGAGGAAGAAAATGTCCTATCCCCCCAAGACTGGAGAGAGGAGGCTTGCCTGCGAAAGCGTAGTAATAGGAAAAAGGTTTCCCTTCAGGAAAAGAAGAATCAGATCTGTGAGTAAGCACTATGGCAAATTCAAGAAAGGTCTAAACTCCTTTCTCTGTCACATACATTGGCACAATTATTTGGGGTCCAGAAAATCACTGTCAGACTGGTTATAGTAAGTATATGCCAGGATTAATGACAACTAATAAAGATGGGATGCATCTAGGATTGGCGTTATCCTGTTTGCAGAAGGGAAGACCAACACACACTCATGAAATGGAAAGTGATGACTGCTGCATTGTAGAATGGGTTAGTTTCCAGCAACAAGCATAATGATAAAATGACGCCGGCACTAGGGGCATGCTGCATGATACTGAAGGAGTTTTTGATTTGCTAAATATGGGTGGTTGTTTTTTTTAAGCTTGGTTCCCTAAATGGAACCTGGCCTTATAAACACATCAAGCCTGTTTTTGTCTGTCTGAACCATTCATCCAATTTCATTCAAATTTCTGCGGCATCCTGTGATTCTCTCCTCACACTTTTACATGTATCCTCGATGCCTTCTTTTTCTTGCCTGTAGGGAAAGAGGTCAGTTCAGCTGTAACCCCAGGAAAGTCAGAGAACATTGTGCTGTCATCGAGTTGCCCTGCCCTTGGTTAGTGCCTGCGTAGGCCTCTGATCACATCATTTGAAATAGAGCAGTGAGTCACCTCTCCGTAAAGAAGAAATAGAAGTTGAAATCTGAGGGAGGTCAAAGGATATTTTGATGTCATTGAGAATGTTTAAAGCTTCCCTGCCATTGGTTGACACAGAGTAGTTTGAAAGCTGCCCTGCTATTGGCTAGTATGCATTACCCAATGCAACTTTGTACACCCAACAAAGGAAACTAGGCAGCATGAAATGTTCACTCTTCTCATTTTCCTCTTTACATCTTATGAAATTCGGGTGAATATGATATTACTGTCTCTCTTAATTAGTAAAAACTACGTACATGAAAATCCTGAAATGATATAATGAGTGGATAAGCTCAAAGAGACCTCATATTTAAATGCCGGCAGGCTAAGCTAATGTAAGCTTTTTAATAGCATTCAATCAATTTTTAATCATTGGTCTCAAAGGGCTGGATTTGAGGGGCGCGGAAAGCTGCCCGTTTATGCACATTGAAAACTGAAAGTACTTGTGAACCGGATTGCTATCGCTTAAATCCGAAAATGTACTTATCTTGCTTTATCCGTCAGTGAGCATGGTGTTGATAAACTTGGTGGACTCCGACGTTGCCCCGACACTGTGTGTTTCGGAGTGGACCTCCTTCTTCAGGGGGCCGGGTGCCACTGGGAACGGCTCTGTTGATGTTCGGAGAACCTTAACAGACTGAGGGTGAAGTAAATGCAAGAGACAATGTGCATAAATGATACCACTCAATTTAAAGGAATGGCGCCGGAATGTTGGGGAACACTTACTGGTGCAAGATTGATTATTGGTGCAGCAGTATCGGTAGCGTTTCTATTTCGCTCTGCAAACATAACATAATGCCGTCTATAAGAGATAAAGTTCAAAGTGTGAACTTGTATTGTAAATAAATACCTGTTCTTCTTATAATACTGACTTTTGCAATACTGGGCTGGAGGTAATGCGCTCGGCCGTGATCCTTCTATCGGCGGCGGCAGACAGAAAGAGAACGCTGACCTTTAAAGAGGCAAAAAAGGCGCCAAGTCAAAGTATGTGTCCATAAATGGGTATCTACGTCATGGGGAGCACCATATAAGGGAAATGACGTTTGTCAGACGCCATGTTGAATTACTCTCTTGTTCAAGGGCGGACCCGAGGATAGTCAAAAAAGGACACCTACGTCACTGACAACATATCGAAGAGGACAGCGTTTCCCGGACTGGCGTCTCCGGGACTGGACACGCAGTTAAATGAGAGTGTACCACTCAATTTTCTCATTTAACCCGTGTGGTTCCACCGATCTAAGACGATGGATCCATTGCTGTTCCTTAAAATTCAAAAAGGAAATTCTGTCCCCGCCTCTCCATGATGGGGCGACATGTTCTATAATGAGCCACTGGAGATGCTCAAAGGTGTGCTGGTATGTGATGCAATGTTGTACAATCGGTGCTTTGATGTCAAGATTTTTCATGCGGCTCCGATGCTCCGTCAGGCGGGTCCTAATTTTTCGTTTAGTTCTGCCCACATATACTTTTTGGCATGGGCATAAAATGCCATAGATGACAAAGTCAGAATTACAATCAACTGAGTGTCTGCGTGTGATTCGCGTCTGAGTATTGGGATCTTGCCACGTGATCCCTATGATAGCTTGAGCGCAAAAACTACAGTGACCACATTGTGTTTGTCCACGGGGGCCAGGAATACAGTCACCATCTTGTGTGGCTCGGACCACCTGTTGTTTAATGTTAGTACCCCTGCTATATGCAAACATCGGTAATGCATTAAAGATTTGATGGGGACTGAGGACGTGCCAGTTACGTTGGATGGATTGTCTGATGTGTTGGGTGAAGTCAGTGTGTTCCAATACACAGGTAAGTCCCGGAGCTTGTTTCTTGCTCCTATATTGTAAGAGGGATTCACGTGGGGAAAACTTGGCCCTCTTGAAAGCTTTTCTGATGACATGGATGGGGTATCCTCTCTCACGGAACCTGTCACTCAAAGTGGCGCTTTGTTGCAGGAAATCTTGTGGATCAGAGCATATCCTGCGGATACGAAAGAACTGGCCCACAGGTAGGCCTTCTTTAAACCTACGGGGGTGATGACTCTCAAATTTTAAAAAGTTATTTCTGTCCGTGGGTTTCCTGAATAGAGATGTTTGAATGGTGCCTGAATGACAGGTTCCGTGAGAGAGGATACCCCATCCATGTCATCAGAAAAGCTTTCAAGAGGGCCAAGTTTTCCCCACGTGAATCCCTCTTACAATATAGGAGCAAGAAACAAGCTCCGGGACTTACCTGTGTATTGGAACACACTGACTTCACCCAACACATCAGACAATCCATCCAACGTAACTGGCACGTCCTCAGTCCCCATCAAATCTTTAATGCATTACCGATGTTTGCATATAGCAGGGGTACTAACATTAAACAACAGGTGGTCCGTGCCACACAAGATGGTGACTGTATTCCTGGCCCCCGTGGACAAACACAATGTGGTCACTGTAGTTTTTGCGCTCAAGCTATCATAGGGATCACGTGGCAAGATCCCAATACTCAGACGCGAATCACACGCAGACACTCAGTTGATTGTAATTCTGACTTTGTCATCTATGGCATTTTATGCCCATGCCAAAAAGTATATGTGGGCAGAACTAAACGAAAAATTAGGACCCGCCTGACGGAGCATCGGAGCCGCATGAAAAATCTTGACATCAAAGCACCGATTGTACAACATTGCATCACATACCAGCACACCTTTGAGCATCTCCAGTGGCTCATTATAGAACATGTCGCCCCATCATGGAGAGGCGGGGACAGAATTTCCTTTTTGAATTTTAAGGAACAGCAATGGATCCATCGTCTTAGATCGGTGGAACCACACGGGTTAAATGAGAAAATTGAGTGGTACACTCTCATTTAACTGCGTGTCCAGTCCCGGAGACGCCAGTCCGGGAAACGCTGTCCTCTTCGATATGTTGTCAGTGACGTAGGTGTCCTTTTTTGACTATCCTCGGGTCCGCCCTTGAACAAGAGAGTAATTCAACATGGCGTCTGACAAACGTCATTTCCCTTATATGGCGCTCCCCATGACGTAGATACCCATTTATGGACACATACTTTGACTTGGCGCCTTTTTTGCCTCTTTAAAGGTCAGCGTTCTCTTTCTGTCTGCCGCCGCCGATAGAAGGATCACGGCCGAGCGCATTACCTCCAGCCCAGTATTGCAAAAGTCAGTATTATAAGAAGAACAGGTATTTATTTACAATACAAGTTCACACTTTGAACTTTATCTCTTATAGACGGCATTATGTTATGTTTGCAGAGCGAAATAGAAACGCTACCGATACTGCTGCACCAATAATCAATCTTGCACCAGTAAGTGTTCCCCAACATTCCGGCGCCATTCCTTTAAATTGAGTGGTATCATTTATGCACATTGTCTCTTGCATTTACTTCACCCTCAGTCTGTTAAGGTTCTCCGAACATCAACAGAGCCGTTCCCAGTGGCACCCGGCCCCCTGAAGAAGGAGGTCCACTCCGAAACACACAGTGTCGGGGCAACGTCGGAGTCCACCAAGTTTATCAACACCATGCTCACTGACGGATAAAGCAAGATAAGTACATTTTCGGATTTAAGCGATAGCAATCCGGTTCACAAGTACTTTCAGTTTTCAATGTGCATAAACGGGCAGCTTTCCGCGCCCCTCAAATCCAGCCCTTTGAGACCAATGATTAAAAATTGATTGAATGCTATTAAAAAGCTTACATTAGCTTAGCCTGCCGGCATTTAAATATGAGGTCTCTTTGAGCTTATCCACTCATTATATCATTTCAGGATTTTCATGTACGTAGTTTTTACTAGTTATTTCCTGTATATGTGGATTTTTTACGTGGTCTCTTAATTAGTATGCATTTTATAATCAATGTACTTTGTTTTTCACTGCTTTTTTATTTATTCTTTTACTCAATTGACAATAAAAAGTGAAACAAAATTCAATTTCTTATAATCCAAACAGTACATTAAGAAGCCTTCAGTTAGTTAGCCTGGTATATGTCCAAACCATCACTGCAATAAACAATAGTAACTTTCAGGAAAGCTAGGAATGGTTTGTTTATTTTTTGACCTAGCAGCTTTCTCCTCTGTCTCAACTGGAACTGGGACTTGGGTCTGGTTCCATAGCTCTTTGTCTGGGGATATTTTCTTTCCTCTCCCAGTCAGGGCAGTGGCAGGTCCTTGGTTGGGGACCATGCCACAGGGTTCCCTTCGGACCCCTGACTGGCTCTGGGTGTTCACCCAGGAGCTATGAATGCTGCCTTTGCACTATCCCTAGCCCTAGCTGACCCTTGGAGTGGAAAACCAGAGCTGGGAATTGAACCCAGGTCCCTCTGCATTGCACTGTCACTGAGGTGGCCGAGCATGGTTTCTCAAACTTGTGCTTGTTTATTTACAGGTTTTATATAGCGTCATTCGGTGTTCCATCACAACGGTTTACAGACATAAATATAAAAGTACAAATATATAGTTAAACAATAGAATATATAGATAATTTAAAGTAAAATACATTTAAAAATCAATCCTATAATAATAAAAGAATCTAAGAGCACAAGCTCATTATAACTTTCAAATATAAAATAAAACATAATAATGGAATCTAAGAGCATAAAATCATAATAACTATCAAACATAAAATAATTAAAGAAAAAAATAAAATAATATCCTTAAGTGCCTAGCAATTATTTTTTTTTTCTGCTTCCTGATATGCCTGTGTGAATAACCACGTTTTAAAGTCCTTTTTAAAAGTTTCGAAATTAGTTTGTAAACGTAAGCAGATGGCATTGTATTCCATAATTTCGGCCCTGCAATTGAAAAGGCTCTTGCTCGCACCTCACTCAAATGTGCAGTTTTAATAGATGGAATAGATAATAATCCTTTGTTTTGATGAACGTAGATTTCGCTGTGGGGTGTAAAAGTGTATCAAAAGCTCAGAAACATGATGGCAGAAAAAGACCACATGACCCCTCTAGTCTGGCCATCTCCTTCAGAGATCCCCTGTATTTATCCCATGCGTTCCTGAATTCAGATACTGTTCTTGTCTCCACCATCTCCACTGGGAAGGCCGTTCCATGCATGCACCACCCTCTCTGTAAAGAAATATTTCCTGAATCCACCCCCTTTCGCCCTCATCCCATGACCCCCTTGTTCTAGAGCCTCTTTTCCTTGAAAGAGACTCACTTTCTGTACATGGAGGTATTTAAATGTCTCTATCATGTTTAGATCTTTAAGTCTATCCCCACATTTAGTCCACTTTTAATAACATAAGAAATGGGTTAACTCAGAATGTACAGAAAATGCATCTTTTTACTACTCACATGAAACCAGGTTTCATGAAAGAATATAATAAAAAGCCAGTGCTCAGAACACATCTAATAGGCTGGCCCAGCAAGGAAAAGACCTGGGTTCAGTTCCTGGGTCAGGTTTTCTGCTCCCCAGGATCAGTTAGGGCTGTGGAATCCCTGGGGAGCAGAAGACCCGAGCCAGGAACTGAACCCAGGCTCTTTCCCTTGCCAGGCCAGCCTATTGGATGTGTTCTGGAAGCCAAACCCAGGGCCCAGGATTCTGGCAGGAACCCTGGCGTGCGGCCACTGGGCTAAGTGAGTTGGAAGGGAATATAAAATACAGGAAGAAAATCCCTGGGGAGTTGTGAATGCAGGTTCGTTGCATCACAGCCCTCATAGAAGTCAGTTCTGATTTAAGAAGGCCACAGGAACAAGAGGAAATTTCACCCAAACATCAAATAACCTTGTTCAGTCTCACTGCCTTAGGGATTGATTCACCAAGGATTTTCTCTCTTTTTGTGTCTATGAGAAAAGACCTCGATAAATTGGACCCTTAGGGCATGTAGCAATTCATTAAAATAAATGCTGAGGTCAGTTTGGGAATTTAGCCGGATAAACTATGGATTTTAAATTTCCCTCTGCACTGACTGCCTTCAATATAACTGATCAACTGTTTAAGTGGATAAAATTTAGCTAGGTAAGTTGAAGGTGTTCAGGGGTGGACTTACATTAGGCTGGATAATGTGTCCGGCTACCTCAGATATTCAGAATTAACCTGGTAAGTTATCTGGTTAAGTCTGGTCGTGCCATAGAGCAATTCAAAAGGTAGCTAGATAAATTAATCTGGCTAGCTAGGACTTTATACGGCTATGTTCAGTGGAGCACATATCGGCAGCGCTCTCCAGCTGTCTTTAGCTGGATAAATTGTCTGCTTGTCATGCTGATTTTAAGCCAGTACCTGTGCCTGTATTCTGTCCCGAAGTCTCTATCTAGGTTCCCTTCTGTATCAAAATTTCTTACCAATAACATCAAAGTCTATGTGTATTCCTCTCTGAACTATACTAGATGTTGGCACTGCTTAATAAATGGATAATGACTTTTTTGGAGCTTCTGTGCTTCAATTTTTTTAACTGTGTTTGTGGACCAGCATGGTAACATGGAAAAAGAAGGGGATGCCTCTTTCACAGTGTCTGCCCCTCCCTGGCAAGAATCAAAGACAAGTTGTACACTGATTGACAAAACTAATCAGGAAAAGGATTTGGGTGGACAATAAGTTAGAGAGTGCGCATTGCAATGTTGCACTAATACTTAGCCGATGAGAATCTTCATTCTTCAGCCATAAACAGTGCAGGGCAGTGGAGCAGAAAACATTCTCCGGCCTGCTGGGGCTACTTGCAGCTGTTCCTCAAAAGCCCAGGGCTTGGAAGAATAAGTCAATAATTAGCAGGAAAAAAGATAAACTTAGCCCACTAGGGCTTTACTCAAAAGTTTCTCCTGTGTGGCATGAGAGAAAAGTTCCTCCGTTTTGATGAGGTCTGCTTGGTATGTTGGGAGTGACTCTGATTCTTCAAACCAAGCAAATGAAAAGAGACAAAGTGGGTCCTCTGACCCACTCAAATGGGTTGTATAATCCCCATTGTGACTTTGTGAGAATATAGTATAACAATATAACCCAGAGTGTTCACATGGGGGACATGGGGAGGACAATCGTCAAAGCCATTTACACGGCTGAGGGTACATGCAGGCTTCCACAGCGCACATGCCTTTCAGCCGCTGTAAAGCGAGGTGTCTCCAACAGTGGCCAGTCTGAGTCACAAGTACCTCGCAAGTACCCAAACATTAAATAGATCCCTTGCTACTAATTCCAGCAATAAGCAGTGGCTATTTCATATTGATTAATAGCAGTTTATGGACTTCTCCTTCAGGAACTTATCCAAACCTTTTTTAAACCCAGCTACACTAACTGCCTTAACCACATCCTCTAGCAATGAATTCCAGAGCTTAATTGTGCATTGAATAAAAAAGAATTTTCTCCAATTTGTTTTAAATGTGCTACTTGCTAACTTCATGGAGTGTCCCCTAGTCTTTGAATTATCGAAAGAGTAAATAACCACTTCACATGATTTTATAGACCTCTATCATATCCCCCCCTCAGCCGTCTCTTCTCCAAGCTGAACAACCCTAACCTCTTTAGCCTTTCCTCATAGGGGAGCTGTTCCATCCCCTTTATCATTTTGGTAGCCCTTCTCTGTACCTTCTCCATCGCAGCTATATCTTTTTTGAGATGCGGTGACCAGAATTGTACATAGTATTCAAGATGCGGTCTAACCATGGAGTGATACAGAAGCATTATGACATCCTCCGTTTTATTTGCTGTTCCCTTCCTAATAATTCTTAACGTTCTGTTTGCTTTTTTGACTTGCACAGCACATTGAGCCGATGATTTCAATGTAATATTCACTATAACGCGCAGATCTCTTTCCTGGATGTAGCTCCTAATATGGAACCTAACATCGTGTAACTACAGCAAGGATTATTTTTCCCTATATGCAACACCTTGCACTTGTCCACATTAAATTTCATCTGCCATTTGGATGCCCAATCTTCCAGTCTTGCAAGGTCCTCCAGTAATGTATCACAATCTGCTTGTGATTTAACTACTCTGAATAATTTTGTATCATCCGCAAATTTGATAACCTCACTCGTCGTATTCCTTTCCAGATCAATATATATATATATATATATATATATATATATTGAAAAGCACCGGTCCAAGTACAGATCCCTGAGGCACTCCACTGTTTACCCTTTTCTACTGAGAAAATTGACCGTTTAATCCTACTCTCTGTTTCCTGTCTTTTAACCAGTTTGGAATCCATGAAAAGGACATCTCCTCCTATCCCATGACTTTTTGGTTTTCTTAGAAGCCTCTCATGAGGAACTTTGTCAAACACCTTCTGAAAATCCACTTTGTCAAACACCTTCTGAAAATCCAAATACACTACATCTACCGGTTCACCTTTATCCACATGTTTATTAACTCCTTCAAAAAATATAGCAAATTTGTGAGGCAAGACTTCCCTTGGGTAAATCCATGCTGGCTGTGTCCCATTAAATCAAGTCTATCCATATGTTGTGTGATTTTATTCTTTATAACAGTTTCCATGATTTTTCCCGGCACTGAAGTCAGGCGCACCGGTCTATAGTTTCCTGGATCATCTCTGGAGCCCTTTTTATATAGCGAGGTTACATTGGCCATCTTCCAGTCTTCAGGTACAACAGATAATTTTAATGATAGGTTACAAATTATTTGTAATAGGTCTGAAATTTCATTTTTGATTTCCTTCAAAACCTTGGGATATATACCTTCCAGTCCAGTTGATTTGCTAATCTTTAGTTTGTCAGTTTGGCTTACTACATGTTCCCGGAGGGCTGTTTAGATCAGGGGAATACAGAGTATATATATTTGCATTTGCAAATGTATGTATGCTATTTTGCCCCCATTACACTGCCCACACAAATAGGAGGTGTAAATACACATACTGTTTTTTTGCGTACCTTAAAGTAGGAAATTTTCAAAGGGAAACTACCTAGCTACAAGATGCACATGAACAGAAGTCCTTATAAAAGTCCATGTGTACCTTGCAACTAGGTGGTTTATTCAAAATGGCCTTCATTGAGGCCACATAATTCAGGAAACTGTTTCTGAGGCGTACCAGGCCTGTGTTATTTACTGTGTCTTCCTTTTTCATACAGATGTGCCCCAGAATTATTGTAAGGATAATGGATGTCTAGAGAGAAAAATATGATCTGCCTGGCTATACCACATCAGGGTTTTAATTTGTGCTGTGTATGAAATTTTACTGATTGCTAATTTTATTATCTGAGATTCTTTATTTTTAGATACTTCGCTCTTTGGGAGTAAACAGCTTGTATTTGATCAGCAGGATGGCAAATCCGTTCCACGCCTTCGGGAGCCACGTGACCTATTTACTACTTTCTCCTTGCATGGTCCCCTGCAGAGCCCACGATGGCCGATAGAATGTGAAGTCATGATGGACGCGATCTACCACATTGGTAATGTGGTTTCGTTGACGAGGCCTGCTGTTTCTGGCTTTCCCTTTCCTGCTCTCTGTTACATTCTTTCTTTCTCTTCTTCTTCCTTGCTTTGTCTCTTGTCTTGTTGCTCCCTCTCCCCTTTTGCTTTCCTCTGTCAAATTTCAATTAAAAAAAAAATTGTATTGACTTCCTTTACCTTTTTCTCTCTGTTTTATCAGAGTGGGATCCGCAGCAATTGGAGGAATTCTACCAGCCAACAGGAAAGGAGAGACCACCACAGATTATAGGAGAAAATGGAACTGTGGTCTATCAGATAAACCCAGGTATTTGAAAAACCTCAGATCTGGAAATATTACTTTAAAAAAAGGGCTCAGGAAATTAGGGACAGGAAAACTGAACTAATGAAACAAGGATGTTAGTAACTTTTTTCCTGTCTGCAATAATAATCATTTGCTTTTCTCTGGCATATTTTGTCCAGTGTCATTAATGCTTTACAATTACTGCACTATAGAAACTTGTACACAGACTCATCTAGAGTGGGTGTTAAATTTGTAGCCTTATAAACCTCTGATGACCCAGGTTCCCCTCGTCCCGTCCCCCCCCCACTCACTGTATGAGCATTAGTGGGTCACATAGAGAGCAATTTTCGAAATCATTGCCAGGAGTAAAATAGTAATTTTACTCGTATTGTTTGGCGCCATTCCCACAGGGCGATATTAGGTCAGGGAAGCAACCACATGTGGAGTATTAGCAAAAAAATGTACCTGTAGAAAAAGAGGCACAAATCTGTGTGAGTATTCTTTCTAGAGGCAATAAAGCAAAGCTACCCGCAGAGTTTTGCTTTGAATATTGGTACTAGCGGAGTTTGCACCAGTGCAGACAGTCTTTCTGGTTCTCCAGCTCATTGAGTTGTTGTTTTGGTCTGGCAGTTTCCTTCTGCTCCCTGAGGCTTTCAGCTCAGTTAGAACCGGCTTCTGTTATGCTACAACTTGGGTTTTTTTTTCCCCCCCATTCACAACTACTCGGTCCTCCCATGTAGCCCGGCCATCGCAGCAGTCAGGGGCTGCCCAGATCATGACCTCCACTAGTTTCAGATCTGCATGCACTCTGTGTCACCATCATACGATGTCTGGGGTGTCCTCCCCACAGGGGCTGTGAGTGCTGTCCCAGGGTCATTGAATTTTTAAGATGAGATTTCTTGGGCATAGTGTTGGGTACGCTAACAGATCAGGAATATTATGCTTAGATGTTGCATGTGAGCTTCTGAAGAGGGGGATGTAAATGACTTTCTTACCTGCATATAAGGAAATGAAGCACAGGGTCCTGTAAGTGACATTGCAAAGGTAAAACAGTGTGACAATGGCAGAGCCCAGATTTGAACCTTTCCCTTGACCTCAACTCCAACTGGTACATCACACCTCGCCTATATATTAAAAGATGCCAAAACAAACACAGAGTTGGGACATTTGCAAAAAATCACCCCTTCCCTGTACGTACCCGGATCAGTCCAGACAGTGGGTTGAGCCTCCTGTCCAGCAGAGGGAGACAGAGAAAAACTGAAAACGTATCCTTTATCAGGACAGTGCTCACCCTGCGTCCCTTCAGTATTTCTCTGTCTCCCAGCAGAGGCAGGCAGTTGAACCTGCGGTTCCCTCGCTTTCTCTGTTTTCCACACTGTGGTGATTTCTTTCTTTCTCCTTCTGATTGTTTCCAGGATCAAGCAAGTATTGATTAATTTCTATATGTAAAAAAAAAAAAAAAAGAATTTGAAGGAAATCAAACTTCTTGTCTATGTGAGACAGCTCTGTCTCACAGCTCTTACAGGGTCCCAGGGGGGGATTTTCAAAAAATCACCCCAGAATGCCAAAGGGTTGATTCTTTTCTGTACTTCACTGCAGCTAGTCGAAGGTAAGCTGGCTGACTGGCAGGAAGAATGCTATCATGACATTTTGAGAAAGAAACAAAACCCTGTTAGTCCTGGATCCTCTTTTTTTTTCTTTTGTTTTAAAAAAGAGATTTTGCCTTGGAGTGAGCTATGCTTTGGTCCTTAATTATATCTAATACAGAGCCTTTAATGATTACCGTGTGATCCTTTCTTACATGTAAACTATCCAAAGTATAGAATGTAAGGCATAACCTGCAGGTATAACCCCGTGGTCTACAACAAGCCATAACCTATAAGGATTGCTCCTTCCATGCCATAACCTGCACAGATTAATTACCCTTTTTAAACTGTGGCCTGCAAGCATAATCCTTTAATCCTTAATTCTTTTCAAAGAATGGATTGCAAGCATTGCATTTTAATTCATAAAATGCTGTAACATAGCCCTCAGAGAGTATCCATTAGTTTTTAATTCCATCCTACCCAAAATCTGCAAGATTTATCCCTTAATCATGTCCAAGTCTTCATCTGCCAGAATCATCCTATTTTTTTCATATTTGGGGAAACATTACTCCAACCAATTTTGTTTACCTTCTGGGCAAAAGTATAGGGGTAGATGTTCAAAGGGTTGCGCATGTAATATACGCGTGTAACCCCCGAAAACCTACCCCTGTGTGCGCCGAGCCTATTTTGCATAGGCTCAGCAGCACGTGCGTATGTCCCGGGGCTTCGAAAAAGAGGAGGGGCCGTGGGCAGGGCGGTCCGGGGGCGGGGCCGAGTCCTCCGGCACAGTGGTCTGTGGGGGGGGATTTAGTTAGGGCTGGGGGGTGGCTTAGATAGGGGAAGGGAGGGGAAGGTGGGGGGGGGGGCGCCGAAAAAAAAGTTCCCTCCAAGGCCGTTCCGATTTCTGAGCGGCCTTGGAGGGAATGGGGCTCCCCTCGGGCTTGGCAGCGCGCGAATGTTATAAAATCGGGTGTATATTTGTGCTCGCCGGTTAGCACGCACAAATGTACCCCGTGTGTGCTCCTCTAAAAATCTGCCCCACTACGTCTAAACAGTTTTAATAAATGCTTTTTTTTTTTTTTTTTTGGTTGGGCCTCATCATTTCCTCCTGCACCTTTGGACTTCCAAGTCGGTTGGAATCGGGGCTAGGATCCTGCACCATGAGGAATTTCTTCCTCTGTTTTACATCCACTCCCAGCTTCCTGGAGTCCGGTCGTTGCCGTAAGCACCCTCAGCTGGGGGCCATACATAAACCAGGGCTTTTTCCAGATCCTAAATCCTGGCCAGCCTGGGGAGTGGAGGATCTGGTATTGACACCCATGGCACTGCCATGGAGCCTGCTCAGTAAATGCACTTTAACACTCACATTTTATTATTGCAGCCTTCTTGGCTTCCTACGTAGCTTTTGTGGAATGGCAGCTTGGAAGCAGGTAAACCTCAGCACTGCTGCTGTTTTAAGGGTTCCCACAGGGCAGACTTACTCTTTCTGGGAATTTGACCTGTTGCTGAAGAGCAAAGCAGATAACGTCGAAGGAGTCACTAAATTCTTATTCTTCTCTTGGCAGCAACCAAAGGATCCTATTTTACTTGCTCCCAGATTGGAGGCAGCCGCCCCCCAGGCAAATCTCCTGCATTCACGTTATGGGAGCAAGAAGACTCCGTTCTTCAGTTTGAATCACGTTTTGAGAGTGGAAACCTTCAGAAAGCTGTCAGGGTGTAAGTAGGCCTTGGCTGAGAGCTCTGCCGATCTTCCAAACTGCTAATCGTTGATCACATTTAATGGCTGGATTCAAACTGTCCAGTCTTCACTACTAAAGTCTAATTCCCTGTATGTACCCGGATCAGTGCAGACTCCTGGGGTTATTCATCCTTGCCAGCAGATGGAGACAGAGAAAAGCCTCGCTGACACTGCTTGATGAGCCCTAGTGCCTCCTTCAGTCGATCAGTATTTCTCTGTCTCCAGCAGATGGTGGCTGGTGCATAAACCTGCAGTCTTTTTTTTTGCCTTTTTGTTTTTTCGGGTGAGAGCAGTAAATGGGACAAATAGGACCTGCACAAGAGAGAGTGAGAGTGATTTTCCCTGGGGGGAGTTTTATCGTGTCACTGACGGCGATGTGATTCTCCCAGTTGTACCATATAGTGAGATGTTATGACTCTCCCGGCTGCGCCACATGACACAGCATAGTTACTTTCTTGTTACTAATGCTCGTAGTATGATAATAACTTCTCCAGCTGTACTGCATTCCTGTGAGGCCATTCTAACCTCTCTCCCAGGTATGGTGTGCCTTGATGCCTTATTAAGGAATCATTATAAAAACTCAGCTGAATAATGTGAGCTGTGGTGAGGCAGCAATGTTGATTCTCCTAGTTGTCCTGCCTCTTAGTAGGATGGTGCTAATAATGCTTGTGGCGCTGTTGCATTGCCGTGCATAGTGACAAGGCCCTTGCTTACCTAGAGTCGTGGAGGGTTGGTAAGGATGACTTTCCTTTCTCAGAGTTATCTTCATCTTCCGATTTATATCTCTTCGCAGAGGTCCTTATGAGTATGAACTGACCTTGCGCACCGACCTGTACACTACCAAGCACACTCAATGGTTCTACTTCCAAGTCAGGAACACAAAGAAGGGTATCCTGTACCGCTTCTCCATCACAAACCTGATGAAGCCTACAAGTCTCTATAGCCTGGGGATGAAGCCACTGCTGTACTCCCAGAAGGATGCCCAGACAAGGAATATAGGGTGGAGGAGAGTGGGTGATGACATCAGCTACTACAAGGTCGCCAATACCCAGGAAGGAGCGGCCTTCTATTGCCTCACTTGGAAATGCGAGTTTCCTCAAGACGATGATGTCTGTTACTTTGCTCACTGTTACCCCTACACTTACTCGGACTTGACTCGCTACCTTCTACATATGGCTAATGACCCTGTCCAGTCGCAGTTCTGCAAAGTTCGCACTCTATGTAAGACGCTGGCTGGCAATACGGTTTTCCTGCTCACTATCACTTCCCCGTCACAAAACCCCAGAATTTCAGCATCCAAGAAAGCAGTGGTGGTGACGGCCAGGGTGCATCCGGGGGAGACCAATGGCTCCTGGATGATGAAAGGCTTTTTGGATTTTATCTTGAGCGAGTCCCCTGATGCTCGTCTCCTAAGAGACATGTTTATATTTAAAGTGGTGCCAATGTTAAACCCCGATGGAGTAATTGTTGGTAACTATCGCTGCTCACTTGCTGGACAGGACTTGAACAGGAATTACATGACCATATTGAAGGACTCCTTTCCATGTGTCTGGTACACCAGGTCAATGATCACGAGGTAAGACTTAAGACTGTAAGAATGTCGAGAAAAAAAAAATTGTGTTGAAAGGCTTCTTGGGCTGCAACAGTGCTCCTGTCTGTGAGGTGGGCGATCTAGGTTGAGATCCCTTGTCTTGTGGGGGTTAGGGTATTTGGTGGGGGGGGGGGGAGCACTGGTGACTTATTGCTGCTGGGTATATTAGGACTTTAATGACCTTGCTGTTAGATGAGACCACCCATCCAACCCTCTTCAGTGTCAAACTAGGAAGTGCCCAGAGGAACAGCCAGAAACAGTCAATGAAAGAGAAATTGCACCTTCCTGATGCTTTAGGCTCTCCTCACTAAGGCCTGCATTATATTGGGTTCTCTGCCAGGTAGTGCAGTCCTTAATCAGGATCCTCAGGTTCTCAGGAATTCTTAGGAAACTGTATGGGGTTGGGGGATCTCGCAAGGGACTAATGTGGGACACCAGAGAGAAAGGAAACAGTAAGTGCCTAAGATTATAATCCTGTGCTCCAGTGTAATTCTACTGGAAGAAATACATTTTCGTCTCTCCACTGTTCTTTTGATTGTGTTTTGGTTTTTTTCCTCTCTATCAAGATGTGTGTGTGTGTCACTGGCTGCTGCCTCGACCTTGCATGACCCACTGACAGTTTCTGGAAGACTCTGCTCAGAGCCAGGCACGTGCCTTAAAGACATGAGGGTTTACTTCACACATGCAACTTTCAGTTCCTTTCCTAAGATACCAGGATTTTCCCAGTAAGATACTTTGGTCAACATCTGTAGGCCAGCCCAATTTCCTAGGACAATATAGACCTTACTTTTCAAGGATACTTTTTTTTGCAGATTCTAAATCCCTAACCACAGGCAATGGGCATTTCTGCATTTGGATCGGGGTGGGTCCTTTTCTCCTGGTTCCTTCCCTGGCTTTGCTGGAAGGCACAGTGTCCTTTTCCTTAAAAGCATGCTTGCTCCATGCTGCAGCTTTTTTAATCAGCCTCAGCTGTGCCTCTCAATTGTTAACACAGCTCTCTGTAGCTCCTACCTCCCCATAATTGGTTGTCCGCCAAAGCTCTCCAAACTACATTTCCCAGCAGCCCTGTGCTTCCTCTTCCTTCCAGCTTTCCGATCCCCCTAGCCAACTCTGGTTTACTTTTGTCTTTCCCCCTGAAAGCAGTGCTCCACCAGGACCTCCCTGCAGAGCTCCCTCTGCCTTCTAGAGTCTCTAACTGTCCTGTCTGCCCAGGCTGCTTTAGCATGCGTGAAGTCCCTGCTTCATCACAGTGTGTGTTTCTTGTGAAGATAGCTTTTGAAATGGTTGCATAGGCAACTTGCCAAGGGTGCCAGATAGCGAAGGCGCTAGTGCTGTCTCAAAAGGGGCATTGCTATAAGATTCTGCCTACCTTCTCCCCCCACCCCGCAACAGAATCTATAGGGGGAATCTGATCCTGCTCTCTGGTGCTATCTGAGGTTGCCAACATCTTAAATCCGGCCTTGATGGCGGCACTTTATTATGATTAGTGTACTGGCATTATGGCTTCAATTTTCAAAACAAGGCGTGAAATTGCAGAGTTCATGGGTCCTTTGGACTTTGCTCTAGTTCTCACACACTTACTTTCCCTTTGAAAATTGCTCAAGGAAAAAATGCGCAGAGATATTTGCACCTGATTTTTCTGCAGAATCTTTTTCCCTGAAAAAAATTAAAAAAATAGCATAGTTTTGAAAATGCCACATTCTGCTCATTGACCTAACCCCACCCTGAGAAGGTCTCCATGAAATATGGGTAAAACTGTGTTTTATTTGGTGAATGACTTTATTTATTTATTTAAAATCTTTTCTATACCGTCGCTAAGTTATCTACCATCGCAACGGTTTACATGCTGGCACATAAATTAATGTAGGGAAATTGTACTATTGTACATTCTAACGGGTGCCGTCAAAGGTTCAGTTACAATAAATCATTAAAGACAAATAATTGTTTAGTGAAGTAGGTCATGACCGGGTGTACCAGGAAGGTACTGTTTACGGGTAAAATTCACTATTCATAGTGTTACAATTATGTTTATAGTGATGTGTAGAGTTCATGGATTCCTCTACTGCACGTTACTAATTGATGTGTATCGGTGCTCTTCTGCCTCTTCCTGAATGTTCTCTAATTTCCCGTCTCTTTATAAAATGCTTGTTTAAAAAGCCATGTTTTTAAACTTTTCTTGAATGTTTTGAGATCTCTTTGTAATCTGATCTCTGTTGGCATTGTGTTCCAAAGTGTGGGGCCAGCTAATGATAAGGCCCTTTCTCTCACTTGGGTTAGTCTTGCTGTTTTTACTGAAGGAATGGTCAATAGTGCTTTATTTGCTGATCGAAGGTTTCTGTGTGGGACGTGTACTCGTAATGCTGTGTTTAGCCAGTCTGATTTTTCATCATGTATTAGCTTATGTATGGTGCATAAGGCTTTGTATTTTATTCTGTGTTATATGAGTAGCCAATGTAATTCCACTAGGGTTTCTGCTTTATGGTCCCTCCTTCCTTTTCCAGTTAGTATTCTGGCTGCAGTGTTTTGTAGTATTTGAAGTGGTCTTAATGTTGTATTTGGGAGACCTAGTAAAAGTGCATTGCAATAGTCAGTGCTGGAAAAGACCAGTGCCTAAAGTACTGTTCTGAAATGATCTGGTGTTAGTAGTGGTTTTAGCCTTCTGAGGATCATTAATTTTGCATAGCCCCCCTTTACTTTCAGTGAAATGTGTTGTTTTAGGTTGATTTCAGGGTCCATTATTATTCCAAGGTTACAAACTTTTTCAGCTAGTTCAATTTTCTGGTTGTCCTTGAGGATTATTGGAGTTTGGCTGATTTCAGTATTTTTTCGTTCTAAGTGTAGAAATTCTGTTTTATCAATATTAATCACAAGTTCCATTTGGTTTAGTAGCTGTCTTATAATGTTTAGGTACATGTTAGCAAGGTTTAGTGTTTTCTCTAATTTGTCTTCTATGGGAAGGATTAGTTGAATGTCGTTTGCATAGATGTAATGTATGATTCCTAGTCCTGCAAGCAGATGGCATGAGGGTTGCAGGCAGGGCTGATCCCTGTGGTACTTCTGTTTTGAGATTGACTTTTTCTGATAATACGTTGTTGACCTGGACTTGGAAGAACCTATTTTTTAGATATGAACTGAACCAGTTTAATGTTTTGTTGTGTAATCCGATTTCTTCTAGTCTATTTAGTAGTATTTTATGGTTTACTGTGTTGAAGGCTGCTGATAAGTCTAGCATTATTAGAATGTAGTGTTTACCGCTGTCAAAACCTCTTAGAATGTTATCTGTTAGCGAGAGAAGTAGTGTCTCAGTGCTGTAGTGCTTGCAGAATCCGTGTTGAGATGGGTACAGTATGTTGTTGTCCTCTAGGTGTTCAGCGAGCTGTTTCTGAACTGTTTTTTCAATTAGTTTAGCTATTATTTTATTTATTTATTTAACACTTTTCTATACCGACCTACATGGTTAGATGACCATATCAGATCGGTTTACATCGAACAGAATAATGGAAGATTTGATACTGGGCGGTACTTGTTCAGGATAAGGTGGTCACTGTTTTTTTCTTTAAGATTGGTTTTATAATTGCTCCTTTCAGAATATCTGGCATAGATCCTTCATCTAGGGATAGGTTTATGATCTTAGCTAATGTATGGGATACTGTATTAGCTGATTTTTTAAGTTCAAATGTTGGTATTGGGTCGATTTTGTGTGGGGCTGGGTTAATGTTTTTTAGCATGTGTACCACCTCCATCTCGGAAATCTCAGTAAACAAAGACCATTGTTTTACATCTCTTTTTGGCATTTTAATTTCTTGGTTGGCAGTGATTGGAAGTTTGTTTCTTAGGTTAGTAATTTTTTCGTGTTAAAATTTGGCGATTTCATTACATTTTGATTCTGGCAAATTTTGTGGAGATTCTAGTTTGTCGTTAGTTAGGTTTGATACTATTGAGAATAGGGTTCTTGGATTGTTAGCAAACTTTTCTATTTTATTGCTGAAGTATTCTTTCTTAACATTGAGAATTAGTTGTTTGTAAAAAGCTAGATGTTTTCTGTTTTGTTTTTTCTCCATCTTTTTTCCATTGATCTGAGAGTCCTTTTTGTATTTTTTACTTTTTCATTATGCCAGGGGTTGTTTTGTATTGTTACCCCCCATAATTATCACCGCAGAAGTGGACTTTTAGAAAATTGTCCACTGTATGTTTGGTTAAAAGTACATGTGTAGGTCCACCATGGGTGCCCTTTTTACTCGCAGACGGGGGGAGGGGGAACGTTCCTGGAGTTTTTTAAAAATAATTTTATATTTATAATCCAAGCAACAGTAATTTACACAAGCAATAGGGATACAAACACAGAATGACATAACAAATGGAGCCATACAGATATATGGAACCTCGGATTTATGATTATTTTACAGCCTGTGAGGGTGAAAAAGAGAGAAAATAAAACTGGGCATGAAAAAGTTAATAAAAAAATGACAATCCAGGGCCAATCCTACTCTTCTGCCAGAACCGATCATATTTCCTCTGCGCACCTTTTACAGAATATGATCATTTTTCAGTGCTAGTGATTGTGGATCTGGCAGCTAAAAGCAACTGAGGCCATTCTGTTTCTTCCTTTTGGTTATTAACGAGCATGTAATTGTTTAGGATTTGAATATATTAAAGCCTCTCCCACATCACCACTTAGGACATAGCTATTGCTTTATTTTTTTCAGGTTTGAAAGGCTGGGATGGGCCAGGTTTGATTATATGTATGGCAGGTATGGTCAGTATTAATATTAATACATTAGATAACTCAATTAAAGAGTTTGGCAGGCCAGTGGACACCCATTCCTGCTATGTGCAATTTTATTTCTAAAAATAAAAGCAAGGGGTGGTTACTGAGAAATCTAAATTCAATTGAACATGAACTTACTGTTCACCCAAAATCCATCAGAATTATCATGTTTTGATAACTTAGAGTGCATATTTTCCACCATACATTTAATGTGTGTGAAATAATTGGACTAGCTCGGCAGATGAGAGAGCAAAGTAGGTTCGCTATTCGTAGCCTATGCAATGTTTTAAGTTCCCCATACAAGCCCTGTCCGCTGATTTCCAAAGAGAAATGACTTTCCTGTCAATCCAAGCCTTCATCCAAGACAGCCCTACCGCCCAGTGATAAAACTGTACATTAGGGAAGGCCCATTCGAATTACGCGCATCCTTTAGCATTTTCCACCGTGTGCGCCTCCGGTTTTTCTGTCGAAAATCCCTGGCACAAAATTAGCAGGCGCAGTTGTGAGCGGGTGCTTATTCTGGGTTTCAAAATGGAAGTAGGTGTGGGATTTCCCTTTGAGTACTAATGCAGAGTCCCTGGGTGAAAAGTACTTCCAGACTTGTGCGTCCAGTCCTTAAAACTGACCCTTGCAATTGTCCTTTGGACATCAAGGAGCAGAGGGCTGTGCTCTGCAACATATGCACGTGCTGCCTTGCCAGACTCTTTTCACCAGATTTCAGCAAATCCTCTTTAACGAGTTAGAAAGCTAAGTGTCTGGAAGTTAATTCCATCGACGGGTTGGGGTGACATTATGGACATTGCTATTTCAGCAGGATTTGGGGATGGCGCTGACGACTGAAATCCGTAGACGTGCGACTGCGCTGACTTGCTTGCAGCTGCTTTTCTTCCCCATTTCCATGTCTGGCTCTCACGCTAGGTTCCCATCTTCTTGTGGCTGCTGTATTTCCACCTCTACTTTCTTTTACACCATTCCTAGACGTCTCATCAGCCTCTCGGCTGCAGTCATTGTAAATTATTTGGACAATTTACCATCCTTACCACAGGAACATTGTGTTCACTCTGAGAGGCAGTGGTCCATTAATTTTGGTCATTTTCAGAATGTGTTCATTTTCCATTCCCCTCCGTTTTATGATGTAAGCTTTATAACCTGCAAGCTCCTAGAGGTTATTAAAGAAATTCATATTACGTTTTTTTTGTGCAAGACTAAGATGGATGGAGTTCTACTCATGGGGACTTTTATTTTTTCTGGGCTGCTGTTGTGTCTTTTGGCTGCAGAGGAGGAAATATGTGGGGGTATAATTGAGAGTAGCAGTCTGTTGAGATGGGGAAAGTTGGTCTGGTTTTATAATTTAGCAAAAATCCCAACTTTGATGTGAATTTCAGTGCAGCTTAGTACTTTGGCCTCAGTCTATGAAAGCATAACCAGAGGTGAAAAGACTAAGCAGACCATGAAAAACATCTGGTTTAAGCACATTTTGCTACCTTTAATGGCAGTTAGAGCTGCTACGACCAATACGGGTATCCAGAGACAATTTATGTGGGTAGATTTAGCTGCGTGTTACATAAGTGTCGCTTTTACCTGGAGAAATGCTGCTAATTATCTGGCTAAAAATAAGCTGGGTAAGTTACACCGTTAATCCTTAACCGCACTGCGGCTTTTAAATAGCCACCCTATAGATTTTATAAAATAGAGATTCTAGCATTACTCGCAAGTGCTCTGTATTTTATACACAGACATTCAATCTCCCCATTTGAAATGGTTGCCTGGCTTCCTCATGTCTGTCCTTTTCCTTTCAGGCTGCATGCCGAGCATGAAATCCTTCTCTATTGTGACTTGCATGGACACAGTCGTAAGAACAATGTCTTCATGTACGGCTGTAGCAGTCCAAATCACTCAAGACAGAACCTGAAGGAGAGAGTGTTCCCCTTAATGATGAGCAAAAATGCATCTGACAAGGTAGTGTGGAGGGAGAGCACGTCAGCGGAAGCTCTAGGAGAGAGGCGTGCTGTCTCGGAATAAATAAATAAGGCACAGGAGAGGGTCACGCTCTCGCAGAGTTTCGGCTTTAATCCCCATAGACTAACAGCCTGAGTAACTTGAGTCCAGCTCCGACCAGGAGTTACATTTCCAGTGTGAAGAAACCCCGAGTTTCTCAGGATAATGCTAATCTGTAGGGCTGAACCCAGAGTTTGTGGTGCGGGGGTCCTGTTCGCAGAATTTTTGAGTATAAAACACAATTTGTGCACACATAGATCAGGTTTTCTTCCCATAAAGCATGTTTTGCATGCAGAGAATATGCTTTGAGCACAATTTTCTTTTTTTTATCTGCACAAATTGTATTTTGTGCACAGAAATCTTGTTTCATGTTCAGAAGATGCTATTTGTGCACACATAATGTTTTTGAAGTGCATATTTTGGGGGTTAGTGTGCCTTTTTAAACTCCAGTTGCTTTAGCATCTCATTAGCTTACCTCATTAGGAGGTAATCCAGTTTTTACTGTACAGGTACATTTAGTTCGCATCTTGTACTCGCATTTTATTATATCAGGCCACTTCGTACTGGCTTGGCCGCAAGGAGAATAAAATCTGCGCGCCAAAAAATGCGCGCACATTCACAGGTCAAACTGAGTGCACAGCCCAGCGCGCCTTATTACATCGAGGCTTTTAGCTCTTTCAAAAGAATTCCTTCAAAGGCACTAAAAAGGAAGGGGGGGGGGGGGAAAGCCAGAATCTGAATGAGACTAAATCATCTCCAATGTAGTGCATTTATTTGGGAACACCACCTATGGCAATGCCAAGCAGGAGCCTCCGAAAGGTAAAAACATGCTGGAAGATATAGTGAAGAAATCACTTGAGCTTACCATCCGTAACGTCACAGACAAAGAGAGGGAAAGGAGGACATCCTGGCGTGGAAAATCCGGTGTCACAAAATGGCCTAAATTTGTAAGGAGAAATTTGCAGAGCCCTCGGCAGGAAGCCCTATCATTCTCATCCATCCCTACCCCTTTCTTCAGTCCTTCATAGTGAGCTTGATGAATTTTTGCTGATAAGTGAGTTTGTATTTGGAGATGTGAGGGCTTCCTTGCTGGGTGGTTTATCTTCCGCAATGTTACATTTTTGCTGTATTAACTTGAAGGGGATAAGCATTGACTTAATTTTCTATATATATTTTTTTCATATGGAGCAACTTTTATTTTTCACTTAAACCACGTTAGATCACAACTATTTATGTGACATATGGGGGGGACGGGGACACATTTTCAGCTAGCTAGCTTTCTGTTTTATGCACATTCCTGTTTGTGCATGCCTTCATAGGAATCGCAACTGAAAGAACATGTTCAAAGAGCTATTTCAAAAGCTATGATGGTGCATGAGTCCTGCTCCTGGTTCTAAGAGGAGAAGGCTTTAGGTAGCAGATAGGGTGATCACTTGATTCGACGTCTTAAGGAGTAGGTGGCCCAGTCCTGCTAAAACGCATCCTTGGAGTTTACCCGAGATGTGAGAACTTGGTCCAGGAGTGGCTCACCTCTCGCTTAGGACTTGCATCAGTAGATCTTTTGCTGTCTCTGTCACTTCAGTGCCTGCTTCCAGTTTAACGTTTCTGGGTTTCTTTTTAGTTCTCGTTCAACAACTGCAAGTTTAAAGTTCAGAAATGTAAAGAAGGAACAGGAAGGGTTGTGATGTGGAAGATGGGAATTGTGAATAGTTACACCATGGAGTCTACATTTGGCGGATCCACTCTGGGTAACAGTTCTTACCTCAAGGCTCTACTTATCAGCTTTAGAGAGAACAATAATATTGTATATAATGCTAGTAGCATACATAGTATAGAGTATAATGACATGGTGGCAATGTCTCTGATCTGAAAAGCTTGTCAGTTTCCCTGCCCCCCCCCTAAGACAGTGAATGGGAAGAAGCCTTAGTAAATCAGGCTCTGAGGGGGGTCTTTTACTAAGGCTTTTCTCCCATCCTGTGTCTATGGGGGAAAAGACTTAGTAAATGACTCACTAAGTTTGAACCTGAAGAGGATTAGTGACTTGCATTAGGAGAGAGGTACAGGGATAGCAAATGAAAGCCCTGTATGATGTTTGCTGCCGCCATGCCTCCACATGTTTGGAAAGTTTTAAGCTGTAAAATAATAATAAGCTCTCTGGGGAAGGGACTTTTGTGGTGCTTGAATCCTTATCATCATTGGACAGCACTGCATGCACCATGTAGCTTTCTAAAGATGCTAAGCATTGTTATTACGTTTTTTTGTAGGTAATAAAAAGGGCACCCATTTTACCACAGCGGACTTTCGATCCATGGGCCATCACCTTTGTGATACGTTACTGGATTACTGTGATCCGGACAACTCCAAGGTCACTATGTATTTACATATTTATAATTTTCTATAATTATGGTGAATTATCCTTTACAATTCATAAGCTAGGCAGGAAAGCAGTAGGGAAATGTGAGTCTGAAATGGTCTGGGAATCAAAATGGTGTTACAGAATCAGCTGGGCACTGGCAAAGGCACCAAGAGTCCTTGTGTGTATGAGAAAAGGTGATTAACAGTAGAGAAAAGGAGGTAGTGTGTGCTGTGTATGAGATCTTGATAAGGCTTTATGGAAAGTAGTGGGTAAAATGTTGAGGTCTTAACTGGCTGGCTAGAGCGTGATAGAAGGTTAACCATGGGATAAACTGGTTTAGACTATTACTACCTTTTTTAGGACTTGCTTTCATTATGTTTGAGCTGATTCCCAAAGGAGAAAGAGAGGCCCATTCCCTCGATGTTACATAGGGTACCAGCGGCTCCTCCTTATTACAATATTCAGATGAAATAATTGCCAGATTAGATGTTAGCTGTGTTTCAATACTACTTCCACTACCTGGGGAACTTAAATCCCTAAGAACTATAGTAGATAGCGCTATAATATCAGTATCCAAAATAGGCTTGGGTGGGGGTAATTAGTACTTGGACTCAGTGAGGCTCCTAATGACAACTGGTCTCTAAAATGTGCAGGATAACATGTTGGTCCATCGGGCCTTTAGTAGGGACCAAGATGTCGTAGAGAAAACTTTTCCCTTCCTTTTTTTACCCATAAAGAGCCAAACAATCAGTTTCAAATTTGGCAGAAGGTGCACGCCCCTTCGGCGTGTGGCTTCGGCAGTGTTGCGCAGTGGCTGCACTGATTTTAAAGAGGAGGAGGACGTCCTCAGGTGATAACGCGATGCCACTCGCTTTCAGCATTTCCCTCATAATGTGGGCTAGAGTGGGGTTATAGAATATGTTGCTTTATTTGTGTATTTCCTAGTTGCTTTTCCTGTTATACTATTATTCCTGAATTTTTTTTCATTTTTGTTGTAAATGAATTAAACTCTTAAAAACTTAAACAAAATAAAAAAACAAAACAAAACATGAATACCTTCCCTTAAGGTGAAGATTCGGGGCTTAATTTCTTAGGGAGCGGCCTGGAACCTCTACTTCCTTTCATACTTAATTGGCAGAGCAGCCTGATAAATCTGATTGGCTTATTTGATTGGGTGATGAGAGAACTGGATCATGGAAGAATGCTTGATGTGATTTACTTGGATTTCAGTAAAGCTTTTGATCCGGTCCCACATAGGAGGCTCATGAATAAAATGAGAAGCTTGGGTGTGAGCGCCAAGGTGGTGGAGAGGCTTACTAACTGCTTGACTGACAGGAAACAATGCGTAATGGTAAATGGGACCCGCTCTGATGAGAGAATGGGGCTAAGTGGAGTGCCTAAGGATCAGTTTTGGGATCAGTATCTTCATGAGTGATATTGCAGAGGGGTTAGAAGGAAAGGTTTGCCTTTTTGCGGATGATACTAAGATCTGCAACAGAGTAGACATGCCTGAAGGAGTAGAGAGAATGAAAAGAGACTTAAGTAAACTTGAAGAGTTGTCAAAGATTTGGCAGCTGGGATTCAATGCCAAGAAGTGCAGAGTCCTGCATCTGGGGTGCGGTAATCCAAAAGAGCTGTATGTGATGGGGGAGGGGGGGGCGGCGAAGGAAAGGGACCTTGGGGGATTGGTCTGGCAATCTGAAGGTAGTGAAGCAATGTGACAAGGCGGTAGCTAAAGCCAGAAAGATGTTGGGTTGCATAGAGAGAGGTTTAGTCAGTAGGAAAAGGAAGTGATAATGTCCTTGGTGAGCCCGTATCTCAAAAAGATTAGAGACAGGATCAAAATGGCCCAGAGGAAGGCAACCAAAATGGTGTGGGGTCTGTTTCAGAAGACATATGAGGAGAAGCTGAAGGACTTAAATATGTATACCCTGGAAGAGAGAAGGTGCAGGGGAGATATGATACAGACCTTCAGATACCTGACAGGTATCAACGATGCATAAACATCAAACCTTTTCCCGTGGAAAGGAAACAGTAGAACTAGGGGGTCATGAAATGAAACCAGGGGGGATGGCTGAGAATCAATATCAGGAAATATTTCTTCATGGAGAGGGTGGTGGATGCTTGGCATGCTGTCCCAGAAGAGGTGGTGAAGATGGGAACAGTTAATGAATTCAAAAGTGCATAGGACAAACACTGCGGATCCCTAAAGGGATGGTGTAACATTTCTGCATGGGGGTAATCTGCACGGAGTGGCAGTTCCTACCATACACAAATCACCTGGACTGGATGGCATGCATCCTAGGGTACTGAAGGAACTCAAAAATGAAATTTCTGATCTATTAGTTAAAATTTGTAACCTATCATTAAAATCATCCATTGCACCTGAAGACTGGAGGGTGACCAATGTAATCCTAATATTTAAAAAAGGCTCCAGGGGTGATCCGGGTAACTATAGACCAGTGAGCCTGACTTCAGTGCCGGGAAAAATAGTGGAATCTATTCTCAAGATCAAAATCGTAGAGCATATAGAAAGAAGTGGTTTAATGGAACACAGTCAACATGGATTTACCCAAGGGAAGTCTTACCTAACAAATCTGCTTCATTTTTTTGAAGGGGTTAATAAACATGTGGATAAAGGTGAACCGGTAGATGTAGTGTATTTGGATTTTCAGAAGGCGTTTGACAAAGTCCCTCATGAGATCCCAGGGTACAGGAGGTCTTGTAAAAGGAGGTTGAAGATTTAAAAAGCTTCTTATGAATTGAGATTTATTTATTTATTTATTTATTTATTTATAGATTCTTTTATACCGCGGTACGTATAGATATACATCACCTCGGTTTACAGTGAAACAATAAATTAGCAACAGGCTTTACATATAACAGTTTAAACAGTAAAAAACATTTAACCGCAACAGGCTTTACAGAAACATTGGGTTCATGGGTAATATGTTATTAAAGAGATATTAAAGGATGGGAAGCAATTGAAGAACTTTTTTCTTTGGCACGATAAGCAGCTATGGCGCTTAAATGTACTCTTATGGATGATGTTGCCAAGCCAGATTCAGAGAGTTGGAGTAAATAATTGAGAATCTGTTTTGGTGAGGAAACGAAAGGGTTGATGTCCAGATGGTTTCACCAACTGCAGTAACGTTTCCATTTGAATGAATAGTTCTGTGAAGTTGATGATTTCCTTAATGCTATGATAATTTCATGAATGGAATTTGGAAGAGCTAAGTCCTGCAGTACTTCACGTTCAACATCCAGGCAGTTAGGCAGAGGGAGGTGTGGAGAGGGTAAAGGAGGGAACCTTCTTTCTGGGTTAAGAGATTTGGATCCTGACCTAGATACATTAGCTGGATCTTGAAGTACTGTACTAGATATGCATACCACGGTTGTCTCAGCCATGCAGGAGCTACCAGTATGATTCGGGCCTTGTCCTGAATCGCCTTCTGGACTGTCCTCGAGATTAGTGGTATTGGAGGAAAGGCATACAGCAGACCTGTTGACCATGATAGGAGGAAGGCATCTTGTGTCCCTCTGAGATGGCTGAACCAGATGGATCAAAATCAAGCTACTTTGCAGTTGTGTTCGGTTACGAAGAGGTCTTTGCAAGGGTGACCCCATCAATGAAAAATCTTGTTGGCCACTGACTGGTCAAAGGACCACTTGTGAGGGTAGAAGATCCTGCTGAGGCAGTCTGCCAATGTGTTTGCCATTCTGGGCAGGTAAGTTGCCCGCAGAGATATCAAGTTTTTGATAGCTTATTCCTATATCCCTATTGCTTCTCTGCAAAGGAGCCAGGAACCTGAGCCTCTTTGTTTGTTCACATAGAACATGGCTACCTGATTGTCCATCTGGATCATTAAGCTTTGGCCCTGCAGAAAGTGACTGAACGCCCAAAGAGCGTATCTTATGGCCCTGAGTTTGAACAAGTTGATTTGGTAGGATTTCTCCTTCACTGACCAAAGGAGTGAAGGGGATGGGCTCCCCAGCTCTGTGTGGATGCGTCCACAGTGAGGATTAAGCTGTGGGGGAGTTGCTGGAGGGGGGCTCCAACCATTAATACTCCCAGCATCAGCCACCATTGTATGTCTCTGCGCATGGAGTTCGATAAGGTTACTCTTGTGTTTAATGGTTGGCAGTATTGGGTCCATTGAGTTTCAAGCCCCACCGGAGGTGGCACTTATGTGGACAAGTGTCGGAAACTACATGAATGATAGTAGCCATGTTTCCCAGCATCACTAGCATCTAGTGTACTGTCACTACCGATTTGCGTAGCAATTCTGACCCAATGTGATGTGTTTGTGAGATTCTGTCCTCTGGTAGGATTGCTTGAGATTGTATGGAGTCTATTCTGGCTCCTCTGAATTAAAGTATCTGGATCAGTTTGAGTACTGACTTCTTGTAGTTGATGAGGAAACCGAGAGATCCAAACAATTGATTGTTGTGTGAAGGTGGGCTTGAAGTGTTACTTGGTTGGGGAAAACTATCAGCCAGTCATCCAAGTAAGGAAAAACCTGAATGCCCTGGTGTCTTACATGAGCCACTGCCAGAGCCAGACATTTGGTGAAGACTCTAGGAGCTGAGGAGAGACCAAAGGGGAGAATCTTGTATTTCAAATTTACCTGGAAGCATAGGAATTGCCAGTATGAAGGATGTATCGGAATGTGAGTGTAGGTATGTTTAGGTCCAAAGTACACATCCAGTCATTTTGTTGAATGAACAGTAGGATCGATTTGAGGGAAGTCATCTTCAACTTCTCCTTTTGAAGGTATTTGTTGAGGAATCTCAAGTCTAGGATGGGCTTGAGACTACTCAGACGTTTCAGAATGAGGAATTATTGGGACCAGTTAAATGGCTTTTTGGTGGAGCAAAGCTTGAACTTCCTGATCCAATAAAACTAGTTGAGATGCATCCTTCAAGGGAAAGGTGAGAAAGTGCCAGCTTGATCCTGAAATTTAGATGGTACCCCCTCTTATATGATCTTTAGAACCCATTTGTCTGATGTTATGAGTCCCCCATTCCAAGGAAAAATGGAGAAACCTGCCTCCCACTTTGATATGAGGCTGTGGCTGGGCTAGACTCAAAAAGATAGAGAGGTTTTAGAGACCGACGGCTGTGATGGTTTCTGTTGTCTGTGGTCTCTTTGATATCCCCTAGATTGAGAAGACTGGGACTGTGGTCGAGGTTGTTGAAATTGCTGGTATGTTTGTTATCAGTAGGGTTAAAACTGTATGATTGCTTTTGGTTTACAATATTGGGAGTAAAATAATTTTGCCATAGCTTGGACATCCAATGATGTCGATAAGGACTGTACTGCTACATTCTATTCCTTTATTTGGGACACTGTGTCCTTCAACTTATCACCAAATAGATTGTCACCGGAACAAGGAAGTCTGCCAGTTTGTCATGAACATTCTCCCTGATGGAATTGGAGCAGAGCCATTATATGCATCGGGCAGCAATGGAGGTAGTGGAGGTACAGAAAGATGTCTCAAAGGATTAATTTACTGCTCTGAGCAGATGCCATAATCCCTTTTCTAGATCATAGAATGGTTGGGCAATTAACTGTTGTCCTGTCTCTGATCATAAGAAAGGTTTCAGTTGCTGTAAACACTTGTATCATATAAAATTAGTGCTGTTGAATTTGGGATGTTAACATGGCACTTTGAAATACTTTTTTAGCGAAATTATCGAGGAGTTTTTGTTCCTTCCCTGGAAGAACAGAAGTGTGTAATTTAGATTTTTTTTGCACGCTTCATTGCTGACTTGACGATGACTGATGCGTGTGGTAGATTGACTACTCCGTACATCGAAGATTTCTGCAACCTAAACTTTAGATCTAATTTTCTGGAAACGGGAAGATTTGTATATGGGGACTTCCACATCTTTGAAAGCACTGCATCTAGAATCTTATGAGAAGGAAGTGCAGATGGTTCAGCCAAAAATGCTAGGATTTTCAGGATACCAAAAACTTCTGCCCCAGTGTTTGGTAGTTTTTGAACCTTGACCTTTAGCAGGTTACCTAGCTTCTTGATTAAGTGTGAATAAGTCAGATCCTCTGGTGGAGACGAGTGATCTGTGGGTTCTTCTGGAGGGTCTGATGGAATATCTGTTGAACTGGAAGAACCCTGATGTTCAGATTGTCGAGACGCCATGTCGGGTTCCCCCAGTGAAGGGGCTGGATGAAAAGGCTCCTGATCTTTCTCCTCAACCAACTCTGGACTATGGATAAAGGAGAATAGATTGTGGATGATTGAAAAAATCTGCTCCATGGCTTGTCGAGATTGGCTCAGTGGAGCTGTTTTGGGGCCGGAAGTTTTCCAGTCGAAGATGTGGAAGAGTGACCCTTGCTTTGAGGATGTATAGCCACCGATAGTATATCTGAGAGTGGTTGACTTGGGTTCCATGAACCTTTATTTGGGCTAGCTTGCTTAGCTCTCACGGAAAGTGCCTCCTGGAGATCAGAATCTCTACCGTGGGAATGGGCAGAGAAGTCCGAAAAAACAATGCGGTCTTCTCGATAGGTGGAGGACCTGGAATTTATCGAAAGAGGTTTAGAAGGAGAAGACCAAGGTGGTTAAGAAAAGATGTCCAATAATGGATCAAAATTACATGTATGGTCTGGTGACTTTGAAGTATCCAACCTTTTCTTCTTGTGAGATCCTTGGAGTTGTTCATAAGCTGAGAAAGGTGACTTGCGTCTACCGCTTAGTGAAGACGAAGCATGCATTGTTTGTTGTGTCATACCTGTGTTGTGTTGTTGATGCTCTTGCTCAAAGCTTCTTGTTTTGCTTCATAGCTTTGATGGAGTTTTAGATGGTGTTGAAGCGATGCTAGAATGCAAGGTCGCTGATGCATCATGCATCATTGACCTCTTCGCCACTAGCATTGATGAGTCGTGCGAGGTGGCCCTCTTGGCTATGTGATTCGAAGCATCGTAGGCCGGAGCGGGAGCAACTTGACTCTTTTGGGGATGTTTGTGTAGATGCATCACAATGGCGCTCCATTTGTTTCCCTGAAAGCACAACTCCGTGATCGACATGTTAATGAGCGATGTTCAATGATGCCTCTATACTCAAGCGCGAATGCTCTGTACCCCTTGGCATGGGTTTCTGAGGTGCGAATGTGACCTTTTCATCTGAAGCCCTCTTTTACCCTCAAATTGGCAATTTTATGTGCCCTCTGCCTTTGTACCCGTGGGGATATGCGTCCACAGTCACAGCAGGACGCAATATCATGCTTCGGGCCCAGACAGATATAGCAGTAATTGTGACTGTCATTGATGGATATTATATATCTGCGCTGACAATATTTAAAACCCGATTTCTTTGGCATCGAGTATCAGCACTGAAAAGTTATATTTAGATTCGCTGCGTGAAACAATTCTCTGAAATATATAGTTATAAGCTCTGAGGAGACGAGGAGAGAGAAAAACCATCTGTGCGAAAGTGCGGAAAAATTAAGAGTGAAGAGATTGATGACGTGCTTTGTGTGAGAAATGCCACGAAGGTGCAGCAAGAGTGAAAGCTCTAAATGCTTGGAGAGAAAGAGAGTCCGTCGGAGTGCTGTCTGATGAGGTCACCCAGATAGCATGGCTAATAGACGGCAAAAATACAATTAAAGCATGTCTTCTCCACAGGTATCACTTTGCTTCTCAGAGCTTCAGAATCATCTTCGACAAGAAATCTATGAAAAACTCCAGAAGTCTGGAAGAGAGATAGATCCTGAAGCAAATTTAAGTGACATCTCCGTGTCGGACATTGAATCCAGGTAAAAAGATAAGATTCCAAAATGACAGTGTTGTGCCTGAAAACGTTGCCAGCGAGTCCCTCCAGCTTGCTGATTCTCTGGCACCAGGGGTGATTTCAAAATATAAATCAGTTGGGATAAGGCTCCACAGCTTTGACCTTCTGTTTCTTGATGTAACTTCCTTGTCATTTTGCTCTCTGTGCATTGATGCTTTATACGTTTTAATAAGAGCAATTTTAAAATAATATATTAATGTTGCTTTGCGATATCATCTTATGGTAAGGGCGATTGGAATGATTTTTCTTTGATGTAACAAAGTTCTAAAATTCAGTTAACAACTTTCACGATATATGGCACCGATGTCATAGACACAAAAGTACAAAATGAGATTGCTCTATGACACCTTGTGAAACACTGTGTCCACAGATTCTGGGGCATAATTGTTTGCATCAGATCCTGCCAGAACTATCTGCTCAGCCTGGTAGCGGTAATAGCAGTTGATTCATATAAATAAAACAAACCTCCTCTGTTTTTCCTTGCAACAGTACGAGTGGGTCTAACAGCTCCGAGTCTGATGGGCTGCCGGCACATTTAGTCCAGATTACGAAGAAGGTAAGGCTAATGGGTCTGCACTTAGCAAATGACGAAGTCAATTAAACAATAACATTCTGACTGGGGGTTTTTTTTTTCTTCTTAACAAAGTGCCACCCCATCAGGAAAGGATTACCTTTCTTTTTTGGGGGGGGAGTATTTCTTGCAGGCCTGTCTCTTAAAAAAAACAAAACACTGAGGGGTAAGTTATCAAAGAGAACTAGACACCTTTGTGGACTTACAACTTAGGTGCCTAGCTCCCTGGCAGGCCGATACAAAAGCTGCCCTTGGATACGCGTTTTCCCTTACCCCTTATTCAGTAAGGGGTGGAAAACACGCGTCCAACCCGCGGCACCTAATATTTATTTATTTATTTATTTTTAATTTTTATATACCGAAGTTCTTGTATGGACTACAAATCAATCCGGTTTACATAAAAACGAAGAACTGCTCAACAGAGAGCGGAGCTTTACATGGAACCGAGGAACATATGGAACAGTATAACTGATTGACAATTGATTGACACTGATTGACCTAATAGCGCCCTCAACATGCATGTTGATGGCCCTATTAGGTATTCCCGTGCGATACAGAAAGTAAAATGTGCAGCCAAGACGCACATTTTACTTTCAGAAATTAGCGCCTACCCAAAGGTAGGCGCTAGTTTCTTCGGGCACCGGGAAAGTGCACAGAAAAGCAGTAAAAACTGCTTTTCTGTGCACCCTCCGACTTAATATCATGGCGATATTAAGTCTGAGGTCCCGAAGGGTAAAAAAAAAAAAAATAAATTTAAATGGGCCGGCGGCTGTCAGGTCGAAAACTGGACGCTCAGTTTTGCCGGCGTCCGGTTTCCGAGCCCGACGCCAGCAAAATTGAGCGTCGGCTGTCAAACCTGCTGACAGCCGCCGCTCCGGGCTAAAAGACGCTATGGATGCGCTAGTGTCCTTAGCACCTCCTTTTGCCTGTTTCTACCGCACCACCTAATTTAAATACTGAATTGCGTGCACCGGGAGAGCGGGTGTTCGTCCGCTCTCCCGCGGACTTTACTGAATCGGCCTGAGAGTTAGAAAATTGCTCCAGGCGGTGGCTGAAATATAGCCCCATTGTTTAGCAGTGAATAGACATACATTGTATTTTTCAACTATGCCTACGTATTTTTGAATGCATAGTTGGCCCTCAGATATACTGTTTTAACCTGTGTACCTTGCAGCTACCTGGCTTATTGAATATTGGCCCTTAAATCAGTCTGAGGTATGTTGGTACTCTTTTCACTTCTGTTCGCTAATCACATTATCGAACACTAGGGAGTTCTACATTCTCCAGCGTTGCAAGCTTATGCCTTCATGTTTGGGTTCCTTGGAGAGATGATGCGCCCATTTTAGTGCAAGGAGAATAAGAAAAGCGCATGCAAGTTTCATGATGGCTCTCCTTTACTTCCTTAATAGCGTAAACAGAAGAGAAAATGCTTGAAATCAAGAAAGGAAAGAAACAAGTTACATTTCAATTCTGATTTCAACGGTGATTTCAGTCGCGATTTCACTGGGGATTTCATCCAGAAGACAAAGTCCCAGGAGGAGAAGGAGGTAAGAAAGGCTGAGTGAAGGAGCCCGTTTGCTGGAGCCTCATCAGCTCATGAAGTGGCGGAGGGAATTTTCAGATACAAACCATGCAGGCTCTTTTAATGCACAGTTTGTAGGCACATTTTTTCAAAGAGAAACTACCCAGGTTGTTTCTTTTTGGAAATGAGTAAGTGCAAGGTCTGTGCATTAAAGTCCGCACTTTGCACTTTCTGTTTCTGTGTGGCGGTGAGGATGGGGGGAGGCACAAAGCAGAATGCATACACTTGGAAAGCTGTTGTTTTACTCCCACAGATTGCTGCCTAAAAATACTCCTGCAATGGAAGCTGGATCCTTTTCAGCTGGGCCATTTTACCTGGGCAAATGCCTTGTGAAAATTGACCTTTAAAATCTGTACTGCGCTGGCTCAGTGGCTCCATAGGTGGCGCCGAGTAATGCCAGGTGGAGGGACCTGAGCCCAGACTTCTGCTCCCTCGATTGGCCAGGCCTGGGGGTGTCCACAGCGCATCCCAGTCATCGTGCAATAGAGACACCTAGTGGTCAGCTTTAGGATGCATACATACTGACGCGTGGCGCCCGGCCTGAGACTGGCGCTACAGTGAGTGGATTAAAGTAAGTTGTGGGGGGATAGGAAATCGGGAGAAATTCCCCAGGTGCTTGCAAATGGTTCTCTGCCCCGGTTCCAGCTGAGCTGGAAACGCACAGGAGTAGGAGGAAGCTGCTTGGTTAAAAAAAAACAACCCAATTGGATTTATACAAAGCAGGATCATCTGAATAACAATTCTTTCTTCTAGAGCAGGGGTGGACAGACTTTTTTTTTTTTAGAGGGCCACGTTAGCGGTGGTGTCCCCTTCCCAGTACTGACTGAAGAATGAGGGAGAAGGAGTTACCCTTAGAGCTCCTTGGGCCTCCTTCCGGCCAGCCCTGCAATCAGCCTGTAAACAGTGGATTTTACTTTTTCTTTTGATCACTGTGAGTGACTTCTGGGTTTGCCACTGTCACTGCTTGCTACAGGACAGTGACGAGAACCAGAAGCGAGGCCCAAAGTGATAACAAATACAAGGGAAATGCATTAACGGTGGTTAGTGAGAAAATGGAAGCCAGTATCCCTTGTGCTGTTTCATGCGGCATTGTCCATATCAGCTACTTTGAGATCCTTTGCTGGCATCATTATTCATTTTAAATTGTGTTTTAGGATGTTGTACATCGCTTTGAGCAATTGAAATAAGTAAATAAAGACAAATGATTTGTTTCTTTCCTGCCTTGGGTAGGGCGGCCCTCTTTTCTATCGAATCCCCAAATTCTTATGGTCTGTGCACCCAGATTGCTGCCATTCACGTCCATTCTCTAACGACTTCTACTATCTGTCACTCTTTCTTTCACATCTTCTGTAGCCCTGGTCCTTGCTGCTTTTTGAATGTTATTTCTATGTTATCACCCTGCCCATTCTCTCTTGTTCGTCTGGCTTTGTCTTTCCTCTAGCAGCTGCTGATGGCTGCTCATTTCCCTTGCAGCATCCTCTCTCTGCACTGATCTGCCAGTGTCTCATTGCCTTACCATCCCATCTTCCCAAGATGTACCCCCTTCTCCCTTGCCTGTCTGTCTCAAGTCACGTTCGGTAAAAGGTTGACACTCCCAGAGGAAGAAAGTTACTTTTGTAACCATGTTATTCGCTTGCACAGATCAAGAAACGACTTTCATTTTCTGCAATCCACCACTGTCCAGTTCTGCCTGAGGGTAATAGAGATCAACTCTCTTTATCCAAGAATTTCAGAAGAAATTATTTCACTGCAAAGGTAACTTAAAACATTTGAAAGCACATGTCTGTTTCAGGATTTGGGATATTAGAACATAAGTTCTTGTTCGTACCCCAGATCAGTCCAGACGAGTGGGTTTTGCATCCCTACTAGCAGATGGAGGCAGAGAGCAAAAACTTTTCTGACACTGCTACATAAGCTAGAGTGCCACCTGCAGTCCCTCAGTATTTCTTTGTCTCCAGCAGATGGTAGAGGCGCAAATCTTGTAGTCTGGAGATTTATAAAAAAAAAAACAACAAACAACCACCACAAAACAAAAACAAAGGAAAGAAGAAGACAGAACATGATTTTCATGTGAGCTCCCTGACGTGTTAGACATCTTCGTGGGCCATTCCTCAGCTGGAGCAGGGCGAGCAAGGGGTTGGTATCCCTGGTTTGCTCAGTCTGAAGTTAACAAAGGGACTGAAAGCCAGTGGTTCTGGCTTCCTCCTTCCCCTGGGGCTGTTCTCGCTAGCCCTCCACCATCAGGAAAGTATTCCCTTTCTTTTTTGGGGGAAGTATTTCTTGCAGGCCTGGCTCTTTAAAAAAATTTTTTTTTGAGACAATGTGGATGTAGACGCTAATCAGCTGGTTGTCAGACATCTGGGAGAGGAGAAGAGCGAGCGGCTGAGGCCCACTGGGCACCCGGATCGGGGGGCTTCAGTGTGAACTGTTTGCAGGCAGGTTTCTTTCGAGCAGGTGTACGCATAATGACAGTGGCCGTGGGACGTAGCACGTGCTGCAGGTTCGGCAGGGAGAAAGTGCACGTCTAAGGGTAGATGCACTATGCGGCAGATGTACCTCAGCAGGAGAAGGAAGCTCAGCCACTGAGGCAATGTGGGAAAAACGAGCCTTCCGATTGGCTGCAGCCAGCGAGAGAGAGCTTGGCTGACAAGCAGGGGAATGGTGGCCATTTTGTTACCGATGGCAAGCAGCAACAGAAAGCTTTGGGGGAAGGGAGGTACCCCACCCCCTTTATCACCGGTCGTTCTTGTTTTCCCTGCAGACCCAGAGAGCAATGATGATGCTGGGGAACCCATGGGGAAGCTTATTTTCCTCTGACTTTGTTCTCTTAAGTCTTAAAGCTTGTTTAGACTAAAAGGGAAGTAGCAGGCAAGCACACTCCTCCATTGGGACCCCAGGAACAGGCTCAGGTGGGCAGGTGAGACTCTTCAGGAGGATCGAGTTCTCATTTGCATCTGCTAGGCCTTAAAGGTCATTTAAGTGGTGGTGATGATGATGTGGATCTCTCTGAGGGGACTGGGAGGTCAAGATAATGACCCTGGAGGAAGTCCCTCGTAGACTGCCATGGTTAAGGGTGATCAAGTTGTTCAGGAGGGATGACCTGTGGCCTTTGAGCCCACGCATGCTGGTATTAAAGATTTTTCAAGTAGGATCTGACCATGGAGGGAGTTACCCCATCTTGGAAGGCCTGCGGGAGCCATACAAAGCCTTGCCATTCCATAGAACAGTAAAAGGTTTGGGTCTCCAGGAATGGGATAATCCAGAAGTGGGACTGAAGGGTGGGAGAGCTTTAAGATCTATGCATCAAGATCTCCTTGATATTCCCTTCCTAAAGGTAGCGAGGCTTCATATCACTCGAGAGTGCACGTTCTCATTTGCTGGGCCTATATTTTGGAACTCTCTCTCTTTAGAATTGAGACAGTCCACCTCTCTGAAAGAGTTTAAAAAGCTAATTAAAACATATTTGTTTAAATTGTTACTTTTAATTATGGTATTATTTTTGTTGATTTTATATTCTTTTTACTTTCCGTTTTAAAGACAGAGTTTTATTTGTCAGAATTTAATTTTGTGAGAATCTTATAATTTTATGTTTTGTGATATATTTTCTTTGCTAAACCAAGCATGATTGTATGTATTTTATTTGTATTTCTGTTTTTGCTAAATTGATTATGATGTATTTTTGTTCATCGCTCAGGCCTTCATTGTGTTGATTGATTAAGAAATTTTAATAAATGTAAATGGAGAGCTAGGGCTATGCTCTATCCACTGCTGGAGGCTCCCTTGAAACTGCTAATGCCTCCCAAGAGGGATACTTCAGTCTCTGCGGTTACAAAGAAAATCACTATTCTGGTGTCAGGACCTGGATGAAGTGTCAGTTTCGGACATGTTGGAGGTTGCCCAGAATCGGAAGTTGGAGATTCACCTGAAAGGGATATTAGAGGTTTCGGCCTTGAGCATGCGGGCGGCAACTGGTAGCAATTTGATGCAGCGGACCTGTCTGCAATGCAAACAGAGCTTGCAGGAAGAAGGACATGTTTCCACGGCCTCTGCTTGGCAAGTGGCACATTCAGAAGCAACCGTGGCTTATGTGGTGAACACACTTTATGATCTGTTTCAGACGTCATCCAGGATTATGGAGTCAACAGTATTAACTAGATGTCTTCTCTGGCTGCACAATTGGTCAGTAGACTCTGGTCCAAGGCCCAGCTCAGTAATCTCCTCCTTGGGGAGGTTGTTGTTTGGCAAGGATATGGGGCAACAGGTGAAGCTTTTGGGAGAGTCCAAAGGGCTAAAGTTGCATGAAGATAATCCAAAAGGGGGCAAGAAGAAGTTTCCGCCTCAGGCTAGTTTTTAAGATATGAGAAGGTATCGCTCCAACAGTGGGTCTTCGCATCTCAGAAGCAAGGATCAGGGTGGCAACAGTCCTTTTGAGGTCTGTGTAAATTCACCCAGGACAACTCTGGTCAAGGAGCCAGAGGCAGCAAGACTTCACATGAAAGCGATCAGAGAGAGATTGGCCTGTTTTTACGAGGAGTGGAACAAGGTCTTTGGACCAATGGCTATTGGATGTGATGAGAGGCAGCTGCTCCTTAGAATTTGCTCTTCCATTCTGAGAAGTCTTCATGGTTCTCCTTGTATGTTGCAAGTAAAGAGAGATGCTGTGCATGCCGTGCTAGAGTGTTTTTGATGTCTGGAGGCAATAGTGCTTGTGTGTCTAGAGGTGATAGTGTCTGTGCCTCTGGAGGAATAGGGTAAAGGCACGTGTTCAATCTATTTCAGAGTGTCAAAGAAAGGAGACACTTTCTGGACCATTTTGGATGTTCGCAAAGGAGAGTTTTCTGGCATTGGACTTACAGAGGCTTAACTGCATATATTCTTCAGGCCAGGATATCAGAAGTTTCTGCTGTTTATGGTCCTAAGTGAGCATTTTCAGTTTAGGGCTCTACAGTTCGGGTTGGCGATTGCTCCTCAGATCTTCACCAAGGTGATGGTGGTGGTAGCCATGGCTCTGCAAACAGGAGTCTTCGTACACCTCTATCTGGATGACTGGCACATCAAGGCAGAGTCAGAAAACATATGTCATCATTCCATGCAGTGAGTGATGCAGAAGTTACAGTCTTGGGGCTGGGTGGTGAATCTAGCAAAGAGCAGTCTTATTCCCTCTCAATCCCTGGAGTAGCTGGGGGCACGGTTTGAGACCAGGTGGAGAAGTGTGTACCTCGTAGCAGAGAGGATGACGAAGTTGCAGGCTCAGGTCCTTCATTTATTACAGCTTTGGTACCTAAAGAATGGGATTATTTGCAGGTCTTGGGCACTATGGTTTCTACATTGGATTTAGTTCAGTGGGCATTCGCACATATACAGTCTCTCCCGAAGGCTCCTTTGTCTCACTGGAATCCGCTCTTGGAGGAATTTCAGCTTCCACTACCGCTTCAAGGGATTGCCAGGTCCAGTCTTTCGTGATGGCCAATTTAAAGTGAGGAATGGAACTGGAGATCCTGGGTTGAGTAGTGGAGACCGCTGACTCCAGCCTGATGGGTTGGGGGGGGATGATGTGTCAAGAACAGATGGCTCAGGGTTGGTAGTCATCCGTACACACATTATGGTCTATTGATCGTGCAATTCAAGTTTTGTCAGACAATACGACAATAGTGGGCTCAGTTGTTTGCTTGGATAGAAAAACACTTGTCAGCACTGGCAGCGTCCCATGTGGCTGGGGTAGACAAGGTGCTAGTGGACTATCTCAGCCAGTGGCAGTTGGAACAGGAAGAATGGGAATTAACACCAGAAGCACTGGAGTTAATTCAGGTCAGGTGCCGAGCCTCTCTGTTGGTTCTCATGATGACAAGAAGGAATGCCATGGTGAGCATGGTTTTCAGTGGCAGATGGGAGTTCAGCTCGGAAGGCATCAGTGGGTTGGTGCTTCAGTGGCCGGGGAGAGTGCAATTATATACTGTTGGTGCCGAAGTGGTTGCATCGACCCTGGTTTGCAGACTTGTTAAATCTCGCAATTGCTGGTCCTCTGGTTAGGTCATCTTCATGGCCTACTCCAGCAGGGCTGGATTACTTTTATCTCGCGGCCTGGCCTTTCAAAGGAAGCAGTTGCAATTGAAGAGGTACTTGGAAGCAGTTATTACTCCGTACTTCAGGCCAGACGACCATCTACTCCCTTGACATGTCAGGGTATGGAAGATGTGTAAGGTCTGGTAGGTTGAAGAAGGACTTGACCCGATTCAAGTGTCAGTGCCTCACATTTTGGCTTTTCTACAGAAGGGTCTTATGAAGGGGTTGTCATATAACTGGGTGTTCAGGTGGCAGCATGAGGCTGTTTTCAAGGTAAGGTGGATGGAATATCTTTGGCGGTCTATCTGGTCTGGATGTGATTAATTTTCACATAGGCGTTAAGCATGTGAGACCTCCATTTAGGAGGGAGTACACCTGGGAGAGGGGTACTTCTCTTGGAACTTTTTGGTGTTTAAGGTACTTGGGGGAGTCACCTTTTCAGCCATGGTGGAGGACGTCCCTAAGGGTCTTCTCTGAACGTGATGTTTCTTTTTATTTTTTTAAATAATATTTTTATTCCAGAGACAACGATCATAAACAATCCACAACAATAATTGAAAGCAACAGTATCATCATCAAAGAATAAAACAATACAATAATGTCCATATCTCTTGGCTTTTACATAATCTCCCATAATATCTTATAACAAATAAAAATAAAACCCCTTATCCACCGTCCCATATACTATCCCATGCATTTACACTCAGCATTCATTCCCTCACAAAGTCTATCAGGAGCGATTAACTAAACATATTCTGAAAGGTTGTAACAGAGTCGAATATCTGCAGGTAAGGTATTGCAAAACTTAGACCATAAATGTAAAGATCTTTTTGCTTTTGCAGACTTTGACCTCTTTAAATGCTGAAAGTCATTGTAAAAATAATGTATCATTAACTGTTCCCAAGATGAAATGCTCGGGGAAGATTCACTCGCCCAGTACGTCAGTACAACATTTTTATTCAAGAGAGCAGCTAGATATAAATATCGTCTTTCTTCCGCAGTAAAAGTATCACCTTCTAAATCAAATCTTAAGATGATAATCACTGTTGTCGACTGTATAGATTTCTCCACAGTCCTTTCCAATCTAGCTTGAATTTCTTGCCAAAATAGCTGCAGCTTCGTACAACAAACAAACATATGTAGATATGAGCCCGGTGCAACAAAGAAACCAAACCTGTGCCCTCTGCTTCTATCAAGAAAAGCCCCGTGAATCAACTTGAACTGGGTTTCTCTGGTTAGATTAGTTAATCACTGAATAGATAAATCATCATCAGTTTGCTCAATGCCCAGGTCCCCAGACTACCTGTCGGCTAATGTCACCAAAAATGGGGCTTCAGTATGGTTTCTGAACATTTTATACCACTAGGCTATCTTGTTGTCTTTGACAGGTGTACTTTTAAGACATCTATCAAATCTTCCCACAGGGGATTTCACTGCATACTGCTTGCAAAGTGATTGGATAAAATATCTCGCCTGCAAGTAACCATAGAATTGAGAGCTGGGGATATTCCACTTTTCCTGCAAACTTTTAAAAGAAACTATTTCAGCCATTTCGGTACATAAAACAGTCCCACACCCTAGTCAATCCCCTATCCTTTCAAAGATGAAAAATGCCAAAATCTTGGCCTGAGGGAAATAATTCGTGATTGATTCAGTTGCACAAAAGGCACTTCCTGTACGTACCCAGATCAGTCCAGACTCCTGGGTTTTGCCTCCCTTCCAGCAGATGGAGACAGAGTTTCACAGCCACCAGTGCATAACCTGGTGTAGCACCCTCAGTCCCTCAGTATTTCTTTGTCTCCAGCAGATGGAGGAGGTGCAAAACCTGCAGTTCTGAGCTGCAAAAAGAAAGCAGATAGAAGTTTTGTTCCTTCTAGAGGAGATTTCCCTCCTAGGAGGTTGTCAGGTCCTGGCGGGACCATCCCTCCTGGTCGTAGGGAAGAACAAGCAGGGGTTGGGGACCCTAAATTGCACTTGGTGACCCGTCAGGGTGAAAGCTGGTGGTCCATTTCCCTTCAGATAAGCCTGTTCTGTGGTCTTTGTTTTCTGGTCTCTGTCTTTCTTTTTTTTATAAAGTTAAAAAAAAAAAGAAATAAGAAAAGATCGCATGGCCTTCCTTTATTTTCCCGGCGCCAGCGGTGCTGGGAAATGGTTTGGGGAATAGTTATTTTTTCTTTTTCGCTCTCCTGGTGGTTCGCTTTCCCAGTCCGTGTGGCCATCGCTGCACTTCAGAGTGCCGCGGGAGCTCCGATGTTCCGTTTGTGGGAGTGAATCTTCGCACCTGTTGCGAGCCAGCCACTGTACCTGGTGCCTCACTGCCAGTGAGGGCATGTTGGGGGGGGGGGGGGCCCGCGGCAGCGTCGGGCTGGCGTGCCGAAAGCTGTGTGGCGTGAGGCTGAGGATCTGTTCTCGCTGAGCGCAGGAACGGCGGCCATCTTGGGGATCTTCGCGTCTAAAAGCGCAGCTTGCCACAGGGGGAGGGGAGCTCCTGCCCACGTTTTTCCCCGGCCAATTTAAGCCCTGAGAAGGCCCAGGGAGACCATGGGGAACAGTCGGAGGGGGAGTCATTACAGGAATGAAAATTAGCAGGTAAAAACCAATTTTCTTGTAAATGAGAGGACAACTTGAAGTGACTACGTAACCACCTCTATGCCTTACGCAGAGAACAAAACAAATGAGTCTTTCTCTGAGGAGATGGTAGGAATCTTCCTAACTTGCAGCAAATTAACTAAAGAAAAATCATTGCTGGCCAAATGCAACATAGATAAAACAGCTTACTTGTTATACCCCATCAATATATCAGCAATCGGCCTCATTTCAGGCCAGGTAGCCTCAGGTCACCCTTTTGTCTGTCATTTAATAATTTAGTATAGCTTATTCTTGCAGGTTTAGCCCTGCAAGATAAAGTATAATCACAGACTTAAAAGTATTTATATTCCTTTGTTTAGCCCAACAGAGAAATATTGCATAGGATTATATAATACTTTTGGCAATGCTATCATTTTCACCAAGGCACATCTACCATAGACTGATAACGGCAGGTCATGCTATCAAGCTAAGAGCTTCAGTACTTTATCTAAGGCATCTCTAATATTCAAATTATAAATGGTCGAATAAGTTGGAGACAGCTGTATTCCCAGATAGGTAAACTTCTCGAGCTCCCACGCAAAGGGAAAAGTGCCAGGCCATCTGTCCGGTAAAGTTTTATCCAACGGGAAAGCTATAGATTTGGAATAATTGATACTTACCCCCGAAAAAAGCTCAAAGTGTGAAATAGTACTAACCACACTCAAAATAGCTGTCTGGGGATTGTTGATAAGAAGCAGCATGTCATCGGTAAATAGGCTGATTTTAAACTCATGGCCCTTATAAGAAATACCTTGAAATCCATCCAGATCTCTTATTTTTATTGCTAGAGGCTCCAAAAAATGTTAAAACATTAAAGGGGTTAATGGGCAACCCTGATGAGTGCCTCTACAGAGAGGGAAAGAGTCAGACGGGTTTCCAGTCACTAAAATTTGAGCACTATGCCTGGATACCTTGTAGAAAAAATTCACAAAAACCGTATTCTGAAAGTAACCAAAAAAGAAATGACTAGTTACCCTTGTCAAATGCTTCTTTAGCATCTAAACCATGAAAAAGAGCATCAAAGGGTTTAACTTCCAGAGACAGTAAGACCTTCGCTGTATTTACTAGTGAGAATCTGTTATGCACAAATCCCACTTGGTCTGGTCTAACCATGCATGAAATCACATCACCCAGGCTTGCAGCCAAAATAGAAGCAAATAATTTCCTATCTACAACATTTCTGCTAGCCATGACATCTCTACTTTTCTAAAAATTACAATAAAAATCTAAATTAAAATAAATAAATAAATAAAATAAATAAATAATTTCCTATCTGCATTGAGAAGGGAGATGGGTCTGTATGATTCAGGTAAAACAGGATCCTTCCCTTTTTTTTTTATTGTAAGATGGGTCTCAATGCTCTATTCATATCATTGAAAATCGCTTACGATCGGCTGCCTCAGTAAACATAGCCTGCAGAGTGGACACCATTCCCCAGACCATTAGGTCCAGCTGCCTTTGGCAGTTTCAATTCCTTTCTTTGTGTCACTATTTCTGACTCAGTAATTTGATTATTTAGATGAGAGATGAGGGCTGCAATTAACCGGGAAAGAAGAAGCAAGAGAGGAATCTGCTCCAGGGTGTGACGCATATCATTTTTGAACAAAAATTAACACAACTTCTGGCGATCACATAAGAACATTAGAAAATGCCATACTGGGTCAGACCAAGGGTCCATCAAGCCCAGCATCCTGTTTCCAACAGTGGCCAATCCAGGTCATATGAACCTGGCAAGTACCCAAAAACTAAGGCTATTCCATGTAACCATTGCTAATGGCAGTGGCTATTCTCTAAGTGAACTTAATAGCAGGTAATGGACTTCTCCTCCAAGATACTTTAGAAGTTAAGAGAAGGGATAAACCATGATCTTCTGTCATTATGGACTAGCCATGCTAACAACCATCTGGCCTTATTTCCATATCTATGTAAATAGGCTGCACATTAGCCTAATGCTCATGAAGTGTATACAGCCATTTACGAGCTTCTAATAAACTTTGTTTGTCTGTTTCCTGCAGAGTACACACATGCTGCTGGATTTTGTGAGTCAATTGTAAAATATTAGCGTCTGCCTTTCGCCTCTTCCCCACACCATAAGCAATAATCTGTCCCCTTAATACAGCTTTTCCTGCCTCCCTAAATGTCTGCCTGATTCACTAAGGCTTTTCTCCCATTCTGTGTCTAAGGGAAACTCATCATCATAGTATAAGGTAGAACTCATTCTCCATGGACGAGGTATTCCCTTTTCTCCACAACAGAGAATCAAAGAAATAGTTGAATGATCAGAAAGAACATTATCAGGTATATCAGCAGATATAACATTTGAAAAAAGAGTGTTAGAAATAAGAAAGGCATCTGGTCTTGAATATGCTTCATGAGTTATAGAAAAAATGTAAAATCTCTTTCATCTGGGTGCAGAATCCTCCAGACATCTAGGAACTGCAGTTCAGAGGAGAAAAAATTCACGCCAATCTGCTCCCAATTCTTAACCAAAGGTTTGGAAGATTTACAATCCACCCTGCTATCAGCGGTTATGTTAAAATCTCCCACCACAAGGATATGGTGGCCATGATATTGGGATAGTTTAGTAAAAAAAAAAGGAATACACCTCATATACACGTTAGGCGTACAAACATTGCATAACACTATTTCTTACTCTGCGTTGAACCCTACTAGCATCACCTATCTCCCCTGAGAATCTTCCATGCATCTTTCTACCTGGTAAGGAAAATTCCTGTGAAGTGAGATGGCAACTCCACAATGTCTGGATGAAAGTGAAGCTGCATAGCAATGATCCGCCCAATCCTTGCACCATTTAGAATGTTCTTGTTTGTCCAAAGCTGTTTCTTGCAGAAAAACTGCATCTGCTTTATGTCTCTTAAAGGCATTCAGAATCTTTCTTCTCTTGATGGGAGAGTGAATGCCGTCAACATTTAAAGAAAAGAACTTGTAATTATCTGTTCATCCAGATGAAGTGATGTCGTACAGAGATGAAGGAAACCGAGCTGGAGCCAGGCAATTTGGTGCCTGTGGCCAAGTGAAAATCTGCGTCCTCCCCCTTTACACAACACAGGTCACCACGAGTTGGGAGACTCTATTCAAAGTTTGTACAGCAGTGCCCATGACCAGTGCAAGGGTATGAGGTGACCTAGGAAAACTTTACAGCCTTGCACCCCCCACCCCATCACACCCTCCTCACACACAATTAAACATTATGCATTTATAATAAGTTTTTGCATGAAAAAGAACATTCAAAGCACAGTCTTCTGAGGTTAAAAATATCACTGACAATATGTATTTTACATTTACAGGCACTGCTGAGGTGCCAACCAGAAAACCCTGCAAAAATGCAAGAGATACTTGGAACCTATATGGTAAGAAGCCTACTGTAATGCATCTTGGGCATGGGCATGACCCTCAGAGAGCCACGAGAAAACAGAATTTCTATATAAAAACAGCACTAACTGCCAGCACTCAAACAGCAACAACCCTACCTAAAAACGTTAATACTACAAATATTACACAAGGCCTAAAATACACCCCCTATTAGGAAAACAGAACAATCCAAGCTGCTATAGATCTCTACATAGAAACTACACACTAATGGAATAACTCACTTCAGTCACACATGCAACACACAGACAGACCCTCAAATACAGAATAAAGAGACCATACAGTATAAATAGAAATGTACAGACACAAACTGAACTGGAAACTGCAACAAGCCAAATTCTGTATGCACTGCAACAATGTAAAAAACAGAAACATTACCACTCCTCATAAAACATAATTAGTAAAACCATACCAATAAAAAGAATAATTCAAAACAATTAATGAACAGAATAACATTCAATAATTAAAAACTGATAAAAATCTTCCAAACAACATTAACATATTTCAAAACAGACACACCAAAAAACACCCAACAATTAAAATAAGGATTTTAAAAAATTCCCTGTTATCCATACCTTGGATCTTTTGATTTCCAGATGCCATGAAATTGTCATGGATTAGTAGGCAGACAGTGACTGGGATAGTTGTGCACACACATGCTCCCTCTCATACATACACATGCTCTCTGTCACTCCCCCACACACATGCACACATACTCTCTCTCACTCATGTTCTTACTGTCCCACACACAAGCACACGAGCTCTCACTCTCCCACACACATGCACACGTGCTCTCACTCTCCCACACACATGCACACATGCTCTCACTCTCCCACACACAGGCACACATGCTCTCTCACTCTCCCACACACAGGCAGACATGCTCTCTCACTCTCCCACACACAGGCACACATGCTCTCTCACTTTCCTACACACAGACACACATACATGCTTTCTCTCTCTCACTTCCTCGTCGTAGCAGGCAGCAGCAATCTCCTTCTTCAGCCTCTGTGGCCAAGGGAACAACTTCCGGCCACTGGGCACTGGATTACTTCCAGCAGGGTTTGCTTCTCCTCATCCTCCTCAGCAGCATGGCCCCGCCGAAATTGTCAGCATGGTAAGCGCTGCCTTAGTAAGTGGAAAAGCAGCGCAGCCCTGCCAGAATCAGCAGTGTTGCCAGTGGGGCTGCGCTGCATTTCGACTTACTAAGGCCATGCTAACCACGCTGTCAATTTTGACTGGGGCAGCGCTGCTTTTCTTTTGCTGAAGACCTGTCGGCGGCCGGCCACACTGCTCTTGTTGGTGCCTTTTGGTAGCAGCGCCTATGGCCATGGCCATATTGGCTATAGGCACGCTACGGCTCTGGAAGAAAACCATCATTTTCCAAGAGATCCCTCAGAAATAAAGAGTATCCTACAAAGAGGTAATGTACATGTACCACTCACATCCAAAATCTGATTCCAATCATACTTTCCTTTATTCCATACAACAATGCACTTAACCAGTTTTCCATGCTTCCACTTTCTATCCATACCTCTCTTTCACCCTCAAAAACATAACAGCATATCAGCAACACCCCCAATATACCAATTCCCATTTTACCCATCAACAAACCCCTCCAAAACAGACAAAAAATTGAATCACCAGTCTTTTCTGCAGCCCCCTTAAGAAAGATAAACAATAAGAAGGGCAGGCCTGACTTCCTTGTTACAAACATTGCTCAAAATCCAAATCCTAAGCAGAAGTTCATGTGAAACAGCTAGGGGAGAAATTGATCAATGCTGGCAGCAAAACATAACAAATAATTGCCAAGAGTATTTAACACATGTGACCGAATGATCGGTTAAAAGAAAAGTGTACATTCTAGCAAAAAGTAGTAAAAAAAAAAAAAAGCTCCAAAACGTCACAGAATTAATTGTTAAACATGAAAATTCAAGTCACCCTGACTTTGCAGATTCATCAGCTGCCAGGTGAAAACAGCCACATAGAGGATCGATCCGTTTCCTCTTAACCACAACAGTGCAGACGTATAGCACCACTCACTCTGTAGCAGAGAATTAGTGTGAAACTTAATGCATACTCGGGCGACTCCCTCCATCTTGAGCGCCATGTTAAATCAAAGGGACATTCCACTTGTTCTTTACCGCAACAGTGCAGAAGTTCGGCACTGCTCACTTTGCAGCAAAGAACTGGCGTGAAGCTGCAATACATGCTTGGACAACTCTCTACTTCGGGCACCATATTAGTTCCAAAACGCATGATAGGAAAAGGAGAAAAAGCTAATCAAATCACCGGCAATCGTAAACTCTGCAGGAAAGGCAGTCAAAAGAAAAGGAAACACCACTAAAGGTATTAGTCTAGTTGTGCCATCTAAGCCTCAATTTCTTTCTTGTCCTTCGGAACCTTTGTGATACTATTATGGGTGATATGGGGCTTAGTGGGGAATTGCAATTGGAAATTAATTCCCTTTTGCTATAATTTCTGTTTTCATGTAGATAAGCATCTAAATTAGCCCTGCTGTCTGGGTACGTCTTCCGTGCCAATAGGTGGCGGAGCTCTCTCTAAGTCTAGTTAAATCTTTCAGCTAGGAGCTCCCTCCTGCATGTTGCCAGTATTGCCTCAGGCTCCTCAGTCAGTTTTTTTCCGCATGACTGTTAGCCTCGCGGAGCTCCTCTCTCCTGAGAGAAACTGAAAATTGTGAGGAAAAAGTTTCAAAAGATTTGACAAAAGTTAAAGAAAAAATCATAAAATAACAGCAGTTTTAAACATCTCTGAGATTTGCTGAACTATGCCTCATCCAGGCTTTAAATTTTGCTCATGTGGCAAAATTATGTCGGCCACAGATGGCTATTCATCTTGTTACCTCTGTCTCTGACCTCTTCATGATCAAAAGAACTGTGTGGACTGCGAACGCATGTCCTCATGAGTTCAAAGACAGAGAGCTTCAAAGATTCAAGACTTGCAGTCCAGAGCTTCAGGCTCTTATGTCGCTTCTGAAGCCTCTGTTCGCTTCTCTCCAGGTCCTAAGTGATTACAGAAGGCCCCATCATCGAGGAGAGCTTCTTCAGTCGAACCCCCCAGGTCAGGACACCCTCCTGTGACCGCTAGCCAAGAATAGGTTCAAGGAGCGGGGGATGCGTCGGTGGCATCGCGGCCGTGTGCTTCACCGACGCATTCGACTTCATCGACACTCTGGAGATAAGAGAGCCAACGCCATATTGAAGCGTGGTCTTACCTATGCATTGACACGTCGAAGCACTGACGCATCGACGCAAACCTCATACTGCGTCAAAGAAGCATCGACCAGATGCATTCAACGTCGACAAGATATTGCGGCGCAATCTGCTTCAAGCGACGCACCTGTGACACAACCCACTCCTGTTGACGCACTGGGGGCTTCCCCGATGCAGCCAACTCCTAAACTTCCAAAGAAGCATCATTCTGGTCATAAAGGGAAGAAACAAGTTTCAGCACCCTTGCCGATAAAATCAGAAGGCGAGTTATCACCAATACGCCTTTCGGACACATCTCTATCATCTGGATCATCGTCTTCTGCTTCTGTATCATCCATTGGTGCACAGATTCCAGGAAATATTTTGCCTTCACAGCCACCATTAAGGCCCGCACCATCTAAACAACCATCTACGTCCGCATTAGTGACACAAGCAGTGTCTCAAATCACCACCATTCTTAATCAATTGTTACAGTCGGTAGCAACATCGACAGTACCACCTACTGGTCTTTCACAACAACCATTATCTGTTCCAGAAGATCCAGCATTACCTGGTACGGTGCCAAAAAGCCTCCCACCTTCACAGCTACCAATTACAGAGGACATTTCAGATTCAGATACTACCTTAAACTCATCAATGGGTTACCCCTCTGATCCGCCAGACTTACCTCCACAACCTTCTTCCCCTCCGGAGGACCTCTCATATTCTCAATTTATTGAGAAAGTTGGTCAGATATTGAATGTTGAAACTAAGAGGATCCCGGATCCCCGACAAGAAATGTTGGGCATCCTGAAAATATTTGATGTTCCCAATGAGCCGGTAACTTTGCCACAATATCAGGTTTTAACAACCTTAATGGAAAAAGCATGGGACACTCTTTATCCCCCCCCCCCCCCCCCCGACATCTCGGAAAGTGGATATCAAATACCGGATGAAGGATTCTGCCTTTCATGCTGCAGTTCAACTTCCACACCAATCAGTCGTGGTTGAATCTGCGATGCAGAAAGCTCAGAAGGCAAAGATACATTCTAACACTCCTTCAACTAAGGAAAATAAATCCCTAGATGAATTTGCTAAAATGTCCTTCCAATCCACAATGCTCAATGCCAGGATACAAAATCATCAGTTTTATATAGCTCAATACTTATTTGAGAGCTTACAGGCACTAAAACCACACCTACAACATGCATCTCCAGATGACACATTACCTATTCCATATTATAACTTGGAAGAAGGGTTAAATCTTCAGCAAATGCCTTAGCAGCACGACATCTTGCATGGTTACGCTCTAGTGCTATTTGTGTTGACGTCCACGACAAGCTTACTAATTTACTTTGTCGCCTGGATAATTTGTTTGGAGACCAGTTTACAACTACCGTTACAAAGCTTAAAGAACAAAAAAAATGGCGGTCCTCTCTTTAACAGCACCTCAACATTCCACCACAACTTGACGTCAATACACTGCTCCTGCTCCTTACAGGAAACCATCTTTCAAATCTTATAAACCATATTATAAACCTCAAACTTATTATCCACCAAGGCAACAACCATATCAAACAACAGCACCTCGTCAGCGTGCAAGAAACCCCCGTCAACTTAGACAGCAACCTGATCCTCGGCCAGAAAAACCTTCATCAGGATTTTAAAGGTTGTTCTGCCACCACCACCACCACCACCAGTGTGGGGGGGGGGGGGGGAGATTATCCAATTTTCTTCCAACTTGGACCAAAATAACATCGGATCAATGGGTACTATCCATAATACAATATGGATATTCGCTCCATTTCTCCTCGCTTCCCACACTTCCACACCGAATCCATCAAAAAGCTTTCGCATCTCACAAATCTCATCTTCTGCAAAAAATACAACTTCTCTTACAAAACAATTGCATTCAGAAGATACCTTACCCGGAGAAGCATCTAGGGTTTTACTCCCAATATTTCCTAATTCCCAAGAAATCAGGAGGACTACGCCCAATCTTAGACCTCCGTTCTCTCAACAAATATCTTCAAACGGAGAAATTCAAGATGACTTCTCTCAAATCCATTCTCCCCTTTCTTCAACCCAGGGATTGGATGTGTTCACTGGACCTGAAGGATGCATATGCACACATACTAATCCATCCCAATTTCAGATGTTACCTATGTTTCCAGATGGAAAATCAACACTTCCAATACAAAGTCCTTCCATTTGGCCTTTCCTTTGCCCCAAGAGTATTTACCAAATGCCTAGCAGTGGTGGTGGTACACCTTCGACTACAGGGGGTGCAGATATTTCCTTATCTAGATGATTGGCTGATAGTAGCTGACAATCAAGCACTATTACGAGACAATCTTCTTCAAACAATTTTGTGCCTAGACAATCTAAGTCTTCTCATCAACTATGAAAAATCAAATCTGGAACCTACTCAGACTTTGCAGTTCATAGGAGCCCTCATAGACACAGTTCAAGACAGGGCATTCCTGCCGCATCCGAGAGTGTTAACGCTTTCAACGCTAGCTACAACTCTTCTTTGCACTATGAGTGCACCAGCGCGCCAAGTCCTCACTGTTCTTGGACATATGGCTGCATCCATTTATGTGGTTCCAAATACGCGCCTTCATATACGCCGCCTCTAATGGGGATTGAAACATCAATGGGACCAATTTCTCCAACCATTGTCTACCCCCATCTCATTAACCAACAGCATGAAACAGGATCTAGAGTGGTGGATACTTCCAGAAACCCTGCAAGCGGGCTCCCCCTTACGCCCATTACGACATCAGATCATACTAACCACAGATGCATCCCCCACAGGATGGGGAGCACACTTGAACCACTTACAAACACAAGGTCAGTGGACTTCATACAAACGGACACTGCACATAAACCTTTTGGAACTACGAGCGGTACTTATCCACTTTGAGCCTTCGAAAACTTCCTTCGGGAAAGAATTGTAATGATTCACACGGACAATCAAGTTACAATGTTTTACATCAACAAAGAAGAAGGGTCCGGTTCATGGAACCTATGTAAGGAAACGGTTCAGATTCTGGAATGGGCCCAATGCAGGCTCATCTCCCTACATGCGACTTATCTACCAGGCATTCACAATTCAAGAGCAGACAGACTCAGCAGGATTTTTCACCCCCACGAATGGGAGCTAAACCCAGAAGTGACCAGCCACATATTCTCGATTTGGAGTCTCCCATCCATAGACCTCTTTGCAACAGAAGTCAACACAAAACTAAAGACCTTTTGCTCAGTTTACCCGAGCCCACACAGACTCGCTCCGGATGCCTTTTTAAACAAGTTGGACACACAATCTATTGTACGCATTTTCTTTGATATCTCTCATTGCTTAAACGATTCAGAGGTGTATCGAAGACCAAGCGAATCTAATACTCATAGCACCGGCATGGCCAAGGCAGCCATGGTACAGCTACCTCCTACGCCTATCAATTTGTAATCCAATGCCTCTGGGAGGCAGCGATCGTTTTCTTACACAGGACAACGGATCACTACTACATCCCCTTCACTCTTCCCTATACCTCACGGCATGGAGATTGAAAGGCTCACATACCAACATTTGAACATATCTCCTGCTCTTCAGGACATATTACTATCCTCAAGGAAACTTTCTACAAGGCTCAATTACCAGAGAAAATGGACTCACTATAACTCGTGGTGTTTATCTACAGAAACAGACCCATTCACTTGCTCACCAGAACAACTTCTTGCTTACCTTCATCTGCTATACAGTGACAGTCTTGCCACTTCCTCTTTAAGGGTACATTTAAGCGCTATCGCAGCTTGCCACATTCCTCTTAATGGAGAGCCTATTTCATGTCATTCTTTAGTTTCAAGATTCATGAAAAGGAGTACTGCGCCTACGTCCATCTTTACAGAAACCATCGGTGCCGTGGGATATTAACACAGTTCTCGAACAGCTCATGCTTCCACCGTTCGAACCTTTAGAAAATTGTCACCTTCGTTACCTTTCGTGGAAGGTGCTCTTTTTGGTGGCATTAACTTCAGCAAGACGGATAAGTGAACTACGAGCCCTGGTTTACTACCCTCCTTATCTTCAATTTCACAATGACAAAGTGACATTACGGACACACCCGAAATTTTCTTCCAAAGGTGCTCTCCAGTTTCCATATTAACCAGACTATCACCTTACCTACGTTTCATCCAAAACCTCATCACAATGATAATGATAGGAAACTACATACTCTAGACTGTAAACGTGCACTGGCTTACTACAAACAGCGAACAGATTCTCCCACTAGGCCATCCCAACTATTCATTTCATTCAAACCCAATTCACAAGGATGGCTAGTAACAAAGAGAACCTTATCCACATGGATATCCAAATGCATCCAGTTTTGCTATAGTCAACTATCACAGACGTTACCTGCAACACATAAAGCACATCAGGTACGAGCAATAGCAACTTCAATAGCCAACCTACATGAAGTACCAATTATAGATATCTGTAAAGCAGCAACATGGTCCTCGTTACATACTTTCACATCCCATTATTGTTTGAATAAACAAGCAGCAGATGACGCATTAATGGGACAGACTATCCTTCAGAAGAGCACAAGTTCCCCTAAACCGAAGCCTTCATAGGAACTGTTCGCCATTACCTCTAGTATTGAGCAAATCAAGCACTATGGCCATAACACAAATGTTCAATACTTCAGCTGGACAGCATGGCTAATTCAGATGCTTATCTATGTGAAAAGAGCAAGTTTGCTTACTGTAAAAGGTGTTTTCCATAGATAGCAGATGAATTAGCCATGCTGGCTTGCCCGCCTCCCCAGACAGTTCTAACCTAACTGACTTGCTTTGATACTGACTGAGGAGCCTGAGGCAATACTGGCAACATGCAGGAGGGAGCTCCTAGCTGAAAGATTTTACTAGACTTAGAGAGAGCTCTGCCACCTAGAAGCACGGAAGACGTACCCAGACAGCATGGCTAATTAATCTGCTATCTATGCAAAACACCATGTACGATAAACAAACTTGCTCTTCGTTCCTCAGTGACTTTTGTCAAGAAATCTGAAAAAAAGTAGCACTCTGGATCCCTCATAAGACAAATCTCTCTTCTTGCAATACACAGTCATAATGTTAACTTTATCAGTGTAGTTGAGGATTTTTGCAATTATTGGAAGTGGTTTAGAGGAATCCAGCCAATGTACATCAAGACTGTAGGCTTTCTCCACAAGAATCAACTTTTGTTCACCCAAAAGACCTAGTTGCTCAGGCAGCCAACATTCACACAACCTGCTAAGTTCCAGATCCTGTACTGATTCTGGAATGCTGATCAAACGAACATTGCTCCTGCAGGACCTGTTTTTAAGGTCTTCTATTTTACTAGAAAGCTGCTCATTGGACTGTAGAAGCTGGGAGACATGATTTTTTAGATCTGTGTATTGGTCCTCCTGCTGTGAGATCCGAGACTCCCCTGCCTGAATCTTTGCCTCATGCGAGCTAACTCGTTCTTTGAGACCCTCTAGAAACATTTGCATTTTGGAAAGTTGATCCTCTAAGACATCAGTCACTGATTTAGTGAGAGATTTTGAGATTTCCAAAGATATTTCCTGAATAACTTCTGCTGGAAAGGAAACTTTGGTAGCAGGAGCTTCCTGCCATGGTTTTCCGGGGCTTGGTAAACATATCAGGCAACTCCCAAATAACAAATTTGTCCATATAATCACTCCAACTGGTCACCAACAGGATAATAAGCACACAAATAAGTAAATTAAGAACAATGAAATCAACAAAAAAATGATAATCCAGTAGCCAGGATCGAATGTAATAGGGGGGCTGCTTAGGAGCTCTAGCAGAGATGTCTGCTCCCTTATCAGGTCGTCCTATGACTCCGAACATGGTGTTTCTTGTACCTGTCTGTTTGGCCAGACCAATGTCAGAACTTCAAGCCTTGTCGAGCAGGGACACTTTTCTTCAAGTTTCAGAGAATGGGGTATTGATATGGATGGTTCCGTCAGTTTTGCCGCAATTAATTTCATTATTCTATCTGTATAAAACAGTTGATCTTCCCGCGTTCTGGCATCTGGAGGCAGCGGATCCACATGCCAGAGTTACCTTAGTTGGATGTCTGTTGGGTTTTACTTCGGTATCTGAACATTAACCATGGATTTCAAAGGTCTGTTCACCATTTTTGCTGTTCTGTGGAGCAAAGAAGGGGGTGCACAGCTTCAAAATTTATGATTGTGCTGTGGCTGAAAGAGGCCATAGTATCGGATTATTTTTGTAAGTGAAGGGCAATTCCTGAAGGGTTGCAGGCGCATTCAACCAAAGTGCAGGCTGCTGCCTGCACAGTGTCAAGTGGTTTCTATGCAGGAGATCTGCCATGCAGCGACTTGGTTGTTGCTTCACACTTTCACCAGATATCACCAAATAGATGTTTGAATGCCTGATGAGGCGGCGTTTGGGAAGCATGTGTTTTGAGCTGCTCTTTCAGTTTTCTATCCAGTTTAGGGGAGATTGGGTCCATCCCACTCGTCGACTGATCTGGAGTATGAACAGGAAAGGAAAATTGGTTCTTACCTTCTAATTTTCGTTCCTGAAATACCACCTATCAGCCCAGAGCCCCGCCCTATTTAAAGACTGATATCTCTGCTATGTGTAGTAGAGAAGACTGAGAAGTCTTGTCGTTATATGGGATTGCAGGTTCAATCCCTCCTGTGGACATGAAGGGCTCTACCATTATTCCCCTGCTCATGTAGAGGAGGGAGTTAAGCTAGTTTTTGGCTTGAGTACAGGACTGCAGGTGATACTTTAGCTTATGTAGCAGTGCTAGAAAGCTTTTGTTCTCTGCCTCCATCTACTGGTAAGGATGCAAAACCCATTCATCTGGACTGATCAGGGGTATTTCAGAAATTAAAATTAGCAGGTAAGAACCAATTTTCCTATTTGCAACACTGGGTCAGATCAAAGGTCCATCAAGCCCAATAGCCTGTTTCCAACAGTGGCCAATCCAGGTACAAGTACCTGGCAGGATCCCAAAAGGCTGATAGATTTCCCCAAATCAACCATAATAATGGCTTATGGACTTTTCCTCCAGGAACTTACCTGACTAAATAGCAGCCACTGAACATTGCCAAATATTGAAATTCCACCACTTAGCCAGATAAATCCAAACTTAGCCTGTTAAATGGTGCTATCAACTTCTATGTGTCAGACTTATCTAGATGAGAAACATCATATACATACACTGCAAAGTTTGTTGTTCAGAACCTAATTTTCCTTTGCTCGAATTGTGCAGTAAATGGTCCCAGGGGAAAAGCAAAAAGCAATTAGTTAAGCATCTGATGCATGCTGCATGATTTACTATAGCATCTCTGTGGAAAATATTACCTTTGATGGAACATTGGTGTAGACAAGTCTTTGAGATTACTCTCATTGAAAAGTTAACACACCTGCTGAAAGGAAATCTCATATGAACGGATATGGGAGAGGTACTGGCTGCATTACAGGACAAACACTGCAAGAGATGCTGTAATATAAAAAGTACAGTTTTAGTTGACATAAACATTCATATGGTTACTGTAATATAAAAAAGTCAAAGATGTTGAGAGAGGCGAAGCAAATTGTCTTGAGAGACCGTGCCATTGAACAAAATGCCTTTGTAATGCAGTACTGCCTCAAAGAAATAGAAAAGATTAAAAGAAAAAAAAAAAAAAAAAAAAGAAACAGACTTTCCATCCCAGGCAGCCTTAACATTTGTCCTGTTATGGATCTAAACAGTTGTGTTCTGCCTCCTCAGTAAGGACCAAGCTGTAAGTTTCAAGCAAAAAAAAAAAAAAAGGTGCAGTGAGCCCTCGAGACAGTTTGCTTGCCCAGATTTGATATAGTGCATATTATTTTGTGCAAGCATTTAATTTCCTGCAATTTTAGGAATGGAAACAATGTCACAGAAATTATGCAAACAATGAAACTTTGGCTTGATTCTTAAATTTAGCAGTTTTGCGATGAAGTCCCACTGTTTGCACAATTTTTTCAGTTTTTTTTATTCCTTCCAGAAGTCACAAGAAATTAAATCATTTAGCAAAAGATGTGCTGATTCAAAATTGGGCCAATAAATTGACTTTGCCATTTAATGGAAATGTAATGCAACCTAACCTGTGTAGCTCCTTTATATTTCTCTTAGCAACAGTCCCATTTAACAACTGAATTTCTGGCTCGGGGGGGGGGGGGGGGAGTTTTTTTTTTGTTCCAGAAATCATCTTAAAGGAATAGCTAAAAGCTGTTTTGTTTGATATTACTTTAGCTTGTGAAGGATTGATTTTTACAAGATAGGTTAAAACAGTGGATGGGCACTTTGAAGAACTGTTATTTCACTGTGAAATGAATTCTAGTAAGATATCTTAGAATTTCCTTTTCATTGGTGCCAAATAAGTTGCATTTTAACTACTGGAATTGCCTTGGGAGTTGGAATTGGGATTCAAAATTGGGTTTTCTGCATGAAAGCACAGAGGACTGCCTCTAGGGAATGATTTTTATATGAACAGTAATATGTAATCCAATATTATGCATTATGTAATTCCTAGACTTCTGCAAACTGATTTATTTTAGAGATTCTTGCTAATATGAATTCGTTTTAAATGGTCTATAAGATTTTTAAATAAATAAATATTTCAATTGCCCTTCCGTATAGGTCAATCAGGTAGAATTACCATATAAGGAAGAGATACCTGTGAAGACAGTTAAAGACATAGTCGTAGGTAAGACTTCAGCAGTTATTACACTTAGACCAGGTTAATCATACAAATATTCTTCTAAAATACATCCTAGCGAGTTTGATTAAAAAGTAAAGAAAATTCCTCACTTGTCAAGAGCATCACAAGATGTTAGTGTCACAAGATGTTAGTGTCATCAAAAGATATTTTTGCTTTCCCCCCAGCTTCTTGTTATATTTATAGTTCAGTTTATGAGAACATAAGAGCATAAGAATTGCCATATTGAGTCAGACTGAGGGTCCATCAAGCCTTGTTTCTAACAATGGCCAATCCAAGTCACAAGTGCTTGACAGGATCCCAATAGTAGATAGATCCCAAGCTGCTAATGTCCAGGGATAACTAATGGCTTTTCCCCGTGTCTACCTGGTTAATAATAGTTTATGGACTTCACTTCCAGGAACTTGTCCGAACCTGTTTTAAACTCAGCCATGCTAACTACCTTTATCACATCATCCAGCAATGAATTCCAGAGCTTAACTGCTCATTTCGTGAAAGAACTTTCTCTGATTTGTTTTAAATGTACTAGCCTGTATTAAATGTGCTAGTCTGTATTAAGTAATAAACAAAAAGTAGTATTGGGCTTTCCTCCTTTGGGGCAGGTGACTCATAGTGCATTGCAGGGGATCATCAAGAACTTCCTTAGTCAGATTTGATTTCAAGGAGACACACATTGCTACCTGTTCTTGTGGCCAGTTAAGCTGAAAAATGTAAAATTAGCTTTCTTGGTGATATTCTTCTGAATTTCTGTATTGCATGCTTTGAAATCTCTCTCTAATTTTTCAAGTTTTGATATTGCTAATCTGTATTAAGAAGTTGTGTTTGTTATTTAAAAAAAAGGCTGGTATGTACAAGAGTTATTTGTTCCCTCTCGCTCTGTCCCACACCCACCCACCCCAAGGGTGATTTTTTTCTTAAATAGTTCATCCAAGGACTTTGGTACTTAAGTCTAACCTATCTAATAACTTGTATATTAGATAGGTTTAGCAGAATGTCTTTAATTCAGTGTAATAATTGTGATGCTTATGTACCGAGGCCTCACTTTTGGAGACTTAAGAGATGTGCAATTTGCTTTCAGCTGTCTATAATGAAAAAGCAGTTGATGCATCTGAAAGAGGAATTGCTCAAGTTTCTGAAACCCTCCCTCCCTGGCAGCATCCAGACTATCTCCCCCAGTTCCCACAGAGGATTAAGAAACCCATTAATAAATGGTTTACACTGGGCTGTGGTAGAACAAGACGTGTGACTATACGACACCCAATTTCCCTAATTGTGCAGCATCTTGAATATCCAACCCCACTCCCAAGGAGAAGTCTGAGATCCAGGATTCAGAAACCCAGGAATAAATGGATTACAGTGAGCTCTGGCAGAATGAGGCCTGTGATGAAAAGACACCTTTTCTGCACTGGATAATGAAGAAGCTCCAGGAATAGAAAATTTGCTGATATCTGAAAGGCATGTAATCACCCTGTGTACCCAGAAACCCTTAAATATTATCAAAGGTCATAAAAGGAAGCTTCTTTTGCTGGGAGACTCAGTCATCAGAGGAACCAATTTGGGTAATAATTTTGATGGGGACACAACAATTAAATGTCATCCAGGATCTTCACTAGTAGAAATGCCAACCAGATAATCAGTGCAATTACAGAAGAAAGTAGAGACTCCAGAATGTTATCATCCATCTGAGGCCAATGACCTTGCTAGGCATGGTATCCTTACAGTACAGAAAGATTTCCAAAACCTAGGGATGAAGATTAGACACATGGCAAAGACCATTGCTTTTTCAGAAGTATTACCTGTTCATGGAAAGGGAAAGGAAAGGCCCTGCCATATAGATATGTTCAGTGTTTGGCTCAAAGCATGGTGTAAATCAAGTGGTTTTGGTTACATTGGTGGATGGGGCCGTCTATGGAACAGTAAAAGTTTATACTGTAAGGATGGTGTACATTTGTCCTTGGCCGGAAAAAGGATGCTAAGTGAGAAATTCAGAGCATATACTATGAGGTGTTTAAGCCAGAAGGTGGGGGTGCAGAAGGTGGCCAATGAAATTGCCATGTCACCCCCAAGCAAGACAGGACTTGGGAAAAGAAAACAACAAAGTCAATCAGTTTCAAAATAGCAGAAAAGAGACTAAGAAGAGCAGCAATCATAGGGAGATGAGTTGGAAAGCTATGACCACAAATGCTCGTAGTCTGGACAATAAAAGCCAAGACCTGCAGGTGAAAGCGACTTGGACAAAGTTGCTATTACAGAGACCTGGATCACCAAGTCTCATGATTGGGATACGGCTATACCGGGCTATAACTTGTTGAGAAGGACAGAGCGGACAGAAAAGAGGGAGGAGTAGCTCTTTATGTCAAAAACAATATCCAAGCAACTGATCTGCAAGGAATATGGGTTAGAGAAGAAGCATTATGGGCTGTCCTACAAAAATGATGATGTGCATCCATTTTTACTGTAGTGGTTTACAGGCCTTTGACTCAAACAGAAGAACTAGACAGCAATCTGGTTGAAGACATCCAAAAGGTGGGAAAGAAGGGAGAAATGTTAATTGTTAGAGATTTTAATCTGCCGGATGTAGACTGGAGAATCCCTTCTGCAGAATCTACCAGAAGTAGAGAGATAGTGGATGCCCTTCAAGGAGCTGTGTCCAAACAAATGGTAATGGATCCCATGAGGGAGGGAGTTATACTCACCTAATGCTCACTAACGGGATAATGTCTCTAATGTCTGGGTGGGTACCCACCTGAGCACCAATGATCATCAAACGGTATGATTTGATATCGCAAATAAGATACAGAGAGGTCACACAAAGACCCGAGTTTTGCATTTCAAAAATATGGACTTTGTCAAAATGGGGACGTACCTGGAGGTAGAACTAGAAGACTGGGAGAAAATGAGAGAGATGGAAAACAGTGGACCAAACTAAAAGGAGAAATTACAAAGACACATACTCTCCCTATCAAAGACACATACTCTAATACTCTTGACTACTGGGAATCATGCCACAAAAAAATCAAACAACTACTCAACAGCCTACACCTCATCTTAAATTCCTCTAAGACTGAAATCCTACTCATCTCTCCTGAGAACAACACCTCCAACAGTTCTCTTCCTACCAATCTGCCTACCACACAAGCTAGAGACCTAGGAGTAATAATAGACAACCGGCTAAACTTCAAGGCACACATCAACAAAACAACCAAAGACTGCTTCTATAAACTTCAGGTCCTGAAAAGGATAAGACCTCTTTTCCACGCTCAAGACTTCAGAACGATCATCCAAGCAGTCATTTTTTCGAAACTAGACTATTGCAATTCCCTATTGCTAGGTCTACCATCATCATACTCCAACCCCTACAGATGGTTCAAAATTCAGCAGCCCGAATCTTGACAGGCGCAAGGGAAAAGAGACCACATATCCCCCGTCCGGAAAGAGCTTCACTGGTTACCAGTCTACTTCTGCATCATGTACAAAGCCATAACCATCACCTACAAAACTATACATCAACTTACCACTCTCGATCTTCAATTCCCTCTCCAAACACATAATTCTACCAGACCTACTAGAGATGCTTATAGAGGCTCCCTCCAAGTTCCCCCAGCGAAAACGACCAGACACATCACCATAAGAGATCGCGCCACCTCCACAGCTGGCCCTCTTTTGTGGAATTCCATTCCTACAGACCTCAGACAGGAGCCCTGCCTCCCAACTTTTAGGAAAAAACTTAAGACTTGGTTATTCAAACAAGCATTTCCGGACACAACCCAATGACACATTCCAATGACTCCTAAAACACCACTCCTCTTGTATATAACATTTATTCTGTATACTATATTTAAATTGTATATTGTTTAACCATCTCTTTTCTCTCCTCTCTTCTTCCTTCTCCAAGTTCGGCTACCCTTGTTAAATGTAACTGTACTTTCGGACACCACAGTTCTAGTTTTTGTTTATAATGCACTCCTGTTCGATGTAAACCAGCAAGATATGTTTTCATGATTGCTGGTATATAAAAACTCTAAATAAATAAAATAAATAAATATATGTGAGAAAAGTAAACAAAAGTAAAAGAAATAAGAAACTAATCTGGTTCTCAAAGGACGTGGCTGATAAATAAAGGCAAAAAAAAGCAGCGTTCAAGAAATGTAAAGGATCCCAAAAAGAGAAAACAGAGGTCAGAATATCTGGTGAAAACTGAGGGAAACAAAGAAAGAAATCAAGAAAGCAAAAAGTCAGGCAGAAGAAAGGATTGCCAAAGAGGTAAAGCAGAACATTTTTCAGAGAACATTTTTCAGATATATCAGAGAAAGTAGAAAGGTCCAAAGTGGTATAGTGAAACTGAAAGGTGACAGAAATCAGTGTGTGGAGAGAGATGAAAGAAATTGGCCGAAATATTAAACAAATATTTCGGTTTGGTGTTCACTAAAGAAGACCCTAGAGAAGGACCGTCGCTAGTTGATAAGACTGGATAGGGGTGGAGTAGACGTTACTCAGTTTACAGAAGAGAATGAATGGGAAGTGCTAGGAAAACTGAAAGTGGACAAGGCCTTAGGGCCGGATGAGATACACCCAAGGATACTAAGAGAGCTCAGTGATGTGCTGGCAGGTCTGCTGAAGGACCTGTTCAATAGATCCCTGTTAACGGAAGTGTGCCACAAGATTGGAGAAGAGTGGTGGTAGTCCCACTTCACAAGAGTGGGAGAAGAGAGGAGGCTGGAAACTACAGGCCAGTTAGCCTCACCTCGGTGATGGGAAGATTAATGGAGACTTTGCCGAAGGAAAGGATAGTGAACTATCTACAATCCAGTGGGTTGCTCGACCTGAAGCAGCATGGATTCAAAAGGGGAAGGTCCTGTCAGACAATATCTGATTTAATTTTTAGATTCGGTGACTAGGGAATTGGATCAGGGAAGAACGCTGGATGTGATTTACTTGGATTTTACATAGAAACATAGAAATGACGGCAGAAGAAGACCAAACGGCCCATCCAGTCTGCCCAGCAAGCAGTTTTTGATAATGACCCACATAGGAGACTCGTGAACAAAATGAGAAGCTTGTAAGTAGGTGCCAATGTAGAAGCGTGGATTGCAAACTGGTTGACTGACAGGAGACAGCATGCAATGGTAAATGGAACCTACTCTGAAGAAAGAACGGTGTTAAGTGGAGTGCTACAGGGATTGGTTTTGGGATCGGTTCTGTTCAATATCTTTGTGAGCAACATTGCGGAAGGGATAGAAGGTAAAGTTTGTCTATTTGCAGTTGATACTAAGATCTGCAACAGAGTGGATATGCGTGAAGGAGTAGAGAGAATGAAAAGTGATTTAAGAAAGCTTGAAGGGTGGTTGAAGATTTGGCAGCTGGGATTCAATGCCAAGAAGTGCAGAGTCCTGCATCTGGGGAGCAGCAATCCAAAAGAACTGTATGTGATGGGGAGTGAAAGACTGATGCACACGGACTGGGAGAGGGACCTTGGTGTGATACTGCCTGATGATCTGAAAATGGTGAAGCAATGTGACAAGGTGATAACTAAAGCCAGAAGACTGCTGGGCTGCACAGAGAGAGGAATAATAACCAGTAAGAAAAAAGAGGTGATAATGCCTTGTACGGGTCCTTTATGAGGCCTCATCTGGAGTACTGCGTTTAGTACTGGTGCCCATATCTCAGAAAGGATAAAGACAAGATAGAAGTGGTCCAAAGAAGAGTGACCAAATTAGTGAGGGGTCAGCATTGGAAGACTTATGAGGAGAGGCTGATGGACCTAAATATGTATACCCTGGAGGAGAGGAGGTGCAGGGGAGATATGATACAGATCTTCAGATACCTGAAAGGTTTTGCTGGTGTGGCAGTTGCTACCCGTAACAAATAAGCTTTGATGCTGTTAATGCAACTCCATCATTGCTCTCTGCTTGGCAGTGGGAAAAGGGGAATTGGATTCAGTCAGCAACAACGAGGGTCCCGACTTTTACAGTTTGGGGAACAAATAAATATGAGGCTAACTTGCTGATGCGGCTTTCACTACCCTTAATCATTAAGCCTGATACTTTTGATGCGGCTCCATCATTGCTCTCTGCTTCCTTGGCAGGGGTTAAGGGAAAATTGGATTTGGACAGCATCTGAGGGCCCTGAGGTTTACGGTCTGGAAAACTGATAAGCAGGAGGGTGACCTGCACAGTGCAGCAGATACTGGCATAAGCTTGCTGGGCAGACTGGGTGCATCATTTGGTCCTTTTCTGCCGTCATTTCTATGTTTCCACTTAATAACTTCCTGGAGTATCCCCTAGTCTTTGTATTTTGTGAAAGAGTAGATAACCGATTTACATTTATCCATTCTATTTCACTCATGATTTTACAGACCTCTATCATGAGCTTCTATACAACACATATGTGACAATTATGTCTTCATCAAAGCCCCTGGTTTTCTCCTCTGTCAGATTTTTCAAGATGTTGCGACAAGAGTTAGCAAATTCTGTGGCAATCGTGTGGCAAATTTGCATAATTTATGACTGTGCAAAAAATGTCAATTTTTTATGGAAAACTATTCATGTTGTTTGTTTTTAAACAATATTTAAACTAAAAATGTACCAAGGAGAAAAATCAACAATTTGTAAAATTAAGATATACGTTTACTAAATTTTAACTGTGAAAACATTGCATTGATTTGAATTGAAATAGTGCAACCATCCTTTATGTATTTTCTTGAGAAATACACGAGCTTATAGATGTTAAAAAAAAAAAAATGCCCTCAGCATCAGTAGTTTGCCATGCTGTTAGTTACACAGAAAGATATGTGCACATATATTGGAACACAGAGTAACAGATACAAGAAAGGGGTGGAATAATCACGTTTGAAACTTGTCGGCAGTCATGTCCGTCATTAAGGCTTCTAAGAATTGAAATGAATGCCCCTCTGCCAGCTGTGAGACACCAGCAGTTGCAGCCTTCCTAAAACCAGATCTTTGTAAATGGTGTATGATTGGCCACATACGCAGGTGCAACAACCTTTGTATAAAGATGAAATTCTTCTAAAGGGGCAACACTCCAACTAGGAATTATATCAAAACCATCTCTGGTTTGATTTAAGAACTCATTCTCTCTACTGGAACATTACCCTCCCTCCTCTTCACTGTAGGACAGGACAGGAGAAGTGGGGAGGGGAATACAACAGAAGGAAAGGGGCTGGATTATGGATCGGGAGTGCCTCTTCTTTCATCTGCTACAGCCTCAGCCTCACCACCTACTCTGCAGGTTGTCAATTATGCAGTAGCAAGCTAATTATGCAGTTTCTCCCATGGCTTGCTAGGGGCATTGATCTTTGAGTGTCACCATACAGTATTTTAACATAGATTAGTCTTTATGTTTAAAAATGCCAACGTCACCTTGCTACCACAGGAGTTGATACTCTACGTGAACAGTACGGAATTAGAGCAGCGTAGAAAAAATATTATGGGATGTGTTTAAATATGCTGTAAAGGAATGGCCCTACTACCCCTCCTTAACCTGGGTGGCATCCGGCTAAATGTCCGGTCCACCTTAAAACCCATAGAGGGAGAGAGCTCTGAGGGCGGGAGCCCAGCTGGGAAGAGAGGCCCCAGGTCTCCAGGAGAAGGCAACTCCTGACCTTTCTGGTATAAGGTAAAGCTGAGTGGACTGCTCGAGGTAAGCAGTCTACATATTTGTATGCTGATTGCGTTTAATAAAGCTGAAATCTGTAAGAAAGGAAGGCTGGAGTCTGCATGCCTATGACTCCAGCCTAGAAACTTTACTTGGCCATCCCACAAATACACGGCATCCAGTAAGTTTCTCGTGTATATTCTTCTGATCACTTCCCAGCTCTAAGTAAACCTGGGAGATGTCCTCAGCATATCAGAGGCAACTGATTTCATTTCATATCGGTTATCCCAAAGGCCTGGCTGTAGATAATAAGCAATAGGGGAAACAAAACCTAGCCCGTTTGAGTCCCTGAGGTTTCAGGGCTGAACTGTACCCACTGGGTTCTATGTTTCACAAAAGACTCAAACCAATCCCACGTTGTATCGTTGATACTAACGACCATGAGATGATTTAATAAAATGTCATGGTCCATGAAGTTGGAGGTTACATCAATGGTGGGGGTGGAAGGGAATTGGAACCAAAAAGTTACCAATAAGGGCCCTGACTTCAGTGGTCAGAGAAACAAATAGGTGTGAAAGCTTGCTGGGCAGACTGGATGGGCCGTTTGGTCTTCTTCTGCCGTCACTTCTATGTTTCTATATGTTACTGATAGATCCAATAAGACCAGCCATTAATCTGGGCCCTTGTCTAAACCTTTGAATATACTAAGGTCCCATCCTCAATCACTGGTCTCCCTACCCAGCTCTGTTACTATGATTTCATATAGCGTTTTTGCTACCCTAAGGCTGTTAAGGCAGATCTTGTGGAAGAGTAAACATGATCCTTGGACTTTACTGGTATTTCTGGTTTTGATTTTAGAAAAGCCTTGTTCCCTGTACGTACCCGGACCAGTCCAGACTCCTGGGTTTTGCCTCCCCACCAGCAGATGGAGACAGAGAGGTTTTGACTGACTCTGCCCTATACCCTCTGGTGCCACCTACAGTCCGTCAGTATTTCTCTCTTTCCAGCAGATGGTGGAGGGGCAAAGCCTACAGTCTGTGAAGAAAATTAGGGATTAGTTTAAAAAAAAAAAATTCTGTTTTTGATTTTAGAAAAGCCTTGTTTAATGAAGTCAAGTGAAATTAATTCAGGTTCCCAGAACATAGATATGGCAACCAACCTACCATTCCAGCACTGTAGTAAGTATCTGATTATTCCTTGAATCTATTAATGAGGTCCAGTATTTGCAGAATATACAGCTCTGAATCTTGGCACACCAGCCTGGGCCCCTATCACTGTTATTTACTTTTCTCTTTAGAAGGCAATTTTTAAAGCATTTTGCCTGCTTTAATCATCTTTTTTAAATTTTCCACATGCTGTTGAATAGTCCTTGTAAATTAGCCGGATAATTCATATCCGGCTAAGTTACTTAAACAGCCATCTTTCAGTTTTGAGCCCACTGATTTCTGGGTACTTTCAAAGAACTCTTAATTAGCTGGAAAATATAATTTAGAATTTAGAAACACTAAGAATAGAAGCCCTAAAAGTAATGCATGTAGACTGCATTTTGGAATCTCTATGCATTATTTTCCATGAAAAAAAGTACCCCCAGCAAAAGGAAGTAGAAATATCCACTGGTACTTTGCACTTGTGGCAAGTTTTATCGTGAGAGTAAATGCATATTTTTCCCTTTGAAAACTGGTGCAAAGGCTGTGGGGGGAAAAAAAATTCACAGGGACCTTGAAGCAAAGCGGACAGATTGCAGGTTGCTTCCTAAAGACTTCTCTCCCATTCTGTGTCCATGGGAAACGAAATCCAGCCCTTAGTTTGACTTTTTAATAATCTTGCTAGACTGCTTGCAAATACTGTGAACGTCCAGGTTTTTCCTTCAGGGGAAAATGCAGGATGAGCATTTTTATTTCTGCCTGTCCCATAGATGAGATTTCCTGGAATAATGCGTATAGCTACCGCATCCCTCTCAGACCTCGAACCCAAAATATCGAGCAGTACCATTCTGTCATTACAAAGAAGATTCAGCAGGCACGGTTTCCAGCGGTCCCCAAGAAGTCCATTTCAAGCATAAAGCAACATTCTGCGCCTTTTGAAATCCTGTTGGATGAAGAGTTGAATCGAAGGCAAACTGTCATTGATAAATTGATTAAAAAAGGTATTCAGACAATGCAAGGAGCCTCCACATGAGCAAGCTACTCATGTCCAGAGGAAGAGGGATGGGGGGACGAGGATAAAAGTGCTCCTACTGCTGCAAATCACTAGGGTTTGCGCCAATACTTAAAGCAAAGCTATAGCAGTAGTTTTGCTTTGACCGTTGCCTAACCCAAAAAATTACCTGCAGAGATTTGCGGCTTTTTAATATTTCTTATTACTCACTCTCAAAGACAATCTACCTGACTAAAAATGGGTTTTGGCCTTTTCCTTCAGGAACGTGTCCAAATCCTTTTTAAACACAGTTGTACAAAAGGCGGAAAAGTGGAATATACATCAATTACATTAATTACTAAGATGCATTAACCACGTCCGCCAGCAACAAATTGATAGCTTGATTGTATGCAGGTGAAAAAATACTTTCTGTGTTGTGATTCTTATTATGTAACTCAGCATTGGGTACATAGTTAGGATTTTTTTCTTTCCTAGTGGGCAGATCAAATCTGCTTTCCCTGCGGTTGATTTTTCAGAACAAAACAATGCATATTTTGTTCTTTGCCCCCTCCCGGCCCCAATAAATTTGAGTGCATTTTTTAAAATATTGCAAACTTCTGCAGGGTGGACCATAATCAAGGAGCCCCTTTCACGGGGCCATGGAAATGTCTTTGATTATTGCCCTCCCTATAATCTGAACTGGAAATGAGGAGGCCACAGGTGACTGTTTTGGCAGGAGGGTGTGAGGGAGAGGCAGAGAAAGAAACATTATCAGTTATCTAGGCCCCAGGACTTAGTTATTTGTATTTATTTCTGTAATTTTTATTGATATTCTGCCTTTTGGCACTTCAGTGTGAGAGAAGAGGAGGGAAGGAGTGTGAAGCGTTTCAGAGAGAGCAGATATATGTGGAATCCTATTTAATTGGATCCTTGGGGCAGTGGCGATTCTGTGCCAGATTCACTGATCTGGAATTTTTTTTTAAACTTGCATCATTTTTCCCATTGGGGAAAAAGTAGAAGATGGAGGCCGCAGTTGGCCCCAGCCTGGTACCTGTTTTATTTTTTAGAAGACTAACGCTACTGGAATAGAGAAAAGAAGAAGATGTTCAGTTTAGGACAGGTTGGGATAGACTTATCAGGTTTCTCCTGACACTTTCAATAGAACTGCGCTGGAATGTAATTTAGATAAAGCTGGCCCATTTAGTTGGTGGTGGGACATCCAAGTAGAAATGGCAGTTTATTTCATTGAAGGTTTGGCAGAGGAAGAAAGATCAAGAGTGGAAAGATGGAGCTTTACATCTAAGTAAATGCAAGGTTTGTAATGTACTTCTGATTATCTCTTTTTTTTTTTTTATCCCCTATTCAGAAAAGACACATCATGGAGGACAAATTCTGTATATTGATGGGATGCGGCAGCCCAGGTACAAAGTCTTCTGCAGATTTGCTATGACCTTACAATGAGAAATTATAGAGTGTGTACAGGCTGGTGCCTGGAGGAAGGGTTTATACCCTCCTACCACCCCAGCACTCTTCCCCAGCCTGACTCCATTACCTTCGTCCTTGTAGCTCGCCAGGCTCGCTGCTGCTCTGTGCTCCTTGCAAAGCACACACGATGGAGTGCAAAGAGCAACCACCAGCCTCCAGTATAAACCGCATGGCCCCTGACAGACATCACCGAGTGGACTATGTACAGTATGTGATAGATACTGAGCAACACGTAGAAGATTAAGTTAGCATAAATTTGGCTGTCTTTGTACACCTTTTTTCAGATCCCCTCTTCCTCCCCTTTCACCTTCTGTCTCCTGCACTAAAGGCAGCAATCCTTTTTCCGTTTTTTGACGTGAGAGTTTCCTCTGGCTCCTTTTAGCTTCCAGCTCAGTTGAAACCAGGCCTGGGATCTGGCACCAGGAGCCTTCATTCCCAGCTTCCCCTTCTTTATAGTCCCTCCCAACTCACCCAGCCCAGTCATTGCAGCAATGGTCCTCAGCTGGCGGCCATGCCCAGGCCTCCTGCAGGTCCTCAGAAATCACCAGTTGGCCTGGGGAGTGGAAGGTCTGAGCTAGGTGTCCTCTGCATGGCAGCACAGCAATGCCACTGAGCCAGTCCTCCTGTTCATTTTTGAGCTTCTGGAAAAGGGAGCAACAAGCAAGGCGATCAAATCTGCAGATGATCTAGAATTATTTCAAGTTATTAGAACACAAGGGGATTGTGAGGAACTGCAGAAGGACCTTGCAATACTGGAGAACGGGGCATCTAATTAACAGATGAAATTTAATGTGGACAAGTACAAAGTGATGCCCATTAGGAAAGAAAAAATCCTAACTATGTACCCAATGCTGAGTTACATAATAAGAATCACAACCCAGAAAGTATTTTTTCACCTGCATACAATCAAGCTATCAATTTGTTGCCAGCGGACGTGGTTAATGCATCTTATTAATTAATTTAATTGATGTATATTCCGCTTTTCCGCCTTTTGTACAACTGTGTTTAAAAAGGGTTTGGACACGTTCCTGAAGGAAAAGGCCAAAACCCATTTTTAGTCAGGTAGATTGTCTTTGAGAGTGAGTAACAAGAAATATATCTACTCTTTACAGGATCTGCAGATCCCATAAAGATTGGCCCCTTTTAGAGACAGGACGCTGAGCTTGATGAACCTTTAATGTGACTCAGCATGACACACTTATGTTCTCACCCAGAATATATAAGAGCACCTATTGGAATTCAGATTCTCAACTGTGGAACAAAGAGCCTTGCCTTTAAAATAGTATCTGAATGTGAGACTGAATACCGAGAGTTGAGTAACTGAGCAGTAGCGAGGACTGAATCCTTGAAAAAAAGGGTTACTGATAACAAGTTCATGTTTTTTCTAATTCAGCCATTTTTGTGTTGGTTAGAGCCTAACACAATGACTCCCTGTTACCTGGAGATCAGTTGTTAATACATCTCAACCTCTACCCAATCATACATATATGAATGTTGCACTTTCATCTTGTGCAGTGGTTTATAACTGAGTCCTTGGTACATACATAGTCAGTCTGGTTTTCGGATATCCACAGTGAGTGTGCATAAGGTAAATCTGCATGCACTGCTTTCATTGAATGCAAATCTATCTCATGCAGAGTTTTTGTCGATAGCCTGAAAACCTGATTAGCTGGGTATGTCCTGAGGACTGAGCTGAGTATTACTGATCAAGTTGATCTACAGTATCTCTTGTACCAAACTGACACCTGCCTTATCCACTCACCTCTTCCCTGGTACCTGTGTCACAGCCTCCACCTGCTTTGTCAACATACCATCTTCCCTAATATCAAAGAGGGGTGGATGATATTAGATTGCAGATATCTCATCCGCAAGCTGTTCTCATAAAAGGATTGTGCAGTAATGTCATGTAATGCTAAGTTATATTCAAGTGTATTTGCTTTGTGTATGAAGTGACAATTTCTTTATAATTTTAGACCTCTGGGTTTGCAGCGAAAGTCGGATAGTATGCTGCCTGTAATTCCAGGATCCATCTTTATTGGGTCCCATTCCCCAGATGTAGTCAAGATTAATCCTGACTGCATACCTTCAGCCCTGCAAAGTGATCAGCATGTCTTCAGCCCGCCTAGTAAGCCCACAAACACAGAATAATGCAGGATAAACTGATCTCAATCACCTCTTCAGGATAAGGTGAGAACTGCTGTCATTAAAAAGTGAGCCAGATACCTGGCCATGAACTATGAGAATCTCTGCAATACACATACAGAACTTCATAATCTCCTATAATGCAAGTAACCCTTTACAGCAGGAGTCCCCAAATGTTTTAAGTGAAGAAGCCACCTGAGACATTTCAAATCCCTGGGAGGACTGGAAGAGGGGAGTTTCCCTTGGAATTTGTAAAGGAGGAGGTGAGGGTCTGGCCGTTTTGGTGATTTGAAATGCTGGGTCAGGGTTAGACAGAGGGTTAATAAAAAATATTTCTAGGAAGTTAACAATGCTGCCACCCCAATGGAAACCCGCTTTCCCTCTGGGGGATTGAGAGGTGGGTGAATAGCATAGTGGGGGGGGTTGAGTATGGGGCACTATCTCCCACTTACAACCCTCTTGCTTTCTCTCTACTTCCCTCCCCTTTCTCACCCCTTTCCCTCTCCTATGTTCTTGTCTGTACTAGGGAGATAGATTAAAGAAAGAGGAACTACAGAAGTTATGGGGAGGGGATGGATATAGGAGGGAAAGTAGAGGCTGCAAGAGCCTGGAGGCAACAAGGCAGAAAGCTACATCCTTCTCTTATGTCTGCCACTGTAAAAACGAAACTGGTTTTCTTCCAGAGATGCTTGAACTGCATGGCTTATTATTTTTTAGGTTATGAAAGAAATATAAATTCAGATTTACTTATCAGCTCTTTTCTGAAATTTTAAGATGGTGGGGAAAAGGGTTTCCTGGTTTGTAATTCCCCTCAATAGAGTAAAGGCTTTCTCCACCAATATATATAGAATGAAAAATATTAGGCCGAGTATAAGCTGAGATGAGCCTGTTAAGGTGTTCTTGTTTCGTTTCTCTAGATGTACATTGTGGAATGCAGCAGAACTTCTCTAAGCAACAGCTCAATTCCTGGGGAAAAAAAAATCCTTGCAAGAGAAAACAGAAAAAAGATACACATCCTACAACACACCAAACCAAAAATCCATTCTAGCTACCAGGGTAATGCACAGATTAATAGAATTTCAGTACTCTAATGCAGAGTCAGCAAAGAAACACAGGGGAGGATGGGATGATGCCAGTAAAAAAGTATTTCCTAGTTCAGACTGGAGACGGCGTGTAAGGAGGCAGACAGACAGTTCAGCATAAGAAGAAGCTCTTCTGCTTAAGATGTTATCCATCGAAAACAGCAAACAAGAACAAGGGAGCTTTGAAGGACCAGCAGAAAATCATTTCAGCTGAGACAAAGACTCCCAACCATGGAATCACAACCAGGCCAAGAGTCTTCAGCCATGACACATGATCACAGCCAAGATAAGTGATTCCAGCTCTGAGACAGGATCTCAGCTGGGACCAAGGGCTGCATGACACACAGTCATAGCCACGACAAGGGACTCCAGCCACGATCACAGGTTAACGGACTCCAGCCATGACGTATACTCAGAGCCAAGACAAGGGACTCCAGCCACGATCACAGATTAACGGACTCCAGCCATGACGTATACTCAGAGCCAAGACAAGGGACTCCAGCTAGGACAGAGAATCACAGCCAGGATTAGTGAGTCCAGACACGACACAGGATTACAGGCAGGTCAAGGGACTCGAGCCATAACCCATGCTCATAACCAGGATCGGGAGGCTGGAGTCATGAGGATCTCAGCTGGGAGCAGGAATAACAGAGATACCTAGAGGGAACAGCCATCGACCTATGACTTTCCACAATTCAAGTATGTTTGTGTTCTAAAATTTACATTCTAATGGGCTGAATATTTGCAAGGTGAGTGTGTGATATATTTTACAACCCGTTTTACATGCACACAATTCTAACGAGGACTTCAGGGCTGCAAAAGGTTAATAAAGCTGGGCGGTGGAATTTGTTATTAATAGGCTACCCACGGGGCTCGCAGCCTGGCTGTGTAGCCCAATATAGACACAGGAACATTGTAGGAAAGGGGTTCGCTGGGTCTCCTGTTTAATTCATTTTTTAAAAAATGTACATATGGCTTGCAAACAGGGCCAGTCTTGGGGAGTGGTGAGCAGGGCGACTTCCCTGTCCTCCAGCTAATAATTCTATTGTACACTTAGGATATAGTGTGTCCAGTTCGGGAGGCCATACCTCCGAGAGGATGTAGTCTAGAGAGGCCACCAAAATGGCAAAGTGAGAGATGAGATGAGATACAAGGGCCTAAATATGTATACCCTAGAGGAGAGCAGAAGAGAAAGGTGCATTCAGAGGCCTCCCCGGTATAAATAATGTTTATTTATTTCGATGTTTTATATACCGTCGTGCCAAAAGAAGATCTCAACGGTTTACAAAATCAGCATTCATATTCTTGAACAACATTCTAGGTCAACACAACAGCAAATACATGTCCTGGTTAGCACATCAGCTTCATGTACAAGTTAGTTAGGGGGCTGTGCTTGTGGTTAGTAATCCATAAATAGTATTTCATTATTCTTCACGTATTAATCAGTAAGTTGTCGGGCACATGGTTACATGGAATAGACTTAGTTTTTGGGTACTTGCCAGGTTCTTATGGCCTGGATTGGCCTCTGTTGGAAACAGGATGCTGGGCTTGATGGACCCTTGGTCTGACCCAGTATGGCATTTTCTTATGCTCTTATGTAAGCAAACCTTTTTGAGTGAAAGGAATGTTCTAGAACCAGGGGTTCCCAAACTGAGTTGACCGGATGAAACTATGAATGACTTAGTTTGGAAGGAACATAGTCAAACAAATGCAAAGTACAAAAAGGCATAATACATCTACATATTCATATCATAGCTTCGGTTTCTTATAAAAATGTAACATTTTCAAACATCCCTACCCACCGAAAGGAATACAATATGCATGGCGTGTAAATATAGGAATTCTCGATGACCCTAACACATAACACACACATTTCACATACATACACAAAGCCTCATGTCACACACCTAAAGTGCTACTCGTGGAGGAATCCCATGCTAAACATGAAAAATTCTCCATATTTGGTCAAAACAATACAATATAGTCCCGTCTGTGTAATAATTTAAACTACTGTGCAGAAACAAATAATGTTTTGACACAATGACCCCAGGACAACTTCAGCAGTGTTTCCCATCACTTTCCCTAGCCCCACAACTAGCCTCTTATCATGCATCCATCTATCCCCGTAACCATTCTCTTTTGTTCCCCTCCAGCTTTTCACACCTTTCTCCCCATCCTCTCTCTCCTACCCACTTCCTTCCAGCCTCTTGCTGTCAACAGGGCTGCTTTACATAGATACATAGAAATGACGGCAGAAAAAGACCAATCGGCCCATCCAGTCTGCCTAGCAAGCTCCCACACTTATTTTCCCATACGGATCTGTTTCACCAACCACCAATTTCAGGTCCCTTGTTGGTAACTATTTGATTCAAGTTTCCTGCCATCCCCTGTCATTGATACAGAGAGTAATGTTGGAATTGCATCAAAGGTGAGCATAAGGGTTAAGGGTAGTAACCGCCGCATCAAGCAAGTTACCCTGATGCTTGTTTACCCAGAATGCACAGATCATTGCCTTGATGGATGTTGTCTGAATGTAAATCCTGTTTTTCACATTTCCTCCTTTCCCCCCTGCCATTGAAGCAGAGAGCAATGCTATATATTCAATCAAAGTGATGTATCAGGCTTAATTGGTTTAGGGTAGTAACCATTGTAATAAGCAAGTTACCCCCACGCTTATTTGTTTACCCCGATTGTGAAGTTCAGTCCTTGTTGGTTGTTGTCTGAATGCAAATCCTCTTTTCCACATTTCCTCCTGCAGTTGAAGCAGAGAGCAACGCTGTATATGCATTCAATGTGATGCACCAGGCTTAATTGGTTTAGGGTAGTAACTGCCAAAATAAGCAAGCTACCCCCATGCTTATTTGTTTATCTAGATTGAGAAGTTCAGTCCTTGTTGGTTGTTGTCTGAATGCAAATCCTCTTTTCCACATTTCCCCTTGCCGTAGAAGCAAAGAGCAATGTTGGACTTGCATTAACCTTGCGAAGGCTTATTGAGTAAGGGTAGTGATCACCATGTAGTAGCCTCCACTCCAGTAATCCACCCCTATGGCTCTTCATTTCATTCCCATCCTCAAGCCTTTATGGATCCACAGTGTTTATCCCTTGCCCCTTTGAAATCCTTCACAGTTTTAGTCTTCACACTTCCTCTGGAAGGGCATTCCAGGCATCCACCACCCTCTCCGTGAAGAAATACTTCCTGACATTGGTTCTGAGTCTTCCTCCCTGGAGCTTCAAGTCGTGGCCCCTAGTTCTACTGATTTTTTTCCAACAGAAAAGGTTTGTTGTTGTCTTGGATCATTAAAACCTTTCAAGTATCTGAAAGTCTGTATCATATCACCCTGCTCATCCTCTTCTCCAGGGTGTACATATTTAGGTTCTTCAATCTCTCCTCATAAGTCATTTTATGTAGACCATTCACCCTTTTGGTCGCCCTTCTCTGGACCGCCTCCATCCTGTCCCTGTCCCTTTGGAGATACGGTCTCCAGAACTGAACACAGTACTCCAGGTGAGGCCTCCCCAAGGGGATCATCACTTCCTTTCTCTTACTAGGTATTCCTCTCTTTATGCAGCCCAGTATTCTTCTGGCTTTAGCTATCGCATTGTCACATTGTTTCGCCGACTTTAGATCATTAGACATTATCACCCCAAGGTCTCTCTCTTGCTCTGTGCACATCAGCTCTTCACCCCCCAAATACAGTTCTTTTGGATTTCCTCACCCCATATGCTGCACTTCTTGGCATTGAATCTCAGCTGCCATATCTTCGACCACTCTTCCAGCTTCCTTAAATCCCGTCTCATTCTCTCCACTCCTTCCAGCGTGTCCACTCTGTTGCAGATCTTAGTGTCATCCGCAAAAAGACAATTAACCATTTATAGGGCCCTGGGCAAACTTTGGGCACGGGTCCCCTTGTGTTTTCCCCAGATTGATCCCACCCCCGGGCAAGGAACAGAGGAACATTATACTGTCACAGAATTTATTTTAAAGCAGTGCTTTACATGCCTGAAAGATTTCTTACAAAAGATTAATAATACATAAACTGAGGCATTTTGTGATGTGTTCTGCTGTCAAAACTGAGCACTTCCGGTCTATGTAATGCATGGAATACAAAGTGGACTAATTCCCTCCTTCCTGAGCTCAGGTAAAAGTTTATTACTTTAAAAAAAAAAAGCAAAGAAAGAAAGCAGGAGACAGGGTCTGTTTCCTCGGCATTGAACTGTCCGGCTCACGTCTCTGGGGAGTTCTATGAGTTTAGGATTTTAGCATTTTTTGCTGCAGGCTGTCAGCGCACACCTGCGTTTCAGTTTCTGCTTACATTCTTGCCTGTGCGTCCAGTTTGAGCGTTCTTCCTTCTGGACGTACATCTTGTGTGTCCAGCTTAGATGTCTTCCTTAGTGTTGGTACTGGGCACCAACTTTGGACACCTAGTTAGATGAGTGGCCTACATACAAACTCCTACATCCACACAAACTCTCTTACACGTGGTCTGTCTTTCTCCTGGCCCAACCTTACCAGCCTCACCTGTTCAGCTGCCACCGCCATCATCTCCTCCTTCATCCAGCCCATATGCTTTGATAATGTTTCTGTAGGACTCTATGCTGCTGATGGATGCCAATGATTCCTCCTCCTTCTCTCTGGTTTATATAGGCCAATGACCCTTTTTCTCCCAGTTCAGTCCAATTCCTACCAATTTTTCATGTTTCTCTAGTGACCTAGTAATTGATAACACCGGAGTCTCCGGATAAAACTCAAGAGAGGTCTCAGGTATGGCAAATGGAAGCTCTAGAACCTCAGCCAGAATAAAATTGGGCAGCCTAGATGGGACGTGCAGTCCTTACCTGCTGTCATATTCTCTGTAAGAGTTTGCCAGGTAGCTCCTTCCAGGAAGCAGGGTTTGTAAGCAGGCAGTCCCCACACCTGGTCCTGTCCCACCCGGATTCCCCAGGTCTGCCCTGCTTGAAAACACATCAAAGTTAGATAGAGACTATACAAATCAGACTGGGACTTTTGGTTCCTGAAACCTGTACATAAATACAAAATAATGGTCAATAAACAAGTTGTATCTGATATTATTTTTGTAGCCTAGTTTCCTATAGGACAACTGGCTTAAGATCATTTTCTGTGCCCCCTCCACAACTAACTTTAGATCCATTTATTCTTTTAATTCAAATTTGTGCCATACGTGATAGGAGTGCCCAGTGCCCCTCCCCTCCAAGCTCATACGCTCTGTGGGTCCTTGATCCCTAGAATCGATATCTAGGGAAGCAGACCTGTACAGTTCAGTTCAAATCTCAGGGAGGTCAGAGCCTATTACAGTTGCATTGAGTATTTTTAAAGCTGCCCTGCCATTGGTTAATATTTATGATCGCCAGCTGATGCCATTTCTTGCGTTGTTGCCTATAAAGAAAAAAAAAAAGTGTCTCCATTCTTTAATGATGCACAATTATTTACATCCACAGAGCCATAGCCATGTGCAAATTTCTGTGCCAAAGTAGGAAAGCAGCGAGCATGCAAATGTTCACCCAGCTCTTTGTCATTGAACTACAGGAATACAGTTAGGCCTAGCTTTCCCAACTTACAAACTCATTGCTTCAGCCAAGGGGGCCTTGATTGCTTTTCAGTACTGATTTTAATTCTGTTTGCATGTCTACAAATTGTACAACAATCTGTGGTGTTTGTCACATGGGGCGATGAGGTATACAAAGGCATGGTGGGGGAAGAAGGAAGGAAAACAAGCCACTGAGAAAGTTCCAACACTAACGCCATCCTGAGGCTGCTGCAAGGGACCCCATTCTGTAAGGCGTAAAGAGTGTAGCATTAAATAGAAACAGGCCATATATATCCACAACACTTGTGCTGCTGTTCCTGCCTTCTCCTGTAGTCTAGTGGCTGTCAGCATGAGTGCAATCAGGCCTGAATGTCGCACTAGCCAAAGTAGATGGCTGTCAAGTTAAAAGGGACACCACCTCCTCTCTGCCAGCCCCACAGCTTGAGTGACAACATCCCCTCAGAGCTGCCTCATTAAAGGCTTGCAGCATTTAAAGCACTGTTAAAGGAAAATTGGTTCTTACCTGCTCATTTTCGTTCCTGTAGTACCACAGCTCAGTCCAGACTCCTGGCTTTTGCATCTCTGCCAGCAGATGGAGACAGAGAAAGTTTCACTGACACTGTACATAACCCAGTGTGGCACTGTAGTTCCTCAGTATTGACCTGTACGCAAGGCAAGATGAGATGTTGCTACCACAACTTTAACAGCCTCCTTCACCCAGCACCTAGCTTTAGATGCTTTACACCTCTTCTTTGGACCATTACAGAGAACGAAAAGTGGCCTGATATACAAAAATCATTCGTACTTCAGCTACCTTAACAATGCGCGCTTCACATCCAACAGCCAAAGGCCCCTTGCAAGAGGCACGGAGGAATCCAAATCCGGAAGTGGTGGAAGCACTGCAGTCTAATGGATATGGAACGCTGAAACCACTTTAGGATAAAAAGAAGGCACTGTACACGATGACTCTGAAATTTGCAGAAAAGGATCCAGCCATGTGCCTGCATCTCTGAAATTCTCTTGGCTGAACAAATAGTTACCAGAAAGACCACTTTCAGAGTCAAATTTTTCAAGATTACCCTTCTGAGTGGCTGAAAGGGAACCTCACCCAATCCTCTAAGCACTAGCTTAAGATTCCAGGATGAACATGCCTTCCTCACAGGCGGCCTCAAATTCTTTCCTCCTTAAAGGAAACGTATGATATCCGGATGCGCCGACAGAGCATAGGTCTATACATTACCTCAAAGACAGCTCAAAGCTGCCATCTACAGCCTAAAAGGCCAATATAGAAAAACACGCGGGAGAGCCGGCGAGCGCCCGCTCTCCGATGCGCGCACAGGCCACTCTTCTGGGCGCAATACAGAAAGCCCAGGTATGTAAATTAGGGCCCACAGTAAAAGGAGGCACTATGGACACTAGCACGTCCATAGTGCCTCCTTTTTGACAGAAGCAGCGGCTGTCAGCGGGTTTGACAGTTGACACTCAATTTTACTGGTGTCTGTTCTCGAACCCGCTGACAGCCACGGGTTTGGAAAACGGACGCCGGCATAATTGAGCGTCCGTCTTCCAGGCAGATTTTTATTATTTTTTTTATTTAATTTTTTTTTATTTTTGGGGCCTCCAACTTAATATCGCTATGATATTAAGTCGGAGGGTGTACAGAAAAGCGTTTTTTTCTGCTTTTCTGTACACTTCCCTTGTGTTGGCCGAAATTAACGCCTGCCAAAGGCAGGCGTTAATTTCTGAGAGTAAAATGTGCCGCTTGGCTGCACATTTTACTTTCTGAATCACGCGGGAATAACTAATAGGCCCATTAACATGCATTTGCATGTTGCGGGCACTATTAGTTTCGGGGGGGGTTGGCAGCGCGCTTGACGCGCTATTACCCCTTACTGTATAAGGGATAAAAATAGCACGTCAAAAATGTGAGGCCAAACGTGGGCTAACAGTGTGCTCCGTTGGAGCGCACTTTACTGTATTGGCCCGTAAGAGTTATAAGTCAACCCCTTGACCAAACCCTCCTGAAGAAAGGTCAAAATGTGTGATACCATAGCTTCCACAGATTGCACCCAATTGGCGACACACCAGGATTCAAATACCTTCCAAACTAGTTATGCTAAAAATGTTAAAGAATGCCTGGCCTGCAACAATGTGATAATGACCACCTCGGGATAATCTCTCCTTCTCAGTCTTCTCTCAAAACATAGGCCATGAGACAAAAGTGGGCCACCTTTTCCAAAAATATTAGACCTTGGTGGAGAAGATTCGGCCGATGTCCAAACCGCAAAGGCCCATCTATGGCCCTGTTGACAAGATCTGCAAACCATAGATGACATGGCAACTTCAGTGCCACTAGAAGCACGTCACCTGGATGTTTCTCTATCCACTGTATCACCTTGCCCACTAGGGGCCATGGAGGAAAAACAAAGCAGAACTCCTTAGGGCCATGAAAGGACCAGAGCAAAGCAAAGCATCGATTCCCTGTGCTTTCTTTAGCCTGCTGAAAAAATGGGAGGTCTTGACACTCTGTCTGCTTCTCATTAGGTTAAGATGGTGAGACCCCCATCGGTCGCAAATTAAATGCATTGCCCTTTCCAACAGCTACCACTCCCCAGGGTCCAAGGTCTTCTGACTCAGAAAGTACACCTGAACACTGTCCATCCTGGCAATGGGAGAAGCCGCTATTTGCTCCATAAGAACATAAGACTTTCCATACTGGGTCAAACCAAAGATCTATCAAACCCAGTATCTTGTTTCCAACAGTGGCCAATTCAAGTCACAAGTGCCTGGCAGGATCCAAAGGTGTAAATAGATTCCAAGCTGCTTATCCCAAGAATAAACAGTGGATTTCTGCATCTCTGCCTTAATAGTGGTTTAAGAACTTTTCCTCTAGGAACTTGTCCAAACCTTTTTTAAATGCACCTGCACTAATATCTTTCACCACATCCTCTGGCAATGAATTTCAGAGCTTAATCATGCTTTCAGTAAAAAAATATTTTCTATTAGTTTTAAATGTATTTCCTAGTAATTCCAATGTGTTTTCCCTGGTCTTTGTACATTTTGAAAGAGTTAACTAGTTAACATTTACTTGTTCCATTCCACTCATTTTATAGACCTCTATTGGATCTCCCCTCAGCCTTTTCTTCTCCAAGATGAATAGTTCTAACCTCTTTAGCCTTTCTTCATAGGGGAATTGTTCCATCCCCTTTATCATTTTCGTCACCCTTCTCTGTACAAGTGTTGCTCCGCCTAGAGAATCAACTCCTGAGCCACTGCCTGACTCTTGGTACCACCATGTCAATTGATATAAGCCACTGCTGTCGCATTTCCTGATAAGATCTTTCATCGTACTCCTGCACAACAGCAGAAAGGCAAGCAAAGCATATTTCTCCACTCTCATCTCTAACAGATTAATAGACCAATCAGTTTCTTATTTCAAGCAGTGGCCCTGACACACTGCACCCCAACCCGAAAGGTTGGCATCGGTGGTGATCATCACCCAATCCAGAATCTCCAGTTCCACACCATGTTCTGATTGGCTTGTAGGAGCCACCACAAGAGACTTTGGTCTCTTGTGGTGGCTTCCCCTTTGAGGGAAGAGGAAGATGAAACTCCTCTGACAACTGATTCCACCTGGATAGGAAAATCCTCTGAAGAGGGCACTTATGAGTGAAAGCCCAAGGCAGCAACGCCAAAGTCAAATAGTTCCAAGCTCTGGAGACCTCCAGTTCCAACAGGTGACAAACCTGCCCTGCAACTTCAACATCCTCTCCTCTCTCAGAAATATTTTTCCTTCCTGCAAGTTGAACCGAGCCCCTAGATACTCCAGGGTCTGGGAGGGGGAGAAAGGACTCTGCAAAAGTCACTGCCCATCCTAATAACTGCAACTGCTGTGTTACCTTCTGCACCAACTGTAGACAGAGGTCTTATGACTGGATTAGCTAGTTGTCTAGGTACAGATGCACCAGCACCCTTTCCCATCTTAAGGCCGCTGCCACTACCCCATCACCTTGGTAAACATACATGAAGCCATTGTCAAACTGAACAGAAGGGCTTGAAACTGGAAATGTTTCCTAGAGCCATGAACCTCAGAAAATACTGATGGCTCCTGCCTGATTGCTATATGCAGATAAGCCTCCATCAGATCTAGAGACACCAGGAACTCTCCTTTGCATATCACCACAATGACCGACCGACCGGTCTCCATATGAAAACGTGGAATTGAGGGTCAGCTTCACCTTCTTTAAATCCAGAATTGGATGAAAGGACCCTTTCTTGTTTGGTACCACAAAATAAAATACCTTTCCGTTCTCTGCTCACGGTACCGGCACTATACCACCTAGTTGTCTTAGTCGGTCTACTGTTTTTTGGACTGGTCCAAACTTGGAGAGAGAAGCGCAAAGAGACAGTATGAATGCCTCTTGAATGGGATGAGAAAATTCTAACACATAGAAGTCTTTTGCCACATTTAAGACCCAGTGGTCCATGGTAATCTTGGCCTATTCCTCAAAAAGGAGTGTCAGATGCCCTCTGACAGCCAGAACTGAAGAGTGGACCAGCCTCACCTCATTGCAAGGCCTTTGCTGCCCCTGCACCTGAATCTGCATTGTCCCAGCTGGCCTACTGCCACCCCAAAAGGATTGTCCCCAAATCTGAGATCTGCCCACAGACTTCCTTTGAGGACCACCAGACCCCTTAACTTGGTGAAATTTCCACCTGTCTCTAAACCCAGCCTGAGCTGGCAAAGCTTCGCTGCCCTTAGGCTTATCTTGAGGTAGCTTATGCACCTTGGATGCCCCCACATGCTTCATAATCTGCTCCAGGTCTTCTCTGAACAAAATGAGACTTGGACCACACATCTGCTGACCAATTTCTCAACTACAACAACCTTCTAGGAGACAGTTTCTGACATCATGATCCTGGAGGAGGTCCTGATAAAGTCATAAAAGGCAACCATCCCATAAGCCACAGCAGCCTCTAGCCGCTCAGCTCTCTGGGCCACTGCTTCTGAAGTAACGAGCATTTCCTGCAATTGCTGGACCTAAGCAAACAAGCTCTGTAGATAAGACTGCTGCATACCATAGCTCTTAAGGCCAGGGCCAAAACCTCAAAAATCCTCTTGAGATGAAGCTCCAGTTTACATCCCTGCATAATGCTCAGAGCTGCAGATCCCGCCACAGGAATGGTGGTCTTTTTCGTTTCTGCTGATACTGAGGCATCAACGTTGGGAAGAGCTAGGAGTTCTAAAGTCTCTTCCAGTAATGGATAAAGCTTGTTCATCGCTCTACTGACCCTCAAGCCAGATTCAGGAATGTCCCACTCTCGATCCCCCAATTTTTTCATGGACTGTGGAAAAGCTTTCACTGGACAATGCAACCTGTCCAGCACAGGATCCACACCGTCCAAGTCCAACTCCTCCTGCAACATCTTAATTTACAACTCCTGGACTACCAATGGAATCAAAAGCCAGAATTCCTTTTTGGGATTATCGCCTTCTGCCATGGGAACCTCCTCAGGCTCTCCATCCATGGCATCCATATCTGCTGCAGGGGCCACCTCTGGCACTGCATCAGGGCCCTCCAAGTTATGTCCCCCTTGCATATCACCAGGCATTTAAAACAGCCCTTAACGACCTGTGAAAGCTCTCTGTACACTTTTTCTTGGAAGGATCCAACTGGACCAGGATGCACCCCCTACCCCCCCCCAACCCACGCTCTGTTGCAGCCTTTTCGGCTAAATAAGCCTTGTGCAGCAAAAGGACAAAATCTGTAGGAAAAAAACTGGGACTCCCTTGAAGCCTGATGCCGGGGGAAATCCATGGCATCAAAATCACATGAACCCAGGGGCAAATCCTCTACATCCAAGTCACCCCAGTCTCCAACAGCACCGGTTGCCACAGGAGACAGAATTGGAAGTGACCTCCCAGCTGCACCTGCTGCCTGAGATAAAACGTCCACCGTTCCCACGCTAAACCTTGCCTCATTCAGTGCCGGCCTAGCAGCCTGCGATGCAAAAGCAGATCGGGGACCTGGAGGAGAGACCACCGAAGCGCCCTCTCCTCCATCACACCCCCAAAGCACAGGCCTTGGCAATTAAGCCACACGCATGATCCTCCACAAGTGCGGTAAGCAGTGCAAGGCACCATGACTCGTGGCCCAGTCTCCTACATCCCAGCATCCCCCCCCCGGAAACTCATTCACACTAGGGAACTCTGTTAGCAGCAGTGAGTGCTAAAAGCTACCTTCACCGGCCACTCACACCCAGCAGACCTGCCCCCCCCCCCAAAGAAAATTAGCTACCTTTTTTTTTCTCTTCAAACTTTAAAGGCAGCAAAGACAAAAGGAGAATATTTCCCTGCTCTTCAAGTCTGTAAGTGCAGCACTGTCAGCCAGGGCCATTGGTACCTCATGAGGGATCTGGGCCACCAGATGTCCACCCCATGGGATCTCCCAGACAAGGTTCCAGAAAGGTCACCAACCCGCTGCTCATCCGTCTCAAAATCAGAAGGGGTGGTCCCAGAAGGACCTCACAATACCCCTGGGCTGATAAAGAACTGCCCTCTCAATCAAACTTAATTTTTTCAGATTTCTCTAGCCTGCAAGTTTTGCATCATCTGCTGGAAACAGAAAAATACTGAGGGATTGCAGGTGGCACAGTAGGTTATGTATAGTGTTTGTGAAACTGTCTCCATCTGCTGCCAGGGATGCAAAACCTAGGAGTCTGGACCGATCTGGATACATAGAGGGAACTAGAATTGCTGCCTGCCTATGAATTCTTGCACCTTTAAGGCTGAGGAGTGCTTCTGAGAAAGTGCATTGGCCTAGAACAGAATAGGGGGTGCCCTTTTCACTGGGGCACAGGTTTTTGGAGAGAACATGCCCCACTCCTATGCTTAAGGGTGCTTAAAAGGTAAATTGAGGCCCAAGCACAGTAAGCTGCAAGATCATGATCATCATCATGAGGGTGACCTGCTTCCTGTCTGCCCCGGGAGGCTGCTAGTGCTGCTTGGTGGTATTTGTACAGTGAGCATGGAAGAATGGGAGAGAGCATACATTTCAGTATCACACTGGGTCCTAACACAGTCTAAGGATGGCTCTGCCTAATAACTTAAAGGTAAAGCAGAATGCTGCTAGGGGCACGTTGGTGGCTCAGACCTCATACCTGCCTTTGGGAATCAAGTAAGCAATAATGAGTGCCATCCAAGTCTGAACGGAAACTCTTTAAATACAAAGAGGATCCCCATGACAAGCCCATCAATTCTTAACTTTAGGAGTAGGGTGGGGTCCAATCTCAGACGCTACAAGAATTAAAGAAAACTTTGTGACCGCTGAAAAAATGTGAGTAAAATGGCTTTTACAAAGCATGCAGTATTTTAATAGGTCATGAAAAATAAAATAGTTGGGAGAAAGCAGGTAGTCTAATACTTAGCAGCATAGACTGGAAACCAGGACTCTTGTTATGATTCTGGGCAAAGCCTTTTCCTCTCCCATTGTCTCAGGTACTCTCTTTAGATTGTAAGCTCTTTAGAGCAGGGACTTCTTGGATCCATATGACCAGTAATTAATTGTAAAGAATCCTACTTTAGGTACTTTATAAATACTGAAACAATGTTGTCTCCAAAGTTTATCTGCATCTTTTGATCTAAAAATGTTACAGCCTGCAACATACCCATTTTAATCCAGGAACTAGACATATCAGAACTCCTGCCCCCACCACCTCGTATAGTTTTATTGGTGCATTGAGTTTTGATGTAAGACGCTCTGTTCACACAATGCATCTGAGCAGCATTGCCAACTCATGCAAATATTTAAAGGAGCAGATTTTTTTTTTTTTTTTTTTTTTTTTTTTAAACTTACAACCTAACTTTAAAAAACAAAAACCCACACCAAAGACCATCACTCATGTTCCTCTTGTGATGTTGTGCACACTTGCATTTACTCTGTCTCCCTTTATGGATCTAGTCATAGCACCTCACCCCATTTTTACCAACCTGAAATTAGTTTTGATATTTCAAAATTGTGTGTACTGTTAAATTCAGTAAGTTAGCAAACCTGATGTGTGATTTTCCTTGATCTTTGTTATACACCATGAAATCTGTACATTTTTTTTTAAATAAAACCAATTTAAACAAAAAGTAATGGCTGCAGTAAGTCTCTGATATAACAGCACACAGGTTGGATGAACAAAAGATCTGCATGCAAGATACTCGATTATGCCAGGATGGAGAACAGAGGCTTATGGTTTATAGGTTTCTGCCTCCTCCTTCCCCCACCCCAAAATAAATAAAAAGCAGTCCCTTAAACCACCTACAGAACCTGACCTTGGTGTGTTTAGAGAGAGGTGGCTCTGGAGCAGAACTGAAGTTAATGCTAAAACAGCCTTGGGCAGGGCTCTTGTATCAGCCCAGAAATTGCAGGAGTAGGGGTGTCCCTGTTCATCATCATCTCTCCCACCCTAGAGAATATTTAAACATTCCCTAGGGCAGAAGTTGGGGTAGACATGGAAAAATAAGATAGAATTTAGGAGTAAGGAAAAGTAGTTCTTACCTGCTAATTTCTGTTCCTGGAATACCCTGGATCAGTACAGACACCTGGGGTTTGCCTCCCTTCGAGCAGACTAAGACAAAGTTTCTCTGACCCTAACAGACCCTGGTGTGCTACTCACAGTCCTTCAGGATTAATCTATACCCAAGCCAAGATTCATCCTATACCAATTCTAACGAAATAGACAACCACCCCCCACAACAAGCAAGAAAAAAGGCAGAATCCCACCCTGGAAAAAATAGTTTCTTTGCAACTCCTAACCAGGAGAACAAACCTAAAAGCCTGAGCAGCTCTGTAGCCTAGATACAATAGAAATACGACAGATACAAGTGGAAGCTGGCCTAATCCATGGTATTCCATGAAACAAAAGTTAGCAAGAACCAAATTTTCCTTTCCTCTTCATACCTGTACCAGTTCAGACTCCTGGGCTAGACCTAAGCTTCCCCAAGTAGGGGGATGAGTCCTGCTTCAACACTCACCGAAATCCCTGACCTCTGGGGCCTGGACCTCCAAAACAACAATGTCTGGAGAAAATGTGCAATGACTTCCAAGTAGCCACCCCATAAATTTCTTGCAGCAACACCTGCTGGCACTTGGCCCAACTTCTGTTCAATGTTATCTAGTTTTGCCCTCCCCCGTTTCAACTTAGTTTATTGTAAAGCCTGTTATGCTGCATTATCGTTCCATGTAAACCGATGTGATGTTCAACGAATGTCTGTCTGTAAAGAACGTTAAATAAAAAAAAAAAAGAAGTGAGCCCTCAATTCCACCTGGATAGGATGTCCCTTATAGATATCACACCCTGTTACCATTGAAGAAAATTCCAAGGAAAGATGCGAGGATCTGGCCAAACACTTCCAGCACAAAATTTCCAATATCCTCCTACGCTTCCCCCACGACCACCTCCCCCTCCCCAAAGCACACCAGCACCTGCATCAGATCTTTCGACCCCCACCTCTACCCTAGAAATTGAGTCCATCCTCAAAAAAATGAAACCGGCCACGCATTTCTCTGACGCAATCCCCTCCAAAACCCTCCTATCCATTCCCACCACTATCGCCAAACCCCTAGCTAACATCATCAACTGCTCCCTCACTTTCGGCAAAGTCCCAGATCCCCTCAAACTTGCCGTTGTGAAACCCCTCCTAAAAAAACCCTCCCTTGACCCTTCTGACCCGGCAAACTATCGGCCCATCTCCAACCTTCCCTTCCTTGCGAAAGTCCTCGAGAAAGTAGTCAATTCCCAACTCACCGACTACCTCGAGGACCACAGCCTCCTGCACCCCTCACAATTCGGATTTCGGAAAGGCCGAAATACCGAGAATCTCCTCTTAGCCATTACCGACACCATACTCATCGGACTAGACCAAGGAAAATCTTTCTTACTGGCCCTACTAGATATATCAGCAGCCTTTGACACTGTCAATCATCAAATCCTTATCACACTCTTGACAGAGATAGGCATTACTGACACAGCACTAGACTGGCTCACCTCTTACCTTACGAACAGAGAATACCTTATAAAACTCGATAACCATGAATCCTGTCACATTCCCCTCAGACAAGGCGTCCCACAGGGATCTTCCCTATCCTCCACCCTCTTCAATATATACCTCCTCCCCCTCTGCAACTTACTATCAAACCTAGGCCTGGACTTCTTCCTATACGCTGATGATGTACAAGTACTCATACCCATTCAGAAAACACTCAATGAAACCATCCTTTTCTGGGAATCTTGTCTAGTCAGCATCAACTCCCTACTAACCGACCTTCACCTTGCTCTCAATACAACCAAAACCGAGCTCCTCTTTATATCCAAGCAACCTGAACATGACTCCTCCACCACGCCACCGCCCCCCCTCATCTCTCCCACACTACCCCTCTCCGTAAGAGACTGGGGAGTCACACTCGACCAACACCTGAACTTCAAGCCACACATCAAGTCCCTTCTTAAAGCAGGCTTCTACAAACTCCAGATCCTTAAAAAGCTCAAGCCTTTACTCCATACTCAAGATTTCAGATTAGTCCTACAGTCCACTATCTTCTCCAAGGTGGACTACTGTAATGCCCTTCTACTAGGCCTTCCATACTCCACAATCAAACCACTCCAAACTCTTCAGAACGCCATGGCACGAATCCTTACAAACACACGTAGAAGAGAGCATATTACACCTATCCTAGTTGACCTGCACTGGCTGCCCATCCAATTCCGCGCCCAATATAAGACCCTAACTATTCTACACAACACTCTCTACAAAAACAACTCCCCCTGGCTTAAGGAAATGCCCCACTTCCACATCTCAACCCGCCAGACAAGATCCACATCTACAGGCACCCTCCACACCCCCCCCTCAAAACAGCCCGCCTCTCCACCACCAGAGAAAGAGCCTTCACCATTGCAGGCCCCGCCCTCTGGAACTCCCTCCCCACACACCTCCGTCTTGAACCCTCACTACCCAACTTCAAAAAAGGCATTAAGACCTGGCTCTTCAGACAGGCCTACCCCGAACCCAACCCCTCGTAGCCTACCCCCTGAAACAGTACCGCCCACCACCCACCCACCCTATACCCCCCCCACCTTACACTTTACCGCACCCCATCTACCTTACAACCTGTGCAATCTGCTTGTTAAAAGTTAAAATTAATTGTCTTTCTTCTCCTGCCATAACTGCTGTAAATAAGCATATATATATGCTCCTCATAACTTGCCATAACTACCGTAAATAAGCCTCCATATATATACTCCATACAATCCATATTTCCTTCATTATCCGCTGTAATTTTGTGACAATGTTTATCCCTCATTTATTGCCTCTCATGTAAATAGTTATGTTCCTTTTAATTTCTCAGCTACTATCTTCTTCCTCCTTTACTTCCCCCCTCTCCCCCCCCCCTTTTTTCTCAAACCTGCTCCATCTCCCACTCCCTTGTTTTTTGTAATTTCCTCCTTTCGCAAGTTTATTGTAAACCGGCGTGATGTGCTCGCACGAACACCGGTATATTAAAAAGCTGTTAAATAAATAAAAAAATATCAGCAGAGCTTATTGCCTCTCTTTCAACCATCTCACTATCATGGACTTTGAATCCTGCCCTTTCTTAGACCCACTCCATAGCACACAGAGATGGTCAGACACGCTGAAGCTATTGGTGACCTTGAGGTAATGCAACAAAGTCCACTTCACATCCAAACATCACAGGTCTCCAGTGTGCGGAGTTGACGCGTTCAAATCTGGGAAAGGCAGGGAGTTCTATCATCTGAATCAGACGGAACACCGACAACGTTCAGGAGAAAAGAGGGAACCATCCACAAAGAGATCCCAGAATCAGATCTTCAGAAGAGGCTCTCTACATGACACTTGTAGTTCCAAAAATTTTTAGCTGAAGAAATTGCTACTAGAAAAATCACATTCAAAGTGAGATCCTTCACTGTTGCCCTCCTTAAAGGCTCAAAAGGTGCCACACACATCCCTCTTAAGACTAAATTAAGATTTCATGAGAGACATTTTCCCACACTGGAGGATGTAGATGTTTTGCCCCTCGAAAGAAGCAAACCACATCCAGGTGAGCAGCCAAAGACATTCCATGCACCTTGCCACAAAGACAGCCCAAGGCTGCAACCTGTACCTCAAGATAGTTAGAGGCCAAGTCTTTTGCCAATCCTTTCTGCAAAAAGGTTAATATGAGAGCTAGCGAGGCCTGAGTAGGTCTTACTCCCTTATACACCAGGACTAAGACTTTCCAGATCCTCAGAGGACAAGTGGAATTGAAAGCCTTTCTAGCTTGCAACAAAGTGGAAATGACAACCTCCAGATATCTTCTCTCAAACACCTCTTCTCAAAAGCGATCTACGTGATCTAAAAATATTGGACCCTGACAAAGAAGCTTCAGCAAATGGGCAAGCCGTGGAGGACTGTCTACTGCAGCCACTCCAGCACTAATAGGATCATTTATTCAGGCCAGCCTGTCCACTGTATAACTTCTCCTACCAGAGGCCATGGGGGTGTGTGCTCGGGGCCAAGGTAGGACCAGGGCATCAACCCCTTCTGCTCAGTGTTCTCTTCTGCGACTGAAGAAATGGCACTTTGGTGTTTCCTTTGAGATGTCATCTAGTCCAGGTGGGGAGTACCATACCTGTGACAGAAGAGCCATTGCCTCCTCTGACAGCTCCCACTTCCTGGGATCCAGCTTCTAGTGACTGAGAAAAAAACCCCACTTGAACACTGTCCATTCCAGCAACACTAGATGTTCCACCCAGAGAAAACTCCTGGGCCACCATCCAACTCCTGGTTCCCCTTTGTCAGGGGAGCGACCATTCTCATGTACTGAATGTAATAAAAGCTTAAAGCAGAGGTATGCCCTCACAATACACGAGACTCCACAGGTGAGACTATTCTCATGTACTGAATGTAATAAAAGCTTCAGACAGAAGGGCGCTCACAAAACACATGAAACCTCACATAGGAGAGACCATTCTCATACATTAAAATGGAAGGTCCTTTAGGAAGCAAAATCTCTCAAAAACCAGAAAATCCATTTGCCCCACTACAAACCACCACAGTTGTTTCTCCTTGCTCTTTGTTATGATATTGTTTTCATATTGCTATTACCCTCTCTCTTGAAATGCCTTAACTCTTGTTAACAATGCTACAGTTTCTTGTAACTTTTTCTTTCCTGTTAATACTGTTCTATGTAAACCAGCATGATGTACCTACAAATGTCTGTAAATAAAAACCATAAATAAATAAAAGCCACTGTGGGTGTGCTGTCCGACAAGATGCGCACCTAGCAGCCGCTTAACAGAGCAGAAAAGCAAGTAACGCAGAACACACTGCCCTCGTCTCCAAACGATTGATAGACCAGGATGCCTCTTCCTTGGAGCACTGCCCCTGGGCCAACTGACTCTGGTACACTGCACCCCAGCCACAAAGACAGGCATCAGTGGTAACCACCACCCAGTCTGGAACCTCCATGACTTAGATGATCCTGACCAAGCCACATTGAAAGACTGGACCTGGCAGACTCCTCAAGCAACAGTGGAAGATTAAACACTGTTCCGACAAAGGATCCCAACGGGAAAGAAAAGACCTCTGGAGAGGCCTTGTGTGTAAAGGCCCAAGGGACTAGCTCCAACTTCAAGGCCATAGAGCCCAACACTTGAAAGTAATCCCAGACCCTGGGCACCGTTGAATCCAACAGCCTGCAGACCTGCTTCTGCAGCTTGAGAATATGACCCTTTGAAAGAAAAACCTTTCCTAATCTGGTGTCAAAGCACACTCCCAAGAACTCCAGATCCTGAGACGGGGTGAGATGACTTAGCCATATTCACCACCCAGCCTAGAGACCTCAGCTGCTGTAAGACTTGAGACATTGCTTGAGTGCGGAGGGCTTCAGACTTCACCCGAATGAGCCAGTCGTCCAGATGTGGATGAACCAAAATGCTCTTCCTGAGCACCACTGCCACAACAATCATCACCTTGGTAAACATACGTGGAGCCATTGCCAGATCAAAAGGCAGGGCATAAAATTGAAAATGCCTTCAAGAATCGCAATGTGCAGGTATGCCTCTGAAGTCTGAGGAAGCCAGGAGCTCTCCTTTTGCACATCTCTGCTATGACTGAGTGCAGAGTTTCCATGCGAAACCTAGGAACTGAGAGCCACATTCACCTTCTTTAAATCCAAAATTGGATGGAAGGACCTTTCCTTTTTTTGGCACCACGAAATATGGAATATCTTCCCATCCTTTGTTTCCCCATAGGCACGGGAAACATGGACCCCAGCTTTTGTAACCGACCCAAGGGGATACTACGAACAAGTCCCACAGCAGACGATAGAATTCTAACACGTAACAGTCTCTTATCACGCTTAGGACCCAGTGGTCAGTCATGACCTTAGCCACAACTCCTTACGGAAGAGTCACCATCTGGGTCCATCACATTCAGGCTAGTATCAGGGACAGCTGGATCAGGATAGACTGATACCGGCAGAACTCTTTCCTCTGAATCCTCAGTCTACATCTGGACTGCCAGGATGCGCCATCATCTTGATGACCCCGATAGTCCGCCTAGGAATCTGATTCCTGGAACTCCTAGATTTTTTACCAAGTCGCGGGCCAAGGTGTCCCTGAGCCCAGCCAGATTGCTTCCCAGCAGCTTTACTTGCTAAGTATGCCTCATGCATAAGTAGCACATTGTGGGAGCCTGATTCATATAAATCAGGCTCCCTTCTATTAGCAGAGCCCTGCACTGCTGGAGAGAATGGGGGAGGGAGATCATCCGATACCCTGAAGAGCCTTCAGTTGTAGAAAACATGACCGCCTTCCCCACACCCAAGGGGGGGGGGGGGGTGTGACTTCAGAGGCATTCCTGTGCCTGCCTTCTGCCTCGTTTGCCGCTCCAGCATGGCTTCTGCCTTCCCTGTCCCACCTTCTCCACCAGTGGCAGCAGGAGCAAAGCCCGGAACAGGAAAGCCGTGTGCATGCATCGCTGCAAGAGCAGCAGGCACTGCCGCATGCCCTCTGGCCACGTTGAAAAGTTGCTGCGCTGGCAGAGAGGCCCGACAAGCACCGCCACACAAAACCAGATTGTGCAGTTGACAAGCCCTGCTGCCAGAGAGCCCCGCCCCCCCGTCCCAGTAGCAAGTTGTTCGCCATCTGCAGCCACCTCAGCTGCTACAAACCCTTACTTCAGTCTCTTACTTTAATAAAAACCAAAGGGTACTTTCTCTGTGTGGCAGGAGAGCTGCAGGACTCCAAATGTTCTCTTGGGGAGGGGGGGGGGGGGGGCCCCAGGACAGGGTTGGGGACTAGTGGCCTAGTGAAAGTGACACCTTATATGCACTAAACAAAAAATTGAAAACATTTAGAAAACACAGAGGGAGCACCTTTAGTAGCCTCCCAAAATAAAAGCAGCTACAAAAAATAGTGGAATAGAAAGGGTAAATGTGAATCATTTACTCTTTCAAAAAAAAAAAAAAAAAAAAAAAGGGATACTATGAAGTTAGTAAGTAGCACATTTAAAACAAATTTGAAGATACTCTCACACAACACAATTAAGCTCTGGGATTTAAGGGCAGAGTATGTCGTAAAGGCTGTTAGCATGGCTGGGATTAAAAAAGGTTTGAACAAGCTGCTGAAGAAACAAATCCATAACAATTAACCAGGTAGATGTAGGGAAAACCACAACTCATCCCTGGGTGTTAGCAGCATGGGATCTTGCCAGGTACTTGTGACCTAGATTGATCATTCTTGGAAACAGAATACTGGGCTTGATGGACCCTTGGTCTGACCCTATTTAAGTCCTGAAAAACTACTTTTGCATAATTATTCATAAGGTAATTATAGTACTATCACTTATGGGCACTGTTGCAAAGCATATCAGGAAATATTTTCATTAGATCCAGGCTTCTATGTACCTAAGTGCTCTACTTAAACATAAATTGCACCTTGCAGTAAGAACTCCACCCCGAGGACACACAAGGCACCCTGGTTGGCCTGAATCTGGAAAAAAGAAAAAAAAACCAAACACTTGGTGCGATAGGAATCTTTCGCATCAAAGGATGGGATCTATACCAAGGAGGCTATCTCCTGCCTCTGCATCAAAGAGGGGTCTGCTTTGGCAGTCTTGGGGAGGATAGCTCCAAAATGTGCACTGAGAAGAAACATGCCTTCCTATAATCTTCACATGGACCCACACAAGAGAACATTAAGTAAAAAAAATTTAATAGTGTGTATGTACAAATTTACAAAGAACAGTCAAGATCTGGAGAAATACAAACAGTTTAAAACACAATTTGCCTTTTCTTCAGTTTAGCAGAATTGAATTTTCTCAATAACCTGATTCTAAGAGAATATTAAGATTATGAGAAAAACAGGTAAGGTAAAGACTTTCCCCAAGACCTTCCTGGCCTGATCTGCACAGACAGGAAGCTTTGTTCACGGTGCTGAGATGGTGATTTGTACGGTTAGGAGGAGGAAATAGCATTAGAATGGAATTTGCCAAGGATGTTCATGTTGGGCTGTATGTGAAGGGAGATGCTAACTGAAATGATCCAGCTCTTGCTAATGCTCTAAAAAAAAAAAAAAAAAAAAAAGGATACCAGGGAGTCCTGCCCTTCCTAATTTTAAATACCAATGAACTGACGCCATCAGGCTTACCTGTGCATGACAGGAAATATTTAGGTCTTAAGGCTATACCCTTGCAGTCACTTTACACAATCTTGAGACAAAAAGGTTTGACGTCTCAAAAAGGTAAACAAGGCCTTCATCTGTACGGACATTTCCTGTTAGCAGGTTCTGTTATGTGACTGCTGCTAGGAATCATCATAGGGCAAAAATTTGGACCTAGATATTTTCCAAACTATTGTCACATACAGGAACGATGAATAAGTAATGAAAAGGCTTTCAAGGAGCTTTCCAAAAACTACACACACCAATCTTCACCAAGGACGCCAACATGAGGTTCATCAAATTGCTCCTTGCAGTTTTAGTGGGTACCTAGCATCATCTCCTTACCTGCCCATTCACAGGATTCTCACTAAATCTGTTAAAAGGAATCTTTGTAGCTTGCATTAACTTTTATTGGACCAAAGTATGATCCTTGGAAGAAGAGACCTTCTCCAACGTTCAATTTCTGCAACATCTTTGGATGGTTGTTATAGTTCTCTAATAAGATCACATTCTAAAAAGAATCCAATTTTATCGAGGAACGCTGCAATATTTATGCAATGATGAAAACAGGAGCTTTTGATCGTCTCCATGCATATTACTCTGCATGAGTGGGGGCAAAAGAGACTGGACATTTCCTAGTAAAAAAAACCCCAAATCAAAACAGGAAATGTAGTTCTGAAACCAGCAGAAAGTTCTCTCCTTCCATGTATTCTCACCCTTTTCATTGTGAACAGAGCACCAATCTTAAATTCAGGTCAAAAAATCCCTGTAATAACATTTACTATTTATCTGGCAACAGTAAAATTAGTAAAAAGTATCTGAACTGTACACGAGCTTAAAAAAGTGGCACAAAATCTCATGTGTTTGACGCCATTTTCCTCCTTTTCAGTCGATCCCTCCAATCTTCAGGAAGAGCCTCAAAGTTGGCGTTCTTCTCTGCCATTCCACTGTCAAGAGACATAAGAGACAAACTCCATCAGTCTGTGAAAAAACCAGGAGTAGAAGGGACTACCAGTACAGCAAGTGCAGAGCATGTTACTGCAAGGCCTGTGCAGGACTCCTTCCCCACCCACAGCCCTTAGAAAGGAGGGAGACCAGCTCCACTGCAGACCTGGATAACTGCTGCAACTTCCAGTCATCAATGCGCTTCTGGGACTGACTGTCCCGATCCTCCTCACTGGAGCTTGAGTTCTCGTCCTCATCCAATTCACGCTGAATACTTTGCCATTTCTGAACTAGAGAGGGCATCTTTGTTTTATTCTTTTTCGCCTGAAAATCAGAATCACTAATGAACCATTGTGATGATCAGTTACAAATTAGTAATTAACAACCAGGGAGAGAGAGGAAAGCTAGCTGCAGATAAGAAAGGGAAAGGAGAAAACTCACTGAGAACACATGCCCTAGACTCAAAGACTGCTGAACATGCAACATTCATGCTTTCAATAATATAAATCCACAAATTTCAACTGAGCGTTATAAAACAATTAGAATTGGGCCACCCCGGAGGCCTAGCGACAGCACTGTTTTCTGCTATGCAGTGGACCTGGGTTGGATTACCAAGCTGTTTGAGGCTGGGGATGCTGCAGAGACAGCACTCACAGCTTCTGGGAGGGATGGTATCATAGTCCTTGCACACCAGTGACCAAACCTGGGGTATACAATTGCAGAAGGTGCATGGTGCTTGGCCCCCAGCTGAGGATTGTCACTTCAGGGACTGAAGGGAAACACTAGGTAGTTGCAAATGAAGGCTTATGGTGCTACAGACTAATGAAAGCAGGTGCTGATCGTAACAGAAGCTCAATCAGCAGGAGGAAGACTGCTGCCATCCCCTCTAGGAGTCCTGGATGTTACAGATGGCATGAAATGAGAGTTGCTTTATTATACACTTTAGTTACCCCTGCTCTACAGCAGGGTTGATAGCTAGCAGCCAATGTGAACAACTCATTTCACATCATGGGCACTGTGTTTTAAAGGTACCGTTACAAAAATCAAACCATAAATCTAAGTAGGACACGAGCTTTCATTAGCACATGACCAAATGACCACCAAGTTGGAGAGGAATTTCTGCTACCCTCCTCCTCTGATGTTTACATTCTGTTTCCTCAAACAGTGCCAATAAAAAAGGGTACTGCCTTATATTTTATGTCCATGGATTCTAATGGACTACATCTGCGCGCACACAAATCAGTACGAGTTGTGCAAATTCTAGGCCCAGGGAACCTTTGAGTGGGTGCCCTTACAGCTCATTAGCTGCACCCATTCTTGGACAGAGGAAGCACCTACCTTGTCTTTCTTTACCCTTTTTGGCTTTTCTGCAGGCTGTGGTTTAGGGGGTGGTGGGGGTCGAGGCGGTGGCTGTGCTTCTGGGACACTAGTGACTGGGAGACTTCTGCGTGGAAGAGCTGGCTGTACTGGGGTGACCGTACTGCTGCTTGGAACAGTATAATCCAGAGTACTCATGAAGACAGGTGTGGCAGATGAGACGGAAAGGCCCAAATAATTTGCCTGTAGATTCACTGATGCTATCTGAGAGCCTGTATGAACACAGACAAGAGCTGGTTTTAAATTTTGACTTAAAAAAAAAAAAAAATGCCCTGTCAAACATGTACAAGGGGAGGAAAGGGCCCAGACCTACACAAGGAGAAGGAGCAGTCGCAACATTTACCTGTAGACACAGTTGCCTGGCTGTATAAAACAGGACAGCTTCCAATAGTGGCGGCTTGCTGTGTCTGCCCAACAGAGATTTCTTCTGCTTTCCTCTTTGTTGCTTTAGCTCCAGTAGGACTTGATACAGCAGAATCCAAGTTATTCTGAAAGGAAAGAGATCCAGGTGGACGATCCCTATATTACAGTGTTTTCAGTGCCTATGTTCTCATCATAAACTTGCTTATAGAAGATCTGTACAGAGAGCACTCTGTAGTGTCATGGAGACTCCTAATCAGTTTGACAGAGGTAGGGAAACTAAGTTGCAGACGAGGGGACCCTGTTAAAGAATCATGTAGTACACGTTTGAAAACACCCACGCACCTCACACCACCAGAACATGTCGTGCCACAACACTGACATTCATGTTTCAGAGCAACATGATCAGAATAGGCTTTCTATGCACCAAAATAAAACTGCAAAGTTATATGGGCAATTCTTCAATTGATAAGGCATACAGGAATCAAGCAACTTCTAACCATCTTCCCAATAAACTTTAGAGCAGAAGTCCCCAACTTTTTAAGTGAAGGGATGCACAGAGGGGGCCAGGTTGGAGACTGAGTGGGGCTCCCCTGAAATCTGGCCATTTCAGGTGTTTGAAATGCTGCAGAAGGGGGGGGGGAGGCATAGCAGATAAGGTGTCAGTAAAAATAGTTCTAGGAAGCTGGCAACCCTCACCAGCCCCTGCTTCACCTCAGGAAGGACTTCCTCTGTTGCTGGCATGGTTTGGGGACCCAGCCAGAATTGCAGCCTTCAGCGGCTGGTAAGGGCTGGCAACTCCATTAGCACTGACGTGATCACCACCACCGCACATGGGCAAACAAGTTAATCTTGCTCCATTGGCCGATTCAGGAGAGGGCTGGAGAAAGTTCCTGTAAGCTTTCCTAGTGTCTTGGCAGGGAAAGGGAGTTTCCATTTATTGACTGAGAAAGCCAGATTAAGAGAATGTTTTTAACTGAATCCCAGAAATACAAGAGAAATAATCTAAGGTAGTGACAGTGAACTCCAGTTTGTGGTACTCTAACAGGCCAGGTTTTTAAGATATCCACAATGAATATGCATGAGATAGATTTGCATACAGTCGTAGGTAGGGGTGGCAGAAGCTCACATTTGTACTGATAGCAATCCTTGAGGTCACTGGCACATTTTAGTAAATACTGTTCACACCATGCAATAACAAAAATAAAGACCAAAGAAATTAAGGCAAAAGGAAAAAAGAGCAAGGGGACAAATATCTGACTGTGCATTCTATATCTTTTAACACAACAGGTACAATGCGACCGATAGGAAAATAATTTGTAAAAGAATCCCATAAATGAAGACTGGATATTCCTGCAAAGGAGGATGCAGACTTTGGAGGTGGCATTCTCAGGGAAGCCCTCAAGGATTAACTGGGCTTGGATTGGTGTAGCAGGATTATAAGGAAGGAAAAGTTAAATTTGACTGATAATTTTGTTTCCTTGAATCCTGTGCTATACCACTCCAGGACCTTCACAGGAAGCTTGGGGCTTACACTCAGGGAAGAGGTCATCATTTTTAGCAAAGGTAAATTGATTCTCCTCAAGAGGAGAATCTGAGATTCACCTATCGCTTTCTCTTGCCTCTGTCTTTATTGTTCTGAAAGGATTAATAATTTCCACATATCTAAGAAGAAATGTCAAATGTCCCAGTTCTACTCAGTGGCATGTAGCTAACAAGCAATAAAGTCAATTCATTCATACAATCTCAAGATGAAAATTATTTTCCTATGCTATATATACTGTGCAAGAAACACTAGAAAAGTCAACCCAGACTTCTTTTAATCCTGTTTTATGCATGCTATGGTTAGTTTTCTGCTGCTGCAGCCAGTACCTTGTTATTGAGGATCATCGGACAGAGACGTTTCAAAAAGGAATCATCCTCCGTTCCAGGAGCTGGAGGCTCCTCGCCATCTTCCTCCTCATCCTCCATGTCTACTTCCTGGATGTCTCCATCGTCTCCAGGAGGAGGGGGCGGTGGGGGCGGTGACTCAGGGGGAGGAGGGGGAGGCGGCGGCATGGGCAGATCCATGGGCAAAGGGGGCTGAAGCAGACCCCAAAATGGATTCATTTGCACAACGGGCGCAGCTGGAGGCTGGACAGAAAATGGCTCTTTACAAACAGGTACTGGGGAAGAGAGAAATGTAAGACTTCATGTTAGAGCGATTGAAGACACTCATCCAATAGGAATTCAATGCAAGCGTACAGAATGCACAATGTTTTTTTATATTTGTGTTCTTAAGCTTCGGACATCTTTAGGCCATGGCTTGGGATGGCTACTCTTCAGAGATACTCCTGCAAGCACTGTAAGAATCTGAAAGGGAGAAATTACTTACCTGATCATTTCGGTTTCCTTAGGTAGACAGATGGACTCAGGACCAACGAGTTGGGCTCCCCTGCCAGCAGATTTCAAAACTGACGTCACCCTACAGACACCCTCCCCCTCCAGTGACCTCAGCCCTTCAGGATTCTCTTCAAAAGCCACTGTGGACATACAACTAAAAAGCTTGATTAAAAATGGAAAACCTTAACTCTACGTAACCCAACACTGAACCCCAGTAAGATTATAGATGCCCTGATCCAGGGACTGGATGACGGCTTACCCGTAATCTCTTGGAACAGATATCCACTCCACAGGCGAATTCTTGGCACCATTCTTGGCCAGCCGTGGGCAGGACGCTGAGTCCATTTGTCTACACTAAGGAAAATGAAATTATCAGATAAGTAATTTCTCCATTTCCTAGCGTGTAGCCAGATGGGACTCAGGACCAATGGGATGTACAAAAGCTACTCCCGAACCGGGTGGGAGGCTGCCCGAGGCTCACTTAGTACTGCCCTCGCAAAGACTGTCGTCTCTGGCCCATACATCCAGGTGATAGAACCTGGAGAAGGTGTACAAAGAGGAACATGTCAATGCTTGGCAGATAGTGACAGGAGACAGCAGCCTAGCTTCTGCCCATGAGACCGCCTGGGCCTTAATGCAATGAGCTTTAATCTGAGAAGGTAATGGCTTTCCTGCCTCCTCATAGGCCCCTGTGACCACCTCCTTAATCCAGCAAGCTATTGTAGCCTGTGAAGCTGGTTCACCCTGCTTCCTTCCACCGTGAAGGACAAACAGGAGCTCTTTCAGACTTGTTCTGAAGCTTCCAAAGATACTGCACCAAAAGTCTACCGACATTCAAATGGAGGTGGCAGTATTCTTCTGCTTCCTTGTGCTTATCTATGGATGGCAATGAAATGGGCTGATTCAAATGAAACTCAGAGACTACCTTGGGCAAGAAGGATTGAACGGTACCAATCTGCAATGCTCCTGGAGTCATCCGGAGGAATGGTCCGATACAATGTCTGCAGTTTAGAGATGAGATGTGCTGAGCATATAGCCACCAGGAACAAAGTTTTCAAGGTTAATAAATGCAAGGAAAGATTGCACAGTGGCTGAAAGAAGGGCCCTGCCAAAAATTCCAATACTGGATTAAGATTCCACAAGGAAGCTGGCCACAATAGGGGTGGCTGGAGGTGCTTCACGCCTTTCAGAAACAGGAGAGAGCTGCTACCTGGACCTTCAAGGAGTTAAGGGTCAAACTTTTATTCAAGCCATCCTGCAAAATTTCCAGAATTAGTGGGAGTTTGAGCACCCGAGGGGGGACACCTCGCGCCTCACACCAGGCCTCAAACACTCTCCAGACCCAGACCCTGTGAGAAGGCCCCTGTGCAGTAGGAGGCACTGGGGGGGGGGGGGGGGGGGGGGTCTCCACCAGGAGTTTCCGCATGTGCACATACCATGGATGCCTGGGTCAATCTGGAGCTATTAGTAGGATCAATCTCCTGTGGTGCTTAATTCTGTGAATAACCCTGCCCACGAGGGAAGGCATATTGCAACTGTTCTTCTGGCCAGGTCTGAATGAGAGCCTTGATCCCCAGGGACCACGATCTCTTCTGTGATGGAAGAATCAGGGAACCTTCGTGTGTTTGGAAGGAAAACCTTGCCCTGCTTGGTGTTGAACTGGATTCCCAGATATTCCAAGGACTAGGATGGCTTGAGACTGCTTTTGCCCAGGTTTACAAACCAGCCGAGTTCCTGAAGCAAGGAGGTAACCCTGTTGATCACCCAGAGACTCTTCCTAAGAACATAAGAACCTGCCACGCTGGGTCAGACCAAGGGTCCATCAAGCCCAGCATCCTGTTTCCAACAGAGGCCAAACCAGGCCACAAGAACCTGGCAAGTACCCAAACACCAAGAAGATCCCAGGCTACTGATGCAATTAATAGCAGTGGCTATTCCCTAAGTAAACTTGATTAATAGCCATTAATGGACTTCTCCTCCAAGAACTTATCCAAACCCAGTTACACTAACTGCACTAACCACATCCTCTGGCAACAAATTCCAGACCTTAATTGTGCATTAACTGAAAAAAGTCCAATTTTCTTCCACAGACCTGGCCCAGATCACCCAGTCATCCAAGTACAGGTGCACCAGGATTCCCTCTTTTCTCAACACTGCCGCTACGACCGGCATAATTTTGGAAAATGTTCTGGGGCGGTGGCTAGGCCAAAGCCCAGAACGGATAATGGTGACCCAATACCGCAAAGCATAGGAAGAGTTTGTGTTCTTGACGGATTGGAATATGTAGGTAGGCCTTGGATAGGTTCAGTGAAGTTAAGAACTCTCCAGATTGTATGACCATCATCATGGAGTGTAGGGTTTCCATGTGGAAATGATTCACTCATAGATGTCTGTTGAAGCTCTTGAGGTCCAGGATGGGGCGAAAGGAACCCTTCCTTCTTGGGTATGATGAAATAGAATAATGCCCATTTTCCTGGGGCACAGGCACTGGGATTATAGCTCTCATCCTGAGGAGCCTTAACAGGGTAGCCTCCACTGCCTGTTTCTTGTGCTGGGAGTGGCAAGGAGTTATCATGAATATGTCCCGAGGAGTGCTACGAATTCCAATGCATATCCTTCTTGTATGACCTCCAGTAACCATTTATCCAAAGTGATCTCAACCCATCACAGGTAGAAGAGGGACAGTCGACCCCCTAATTCCTCATTCCAAGGGTGGGTCAGCAAAATTTCATTGGGGGGTTTGGGACGAACCTGAACCCGAACCTGCCCATCTCTTGGGCTGTCTACTACGAAAGGACAGACCTCCTAAGGAGCCAAGACCTCTGAAGTGTCAAGAGCGCTGAGAGCCTCTGGATTGACCCCTCATAGGCGAGGGACACTGTAACTGCTTTCTCTTACCTTCTGGTAGCAGAGGAACTAGAGATTTGCCCCATTTACTGGCCAGCTTTTCCAATTCACTTTCGAAAAGGCATGTCCTTTAAAGGGCATCTTTCTAAGATTTGCCTTGGAGGTTGCATCTGCTGACCAATTCTGCAGCCATAGTTTTCTTCTGGCAGCCACCACTAAGGCCACTCCTCTGGCCAAAGTATGGACCAGATTAGAGCCCACGTCAGCTAAAAAGGCGGCAGCAGATTCCATAACCACTCTGGAATTCACCCCCCCCCCCCCCCCCAATCCCGAGTCATCCACCTCCTGAGAAAGGAGCTGGCACAAACGAGCTACCAGGGCACAATAAGAAGCAATCTGTAAGGTCATTGCTTCTACATCAAAGGAATGTTTAAGGATGGACTCCATCTGTCTATGGGCTGATCTGGGTATGTACAGGGAACAGTCTATCGTGCGCATCCTTTAAGGCCACTCCTCCCTCCACTAGAATAGTTTGCTTCAACAACAGACTAGCGCATCCACTTCAGGGAAACAAATGCTCTCTCGCTGCCAGATCCAGTGGGTATAGAGCTTATAATGCTCATCCCCCTTTAAAACTTGCTTCTGGGGCATCCCATTCCAGGTCAATCAACTCCTTGATGGCTTGTAGTACTGGAAAGTAGCAAGAGGCTTTCCGTAGGGAAACATCTGTGGTACGCTGCAGCACAAGATGGACCGCTCTTGTTTCTAGACGGTGGATTGGCCAAGTTGCCTGTTCTGGTGTCCACTGACCTTGCGTCGAGTGCCGACCACACACTGGCCCCAGCCAGTAAGGCTGGCATCTGTTGTAACGAGTACCCATTGTGGAACCTCGAGCTCTACTCCTTGAAGCAAATGATCCAGGTCGAGCCACCAGGTCAGGCTGTCCTTGGGTAGGGGCGGTATCGGCAGAGGAGCCTGAAATTCCTGAGATACCGGCTTCCAACGGGAGAGTAATGCTCTTTGTAAGGGATGCATGTGGGCAAAGGCCCAAGGCACAACATCTGTCGTGGAGGCCATGGAACCTAGCAACTGGACACAGTCCCAGGCTGTGGGAAGTCGGAGGTCCCGAAAACGCTGAACCTGAGCAAGGAGCGATTGGGCTCGCTCCAGACAAAAAGAGAGCCTGTGCCTACTTTGATGTCGAAATGAGCTCCCAGAAAGTCGAGGGACCATGAAGATTGCTCCCCACAGGCAAAGCAGTGGCTCGCATGCAGCATGGACCAGTGCAATGCTGACTGCGCAGCAAGTGCCATCAGCAAGCGGGATTGGGAGCTGCAATGATAACGTCCTGAGTGCCCCAACTCTGGCCACCTCCAACAATGCGGCGAGCAGCAAAAAAACCAACACTGCTTTCCTGTCCCCCTTTTTTTTTTTAAACTTTATGAAGAACAAGTGAAACAATTACTTCCTTGAAGAAGGGGAGGGAGCTGAACCACCAGAAAGAGCAATTTTGGGTTCCCAACCCCTGCTCATCCTTAACCCTCCAGGGGGGATGGTTCTACCATGACCTGCCAAACCCCCTGGGAGGAATTATTTTTTTTTAAACACATTCAGATACAGAACACAGGTTTTGCACCACCTCTATCTGCTGTCTGGACTGATCTGGGTATGTATAAGGAAAGCTGCCATTTTATACCAAGGAAGCTTCCTTGGCCTTCAGTGAAAACGCCTTCCTTTACCTGTGGGATTTTCACTGGGCTTGGGCAGAGGGGTTGAAGTTTCTTCCACTTTCTCTTTAACTGCTAATTTAGAAGCAGCTTCCGCTTTATTATTTTCTTGTGCCTGCCCCTCCTCTTCTTCCTCCTCTCCATCTGGGAACTCCCACTGAGATTCGCCTGTCTGTTCGTTAACATAGAAATAGCGCCTATGGTCCCTAAATCACAAGAAACAAAAACAGCTTTTAAATTCCATCCCCCAGTAACGACATACTTGATTTAGTACTGTCCCATGACAGCATTCAGCTCTCTCAGGGACGAACCCATGATGGATGCACTGCTAATCACAAAGACAACGCACTGCTTTGAGAGATGAGAAATAATGGCCAAAGTGCTTTGTCAAAGCCACTTGCACCTCGATGGCTTTGTGAATGTAGGCTCTGCCTCAAGACTCCACAAAAAGGAGAGTGAGGCAACAGGTCACTCATTGGTTGGCCAAAAATAACACATTAAAATTCAACAAAAGGACACACATTTGAGTATTAAACGGAGCACTTTTAAGGGAAAAAAACCCCCCCCTCCAGTTTTAACTTTAAAGAAGCAGCCTAGATTAGGGGCAGGATCGATTCCTGCAATGACGTACTGAGATAGCTACCACTTTTTTTTTTTTTTTTTTTAAATGTTAAGAGGGGGGAAAAGGTTCTGGGAGCTGAAAAATAAAAAGAGAAGATCTTAAATTAAGGGGGGGAAGGGAAAAGAAAAACCCAAGAAAAGACAAAATATATATTTGGTCTGACCTGACGCAGGAGAGCAATCCTGTGCTTCGGTCACAGCTGCTGCCGTGGAGCTCTTGGTAACTTCATCGATGTTACAAAGGTGTCGGAGATTTCCAGAAATCCTGAAAAGTGCACACAGCTCTCGCATGCGCTAAACCCCAATCCCACCCTATACAGCGCAATTACACCCAGCAGAGAAGAAACCCATCAACTTTGTCCCATCATGAAATTTTTTTTTTTTTTTTTTTTTTTTTTTAGTTTTTATTTCTCCAATTTTGGCTGGCCCAAAAAAACTTTGCATGTCTTTAGGCTCTGCCTGCCCAGCAAGACGCTAAAACTGCGGTTGTTTTTTTCAGTCTCTGGACAGGTGACGTCACGTCGTCAGGTGGTGATGGTCACAAGTCACGTTTGAGATGTCAAAGGTGAAAGGTGAAAAGGGTAGGAGATTGCGTACCTGTCCCAGTGGCATGACCAGCCCTTAGGAGTGGCGTTAATTTCATACTGTTTTATCTGTTCTGCTGCATCTTGAAGTTTTCGTTTAAGGTAACTTCCATTGAGAGCCCCTTCTCGCCAGTCTGAGATCCGAGTCTAGAATTAACAATTCAAGTAGTCAACATTCTGACAGTATTGCAAATTAAGAGGTTAAAAGGAGAAAACTTAGGCTCAGAATTCAATGGTAGAGCAGCTCATGGTGTTCTGTAAGTATCCTTTAATTGTTAGGACATAATTGCCAAGCTACTCCTACAACAGAGGCACAGGGTCCTTTTCAAGATTACTAAGTTCACAGTTCTAACATGGTCGAGATCCGATTACTCAGCCAACGTGGGGATGAGCTGACTTCTACTTGAATTCTGAGAGGTATACCTTAACATTTATACAAAAAGACACAGTAAGAAAATTAAAGTGATCCAGTAAGGCTTTACTGGCCCATTAATTGTTCTAAGAGAGAAATGACAGATCACTGGTGCACTATATTGTGTTATACCAGATGGGCTTAAGTGGGATCAGTTTAAAAGGATTAGCCCACTGGCTAGAGAGTCCTGGGCTGGCAACTAGGAGAACCTTGTTGGCTCAAGAGCAGTATGGAGGGGTCCTATCTTGAAAAGGTGTACTTCTCCAGTCCTTGGGCAGAAAAGGGATCTGCATGGTCAGATACCCTTTGGGAAGAGAGACAAGATGAAAATCAGGCGGAAAAAAAAAAAAAAAAAGTCCCCCTCGCACACAGCACAAAAATTAAAGGGACTTCCCCTGGCAGCAACAGCAGTGGTGAAACATGGAAGTATCTGTAATGTTTAACTTTATAAAAGCAACAATAAATCAAGCCATATCTTCCCTGTAGTTATTGTACTATTTCCTGCTGCCCAAGATTTGCAGATAGCTTTATCCTTCGGAATGGCCAGCCAGCCTAACAAGCACATTTCCTGTGTTCTACTTATTGCCCATGAGGGCCACTTTCTGGTACAGTAGTTACCATGTCAATAGCTTCCTAAACAAAAAGTAATTACAAAGCTTTAACCATGTGCTCTATATGTACATGCCCAAGCTGCAGCAGGTACTTACAGCTTTCTTTTAGGGAGAAACCCAGCATGAGGATGACACTACATCAAAAACACAAAGCTGCTAGAATCCTGTGAGAGCAGAGAACAGATATACAGGAGGAGGAGGAGGGAGTGTAACATGGATCTGGTGTCTTGGATTACAGAACAGTAATTCCACTGTGACTAAGGGTCCAATTCAGCAGAATGCAAACTTTTAAAGGTAAAAGCCATCTTTTAGCAATTGAACTATATGACTGCAACATAGGCCAGCTAACAAAAAAGATACAGGAACAGACATTCCAAATTTGCTTCAGAATCTGAGAAACCACAAAGAGCATAGATTTCATACCTCTTTGCAACAGAAAGGATCAAGGATATTAGCAATGGTAATAGCACAGCTATCCTTGATAATCTCCATGCTGCGGTATCAGCAGATCATGCAAGGCACGTACCTCAGTCTGTAACAGCAGCACATGGAAGTTGGAAAGAGACTGCCTGCTAATGCCTAGGAATTCCAGTTTACTGGTTAGAGTGTTGGCCAGTTCTCCGATCTGAAACTGCCAATAGAATAAAAAACAAACAAACCAGAAGAAATCAGTATGTAGCAAGCAGAATGTCACTGATGTTACAGAAACAAACAGACAGACTAGCATCTGTTACTGAAATAAGTTGTGCCTGTTTTATTTTAGGGGGCCAGGGACTGAATTCTACAGTTAGTTCCACTACAAAACATTTCCCTTTTCCAGCACCACAAATTACCATCTCTATAGGAACAAAGTATTATCACTCACAGTATTCCTTTACAGATCATTTATAAATATATTGAGAAGCACAGGTCCTTGAGGCATTCTACTGTATACCCTTTTCCACTGAGCAAATTGTCCATTTAATCCTACTCTGTTTCCTGTCTTTTAACCAGTTTATAATCAGCGAAAGGACATCGCCATCTAAAGAGTACGGCGATCCTGATAGGGAAAGCATGTCCATATCTGCTAGGAGACAGATACTGAAGGGCTGAGGTCACTGCAGGGGTGTATCTAAGTTTACATCAGCTTTAAAACCTGTCTCCATCTGCTAGCAGGTGATCACATAACCTATTGGCCCCGAGTCCATCTGGCTACATGCTAGGAATTATTTATTTTTTAAATAAATTATAGATCTCAAATATTTTCATAATTTTCTGACGTGCCAGGCAGGGCCCTCTGTATTTATTACACAGACTGCACCCAGCAGAAGCAAACAGAGCACCACTGGGAGGCCAGAAAATGGGTGGTGATGGGAAAGGAGGGCCCTAAGAAAGACAGGTCTTAATGGCATTATCTTTATTAATTGCCTAATCCGTAGCACTAGGCGATGTACGAAGCTAGTTACTAGATTTCAACAAATAATGCTTGCCTTAAAAGTAACCTCAGAAAAAAAAAAACTGTAGCAATGAACAGAAAATACAAAAGAATTTCCTATTTTATCTTGGTATATCCTTAATCCGTATAAAATTGTATTGTTTAAGGATCAGCACATGCCTGCAGAATATGACTACACGCGCTCTCTTTACCTTCAGATCCTGCTCGTCGTCTTCTTCCAGTTTGGGCTGTACTTTCATTGTCTCTTGCAACGTCTCTGTCTGCATCTCTTTTACTGCACCTTCAGCTGGAGCTGGAGCTGGTGCACTAACTTTTAAAGATAAAAAAAATGTATGTTATGAAAACTTCAATCTTTGGAGTTATCCCATCCCAAATCCCACCCACTTTCTATATTAGCAGACCAGAATCTTAAACAGGTAGAACGTCACCTAGCCAGTAATGTGCTTTACCAGTTTCCCCATTTTTGGGGGTCTCTTGTTCATTTTTGCTGGAACTCCGGCTATTTAATTCAGGACTCGCAGCTCGAACAACCTTCCATTTTCCTCTTTTTGAGGTCGATTTCTGAAGCCCATCCTGAGAAGCTGACTGGCTAACATCTGAACGTGGGCTAGACCCTGCAGAACTGCCATCCCCCTCCTCTAAGGCTCGCAACTCTGCCTGCAGAGGGGAAAAAAAAAAGGCACATGATGAATAGACCAGAGATACACATTGCAACTCTGGTACAAAAGCTCCCTAAGCATGCAACTCCAAGGGTCCCTCCTCCCCCAATTTGCAGTTTAAGCCAATAAAATATTGCTTAAAGGGACAAGGCACTTATGAATGGAGAAATTTAGTCTTGCCTACTAATTACCTTTTTTTGGGTCTGCCAGACCAGTCCAGATGCATGCGATTATGCTCCTCTACCAAAAGATTGAGACAGGTTTGCTGTCACTCCTTATATGCTGATTTCAGCCTGCTAGTATTTTTGTAACAAGCTAAAATGCAACATCTTCCATACCCTCAGTAAACCAGGGAGCTTCCAAAGAATGCAACTTAAGATGCACCTCCAGAGCAAGGACGACAGATAACCAAACAAGGCCAGTTACGGATAATGGTAACCCTCTCGCTTCTGCTCACAAACTTATGAACCAGGGTGGCATATCATCTAAAATCAGAACAAAGCGACATCTGGCAGTCCAGGAGAGTTTTTATACTGGTCTAGCTAGACTCAAGGGAAAGGAAATGAGCAGGTAAGAAATTTCTCTATCCTCATCCAGCCAGTCCAGACACATGGGAAGTACCAAAGCTGAATATCAGACTGGGTGGGAACTGCCAGACCTGTTCTCAAAATGCATGGGCTAAACTCAGAAACCTCCCCAGTTCGAACATCTAGACAGTAATGTCTAGAAAAAGGATGCCCAAGTGGCTGCTCTGTAAATTTCTACTGCCAGCACAAACTGTAGTTCCACCCACAAGCCCTGCACTCTATTAGAATGTGCCCAAAGGCCCTTAGGCTGCAGCACTCCCTTAACAAAATATTCTGAACCAATATCCTGCTTAATCAACTTGGTTATGGAAGCTTTTGAAGCTGCTTCACCCTTCCAAGGGTCATTGAAAAGGACAAAGATGATTCAACTTTCTAAATAGATAAGTCTCTTTCAGATACCCAAGGAGAGCTCTCAGAACATCCAACAGATAAAGCTAAACAATTATCTGAGCACGATTCCCTCTTGAAAGATGGAAGGAAAACCACCCAGTTAAGATGGAACTGAAATATTACTTTAAGTAAGAATAAAAGAACCAGACAAATAGATACACACTTCTGAGAATCTCAGAAAGGGCTCTCTTCAAGACACCTACAACGGTATCTGTCTGGCTGAACAAGGTAACATTCTTCAATGGAATGAGCTATGGACAAAGCTCATAAGACTACATTCAAATCCAAGAGGGAACAAACTCCTTCCTAGGAGGATGGATATGTTAGACTTCCCTTAGAAAACATGCAACATCTAGGTAGCTACCAGCAACTTGCCCTTAATGCGGTCTCTATAACAGGTGATATACCTTGAGTGTATTTTTTTCTAGACCCTCCTGAAGAAAAGCCAAAATTGAAGTCACTGAAACTGTTGCCTAAAGCAAACACCCTCTGCACAGAGGAAGATTTTGGACCCTTTAACAAAAAAAAAACAACCCAAAACAAAACACCCAACAAAACCCACACACTCCACTGGAATATCCTCTCTTGATCAACTAAGCCCTCTTAAGCATCAAGCCACAGAACAAAAAGGAGATGAATTCTTGAGAATCACTGAACCTTGCACCAGGAGACCCCTAGATACCATGAACATGTGTGCCAATCGGGAGTCATCAAGATCAGCCCCCGATGTCATGCCACCTTCTGAATTACTCACTCAACCCACCAGTGGCCACAGAGTCAACATACACAGATCATCTGAGTCAGAACATTTAGGCTTGCTGAATTTCTTTTTTGAGCAGCTGAAAAAGGTTTACCTTCGCATTTCTGCTTGTGGCTATTAAGTCCATGACTGGTACCGCCCATCTGTTCACTCTATGGGAGAAAGCAGATTTGATGGCTCCCACCCTCCTGGATCTAGGGTGTGCTGCTCAAGAAGTCTACCCAAGTATTTTCTGCTCCTGCTGTGAGAGAGCTTTTGACAGCACCCTAGTGTGCTTTTCTACCCACTTTAGAAGCAGACCCACTTCTCCAATCACCTGGTGATGTTTGCCAGGTCCCTGGTGATTCACATACAAAACTGCCATTGCGTTACCTAACAGAACATAAACTACTTGACCCTAAAGAAAAGCAAACTCTTGCAGAGCCCTTCTTATGGCTCATGTCTCTGCCTGATGGACCATTTGGCCTACAAAAGATTCCAAGCTCCTTAAGCCACCTGCCACTGACCGGGAGCACCCCAGCTGAACAGACAGGCATTGTTCATTACCATTATCCAAGCAGTAGTCTCCAGATCTACTCCGACTTCCAAGTTGCCTGCAGGAAGTTGCCAACCCAGACAGGATCCGACTTCCGCTAACAGAAGCCTTGTGAAATATTCTGCGACTAGGAAAACCATCTTGATAGCAAAGACCTTTAAAAGGGCCTCATGTGCGCACTTGTCCATATAATCAAATCCAGAGCTGCTATCAGAGCCCAAAGCTTGAAAGTAATTCTACATTCTGGGTCCCTGCCATCTGCATTTAACCCTGAAGCTTCTGTATCTTTTCCGCCATCATATGAACCGGACCTTTCCTGGTGTTGAATCGAGAGTCCTGGTACTCCTGAATTTGAATGGGTTTCAACTTACTTTTGGCTAAAAAGTTCACTAACTCCTGCAACAGCTGGATCAAACTGGCAGTGAAGCAGCAGCTTTCTGCTGCTAACTTTAGCTGGATCAACCAAGCGCCCAGAGAAGAATATACCAAGATTCTTTTGACACACAGCAGCAGCCACCACTACTGCCATCTTGAAGAAGGTTCTCTGAACCATAGACAATCCAAAAAGGGAGTACTTGTAACGAAGTCATCCCTCAGGACTGTAAACCAGCGAAATCTCTTGACATTGGAATGGACCCACCTACACAAAAACCCTACTAATCGAATGCCTATTTGGAAATCCAGAGGACAGATTCCAAAACGTTAATTTAAATTCTCATCTCAACCATCTTTCCTGTATCCCTCCCACCCACCCTCTCACCCCATGAAAGGCTGGGCCTTAAAAGGATGGCTATGTTGAGAGACTGAGGCTTTTCCAGGCCTTTGGCTTGCATCCCATGAGTACCTCTAAGCGTGTCCTAAAGAAGCCCAATTCTCCCAGTTCCCTATCAAGCTTATCCAGATCTTCCCCAAAGAGAAAAACTGCTCCTTAAAACGGAAGCTTTACCAAGGATTACTTGGACATAATTGGAATCCTCCACCCAGTATCTCAATCATAGTAGCTGGCAAGCTGCTACTATAGAGGCCATACTATAAGCCAAAAGTTCAAATGAAATCATGAGGCAATGGCTTAAAAAAAAAAAAAAAAAAGTGATGCTCAACTACAATTACGGTAGGTCACCTTCTCAAATTTCCAAGACTTCTGGTGCTGCTGAGTTCAACGCAGGCATGCCCTGACAACAAAACCCCTACAGATGTTTGATATGCTAATCTGGAGGCTTCAAATGTTTTGCTGACCACAGACTGAATCTTCTGATCCTGTGCATCCTTAAGGGTTATACTTCCCTCCACACAAACCAAACACACCTAATTGAGTGGTTAATTTCTCCTTGTCCTCTGCAAGCAGAAGATAAAGCTTCCCCATAGCTTTTCCAACTTTCAAGCTGAAATCCAGAGTATCCCAAGCTGCAGAAATGAATTCTGTAATCATCTGATGCAGGGGAAAGGCCTGTGTGTGCTTCTCTATGCCTTGTGAGATAGGGTCTGCTGCCTTCCTTTCTTCACTTTTATCTGACATGTTCAGACCTACCAAGGCCTAAACAATTAGGGAAGACAACTCTTTCTAGAACAAACAGATCAGAGATTCATCCTCTACCCTGGAAGAAAATTCACCATCCTCAAGATCAGGGGTGGCCAACTCCAGTCCGAGAGCCACAAACGGGCCAGGTTTTCAGGATATCCATAGTATAAACAATGGAGGCAGTGAATGCAACTCTCAGAGTTTGTGGATATCCTGAAAGCCTGGCCTGTTTGTGGCTCTCGGGAACCAGATTTGGCCACCCCTGCTCTAGATCACTCCTCTGGTCTTCCCTGACATGCCAGACTTGAGAGGACTCCTCCAAATGTCTCTCTTCCTGAGGCCTCTTCCTTACAGAACCTTTGAAAACTCCTTGAGGAGACACCGGACCAGGACTCCCAACAAAATGCCTGGTGCAATAAATACAGGCATTCCAAAAGACATGTAAGTTATAGACACTGAGGGAACAAATGCCGCAGCACACCAGCAGCCCTGAAACCAAGCTCCCTAAAGAACTCTGCCTTTCTTCAGGGACAGCAGCATTGGAGGCCTCATTTCAGGCTCTCTAGAAGGAGCAAGTAGCTCCAAAATGACCATGGTTCCCGCTGCAGCAGTCCCTCCTCAGATCCAGTACAGCCATGGACAAGTCTTCCTCGAGCCCTACTGAACATCCCATTTTCCTTCCTTCTGGCATTGGCAGCACACATTACCACTGCCTGCATGTAGTGGTAGTGCATGTAGTGCGAGGTGAAGCCCGCATGGCTACAAGGACTGCCACACTTGCCGTGCATGGGTGGGCCAGACGTGGTTTCCTGCCTCTCCTGGAAGGTACTCACAAGTAGCTTCCATGTGGCAATCGCCACGGCACCAAAAAGAAAGTTATTCCTTGCCTGCTAATTTTCGTTCTTGTAGTACTGCGGATCAGTCCAGACAGTGGGTTGTGTCTCCCTTCCAGCAGATGGAGTCAGAGAAAAGCTTGAAGGGTGCTCTCTTACAGCCTTGAGCGCCCTCTGCATCCCTTCAGTATTGAGTATATCAAAGCAAGAAGAAACCATGGAATGGATCAAGTAAACCAACTTCAAACTGTAATTATGTACAAGACTGTTCTGATTAGAAACTGTAGTGAGAACAAACTTGCAAAAAGAACCATTGGCAATACACGAACAGTCCTCATACTGTAATCATTTGAGCTGATATTCAAAAGTACTGTGAGACGATCCCAAAACCCATATCTACTCTTAGGGTGGGTGTCTGGAGTGATCCGCGGTAGTACAGGAATGAAAATTAGCAGGTAAGGAATAATTATTTTCCCTGTACATACTCGGATCATCCAGACAGTGGGATGTACCAAAGCTTCCCTACATATGGTGGGCCCCAGATAGCCCTGCTCGAATGACCTGAGCACCAAAGGAGCCAAAACTCGGTGATTGGAGATTTAAGCGATCGTGACGTGCAAAGGTGTGCAACGATTTCCAGGTAGCTGCTACGCATATGTCCTGCAGCAAGACTGCCTGGTTTTCTGCCAAGGAAGCTGCTTGAGCAGGGAACGAATGAGCCTTGATGCCCTCTGGAGGTGGCTGACCAGCACCAACTTACACTGAAGAGATTGCTTCCTTTAACTAGCGAGCAATTGTGGTTTTAAGAAGCCTTGTTCCCCCTTTTGGGTCCAACTCCACAGGACAAAGATGGTCCGATAGGCGGAATTCATTCGTAACCTCCAGATATCGAATTAGGACGCGCTTGACATCGAGCTGTCTAAGTTCTCTGGGATCCTCTTCAGGGAAGGATGGTAGTTCCACCGATTGATTCAAATGGAAGGCAGAGACCATCTTTGGCAGGAAAGATAGAACTGTGCTCAAGGATACTCCCGAATCTGTGAAACGGAGGGAAGCTCCCTGCACGACAAAGCTTGAAGCTCCGAGATCCGGCAGGAAGAACAAATTGACACCAGGAAAACTGTCTTCAGAGTGAGGTCTTTGAGGGTAGCTCTACTCAGCGGCTCGAAAGAATGACCACCTAGAATCTGAACTCATTTAGAAACCGGACTGTATCAGGATGTGATAAAAGAGGAGCTCCATCCAGGTGACTGATGAGAGAACCAAGGGCTGCACCCGAACCCCTCAGGGAATTGTATGCCAAGCCCTTCTTCAGGCCTCGCAACCAGGACCGTGAGGAAGAAGGTCTTTGAGAGGTTGATCTTGACTGTCAAAAACGCCGCTGACCCTGGAATCGGCTTCTAGAAGAATTGAACGTTCTGGAGGTCAGAGGACGATCCTCCGGCAGCTTATGTACTTTGTTCTCTCCCAGGGATTTGATGAGTTGCTCAAGATCTTCAAACAGTAATTTGCCTTTGAAGGGGAGACATCCCAGCTGAGTCTCAGATGAAGAATCAGCCGACCAATTACGGAGCCAGAGGAGACACCTGGCAGAGACTGCTGATACCACTGATCTGGCCAAGACGGGAATAAGTCGTAAAGCGTTTCCGCTCCATAAGCTATTACTGCCTCTGGGCATTCCGCCTGTTGCTCTTCCTCTTGTGGCAGGTCTCGAGCACTGAGCAGCTGTTGGACCCATCTGAGACCTGCGCGCTGCATTAAAGAGCTGCACACTGTGGCTCTCACCCCCCAAGGCTGATACCTCAAAAGGATTTTTGAGGTAGACTTTGAGCTTCCGATCTTGGAGGTCTCGGAGGGCGGCTCCACCCGTGACTGGGATGGTAGTCCTTTTTGTGACCGCCGATACTGATGCGTCTACCTTGGGGACTTTGAGGAGTTCTAGGAATTCCTCCGGGAAAGGATAGAGCTTGTCCATAGCCCTTCCGTACTCTCAGGCTAGACTCTGGCAAATCCCATTCTCTGGATAGCAATTGAAAGAGCATAGGATGAAACGGAAATGTTTTTGCTGGTGGACGCATTCCGGCAAAGACAGGGTCCCCTTTCGTGGCCCCCGTACTGATGCCAGGTGGATCCTGTGGAGCCTCAATATCCAATTCTGCTAGGACATGGGGGATGAGAGGATAGAGTTCATCCCTCTGAAACAGGCATAAGACCCTAGGGTCATTCCCTTCCATGTGCATGTGAGAAGTCAGATCATCCTGGGGAGAAGGATCCGGATGGGGGATCACCCTGACTCGAGAGGATCCCTGAGGAGATACAGTGGACCCCTGAGGAACTGCAGTGGACTGCAAAGGATCTGTCAATCTAATCACCTTAGGAGGAGGGGGGGCCTGAAGATGCATCCTGGCACTGTTCCAAACTGGCCAAATAAGCATTGTGCAAAAGAAGCACAAAATCTACTAAAGTGGAGGTCCCCTGGCATTTCCCCATGGCCCAGGGGGTTAACCAGAGTTAAAACCGGTGGGGAGGGAGAAAACCCGCAGTCTGAATCCTCATTTTGGCTACCTAGGAGCACTCCAGCTCTGAAAACAAAATGGCCACCATTCCCGTGTTAGACGGGATTGGGGCTGGCCCCCCAGTGAGCAGTCGCGTCTAGGAGCGCAAAGCCGAATGTCCAGTCGGCCTCAAGGGACCGTCCCCGCCGGGGAGGCACCTCGAACAAATGCCTTCGCGGGAGAGCCACGTCCTGGGCTCTCCGCAGGCAGCACATCGTGCTGAGCGCAGCATGGGGGAAGGGAAAGTCTGATAATAAATGAGAAACACCCCTGGAGCCTGGCAGGAGCGGGTAAGAGAACCTCCGCTCAGAAAACGACTTGGCTTTTTACAAAAAGCAGAAGAATGTCGCGTCTGCTAGCGCTGCCCCGAAGAAAGAACAGCATGCTGTCGTGAGGGGAAAGAGGTTGGACCACCAACATTCACCCCTAGAAGTCAGACAAGCCTGAGAAGGAAAAAGTACAAAAACTTACCAAATCTACTCTGAAAAATGCCAGGTAATACTGCTACCAGTTCTGCTTGCAAGTTTGGAAGTGACTGAGAAGCCAGAAACCCATTTTTTTTTTAAACTTGATCCATCCAGACAGTGAAAATTTAAGAAGGAATGAGAGAGAGAAATCTAAACTTCTATCCTGCTGTAACTGAAACCTTCATCTGCTGGAGTCAGAGAAATACTGAAGAGATGCAGAGGGCGCTCCAGGCTATAAGAGAGCACCCTTCAAGCTTTTTTCTGACTCCATCTGCTGGAACTGAGACACAACCCACACTCTAGACTGATCCGGATACGTACAGGGAAAGTTGGCTCTGCCTGCTGACCTCTCTCCACTGCATAGATCTCTTCCTTCCTTTTTTTAAACAAACAAACTGATCTACTACTTCAGTAAAATAAGGCAACCAATAAGGGAGCAAAGTATGGGAAAGAGGAAGGGGAAAGGAGAAGATACAGCAGGCCAGGCTGAAGTTCTACAGTCAGTCACCCCCTCCCATTGTGCAACTTAATACCCAGTTGAAGTCATCTAGTCCAGGCTATGCTCAACTATGGCAGGCCAGCCCTAAAGAGACATGTTGCTCCAGAAGCAGCCAAATCCTCTTAAATTCCTCTTCACTGAGCTTAGGCTTGGCTTCTGCTTTCAGCATGGAAATCCTGCTTTCCATCTGCTGGAGACAGAATATTGCCAGGCTGTGGTCAGCAGAGGACCATATAAGGGGTGATGTCAAACCTGTGGTTGTCTGCTTCCACTGGTACGGGAGCATACAGCCCAGGTGATCTGGCCCAAGGAAGAGAATCAAATTTATTTTGGTTTTGCTTAAAGTTTCCAGTTGGGAACCTTAAATATTATAGAAACCTACTTTCCTAGCTGGTTGTCAAAGCAAGTTAGCCAAGAAATGAGGATAGCAGAAACTCTTGCCCAAGATAGTGGTGATCCTTAGAGAGCAGGTTCTGCATACCCTGGGTATGTGTGAGTATACATGTGTGTAAACACATCAGAAATCCAGGACTACAGAATTTGACAGGAAAGAGCATAAGAGCATGCCATACTGGGTCAGACCAAGGGTCCATCAAGCCCAGCATCCTGTTTCCAACAGTGGCCACTCCAAGCTACAAATACCTGGCAAATACCCAAAAACTAAAGTCCATCCCAAGCTACTGATGCAATTAATAGCAGTGGCTATTTTCTAAATCAACTTAATAGCAGGTAATGGACTTCTCCTCCAAGAACTTATCCAAACCTTTTTTTAAACACAGCTATACTAACTGGGGCATCAAAATCATATTAGGACTCTTACCTTTCGCCTCTCCAACACCATCTCCAGCTCATGAGTGTCTTGCTCCTCCTCCTCCTCACTCTCTCCGGACTGTACCACACTGCACACATCATCCTGAGAAAGATCCTCCAAACCACGTATTGCAACTTCTGGTTCTTCACTGGCAGTTTCAGCTTCCACTGCCTCTTGTCCCACTTCTGCTCCTTTACAAATTACTTTTCTTCTCCAGCGCTCCTCTTCCTCCTTCACTCCCTTAGGCAACAATGGAGCCAGCAGAGAAGCCGCTACCCCTTTCTTTTCCTCTTCACTGTTAGAAAGAGCCTGAACAGCTTCGTTCACCTCCTAAAAAAAGGAAAGCAGACTGACTGACTTTGCCAGGACTCCTCTCCACACCACTCACTACTTTATGCTTTTCCTACTACATGCTCTCATGTTCCACTTGCTCTCTACCACTAATGCTTTGCAGCAGCACTCTGCCCGCACCACGTGGTCCCCCTCCCCCCACTGTTTAGCTAATACCTTGCAGATTAACTCATGTTAAAAGGGTGTAGAACATAAGACCTACGATCCTCTAGACCAGCCATAAAATTTCAATCCTGTTTTTAAGAATGACCTTGATGAAGACCCACGATAAAGAGCTAACAGGAATATTCATCATTCTTTCCTCACGGATCCTACTAGGCTTCCTGTACAGCTGGTCGTCTTTTCTCCTGTCAGACAAAAAGGAGTACAGCTACAAACAGCATTAGGAAAAGTGAAATTCTCGCCTTTTATTTCAGGATTTATACTAGTTACCCTTTTCTCTCTCTTGTGCTTCCTTCCAAAGCACTGGTGTGGCTCTGAGATGAAGACCTAACTTTCTTCTCTCTGCAGCAAAAGCTCCTTGCCCATAAACCAGTTTGTTTCCTGGTCAGGGAACCATTTATTCCAAAGCTCTGTGGTAGTAGGGACTTCTAAACAAGAAGGCATTTATGTAGCAGGAAGGGAAAATTGCATAACAGTTATTGTAAATGTGTCATTTTTTCTTCTAACCTTTCAGCATTTCTGATTTTTTTTTCCTTTTACTTCTGTCGTTTCAGTCTTTCCTGTAACTTCATTTTCTGATCTTTTAATGAAAATTCTCTCAAAAGGTCTTCTTTTTATGTTTCCTGTTGCTGTCTCATTTTCTCTTACCTATGCCCCTCAGTCCTTTACCTACTCTAGTCTCTCTCCCATGACCCAGGATAAAAATATGCAATAGTTTGAGGCTAGGAGGCAGCTTGTTTCCATCAGTTTCAGCCTCTCAAGTGTCTATAGTAGGAGTGGCCAACTCTGGTCCTCAAGAGCCTCAAAGAGGCCTGATTTCCAGGATATCCATAATGAATGTGAATGAGAGCTGCATACAATGTAAACAATACATACATATATCTCTCCTGCATATTTCACTGTGGATATCCTGAAAACAAGACTTGCTTGGGACTCGAGCACCAGAGTTGGCCACCCCTGATCTATAGGAATTTGTGCAATATGTCAAGGCCTTTGTTTTCTGCAGCAGCAAAGCTGGGAAATCTTTTGCAGGATAGTGGTATTTACACAGTTGTCCATAACATCACAACAATGCCAAAACTTCTCTTACTTTTTGAAGTTTTAAATATGTTCCTTAACACCCCCCCCCCCCCAGCTTTTGCAAGGTGTGTGGATACTTTTCCCATCAGTTTCCTCTGTATCCCATCCTCTCCCTCCTGCATCTTGCTAATACTTGATGTGTCACATCAGAAAAGATGTGGTTTTATTCCAGCCATTCACACCAACATACCTGAAATCAGTCTGAGTCACTCTTCGTTTGCTAAGAGGTACACATCCTCTGCTATGGTTTCTTACAATACAGCAGACGAACAATCACTAGTGTGACTGCATAATACGGCAGAAAGGATAAGTGTATGGCAGACAGCGAGAGATTTCAGAGTAGTCCACTTAAATCAGGACTGATCTGGGTACATACAGGGACCTGGTTATTGGTCTTAATATTGTTACCCTGAAAACCATACCCATTTTTGGACCTCCAGGACACGAGTTGTATACCCTTATGTTAGGCCATCATACTCAAGATGGCTGAAATGTAATAAAACTGTGATGCATCTAAGTTCAATTCCCCCCCCCCCCCCCCCAAGAAATACTTTCTATATTTCCCCACAGCAATGAAATACAAGCAATCAGGCCCGAAATACAGCTGGGCTGCTACTGACCTTCTTAATCTCTTTTTTGGTCTGAGCAGGCCTGCTGGTGGCAATACTAGCAGCAGCAGCCGCCTCCGTTTTCTCTTGAGAATACAAATCCGTGGATACCATGTAACTCTCTTCAGTATTACTTGTGACAGAGCTAAAATGAAACAGTAACATCTTCAAAACCCCCACAGTGTACTGTCAACACACTACCTAAAATAGATTTAAGTTCTGACTAGTGGCAACAGTCCTAGCAAATTCCTCTTAACTATGTCTGTCATTCAAATGAAACTACCACTACAAGCAAGCCTTTACCCCAATCAGAAAATTAACGTACACCTAAGCTATCTCAGGCCACCTGTAAAAAAAAAAATAAAATAATAATAATAAAGTATGACAACTAATTGAGCTCACCCAATTGCAGTTTTCATATTTCAAAGCATTCTTACCTTTGCCGGTAATCCTGCATCCCTTGAATCTGGGCTGCCAAGTAATGTGGCAGCTCCCAAGTAACCTCGTTCGTTTGAATGTTCCAGTAATAAAAACATCCTGTGTTTTCATCCCAGACTTCTTGCCAATCTCCCATTTCAACCCCCACTGGTAGAAAAAAACAACATACATTACCAAGATTATACGGCACACCAAGTGGCATTTACACAGGCAGTGTGCACATCAAGCAAGAGACTCCGTGAGCCAAAAGCAGTACATAAAGCTATGCAGCGTAGCACCCCATCTTAAGCCTTCTATAGGAAGAGAGGATGCCCTGACTTCACAGGGTCAGATCGTTACTCAAGAAGACCAAAACACTTCATGGGAACTGCAGAAAGAGAATCTGAGGCCCTTATATCATAAATTACCTATGGTAAAGGGAGGCAAAGCACAAATTCTCAATACAGAAACAGTAAGTGATTAAAGGTCAAGTGCAGAGCCTGCTGCTTCAGAGCTAAAAAAGAAAAAATTACAGGCCTGCTGGAAAAAAAAATTATATTTTTTTCTGGTCAGCAGACAGGACCAGAAAGACAGGCAGTGGGGGGAATTAACAGTAAAGAAAGTGTTCCAAGCCACAACATACAAAGCAACAGGTGATGAAAAAACAGTCAAAGCCAAACACAGCAGAGCTCTAAATGCAAAACTACATTTCTAGACGTCAAACACTTCTTTGGGATTGGGAAAAGGGGTGCCGCACAATAAGTCATAGACTCGTTAAGATGCATCCATTAAACAATGCACTATGAAGGCAAGCAGTCCCTTTAACACACCAGTTCTTACCTCCTGCCAGTGAACACTGAGTATCATACTGCCATGCAGCCTCCTGGGCAGGCTCTGCACCATTCTGAGTGGCTGCAGGAAGCCCAGAAAATGTATCCTTAGGCTCAGGACGAGGTGGAGTTGGAGGTGGAGCTGTGGAAGCAACAGTAGAAACACCAGGTGGGGCAGGAGCTGTGATGGCATCAATTTCCTGGCAAAAGAGAAAAGTATGTAATGTTTATTAAACATGAAACATTTAGTAAACATTGAAAAAAAAGTGTTAAACTGCAGAGACTAGCATCAGAGGGAGACGTGAGCAAAGGAAGTCCTCCTTGGTACCTACATGAAAGGGTACATCTGGGCCAGAACATCCACCCACTGATCATTGCTCCCCCCACCACTATAGGAGCTGAACTCTTGGGAAGCCTTTCCAGAACACTGAATTTCTAGCCAACAATAAATCAGAGACAGTTAAAGAAGTGCTGAGAATTGTTCACTTTGGAAACAAGACTCCTCATTCACCATATGCGAGGTGGCTAGAAAAAAAAAAAAAAAAGCAGTACATTTCCATATCTTGACAGCCAGCCAGGCACAGAGTAGCAGAAGACCTGGACATGTGAATCACCACATGAACAAGTCAGGAAACAATACCCTATTTGGGAGGCAAAGACTTTAAAATTCAATTTAGGTGTGAATGCCACCACTATTAGTTGGAAAGTGTCATTCACTTCCTATTCCCTAACTTATATCTTTGCTTCCACAGAAATGTTAACTTATGAGTGATATTTGTGTACATATCTGACATGCATGACTGACAACTCTATGCCACAGATCTGTGCGACAAATCACCACAATATGAAATAAAGAGCCTCTAGCTTCCAATGTAGGGCCATGGGGTATGATACAGGCACTGCAGATGGGCTAATAACAGACTTTGGTTCCAGTCCCAGACCAAAGCAGGGCTGAAGATGCAACACCAAGCTGGCTCAAATGGGCTCATGTGCCAAGATTTGAAGGGAATCGAAACTTGTGTCTAAGAACATAATTTAAGAACTTAAAATACCATGCTGGGTCAGATCAAGGTCCATTGAGCCCAGCATCCTGTCTCTGACAGTGGCTAGTGCAGATCAAGCATGCCCGTCAGATGCTCAATAGTTGATATATTTATTGTATCTCATTCCCATGGATAAGCATTGCTTTTCCCAAGTCTACCCGGCTAATAACTCTTTATGGAGTTTTCCTTTAGGAACTTGTCCAATCCTCTTTTGAATCCTGTTAGTTGCCTTGACCACAACCTCCATCAACATATTCCATAGCCTATTGAGATGGCTGTGGATGGGATGGAAAATAAAGTGAAAAAAAATAAAGAAAACCCTTGGGTAGTTCCAAATACAGGCTCATTGCACATAAGCCCAGTTGTGTTGTTTCAATGAAGCCGGAAGCCCCAAACGAGGCTTCTGGTTTGCTTTGTTAATATATAAGGCTTGGAGTAAAGTGCATGGAAGGGCAGTTACTACCCTTAACAGAAACATAGGGGTATTCTGCAAGAGTTGCTGCCATAGGAAATTTGCTGGGCAGACTAGATGGACCATTTGGTCTTTTTCTGCCGTCAATACTATGTTACTATGACATCACTCAGAGGTCACAAAAAAAAAAAAAACCAAACACCCCCAAAACAAAAAAAAACCACACCCACACCCAGCATTCCTACTCACTGCTAAGAAGTTAGCCAGAGTGCTATCAATATCTCCTGTTGGATTCCCATTTGTATTCACTACTTGTGTTGATTTCTCAGGAGTCTCATTGTCTTCATCATCATCACTGTCTGCATAGGCACCGAGTAAACATAAACCACCTACAAAGAACAAGCAAGATTTGTGTCTGCTGACCTTCTGAGCTCAGATAAAATGAACGATATATTCTGACCCTACCATGGAGGCAGTGGTAAGAACCCATGTCTTAATGCCTCCCACTCAAAAAAAAAAAAAAAGAGACCCCCAAACAAGATCACACACAAATCTACTACTTATTACTACAGTGCTACTAGATATATATATATATATATATATACACATAAGAGACAGTTCCTTCTCCATAGAGTTTAGAATCTAGTCAAGATAAACACACAAGACAAATAAACTTTATGAATGTCATTAATTATAGAAATCTGTAGCCAAGACACTGACAAATCTCTGTACTGTATTTACAATACAGCAAGGGTGGCCAACTCCAGTCCCCGAGAGCCACAAACAGGCCTTGTTTTCAGGATAGATTTGCATACACTTCTTCCATTGTATGCAAATCTCTCTCATCCATATTCACTGCGGGTTTTGTGGCTTTCAAGGACTGGAGTTGACTACCTCTGCAATATGGTTTCTATACCCTATTTCTTGTAAAGAACAGATCTTCAGCTGTTCTAACATCCCTTGATCAGTTTAACTCAGCCTCTTTATGTCTACCTCAAACAGGGGAAAAACAAGGAAGTGATGCAGACAGGAAAATATGTAAAATGACATGAAATATTTCTAGAGATTAGTGAATACATTATGATTAGGTGTACATTTTATCAAAAAATATGAGCATAACCTAGAGTTTCACATAACTCTAGGAAAATGTCATATGATCTCATTTAAGAGGGCAATGCCACACCATGCTGCATTATAGGGGGGACAAAAATTCTAATATTAAAACATGCAACCCAGGTTATGTAACAGTGTAAAGGGAGGTTGCAATATAAATGCTGGGGCCATTCAAAAGTGAAATTTCATAATTTGTATATTTTACTTTAGTCATGTCATTCTAGTAAAGATTTACATGTACTGTATTAATTTATTTGGTAATACTTAGCTGCTAATATTCAACTTCATGCGCTAAAAAGACTTTTCTGTCCTTTAAAGCAAAATATTTAATGCTCTTGCTTCAGCATGTTTCCTTATTGGGGGTCAGATAGCAGTAAACCCACTCCTTTTTCCCACCATTGTACAGGTTCTTAATCTCAGCCAAAAGGCTGAACAGATTATCCTTAGCTCATATTTTATTTATTTAAAAATGTTTGTATACCACCTTTACAAATAGAGATTTTCTACACTGCATGGCTCCATTGACAAAACAGCAATCTGGTGTTTTTTGCCAGCCTGTGGAACTGCCTTCCATAGATAGCTTGTGCTTTTGACACAAAGACCCACAATCAAACTTATACTGTACCTGTAGGTTTGACCACTGCAGGCTTTGCCACTGTGCTGGTTAAACTGGGGGTGCTTTGAGCAACTTTTGGAAGGTCTCCAACCACTTCCTGTTCATCTGAATGAGAGTAAAATTAAATTAAAATTCCAACTTTATGCCTAACCTCCTTTAGAGTTAGAAAATGCTACCATTGACTACATAGAGCAACTCGCAGCAAAAGACACCCAAAAAACAAAAGCGTTAAAGCCAGTACAAGAATTTGACATGCCATTGCCCCCCCCCCCCCCAGGAAGAAAATGCTCTTCACACCAGCTAAACACTCTACCTCCTTGCAACCACAATATCCTCTGCTCGACAATAAATTATTTCCTCCCCCTCCCTTTATTCTTTGGCCTCCATTACCCCAACGTCACTTACCCTCTTCCACCACACACCCTCGCCTGTTAGCAGTTCCATCCCCTTTGTTCCCGCCCTGCGCTGCCGCTCCCTTCTCCTCCTCCTCATACCGATCCCCTCCACCCCAGAGCGGCCCAGCCACTCTCAGGGCCTAGGCGGCCTCGCTGAGGCAGGCAGGCACGCGCGCGCCCTACCAGGGCCCTGGGCGATTCCCGGCCGCCTTTCGGCGCCTCTCACCTTCGGACGCGGAGTCCGCGTCCTCCCGTGCGGTTAAGCCGCCCACTCCGCTGCGGGGTCCCGGTGGGGAGAGCCGGAGGATTGGCCGCCGGCCCGAAACCAAACGCGATTTCTTCCCCATGGAAGCGGCGAAACGACAGCCGGAGAGGCGGACTACGCCACAGCGCGTAAGGTATAAATTATTCAGGACCTGACGGCCCTGCGTCACAAGCGCACGTTTGTGTCGTCATCCAACAACGCGCCGAATACCTGCGGGGGGGCGGGACGACGTTGCGTCCTAGAAACTCATTGGATGGACGGGCTGCTCATTATGTAATGCGGAGTGTCATTGGTTTAGAGATTCCACGGAGCCTGGCTTTTGTGGCGTTACGATTTTTTTTTTACTGGTATTGCAATATTGAATATTACATTTCAGGAAGTTGAGAAAGAATGCCTAATACAAATGGTTGAAAAGGGAACCAAGCAAGTAATTAAGTGCAGATGTTACGTTTTTGGTTTGAGATAAGGAATGTTTAAAGACTGACACTATGGTCTTTTCTTAAAGATTAATCATGGCATTTTCTATTCAATTACTAGGATGGTTCCTTTGTTAGATAATTTGAGAAGACTATTGACCTGATCTTTAGAGGTAATTATGAAATGGTATTACAGGTTGCGGGAGGGGAAGTGACATTATCCTTTCTAGCGTGTAGCCAGATGGACTCAGGACCAATGCTCGCCTGCCAGCAGATAGAGATGAAGTTAGGGTTCAAAGCTGACTTCACCCTTGATAGACCCCAGCAGTGACCTCAGCCCTTTAGTATTTCTCCGTCTCCAGCAGATGCAGACATGCTTTCCCTATGGGGATCGCTGTACTTTTTGGAAGAAGAAATTCTGCTTTTAAATTGGAGAAAAGATTGAGCCCCGCTCTCCTACGGTGATACCTAACAGTCCCTCCCCCAATTGAGAATTCCTGAGGTGATGTCCAAGATCCCTCAGAGGTGTGCCTTGGTCCCGGCATGGACTTTGCTGCTGAAGTAGCGGGTGCAGGAAGCCGAGCGTGGCAGTGACAGCTAAAGCCTTCCCCTGCAGCTGGACACTGTCTCTGTACTCAGCCGGTAAGTGCTGAGTCTAGCTAAGTAAAAAAAAAGAAGAGGATTTCCACCCGATTCAGAGACATTGGAAGGGTTTCGGTAAGACACCTCCAGTCTCCTCAGCGCGCTGTACCAACGTCGTTTCTGAGCCTGTTGGGGTAAGGGGAAGTGGGCTTCTGAGCAGCCCCCAGTGGGCTAAGCCCTGCTTTAGGCTTGGTTGACACACTGCATGGGAGGCCGCGGCAGCGCCATCCTACTTGCATTTTTGTATCTGTAATGCCGACCATAGAGTTTCAGTATGCACAGTGCGTGTTGGCTCTGTGCAAGCGCTGTGCGCATAACATCGTGCACATGCATACTTACACAACTTACTAGGCACAGATTACAAGTAAAGCTGGGCGCATGGACTGTGTGTGTGCCTCACTGCGGCCTGCGTTGGCGCCCAAAATCTGTGCGCATAAAATTTTAAGTGCGAGCCATCTGAATACGCAGTTACCATTGCCAATGGCTCCGGCAGCAAAGAAACATAAGCACCTTTCTCTCTGCACTGCTTATCATATTAGGGCTGCACAGTCTGACTTGCATTCTTGCTTATGTCAGCACTATGTGGAAGGCCCAGACTTTGCTAATCCCGGCTCCCCCCATTCAGAGGATGGGTCAGCCACAGCCTTAACTGGAAGTATCCTGGATCTGAGTAACCCCGGGTCTGGGTCATCCATAGGAGAGGGAAATTTAGCAGCACTTACCCCAGTACCTCCTGGGCTAGGCATGAACCTGGCCGCCTTCTCTTGGGTGGAATTCTTTCAAGGCCTTCAAGCCTTCATACAGGCGCAGTCTGCTACCTCACTTGCTCCTGTCTGGACAGAACCTCAGCCGGTAAGCCTTCCCTCTACTAGTCCTATCAGCGGACCTTGAGAGGGCTCGCCTGATGAAGCAAGAATATTTGGCAGCAGTAATTGCAACCTTACTCCACACATGGAAGTTCTCTACGTCCCTAGCATATGTGCGGGTCTGGAGAGTATTTTAGGCCTGGTGCGAGGAACACGGTGTTTCCCCTTGGACGGTCAAAATCCCACTAATTTTGGAATTTTTGCAGAATGGCTTGAATAAAGGTTTGACCCTTAATTCCTTGATGGTCCAGGTAGCAGCTCTCTCCTGTTTCAGGAACGAGGTGAACTGAACCCGCCTGTCGGCTCATCCAGACATGGCCTGTTTTCAGAAAGGGGTGAAGCACCTTGTAGAATCTTAATCTAGTATTGGAGTTTTTGGCAGAGCCCTCCTTTTGGCCAATGTGCAGTCTTTCTTTGCATTTATTAACCCTGAAAACAGTGTTCCTGGTGACTATATGCTTGGCCCGTCGCATCTCTGAACTACAGGCATTGTCGTTTCGGGAAACATTCCTCCAGATGTCTCCAGGAGCATTACAGCTTCGTACCTTTCCATCCTTCTTGCCCAAGGTAGTCTTGAAGTTTCATTTGAATCAGTCCATTTTTCAATGAAAAATTTATTACTATTACTGTTATTTGTACTTGATATCTTGTATGTTAATGAGTAATAAATAGTGGAAACTTTAAAAATTTATGGATTGCAAAAAAAACCAAAAACGACAAGATAAAAACTTAGAAACATTCTCTGGTTTTTCTATGAGCAGAATGCATAAATAAAATTGATTACACATCATCACCCAGCCTTATTGAATTGATTTGTAGAATCATCTGCAGTTTATAACATTGTACACTAGATGGAGCCAGTCATTAAGCAATCTTATATGGCTTTCTGATCAGATACAACTTATTTATTTAAAAAAATGTATATTTTGCTCACGCCACTGTTTGGGTGGATCACGTAAACATGAAAAATCTAAAAAAACAAAAAGACTACAATAAACCCCAAAACACATGACATATTCATGCAAAAATGAAAATTCATATAAAAAAATAAAAGACCCACAAGTTCTTAAACACTGCTATAAATACAAAATATTGGTACCAGTACAGATATCACCTAATCTCAACTATATTAAATAAAGAGCACCCCTGAAACTGCAAATTGACACTTGTTCTCATCCCTCCAAATCAAAAGCTTGCTTAGAAACGAAAGTTTAGAGCTTTCTTGAACGACTTAGTACATGTTATAGACCACAAATACTCAGGAAGAGAATTCCACAGAGTAAGACCTGCCACTGAAAACGCTTGCTCTCAAGCTTCTGCTAGGTGGACAACGCTTAACAAGAGAATTTTGAGAAGGTTGCGACGAGTGGATCTCAAAGCACGTGTCGGTAGAAAAATACTAACAAGTAATTGTGATAATGATTAAACCCCTGTGTGTGATCAGATAAAGTATAATCTAATGTTACTAAAAGAATTGTAAATATCTTTATGTACAAAATTCTAAGTTCCTAAAAAGCATTCGGTTTTATATTTCTTCTGCAGTTTTTTTTTTTTTGGAGGGAGGGCATACTGGGGTGAAGAAAGCCTGAATACTTGTAGTTTGCTCTGAGTTATGCATATTCTATAACTGCTCGTCAATAAATGCCTAGATGCTAAGAATAAGCTTGTATGTTTTTCCTAATCTCTTCCTATTCATTTTTGCATACCAAGGGTTAGACAGCAAAAGCGCCTGTGACCTTTCTTGGTAGCATACTGCAGACGGTTGTCATTACTTTCTGTAATCTACAGCACCAAGTACTAGCCAGACCTGACCGTGCTTAGTTCCAAGATCTATTGGGTTAAGCACCTCCAGGCCAACATTACTAAGGTTAAAGCCTTGAATTGGTCAATGATTACTAATCATTAAGCCTTCATCAACTGTTCTCTTGCAACCACAACGGGCTAGCAAAGCACTTACACTTTATTTGCTCAACCGAACATTATAATATATGCATTTACAGTGAGATCTTTCTTCGGTTTACAAAGTATCGGGTACACTTTACAAGCAAAAAATAAAGACATACGGACATAAACAAACGTGCCCAACAAGATAAGAGGCCCCTTGTACGGCAGACTGAAAGCCAATGACCCTCAGGATGGAGGATGAATGGATTCCTGTGCTCGGACGCCGGCTGCCGTCACGTGACAGCAGGAGCCGGCGGTGCCTGGAGCGCGAGAGCTCCCTTCGCTGCGGGGGCGGGGCGCGTGCCTGAGAAGCGCGCGCGCGCGCCAAGACAGGTGCTAGAGGGCGCTGGCATAGGAAACCAGCGCGGGAGCGGAGCCTGTCAGCAGCTCCCCCATTCCCCCTCTCGGCTGGGACCGGGCACTGCCCGCCGCGCAGGAAGGTCAGTGACATATTGTGCAGCCCCGCGCCCGAGCGCCTCCGGAACTTTTGCGGTCTCTGGATGGGAGGGGGCGGGGCTGGCTGTCCCCCTGCGCAGGTGAGAGGCGCTGCGCCTCCCGCTTCCACTTCCTGGAGCGCGGGAGCAATTTGTAGTCCCCGTTGAAGACCAGCGCGAGACCGGCGCTAGGTTGGTGCGCGTGAGATTTCGGGGCTTCTATCGGTTACTCTGCCTGTGCCACCTGTTACAGTGGGAGAGCCGCCTGGCTCTGTGCCAGGTTTCCGTGCGCCCTGCCGGTGGGATGTTCCGCTGTTTCCAGAAATCGCACATATTTCGCTTTCGGAATGAAAATGTTAGCCTGTCCGACTCGTGAACCGTTATTCAAGTTGTCTTATATGCGCTGCCTTGTGACTTGTTTACTGGGGACTGAGGAAGTTAAAGAGGGTCCCGTGATGCTGTCTGGTCAATGCTTGGCGTTTCTCTAGCAGTTTTTGAAGTTACTTGGAAGTTTGGCATTCCTGGTTTATAAGATCGCTCAAAGGCAGCAGTATCTGCAAGCTGGGCAACCTGCTCATGGGCTGGAAAGAGGCTCGGGCTTGGCTGTGCTGCTCTGTTCAGATGCAGATATTTTATGCTTACGTTCTACATCTGTCCTGTCTGACCATGCTAAGCCTGTTGCAGGTCACTGTTTGTTAGACTTCTACTTTACTAGGCTTGAGAATGACCCCTTTTCACCATCAGACAGAGCTGAGTGGTATTCACAGTAGGGGATGCAAACCCCCCCCCCCCATATCTGTATGTCCTGTAGTGCCATAGGAATAACAGCCTCTGTGCTAATACTCCAATGATGGTTGCTCTGAAACAGTGGATAGTCATATCTTTTATTCAGTCCTAGCACTGCTTCAGGTAAAAAATAGTCACATCAAGTTTCTCATTAGAAAGCAATAGGAGAGCTTTAATACGTATTTTGTATGAGGATGCAGGTAGCCTTTTCTGTATGAACAGATTGGCATCCCTGGTCCAAAGTAACCTTTTTCAGACCAAAAAGATAGACTGTTCATGCTATCCAAGTGTAATATTGTAGACTTTATGGTAATTTGGATTCCATTTTTTTTTCAATTATGCAAAAGCAGTTTAGAAATTTGATTAAATAAAATCCTGCAAAAAGGGGCAGCCCAGTAGCCCAGAAAGTGTCTGATTCAATCCCTTCTTCCGCTCACTGGATTAGCCAGGGCTGTGGTGCTGCCTTGCAGGGGGAGAGAGCCATGGTCTGTAAACCTAGTTTCAATGTAAATGTATGGAAATACACTGGTTAATTCTTCATTACAGATGGCTTGCAAGTAGGGTTGCCAACTGGCTCCAGGTTTTCAGGACAGGTTGATCCAATCCTGGTTTTACTCCCCTGCATACAGGTACTTAGTTTTCATTTTCTTAGGGAATGCAATATATAAATTAGAATAAGTCCTAGCATGCAGTGGGGTAAAACCAGGACTGGATCATCTTGTCCTGAAAATGTAGAGCCAGTTGGCAACCCTACTTGCAACCAGAACTGTTTGCAATCCTAGAGGACTGACGCTGTAAACCTTTGTTAGCCTGTGCCCCAGTTGAATCCATGCAAGCCTGGATCTACACATAAATAACTGCCAGTGCTTAGGGTGCCAAGTTTTTGAAGGATGATGAGGAGCCTGCTCCATTAGGGCCATGCACCCGTGGCCCATCAAAAGCGGGCACTGCTGTTTTGGTGACCTCTGCCCCAGACATTCATTCCACTTCTGCTTATGGTCACCAAAATTTTAAATCCAGCCCTACATCTGGGCAAATTTATGGACCTCACCCATGCATGTGCCAGTGAACAGCACCTTGCATCCACTACAGCCAAACAGACTTGCAGGTGGACATGGGTGCCCTGGGAGAGGAGAGGAGGTTTTTTTTCCCTGGCAATGATTTTTCTTTCCTTTTCAGCAGTAGGAGTTGTCTTAGCTGCTGGGCTGCTAGCAGGGTCACCAGGGAATCCCCCACCCCCCAATTGCATCTCCAGACTGCAGCTCCTGTTAAACAAAATTTTGTTTTATAAACACAAATACATGTTTTAAATGTACTTCTTAGTAAATGTTTGCAAGTGACAATGTCATGTCAGCATGTGTACATTGTGTGGACTGTCTGCAAATGGTGAGCAGGTGTAAGAGAATTGTAGTTTTGGAGGGTGTGTTTTATGTGCTCCTTTTAATTTTTAAATGCAGTTTTTCATGAAAAAAATGTTAATGCAAGCAAACTTCTTTCACGGTGTTTAACTTGGTTCTTCAAATTGAGCACAGAAGAGTAATGGAAAATGCCTTAGGTCATTTGCTGCATGGTACATGGTTAGAAAATGTTGAACATGATCTGGAATAAATCTCTGGAGAAAAAGGTTAATTGCAGATGGCACAATATGGACAAACTGCAAAGACTTTTGTCGGCTGTTAGATTCAGGGAGTGATATATTATGTGCCCATGACAGCATAATGGTGGTGTACATGTGCCTTTAAGGCAAATGCATTAGGTTTGTCCTGTATGGATAAACTGTATATCTTCATGTGTCCTTGAATATCTTTAAACATACAAACGTGCATCCTGAGAACTAGGTAAATAGGTTTTGTAAAATTCTATAAAGCACCACATTTATACTCTCATCCCATTTTGCCTGTGATTCATAAGGAAAGTATGTCCTCATAGTTCTCTAGGTAGCTTACACATTACTTAATAAAAATACTTCACAGAACTCCCTGAATACAGTACTGTTGTGATCTATTATCTGCATGGTACTGCATTACTGTGTGAAATATATTCATTGCGGTTAACATGTTTAAAGAACAGGGCATAGAGTGGCCCGTGTTAAAGGTTAGTTAAGTGAGGAAACATCCTTTGCATGTGTATTTTTGAAAAGATTCCAAACTAGGGATTCAAATTTATCTGTTCTGCTTTTTTTTAGGGCAATATTCCAACTGCCTGTATTAGTGCAAAGTTCATGCGTACTTTTACTTAGGGTGCATGAACTTTCATTTTAAATTGCAGTGGATGCAAAGTACAAGCAGACTTTTGGCACAGGCTTTGTGTGGGTAGAAATTTGCAGGAAAGTATATGTGTAGCTTTGAAAATGCCATCTGCATGTGTCCTGTTCCTGGGAATGCCTTGTAATGCAGCTAAAAGTACAACCCATACACTTTGAGCTGCATTGAGAGTAGATCATTTTCAGACAGCTGATTTATATGTGCATAAAATGCCTTTTTACCCACAGAAGTTGCTTTGAAAATTGTTCCATGTCTCCAACAGCTCTATTAGTTTTGACAGATAGGGGCAATTCAATAACGAGACCCTCTCTGGGTGAGGCACGCTTTGTCTAATGTTTCTCCTAGTATCTCTGCACAATTAACAGCAATGTCTATATTTTTATGCCTCCTAGTTTATTTGGGCAGTTGTGTAGGTTGAGGTGGGCTTGGAATTTGCACATCCTCATTTTGAGCCCTTTGAGGATCTGAGATGTGAATTCTTGGTGCCAAGAAGAGAGATTTCTGTATTTGACGTACAGATCACACACAAAGGGGTTGAATCAGCCTAAGTTTGAAATTTGTGAGCAGCAGCACCAATTGTCTAGGCTTCAAGCTTGCCTACTGTCCATTGATGCATCTTTCCTATAGGAAGCACTTTTTTTTTTTAAGTAGCTGGGATGCTGTCTGGGGAATGACCCTAGAATCAAATCCATTGCCACAAATCTGCCATTATCCTTATTCTATTCTTATGTAAACTTCAAAGCTTGTTTAGGTCTTTAGATTGTCAATTTTAAAAGTATCCACGACACACACCCAGCTAAGTAAGGATTTTAGCTATGAAGGCGACTTACTTCATTGGATCTCTGACGAGTAACCTTGGTACGTATGCAAAATCTGCCTACAACAATTACACAAAACCATGTGCCCGCATCGGACATATGTAACAGATTTCCTGCCCCAACAATCACATTCACCTACAAACCTGTTTCCCCAATGATATTTACATTTCACAGTGCAACTGAAGTTTGCAGCCTGCATACCCAGCCGTTTCTGAGGGAAGTGAATGTGTGAGAGAGCGAGCTTCCCTTTAGATGATTGAATTATGAATGTATATGAAAGATGTGAAAACAGAGAGTAGCCAGGGTTGAAACCTCAGCGCAACTGGTGGTTACTGCTCACGTGTTTCAGTATCGAGAGGTGTCAGCTCTGTGGATGCTTGAGCACCCCAATATTGAGCAAATTCCTTCACTTTGTCCAGGGAAGGGGTAATCTGTGATGTGTTTAGCATCCCTAATCATTTTGAAAAGTTGGCTTCCGTGTCAGTATCCCACAAGCAGTCGAGTTGCTATGTCTGTTGACTAGAATGTATTTATTTAAAAAAAAAAAAAATCTCTTATATACCGCTACTCATTACATCGCAGCGGTTTACAGGTGCCATACACATTAGTGTAATTGTGTCTAAAAACATATCAAACCCAATACAGAAGAAAAAAAATAAACGTATGTACAAAATGAAACATATAGAGTAACATTACTTAAAAAGCCTTTCTTTACTGTGAAGTTATACTGTCAATTGCATCCTCAGCCCACAGTCAGGTCTTTATACCGCCCTGTATTCTGAGATATTCTGGCAAGGTATTCCACAAGGCCAGGGCCTCACCAGTGTGTGCCTGTCTAATTGCTGGAACGGAAGAATGTCCCTTTTCATTGGCTCCATATATGCTCAGAATTCCCCAAAATTGATGGAACCTCCGGCAGGCCCTTATTTTGTGATTGCAATGCTGCTCCGACCCAAGGGCTATTGATTTTATCAATTTATGTATTAGAACTAAAGTGTAGCGAGGTCAGGGGTGATAGGAGCATACTTTTTTTTTTTTTACCATAAAGTAACCTGGCCACAGAGTTTTGCAGCAACTGAAGGGAATGTAAAGTAGATGTAGGAACACCAAGCAATAGAGAGTTACAGAAATCTATCCCAGCAAAAAATGTAAAGACTGCAGGAACTGTCCTGAAGTCTTCGGTGCACAACAACTGTTTCAGATGTCTTAACCTTCGGAGCTTCATATATCCTGTACGAGTAATATGTTTAATACGGGACTTCATGGACAGATTAGTTTCTTTTTTTTTTTCTTTTTTAATTTTTTATTTATGTGTCAGATTAGTTTCTATCATGACTCAAAGGTCACAGATTGTTTTTACTATGGGTTTGCTATGTTTACCAAAATCACATTTTGTGTTATCTGGTACATTTTCTGTCCAGGATAACATCGTTATCTCTGTTTTTGAGATGTTTAATGATAAATGGTTATGAAGCACCCATGTATTAATCGCACCTATGTAGATTTTGCAATAGTTTAATGTATCAGCTATTGAATTTTTTATTGGAATAAAAAACTGGATAACATCAGCATAGATGAAAAAAGGCCTAAAGCAGAGAGCAATTTCCATAGGGGGGATAGATAAATATTGAACAGCATTGCAAACCATGCTGACCCCTGTGGAACGCCAGGTTTGATATTTCTCCATTTGGAGAGTTTTCTCTGTCACAGACCTGAAATGATCTATCACTCAATGAGACGAACCACTTAAGGACTGTGCCTGAGGTACCAAACTCTATCAACAGAGATATCTAGTAAAATCAAGATAGTCTTGGCTGCTGTCGAAACCTCGCCAGATGTTATCAAAAGTGGAAAGCAAGAGAGTTTCTGTACTACTATTTCTTCTAAAACCATATAGATTTGGATACAGAATGTTGGAAACCTCTAGATAGTAAGTTGAACAAGAACAAATGACTCTGAGTTTGGATAAAAAAGACAAATTAGACATGGGGCGATTAGATATTTAGGAAGTTTGGATCTAGATTTTAAAACATTTTTTTTAAGATTGGTTTAACATTTGCCTTCTTAATATAGTATGGAAGGGCACCTTCTGATAGTGACAAGTTCCCAAAATTTGAAAGTGGTTCCCTAAGCACTTTTACCACCCCGATTGAAATAGGATTTAATTTACAAAATGTTGAATTAATTTCGGAGCTGGTCAGAAAAATGTTCCCATGATCCCAACTCTGTAATTCTGTAATTGGTGGAAACTAAGCTAACAAATGTTCTACTTTATCTACGAAGAAGTTGGCATATTCTTCACAACTAAAAGGGGCTTTAGAACATTTCTCAGCCACAGTCTTGGGTCCAGTTAATGATTAACATAATAATAAAGGTCTTATTAAAACCCGTGGCCTAAATCTTATCTATGAAATACTTTCCATTGGCTTTGTTAATCAGCCTTCTATACTTAGAATATTGTTAACTTTATCTTTCTAGAGATGCCTGAGATCTGTCTTTTTTTCAATGTCCTTTCTTTAGCCCACGTTAACGCTTACATTGTTTTAGTTCCTTGGTGTAGCATGGGGAGTATTTTTTTTTTTTTTTAAGTTGTGGGGTTTCATCTTGATTGATTTCATGTGTGTTAAAATATCATTCAATTCTAGATTGGCATTAATCCAAAAGTTAACCGCAGTAGCACAGTTGTCACAGGAGGAGCTATCTAGTTTGTTAGGGAATACTTCTTTTGATTTATCTGGGTCAATCTGTCCCCCTCTTTTGGATGTAACTTGGGGTGTCTGTGGCCGCAGGAATGCAAGTGGCTATATGAGCTTTAAAGTAACTAACATTATGATGTGACATGGGGCTAGCGGAAGCTACGATGGAAGTGCTATTAATCCAAACTTGTTCTTGATTATTAAATATTAGGTTTAAGGGGTGACCTGCTTTATGTATCGAACCTGAGATGAGTTGATGAAATTCTAATGCAGCCATATTTTCTAAAAAAAAATTCTCAGCATGTACCGAGAGGGGAATTCTATCTGCGTGTATATCAAAATCACCAATTACAATAGTTTTAGACAAATTTATGGAGGCACTAGCAAGCAATTCTATGAAAGGTGACATATTTTGTACTAGTGCTCCCGGAGGACAATCTGTTACACATAAATGAAGAGTTGCAGATTTAAGCAGAATTACTTCAAATCGCAAAACAATATCAACTTTACATGAGACTCAGTCTAAGGAACATTTAAAAATTATCATTATGCTACCCCCTCTTCTATCTTCTCTGGGCTGGGAGATAAATAATTCTTTATCATCAGACTATAATATTATCAGAACCTGATTATAAATAGTCAACCATGTTTCTGTTAAACAAATACAATCCAGTCTAGAATTATGAATTAATTTGTCAATAAGAGGCATTTTCTTTGAAACGTATTGCACATTGAGTAGTATAATAGACAGTATCAAGCAGGTGGAAATATTAACAGGATTAGAAATCTCAATTATTTTCAAAGTACAATCTTTTTCTGGATAACATTGACGATAGGCATTGGCAAGCTCACCATATTTACCCTGTCCTTGTATCACTGATATAGGTATGCTCCTAGTCATCATACCTCTATAATTGCACAAACCAGAAAAAAAGCAAACAGCGGTTAACCTACTTCTTGCTTCGATCCCTTGCATGCACTTTGTATGCATGAAGGGGCGCAGAAAGGGGAAGGTTTCTTTGTCGCGCTCCTTCATGTGCACGCCTTCATCATGCATACCTCTGGCACAAAGCACCTCAGCGTTAGAAGACTCCCAAAATACCCGCGGCTAGTGATGACATGAGAGAGTGGGCAGGACAGATAGTCTGGAGAGTAGCACGGAGGGAGAGAACTGGAGTACAAAATAGCCCCTCGATGGTATGCAGGGCAAGATGATCCCTATTGCAGGGTAAGCAGAGCAGACCATGTTCACCTCCAGCGTTAGAAGTCTCCCAAAAGACTCATGCCCATTGATGACATCAGAGGGTGGGTGGGGAGAATAGTCCAGGGAGTAGCATGGAGGGAGAGAACTGGTGTTCAAAATAATCCCTCAATGGTATGCAGGGCAAGATGTTCTGTATCGCAGGGTAAGCAGAGCAGATATATCCTTAACAGTGTAGACTAGAATGGTTAGCCAGACTAGAGGGACCAATTGGTCTTTCCTTTTCATCCTGCAGGCTAGTCCATACAGGTGGGATGCACCCTCCGGCCAGCAGATGGAGGCAGAGACAAAAATTCAAGAGCTGACTTTGCTCCCTATAAAAGATCTGGTGCTGCCTTAGCAGATGTGTAGACTGGTGTTGCAGCAGATAGATGGATTCTTAGTAACTTGTTCCAGGAGCTGCAATCTGGGCTTCCAGCAAAAAGCCCAGGAAAACAGTGAAAGAGCCCTGAATACAGGCAAAGGGTCCTGTATGTCCTGTTGAAAGTAGAAGCTCAAGAAAAGGGTCTTGGTGGAAGTGGGCTGTCAGATAACAGGCAAAGGATTTGAATGTCCTGGTGAACACAGACTCCTAAGACAGCAGGAATAGGTCCTGATTTGTTGCTGGTATGAGCAGGAATCAAAGAAGATGTCACCACATGTAAGGCTGAGGAGAGCAGTATGTCTGCTTGAATGAGAGAATATTGGTATGTTTTGCCTGGGCTATTGTGTACCCATTTTGTTTTGGAATCCACCTTCAGGTAAAGGTAGCTATGCTCAGTAATTGTAGTAACAAGTTCTCATCTATGAGAAATTCTTTTCAGAGTGTTTTATCAGCAGGCAGGTAAGGCCAAGGAGTTGCAGGAAGTGCTAATGAGCAGACTGCAGTTGTCTTGATTACCTCCCTGGAACTTGAGTTAACCCCCCCTGGGCTGGACTCTGCTACAGAGCTGCATATTGTAATCATGGAACCTGGTTGTGAGATCCAAGTTCCAGTACCCTTTCTTACTCAGGCTCCTGGCCAGGTTCTGGTTTTTAGAAAGTTCAGTACTTTTTTCAAAAACCAAAATCTCTTAGAGACTATAGAAGATTGTAATGGAGTATGAGGAAGACAGAACCTTTGGAAAGGCAATGGCACCCGTTCTTGAGGCAGGCTGAATAGCCTCTTACCTGTTGCTTGGACAAAAAATAAATATACTTGGGGGTGGGTTCAAATAGTATATATACATGTATTTATATATAGTCAAATGTTAGTGAAGAGTATATATATTAAGGCAAGCAAGCCATATTTACCTCTCTTCTTTCCCTCTGAAGGAAGGAGGATACCTAGAGAGGTTGGTAAGACCAAATTAAGCTAAAAATGATGGCAGACCATTATAAGTTTGACCGTACTTTACTTAAAGCAATATGAGGTAGCACTGGTACCTTCTGCTTGTTAACCTATATGCAAGCAAATAGTGGTATGTTCCCACAGGAAGGAACAATTCCTCAGGGTGGGAGTTTCCTTCAGCTATGAAGTCCAGAGCTGGCAGGGCAAAGAATGAAGCTCAAAACTCTCAGGTCAGGAGGAGGAAGCCGCTGCTCAGTGTTTCTTTCTTTTCCCAGGCTGCAGGGAGGATAGTATCCCTCAGTGAAGGCCATGCTGACTGTTTCTGCAGATTCTTACCTATGAGAGAAAGGGAGATCTGGATATAAGGACCCAGGTGGATTCACAGCTAGTGAGACTAGAAGGGAAGCAAGGGGGGAGGTTCCCTTTGGAGGGTGCCCCCATCTGAGCTGGTCTTTGCAAATTCAAGAGGGACCACAGAGTAGGTGCAGGGTCCCATGGGTACTCCCTTGCAGGGGCTCAGTATAATCTGGGTTGAGGCCTCATATTGGGCGCATGAGATTTGATTAATTTCAGTTGAGCATTTCAACTACATTTCTTTGTGAAAATGTTAGTGATATGCAGGGGGATTGAGAGTGTGAACACATAAGAACAGTACAAGGACAAGTCTTCCTATAGAACACGGCTTGTTAAAAGAACAGAGGAAGGAAACCTACCTAATTCCACATGCACATTAAGATACAATTCTTCTGAGGAGTCAAGAATACAAGTTTTCCCACTGAGGGAAGTCTCCTCAACTTGGTAAGGAGCTTACTGTGGAAGAGATCTATCATTACTTCCTTTCAAGCACTGCAGAGAAGCATCTCATGGACATGTTGGGAGTCCATTTCCTGGGGGTTCTTGGGCAATTCTTGGGGGGGGGGGGGGAAAGGGTGCTCAATATCCCCCCTATTGTTTTGACAATAATGGGACACATCATTCAAGATTTTGTATGAATGTGTAAGCTCAAGGTCAGAAGTGGAAGGTCATGAGATAGTCTTAAAGCTCCTCAAGGATATATGGAATTCACTGAGTGCAGGAAGTCCAGCAGACGGTTATTTTTGTCAGCAGAGACCTGCAATTAAAGACGTGACTTCAAAGGCAGAAAGTGCATAATGGATTAAGGAAGCAATTTATGGCAGCATGCTTATTAAAGGCAAAGCCAAGGTGCAGGAGCTAAACATACACATGGCGAAGGCCAGGCAGCGTCCTCTACACTGGACAGATCATTGACCCTAGGAAAAATCTGTAGGGCAGCTACAAAGGCTTCTCAGTATACACTGACAGAATATTAGAGGTTAGTTCTTTTAAGGAGAAAAAAAGGACATGGCATCTAATACGAGAAGACTGGAAATAGGCCAAGGTAACTCCCACCCGGACTAGAAACTGCTCATATATTTCCCATCTGTATGGACTAGTCTGTAGGACGAAAAGGAAGGTAAAATTTATACTTGCCCATTAATTTCCTTTCCTTTAGTCCTAGCAGACTAGTCCAGGACCCAACCTGAGAAAACAACTGTGGTGTAAAAAAAAATAAAAATAGAAGGGGGTGAGGGAACATACATGCATGCATATATGCCTATAGATATACAAATAGAATTTAGCAAAAAGAGGGCCTTTCTCCCAGTAGAGAAATGCAGTTCAGGGAACGGGGAGTAGTGAGTATCCTCAGTCCCTGACCTTTGTGGTTTCATTAAGAATATTATTCTTGTGGAATAATGTCCTTTTTTTTTTTTTTCTTCTCTTTGCAGTTCCAGGGGAACTTTACACTCAGAAGAACCAATGACAAGTACAACATTGTCCATGTGGAATGCAGCAGTCCTGATTGTGAACTTGGAATTGTTATTCGGGTTCTAGGGCTAGTATCCAAGAAGGAGATGCTAGCAATGATAGTAGTATTTTTGTTATAATGGCAGTTGGGGAATTAGAACTAACAATGGTTCCTGGTTGGTTTCTAGCTTCGGTATAACATACCAGTCCTTTTACAGGGAGCAAAGTCAGCTCTTGAACGTTTTGCCTCCATCTGCTGGCTAGAGGGTGCATCTCACCTGTATAGACTAATCTGCTAGGACTAAAGGAAAGGAAATTAATGGGTGAGTATAAATTTTATCTTATCTACCATTATTTAGTTTTATTGTAATTACTCCAAAAACACTAGTTTGGAACACTATCAGAAGAGAATATCAAGCTCATCCACAATTAAATTTCTAGTTTTTGCTACAGTTCCAGTGTTAAAATACCTCAGATTTCTATATAATAATTTAATTGGGGTTAACCATCTCCTTTAGCATACACATCAACAAGTAACCATTTAGCTATCCTGCCTTTTACTTTGACTTTCTCAGTGGAACTTAAGAACATAAGAAGTGCCATGCTGGGTCAGACCAAGATCCATTGAGCCCAGCATTTTGTGGCCAATCCAGGTCACAAATTCTTGCAAGTCCCCAATAGTAGGTCTGTTTCTTGTATGTCACTCCCAACGATAAGCACTGGCTTTCCCAAGTCTACCCGGCTAATAACTGTTTATGGACTTTTCCTTCAGGAACTTGTCCAGTCCTCTTTTGAACCCCACTGTTAGTTGCCTTGACCACATCCTCTGGCAACAGATTCCATAGCTTGATTGTGCAGCCGAGTGAAAAAATACTTCCTGGAACTAATCTGCAAGTATTTCAAAACCAGTCAGTAGGAAAGGAGTACAAATATAGGGCATTTTGTATTTGTCAGCTTGTACTTTTTTTTTTTTTTTTTTAATTTTTATTGAATTACATTCAAACAGCTCACACTACAACTTGATCTCACATCCATTATGCATAATGTATTAAAGATTATACAAAATCTGTTTCAGTTCAGATCTGATTTTTTTTGTAATTCCCTCTTCACTTTTCATTCTTGCTTTCATTCACACTCATACACATTTGCACCTCATTTCATCAGACTTTTGATTACTACAAAACTACTTTCCACCCCCTCTGTTGCACATTGTATGTTTTTCCAACCCATATACCAGAGATAGGCAATTCTGGTTCTCAAATGCCAAAAACAGGTCCAGTTTTCAGGATATCAATAATGAATATTCAAAAGATATATTTGCATGCACTTGTTCTGTTGCATGCAAATATATCTCATGTATATTCATTATAGTGTGTGCTATTTTATTATTTCATTCCATCAATATTTATTTATTTATAATTTTTATATACCGACCTTCTTGCATAAAATGCAAATCAGGCCGGTTTACACTGCAAACTGAACAAGCAGGAAATATAATTCCTTAATACACCCTTCACAATCAATACTGCTGTGTAGACAAATTTATAAGCTCTGCCAACTCATCAGAGTGGTGGCAGCTGACAACTTACAATGAATTTCTCCTTTTTGCCGCATTCTAGTTTTATTACTAAAAGTCAGTACTTCTCTGTTTTTTTTTTCTTTAAACAGGGTTGTAGCATTTTTGTTTTCACATCATATGAGGCAGGTGTTACAGAATTGTCCTTAGAGGCAAGGTATTTTGAAACCTTACTGGAGCGTATTCTAAAGTGAAGTCAATGCTTTCAAAAAACATTGAAACACATAAATGATGGCAGAAAAGGACCAAAATGGTCCATTCAGTCTGCCCAGCAAGCCTCCCATGGTAGCATCAGCCGCACCGTGCAGGTTACCCCATGTTTCTCTTAAGGTTAGCAACTGCCACTCTGTGCAATTATTCCCAAGCCTTATTATAAACCATACAAAATTTACTGCTACCGGTATAAACATTTTTACTGAGTGACGAGCCTTCCTGAAAATTCAGACCGTGCTGCTTGACGTGCTTTGCTTATGGACTTGACCGTAGAGGCAGTCTTCTGTTTTATTCCCCCCCATGTCTGCACATCAGTTCCCCAGATTGCAAAAGTTGGTTGCTGTCTGAATCCAGTTCCCCTTTTCCTCCTGCCATTGAAGCAGAGAGCAATGATGGAGTTGCATCACCAGTATCAGGCTTATTGGTTTAAGGGTAGTAACTGCCACACCAGCCAAGTTTTTCCCCCATGCACTCTTTTTTTCCTTCATTTCCATCCTCTAGCCTTAAGGGATCCACAGTGTTTATCCCATGTCCTTTTGAATTCTTTCACTGTTTTGGTCTTCACCACCTCCTCCGGAAGGGCATTCCAGGCATCCACCACCCTCTCCATGAAGAACTGTTTTCTGATGTTGGTTCTGAGATGTCCTCCCTGGAGTTTCATTTTGTGACCCCCTAGTTCTACTGATTTCTTTCCAACTGTACATCATTAAAACCTTTCGGGTATCTGAAGGACTTATATCTCCCCTGTGCCTCCTCTCTTCCAGGGTGTACATATTCAGATCCTTCAGCCTCACTTCATAGATTTTCTGATACTGACCCTACACCATTTTGGTAGCCCTTCTCTGGACCACCTCTATCCTGTCTCTATCCCTTTTGAGATAAGGGCTCCTGACTCCTTCCCTAACTCTGACTCAGGAAGAAAGAGGCCTTCATGCCTACCCCCTTGCCATCAAAGTTGAAGGAGCCTCTGCGCCCTGACGCCCAGGGATGCATCTGGTCAGCTGCCACCCTTAGGCATTGATTCAGTGATGTTGCTATGTTGTCCCCTTCTTCTGGGTAAATCTCTAAGGTATGCACAGAACCCTAGACCTTGGCTCCAGTAGCTATCCTCAAAGTCCAGTGAATGCGGGCACTAGGACAGACCCTCCCCCCCCCCCTCCCACACACATGGAATCTCAGAGGGCATGAGACCTGTGAGTGTAAGCTATCCCCATGCTCACTGAGGATTACTGCTGGAGCTGAGGTCCCTGGGGAGGAGACAGTGGCAGGGGGAGGGCTGCCTTCCAAGATCCAGGGCAGGATGGCAGAATTTGCCATCCCAATTATGCAAGCAAAGGCACAGACCTGCTAGAACTGTGTGTAAACCCAGGCCTGCTGACAAGAGGCCTCTGTACCTCAGCAGCCCCCTACCTCCAATTCAAGAAGAGAGGGAGCTCCATGCCCAAATATCCTCCCACATGTGTGTGGGGCAAAGGACTGTAAAAGATCAGCTGGCAGCACCATTTTGATTCTTGGCAGCATTGTAGTAGAAGTGAGTTATACCTTTTCTTGCCCCCATTTGCTTTGTGGCATTGTCAGATGGGGGATGCAGATGGTTGAGGAGAGGGGGAACTGGGAAAAAGAGGCCCCTTTATTTTGGTGCCTTGGTAGGGGGTTTTGGGAATGGAAGAGCCTATTTTCTTGAGTCGAGGCGGGGGTGTCTAGACTCATGTGGGTGGAGGGTTGTCAGGGCACCGAGGCACATTGATCCTTGAGTCAGGAAGTAGAATGCTGCTCTGCCATCAGAGGATTAGGGGAAGACTGAAACCTGCCTTTTCACTTTGGGCAATTTAGCACAGGAGACTGAAGATGCAGCTTGTCCATGCGACACTACTTCAGGTAGTGTGCACTAGGATTTTTCTGTGGCTCATTTTGGATTTCCAACTCCTTTGTAACTGGAGCTGGGACCTGATGCCATAAACCTTCTTTCACAAATGGCCACAGTTAGGCTTCCCTATGTTAGATCCTCTGGTAACTCACCTAGCCCAGTCATCTTAGCAACATTCCTCAGCTGGGAGTCGTGCACCATATTCGTTTTTTGTGATTGGTCAGCCACTTCAAAGCAAATTACAGTCATGTACTGTAGGTATTTCCCCCCCCCCCCCCCCGTCCCCAGAGGGTGGATTTATTAAGGCTTTTCTCCTATTCTGAGAAAAATGCTTAGCGAATGAGGTGCTAAGTCTGTGCTCAAGGCAGGAGTGGAGGAGGTAAGGTGCCCGAAGACACAAGGAGTGTCCGTGGGATTTGAATCTTGGCTTTCCTGGTTCACAGTCTGCTGCCCTAATAACTAGAAGACAAATGTTAATAGGTAAAAGAGAGAAAAATTGTTTCACTAAAAGTAAGATCAGTAAAAACTTTAAGGTGACCAGTTTAGAAACAGAACGCAAAATGTTACAACATATAATTGGCAGCCTATTGGGATGATTTAACAATCCAAGATATTCTAATTATAAGTCTCTTAAAGTTAAGTTGCTTCTGCAAAACATCGTTTAGGTGACGAGTGAACTTTAAAGAGATTTTTTTTTTTTAAGTACATTGATAATGTTCATGCATACTGCGGGTCTGTAACACAAGGATAAGCATTGCTGAAGGACAGCTGGGGACGACACAGGCCCCTTGTTAAGGCTGTGCTTCTGTTCAGAATTCCTGCAAATAACTTGCACCAGGTACAGTTATTTCAAGTCCTTAGTCCTCTGGGAGCTGAGCAAAGATTTGTTTTACTTAAACCATGTATAACGCTGATGAAGCAAATGAGATCAAGAATAAACAATCATTGTAAATATTTAACAGTGACAAAACAGTCAGCGAGAGCCCAAAGAACAGTCTATAGTCAAGAACAATGCCCTGGGATAGTAAAGCAGCTCCAATTTCTCTTTGATATTATAATTAGCCAACTTTAAGTCACAACAAAAATGCACAATTTTCACTGACATAGGAATTATAAGTACAAACAACCTTTTCATGTTGATTTCAAACAAACCTCTAATTGTTTGTACACTCTTAGATCATAGACAGAAGCCCTAAAAATATCTTCTTCTTTTTTGTCTCAGATGTCTTGTCTTTTGGTAATAAACACAATATATAGTATTAGAACACAAATACTTTTTAATATACTGGTATATCAAATTCACTTTTGCTGCTTTGTTTACTTATTTTTCACGGGGTCTTTCGGCTGGATTTTATGGAGTTTAATTTTAAAATTTAAATTGAATTAGGTTACATGGAGTTGAGTTTTCTTTACTGGAGGACTGAACCAGTGAAATGAAAACCACTATTGAAACAAAAATAAATATTCGGTTTTTCCAATGAAAGGGTATTGTCTGCATCTTGTTTGCTAACAGTTTCTAAGTGATGTTTGTTCTAGTAAACAATATTTGTATCAATAGTAAAATTAGACCATGAACTATATTTTAAGGAATACTGCATTATAACTGAAAAATGGTGCATTCCTCCTTTTTTTTTTTTAACTGCAGGACTGAAGTTTGCCATCATGCTAGGTTAAGGTTTCCTTTTCCCAGTTACCTCAGGTCTATTATGACCATAGGTGGCTATCACAAAGCTTCATCATCCAGTTTTTGACACCAAGGTTGGCAACTTTAGGAGGTAATTTTCAAAGAAGTTGCACATGTAAATGTAACATCCTAGCATGGCAATTTTTGAAAACCTATTGGCAATTCAATAGCGAATATCGTAGCAATTTTCAAAAGCCTGCTTATGCATGTAAAACTCAGTTTTAAGTGAGTAAATTCTGTTGAAAATTAATTGCATAGTGTGCCAGTTCTCTCTGTGCCAAGCTTCCCATTCCTCTTGGTTTTGCCCACATTTCCAGATCTTAGCCATACTTTTATGTCATTTTACATTTATTAAAATGTGTTAATCGTTAAACACTACAAGACGTCCAAGTGATATACAAAAAAAGTACTTAAAGATTTAAGTAAAAGTAAATAAAATAAACAATGTGTACATTAAATAATCCAATGAACAGACACATAATAAAATTTATACATAATACAGACTAAAAACAAATCACATAAGAAAGTTTCTGAAAGCCCTCTGAATTTTTTTTAAGGATTTGCATGGTCGCAGCTGTATAGAAAGGGAATTCCAAAGACACATTCTCGAGTAATGCCGCTAATTTTGGCGATGGGATATCTAGAAGGCCTCTTTGTGAGGATTGCAGACCTCTGGATGGTTGATATATCTTTAAGATGGCATTGGACCATGGGCAAGAGTGACTGTTGATCAATTTGAAAATTGTCATGCATATTTTGTACTTAATCCACTCATTAATTGAAAGGCAGTGTAAATCAATCAGGATAGGGTGATGTGATCATAGTGCTTTATGCCTGCAATTATATGAGCAGAAGTCCATGAACTGCTATTAATCAAGTTGACTTAGGGAATGGCCTCTGCTATTACTGGCAGCAGTAGCATGGGATCTTCTTGGTATTTGGGGACTTGCCAGGTTCTTATGACCTGAATTGGCCACTGTTGGAAACAGGATGCTGGGCTTGATGGACCCTTGGTCTGACCCAGCATGGCAATTTCTTTTGCAACGTGGTACAAGCAGGGCCAGTGCATCCATTAGGCAAACTTAGGAGGTTGCCTATGGCGCTGACCCTTGGGGGGGGGGGGGTGCCGAAGAGCAGCCAGGTGATGCTGCGAGCAGAGCTGTTCATGGCCAAGAGGAGTAGAGATTCGTTGGGCTGCTCGTGGCTCTGAGGAGCATACAGTGGGTGGTGCGAATGAGGTAGGAGGAGTTGGGCCCGAGACTGGCGGGGGCGGCATGAATGGGGGGGCAAGGCAGAAGTCGCCTAGGGCACCCACTAACTACCCTTGCACCAGCCCTGGGTACAAGGAAGGCCTAGATAAAGGCCATTACAATAATCAGCAATTGGAAAAATGGATGCCTCTACAACAGTACAGAATTCTGAAGGCATGCAATAACTTTTTAAGACCGGCTAAGACACGTAGTTTGAAGAAGCCCTGTTTGACTACCATTTTGCTATGAGGGCGAAAGGATAATGTGCTATCTAACAAAACTCCAAGACTTTTAACTTGATTTTTGATGGGAAAATCATCCCATGCCCCCTCCGCTTTCCTCTTTCTTGCCCTCCTGTATTAAATAGCTAATTTGCCACCGGAAACTAAGCACATGACCAGCAGATCTAATTTCCTTATTGCCAGACCTTCTGTAAGAGATCTTCCATCTCGCGATCTGGTGCCCCCTTTCATTTGAGATCATGACCTTCCAGCTAGTCTTCAGACTGCTTCTATAACACCATAATTCAAATGTCTAACAGCCGTTCAAACACTAAATTTAATTCTGCATGGAAAGCAGAGCAAAGGAGAAATTAATTGCAGAAATCACACGAAGCTCAGTGTTAAGTTGGTTTTGTGTGTGTGTGTGTATGTGTGTGTGAGAGAGAAAGCTACCCTGCTGTGATATATTAAGTGGGCTGTCAGTAAGTAATTGTAGACTCCTGTGTTTTTGTGGGGGGTTTTTTTTTTTTTTACATCAAATCTCATTTTTAAATCCACAGAAATCAATGTTTTTGTTTCAAATACTCAGCCGCAGGAGGCCTGCAGGGGACTGACATGCTCCCCTGTAAGATAAGATAATGTTCTGGACCCAGAGTGTTCTATTTAAAAAGTGGTGGAAGGGGCAGGACAGGCTGGCGTGCTGTGTGCGTCCTTATTAATCAGAGGCAGGAGGAGCTGAACTTGCATACTCTCAGTGATGAGAGGGATGCAAAGCAGTCTGAGGGCTTAGTTCAGTATTATTGTAAGCATGTGGTTTTGGCGTGATGCTTCTGTCTGAGACTCCCCGTGAATCTAAAAATGAGGAATAAGATGTGATTCATTTCAAGAAATATTTTTCTGTTACAAAGCGTGGCCAGTACAAAGGTGAGTTATTGGTTATTTTTTAACTTCCTAGTTATGATTTCTTTCAGTTTGAAAGGTATTTTAATGGGGTAGGGGAATGCATATGTTCCTTTTTCACTCTACAACAATAGATGGAATACTCTGCTGTGCTTAACTTGTGAATTAAGGATCCAAAACTGTTTATCCAAATGAGCTATTTGCATGTTTGTTTTTATTATTAGATTCTTTGCAGGTTCTTTTTTAGTGAAAGAAGAGTTAGCCAAACATGATCTTTTGAGATCAGGTAGTGTCCTTCTTGGGTTCTCATTACACTATTATAAGTACTGAAACGTAATTTTATGGGATCAGACCTGTAAAACTCTGGTCGGTACCTGAGGATTTATAAGGTGTCCAGGCTTTTACATTTCTCATTTGCTGTAAAATAAACAGAAGTCGGGGAGTGTCTGGGAAAAATCAGACCTGCCTAGAGCTGAAGTAACAGGTATGACTAGAAAAGTTGCCAAGCAAGTCATAGTGCACTGTTCTTAAATAAAATGTCCTTTGTTCTAAATCTTATTATTTTGATGAACAGCGCAGTTGTTTGAATTGTGCATTTTATGAAACTCCTAGTGGAGCTGATTTTTATCTAAGGCTTTTTCAGTGGGCACAAAATGAGAATAACCCATTGATTAATACACATCTGATTTAGGTTAATGTTCTGTACATGATCGCTAGCTATTATTCCTACATTAACTACCTGAAGCTATTCTGGGGCTTAATTTATATTTCTTCCTTTCTTTTTTTTTAATTCACATTTTAAAAACACTCAGCATGGAGCAGGAAGCGTATGAATCTTCCCCCAAATTAAAACAAATGCCCAACCTAAAAAGAGAAACATTAACAATCTTCTAAAGAAACAGCATTCATTCTGAGTGAAATGCTTAGATGCCATGCAAAATTTCCCCACAGAACAGGTTTCGTTATGACTGTAGGTTACTCATAAAAAAGTGACTTCATTAACACTGTGTAGCAAGGCTTGCGATAATCCACAAGGAAATATATATTTTAAAGACCTGTCAGTTAAGGTTACTGGTAACTTGCTAGTAAATGTCAGTTTATCAGTAATGATATAGCATCCTATGCAGAGTTCGGTATATGTGTGAGATATTTGCACTGGCGATGAGATATTAAACATATCAGCTTTCTCAACACATGTAGATAAGTCATCCATATTGCTTGCTTACATGTTACTGTTTCAGTCCGGAAGCATAAAGTGTGTGTGTGTGTGTGTGCGCGTGTTGCTGTACATATGTATCTGTTAGAGGTAAGGGAAACACAGAGAAAAGAGAGCAAAAAGATAGATTGTTTGGCCAGAGAAAAAGAATAAGGTATGGAAAGCAGAACAATTTATGTGTTTCTAACACTGTTACCAGATGTTAGACTGATACAAGTGTTCTTTTATCTTCATTCTCAATATTGCCCAATGCAGAATACTTTGACAGTGGGTTTCAACCTTCTATCAGGACTCACCTGAGAGATGATGCTCACATGCGTGACACACTGAACACATGACCATCATGGCACTAAATGTAAACCTATACTCTGCATCCACAGTAATCCCCTGCTTCCTAACAATGAGTGCAGGGCAGAACTAAGACATTTCCCTGTACAACTCGCCATACAAAAAGATGCTCTGATTCTGGTGTCATCTCAATAACAGCACCACAAACTCCCTCTACTGCCAGGTGCACTGTAAAATAATACAAACAAACCCCACTCTGTACGTCTATCAAACCTGCTGTACTGAAGCAGCACTAACTTCCAGCAATGAAACAGCAATAGCCCTGCCATGAAAAGGCAGCAGTTCACCACCAGTGCTATATAATATTGAAAAAATACAACAAATAAGGCTGATACAAACCTTTGGTAAAGTCCCTCATCTCAGTCACATACACAGGACACAGACAGACCTGCCTTCCCCTAATATAGAATAAAAGACCAACCATAAATTACAAATGTGGAAATAAAACTTGGAATGGAAACTCCAAGACCTTCTACTACCCCAAATCAAATAAGCCTGATACTTCACTTTCAATGCATATACAGCAAAGTTCTCTGATTCAACGGCAGGGGAGAAGAAAAACTGATACTTCACACATCCAGCAGAGCTCTCTGCTTCAACGGCAGGGGAGAAGAAAAGAGGGTTCGCACTCACAAAGCGGGGAGTAGCTGGCTTGTTACGGCGGTTACTACCCCCAAACCAAATGTGCCTGATACTTCACTTTCGATGCACATCCAGCATGGCTCTCTGCTTCAACGGCATGGGAGAAGACTTATACATCACACATATCCAGCATAGCTCCCTGCTTCAACGGCAGGGGAGAAGAAAAACAACCAATAAGGGCTAATAACATAGTCTGGGTAAAACAAATAAGCATGGGTGCAGCTTGCTTATTGCGGCGGCTACTACCCCTAACGAATCAAGCTAGATATTTCACTTGGATGCAGCTCCATCACTGCTCTCTACATTAAAGGTGGGGGTGGAAGGGAAATAGAACCAAGAGCTAAGAGAAACAGATAAGTATGAGAGAAAATATGTGTGAAGCTTGCTGGGCAGACTAGATGGGCCATTTGGTCGTCTTCTGCCGTCATTTCTATGTTTCTATGTTTCTATGTTTCTGCATGCAGTGCAAACCTGGAGACTAGAAACAGAAATCTATTTCCTCCTACACCAAGCAAAGTTCAAGAGAGTAGAAATGCATATTCTCAAAACTGACATAGTATGGCCCTCGTACCCCGTCACTCCCCTCCATGCCCCCATCACCCCTCACTTCTCCCAACTACTCAATCATCCCTTCACCTGCTCATATCCCTGTCCAACATTCCCAACACCCCCCACCCCTCATCCTATTCCCCTCTCCCCTGCTCAACTTTCTGCCCTTCTCTCTCCCTTTCCCTATCCAAAATACATCTGACCACCTCTTTCCTACCCCATCTTGCTCAGCATCCCCCACACCTCCATCTCTCTTCCCTACCCAGCAGCCCCCAATCCCTCCCTCCTTCACCTCTCCCTACCCAGCAACCCCAATCTCCTTTCCCCACCCCTTCCTAACAGCAGACCCCTGACTCCCTATCTTCCCACACCTTCCTGACCAGCACATTTCCTCCTCCTAGCTCCCAGCCAGCAGAAAAGACTTCAGTCCAATCCAGAGTCTCCTTCCCTCTTTATCAGCAGCAGATGAGAGAGAGAGAAGCGTTGAGGAGAGGAAGATGAGGCAGAAGCAGCAGTGGATCTACAGAGCATGCACATTTCTCCCTCCTGCTCCTGCTTTCACACCCAGGTCCCATGGGGTGAAGAGAGCATCAGCAGCCTCACTGCCAGGCCAGGCAGGGGAAGATAAAGTTTTGGTGTCCTGCCGGGCCCATATGGACAGGAGTTGGTGATATCGCACTCTGATCTGGGTGAAGGAGGAGGGAACAGGCAGAGGAGAAGGAAGCAAGAGCAATGTCCTGTCATACCCAGTAAAAGAGAAGTCGGCCAACTCCCGCCCAGACAGACGAGGAAAGATCGGTTTTCTGCTGGCTCTGCAATGCACGTCCTGGGACTTCACGACACACTACTGTGACCCGATACATCTGTGGAGAACCACTGCTTTAGGATACAGTCTTTTTTAAAAAGCATAGCCCCAGGGGGATGTGAATTTAGTTTAACTTATTCACTCATTTTCTGGGGCCCGCCGTAACGCTTACCAGCATCTCAGTATTTTTCTGGGAAATTGCAACTGCGCCAGGTGCAACAAATGCTCTTTCCCTGCATAAGTCAGGAAAATATCCCTTGGTCTCTGGCAAATCTTGTACTCAACCAGCCGTTCACCATCTGAAATTTACTAATGAAAACTTCTTTCGTCAGCTTCAATATTTATTTTATTTATTTAAAAGTATTTATATCCCACCACCAAAAATGAGAACCCTATATCTAACACATCCTGCCTAATGAGTGAGGTTCCTTCCTGACATGGTAGGTGCAAGACAAACCCCATTTGGATACACATATTCCAGAATTAAGAGGCGGTGATCCCTCAAGTCTGCCCAGCTGATAACTAATAACGGACCTGTCCTCCAGAAACCTTTTTGAACCCAGAGCGCAATGTTAACCTTGATCACATCTTCCAGCATCAAATTCCACAGAAGTTTACACATCCTTACCTACTAATATCTACTGAAAACCTGTTGTTTGCATCCATCACGCTTTCTGTGGAAAAACATAGTTCCTCTTATCACTACAGAATCCAACCCTTTCCTACCTCATATTATGACCCCCATACATATTTTAACGAAGTGTGGCAAATCTATGGGATTTATAGAGAAACAAACTAGGTGAAAATGCACCAAGTTTGTGTCTTTTTTTTTTTTTTTGCTTCCAACGGTATCTATCACAGCCAAAATCAGAAGTGGAATTCCAAAAGCCTGGGAGCAGGAAGAAAAAGACTGCAAGAGTAAATGTCAAATCAACGAGGCTTGTGCGTTATTGTAGCAGGTAGGGATAACTGCCAGACTGGATGTGCCTTCTGGTCTTCACCAGTATGTGTTTCTCTGTAAATAAAGGAGAGCGGCTGTGAACTCAGGTTATCCTGTGTCATGTGGGAGGCGCAGTGATGCAACACTTGGGCAATGAAACATTGTGTGTGGGAGGTTTGGCGGGGTTCTCCAATTTTATTCAACATTGTAACGTGCAATCAAATTAGTATGCAGAGAGCCATTTTATTTAACGTATCATCAAGGGGGTACATTATGGAAGCAGTTATACCATCTGCTTTGGGAAAATGTCCGTGGGTATTTTTACTTTTTTTTTTTTTTTTTTTTTACCCATGGATTTTATAACCAGTTGCAAAGTGAAAATATAGTACCTGTGGACTATTGTGCCTCCTCTTTTTTTTTTTTGTTTTTTTGTTTTTTGGGGGGGGGATGGAGGGGCATGGGTCCTTTTTTTTTTCCCATGGAAATTAACAAGTAGGGAGCTGAAAAACGAAATGTACACGTGTGTGTTTATTTAAGAATTGTATATATCGTCATTCCTAATAAAGGCCACAACGGTTCGCAAGAGACATTTGATAGTCATAATATGGGTCTGTACATTCATGGGGTCAGTTCAGTACATTCATAACTCGGTCAGTACTTGGGAGAGGAATAGTAGATGACATGGTGCATAAAAGACATAGTTCATGACGTAGAGTACGCATAAACAATCGTTCTTCGCTTTAGGTAGAGTGTATCTCCTCCGCTGACCTGAACACGCTCTTGGGAATGCCGCTTCTGACTGGGCAGGGTTAGAGCATATGGGGGGGTGCAAAGTATGTGTTTGGGGGTTCATAATGAAATCCTTGCAAGTACTCTGTACCTGTGGTCAGTCCCAGGCTATTTTGAACAGAATAATCACATTGCAGGAGTGACTTTGGTAAGGGGGGATGTTTCTATAAAAGGGGTTTTTTGTTAAGAGGGGTCCACTATATTCTTCAGCAGCAGATTTAATGATGTACTTTGTTTTGGTCAGTATTGTTTTTTTGTTGATGATATATACATTGCTTTGTATGGTACTGTTGAGAAAAGCGGATACATTCTTCAAAGGGAGAGAAGGGGCATTTTCAGTAGCCCGTGTGGGTGCATAGTTTCAGGCACTCTTGTACCCGTCTACCTTTAGGTAAACTTCTCAGTCAAATGTTTTGATTGGTGAAACAATAACTGTATACAATATGTGGGTTACATAGATTTTAACAGCATTCTATATCTGTCATCAAATAAAAAAAATAAAAGAGGCTTTATTAAATACGTATTAGTCACATAGCCGATTCCAGCCTCTATTCTATAGGTAATTTTCAAAGAAAAACTGTCTAGGTAGTTTCTCTTAGTAAATTAGCTAAAGGGTGCATGGAATAGAAGGACTTGTGGACTTTGCACCTGCTATGTCTGTGGGCCGGCTGCGAACTGGAAAACGCAGATATTTGAAAACGTTGACTATGTGCCTATTTTCCCCTCTTTCCATATCACTCAGGCTCGTGGAATGCTTTTTTTTAAATCTTTACCTCTGCAGGTAAATCATAGCTGTCCAGTGAAACCTGATGGCTACATTTACCTGCACAGTGAGGGACCATTTTCAGCTCTGCGGATCTGGTTCCCCAGTTAAATCCTTCTAAAAAAACCCAAAACAATCCTTCCCATATTCACAGCTTAAATTTATTTTATAGCTTTAACCATCCTGTTCTTGTTCTGTGAGTATTTTCACTGCAAAAACTACCATTAAGCCGTTCTAATGAGCAATTTTTATTTTCTGCCCAAAATGGTTCTAAATAGATGTATCCAATCTCCTAGGTTTTTGACAGGAAGCTTGCCCCTGTCAGACTCTCTGTGGGTGTATAATTAGCACCACTGAAGTGGTAGTTCCTTTCTCTATTGTCATGTGACACATCTATATAAAACATCCCCCCACGTGCACTGTTCATGATTAGCAAGTGATAATTATGCTAATTTTCTTCATTCCTTGGAAACAGAAGTATTTTTGCTTGGCAAAAATACCTTCTGCAGTTTGTGACACAAAGTAGGGTTGCCAGTCTTATCTGTCGCTGTAGGACCTGGACACCCCAGTTCACTGTGTTGCGTCACCCGCCCACCAGCAGCTCTAGTATCACCACCAGGCCTGTTACTGGGTCCTGACTCCTGGGGTATTTTTACATATAAACAGCCAGGCCTGCAACAAGGCATTTTAATATCTGAAATCTCATTCTTAATTCTTTTACATTGGTTAAATATTCAACTTGTCAATATGTGAAAGACAGCAGAGATACCAAGAGCCCTTTAGCTGTCTGAAATGATAATCTACCAGTAATTTAGACACAGAATATTGTCTCATTACTTTTACATTGGTTTAACTGCCTCAGTACAAACATGGTCACTCTATTCCATAAGCATTGAAACTTTTTGTTTTTAATATATATGTATATGTGTGTATGTGTGTGTGTATATGTTTGTGTGTATTTATGTATGTATATGTATATACACTTACACACATATAGGGGTAGATTTTCAAAGTTATGCGCGGGCGTAATTTGTTTGCGCAACCCGGTGCGAACAAATCTACGCCCGATTTTATAACATGCACGCGCTGCCTCACGCATGTTATAAAATCCCGGGTCGGCACGCAGGGGGGTGCATAATTGTGCAACCTGTGCGCGCCGAGCGGCCTTGGAGGGAACTTTTTTTCCGGCCACCCCCCAGCCCTAACTAAATTTCCCCCCCCCCACACCTTGGTTTAGAAAGTTACGCCTGCCCGAGGCAGGGGTAACTTGCGTGCGCCGGCCGGCTGCCGGTGCACCATTCCCTGGCCCGGGGGCTGGTTCAGAGGCCTCTGTCCTGCCCCCGACACGCCCCCCCAAGCAATGCCCCGGGACTTATGCTCGTCCCGGGGCTTTGCGTGTGCTGGCGGCCTATGCAACATAGGCGCGCCGTCCCACAGGGCTTTTAAAATCTGCCCCAACATGTATATGTAGCAGTGTTTTCAGTAAGTAGACTACAACGGTTAAGATTTAACAGTGAACAACTCCTCTTCCAAATATCAGTTCAGATAAAATAGTTACATTATTGGAAGGTATATAAAAAGATTCACATACATTACATGGAGATAATCTTACTGGAGAGCAGATCCTAGCCCTCACGAAAATTAGCTGTATTTAAGTTTAACTAGATCCTATTTTCTCCACGTTTTATTCATTAGTCAAGGTATATCATATATTTATGTTTCAGCGTGCCTAAGTGGATGAACACGGTAACCATCTTAGTTTAGGGTCTATGCACAAAAAGTGCAGTCCCCTGTTAGCTGCACTTTAAAATCCATTGTGTTAAGCAGGCCAGAGTTAAAGGGCCAGTTAACATGGAGGGATTTCATCCCCCCCTCCCCCCCCCCCCAAGCACACAGTTCTGAAGAGCCTGTGGCGCCCCAATGTCTCCCCTCATTCCTTACCCCCAAAGATGAAAAGCTTACCATGCACCAATCTCCCCTGACCCCCATTGCTCCTTGCATCAGATTCCCTCCCCCACTTACCTCTTCTGACTATGGAAAAGGCAGATGGGGGCGGGCAAGAGGCCAACTCCTTCCTGCTTTGCTATCACTGACCTCCAGAAAAGTGTCTGCTGGCCTTTCATGCTCTTCTTGCCCCTAATCTGAGCAAAAAAAAAAAAAAGTAATCTGCCACTATATTGTATTTTGGTAGCATCAGGGCAGCAGGAAGTCATGCGCTCTCTCTGCCTTTATCTTTTTGCTAAAAAGGGTAGTCAATTGGGGCACTTGGCCTGGGGGGGGGGGGGGGGGGGTAAGGGGCATGGCGATCCCTTGATTTTATGGTGGAAGGGTACATAGTGTGTGTGTGTGTGGGTGTGGAGGGGATTCCTAAGAGCTTAGCATTTAACATCTATGCTGGGCAACTGTTAAATATTAGGCCTTACGCAGTGACATAGCATGCTGCTTCCTGTGCAACCTGGAAAGTCTTGTTTGCACCTTATGTTTCTTCATTTACGTATGTGTATGTTAATTTTAGTGCATACTTGCTAAATGTCCTTAAAGACCCATTTAGTGACATCCCTTGAATTGTGCCTGTGAAACAACTGCTTCAAATTTCAGTTAACTAAGCTGTTCAATTGAGCCGAATGGATTCAGTAGTCTTACTGGACATTTGTTACCATACAATTCAGCACGGATAGTCGAAGAATTTGTGCAAGAGAGGCCCGATAATGGAATACATTTGGGTGGGTGCTTTGGGAAAGCTTTTTTGGATCTTATCTAATTCATTTTGCAAGATGGCGTTCCAGGACAAGATTAACGTCTTGCAGTGAATGAACACAGTTCTCATTTCCCCAAAGCTCTATACCTGTGAAAGTGACAGAGTATCTAGAGACAATCTTCCCAGAGCAGTAGGCTTGGCAAGCTGAGAAAAGGATATTCCATCCGGCTCAGGGGATATTCAGTTTGCCCTGCAGAGATTTTTCACACAACTTTTTTTTTTTTTTTTTTTGCACAGCCCAGAATTTGTTGAGAATAGAATCTATAGTGATTCTGCAAGAGAGCTCAGTCTGAGGAGAGCTGCAGACATTATAGTCTCAGTGCTCTTGTATAATAGTACAAAAAAATATAGAACTGGAGTGCCAGCTCAGGAGCAGCAGTGAACATTTTATTTCAGTTAAGGAAACTGAAAAATAAAATAAAATTCCATAGCTTTCTTTTCTCCCTGCTCTTTCTAAATACCAGGAAGAACGTGGACTGGAGAACACCGGAGACCAGCCATGGCATCTGATGCTAGTCACATGCTCGAAGCAGCCCTTGAGCAAATGGATGATATTATTGCAGGTATGACTCTTTTTTTTTTTTTTTTTTTTTCTTTTCCACAGAAAAATGAACCTGTTTGGATTAATGTGACTTAATGCTCTGCTTTCACTGGAGACCATGGATGGCCCTAGAACTAGCAAGAAAAGATTTTGTACCTGCCTTCTATTAGGCATTTTCAGTAAAATACTCAACCTGCAGTTATAACCAGCATGTAGTCCTCTTCTAAGTTATTCTGACTGTTCCCTTGAACTGTTGCAGTATCAAGCATAAATAATTTCTTCAATTTTTGAACTCTACTCCAAGTGACTGAATTTACAGACCTTCAGTTAGAATATAACACTGCTTTTGCTCTTTTGAACTTTCAGTTTGGTGTGCTATCACTTCTCCACCTGGTTGATGGTTATTTTCAGTAAAATGACTGTTTAAAACTTGGTGCTTCGTACCAACTACAGAACACTACCCCTGCAAAGGTACTGCAGTAGGATCCTTGTGACAGGCGCAGTCTCTTTAGAGTAGTGCATTTGTTTTAAGGCTGGGGCTAGATTAAGCGTTGGGCATTGAAAAAAAAAAAGTGAAATGCCTGCAAGTAAGTTTGCATGTATAGTTTTTTGAAATGGTCCCTCTCTCTTTTTTTTTTTTTTTTTTTTTTGACGAAATGGTTTAACTTTCTGTAACTTCAGGAAGGGAAGAACATCCGCAAAAAAATAGTGGAAGTAAACGACCCCTTCCACAACGAGGGTGGAAGTGGTCGTTTTTTTTTTTTTTTTTTTTTTGTGTCAAAAATCTTCAGCCTAAGAATTGGCCTCAAGTCCCTCAGTAAAGCTGAAACGTCTGGATGGTGGTACACAGCACGAGGGGAGGCTTCCATGTTTGGGGCAAGGAAGGGAAATACCACATGCAGTTTGTATGTTCGCCTCTGCGTACGTTTTATTTCCTATAGAAAATCTACCTGTGCAAAAGCCCCCATGGTGCCTTTCAAAGGGAAAGCAGGTGCAGGGTCTGAAACTTTGCCTCTTCATGACCTTGCAGCATGGCGGCACATTACATCTTCTTTTCCACTATAATATTCCCTAATAAATAAGTACTCTAACTTCTCTAATGCGGTTCAGTTATTTTAATTCTGTAGATTTGCAAATGCAGGTCATCTGTATTTTATTCTCCTTGTCAGTGGCATAGCAGCAGAAATATATTAATGTTCTCAATAGTTTGACTTTAAAAAAAAAATGGCCTCCTACACTTTGGTGTTTGTAGTAAATTGCCAAAAAATAGATTTGACTTTTGTATTTGCTGCCTCCTACATTCACAGTTTTACGTTTTCCTTTGACCCACTCCTGTCTCATGTGTGTGGCTTGTCCTGAACCACAAATTAATTTGACATGCTTTAGGTGCTTCATTAAGGATTGTGAATATCTGCTGCAGAATTAAACTCCTTTCCAATCTAATTTGTTTGCAGAATTCATACTTCTGAGTAGGAGTAGATTAAAGACCTGGGCAAATTGATCCTGGGGAAAGGAGCACATCGTCAGCAAAAACAATATTGATTTTCAGGAATCACATTTTTGTGTCCCCCTGAAAGTCTGCTCACATTCTCTTAACTGCAGCTTTACATGGCCCCCCTCTCCGGCCCCAATGTAATAATGTCAGTGCCCATTTTATGTACTCCCAATGCAGTAAGCAAATGTTTTGGGAGCAACGTGCTCTCTAATTTTTGATAGGTGTATGTGCACTAAAATCTTCTTTTGTGCAACTGTTTACAAACTGAGTTCAAATGTGTGTGCTACGAGCCAGTATAATGCAAACATTGGGATTTCTTGTGCATGCTATGTTTGCTGTGTGCATACACATATGCACCCAACTTAGAGGAACAATGATTGGGAGTTTAAAAAAAAAAAAAGCATGCTAACCCAAAAATGTGTGCAAAAAAAATATGCCTAGCACGCACAAAGTATGATCTATGTGTTTTGTGTGAAGAAAACATGGTTTGTACATACATTGTTTTCTGTGCATAGGGAGGATGCCTTTCAAACAAATTCACATGGTTTCATGTGACACACATATACGGGCACGAGCAGTTATATACAAGTATTTTATAACCTGCACGTATGATATGCATGTTTTACAAAATGTGCATCACTTTTCCACAGTATGTGCGCATATATAGGCTTACATGTGAATGCTTGCAATGCATTGATATACATGGTTTCAATGTACTTTGTGCACGTACTTTCCTACCTATTTTAAATAGCTGAAGGGGGATATAATAGAGGTTTTTAAAATCATTTATTTATTTATTTTTTATTTAACATTTTTATATACCGACATTCATCCAAGATATCATATCGGTTCACATTGTAACGCAAAACAAACGCAAGACATGGCGCTTTACATTGAACAATAAAAACATGATAGGTCTAGAATGGATAAATGTGAATTGGTTATTTACTCTTTCGGATAATAGAAGGACTAGGGGGCACTCCATGAAGTTAGCATGTGGCACATTTAAAACTAATCAGAGAAAATTCTTTTTCACTCAGTGCACAATTAAGCTCTGGAATTTGTCAGGGGATGTGGTTAGTGCAGTTAGTATACCTAGGTTTAAAAAAGGTTTGGATAAGTTCTTGGAGGAGATGTCCATTAACTGCTATTAATCACATTCAGGTCGATACAGTAAAGTGTGCTCCGTCGGAGCGCACTGTCAGCCTGCTCTGGACGCGTGTTTTCCCTTACCCCTTATTCAGTAAGGGAAGGAAACCACGCGGCCCACCCGCGGCACCTAATAGCGCCCTCAACATGCAAATGCATGTTGATGGCCCTATTAGGTATGCGCGCGGGATCCAGTAAGTAAAATGTGCAGCCAAGCCGCACATTTTACTCTAAGAAATTAGCGCCGACCCAAAGGTCGGCGCTAATTTCTTCCGGCGCCAGGAAAGTGCACAGAAAAGCAGTAAAAACTGCTTTTCTGTGCACCCTCCGACTTAATATCATAGCGATATTAAGTCGGAGGTCCCCAAAAGTAAAAAAAAGTAAAAAAAAAAAAATTTGAATTCGGCCCGCGGCTGTCGGGCCGAAAACCGGACGCTCAATTTTGCCGGCGTCCAGTTTCCGAGCCCGTGGCTGTCAGCGGGCTCGAGAACTGACGCCGGCAAAATTGAGCGTCGGCTGTCAAACCCGCTGACAGCCGCCGCTCCTGACAAAAAGGAGGCGCTAGGGACGCGCTAGTGTCCCTAGCGCCTCCTTTTCCCCGTTTTTCCCGCGTTGCCTCATTTAAATACTGAATCGCCCGCACCGGCGAAGGGCTGGTGTGCGCGCCGGGAGAGCGGGCACACCAGCCGCGCGGTGTGCCCGATACTGTAAGACCGCGCTCTCCCGCGGTCTTACAGTATCGACCTGATTATCAGAGAGTTAGCCACTGCATCAGAAGCATGGGATCTACTTAATGTTTTGGTACTTATCAGGTACTTGTAGCTTGCATTGGCCACTGCTGGAAACAGGATGCTGGGCTTGATGGACCCTTGGTCTGATCCAGTATGGCAATTTCTTATGTTCTTATGCACTGGATCCCAGATATCAATAAGAGGCAGTAGAAACCTTGCCATCTACTGTAAGGGCGGCCTTGAAGTCCAGGAATATATAGAGGGGGAGCCCCCAATATAGAAAATCAGGGGAACACATTACTACCCTTAACCAATAAGCCTTCATATTGTTGATGCAACTCCATCATTGATCTGTATAGTCTGTGATAACAAATTAGCATGAGGGTAATTTGCTTGATACGACGGTTACTACCCATAACCATTAAGCCTGGTACTACACTTCTGATGCAATTCCAACATTGCTTTTTGCTTCAACGGCAGGGGGTGGAGGGAAAATGGACTCAAACAGTAACCAACAAGAGCCTTGACCTTGGCAGTCTGGGAAACTGATAAGTATAGGAGCTTGCTGGGCAGACTGGATGGGCTGTTTGGTCCTTTTCTGCCGTCACTTCTATGTTTCTATGTTCCAGGCGTTGAACTGAGTGAGTCAGGAACTCAGCCCTAGTATGCAGTGTTGCTCACCTTTTCCAAAGGAGGAGACCGGGAGGATTAAATACGCGTTAACTATTGCTTGTAATAGACAGGAGGGACTCTGTGCACCGATTTACTTCTTAATATATTAGAGGGAGGAAACCTGGCAATCCTAACTAGGGCTCTACCTTCTGATCAAAGCATGGCAAAGAGCTAACAATAACTAACAACTAATAACAGATGTAAGCTTTGAAAGAAAAAGGTTCTTAATGATTTTTATCATAAACAAGTCAGGTGAACATATAAAAAAGGAGCCTCCTAGTTTCAATTTTTTGATAAAAGTGCTGAATAAATGTAGATGTTTATGACACCTGGTAGCTTCTCTCAACTTGCTTTCTAATCATTTGCTGCCAGCTGCATGTAGGTGACAGTGCTCTAGAAATGAGTAGATACCACCATCAATATGTGTTCTTCCGGCAGGAATAGTCCTATGCATGCATAAGGCCTAAGAAAAAGTGGAATTCCAGGCCCTCCCTAATTTAAAATGCCGTGGTGCATAGACCCAGCCAGGGCCCAGGAAATTAATCAGTGTCCTGGGGAGCAAATCAGCATCTCCTCATGGCTACCCCAAAGTCACTTCACCATCCTTTTATTTTTATATTAAATAGTGATGACATCCAGTGGCCAATTCGGGTATTTACAGCCATGTTATGGCTGGAGGTTTTCCCTTGGAGCTGTTCCATCCAAAGCGGCGAATACATTTTTGTTATTGAGCACGCTGACCTGCCTTGGCTGCTTTTTTTTTCCCCCTTCAAACTCGGAATGGTATGTCCATTAAAATAGATACTGCCGACTGAGGATTTCAGATCAGTAATTCAAGCGTTTATTCTATCAACCATTGATGATTGAAATATGGTCCTACAGCTTCTCCAGAATGCTGCCACCTGCTTGATTTACAGCGCGTCCAATCCAAAATCACATTAAGCTCGTGTTGCAAAAACTGCACTGGCTGCCTGTGGGCCCAGCGAGTGCAGTTTAAAATGGTACCATTGAGCTTCAAAGCCCTTCAAGGTGATGGCCCTTCCTATCTCTCGGAGCGTGTAACAAAATATGTTCCCACTCCATGGATAAATCTCTTACCGCCGAGCCTTTTCGGTTGCAGGGCCCGCCCTTTGGAATGAATTACCACTAGACGAGTCTCGCGCAACATCGGATTACAAATTATTCAGGAAAAAAAAGCTGAAAACCCCGTTATTTTCAATTGGCTTCTCTTTGATTAGAAAATTGTATTTTATTTTTTTATTTGATTTGACTTTTTTTTAAATAACTTTTTATTTAACAACTTTGTCCGGCATTCAAACATTTTGATAACAAATGACAAAATTCCAGCAGTTGAGGAAGATATGCGGACAATGAAAAGGAACATCTGCAATTAGGGTCAGTTAAGCATTTTAAAGTTTTCATTCTGTAAGTCATATCGTAATTGCTTGATTTGACATTTTCATCAGTGGCTCTGCAGTGTCTTGTGGATTTTTTTTTTTTTTTTTAACATTGCTATTTTGTTTGCTGGTATTTTATCTTGTATCCATGGTTTTCATTTGCTTTGTTTAATTATACTGTGCACCTTGTTTGTAAACTGCCTAGCATGGTTACACTCTAGGCGGCAGAGAAAGAAAGAAACAAACAATGCTGTCCTGGGAGCTGCAGTCACAACCCAATGTCATGGCATTTACCATTGCATTGCCTGCAGTAGAAGTTATCAGGAAGGACAGATTAGCTCACCTTACTGATATTCCCAACTGAGCTTTTTCAGTTGCCGGCCTCCTTCTGTAGAATTCCTTTCTGGACCATATTTGGCTCAAATATGCTCTCAAAACATCTTTATTTAGAAATGCATTAGAATTAAGGGAATGACCTACTACCGGCATTCTCTAGTGGTGAAAGTTTAATCTCATGTCTTAAGCATTTTTGCCATTGTTTATAAGTTTTTGTTTGCTATTGTTGTACATTGATTCCAAATGTTATGCTTGTTTTATTGTACCCTGTTTTGAACCTTGAAGAATACAGGTTATACATCATTTTTTTTTTTTTAAATAATGTAACCCCCATCCTAGTGTGCCTGTCTTGCACAGGGCAGAGATCCAGGTTAGCAGTAGACACTGTCTCTTTCCTTTGTTGGATGGGGGGAAAGTTACCTTTTAAAGCACCGAGTGCAGAGGGTGCCTCCGGTAAGTCTGTGTGCTCCTGGCAGAGGAGCATCCCTTGAGAAAATTCACACTGTGGGCCCATTGTGCAAAAAACGTTCCAGGCTCCAAGGTGGTGTCCAAAATCAAAGTTTTGCTTGCAGACAATAAAAGTGTACTGGCCCGAGGTGCTCTGCATAAGCTCCACAGATAAGGTTAACTTGTTTACAGTTCCTTCTCTGGAGCTGTGCAAGATATTTCCTCCCAGGGATCCCGGTTATCTCCACCTTCCAGGGTGAGAGAGAGTCAAGGCTTTGGGTAGAGCAAGCAACCCCTTTTTAGGAGACAGGGATCCCCTCCAGCCCTGGATGAAAATAGGCAAAAACGGTCTTGGCACAGAGAGTTGCAAGCCCTCTCTTCCCCCCAGGGGAAAAAACCCCTGTATGGTGTCCTGAGTGTTCTCAATTGATTTGTTAGTCACAGTTTGTAGTTCTCCCGGACTCTCTCGTTGCCGGGATCCCGATGGAACAGCAGCTTCCGATGTCCCCCTTCAGGTGGGAAGGGGCAGCCAAACACTTCCTCCTGAGTCTCTTCTCAGGTAGAACAATTAAACACCGGAGGGTCCTGGTACCTGGTCACCACCTCCTCCGTCCTTGGCAGGTCTCCCCTAACCTGGGTAGCCCCCCAAAACAGGGTTCCCCAGTACCTGAGTTCAGCCGGTGCACAAGGTCTCACCAAACCTCCTACCAAGAAAATGTAAAAGCCCTAAAACTGTACCCAGAGGGCTCTCCCAGCCACAGCTAGTGAGGAGACAGGATGGAAACCCTCCCTACCCTGCTCGAGTTTCCACAAACTCTTAAAGCTCCTGACTTCCTCCTAACTCTTAAGCAAACCATAAGAGACTGCCCTCGGACTCCCTCCCAGGGGGACGGCCACTCCAGACCCCTCGGAGGGAAGCCTTGCGTTTGCAAGGTATCCCTCCCCCTTGCTGTTCTGCACTACTCTAGCCTGAAACAGGTCTTTCCCAGGGCTTATTAGTAACCGAGACAATAAATAAATAAATTGTGCCAATGAAAGTCAATAAGAATAAAGGATACTGCATGGAAGGTAATGATGGCCTGCCCAGTGCTGCTCATGGCAAATGTCAAAATTTCTCCTTTTATTGAGCTAGTGGGAGCTGGGGGATTAGGAGGCTGCTTCCAGATTTATTTTTATTTTTTAATTGCTTGGAAAACAGACAATACCTACCTCTGTGATAATAGTACGTGGCTCTAGGGCATATGGCACCCTAGGTGTAAACTGTCAATAGTGCCCATCCCCCCCCCAACCAATGTCCCACCCTAGTCCTTGGCATGGATTAGCGGGTGGGGGAAGCAGGTAAGATTTCACTGCTCCCTCCAGATTAGCATGGGGCTGTTCTCTCTGTCCTCTCAACCCAGCGTTCCCACCAGTTCATCTGCCGAGGGACGAGCCACCTCCAGCCTTTCCTTCTTCCAGCGGGATCAGCCCACATGACGGCGGTGGCCCCTTCTCCTGCCCATGCAGACAGATGGGTGGGGGAGACACAACTCTTCTTCCTCCTGGCCCGCGTGGCTGATGGTGATGCCGGCTTTCTTCTATGTGCACACGTGGAAAGAGGCACGACACCGGCATATTTGGGGGGGAGGGGGACTTACCATCCCATGACAGCAGTGCCCATGGGAGGGGGGGGGGGATCTGAATATGGTGATGCCCTTTGTCTCACGGTGTCCATTGACCTCCCAGGTGCCCCCCCCCCAAAGCTGGCACTAATGGTACTTCCACAACAAGGAAAGCAGAGCTTCACCATTTCCGTTTTTTTTTCATTGCAGGCACCAAAGCGGTTGCAGAGTATACAAATGGAGGTTACGACATCGGATCGCCTGTTCCGGTGGAATATTTGGGTACCCTGTCCATCCTGCATCTGGTGGAAGAGCTGAGGATGGCCTTGGAAATGCTTGAGAACCCAGAAGAAAAAGAATTATTACGGAACCAAATACCTGGCGCCACAGCCACGTGCATAGTGGCATGGCTCGAGAGTAATCTGGTAAGTTGCCACCAATGTTCAATAATCATTCTCCTCGGTGCTGACAATGGGGTGTTAAGAAAAAAAGATTAACAAGTAAAAACAAAAAATATATATAAGACGATACCTTATTTTGTTGGACTAACTGAATTTTGACCTGAAGAAGAGTATTAGCCATCTAAAGCCAATCAAGAAACATATTGTTATCTTTTTCTTGGACTATCACCTTGTATCTTTGGGTTTTTTTTTGTTTTTACTATTGTTTGCAATATAAAAGGTTAACATCTGGGGCTGGCCCAGTGACAGAGCAATGCACGGCCATGGAGAGGGTCCTGGTTCAGATTCCCAGCATGGGTCGCTCGGCGCCCCCAGTCCCCCCCCCCCCTCCCAGGATCGGTCATGGCTGGGGCTGCTACAAGAAATAAGAGTTCACGGTCCCGCAGTGGGACCGAGCCATAGTCATGAAGCAAAGGCAATGCCTAGTGGCCATAATCCTGAGGCTGCCGGCCAAGGACCATCACTGCAAGGACCCAACTAAAGTAAATTTAGAGGGGAATGTACAATGTGTGTGTGTGGTGGGGGGAATCCACAGGTAATTGTGAATGCTGCCTCGTGGCGCCGGACCCCGGCCCGGGTTCTAATTTTAGCCGGAAGCCCAACGGAGTAGGAGGAAATTGCAGAGTGTACAAATGGAATTAAAAGTGTTAACATTTTTTGTTTTAATCTCTTTTCTGAACTGGCTAAGCTGAGTTGCTGCTTTGTTGCTTAGCATTCATGCAGGATATTTGAATGGTTAGTACTAAAGGCACAGCTCCCCTGTCATGGTCTTCATTCATTTACTTGCCTTCTGCCAGTAATGACGAGGCAGTAAAAGACCGCTGTGGCACTGTATTGTTGCTGGCTGTGACGGGGATGAACAGGATTATGACCGGTGGCCCTACAGCTGCAGTGCAGCATGAAGCTTTAATCACTTCCCAGTCCCTTGATTGTACAACACATCGAACATTCACCTGCAGGTAGATGGCCTCTGAGCCTCTCTGGGTTCTTCCATTCATCTTCATGAGAAGACCTCTCGCTGCCCATCCTTTAGTCATCTTTGCATAGGTAGTCCTCGGCGTCACACGGGGTGCAGCTGAGAGGAGAAATTGAAAAGCTGATGCGGGAGGAAGATCAGGCCGCTGTCGGGTCATGGGAGGTGCTCAGGAACCCGCAGCACTGGATCGCCTCTGGTCGCTGACTCCTCTCCTTCCTCTGCGCCGCGTCGGCTGCCTCGTGTTTTTCAGTATCCGTTCAGGCAGACTCTGACGGAAGAACAATGTAATGTTCTCTTTAGTGCGCTGTGCACCAGCTGTGCAAGAGGGCACTGTAAGAAGCAACCCTGATGGCTGATTCAGGGCACTCTGAAGAAGGAGGAAGAAACAGCTGAAGGTGGATTAACGCCAGGTAGACTCATGCAGGCCTGGGGGTATCTTGTCTTACTTCCATTTCCGGACTTGTTCCAGATACACTGAGGCAATTGAATCTTTCTTTAATATGAGGGTGAGCTGGAACCGTGGTTAGCAGAAAATGTACTGGAAGCGTACACTGCAGTAGTCCACCGAGTTACTTACTATTTTTTTTACTTATGTTGGACATTGCTCTTTTCCAGAGAAAGCATCATATGCAGTATAACCTAACAGAGCGAGGTCTTAATACAGTGGAGGTTTATTCCTCCCACTTTGGCCAGGATCCAAATGATTTCATGACCCCCCAAAGGTGTTGGGTGGCAGGGAGTTAATCCCCTCTCTGCCTTCCAGGCTGTGCACGATCTTAATCTCAGGCAAAAGGCCAAGAAAATGCTGTCCTCAGCTCATTTCTTGGGTCCTGCTCTTGGATCTTAGCCAGAAAGCGGCAGCGGAGGAATTCTTAATAAATATTCTATTTTTGGTAATGCTGCATTCATTTTATCTTGGTGTAGGGTTCTAGTAGCTGCTCTGGTCCTGGAGAGAACAGCAGTCTCTGTAGGTTGTCATAACTTTTAGATGACCAACAAAAACAAATCAGCGTTGTTGTACATGAACTTTGCAGATCTTGCAGACCTCAGATAACATCAGAAAACAAAAAGCTAGAACTGAAAACAGTGTGCCTGCTACTTGCTAACAGCACTGAACAAAGGAGCTTTAGCTATTTGCTAAACATTTTAAGGGTGCATTGAGTGAATTATGCATTGCAAAGCAGCTGCTAACTCCAGCACTAAATATGCCTGTATTGGCCTGACTGTAAGACATGGTTATTTTATCTATTATATCTATCTTTTTTTTTTGGAAGAATGCATTTTCAGAAACCCATCTTGTCTTATAATTGTTGTCACATGAGAGAGCACAGGGAGAGGCAGCGCCCCGCCAGGCCCGGTGGACTGCTGTGCTGGGGCGGCGGCACCCTGTCCAGCCTGGCGGACCTGCAAGGCGGCGCCATCCCCACCGCACCTGAACGGCGTGGGAGGCGGAAAGGGGTTTCATTCAACCTCTAGTGGGCCACAGAGGGATTGCTTTGTATTAGGGCTAATATTGGTAATTAATCTCGCCAGCATGACCCGTGTTTGAGTAAGGGGCCTAAAGGCTAAGTTGTGTTTTTTTTTTTCCTACCATTCCTGGGGGGGGGGGGGGAATTATGTTTTTAAAACTTCCGTCGGAGATTCTCTTTGAGAATGGTGGGCTGGCGCGCACGCCACGGGCGCTCCTGCCGTGAAGCAGTGCCAAAGGATCTGCGAGAATCTCAAAATGAAATCCCTGGGCGCGCGCTTTCCCTCTCTTGGACTCTTTTTTTTACCCTGAAGGATGTCGGGATGGGGGCAATTTTCAAATGTTTACCTGTGTAAAAGGTTTTGAAAACCACCCTCCCGGTGTCTGTGGGGGAAAATGCTTGGCACGTAGCTTATCATTTGTGATGCAGAGCTTCTTAGTTGAAATTAAAAAGGTCAGGTGTCTAAATTGGAAGTTCACAAGAAATCATTCAGGGAGTGAAGTGTCGCTGCCGAAACACTTGTGAAGGCTTAGGGGCCTGATTTACTACGCTGCTGGGGAAAGAAATCCATAGTAAACAAGGCTCTTAGTGGTAGATGTTCTAACCCACGAGTGGGTTTGTTGGAATGAGCCAGTACTGCTTTCATTTTTGCTCATGATACCAACTCATTTAAATAGTATTCAACTAGTTCCATGTGTATATCTTTTGATGGAAGCCCATGTGAAATCGCAGACTTTATAACAAAAATTAAAAATCTTAACCCCATCTCCCTGTATATAGTTACCGTAGGTTTTGTGGAGAACTGCCGAACTTTGCAGTTTTCTGCATGTAAGTTTGCTATGCAGAAATCAGTGCCAAGCTCATTTGCACGATTCTTCAGCTCCTTAGCAATTTTGTGAACTGGTTTTGCAAATGCAAAATTATCTGGGGATAAAATTATTCATGCTATTTGCTGTTTTTTTTGTTTTGGTTTTTTTTTTTGCATGCATCTGCACCTTAGTACATCAGCCTTTTGGTGCGGACCTACATGACTTTAAATGATGGAAGTGCTCAGCTTCACAGGGCGAGCCAAGTTTCACAGATGATATTTGGGGTTTTCACAACCCTGAGGGCTGTAGAGAGATTGTCTTCTGTTTCTGTACTGTATCGTAGTGGCCCAAAATGAAGACCTGATATAGTGTTCTAAAAAACTCGGCTTTTCTACTGTGCCCTAATATCTGTGAAATGTTATACATCCCCAGAGCATCAGAGATGGGCTTGCTTGAGCTGCCTGGGAACACTTCATTTGCTGAGGCAAGTGACTGCATTAACGTCATTGTTCAAGTCATATCCAGACTTGCAAATGCAGAAGTGTATATTTCCTGTGCATATTTTATTCTTTGGAGCCAGGCAAAATTTAAGCTACGGAAACTTTGTGAATTTTGTTAGAATGGCAAGATGCATGGTGAGAGGATGCCCTCTGTTAACTTCATAACTCCATGAGAGAGAGCACAGGTACCTATTCACTTCCTGGTTCTAGGAGCCTCTGGTTTGTAATCTCATCCTATTTTCCTGTTTGAGTCAGCAAATCAGGATAGGAGTGGAATCTCAATCCTTCCTCATCCCAGGCCTCTAACCCCCCAAGGCCCCCCTGAATTGTCATCTTTGTTCTCCGTTTCTTACAGTCTCGGTTGATCCACCTGGCTGGCTATTTCCTGTGATCCCAACGCAATATATGTTGGGGGTGGGAGAGAGGGTAACTTGGTCAAATGATAAGGCTGCACGCACACATTTAGCTTTTTCAAATGTGCATGTGTAGTCGGTGAGCATATTTGATGCTTGCCGTGGAGATATCCTAAAGTGCATGTGAACTCTTTATCCTGACAACTACCCAGTCCTTCAGTACAAACTACGTGGGTGGTGTGTGTGGGCTGAAAAGTACAAGGCATACTTTACCAGGCGTCGTCGTCATGAAAACTTACCCCTTTGTTTTGTATTTCAAAAGAAATTCACATTCAACTGAGCTTTGGAAGGTGTGGCTTTACTTTTTACTTTATTACAGTTTGTAGCTGCCCCCTCATAAAATAATATTTCTAAGTGGATAACAATAGCCATGTGGCATGTACATAAAAATGAATACAGTAGCAGAATGAAATATCCATCTCAAAGTACATTTCACACATTGCAACATTTCACTGTCTGTCTGTCTAGATCATTTAACACACCCAAGCATTTTGAAAGCGAACTTATGTGGATATTTGCTTTGAAAATGTACAAGTTACACCACAGACTTTCTCGCTACCTGCACAGCTAAAATAAAATGAGCCTCCCTGTACAAAATATCTTAACATGATAAATGAAATCCCTAGTGCATCCTACCCTATCCTCTACTCTTACTAGGAAAAAAAACCACAATTAAAAACAATCTGGACCTGTAGGCAAGTGAATGTCCTTAGCTTCTTAACATTAAAAGCTGAAAGTCATGTGTAAAGCAGCCTCCTGGTGCATGAAGCACAACCAGTAAATGGTCTGTAAGTGAAGCCGGTGTTAGGCTATAAAGCAGCTGCTCGGCGGGGTCAGGTGACGATCAGGCCTGCTTCTGGCCTGGTGCGGCAGAGCGTCTGCCCTAGCTGGAAAATGTTTTTGACTGAAATGGATCGACTCTTGTAGGGGGGGGGGGGGGGCTGCTTCTCACAAATCTGCAGGGGTAGCGCAGCCTGAGGGGGTTAGAGTAACAGGCAGGCTGGGAAGCAGGAGATCTGAATTCAAGTCTGGCTTCTGCTGCCGCCACTCACCGTGACCTTCACCAGCTCTTCTCGGTCTCCCCTCCTTTGCCTCCGCTGCCCATTTGGCTTGCTGGATCTTCGGGGGAGGAGGGAGAGGAGGAAAGTGGAACGGGGAATTTTGTTGTACCTGTGTGTGATTTTATTTTCTGTACGGTGCCATATAAACGCCAGAAGAAATAAAACTGCACAAATAAATGTTGATGAATCCTCTCAAGTCCGGTTTTTTTGGCTTGGCTACAGATGCAGAGTCTGAGAAACCTTATGAGCCTGGGAACAGAGTAACATTGTGAACTATTAAATCCGTTAGGCTCATGATCCCCGAGCCTTGCTACAGTAGTACTGGGGGAGGGGGGCTTTTAGAGGGGCTTCTGCTGTTTTGTGGGGGGGTTCCCCTCACAATTATTGTCCTAGGAATGGGTGAAACCCTTTTGCAAACAACAATAGCAAATAGGGAAAGCAAGTTTATTACTTGATATGATTTTTTGGGTGGGGGCTGTCACATTTTTTTTTAAATATTTCCTAAGGTGCTTTGCACATAAGAATGCAAAGCCCTTAGCAGTAATGACGCCTTGATGATGACGACGACTGTTCCTACATTCCTGTATCTGTTATAAGCCACAAGACTGGAACCTCCGGGCTTCTTGCAGTAAACTGAAAAGGGAGTTTTCCAGGAGAGCATCTCCAAGTGGGTTTCCTTGCACACACAGACACCACGACAAGAATGAACCTCACTTGTAAGCCAGGGTATGTTGGATGCAATCTCAGTCTCTCAAATTTACTGCCAGTGCTCGCCCCGAGTACTTGCATTCTGCCAAAGAAAACTTCCTTCTGGGGATCATAAAATGTAATAGGTACAGGCAAGCGGGAAAAGGGTAAATTTCAAAGAGATTTACAAGCCCAAACGTTAGGGATGAGCAGGGAAAAAAAAATTCATTTTCGTTATTCGGTTTCTTTTCGGGAGGTGTTTTTCCCATGAATTTAGGTTCATGGATTGCTTGTTATGCTTCGTTGGTGTGAAAAAAAACAAATCGAGCAATAAAAAAAAAAACAAACCAACCCCAAAACGGCCAGAAAACGAAATTGAAACCTCCCTCCCACCTTCCTGGAAAACTGCCAGGGCCAGGATCCCCCCGGGCCCCACTTACCCCACTCCGGTGGGGGATCCATCGGCGAAGACCAGGCCGAAGCTTCAGACTAGCACAGGCCGAGGCTGTGGTAGGGTCGCCGCAGCCTTGGTCTACTCAAGGCCAGAGCCCAAGCCCAGGCCTTGATGCCACAACCCAACCCGAAGGTTGGCTCCCGATGCCTGAACCTCAGCTTAGGCCAGAGCCCCAGCTCAGGCCTGACGCAGCGACCTGACCCGGAGGCCAGGGCCTGGCACTAGAGCCTCTGCCTGGACCCAGGCCCAATGCTGGGTCCCGACACCTAGGCCTCAGCCTTGGAGCTCCCAGGCCTGGGCCTGACCCTGGGCCTGACCCTGGTGTTGTGACCCAGCCTCCTGGCCTAGGCCCTGGCGTCAGGCCTGGATCCGGGCGAGGCCCAGGTATCAGGACCCAGTCTTTGTCGGATTACCCGATGCATCTGATAAGTTGTGGGTTTTTTGTTTTTTTTAAACTTTCAGGGGGCTTGGCCTATGCCCTAGGCTTAATGCATTAGTTTAAAACGAAATGAACAAATAAGGTTCATTTCATTTGCGGGGACCCCCGATTCAGTTCAGAGCCCCCTCCCCACAATTGAAATTAATTAGCCTTATTTGTTGCATTTTGCAGTTTCATTTGAAATAAATGCACATCCCTAATAAAAGAAGCATATATAGCAGATATAATTTTCAAAAGCCTATTTGTTGGCGCTCCAGGCGCAAACAAAAGTACGCGGGATTTTAGTAGATACGCACGTAGCCGCTAAAATCCTGGATCGGCGCGCGCAAGGCTACCGATTTCGTGTAGCCGGCGCGCGCCAAGCCGCGCAGCTTGTCTCCGTTCCCTCCGAGGCCGCTCCGAAATCGGAGCGGCCTCGGAGGGAATTCGCTAACGCCCTCCCCTCACCTTCCCCTCCCTTCTTCTACCTAACCCACCCCCCCCCGGCCCTGTCTAACCCCCCCCCCCTACCTTTGTTGGGGGATTTACGCCTCCCAGAGGGAGAAGTAAATCCCCGCGCGCCAGCGGTCCACTGACGCGCCTAGACGCAACCCGGGGGCGGTTCCGGAGGGCGCGGCCACGCCCCCGGACCACCCCGGGCCGAAACCACGACCCCTGGGCCCACCCCTGAAACGCCGCGTCCCGCCCCGAAAACGGCACGCCGCTCGGCCCCGCCCCCGACACGCCCCCCTCGGAAAACCCCGGGACTTAGGCGAGTCCCGGGGCTCTGCGCGCACCGGTAGGCCTATTGAACATAGGCACACCGGCGCGCAGGGCCCTGCTCGCGTAAATCCGCCCGGATTTACGCGAGCAGGGCTCTTAAAATCCGCCCCTTAAATTGCAATTCAACAGTATAGATCATGGAAATTTTCAAAATCCAACTTGCGTGCATTTTAAGCAAGAACAACCTTTTGAAAATTATTCCCGATAAATATAGGTGCGCTTGGAAGCTCTTTTTAATCACCTAGTACAGCTGGGAATATTTCTATATCTTTCTGTCATCATTTCTTGGTCTCTGATTGCATCATTTGGTATTTGAGGATCTTCTCTCCCTCCCTCCCTCCCTCCCTCCCTGTGTATATATATGTTGTATGAAATAGTCACGTAGAGGTGACACTTCCGTTAGCAATGCTGTTCTTATCTCTCTCTTACCACAATGTCTGGTTTTCTTGCATCAAGCGTTTTAGCGGTTGGAATGGGAATGTCACGGGTGATCGCAACCTTTTCATTCTCTACAATTCTTTCACGTTTGGGATCCCAGTGTATTTCCTGATTGTTTCCATCCACGAGAAGGGACTCCTTTTAATTCTACCCCCAAACACAGGGCCCTTTGAGCACTCTGCGGATTCTTACTGGACAGGCAATGATTTTATGCAGATAACTCTGCAGCAAAACATTTTTAGCTTATTTATCTTCGTTATGTATTTGGAACACGCATGGAATGCGTTCCCAGCTTATAAGTTATTTGAAGATTTTGCTGCCATTCTTGATTGAATAAAGAGGGAGAGGAAAGGCTTATGAAATCAGGAAGGGGGTGGGGTGGGCAGTCTGTCCCCCCACCTCCCAAATAACTTATTTGTTGGGTGTCCTATCTACACCAGATTTTCAGGAGATGAGGACTGTGGAGTGTGTGTTGTTTTTTTTTTGGTTTTTTTTGCATCCACACATGACCACAGTTGCTTTCATGCATCGTGAAAAGTAGGCTGCTGAGTGGAAGTTCTTGGTTTGCCTTGCATCTGCATACCTCTGCCTTCCTTTCACGTTGTAAGGTTTCTCTTGTTGCCTCCTTGGTGGGGTCTTATTCTTAAGATTCCTTTGTTTTCCATTGGGGGATGTACAGCAGGGTTTGACTGAATCAAGACAATGAACCATTAACTTTGTATCTGCATACTTCTGCCTTCCTTTCACATGGCAATTTTTCTTTTGGGGGGTCAAAGCTCAAAGAAGAAAGAGGCCTGCATTGAGCTGATAGGTTGCTGGCTATCATGTGTTCATTAGGATTACAGGGTTTCGGCATTCCTGTTGGATAAGGTGCTGACTCAGAGTGAGATAGTAAGAAACTCATTCAGCGCTGGTCAGCCCTTTCATCCGGGAAGAATATTGGTAGCAGGGCTGAGCTCCTGTTCATGGAAGCCAGGTAGGATAATGGCTGAGGCTACTTGAATAGAAGTAGGAAGCGAGGCACAAAATTCTGGAATTGCATAGATAGAAATATTCTGCAGGTGACGAGGTTGCTTGTGTTGCGAAAAAAAAACAAAAACCCAAGGTGTTAGGAATGATTCAGGGGAATCTCTGGCTCTGACTCACAGCGATTTTGAGTACACTTCAGTTTCTTAGAGCAGAGGTTATTGGAATTGAGTTTCACTCATTGCCTTTGTGTTTTAAAAAAAAAAAAAAAATCAGCTGTGAACAGGATAAATGTTCAAAAAAGGTTTCCCCATGTTTTCACTTCTGATGAATGCTCATAACATTAAATTACATGTACTTTACAATAGTGCTCCCTGTTGTGTGTCTTCAGAAATCCATGAACTGAAAAGCAGCTGGTAAAATAAGAATGGACCGAATGTAAGTTCTGGCCCAAAATAGATGGAAATAGTGCAAAACCCCCCCCCTATACATCGTTTGAACATTTTGAAAGAGCGCATCTGGCCCAAGGGCTTAATTTCCTCCAGATTCTTGAAGGGGAAAACAATTCCACAGCAGAAAAGCAGGCAAGAAAATGTTTTTTTGGGGCAAAAAAAAAAGCACTGTACTACCTTGCTCAGTCCTTTAAATATAATCCTTGGGGCAACAGTTAGAGAAGTACAATTTACAGATATTTTTATTTCCTTATGTTTCGATATTTTTTTTGTGAGAGGAAATTAACTTAACCAATCCAGGATAACTTAAAGCATTTGGAAAATGACTCTGTAGGCAGAATTCTTCTGATGTGATAATTGAAAAGCTATTGCTGCGTATGCCACACTATCCCCTAACACAGCACTTTGTTTTCATTAATCCCATGAGTTTCAGGTTCAGTTATGTGCAAGGGCTAAATTAGCTTTTATCCTGAAGAAAATAAACTGTTCTCCTGTTCAAGTTTCTTCTTGGTGTGTTAGGTACTTGTTTTTGCTCTCTGTCTATCCACTGCTTGATATTTTTAGCATATGCAATACAAATATGTTGAGTTTATACTTTAAAATCCTCTTCGGAAGACATCACAATTAGATCCGTTAGTACAATATTGCAGAGCCTTATCACACTGCATGTGTGTAAACTTATGCTTAAAACATGCCTTTCCGGTCCTACCATCTTCTGTCTGTAATAGCCTCTTAGACAAATGTATGCGTGTTCCTTTTAAATACTTTTATACAAGTTGTTATACAAAACATTAGCCTGCTTTCCGAAGGAAAAGAAGGTGTATGAGATCACTGTGTGTGTGTGCGTCTTTCCCCTGATAACTTTTGTTGTGTGCATGTGTGTCCTGTTCACATCAGGTTTTCAGGACATGGGGGGGGGGGTTTGATTTCCACATGCACCTCCCCGAAAGCCGGCTGTCTAGCTCTGGGGAAGGGGTATTCTTGTTTCCATCATGAGCATCCGAAGCCTTTCTAGACTCTTCCACCATAATTACTTCATTACTCATCTTTGTTGCCCCATCCATTATTGCAACATCATCTTTCATCCTCTCTTTCTGAGCCAGGGGGTCTCCGCGCTGTCTTAGGCCTCAGGCCAAGCAAAATATTTCTGCCCAAAATGGTTAAAACGCTTATTTCTCCGGGCTCTGTTGCTTTTTGCTATCGCAGGGCCCAGCGTGGGGAATCTGCTTTTGGTCACCGCCCTCCCCTGTGGCACTGATTTCATCCGTATCCTTCTGGTATCCAGACATCCAAACTTCTGCTCCTGCTGGGTATAAAACCCCCTTTCCTTTACTGTTTAGAGACACACAAGGATCCCTGATGCTTTAGCAGCTGCTGACTGGCACAGTATCACCATCCTTCATTGTCTGTCTAGATGCCCTCGTCTTTTTAAGCCTCACATAACTAAATCATTCCTTCCTAATGAAAAAGTAGTATGGATATTTTTGTACTGCCTGGTTTTGTTTTGTTTTTTTCCATATCTTGTGGACTGTTTTTTTCCACTAACGTGACATCTGCAAAATTGCTCTGCTAACCTTCATCTATGTAAATCATTAGCGAGCATACAGAAAAGTATGGATCCCAGTGCAACTCCCTGCAGCACTTTGTGCTCTGCCTTGCACCGATCTTAGACGAACAGCTTTCGCACAAGCAGGTTCTAGATTATATTACCCACTGGGAGCAAGTATTTTAGCACTGGCAGACAAGAAAGTGTATGAGATAAAGTAAATAAACAAACAGGCTGAATCATGTTTTAAAATGGCTCAGTCAAGATGCCTGGATTTTCATGGTAGCCAACAAATATATAGTGCGAAAGAGAACATGGCACATCTGCTGTGCAAACTATGCCTATGTATTGCCGCCTAAATGGGGTTAAACCCATGCACGTGTTTTTCTTCTCTGTGTTGGAAGCAATGTAATTACAGCCGCTGTGTAATGACATTAAATCTCATTGGATCCATGTTGTTGGTGGCAGATGAATGTCGCTTGCTTAGCACATTTCTTTAAATGCGGATCCCTTTTTTGTTTGTTTAGCTGACACTGTTCCATTCAAGGTGAGTTGCATTCAGGTATTGTAGTTCTTTCCCTGTCCCCAGAGGACTCAATGCTCTGAAGTTTGTACAGGAGGATAATGGAGGGTGAAGTGGCTTGTCCAAGATCACAGGGAACGTTTCCCCAGTTCTCAGTCCGCTGCTGCTGCAGCTACTCCATGTCAATAAAACAAAAAAAACCCCTTGCCTTCCCTTATTTATTCAGTAGCAAAGATTAAGTACTAAGGTGAAACTCACACATATTAAACAATGTTCCCTTTTAAATTCTGTTTTATCATTATTTATAAATATATCTTAGTCACCATTCCCCGAAGACCCCAGGTCAGATACAAAATGCATCATAAAATTGCATCCATCCATCTGCTGCCCCCTCCATCACTTATGCAATGTTCGCAGCCTCTAATTCTTTCATAACATACCAGTCTCTTCCCCACTTTTTTAAGGTGATCAGTGCGGTTATAGCTATGCTAAACCTGCGGAGGCTGCTTCTAGGAATTTGGGGGCCAATGCAGTAATGTGTGGGTTAAAAGTGGGAGCTGAAATTCACTGCACAGTTTCTTACTGCACAGGTTAACATTTTATTTAACCCCTGATGCAGTAAGCAACTGGCCTGTTAATGCTGCGGGAGTTTGAAAAGAAAAAGGGGCACTGACTGGAGAACGTGTACTCAGTCTAAGCTGAACAAACATGTTTACATTTGGAGGAGCAGGGGGAGTCTCTCGGATGTCATTTATGCACACAAAAGACTTTTATGTGCAGAAAACATGCTTTATGTGTGCAAATCTCAGTAACAGGTCCCAGCATCAGAACTTTAACTTCTGCCCATAGCGTGACATAAGCGCTGGAAACTTGACTCCAACTCTGCCCAGGCGTAACATTTCCAGTGCTGAGAGAACCCGAGTTAAGCCAGCACCCCTCTCTGCACTGGGGGGGGGGGTAATTCCTTCATTTGCCTGGGATTTCCAGGTGAGAGCCTGAAGCAGGAGGCACAATTTTACACCCACGTTCTGTGTGCATGACCCTCCAGGCTGCACACGGAGTAACATTTGTGCCCAAAAAGCGTGTGCTCTGCCGAATGCACCTTATTGCATCGGCCTCTCTGTCTGTAGCGGTACTTGGAAAGCAAGGTCACTGAACCAGAATAGAAGGGGGATACCTTTTTTACTGAACTAAGTTAAAATATTTCTTGGCCAGCTTTCAAAATCTAATGCTCTCTTCATCAGCCAAAACAAATTGAGCACGCTAGAGTTCATTTCAACAGTTAAGGCTTTTCTTCTTTGTGCCACTTTTATCATTCTGTTACTTTTCACCCAATAAAAAAAGAAAAAACCCTACAGTACTTGAATTCAATCTGCTTTGAAGTGCCCGAATGGTGGAATATAAATCAAATAAATCATATAACGATTCTAAGGTGCAAGAATCCTATGGCAAATTCTGCACCTCTGATAAACGAGCAGTCTTAGTCCCTAAGCACAGGATGAATGAAACATTAGTTCATCATTTTCCGCATATTTCTTATGCATTAACGCTGTCTCTGAACCTGGAAACACTGAAGGGAAAGAGTATTTTGCAAAAGGCGGACTGACGCTGGACAGGTCATTTTGGCCTTTATCTGCCCTTAATTAGGATGATCCACTTTAGGTAGATGGACATCCGAAGTCCCACATGAAACCTGACAACCAAGTCCCCTTTCCCCTTCCCTCATGCATCCTTTTAGAGTTCTGCCTGCCACTCTGTGAAGGCTTCCTCAGTGCTTTGCTACCATTCTCTTCTCACTTGGGATCCTCCGTTTATCCCATGCTTTTTTTTTTAAATAAAATCATTTACTGTTTTTAGTTCCTCCACCATTGCCTTTGAGGGCATTCCAAGCATCCTCTCTGAAAAAAAATATTTCCTGACGTTGTTCCTGAGTCTTCTCCCCTTGGAGCTTCATGGCATGACCCTCTAATTCCTCAATTTCCTTTCCACTGGAAAATCTTTTCTTCTTATACATTAATACCTTTCAGATATTTAAATGTCTATATCCGCGCTCTCTCTCAGGACATACATGTTGAACTCCTTCACCCTCATCTCATACGGCTTTTGGTAGAAACACCACACCATTTTGGTTGCCTTTCTCTGGACAGTTTCTAGCCTCTCAGTCCTTTCTGAGATATGACCTCCAGCGCTGAGCCTCTTCCTAAGCACTCCAGTTCTGGCACCTTAGTTTCGTTATCTCAAGGTATTCAGACATTATCGCCTCAAGGTATCTTTTCTTGTCAGTGCACACTGCATATCACTCACATTTGATTTCTGCACTTTTTGGCATTGAATCTTAACTGCCTTGTATTCAAGCACTCCTCAAGTCTTCTTAGATCACTTCTCATTCTCTCTGCTCAGAAGTGTTCACTCTGTTGGAGATGTTTGTCATTCACACAAAAAGACAAACTTTTCCCTCCAACTTCTCTGTAACATTGCTTACAAAGACATTGAAGAGACCAGATGCTTGAAGAAAACTCCACTAATCACCTTTCCCTCTTCAGAGTGAATTTCATTTACCACTACCTTCTCTCGTTCATCACTCAACCAATTTCTAAAGTAGACCCACCCCCAAGCTGCTCATTTTATTTGAGTTTCCTGGGTGGGACAGTATTAAACACTTTGCTGAAATTCAAGTAAACCACATGGGTAATTATTACCTGTTAATTTACTATCCTGGAGAGGAGTTAGACCAGTCATTACATAAGGAATTTCCCTCCTCCGTATAAAGAGGGTGTGGACTCCAGGAAAGTAAATTAACAGGTAATAATTTATCCTTCCTTATCATCCTGCTAGACCAGTCATTGCATATGGGACTTACCAAAGCTCCTCTTTACTGGGGCAAGTGGAAGAAATGGCTGTCTTACTAATTCTTGCCTCGAAGGCAGAGTCTACCTTGGCCTGTGTTGTTCTCCAAGAAAGAATACGGATGACCAGGCAGCTGCTTTCCAAATTCCTTCCAGTGATGCTGCATTGCCTTGGCTCAGAATGAGGCTTGTGCAGTGGCGGATTCACGATGTCGGACCAGCCCTGGTATTCACCGCCCAGGCTGGCCCAGGACTCATCATATGGTCTGCCGAGCGTGGCTCTGTCACGGCCGCGCAGGGCAGACCACGTGACTGGAGCGATCGGCCCACCGGGGGATGCAGAAGAAGGAGGGCGCTGCCAGGCATACCTCCCATGCTGCCCATAACCCCAATCCGCCCCTGGGCTTGTGCCTTTGTATATTGAGCCTGGAGCACTACTGGCAGCTGCTAACTTAATAATAGGAAAGCCGATGGTATTGTTGCCTTGATCCATTTGGCTATGATGGCCTTATAGGCCACTTACATATTTTTGGGCATTGCCCAATACCAAGAACAGCTCATCTGTTTTCCTACAATGTTGTTACCTTCAGATATGTCAAGAGAATCCGGTGTACATCTAATAGTTGTGGATTCTCCTTTCTCCTGATAAACCTCCTTGCTGAGGACCAGAAGGGGTCCTGAATAACTCACATGGAATGTTGATACTACTGATGGAATCCGACCTTGAGAAATTCCTAGATAAGGATCTCTGCAGGACCAAGTCTGCATCCCTAAGATGCATCTTAACCTATCAGATTCCTTTGAGGAAGTCCATGTCCTGAAATAGCCCTCTCCATGGTTGCCTATTTTAATGGCCCAAGGCCCTTTAGTATCTGAATGAGAACCCATTCCATTCCCATCCCAGCCTGATTATCAAATGAGGTGGGGTATTATTTCGGAGGCCTGTTGGCTATCAGAGCCGACTTGGCGATTATAAACCTGACATCTAAGTACTGGTGCAGCATAATGCCCTGCATGTGCAGGGCTGCTGCCATCACCACAACCTTGGTGAAGGTTTTGGGGGCTGTTGCTAGGTCATAAGCCACCTTTGGAACTGGGCATACTCGCCCAATCCCCTGAGCCTTATGGGGCTCTGGTGATACAGTTGGATAGGAATATAGGAGTGAGCTTCTGCTAGGTCTAAGGATGCGGGGGGTACCCTCCTGGCCTCACCGATATCCCTGACCGTAGCCTCCATCCAGAGTGGGGCACATGTAGGTAACTGTTGACCCCCCCCCCCCTTTTTGAGAGCAGAGAGTTCAGACACTCTAGTAAAATTAAGTTGCTCTATTGTGTGATTATATGTAACTTTTTTTTAAAACTGTTTATTAATTTTAAAGTAATACAAAGTAAGAATGTTCTCCACAGAAAATATGAGAGAAATACTATAAGCAACAGAGAAACCAAAAATACTGATAGTAAACAAATCAATTATTTTCTTTCTCCATCAAAACAAAAGGTTAGAGGGGGGGATGGAAACTAAAGAGGAGAAAAAGGCAACAAATGTACTTGTTTGAACTATAGATGGTGTAAAATATTCCCCAATAACAGAATATAATGGATAACCTTTAGAGGTCTCTGAGTTAGATGGCCGATTGATCACTCTCGCATTCAGGAAGTCCCACAATTGAGCTGGACTAAAGAAAATAAATATATTGGCATTCAACTTAATTATACATTTACATGGATAACGTAACTGAAAACTTGCACCAAGAGCCTGAGCTTCTGGGCGCATCTCCAAGAAAGCTTTGTGCCGTTCTTGTGAAGCTCTGGCTAAGTCAGGAAAAATACTGACAAAGCCTCCATAGAAAGAAACATTTAAACTTTTGGAATAAAATTTCATCACTAAACTTAAGTCCTGTTCAGAGAAAAAAAAGAAATCAAAAGTGTTGCCCTCTCAGTCACTTCCACAGCTGAACTTTCCAAAAAAAAAAAACCTCACCAGGTTGTACCTATTCCCTGCCCAGAATGCTAAGGCTGTTTCCATCTGGGCTGACTGGGATCTATTGAACCCAATACTGAATGGCTCGTGCCCTATTGCCTCTGCAAATGGAGACTTGCAGAACCAGTTCCTTAAAAGGCCTGACCAATATTCTGTCCTGGCTTCAGGGCTGACCCTCCTCCTACCCAATGATGGTCTTGAGCATGAATGCCGAGACCAAGTACCTGCTCGGGAAATTCAGAGGAGGCTATTCCTCTCCTCCTGTGGCAGAGGATAGCTGTGCCTAACACTCTTCCCTCTCTTCTTGTCCCCTTTTCAGGGTATCCACTTGAGTAAGTGCCCTACTCCTGAGGGCAACATTTTGATAGAAGACATGGCTTCTACTTCTGCTATTTCTCCCCAGGGAGAGCAGGAAGAAGACGGGAGGGGGAAGAGTGGTGCAGAGAGAGAGAGAGAGCAGATCTGCTGGCTTTTTATTTTTATTTTTTTAATCACGGGGCTGCCAGCTTCCTGAGGATCCAGAAACTGCTTTCCAGATGTTCCAGAGACTCACTTGGGATAGCCATTGCTCTCAGGAGGCTTTACAGGCCCAAAAGCGTCCTGGGGTAGCCATTGCTCTTTGAAAGCTTCACAGGACCAAAAGGAGCCTGGGGTAGCCATCATTCTCTAGAGGCTCCACTGACCCTTGAGGGTACTGGGATAACCTTCTAGGCCAGGGGCTCAACCAGGGCAGGACCTGGAAGAGTGCTCTTACTGGGAAAAATCAACCCCAAGAAATTATTGTTCCAGAAGCAACGACGACTCTGCCAGAGTTACACCCTGACTGGGAGTTTAACATCCTCTTTACGTATCTGCAGTTGCCAGAGACAGAGACTACTAGCATTGGACCAGGACCCACTTTGTTTACACTCCAGAGTGAGATTATTAAAAGAGGTGTGTCCTTTGAATCCTTCATTTGTAAAGGAGGGAAATTCCATAAGTAATGACTGGTCTAACAGGACGATAAGGAAGTTTGATTTAATTCTCTAGTCATTTAGTTTACTCCTATTGTTGCTATTAAACCACAGATGTGTACATAGTCATTCAGCACTGGAATATCCTTTCCTGAATTATCAAAAGGTGCCAAAATTGCATCATTTTTAAAACTCTCTCATTATCTTCTATACCTGAGTATTTAGTTCCATTGGATCCTGCCTCAACCCTGTTCGCTGCCAGGGTGGTTTGAAGCAGTGCCACCATTATTTATTTTGAGAGTTTTGCCTTGGTTAGTTCACTTCCCTCCATAACCCAGTAGCCATCATAGCAACAGTCCTAGGTAGGAAACCTCAACTCCCTTGGGCCACAGGTGTGCACCTTGCATCTCATTCAGAGGTGTTGCTGCCGTGTGTGGTAGCTTGGAATTCCCTCGGAGCACTGCAAGCCCTTGCTGGATAATCTGGGCTGCCTGCAGGCCAGCACCTGGCATTTCAACTGGGCCCACAGTCTTTTGCTGCCAGCTTTTAAAGCTGATGGTTCCTAACAGCAGCCCCTTTGCATGGCGGTACATACCCTGCAGGGCAAATATTGTGTAGGCAGAAAACCAAGCAAGCCAAAAAGCAAACGTCCACTTTTCTGCCCTACAGATCCAAATAATGATCCTAAAGCATGGGCAAAGCATTGAAAGAGAGCTGCTGGCAAGGGATCCAATAGAAGGAGGGAAACTGTTTTGGTCAGTCTCTTTCTTTTTTTTTTTAACTTGTGTGCTAATGCTCTGCGCTATTTGTAGTCCCTGCTTCTACCATTTGAAATCGGCACTGCAGCTACCATCAAACATCTGGCTGGGGGGGGGAGGGGGTTGTTGGAAATTCAGGACTGGCCTGAATGTAATCTCCCTCCATGAATTGAGTCACTTGCCATCTGTACCTCATAAAACGGAGGAATAGTATGGGATGCAGATCCACTAAATCCCCCTTCCTGCCCTAAAGAGTTGTCCTTTTAGGAGATTAAAAAAAAAAAAAAGTGAAGTCAAAGTGCAGAGCTTATTTTTAGGCATCTGCGATAAGTCTTAAAATAAACTGCGAGAAGTGGAAGAGTGTTGCAATAGACCCGGAGTAAGAGAGAGACAGGAAGTGGGGGTCTTTGGGTAATGAGTTCCAGCCACTCTTGAAACAGAAAGCCGGTGGAAGGCATTACTGGAAAAATAGTTCCCCTCTGACAGCTTAGCAATTTTTAGGTGGTGGCTTGTACTGCAACAAGAAGGCACGGCCGCTCGAAACGAGGACCGAGGCCCCTTTCTCTCTCTCTCCTAAGAGAACAGCTGGCAGGATCTGTGTCTTTGGGAAAGGCTCGTCCTGCTATCGGACTTTCTGAAAAGCAGATGCCGGGGAAGGGGGGGGGGGCGGGGGTCACTCCGGAGGGCGCGCACAGCCTTCCCCTTCAGGAGCCTGGGCCGGCAGCAGCGAGAAGAAGTAGTCCAACGTGAGCCGAGATCCACGGCCCAAGCGAAGCAAAAAAAGGGCGTTCAGTGCTGAAGGAGAAGAGCCGGGAAGTGCGCTGGCTGAGATGGGCCCAGAGCATGGACGGCGAGATTGATATCTACAAGCATTTCAGGTGGCTGAAGAGGGTAAGTAGCTCTGGGAGGAAAGCAGATTTCCAGACTTCCCCCAGTACGATCTAATTATAGGCATGGCCTGGGGACGCCCAGCTTTGCAATTAAAACTTCCTTTTGCCTTGGAACCAAAAAGCTGGGAGGCTCTTTTAGCCTGGCGTTTGGTAAGTGCTGGGCCTACTTACTGCAGGCTGCCAAGATTTCTGGGGAGGGGGAGGAGGTAGTGCTCAGGTTATAGGGAGGCCGCTGCACCTCCTTAACCCTTTCCTTGCAGGAAGCAAATCAGCTTCCCTGTTAGGGAGTTTTAAAACTGGAGAGAAATTCACGTTTGAAACTTCCTACTCTACAGTGAATTGTTTCTGCATTTTTTTTTTTAATTTCCTTAAAAAAAAAAAAAAAAAAAAAGTGTAGTTTTAGCTCTCCAGACGAACAGCCTCTGTTTAGTGCCTGGAGTTCGTCATGGTTTTTGCTACAAATTGTGGTTGTACTGAAATGATAAGAGCGGAGAGCTGTCTCCTGCACAGCCCTGTCATGCTTTGTTTCCTCCCGGGTCCCCCCCCCCCCCCCCCCCCCAAAAAAAAAAGCAGGAGCATTTCAAAGTTCAGAACATATGGAGTCAATCAGAACTGGCTTTTGTTAGGCTCCCTTTCTAAGCTTGAAATGCTAAAGCTTCTCAACTATTCATGCATGGATTGAGCCACGTTCTTAACAAAAAATAATAATAATTTAGTATTTGTACACTGGAAAGAGTCGGCAGATACTGAGAGTTTGTCCTTCCCGGTCCTGTAGAAGGTGGAAAGGAAATTCTGCCTCTCTCTTCGGAAGAGTCCCTGCTTGCAGCTCACATACTCTATCAGAGGCTACAGTAGAATGTTTTATAGGTGCAATTTTAGGGGGCTGTTTTCCCCTTGTCTTATGTACCAATGAATTTGAAGTTCCTTTTTTTTTTCTTTTGCATGCTTACTTCCCTTTGAATGAAAGTAAAGCCTCCTTAATATCAACATCCAGATTAGTATATTCATACAAAAGCTGCTTTATGTGCAGATGGGAGAGTTGTGAATAATGTATGACTCTGAGTTCACGGACTAGAGATGATTTTTATTGGTTTAGGGTCAGGTAGTAAAATACCACTGCAAAATATGTGCTCCAGGGAAAGGGGCCTTGCATCACTAGGGGGAAATCCTAATAGTTTGTGAAACTTCATTGCCCATGGTCAACTTTGATGCTGAAGTGTCCTCCTTTTTAATGTATCTCTTGTGGAGTAGTATGGAACCAGGCTATGTCAGTTGTGGCCAACTCCGCTTCTCGAGAGCCACAGACAGGCAAGTCTGTTTCATGCACATTCATTGTGCATATTGTGAAAACCAGACCTGCCTGTTGCTCTTGAGGACCGGAGTTGGCCATGGCCACTCCTGGGCTATGTGAACTGAAGTAACTTTCCAAGGTTTGTTTCTTTGACGTTCTGACAGCTGGGAGTGGAAATAAATAACATCTGATGCAGCACCAGTGAATGGTTTGCAAACCAGTCTTTTAACACAGTGCAGGTACAGGAGTTCATGAATTGAAGGCAACTTTCAGCTTTTTAGCTCCAGAAGCCTGGATGTGCTGACGCCGACTAGCCCTCATTGGCAGGGCAGGGCAGTGCTGAATGCTGTATGCAAGGTGCCAGAAATGGGATGTTATTGTGTGCTTCATTAAATATAGAGAAAGGCGTCCAAGAACTTATGGCTTAACCATGTAATATAACAATTAGAGCTCCATTATTCAGATGTACTCCCAGGATTAATGGGCCATCATAATAAGCTCTACCGGTTATGTCACCTTCGTAGCTTTTTGCTTAATCATTGGTTCTAATCAGTCCATTTTTTATGTATAATTTTTCAACATTTTTATTTGCATATTGAAAAATTGGACGGCGTGTTTCATGCCATGTGATGATATTTTACGGTCTGAATATTTTTTTACACACATAAATGCGGGTTATATTAAGGATATGATGATTTGGTGATTTTGCAGCTAGCATTAGGCATTTTTTTTTTCTCATACTCATATGTGATTTATTTTTATTTGTCCTTTTTCAGTAATGAGCCTTAAAAGAACTTGGCTGAGTTCAGTTGAGGAGGAAGGGGTAAATAAGGAGCAGGAAACTTGCAGTGTTCCCAGAGGACTCCAGAATTCCCTTGATAAGTGACAGAATGTACTTGCAAGTGATTGATTCAGTTCTCATGCCCTCATACCTCCAGTGTTATGCTGTGTGCTCTGCACCAGAGTGGATGGTATGTCAGGATTTCAGAGCCTGTACTGGTAAGCTGATGCTCTGTGGCCACTAATAAAAACACGGCTGCTCCTTCCCAGCGGGGAATAAATACATACATAAAACAGGGTAGTTGAAACAGTCTTTTTTTCCTAATTCTTTCCTGGTGTGCAGTCCAGCGTGCTTAGTCTCCTCCACCCATTCAAAAAGAAAGGGGAAGGGGTCAGCAGGGCATTAGTTCTGTAACTGGTCCAGCATTTGCACCAGTTCCAAATGTACCCTCACCCACAGTCCTCCAATCCTTTCTTCAGCGAATACTGTGCGCTCAGCAGAGCCCACGATTTAACCTGCACTCGTGCATACGTTGGTTTTACTAAAAGGGGATGATGGAATAAGGTGCGCTCAGCAGAGCACATGATTTAACCTGCACTCGTGCATACGTTTTGGGTTTTTTTTGTGCACAAACTTTATCGGCTGATGCAGCAGGGAGTTTTGCACATACAGAATGCGTGCAAAACAATGTGTGTTCAGGTTAGCATCCCCTCATGCAAATCCCTCTCCTCCCCCCATTCGCTGGAAACTTAACTCCTAATGCGAGGAGGAGTAAGTTGGGATTTTATGCACCCAAACCTTAACATACAGATTTGTGGCTTTTTCTATAATTCCTTTTGGTTCGGTTCACATGCACCTTCCCATCCTGCCAGTGCCTCTCTATGTACTTTCCCATTTTCCCAAAGTTTTTGTATTTATGAAGTCAGACTTTTGAGCTTTGCGTGACTTCTTTCCTCCCCTCCTTGGCAGTTATTTCAAGCCATGCCATCTGGTGCTCAGCTGGGCACTACCTGGACATTAGAAATGCTTTCTCTGTTTGGAAGGAGCAGGACCGGTATCGTCCCTTCATTGGAGAATTCCATTACTATATTTCCAGGCTCACGCTATTTCTGATTGATTCAGCCCCCTCACCTTCTCTCATCTTCTGCCTCTCTGTTTTGCATCCTGCCTTGCCACCTATCACTTGGGCTGTGAACAAGAGCAGGGTAAGCATTAGCAGTATTAGAGCCCTCTCTCCACTTCTCCCATGTGTGCTGTCAGCAGGAGAAAGGGTGCACACGTGAGTGCACGCTGGTTGTCTGACAGGAGACGGTGTGCAATGGTAAATGGAAATCTACTCTGAAGAGAGAATGGTGTACAGTGGAGTGCCACAGGGACTGGTTTCGGTACAAGTTCTGTTCAATATCTTTGTGAAGACATTGTGGAAGGGATAGGAGGTAAAGTTTCTTTATCTGTGGATGATTTAAGAAAGCTGGAAGAGTGGTTGAAGATTTGGCAGCTGGGATTCAATGCCAAAAAGTGCAGTCATGCATCTGGGATGCAGTAATCCAAAAGAGCTGTATGTAATGCGGGGTGAAAGACTGATGTGCCCGGACTGGGCAAAGGACCTAGGGGTGATAGTGTCTGGTGATCAGAAGGTGGCAAAGCAGTGGGACAGGGCAATAGCTAAAGCCAGAAGAATGCTGGGCTGCATAGAGAGAGGAATAACCAGTAAGAAAAAGGAAGTGATGATCTCCCTCGTACAGGTCCTTGGTGAGGCTGCACCTGGAGTACTGGGTTCAGTTCTGGACCCCACATCTTAAAAAGATAGGGACAGGATGGAGGTGGTCCAGAGAAGGGCGATGAAAATGGTGTGGGGGTCAGAAGTGGAAGACTTGTGAGGAGAGGCTGAAAGATCTGAATATGTAAACCCTGGAGGAGAGGAGGTGCAGGGGAGATAGGATACAGACCTTTAGGTACCTGAAAGGTTTTAATGATGCACAAACTTCAAACCTTTCCCTTTGGAAAGGAAACTGTAGAACTAGAGGTCACGAAATGAAACTCCAGGGAGGATGACTCAGAACCAACATCAGGAAATATTTCTTCATGGAGAGGGTGGCAGATACTTGGAATGCCCTTCTGGAAGAAATTCAAAATGGCATGGGATAAACTATGCAGATCCCTAAAAGCCAGAGGTTGGAAATGAAGAAAAGAGTGCATGGGGGTAACCTGCACAGAGCGGCATGGGGATTATTACTTTTAACCAATCAGCCTTGATGCTTTTGACACAGCTGCAACATTATTCTCTGCTTCGATGGCGGGGGAATTAGATTCAGACAGCCAAGACTGGGCACCAACTTTTATGGGCCAGGGTACTGATATGCAGACGTGATCTGGAGAACTTGTTTCTTGAATCTGGAGCTGAAAAGAAGAGTCAACAGGCTGAGAGCTTCCCCCAGGAATTGGGAGGCTTGGATTGTGTGGGAGATAAGTAAATATAGGAGGAAAGCAAAAAAGCATAGTATTTGCCGGCAAATCATATCAGGGTCATTAGGCCCATGATACTCTGGTGCAACAGGCAAATCCTGCAATAAATTTTGACATGGGGGAAAGGGAAACTACCTGAAATATTTGTTTTCAGCCTCTAGTCTGACCCAAATAATTCACCCTCCTCTATTGCTATGCTTTTTGTCTGCTTTCAACGATTGCAAACTATCCCCACACTAGCATGACTTTCAGGCCGATGCAGAAAGGTGCATTCAGCAAACACAACCTTTCTGCGTGCATTTCATCGCACATATTCTGCAGGCAAAATTTACTGCCGTTGCAGCAAGGAGTTTTGCATGCAGAGAGCGCGCATTTCCAAATGGGAGCACTGCTTCGCGCCCTCGCATGCAAATCCCCATGCAAATGAGGGCATTACACATTCCCTTCCCCCCATGCAGAGACTGCATCTGTGCCTTTTTTTAGCACTAGAAACTTAACCCCTGGTCGGAGCTGGAGTTAGGTTTCCAACACTGTGGAAAAAAAAGTTTTTAAAAGTTTAAAAAATAGAAACGCCGGGTAAGTGCGGGCCGCCACCGTCACTGTCCCAGGTAAATGCTAATTTATGCATCTATCTGTCAGCAGGAAGCAGCTGCCAGATAGCTGTATAAGTACTGATTTCTGCTGCCAGATAGATGCATACATTAGTATTTACCTGGTTAAGTGGCAGCAGTGGCTGCCTCCTCTTACTCTGATAGTCTGTCAGGGCCTCCACCCCTTTCCCTAGTTAAAATGTGTGTTCAGCCTCTACCTAATGCGCATTTTACACTTTTTTTTGCATTTTTTTAAACTCTCAATCCATTAGCCTATCATTAGCTTACTGCATCGGGAGTAAAATAAAAATAAATCTGAAAACCGGCACACATTTTATTAGCACAAAGATTATTGCATTGGTCTCTTTGAGTGGAGAGAGAGAAGGAGGAGCCTGGAAAAAAAAAAAAACCCAAACCCCAGAAGATTGCACTGTGCCATTTGAATGGTGTGAGGACAGTTTTACTTTAAATGGAAGTGCAGTGAGAGGTTCTGTGTAGGGATAGCTGGTGGCAGCCAAAAAAAAGTGTTTACACTTTTATACAGAGTATATGGTTAAAACAGTGCGCGAGGGGCCTGCCAGGTTTTGGGAGCTGAGCTGCAAAGACCTGTAGAAGACAGGGAACAATCCAAATATAGCAGAAGAATCTTTAAAGAAACACCATGAACCCTGGCATAAGGAGAGACGTTTCTGAAACAGCAGTTTGGTGATGGTCCACCTTTTCTTTCGTTTATTTGCTGTAAATTTGAAGGTGATTGGACACGCCATTGTTTGATGTTGGTTTACAGTTTAGGGTTAGATTTAAGTAATAAGGAAAAAAAAAGTCAGGTTTTCTCATCCAGTTTTGAACCGGCACATCTTTATTTAATTTCCTGCCACACAGAAAGGAAAAAAAAAATCCTCCAAGTTTGCAAGCTAAAATGGGAGTGACAAGCATTATAGTGCAGCACTTCCAGGGAAAGTTCAACCATGAAACCAGCAGGGATAGGTTGCATTTAGGTTTTGCTTGGACAGTTCGTTTGCATATCATTGTTGCTCTTCCACAGACTGCAGACAAAGATGGGTCCTACCCACCTCATCAAGCCTCATAGTCCAAGCTTGTCCCTGTAAAGAGAGGACCTTACACTTCATAAAGTGTAAAATAGAAGTCTCTAATAGTCTGGAATAAAGGTCAAAGTTAGCTTTTGAAGGTGGTACCTTTTTTATCGGAGTAACTTAATACTTACGGCTTTATTTATAATCACGTATATCTTTCCCTTGGTTTTGTTTCCTATGGTTTACTATGTGGATCTTAAAAATGTTGAGAGAGAATCATTTATAGCCTGCTTTTCTAGAAAATAAAATTCTCCATCCTGACTTATGTCCGGTAAATAAAAAGAACAAAAAACATCAGTATAATTCTTTATTTCTTTAAACATAAATGAACTGATATGACATCCACCCTACTTTTATCCATGCTATATAATAGAACAGATTGTTGTATGGCTGAAAGTATCAGCTGATATTTTAGTGTTGATTTTCCTGTATGTAGACAATTATGCCTTCAGTTCTTATTTCCTTGTGGAGGACTGGGGATTGGGTCTGTGGTCGGTCTCAGAAGCTCTATCTTTTTTGTTGGTCCTTTCAAAGCTACATCAGCTTACAATAACTTCTGTTTACTCCTGGGCCAATTTGACTCTCAAACTCTGTATTACAAATGTTCATTTTACAAATTAAACTAAACTTCATATTGGGATCTGTATGCAAAGAGGTCAGTCCCTACTATTTGCATAATATAAGACCACCTATCTCACTGGTATTTGCCAGAGACTGCAAAATCAACCATTCAGGTTGGTCACTGGTCAGTTTTTTCCATTTCAGGAACCTGTCACTAAAATCAGATGCGTAAACAATGATTCTGCCCTGAGAATAGACCATGAAGAGTTTCTGTGTCCTGACAGGGTTAGAAGCACAGAACTGCAAACTTACAGATCTGTTTGCTTCCCCTTCTTGGCCAGTTGGCTAAGATCAAGGGTCGAATCAAACACAAGGTTCAGAGCCATGGGCTAAAGACTGTGCCTTTTTGGCCTTCTGATTGAATATGGGAGGTTAATGCCCTGACGCCATTGGGGATATGATGATCATTGTTAAAGTATGGGGCTTAAACCTCCTGCTAAAACAAAATAAATATAGAATAAACACTCTGTGTGAGACCTTGAGAATAGTATGAACCACCTGGTTGATTTAAACTATAAATGTTTGGGGTAAGATCCGTGTAATCTTGCTAATCAACTTCAAGATTCAGTTCTGGGTCGAACACTTTTTTTTGTTTTTTAAAGAGAAACTTTCTCACCAGGAAACAGACCAGCTGACTAACCCTGGACTTTAAAGGTCTCCACACATTTGGGGGCTGATGCAATAAAATGTGCTCAGCCTAGCGCACAGGGCTACGCGCAGTGGGGAGTGCGTTTTGGATGCGTTAGACTAGCACCCAATGCGATAAGGAGATTAGCGCATCCAAAATACGTGCCCAAGCAAATACATAGCCGATAGCCTCATCTACGTATATGGAATTTACATGTGATGAGGGCTATTAACTATTACCGCCCTCCCCCCCCCAATGCAAAAAATTGCTAGGCGCCCAATGCACACTTTTTAAAGCAGCAAATTCAATTTCAACCCCGGAGATGGAGTTAAGTCAACCCGCGAGTAAAGGGCTCATGAGAAATTTAAAAAATACGGTCCTCTGTGGATCCTCCTACTTAGTATCGTGGTGACATTTAAATTTACTGCTTGCAGTGTTGAAAAATAAATGTATATTGGCTTGATTTAAAAGAAAAAAAAATTCTGGATGCACAATTTAGATGCCCATAGAAAGAGGCACTTAGCTATGGGCATCTTCTGCAACCCCAGAAAAATCGGCCAGAAGTGGGATAAAAACAGACGCTTGTATTGTGTGCCCTTTGTAATTGTGGGCACCAGGGATGCCCTAACGAGTCCTTTTATATGAAACCCCTCACTTACCTACTGCAGCGGGTGCCCAGAGGATATGGCTATGTGCGTGGTAGGAAAACAGACGCTCAAAATGAGCCCCTGTTTTAATACGCCTCTTATTGCATCAGCCTGTCGGTTTGTGGATCAATTAAGATATGCAAATGAACTTATACATAAGTAAGAACCGTTGTTTGCAAGTGTTTCTCAGGGATATCTAGTCTAGTATATGCGCCGTGAATAACAGACCTATCTTGAGCCCTGGAGAAACAGAATTTAAAATGCCTGTTTTAAAAGAAATGTAGACTTATTGAAGATCTTCTTGTATATTTTTTAAAGTATTTTCATTACTGCCTTTAGTAATCCTTTTAATGCTGATCTGTGAGATTTGCAATAAGGTGGCATGGTTTTAATGTTTTCTAAGTATTTCCTTTAACATGAATGCAAGCCTTTGATTTCCACGTCTTCATTATTGTAAAGATACAGATGGTGGCCACAGCAGATGGAATCCTATGCTCCACTTGCATTTGACTTTCAACAAAACCAGAGCTGTGTGATACTTCAGGCTGTTTGCTGGTATTATAGTATACTACACTGGCAACCTGCTCCTGTAGCTTCCGCTGCCTTCAATTTTCCAGTTGATCAGGATGAGTCTTGTCTGTTTGAATCATGTTGTGGTACATAGTGAGATTGAAGTGCCTTAGTAATCCATTTTTTTATGGAAAGAAATGATTAGAGACTTCCAGCGGGCAGATTCGGGAGTGACATCAGGAAATATATTTTTTCACAGAAAGGGTGGCGGATGTGTGGGAAGGCACCTGGAGTGGGTGGTGGAGGCTAAAACAGTAACCAGATTTTAAGAGGACATGGGATAAGGTTCATGATTTAGTGACCTGTATGTAAAGTGCCATACTTGAGCAATTCAACAGGGGGTGTTGGAGGTTGGGGCTACCAGAACGAAGGGTTAGAGTGGGATAACATGAAATGTTAGAAGCCCTAATGGAAAGACAAGTGAGCATGCAGCCAGGCCCATATGGCAGGCTGTGGTGATAGCAGTAAAAGCTGGGTCTGTCTGGCAGGTTGTAAGCTCAACGATAGCAAAGGAGGCCCAGCCAATTGAGACAGGGACCTCAGAACTGGGCAGGTGTGTTGTAGCCAGCTCCAGGGGGAGAAGGGTGGGGAGCAAGTGGCCAGAAGGCCTCCCTGGCTGATTTAAAACTAAGCTGGGGGCCAATGAGAAGGGGGAGAGGCAGCAAGGGCTGAAAAGGATTACAGGGGTAGGGGAGGAGGGCAGCACATTTACTGAAGTTAAGTCTTAGTGGAAATGCAGGCGCTTGAATAGTTAAGTCTGTATGGAAGGCTAGGCAGGGGGATCCAGGTTGTCTGGACAACAGGTAAAATGGGATAGGTAGCTATTTCGTTTATTATAACATGAGAGAGAGGGATACTGGGTGTAAACTAAATGGGGGATCTTGGGTGCTCATCTGACTGCATTTGTAGAGTATAGATAAGGAAGATGATTGAAAAAAGAAAAAACTGTCCTAGATAAGGAGAATTATTTTATTTATAAACATTCGATATTCCCAAGATGGTCTCAAGGTGGATTACAATCAAAATAAAATCAAATTTAGTTACAGTAACATTGCAATTTTCAATGAGAATAGAAACAATTTGAACACTAAGGTTGGGCATTTGGACAGATGAAATTAAGAAATGAGATAGGTTGTAGCAGTGCAAAGAGTTAAAGGTGAGGTAAACAGAGAGCAGTCATCTAGATCAAGGATCTATTGAGTGGGAGGAGAAAGATTTACGGGAAAGGCACAACGGTAACGCTGCATTTCTAATGGGGCAGGGATCTAGTTCAGATGAAGTAAGAATCCTGAGTACAGAGCTTAGCGGTTTGAAGTTGTGACCTTTGATTAAAGGTTCCAGTACTCGGGATATAGAATTAATACCTTAGCAGTCACGGAGTATGGCTGGCAATTGGGATATATCCTTGGCAATGTGGACAGGAATTAAATGGGTTGATTGCTCTTTTTCTGCCATCATCTTCCGTGTTACTGTGTTATTTCCTTTCGGATCATGTAACCCATTTCCTGAGGGCGGACCGAATGGCTGTGTTGGAGATGAAATCAGCATAATGTCGGCCAGCTATTGTAAGACGATTCTGCTGCCCCAACATCCTATGAAAGTGATCCGCTATTGCCCCCTCCGTCTTGCACCGTCTGCAAGCTGCCCACTTCATTCTTCAGCAGCCTGCCAAAAGCATAGGAGCAGGCTCGAATGCACTGCCATTCATCTCCACCATTGCTTCTTCATTATAAACATCCAGGGGACATCATCTGTGATTTAATACCAAGATCAACAAGAAGCCACAAGAGCCCAGCTATTAGTAAGCCCTACGATCAATTTCCTATCTTGTAATGATAGGCATGAGGAAGTTTTATATCTAGTGTCTGAAGATTAATTTAACACCTTTCACCCCACATCCATGCATGAAGAAAGCCTGCCTGACTACATCTGCCAGCGTTTCATTAGAGGGGAAAATTGATTAATCAATTACCCTGAATTAGCTTAGGAATTTACAAGGATATTTGTGCAAGGGATCTGTGGCAAAGAATCAAATGTAACTGAGCTATATTATTAAGTGACTCAATCTCTACATCAGGTGGTCTGGAGGTCAGGAGCTGCAAGCCATACACCGGTAGGACAATCCTTACGTTTGGTCCCTGTAAATTATCACAACCTGAAAGGCATCCATTTTTTTTTCTGGGTTTCCATGCGTCCCTTCCATTTGTCTTCTAACCTCGTCTCTTCTCCCTGGTCCATTTTCATTCCATCCATATGCGGTAAGAGGAGTATTACTCGCTTTCATGCTATTGTGAAGGCTGCGGCATGAATGAACAGGTAGGGAGTGCTGTGAGAGGGTTTCCTCCATCGTCCCAGCTGCCACACCTCTCTGCTGGTAAAACCACATCCCCTCACCAGGGGCTTAGCACTAGGTCCTTTTTTTTTTTTTTTTTGTTTTGGATTTTCAGAAGGGTTTTGGAAAATAGAAACACTGGGTGATTATTTAGTATTTACTTACTGTCAGTGACCTAGCTGATAAAATCTTAATGCTTGAATGCAAGGATCATCTATTTACCTACTTCAAGTTCAGACACCCCAAAAGCTACTCTCTCCCAGCACTAGTACATCTTTGCTTTTCTGCCTGTCTTGTCTGGAAAGCTCGTTCTTTTGGGAGCCTCTTATTTAATATTTTTCCGTGGGAGCCTTCACTGTGCAGCAGAGAACCTTCAGGTAGTACAATGCAGCATCTTGGGGACCTGTGCAGTTAACCTTAACTTGCATGATGAGGTCCTATTTTTGAGCATGCTAAAAACAACATGCTCTACGATAAAGCCTTAACATGGATGTTAAGACTGTTCTCCAATGCACTAATCTGTAAGGGCAATCATTATCACTTACCCGTGGAAAAGAGGAAACAGCTTATTTAAAACGGGCTTTAGTGGTTCCACAGTGAATTGTATGATATGCAGCCCTCCACCCATTATTTGCCATGGGCCTGGTAAAGGCAAAACAAAAAAAAAAAATGAACACTTGCCTCTTTTTTTGCTTTGGGCTGATTAGCATAGGGAGTTATCCTGAATCCTGGCAAGAAAAATGTCCCTTTCCTCAATCTCCTCCAAGCACTATCTTCTCGTTTCTCTTACCTCCCCTCACCCACCTGACCTCTCTGGAAATAGTTTACCATTTCAGGGTTGCTGGGTCTTCACTGCTGCCAGTGAACGATGCCACGGGGAGCGCTTCGCCCCTATCTTGTGATAGCCTGAAGGATGCGTCAGCCCTGTCATTAGCCAGTATTTATAGTGCGGGCAAGTTGTTGTATGAAGACCTAGCCTCTCCAGAATGACCAGATATACTTCTGGAGGGGGAGAAGACTATCAAGAGAGGAGGGAGTTATTGCCAATGGGGGAGGGAGGAAATCCTCCATGAAAAAGTTTGTTAGAATTGGGGGGGCGGGGGAACCCGTGGGCTTTTCCTTCCCTCCCCTCGTCTGGTTTCAGGTTCCCTCCCACCCTCCCTCTGCTATTTCTGTTGCTTGTGCATTTCTTCTGTTTGTCGCAGCTGGCTGTGTCGGCGCGGTATTACCCTGGCAGATATTTGCACTGGGTTTCCATCGATGGAGCGGCCGGGATCCCAGCAAGGCGCCCACACTGATGAGCTGATAGGAGGTGTGACGGGGTATAGTCACAAGGCGCCCACACTGATGAGCTGATAGGAGGTGTGACGGGGTATAGTCACAAGGCGCCCACACTGATGAGCTGATAGGAGGTGTGACGGGGTATAGTCACAAGGCGCCCACACTGATGTGCTGATAGGAGGTGTGACGGGGTATAGTCACAAGGCGCCCACACTGATGTGCTGATAGGAGGTGTGACGGGGTATAGTCACAAGGCGCCCACACTGATGAGCTGATAGGAGGTGTGACGGGGTATAGTCACAAGGCGCCCACACTGATGTGCTGATAGGAGGTGTGACGGGGTATAGTCACAAGGCGCCCACACTGATGAGCTGATAGGAGGTGTGACGGGGGTATAGTCACAAGGCGCCCACACTGATGTGCTGATAGGAGGTGTGACGGGGTATAGTCACAAGGCGCCCACACTGATGTGCTGATAGGAGGTGTGACGGGGTATAGTCACAAGGCGCCCACACTGATGTGCTGATAGGAGGTGTGACGGGGTATAGTCACAAGGCGCCCACACTGATGAGCTGATAGGAGGTGTGACGGGGTATAGTCACAAGGCGCCCACACTGATGAGCTGATAGGAGGTGTGACGGGGTATAGTCACAAGGCGCCCACACTGATGTGCTGATAGGAGGTGTGACGGGGTATAGTCACAAGGCGCCCACACTGATGAGCTGATAGGAGGTGTGACGGGGTATAGTCACAAGGCGCCCACACTGATGTGCTGATAGGAGGTGTGACGGGGTATAGTCACAAGGCGCCCACACTGATGAGCTGATAGGAGGTGTGACGGGGGTATAGTCACAAGGCGCCCACACTGATGAGCTGATAGGAGGTGTGACGGGGTATAGTCACAAGGCGCCCACACTGATGAGCTGATAGGAGGTGTGACGGGGGTATAGTCACAAGGCGCCCACACTGATGAGCTGATAGGAGGTGTGACGGGGTATAGTCACAAGGCGCCCACACTGATGTGCTGATAGGAGGTGTGACGGGGTATAGTCACAAGGCGCCCACACTGATATGCTGATAGGAGGTGTGACGGGGTATAGTCACATCAGTATGGGCGCCTTGCTGGGATGTGGTGGGCGGCTCACACGGTAGCAGTTTGCGTACTGCTGGATGCCTGCAGGCTGGGCAGCTTGGGGTGGACATCTTGCTGGGGGGCATGGCAGATGTTTACCGGAGCAGTGAGTTAAAGTTTTTGATATTGTTATGCTCGGTTATGACATACAGTATATATAAATATTGTGTAATAAAGCTGTGATCTTTTGATTCCAACTATTGCTTTTGCTGATTTGTTGGCCCTGTGGGTTTTATTCACTGTAAAGAGAGAAGGTGTGAGAGGTCCAGTAGTACTGGATGCCCAAATTGTGCTTGGTTGGGTCCTTTGTGATGTTTGCTTTTATCTACAGATGCATCAAGAAGCTAGAAATGGTAACTGTGTATACAGGACTGGAATGACTAAACTAAGGAAAGAGAGAAGTATGATTGAAAAATGTTACTTCCGTAGCTAAACATTTTTCATGAATTCTACATTGTTGCAAGACAGAGAGGTAGTTCCGGAGTTGTGCTCCACTTCCAGGGGTCTCCCTGTATGGAAACAATGAATGAATGAATCAGCACAGGTTGAAACTTGTGATCAGAAGTGTCAGACAGCTACTGTAACCATTTGTGCATCTTTCAAAAATATAATTCAATCACTTTCTTTTGACAAAGAAAAAGTCACCAGGATTCAGCCCCTTTAAGATCACAACAGGGGCTTTGGCTGGCACATTGTTGCTTCTGATAGGATGGGCCTGATTATTTCGGAAACCAGTTGCATTTCTCGCAAAGGATGCGATGCCTGTTGTGTCCAGAATAAAATGAACCGTGTCCGGAAGCGTTGCTTTAGGTGCCATTAGGAGGTAGAATGTGTCAGAGCCAATAAAGAGAGGCATTCGTAATTGAAACGCACAGGAATAAGTTAGATGGCTTGCTTTTTGTGCTGCTTTTGAATCTGTTAATGCACAAATGGTAAAAAAAACAAACAATGCATTACATTGTTGGTGCTTAGATAAGGGAATAGGATTTTTGAAAATACATATTTTGGGGGGAAAATAGAAATAAAGAAACCCAGATGATATGGGCAGGTAAAGGAACATTAGGTCCAACTTATCTGCCCATTTGTACCTGCCTGATGTGTTGTCATTGATCTTTGTCATTAAGGTCCCGGGAAGACAATTTTGAGAGTGGATTGGTGTTTTCTTTTAAAAATCTCTCTCCAGAGGAGCTGTGGCGAGGTACACATGGAGACTTAATATTTAACTCCCCAGAAGTAAATTACTGGTCTGGTCCTGTTTCGCTCCCAGTATTATAACCTTCCCCCATGGGGCTGGAGAGAACAGTTGGGTAGACTCTGGGTTACTCATGGAGAAAACCTTTAAAAACTGCCCCATTTGTGCTCTGTGCCACTGTTTTGGCTCCTATAACCCATTTAAGCATGCCTAATTTCCCCAGGCCTCAGTTTATTTCATGCTTGCTTATTTTGATCACGGAGGAGGTAATTTTTAACACTGCATTGAAATTATGCAGTAAAGTACACAGGCAAATTTCACTAATTTTCAAAGCAGACTTGCCCACTGAAAATGTATCCCTCCACATTTACCCACATTCTCAGCTGCTGCTTGGTGCATGTACATCTTTTGGTAAAAGTACAAAGTACGCATGCAAATGCAAACCCCTTCCATTCAGTCCGTGTAAGCTTACAGTGTGTGCGTGTGTGACAGATGCACATGTTTACCCGTATTTCAGGCGACTGCTTTTGCACGTAAAACTGTAATCAAGTTCCACATGCTAAATGTGTCAAGTGCACATGCCATGTAACATTGTATATTAGTTCATTTGCATATATAACCCTAACCGAATGCAAATAGTTGTATCGCTGCTTGTTAAATATCCTCTCTCTTACTTGTGTACTCACCCAGTTATCCCCTCCCCTGTTCATTGTAATTTCCTTTCCTTCTCAGTTTTTTGTAAACCGACATGATGTGTCCTACGAATGCCGGTATAAAAAAAAAGTTTTAAATAAATAAATAAAATAAATAAAACTGTTTTAGCTGCAGAAGTCGCTTGGAAAATTATCCTTGGAGGAAGCAATTTTCAAACCGTCTGTAGTGGAACAAAATCCAAGGCTACTTCTGACCTATGGAATTTGCACCAATTTTAAAAGCCCGCGCTTTCACTTTGTAATTTGCTGTGAGTAGAAAGGACACCAGGGACCTTTGCACTTGCTTTATGTAGGGGTACTTTTTTCATGGAATAAAACTTGCGTGGGTTTAAATATGCAATCTACATGCATTGCTTTCCTTCCCTAAAACATGCCTTTATCTAAACGAGGATAAAAGTATGTATTTTTTTTTTTTTTTACAATGCACATATTTTTAGCCACATTGAGAAAAGGAGAGAGAGGGGAGATATGATAGAGACATTTAAATACCTCCAGAGATGAAAAGCACAGGAATTGGGTCTCCTTTCAACAGAAAAAAAGGCTATGTGATGAGAGTGAAAGAGGGTAGAGTCAGGAGTAGTTTATGAAAATATTTCTTCACAGAAAGGGGTGATGGATGCATGAAGCAGTCTCCCAGTGGAGGTGATGGAGACAAGGGGCGGTGTCTGAATTCAAGAGAACATGGGACAGGCACAGAGAATCTCTGAGGGGCAGGAAGGAACTACAAAGCTGAGTGGGGGATGTGAATTGGCCCTCTGGTCGTAAATTTACCTGTTAAATGACTTTGAAAATTGCCTTTCTGTTGTCACAGCGATGTTCCAAGATTTATGCTAACTCATCCAGAAGTGAGTCGGTGTGATTCAGTCAGATTGAGTGGGAGTTCAGGAATAGCATAAGAGAGAATGCCAGCAGAGGAAAAACTAGTGGATGCTTGGAAGTGGTTTACAGTGAAATCGATCAGTGCAAAAAAAAAATGGTAACACACAATTCAAGAAGGCCTCAAGTGAGCCCACAGGATCCTTGGTGGGGAAATGAGCAGAAAAGGGGAGAGATGAAGTCAGGTCTGCAGTATTACAATAAATGGAGACGACGGGCAGATTAGAAGACTCTTGCAGTCTCTGTCTGTCATTGTATTTATTCCGTGTTTTTCTGTGAAAGATTTACATCTCCACATCAGAAACATTTTAGCCAAAACAGAAGTTTGGTCAAGAGTTCCTGCCATTCATAATCTTTCTGCTATTGTAGGATTGACTTAAGAGTGCCAAAGCAAACCTGAGGCCTCTCTCAGTTTTCCCACATCTGCAGGGGGGCCTCATCTGAAAAGAGCAGCTATGCTGAGATTATTTCTAGTTTTATGGTGTTTGCAGTGCTTAAGCTGGAGCTTTGATTCAGATAAATGCCACTGTTCAGCGGCTGGTGACTAGGGTGGCCACCGGGCTGGTGTTTGACCAGCCTGATCAGTTTTCTTTAAGGGAAGCCAGCAGGATGAGAAAACCGGCCGATTTCTGCCAGTTCCCTGCCTCTGTCTCCCCAGTCCTGCAGACCTTTTTATTTTAACCGCTTGGGCTTCCAACAATGACCCTAACTCAGTGGTAAGATGCAGGGGGCCAGAGGCTAAGCTGGAGTGTGCTAAGGTCACAGGCTTCAAGCTAGTCCCACCGCCTTTGGAATAATACAAATTAACAATTTTTCTCTGTGTCTTTAAACAATATCTTGCGAGAAATTCACAGCACAGGGGTTTTGTTTTATCTTTTTTTTTTTTTTCCCCCAAAGGGTTTCCCTGCCATTACTGTTGTCGTCATGAGATAGCTGCCACTTTGCCTCCTTTCTATGTTTTTTTTGTTTCAGGGTCTTTATAGACATTGTTGATCTTGGTTGAAACACATAATTGATTGATCATGACTCAGAGTTGACAATGACACTTAATATTTCATCTCGCTGTTTACTTTTACCTATCTGCTATGTACAGTGAGTTTACATTAGCTATCTAACAGCTTGAGCAGCTTACTGATAAGTCGGCTTTTTGAGGCAGAGCTAAAAATCCATTAACAAGGAACAATAAGACTTGTCTGGTTTGTTTTTTTTTAAATCTTTATTGGACAGTAACAATTGTTTTTGTTAAAAGTGTGCACACAGTGACATGTAAACGGCTTTTCTAGGCTCAAACCCAGATGAAAAGCAAATCTGAAGTATTTACCACGTAACAGGTTCTCAAAGCTGGTGATACCACGGTTTTACAAACAAACCATGAATCTGTGGTGGTTCAGCAGCGTGTTCCTCCCAAGCCCGGGCTTGCACCGGGTCAGTATTATCACTAACCACGCCCTTAAAACAGGAGTGAATGCCCACGACGTCTGGGTGGGCATTTGCTCTATTACGTTGTGCACATAATCTGAAAATTAATATTATAGTGGTTTTCAGAATCAGGTTTAACCTCTTATGCGCTTGTTCCATGTAACTCAACATGAAGACCTTTTTTCTGATCTAGAATTCTACTGACAAACCTCTAACAATTCCAGAACTCCATGATCTGTATAGTGCTAGGGTGAGGTTATTAACTTTTGAGCATTACAAAGCGATTGGATAAGAATCTCAGGAGATTCTGCTTCTGCTGTTGAATTGGAATTTTGATTACAAATAAAATTGAGGTCTCATTTCTATTTATGTTCGTTTAAAAATGTATTAATCACCTGGTGCAGAAGGCTCTAGACTATTTACAATGGTAAATTTATTCACAGATTACAAATAGCCCTGAATCCTAGTATATCAGATCGTGAAATCCAAACATATGCTGTTGCATTTTTTAGTCATTAGCCATTATTTTGATGATGGGGGGAGGGGGGGGGGGTTGGGGCGGCAGGCAGGAAGGGTTTCAGGCCCTGCAGTTTTCTCCTGCTCGTTTTGGCTTTCCGGCTTGACGAAAGCTGGCATCTTTTGGAGTTACAGTGCCATGAGCCTTCATTCATAATTTACCATCATAACATAAGATATGCCATGCTGGGTCAGACCAAGGCTCTATCAAGCCCAGCATCCTGTTTCCAACAGTGGCCAATCCAAGTCGCAAGTACCCAAACATTTAAGTACATTCCAGGGTACTAATGCTGATAACAAGCAGTGGCTATTCCTTATTGATTAATAGCATTTATGGACTTTTCCAGGAACTTATCCAAACCTTTTTTAAACTCAGCTATACTAACTGCCTTGACCACAACCTCTGGCAATGAATTCCAGAGCTTAATTGTGAATTGAGAGAGAATTATCCCCAATCTGTTTTAAATGTGCTACTTCATAGAGTGCCCCTAGTCTTTCTATTACCTGAAAGAGTAAATAAACCGATTGACATTTAACCGTTCAAGACCTCTCATGATTTTGTAGACCTCTGTAATATCCCCCCTCAGCCGTCTCTTCTCCAAGCTGAACAGCCCTAATCTCTTCAGCCTATCCTCATAGGGAAGCTGTTCCATCCCCTTTATCATTTTGGTTGCCCTTCTCTGTACCTTCTCCAATGCAGCTATATCTTTTTTGAGATGCGGCGACCAGAATTGTACACAGTATTCAAGGTGCGGTCTCACCATGGAGTGATACAGAAGCATTATGACATTTTCAGTTTTATTAACCATTCCCTTCCTAATAATTCCTAACATTCTGTTTGCTTTTTTGACCGCCGCAGCACGCTGAGCCACCACCCTCGCCACATGCCTCCAGTTGTCCAAAAAGCAATTCCACTGTTATTACCAGGTGTTGATTCATGGCAAATTGTTTGCTCTTTCTCCAGGTGAGTCATTCTGCAGTGAATAATGAAACCTATCAAGAACGACTGACGAGACTGGAAGGCGATAAGGAGTCCCTTGTGTTACAGGTACTGTATCTGCGAATGAACCGTGTAATAAGAAACACGCTGAGGCCTGCTCTGCTAGGGAAGATTCCCCCCGCCCCCAGCTTATTCAGCTTTAGTCTTTCTCCAGTATGTCAATCCCCTCTGCAGATGAGCACTTTCAGAAAACATCTGGAACGCCCCCCTAAATATTGTTATGTTTTACCTGTCGCCAAACCTTTTACCAATATTCATAAGTGCGAGCCCTTTCAGAGGCCTGGGCCTGTAGCCAAAAAAAAAAAGTCAGTACATGATGACAAGGCACAAAAAAATGGCTTTTGAGTACCAGGCCTAATGGCCCCTCCTGTGCACCCTCCCTCCCACCATCTGACTTGTCCTGCATAAGTATTACACTCAAAAATGAAGCCCCTCCACCACCACAGCAAAATTTAACATCCAGTGGGAAATTGCTTCACGTTATGCTGGAATTCAGTTGTTATTGCAATAAAGAATTTGTGCACAGTAAAAATATTGTGAATTCCTGTTAAGATAAAGCATGACAAATGATGTGGCAAAGCAGAGCTCAAATACTGGTATTTTTAACATTGTGTGGTGCGTAACCATGTTGAATTCATGAGTATTAGGGTTAAGATAAATTGCACAAAAAATACAGTTTAGCTATTCCTTAAATAGATTAAAAAACAATTTTCTGCCTTTTAATATACTGCATGAATTTCTTCAATACAGTAGTATTGGAACCATACATTTTAAAAAAAACAAACCACATATACATATTGTTTTATATATTTTTCTGAGGTTTGTTTGCTTCTTCCTGATTCCTCCTGGAAACCCCCTCCGCCAAGGCAACCGTGAATCCTTTGCTGGCTGGAGGGAGGCCTTCTCTGAGGCACGGTTTCGACATCGCTAATTGACTAGCAGCTGTCTAGTGGGTGCCACTTGTTCATCCTATCTGAGCCCACCTGGGACAGGGATCCAGACCTGCATCCCCCCCCCCCCCCGCCACTGCAATGCATAGAACTGTAGTTTGAGTCATGAGCCAGCCCCACACATATTGTCTATAGCACGTGCAAAGCATATTCTATTTATATATATATATATAATATACATATATGCTGCTTACACACAAGGTCCCTGTCCCCGTCAGCTCTGGGGGCCCATTGGGAGACTCGCGGATCACACGCTGCCCCATGACCTTCCAGGGTTCCTGCCCAGGGGGAAACAGACGACAGTCTATTCAAGGTCCTTACCCTGGGGCTGTTCTGCACACCAGTTCAGTCACACAAAAAAGATCACTCGTCACTGCAAAGCTGCTGTTAAAAATAAGTCTCTACTGATAACTGGTGGCAGGAAAAAAAAAATCCAAAACAGTACACTAGTTGATAGTGCCCTCAATGGCATCAAATCTGTCTGTCCCGCTTCTTCTCTGTACATATACCCCAAACAGATAAGCTCTTAGGGACAGGTGCTCTTCCTCCATGGGCCCTCCTCATTCCTTTTGGGTGGTGGAATCTCACTCTCTTACTTCTAGTCATCCCTAGAGCCTTTTGACGGGATTCCTCAATCAGTCTTTAACTCTGTGGATTTTCCCAGGCAGGTTGCCCCGTCCCCTGACACTTCCCTGGCCCTCTCATACGGTCTTCTGAAGGATCCTCTTCTCTCTTGGGTCTCCTCAGCTCCTTTGCACGCTCTGGACTCCCAGGACTTCACCCGCCCTAGAATCCTTCCTCTCAGTAAGGCCTGGACTCCCTTCTTTTTTTTTTTTTTTTTTATTCCTGGCACTTTCCCTATAGAGAGGGGTAAGGCCACCAAGTGCTCTCCACAAGGAGAGACAGCTGCTCCTCGCATCACATGGTGGCAGAGATTTTATACACCCTTGGGGGAGTGACACTGTTTCTTAACACTCACCTGCACTACACTGACCTCGCAACAAGGGCAGAGTCTGGTGGAGACTCTGGACACACACTGAGGGCACTTTGACCCGCCGAAGCCACTGATGCCATGCAAGTGAAGGGTAGAACATGACACCTTGTTACACACACATCACGTGTTGGCAGAGATAGCCAACATATGACGTGTGAGGATTCGACAGTGAATGGGGACCGCTCTACATGTCCTCTTTCTTAAACATGTTCTTTAAGCACTTACTGCTGTCGGAGACAAGATACCGGGCTACAAAGACCTTTGCTGTGACACAGTTGTACAATTCTTATGTTCCAGGGTGCTTTAAAGCTCCTATTTCCCCTCCCCCACCCCTTTTTTTTTCACACCACGTGCCTATTTTGAGAAGTGTTGGGTATGTCTGCAGGCAGTGCACACATGTGTGCATTCGACATAACCCACGCTTCATTTTTTTCAGAACTGAGCAGATGTGCTGCTTGAGCCATGCATTTCCTACAGCAAGAACAAGCATTATTGCTGTTAACGAGCATGGGAAACTCGAGAGACTTAATATTCCCCTTAAGACTGTGTGCTGTCCCAGCAATTAACGCAGCCCTCTCTTTATGTCTGACTCAGATGGGTCTCTTGTTCACCAGTGATGACCTTCAAGGGGCAGATCCAGCCACCGGGACAAACAGATCCCTGGATTGAAACAGATTTAAAATCACAGAAAGGTCAGGGGAAGCAAGCTTGATAGCTTACATTAAATACAAGTGGAAGAGAAATCAAAATAAGACCAGAACAATAGAAAATCCCCCCCCCCCCCCCATGTGAGAAAATAACTCTGACACATATTTTGGCTGACAGTCAAAGCTCTTTCTAAGGTGTTGCATATTGCATGGGCTGTGACATTAACATAAAGCTCTTTTTACTGCGCAGATAAAAAGAAAGAAGGGTCAGACTGGTGACTCTGTAGGAGCGCTGTGCGCAGAGACCCTGGTTAAATTCCCAGAGCATAAGAACATAAGAAATTTCCATGCTGGGTCAGACCAAGGGTCCATCAAGCGCAGCATCCTGTTTCCAACAGAGGCCAAAACCAGGCCATAAGAACCTGGCAAGTACCTAAACACCAAGAAGATCCCATGCTACTGCTGCAATTAATACTCCTGGGGGAATTCTGCGCACAAAAACTGAAAATTCTGCAAACTTTATATTGGTCAAAATATCACAGTTTACATGAGTCTTTAAGTAATTACATTTTAAATTATTACAGAAAAAAGTTATTACTTAAAGTTGCAGAATTTTAAATATTTTGAGCAGAATTTCCCTAGAAATTCACTGTAAGAGTGTCCCTTCCACATACACACACCCTCATAAGGGCTCCTTCACTCTCTCTCACACACACATCCCGTCATACAGGGCCCTGCTCTTGCATACACACCCACACAAGCTCTCTTTCTCTTTCACACATACATCATCACACAGGCTACCTGTGTCTCTCTCTCGCATCTGTCTCACACACACACACAATCCCTTCACACAGGCTAGCACCCTCACATAAACACAATCCCCTTTTCATACACACGAGCTCCCAATCTCTCACACACATACTCCTTCACAATCTCCTCTCATAGGCTTCCTCTCTCTGAAACCCACACTCATGTATCCCCCCCCCCACCTTCTCTTACCTCCCATGCTCTCTCTCACACCCACACTCAAGCATTCCCCCCACTCCTCCTCTTACCAACCAAGCTGTCTCCCATCCTTCCCCACACCCCCTCTCCTCTCTCACACACACGTTCTCTCTCACTGGCATCCCCCTCTCCTCATATAGGCTCCCTCTCTCTGAAACCCACACTCAAGCATCCCCCCCCACCCACCTATGCTCTCTCTCTCACATCCTCCTGCTCTCTGTCACCCTCCCCTCCCCTCTCTGACACACATTCTCTCTCACCGGCATGTTGAGGAATGCGCTCAGTTCGCGGCAAAGATGAAGGCCTGGCGCACCGTTTGTGGCGAAAAGGGAAGGCCCCTGTGTCCCGCGAACGGTGCGCAGAGCCTTCGTCTTCGCTGCAAACGGAGCGCGTCCTGCGGTACACGGTGGCCTTCCCTTTTCGCTACGAACGGCGCGCCGGGCCTTCATCTTCGCTGCAAACGCAGCGTGTGCCACGGGACGCTCTCCGTTCGCAGCACACCGGGGTCTCCTCTGCTATTTTCTGCGCAGAATTGCCAAATTCTGCCCAAATTCTGCATTCCGCAGTAGCACAGAATTCTTCCAGGAGTAAATTAATAGCAGTGGCTATTCCCTAAGTAAACGTGATTAATAGCAGTTAATGGACTTCTCCTCCAAGAACTTATCCAAACCTTTTTTGAACCCAGCTACACTAACTGCACTAACCACATCCTCTGGCAGGACCCTGCTTCTCTTCCCAGTCAGGGCTGCCGTAGCCCCTGTGGAAAACGTTTAGACCTCCACTATTAATTTTGAATGGACTCTGCCCTCTGTCTTGTTTGAACAACGTTTTGTGTTTCTGCCCTGAGATCACCTATAAAGCACAGCTATAGTGTAGAGAGTAAAAACAAAACACAATAACCCTCCAAAACCCCTGTAGAAGGACCTTCTTTGTTATTTTTTGACTACAGGGCAGATTCAGGACCTGGTTTAAGAATACTAAACCTTTAACAGGTAAACTTGAATGTCTCTAGGAAAACAGAAAGCATGGAGAGAAGGAAATCACACGGTCCTGCATCCGACAGGGGCTGCGTTCATTTGCACAAAGCGAGAAGACAGTTACGGGCTTTTATGACTTTCTTTTGCTTTGGATTTGCTCATTTGCAGCTCTAGCATTGCTGTGCTGACCTGTTAGATTGGATGAGTTACTTTTCAAATGAATTATTTTTTTTAAAGCAAGTTATTGAAATAAGGTGCAACATTTGTGCCAGCGGCTTTCTGTTCAGATACTATCAATGTGGTGGGGGGGTTGTTTGTTTCTGAAAAATGTTTGCTAGAGACTTTTTTTTTCAACTCTGCCCTAAGAGTTGAATTTGCCATAGAGGAAACAATATACGCAGTAAGCGTTACATCTTTATCTACATGTTATGCTGCTAATTTGACATTGTGTACAGCGTTCATCATTTCATCCAGTGCTTGTATGATGTTTCTGAAACAGTGGTTAACCTGAGCGTCCTCAGTTAGGCAATTCAGTTTCTGCAGCTCCAGCCTTTCCCTTCATGTTGGAGCTTGTGGAGCTTTGGAAAGCTTTCGGAAAGGAAGCTCTGTCGGTGCTGCAACTTGCCCCTAACGAATTGCATTCTTTCACGCTGTGGGAAAACATTCTCCCCGGGTAAGCCCAACCTGTCAGCAGGACGGTCATTGGTCGGGGGCCCTGAAGAATAGTTTTATTGTGTTTTTTGGTTTTTCCCCCCTGTGTTTATGTTAAAAAGGGAACTCTAAAAGAGCAGCAGCACCTAATAACTGCTGCGTTAGTTTGAAATCAGGCTGGCGTCCTCGGTGACTTTCACTCTGTCCTCCGGCAAGCAAATGCAGAAAAGGTGAGCAACGCTGCCTTAACAGGAGTGAAGGTGCAGCACGGCAAACAAGACCGATACCTGTCTGTAGAGTGGAAGCAGAATGCAAGGTTTTTTATCCCGAATAACAAATCAAGAAAGGGGGGGGGGGGTGTACTTTTTTTACGAAAGTGAGCCGAGGACCAACTGAAGAACGCAGCCATAACTCTACGTAACCCGTGCATCCATTTTGTGACCCGCAGGTGAGTGTCCTCACTGACCAGGTGGAAGCCCAGGGAGAGAAGATCCGGGACCTGGAAAGCTGTGTGGAAGAGCACCATCTGAAGCTTAATGCCACCGAAGAAATGCTGCAGCAGGTAAAAAAACAAAAGCCCTGGGGGCTGGCAGTTTGCCTTGTGGGAGAGGGAGGGATCGGTAAGGGCACGGCCATGCCTGGTCAGATGGCTGGTGTTATGCTGCAGCACTGCAAGAAACCTAAACTGTCCTTCTTAATTTAATGCTGTTGCCTCCTGATCACGAATACATTTGCAATGTCACATAGATTACCTACTTTAATATGGTGATCATGCAAAAGGAAGAGTGATTGTTGACAGGACTGTCCCACTTAGCAAAGTTTTCGGCACTGTACTGTTAAGCTATTTTAGGGTGGGTTTTCCAGGGGTTTGTAGAAAAATGATTTTACACCTCTAAGGTGCGTGCAAGATAAGCCCTCATGTAATAAAGTTAATAATGTCCAGTGTCTCTTAAGACTTCTCAGTAATTCACTGCTCTCTAGATCAACATGATTTTTCACTTCCTGAAATTCAGAACAGGTACAATGTAATTAAAACAAACAAAACCGTGGTTTGGTAATAAGTCGGCTTCCTTATTACCCTGCTTCTTAGTTTTCCAGAGAAGTAAGGCCTTTTTTTTTAGTTTAGAAACGTGGCCTCCCACTATGGAGTGCTGTCATATATTCTGTTAGAAAGTATTGCTCTGGGCTGCCGGATGTCTTTGTTGTGACAAAGCTGCTCCTATGAATTACCCTGGCTGGGTGCTGTTTGCCACTGACGGGAGGTGGGGGTTGGGCACCATGGAATAAACCTGTTCCGCAAGTTGAATATCAGCAAAACTTCCCTCTCTCTCGGGGTTAGTTTGAATAAATTAGCTCGCACCTGCCTCCTGATTTTAGCTGGTTTCTGTAGGTTCAAACCTACTGAGTGAGCAATGAACTCAGCAACTTGAAGCGTCCATTTTCTCCAGCAGTCAGGGGCGGGGGGGGGGGGGGGGTTTCACTTTTGCCCCAGCGTTTTACTCCTTGAAAATATTAGGGTAGCCTCATTCTTAAATGTGTAAACACTTTTCCCATTACTGCGCCCCCCCCAAAAAAAAAAAAAGCCTGTCTCGATGTTTGCCTTGTAAGCCAGCTGTTGATAAAACAGCATTTCAGTCTTAGGTTGCAGATAGCTTCATCCCATCCCTGGCATTTCTCAGCAGGGCAGGAAAGGGCAGAGAATGTTATAAAGTAAATCTGGTTTTCAGTTTCAGGCAGTGGTGACAGCTGAGGAGCAGAAAGCATTCAAGGACTGTGCCCAATTGCAAGAGAAGACTTTCGTTACAAGGCTTTTCATGGGAGCCATATAGTGAAAGTGGTGGTACACTGAGGGAATTACAATGGCTATCTGTGGAGCCAAGGACCCCGGTAGCCTTTAATAGAGACCCCTAGGCAGAAGGTCTGTGCTGACCCAGAGTTCATACTAAGCCACATAGCTACTACCTGGAGATTTAATACCCTTATTCAATAAACATACACACGGTTAATGTGACTCCATCATTGCTCTATGCCTCAACGGCAAGAGGAAATGTGGAAAAGAGGATTTGTATCCACAAAAAAGCAGGGGAGTAGCTTGCTTGATATGGCGGTTACTACCCCAAACCAAATAAGCCTGATACTTTACTTTCAGTGATATCCAGCATAGTTCTCTGCTTCAACAGCAGGGGGAATGATGAAAAGTTATCTGCTTCAATGGCAGGGGGGATGATGAAAAGATGATTTATATTCAGACAACAACCAACAAGGACTGAGTTGCACAGGCTGGATAAACATGCATGGGAGTAGCTTGCTATGACAGTGGTTACTACCCCTAAACAATTAGCTAGATACTTGACTTACATGCAGCTCTAACACTGCTAACTAGATCGATGGCGGGGGTGGAAGGGAAATAGATCGATGGTGGGGGTGGAAAGGAAATAGAACAAAAAAGTCACTTACAAAGGGCAAAAGTAACATAAGTATGGGGAAAAAAAAAGTGAAAGCTTGCTGGTCAGACTGGATGAACTGTTTAGTTGTCTTCTGCTGTCATTTCTATGTTTCTAGCTGCCTGTGGTGCTACCTTTTGAAAGCACCTGATGCACCAAATAAGTTCCAGGCTTTTCCATGTGTGTCGCAAGTCAAGGGACAACAAGGATGAGAGCAGGGTGAACGGGACATCTACCCAGACATGGCTTGCTGGATGTCGTGCATCCCCCAGCCCAATGCCCTTGCAGGCAGTTATACAAGTGCAGACGTGATGACACTGCAGGCAACCACGGAGCGTGAGAGCCAGGCCATGTGGTGTGCAGGAGGTCTGCTGAAGGAGGGGGGAGGAGTGCTGTAAGCACAGCCTGTGCTAGAACCCAGAGGGAGGAGGGGGGAAGGATGCCGCTGGTGGGGGGGAGAAAGAGAGGGATGCGGCGAGACAGGAGGGAGAGAGAGGGAGGTAATCATGGATGCAGGGCTGGTGTAAGGGTATTAGGCGTCCTAGGCGATTCTTACAGCCTTGTGCCCCCTGGCCGCCTCCTCTCCCCACACACAATGACAATGTTTGCATTTGTAACAGATTTCGCATGGAATAGGACATTCAAAGTTCAGTTTTCTGATGTAAAACTGTCGCTTACCACGTGTCCATTATACTTTCATGCATTGCTGTGGTGGTAACTAGAAAATCCTGCAAAAATGAATAAAAAGACTCCTGGAACCCCTATGGTATTAGGGCCTATTATAATGCATGTTGGCCCTCAGAAAGCCACGACTAAACAGAATTACAAACCGTGCCCAAACAGCACAAACTGCCAGCAGCCCTACCTAGGAAAAGGCAATGCTGCAAACATTACTCCAGGTCCTAAAATACCAACGCACCATCTATTAGGAAAACAGAAAAAGCCAGGCCTGCACCATGCTGGCAGAATACCTCACCCCAGTCACATATGTAAAACACAGATAGACCCTCACCAAATACAGAATAAGACCAAAAAATATGAATAAAATCTCTATACTGTTAACTGCAACAAGCCAGACGTTTTTCTGTTTTGACAGAAAATAGAGAAAAGGGCAGACTTTTCTCTTTTAGAAAATGTAGGGTGTCTAAATGAAAGTAACACAAGCCAAAACCAACCAAAGACTCTGCATAGTATTTTCGTAGCCACGAAAAGAGCTGCAATTTTAACTTATATTGGTGCAGAGAACCTCTTGGATTCTAACTTTTCAGCTAACCACAGACAGTAGAATTTCACTTGTCAACCAGAGTTTGATTTGCCCACATCCCTAGCCCTGTGTTTTGCTGTGAACCTTGAGTAGAGCAAACTTAAAATGATGCTTAGGCTCTCTTTAATGATACACTGGCCCGAACAACTACAGCATTTAAAGAGTAATTCTACCCTGCAAAAAAAATGTCCCCACCTGCTCCCACCCCCAGATTGTGGAGGGATTGTGTGTGCACACAAATGTACAGAGCCTGGCACACATTCCAATGTGCATCTCCTTCAAATTAAGAGGAAGAAAAGTGCAAAGTAGAATTAGATAGCTTTATTATTTTATTGTGTTAAGTTTTGTTTTCCACTACTTCCAAGATACATATCTGTTCATTGAGGATTACCCCATAAACAATCATAAAACACGCAAAAATAACATTTAAAATGAATACAACATATGAAAACAAAATATGTGCCTGACCAATTCTCACCCATATTTTTTTTTTTTAAATTGTAGAGTTTTCAATTGTCGTCTAAAACTTCCTAGGTCTAACTCATTCTTGATCTGCTCAGGAATAGCATTCCACAAGGCTGATTGATGCTGCCACAGAAAAGGCTGTAAACTGCGTCTGCCCTTGGTCTGCAGCTCTTTGACAAGGGACCCTGTAACATTTTGTCCCAGAGGACCGTAAGGCCCGTACAGGGGTATAACTTCACTGTTTCTTTTAAAATACATGAATCTTCACTAGCATCCCAAATCTGATTCACAACTTTCTGCGTAGCCAATGTAATTGTTGGATAGAGAGTTATCTGTTTTAAAAAATTATTTGCATTCTCCATTTCAGATTTTTCCCTCCTTTTTCTTATTTCTAGTTGTTTCCATTCACTTTGGCTGTCTCACAGCCTTTCCCTTCGTTAGCTCAGTCTCTTCTCTCCTCCCCATAGTTGTCTCTCCCCTTGCTTTGCACAATGCAGATCGCATAGCTTATGCCACTCTCCTCATTACATATTTTTCTCCCCTCTCATCCCAACATTGTATCTTATGTCTTGTTCCCCACTCTCTACTCAGAGTGCCTCTCTTTTTAAAATTTTTTCATAAACTCCCCTGAGGCCTGTCTCATTCATCCTCCTCAACTGCCCCCTCTCCCCCCCCCATCACAACCCAAACCAAGTCACCCTGCTTGACCACAGTTTTTAAAAATAGTGAGCTTATGATGGCGGCAGTACCTGCAGTGTTCTTGGTGTGCCAGATTAAATGAGCAGGAGGAAACTGCCCATCCAAAAATAAAGCAAAGCTGCATACCATAAATGGTGTTTCTGTGGATGGCAGGATGTATTAGCCATGACATGTGAGGTGACGTTATCCAGTGGAACCGAATGGACCTCCCTCTTCAACCTATAGAGCTTTTGCTCTACTGAGCATGTGTGGGAATTCCCACTCTGGCATTGCCTCATGAGCCTCTTTAGTTGATTTTAGAACTAAAGCTAGCTAGGTAGTTGGCTCTCCAGGGAGGTGGACAGGTATTTAGCCTGGCTAATTTATCCTGCTATCTTTAGAAAACACTGTTTACAGTAAGCAAACTTGCTTTTTCCACTGATAAGCAGGGTTGAATTAGCCATGACATGAGGGTTGCAGTAGAGCATTTGTGGAAAAAGCAACTGGGACCCTACCATGGAGAGTGGACTACTGAGTGAACAGACTACGCAAAACTGCTTGTCATTCTTTGATAAATTGTCCAGACAATAATGGGACATAAAGGCGTGGACTGATGACCAAGTTGCAACTTTTCAGATGTCTTCAAGAGTTGCAGCTTGCAGATGAGCCCCTGATGCAGCTGTGGCTCTCATTTGGTGAGCTTTGATAGAGTTCTTCACCTGGATATCTACTATGATATAACAATATGCAGTAGAGTCTGCTAACCAATTGGACAGTTTGTTTGGCCATTTCTATGCCTAGTCAGTTAGGATTGAAAGAGACAAAGAGCTGTGAAGCCTGGCAATGTGCCTGAGTCCTTCTTTTCTAAGCTAGCAACCTCTTATAGTCCAAGGTGTGAAGGGCTTTTTCACTTTCATGTGCACGTGGCTTAGGGAAGAATGGAGGGTGGATGATGGCTTGATTGATGTGGAAAACTGATACTACTTTCAGTAGGAATTTTGGAACATAATGTGGCTTCGGCCAGCCACATAATTTTGTTTGCATATGATTACTTATGCATTAGCTGCTTTGCATGTGTTAGTAAGTTTTATGCATGCAAAGCAGTTAATTTCAATAGGGGCAGATTTTTAATCAGAATATTGCATGATAAACAGTGTTTTATGTACAATAAATGCTATTTTTTTTCATGTTTTAATCATGGCTTACATTTTACATTTACATTTATTAAAATTTATTAGTCACTTAAAACAGTCAAGGCCTAAGCAACATACAAAATAAAACATCCATAAAATATATTACAAAAACTTGCCCAGTACAAAAGACATTAATTGCTAGACATAACAAATGAACAGATCAAATACAGAAGAAAACCATAAATATAAAGCAGACCTGCAACCATGCCTTATTCGAGGGGGAGGGGGGAGGACTAAAATTAATCAGTAATAAGCCTTTTTGAAAAGGAAGGTTTGAGAAGACCTCTAAAAGTTTTAAGACACGTAATTCCTCAGGGAATAGGAGCTGTTACTGAGAAGGCGGATTCTTGTTTTACAAAGAGCTGAGCATTTTTGATTGATGGAACATCTAATAGACCTCTCTGAAATGATATAAGTTGTCGTGAAGGTTGGTATAGTTTAAAGTCTTTGACCATGGACAAGAGTCTGTGTATTTATGTTTGAAAACAGTAAGACCAATTTTATACTCGGTGCTGTTGGTGTAGGTAGCTAATGGAGGTCAATGAGTGTTGGTGTAATATGTGAAACATTCTTAACCCCAGAGATCAAGTGGGCTGAAGAATTGAGGAATTGCAAAGGATGAAACATGGTCATTGGAAGACCTAGATAGAGACCATTGTAGTAATCGATTAAAGGAAAGACAGAAGCTTGAACAACAGTTTGGAATTCAGAATCATGTAATAGTCATTTAAGCCCAGACAACTCACAGAGTTTGAAAAAACCTGATCTAATGACTAGTTTGATGTGAGCTTGAAAAGAAAGATGGGGGTCAGTCCAACACCTAGGCTCCTAATACTTTGATGTAAATTGAAAATAGAACCATCAAGCGTGATGGATGAATATTGTAACGTGGAGTAAGTTCTTTGTATCAGAACAAAATCTGTCTTTTTTCCTATTGGGTGCAAGCTTATTCTGTAGTAACCATTCTTCAATGGAAGAAATACAAATTTGAATATGTGCAACAGTATCCTGCCAAATGAGATGAAGCTGGATGAAAAATTGAAGACTGGATAAAAATTTACAAATTGGTGCTAGGTAACTGTTAAATAGTGTGGCAAACAGGGCAGAATCCTGTGGAACATCCATTTTCAAAAGAGACCAATGAGAATATTGATGGTAAACTTTAAGTTGTTGAAAGTGATTATCCAGAAAAAAAAAAATCCAGTCTAGGACAACTCCAGCTATCCCATGTTCCTGTAGGCAGTGCAGAAGAATAGAATGATCAACTGTACGGAAAGCAGAGGAGATGTCAAGAGAAACAAGAATATAACGATAACCTGAATCAAGACCTCTCCTAAGTGTGTTGGTTAAAGACAGCAAAAACCAATTCCGTGGTCATGGAACTTCTGAAGCCAAGTTGGTGAGGGCCAAGGATATCCTTATCCTCAATTAACTCTGTGAGTTGCTGTAGAACTACAGATACTAAGTTTATAGATAAAAAGGGTAAGGATGAAATCGGTCTATGATTGTTGAGGTTAGAGGTATCAAGATTAGGATTTTTTTTAATAACTGGTGAACTACTGCTTTTTAAAGGGATGCAGGGACATATCCTTGCTCTAGAGAGAGGTTGATGAAAGAAGTAAGAAATGGAGCAGCTGTATCTTGAACTACTTTAAACAAAGCAGTGGAACACTGTCTAGTAGGACAAAAGACATTGCTGATAGGGGAAATGAGGTGCTTTATTTCAGCTTGAGAAGTATTGGAAAAAGATGACCAGGAGGGGAGGCACGTCACAGGAAGCGTTACAAGGAGGAACATTAGAAAAATTCAGCTGAAATGTTTCAGATTTTAAGGTAGGTGAACCCCTAATAGAGAATGGCAAGACATGCATTTTCTGAACACAACAGACCATTCAGCCCTTTATATGCCCACTGCATAACTCTCCTCTGGAAAATATTTTAAGACAATGCATTACATTAATACAGGAATTACGTTTTGTTTAGCTTTTGGACACGTATCCATATTTTCTTCCACCCTCCAACAAAGCATCATTAGTGCCAATAATTGACCGTACAGCTGGTGGGTGAACCATCAACCAGAGGCCGAGGGCTGAATCTGCATTTAAAGACTGACCTGCTCTGGAGTTTTATATCTTTCAGCATTTGGAGTTTGTAGGACTCAAGCAGGCGGGCTGTTGCATTACTCTCCTTTAATAAAAATCCCTTTTAATGGCTGCCAGGAGGTTTAGAGGATTTAATAGCTTCTGACGCTGTCTGTGAGTGATTAAAGATCTCTTAAGAGCTGCCAGTTTAGGGACTGGGGCAGCACTTTCTGTCTTTTCAGCAGTGATTTCTCTCTTTCATTAATGGTTTGGGAGATTCTTTTATTACATGAATGCAGCAGGATTCTACTGTTGGTAGCCCTATAAATATTATAATTCATTATTAAAATATTTTGTGGAAGTTGCATTCAAAAAGCTAATGACCATGGGCGATGGAAGAGTGAAAGGTAGGAAATGCGGCAGAGATGTTTGGCCATGGGCACTCGGTGAGACGCGACAGATGAGGGTCAGATTTCAGAGTCACGGTTTAAAGGGTAACGTTGAACACCCTCCTTTTAGACTTCTGGTATTTTATAAACTGAGTGGTCTCATGAAGGCACTTGTATCGCGTGAGCCCTCCAGATGAACAGCACTGCTGCACAGCAGATGGACAAATGGTTTCAATAAGGCACATTTAGTAAAAAATAAATAAATAAATAAGAGGGGTATGTACTACAGTATCTCATACCAAATATGTTATCAGTTAGAAAATATTTTTATAGTCCTTATTCAACAAGGAAGGGAGACTCTAAACTCTCAGGAAAGTTGTTTTAAACTTTGAATTGTCAAATTTTCCCTTAAAAACAAGGCTTTTCATGAGCTTAAAGGTTAATTTTGAAAGACGTGCCAGGGCGTCCATGCGCACACATGTAACCGGCACATGTGTGCACACGCATGTGCCGGTTTTATAACATGCGCGCACGTAATAAAATCCGATACCTGTGCGCGAGGGAGGGGACGTTCTTTAAGAAACGCATGCGACAGACTGGGCCTTTCCCCAGATCCCTCCCAGTCCGCTAGGAACTTTCTAAACCCCCTCCCTACCCTGCCTGCCTCTTCCCCTATCCTCCCTGACCCCTAAAACCCCTCTAGGTGGTGGGGTTTTTTTTTGTCTTATTTACCTGCTCCCCGGAGCAAGGCTGGCCCTATGGTGCTGCCTCTGCCAGCTCAGACCCTGCCCTCGGCCCGCCCCTTAAATCAAAGCCGGTTCTTCTGCGGATGATCCATGGGCCTTCAAAAACACCCGCGGCTTGCACGTGGCCCGGCCATGTGTATGTCTCCTGGTTTTCATGTGTGCCGGTGAATTAAAATTAGGCCTTTAACAGCAATCTGCCCAGATAGAATCTGCTGCTGCTGTGTTCTTCTCTGAGGCTTAATAAATATTTTAAGATTTCCTTTTTTTTTTTTTTTAAATAAAAACAAAAAAACAAAATCTTGGGAAATAATAAAGTGAGTTTTGTCATGTGTCCCCTCCCTCCCAGGAAGCCCTGTCCTGCTGGGAAGCTTTGCTCTCCGGAAGCACTCTTCTCTAAATTATTTTACAGTGATGTTTTTTCCGGTGGGATCGGGTCACTAACTGGCAGTGGTGCAAGTTGCTGCTCTGGATGATAAAGTTTGTTGGGAGTGGGTGGGTGGAATCTCCTATGGAGGATCTGGAGAGCTTTGGGAGCATCAAAGGGTTATGCACGGGGGGGGGGGGAGAGCTCTTGCAAGCTGCAGGGAGGACCATTACCAGCAGTAAGAGACCACAGGAAGGGTTTAGCCTTGAATGAGGATTCCCTTTTAAACATAGGCAAGCATGGGGCTTGAATCCCCAAGCATTATAGTAGAGGGGAAGGTAGGAGGTCAGATAGTGACTATACGTGCCCTTCTGCATAGAATATGGTGATCATTTTGGAAACATGGTCCTTTAACCCTCAACAAGTAAGTTGCTGTAGATCAGAGGTTGGAGGGCAGCTTGCACATAAAGGTGGCGGAAGCATAGGCTGCGGTAGGGATTTGACCGTAATAAAACATTTAAAGGTGAATTTTAAAACCCTGCGTGCGCCAAAACCGAGGAGATGCACGAGCATGTAGGCCTGTCACACACGCCCGCCGTATTTTAAAAGCCGCTTAAATGCCCGCGTACCTCCCGCTGCGTGCGCCTCTCACTCAGCATCAGCTAGGGGTGTGGTGTAAGTGGGGCAATGGGGATCCTAGGGTGGGGTCCCAAGAGATGTGTGTGCAAATACGCTCCTGGGCGCACGCCCAGGTCTAGTGCCGCGTAACTTTACTTCTGCTAAAGTCAGTCCTGAGGAGTGTGAAGGGTCTTGGGGTAACTGGGGGGAGTGCAGGCTATTTAAAGCAGGGTAGGTTTGGGGGACCGAGCTCTACACTGTGCAAACTGGTGAAGCTGGTCTTGGCGTGAACTGAGGAGCTGGTTATACAATGCCCTGATTTATGCCGCTGAAACTCGACTTGCATGGTTGGGTGCACCTGCTTGCAAAATTAGGCACGCACGTAGGCATGTTAAGGCTACTTTAGAAAGTACGTGCGTATGTGAAGGTATGTTATAATATCGCCAACGCACACGCATCAATGTGCGCCTGTGCACGCCCCTTTGAAAGTTACTACCTTTTTGTGGAATATACTATAAGTCCTGGACAAAAATGGTTACTGAAAGTAAAATAAATAAATAAATAAAAGATCCTGAACGTTGGGATCTCCTTAGCAATAAAAGTGACCAGTAGTTGAGTTGAACTGGCAGAGTCAGCATGAATAGCTGTTGATAGAAAGGGGAATATTGTTGAACTTCAAAAAATCAGATTTTGTCAGATATATAACACGTGCGTTTCTTGATTAGTGAAGCCCTCTAGACATTTCTTTATGATGATCCTTTGTGTTGCAGACAAAGCTAAATAAATAAATAAATGTGTGTGGGTGTTTGTGTATGTGTTGGTGAATATCCAATAATGTAAGCTATTTGAGGGTATCTGTGGTGTGCTTGAAGCTAAAAAAAACCTTTCATCTAAGTTTACATTGCAGAAAGTCTGCTGCTTCCAATCTAGTGGTTAGTGCATGTTTGTTCTTGGTTGCAGGATCACTTGAGTTGGCAATCTCTGATCAGAAGAGCTGGTGCTGAAATAACAGGGAACAAGCTTGAAAGGGCATGGGCTAAACTGTACAAAGAGAGTCAGTGAACAGCTGCCTGACCTGTGCCTTCCTACAGTCCTGTCTCTCTCTCTCTCAATTTTAGAAACCTGGGAACCACTCAGAGAAAAATAGAAACCCAGGACCGGTGCAAGAATATTACATGCTCTAGGCGAACCCCTGGCCTTAACTCCCCCCCCCCCCAAAGGCACCTGTTGATGGCAGCTCCAACACAGTGCTTGCTCCTTTCGATGACATAAGCTCTGGCACAGCACCCCCCCTTGATCTCTTCCTTCATACTCTTCCCAGCATCTCCCTCTTTGCCTCCTGCTCACAGTTCCTGCATCTATTCTTTCCCTTTCCAGTATCTTTTCTTCTCCCCACTCCTAGTATTCTCCTCTTTCCCCTCCTCACCTAACATCCCAATATCACGCCTACGCCTGCTCCAAAAATCCTCTGTGAAGTCTGTGTGTGCAACGTACGATTAAACTTAACCGGTGGTGAGAGACAAAGTACCATAAAAATAGGAACTTGGAGCAGTTCCTTGTATCTGCAAAAGAATCTCCTGGAAGATAGACCTCCGGTAAACAGGTTAAAAAAAATTAAAAGTGATTCCCTTCTGTGAGCTATGTTTTATCTTATAGAGTAACACAGTTCCAGGGTAGCAAATTAATTACTTTATAACTTCATAATGGTTTTTAAATGGAGAAAGAAAGCTGAAGCCCGTTCTCATTTTTTGAGTGCTAATGACTCTGTTTTAATACTTGGCCTGTTGGAATGCCTCTTGTAAACGATAAAATAATGCTAAGAGTGACACGCCAGGTTTTTGTTTCAGAAAAATGGAGCTTTTTCCTGTACACTTCTGTCCCTGTAAGTCCCGGTCACCTGCTTTCTATCCTCTGGCCTAGAAGGGGGGATTGAGGGAGTCTTATATTGGCTGCTGAAATCATGTTGTGTGGCAAGTTGGCGAGGGTTGTATAGATATCATATGATATCTATACAACCCTCTCTATATCTATATAACCTATATATCTATATAATCTATATAATATCTATATTATATATATCTATATATCTAATATATATATCTATATATCTATATATCTATAGATATAGATATCTATATATCTAATATTATATATATCTATATAATCTATATAATCTATATATATCTATATAACCCTCTCTATATCTATACAACCTCAAACCCTCTCTCACTAATTCCTGCTGAATATTTATCATACTATTACCATTCACAACTGTCATATTTATTCATTTGATTACCTATGTACCGTTTCATAGTCTTATTTTTTCACTTGCTATTCTAATGTATCAATAGGCTGAAATGTAAATATTGTGCTGTTCAATTTCTCCCCTTCCATCCCAAGTTTATTTTCCTTGTTTTTTGTAACTTTCCCTCTCCCTTTTTCTGATTCACTGTATTTAAAGTTCAAGGTTCTTATTGAAAATATTGTTTTTTACGTTACGTTATGCTTTACACTCCTTGTTATTTGTAAACCGGGTTGATGTGATGCCTATCATGAAACTCGGTATAACAAAAACAATAAATAAATAAATAAATATATAATATCTACAGTTGGCTCTGCTCGTGATCTGGGACATATAAGGTTCTAATTACTGAGATGAGGATCAACATTTGCTGCAGCTGCAAGCTTGTGTGCCACGGTGCAGTCCACAGTTGTCTTTCCCTCAAAACGATATTGAAATGAATTCCATTTGAGCTTTGAAGGCAAGCATTCAGATGGCAATGCATTTTAACTTCTGTGCCGTCGCTTAGCCTATTCAGCAAAGACTGTATCCTACTTGCTCGTTAGAGGCAGAAGAAACCCGTCCGTCTTCAGGAACCCAAAATGGCCCTTTTTTCAAACCTTGGAATTTCCACCGAAATAAGTCATTGCGTCCAGAGCCCTCCCCCGTAACCGTTGCTTCAGGGCGTCACATTTGCATTTAAATAAAATGACTGCAATCCAGTGGAAGTGGAGTTTTGCGGGAGTTCAATTATTACTTTCTTGGGAGTGAGGCAGCAGCGGTGGCCAGTGGCACCCATACCGTTTGTCATGGAAGAGGACTCGATGGCATTGAAGCTGGAGACGCAGGGCCCATCTGCTGCTCAAGAAGTCAAGTGATTGGAGAAAGGAGAGCTGAGGGAAGGGGCGGGCGGTGTGTGTGTGTGTGTGTGAAGATGGAAGGGGAGGTAGAGGAGACCCAGGCAGAAGGAGTCAATGGAAGGGGAGGTAGAGGAGACCCAGGCAGAAGGAGTTAGAGATGAAGAAGAGAGGCTGAAAATAAAAAAAGAGGGGAGCAGTTGAGAAGAGACCAGGAAAGCGTGAAACATGGTGAGAGGAAGAGAGATCAAAGAGCTGATGTACTAAAGGGTGAGAAATGTGGTCAAATATTGTGTGTATTTGGCCTAATTTATCTTATTTTAGATCAAGTTCATCTTGCCCTTATTTTATTAAGACTTAACTATGTAAAATTGTATTGAGTTCATTTGTATAGCCAGTTCACGCCTAAAAGCATAACAGGTGTGATAAAATATCTTGTTTAGTTAGCAATAAACAGATATGAAATAAAGGAGGAATACTTTTATCTCCAGATGTGTGGTGAAAACTTACAGTATCCGTTAAATGCATTTCCATTCATCCGAAGGCAGGAAAAGTCCCCCTATGAAAGCAAACCAGCTCTTTCCATCTTACCCAGGCATTTTCTGCCTTAGTGCTCAGGCCAATAGGAGTTTGGGCTCCCATCGTCCTTGGCTTCCATCGGTTCCAGATATTGTCACCCTTGGGGGGGGGGGGGGGGCTCTTTGAAACGGCCCTAAAGAATGAAGGGGGGGGGGGGGCTCGTCTTTGGGCTGCATATTTGGCCCCCTAGGCAGTTGCCTTTTTTGCCTCTGCCTAAATCTGGGCCTGAAGGGGAAGCATTTGAATCCTAAATCTTTCTCCGGAGGCAAAACCGATGAAAGCAGGGCTTTGTTTCATGACTGCTCTTCCTTGGTGGCGTTAGGGACTCGGGGGGAGGCCTGGCAGAGTTGCTTGCAGTAAATGTAAGGGAGGGAAGGAGAGGGACCCGGTAAGGAGATCAGAGGGCAGCGGCGGCTGTGCCTGAAGTGACTTTGGGACTGGCACATGCCGCAGCTGCGCGGTGTAATTAGGGATGGATTCCTTATGTGCTCTCATGCTTGCAGGAAATGTCATATATATATTTTTTTTAACTTTAATTTATAACTGTGCGACCTGCAAAACCAAAACAAATGTTGGCTTTTTTAGCAAAGCTAAACTCCAGCTGAGTTCTCCCGTCGGTGTAACAGGCCGCATCTACTGCTTGTTACTGTAAAGCGCTGCATGAGCATTAGACGTTGTAGCCAGCTGGTTGGGAGCATTTGCGACGATTCCCTCCTTTAATTAACTTCAAAAGAGTCTGTAGTGCAGTGCCCTAACCATTCTGGCCAGCTTCTTAGACTTTCCATTTACTTGGCCATGGTGTCGGAGCAAACTGTGACTCTGAAGGCTGTAATTCATTGTCTGGTGGTGCTCAGCATCGTTTCCTAAGGATGGTGCATTCAGTAAAGCTCCTGTCAGTTGTGTCTGGAGTCGGGAGAAAGGCTTCTGTTCACTGCAGCTGACAGCAGCAGCTCCAGCACGGCGGTGGTTTATCACCGATATGTCTTTGCTACGTTTTGCTGACCGGGTAAGGTTTTGTATTTTTTGGCGCATCAGAGTGGCATTAGAAATTGAAGATGAGGTTGCATGCCTATTCAGCTGTTCTCTATTACACGAGCATGGATTTTTACTACTCTCTAGAATATTTTTAGTTTACAGATATTCTTATCAGCCGCATGGTTGAAAGGGCTTTTGAACATAACAGATATGGTTTACATTTACTTTTTAACACAGAGGCTACTGTGTTCTGCTTTTGTAAATTCTGGTATTTTATTTGACCCTGTTAAAATATCTGCAAATTCTATGCATTTTCCAGTCCTTGTAAACATTTTCCAGTCCTTGTAAACATACTGAATTATATAGATTTAATTTAGCATGTATAGGAAACTATTTACTTTTTCACTCTAAAATAACAAATAGAAGTCAAAGTTGAAATGCTTTGTTCGGCTAAGTTCAGGACTTAGCAGAGCAAACCATGAGTTTAAAATTTCTTGCCGCTGTGAACTCCTCTGACTTATCTGACTAACAGGTCGATACAGTAAGGCCGCGTTAGAGTGCGGCAGTGCCGGGCGCACCCTCGTTTGCCGCACGCACAGTTCTGTACACATATCGCGCGATACTCTATTTAAATTGCTTGCAAATGCAAGCCGCGTCTGCGAAGCGTTAGGCCCGCGCAACCCATTTTACTGTATAGGCGCTTAATACAGCGCCTATACAGTATCCTGGGTGCGCTGGTACCTGTCATTTCAAATGTCATTTCTACTGACATTTGAAATGACAGGTACCAGGAAGTGGATGGTTCCCCCCCCTCCCGAAGCAAGGCGCAGGGCGAAAATTAAAACAAAAGGGAATAAAGTGTAAAAAAAGTAAACTTACTGGTGGGAGCCGGCGGGAGCGAGTTTATCGAGGCGGGAGCCGGCGGGCGGGTGGGCGTGCGTTCATCCAGGCGGCAGCGGGAGCGCGTTCATCCAGGCGGCGGCAGGAGCCAGTGGGCGCGCGTTCCTCCAGGCGGCGACGGCGGGAGCCGGCAGGCGCGTGTTCATCCCGGCGGCGGCGGGAGCTGGCGGGCGCGCGTTCATCCAGGCGGCGGCGGCGGGAGCCGGCGGGCGCGCGTTCATCCAGGCGGCGGCGGCGGGAGCGCGTTCATCCAGGCGGCGGCGGCGGGAGCGCGTTCATCCAGGCGGTGCCGGCGGGAGCCGGCGGGCGCGCGTTTATCCAGGCGGCGGCGGGAGCCGGCGGGCGGGCGCGCGTTTATCCAGGCGGCGGTGGGAGCCGGCGGGCGGGCGTGCGTTCATCCAGGCGGAGGGAGCCGGCGGCGAAAGCGGCCTCCAGCAACCCCCGCCGGCAGTGAATGAATGCACGCCTGTGTACGCCCATGCAATTTTGGTGCTCAAGGCGTGACGTCATGACGCTTGACGTCACGGCATGTGACGTCGGCGTTCACTAATGCACTGCCTTGAGCGCCGAAATTGCACGGGCGTACACAGGTGTGCATTCATTCACTGCCGGCGGGGGCTGCTGGAGACCGCTTTCGCCGCCGGCTCCCTCCGCCTGGATGAACGCGTGCCCGTCGGCTCCCGCCACCGCTGCCTGGATGAAGGCGCGCCCGCCGGCTCCGGCCGCCGCCTGGATGAACGCGCTCCTGCCACCGCCGCCTGGATGAACGCGCGCCCGCCGCCTCCCGCTGCCGCCTGGATGAACGCGTGCCCACCCGCCTGCCGGCTCCTGCTGCCGCCTGGATGAACGCACGCCTGCCGGCTCCCGCCGCCGCCGCCTGGATGAACGCGCCCCCGCCGGCTCCCGTCTCAATGACCGCACGCCCGCCCGCGTGGAGATGGGGGATTCGGAAAGTGACATCCAAGGTATTTATAACAACTTTACCAATAACTTGTTTTAAGTTCATTTAAGGAATTGCACGTGTAGTGCAATGATTCACAATATCATGTAAAAAAAAAAAAAAATGGGGGGCTAGCCGACAATAATAAAATAGACATGGACAGTAAATAAGAGATTAAAAGCTGCCCTTTCATATATTTAATGGTTTAAAGGTTTTTAGGTTTTCTTTTGAGGGAAAGTTTGCCGTCTACCCTTAACCCTTGCCTCTAACGCAGGGGTAAGGGTAGGCGGTAAGTTAGCAGGTTAAACGCGGGGCAAAATGGCAGGTTAAAATAGCGATAGTTACTGTATGGGAGGGAATAGCTAATTCGATCGTTTACATCTGATATACATGCCGCGTGCGGAAGGGGTTACCCGGGGATTTAAAGAGGCGGTAAGGATGGATTAAAGGGGATAGTGAATCGCGGGTTGGACTAATGCGGCCAAAAATTGAGTAGAAAGCCGGTTAGGAGCAGGGTAACCACGGCCGCACTTTACTGTATTGAGCTGTAACTGTTTAGCTGGATAAATTGGAGGCTTTCTAGGGTGGAGTTAAGACAGCTGGATAGTTTATCTGGCTATGTCTAGTCATGCTGGAGAGCAGTCCTGAAGTAAACTGGATAAGTTTAATCGGCCAACTAGGACTTACCAGCAGAGCATCTAATGGGTAGCATTGCACTGGATATCCGTGACAGTTTATCCGGATAAATGATCCTTTCACAATGCTGCTGGATACTGACATCAAGTATATACCCAATCAAGGATTGCTTTACTAACTTGTTTACATTAGAACACAAGAACATGCCAAACTGGGTCAGACCAAGGGTCCATCAAACCCAGCATCCTGTTTCCAACAGTGGCCAATCCAGGCCATAAGAACCTGGCAAGGACCCAAAAACTAAGTCTATTCCATGCTACTGATGCTAGTAATAGCAGTGGCTATTTTCTAAGTCAACTTAATAGCAGGGAATGGACTTCTCCAAGAACTTATCCAATCCTTTTTTAAACACAGCTACACTAACTGCACTAACCACATCCTCTGGCAACATATTCCAAGTTTAATTGTGCGTTGAGTGAAAAAGAACTTTCTCCGATTAGTTTTAAATGTGCCCCATGCTAACTTCATGGAGTGCCCCCTAGTCTTTCTATTATCTGAAAGACTAAATAACAGATTCACATCTACCTGTTCTAGACCTCTCATGATTTTAAACACCTCTATCATATCTCCCCTCAGCCGTCTCTTCTCCAAGCTGAAAACTCCATTCATCCTTGTTGTGTATACTTGACAGGCAATTGTACAGAATTTGTCTTTTGCATTCTAAAGGAAAGTGACATATACTTAGTGAAAGTTGACTAACGCACCTTTTAATTTTTACTGGAAAGCTAATATTCTCAGAGGAATTATATTCAGTTACATTATTACAGAATGCCAATATTTTTATGTAAAATTAAAACTCCTAAATTAAAAAATAAGAAAAACAATATTTTACATTTGATCTACCATTTGCTAGTTACTTGTAACGGATCTGTTCTGTGTTTAACACACAGCGTTCTGCATGTCTTTGTGTTTTCGTAGACAGCAGGTACTTTTCATCGCAGGATCTCTTAGGAAAGAAGCCAGTTACATAAGTGCATTCAGTCACTTCACATAACTGCAGGTTCATTCCTGCTAGCTTCAAATGGCATAATACCTCCAAACCACGTTTCTGTTTAATAAAGTGCTGGCTGATTAGGCTGTTCACAGCAAGCATCTGTTGAAAGACTGAAATAATGATGACTGCTCTACATTTAACAAAAGTTCTTCATTCATTTGTCGGACGAGACCATGCACAAATATAATGTATTAAACTATTGCTTAGTTTTCCACCATTCAAGCAATGATATTCTAAGTTAAGAAATTGAATGTTGACTTACCGTATATCAGATCCATCAAAGTAAATTACATAGTGGCAGGTTACAGATTCTCATGGTGGTCAGAAAAATATGAAACAGTGAATAATCAGGGGGGAGGAGAGACTACAATTAATGAGTCTTGGGAGACTGTAATATAGTGTGCATTTTATCGCTCCCCTCTGCAACAGCAGCCTGATCTGTGAGACCAATACCATTGCCATAATAAGGTTGTCAAGAATTGATGCAAGAAACTAGTCATGTGAATCAGAATCTTATCTCCTAGTTGTGTTGTGAATTCCAGACAGACTTTAGTGCTGCATTTGGCTACCCTCATACAGCACTAAAGTCCATCTGGAATATGGGAAAAGAATTTAAAAATATGATGGGATTTGTCAAGATTTTGGCTCTGATGTCACACATCTTCTCAATCCCTACCTTCACCTACACCATGATTAACCATCTCCGCTATCGTTTATATGTTTGAATTAATGACCTGTCCTTTCTCTTCTTCCTCTGCCAAGTTCTAATCACCCTGTTATATGTAACTGCCTTTTTCTGCACCATTGTTTTAGTTTATGTTTACGATACACCCTTGTTTTATGTGAACCAGCATGATGGGACTGCGTTCTCGAATGCCGGTATATAAAAACCCTAAATAAATAAATAAATAAATTTGCAAAGCCATTTGCAAAAATTATGCAAAATTGCTAATGAGTTGAGGAATCATACAAAACAGCTAATTATTCTGCCATAGCAGTTAATGATTACATCAAGGCTGCAGTAACCTGGACTGGTTCTGTATTTGGCCACGGATTAAACTATCATCTTCCACCATAACATTTTTTTTTTTGCAGTTAAATGTGTTTCAATTAGTATTAAGGAATGTAGTTTTTTTTGTTGTTAGCAAATTTATATGGAGAATATCGCACAAAGTGGCGGAACTTCAGAGAGGTTTGCTGTAAAGTCTATAACTTTGCATTAACTTTATCACAAAAATATCCCCACAAAGCCATGCAAGTAATATTTAAATGAGCCAGTGTCACAAAAAGAATTCTTCCCAGTACTGGTGTGCATTCTTGCAGGCCCACTCCCAGGTTAGACTTCTGCAAACTGGTTTCCATTGAGGGTGTTCTTGTCATCAAGGAAAACTGTCTGGAGTCCGCTCACTGAGTGGAGAGGTACTGGCTTCACCCCCAGCTGGAATGACCAACAGTTTCATTTCTTGAGATCTGGTAAACCAGTTGTCACTGCGGTGGTAGTGCAATGAATAAGCCACTTCGTGATGGTTCCAGAAGCACATTTTTACTTTATGAATGGGCTGTGAATCAGGTTTTATAATCTTCTGGGCTAGCTGGATGTGGGTGATGATGGGTAATCCCGATCTGCCATAGCTGGACTGCAAGACTACTATCTGGATTACGTCCCCAGAAGCTCTTTCAGGCAACAGTGGTTGTCGTATCAGTAGCCCATGTGCCTTATGCCAGGTCTTCCCACAGATATCTCCTTAGGGTGGTGGGGCGGAATTGGAGAGCTGAATTAGTTTTCCCACTCTGTGTTGTTAGCTTGCTTTGCTGCCAAGCTGTCTGGCGCCAAACCTTGCCAGAGCACTTCTAGTGGTCAGAACAAATCAATTTTTCCCTGCAGTCAAGGGGGATTCAGGGGAGCTACACAAAATTTGGCAGAGGGGGGTAACACTTTTTTCTTCTTCTTTATATTGAGGATAGAATTAGCCTTAGCATAGGCCAGGGTCTTGCCTAGGGTATAAGATGAGGCCCAAGGCAGGGGCCACAGCCTAGGCCGCAGCACGACCCCCAAAAATTTAAAAAGAAACAAACAAAAAAAAACCTTACGTACTCCGATGAAGGCTGGGTCCCAATGCCAGGGCCTGGGGGGCCGGACCTGGCCCTGGCCCTGGCCCAGACATCGGATCCTGATGTTGCTACCCGACCCGGAGGCTGGGTTCTGATGCATAGGCCCGACGACATGGTCCAGTCTGAAGACCAGGTTCTGACTCTGGGGCCTCGGTATGGCGCCTTGGTCCAAGGTGAGAGCTAGGCCTCGGAGCTCCTCTTCTTGGTCCTCTTTCTTCAACGCTTGACAGCTGGTTGACGCCATCCTCTGGGGTCACGCCTGAGTGAATTAACTCGGGCGCATCCACCCCAGCTGACGGCACCATTTTGTTTTTTTGGCAGTGCTCAGCGGATGACGGCTACATGGTGTCTGGTCTGGAGCGAGGCCCAGACATTGGGACCGGGCCACAGCATCATTCCTGGGCCCAGGGAGGCTCCAGTTTAGGAGGGCTCCAGGTTGAGGCTTTGGTGTTGGGACCTGGCCTCTGGGCTGGCTCGTGGGGGTTTGGGCCTAGGCTGGAGCCCAGGCCAAAGTGTCGGCGTTGGGTAGGCCGAGGTCACAGCAGCTTACTGAGAGCAAGATCCCAGCATTTTATCTGGGTGGGTGGGAGGTCCTGTTGGGCCCTGGTTTTAATTTTGTTTGTTTTGTTTTTATTGTTTGATTCGGTTTTTTTCACATAAATAAAACGAATCAAACATTTCATGAACAGAAGTTCGTGGGGGAAAAATCTCCTGAAAACAAAACATCAAAACAATTTTTTTCCTTGTATACCTCCTCTATGGAACAGCTTTCAGAAAAGGAAAGGAAATCTCTGCCTCGCACAATGCAAGTGTGCACCGGCTCATAGAGAGATGGATGGAAAGGGATTTTTCTGGGTGGGGAGGGGACAATTTCAAAACTGTCCTCATTGGCCCAGAGTCTATGGAAAATTTTTTTTTTTTTTTTACTTGTAGATTTTGCACCAATTTTCTAAGTGAAAGTGTGCACAAGATGATGTAACCATGGGCATTCGCACCTGCTTTTATTTTTGTGGATGGTGGTGGTTTTTTTCATGGAAAATAACAAGTATAGAGCTAAAAAGGCAATGCCTACTCTGCCTTAAATGTCCCCTGCCCTCCGGGAAGAGCCCTGATAAGTGTGTGAGTTGTGGAACAGTGCACGTTCACGTTGTAGCTGCTCTGAGGGAGAGCAGTTTTCAGGTGCCCAGTGTACGTGTGTGAATCACTGATGTGCTTGCATACATGGACTGGAAGTATCCCTCTGAAAGCTTGAGATCAAAATCTCAGGGCTACTGTGCAGTGTCCCAGTTCAGTATTCAGCCTGTTCTGAATGAATATGAAGTAAGGCCAGTTCAGCCGCTGTGTATGCTGTTATGTCCCCCAAATCTAAGCGTACATTTATCTGAGTACTGCAAGCAAGAAAGACTAGAGAAGAAACGTGTACTCTTTAAAATAGTGTGGCTGGGTTTTGGTTTTGGTAGAGGGAGGGGGTCAGAGATGCAGGAAGGGGGGTTATGTGTGTTATTTTTCAGCTTTCCAAGTCTGCTTTCTGGGAGAGAGAGAGAGACTTTTTTCTGTCCTAATATTCTGTCATTTCTTGTATGCTGAGAGCCGTGGACCCATTATCTTGCAATTACTGTAGGATGCCATTTTTGTTTTGTGCAGCCTCTAAATGATTTGTGTGTCTTCAGACTTGACACTTTGCCATGTAGAAGCGCAGTGGAAAAATGTTTCAAGAAAAGAAATGTTTTCTGTAGAGCATGTGGCCGGTGGCCCATTTGCAGTCATGAAGTGCAGAACTCAAGCGCCCGCATACTGAAGCTTGGCTTCCTTAAAATTTGCTAGATTGATTTTTGTTCCTCATTTGTCAGAGTTCCAAGGATAATGCATAATTGCTGCCACCACTCCTAAGTACTTATTTCAGTAGTGCTACTAGATGCAAACCGAGCTGCAGAGATACAAGGAAGAGAGGTTTTCTGCTCCATGGAGCTTACAATCTAGTCAAGACATATAGGAGGCTTCGGGGAAATTTATTATTGAAAAAATGGTTAAAATCAACACGGCCATGATAAGATTTCAAAGCAGCCTAAAAAAGACGAGTGATTAGGCTGGATTTGAATAAGGACAGAGAAGGCAGCACGATGCCATGCCGGACCAGCTTGGGGATTTACAAAGGTTTGCTTCACTGTGACCCTTAATCCTCTTGTGATATCGCGCATGCCTTCTCTTTTGCTAAAGAAGTATTAAATTGTTTCCTACAGGAACTGCTAAGCCGAACATCTCTTGAGACGCAGAAACTTGACCTCATGACTGAAGTTTCAGACCTGAAGATCAAGTTGGCTGGCCTGGAAAAGGAGCAGAATGACTATGAGGAAAAGCAGGACAAAGCAGAGGTTGGTTGGGCTTTACTTTCATGTTGCACTTTTGGCATGCCGGATAATGCATCGGGTACTTCAGCTGAATCCAACCGGCAGCGTTCCTCTTCTGTCTGTGTTACCTTTCAAATGTGTATATTCGCTGGGGGAGTTCTCCCTTGACCCCTTTCCAGGAAGAATGAGGGCAAGATTTCTTCTGTCCACCAATAGCCCCAATTTTAATTAAAAAAAAAAAAAAAAAAAAAGAAAGAAAGAGAAATATGGATTAGCAGCATCAGTGCAGTATTCCTAATGGTGTTCAGTGCCTTATTTGTAAGTGAGAGCAATAGGCTTGTCCTTGTACCATCTGGTCTTATTCAGGCTGGTCTTCATGTGTTCAGCCCAATCACGGCAGCACCAGAATCGCTTTGCTTCACTTCTACATCTCTGCACCAAAAGCTGCTTGTAGGACGAGAGGACATGAATTGCTGACCCTAAAGCTTGTGAGGATAGATAATGTGCATGCAGAGAAGCTGTGCCATTATAAAGGATTTTTATGCTGCATAATCCCTTCATAAGTCAGGCTTGCAAAAAACACCCAGCACTATCTTGCATTATTTTATAAGCCAAGGGTAGAAAACCTTCCTCCTGGCACGTGGATGACGCACATCCACGTTAACGTTTTATTCAGGGCCATCACGTGCAAGTCCTAGAAAGGTTAAAACTCTGACCATGTTTGTGGGCCACCGAGGCCCACAGTTGTCTACCCAGATGATTACATTAGATTTCGGACATTACTATATATGTTCCAGGTAAGAAGCAGCAGGGATCAAACTCCAACTACAGCTGCAATATCTGTGTCCTGTCTGAAAGCAAAAGCTTTCCAGCAGTTTGTTAGACGCCTCGAAGCACATTACTTTGCTCTTAATTAAGATATGCAGCAGCACAACGGAAACGTGAATGACTGAAGGCTTAAAATTGTATTTCCGTTTTTTTGTCTTTTAACTTTATACAGCAAGCAGTTTTATTTGTTCCTTGCTAGTGACAAAAACGTCAGGGAACTACACAAGCTTCCTCCAAATATTCATGTCGCACGCTCGCTGATGTTGGTGTAACTTGGCTTTGACTTCATGGGCACACTTGACATGTAAAATACGCTCTCCAAACTGTGAAAGTATCGCACCAACCAACGGGCTCTGAACTTTGTCTGAAAGTTTGCACTGTTAAATCATATCTCTCTGTCCTGGTAACTCAAGAGCATCCAAAAAAAGTTTTGCACTGGTAAAGTCAGAGAGGGATTCATATTTTGCACATCCGTGTGTCATTTTGAAAACTGAATAAATAATTATTTAGCACAGGGAAGGGGGGTTTACTAAGGCGTTATGAAGCCCCCATTTACGTTTCCAACGGTGTTTTATTCATGTTTGGAGCGAAAGGTGTGGAGAGTACTAGGACCGAAGTTACAGTATTCCCACGGCCAGGTGAAACGAGGATGTGCCGAGATGTTTTTTTAATGTGATGGGGAGACTGGCACTACGAGGAATCTGCTGCTGAAGGGTGGATCATTCCGGTGGCCTCTCCTGAAGCTCGCTTTGCTTTCCTTTGCACTTCATCAGCCTTTCTGAAACTTGTTTTCAGGGGAAGTTGCTGGGCGTTAGGCTGTAGACCGCGACACACACACACACATTTTGGGGGGGGGGGTCTGGGGTGAGGGCAGTGATGTGCCCTTCTATGTGGTAACAGGATGGGGAAGGGACCTTCTCATGCTCTTCCGACGAGGTGGAGAGGTACTGTCCTGGGCTCTGGTGGGAGGGGGGTGTGTGTGGGTGTGGTTTCTCTGGGATCGTGCACCCTTCTGTCTCACGGTGACTGCTGATGTAGTCAGACTCCCTCTTCTTTCCTGGGGGAGATGTAGAGATATTTCCTTGGCCTCATGCAGCCTTTTCTCCCCTTGGCAGATGATGAATACTTTTTCCTGTGGAAATGCCTTTGAAAATCACCCTCCCTAAGTTTAGGAATGTTTTCTCCTAATATTGAATGATATATATTTAAAAAAAAACAACCCAATCTTTCTCCTGCCAAGAGAGAGGAGGGAGCAAAGTCCTAGGGGAATCAGCTTACACCTAGAGAGAGATTAATAGAAATGCAATACTGGGTAAATAGTGCAAGACAATGGATAAAATACTATGTATAAGTCTTTGTGCATATTTTTTCAGTCTGATATAGTTAAAGATGGTATTAGACTGAAGCAGAATGTCTCTGGTATGGTTTGTTTAAACCAGCATGAAGGCTTGTCTCTGGCATTGATCCAGGGTCAGATCCCCTGATGGTTGGGGTCAGCTGGATCTGGGCACACCATGGGAGTGCATTTTTGGGGCAAGGAGAGAGGGAAGATGGTCAGTGTGCCAAGCAAAGATGGTGAGTCTGGAAGGAGGAAAAGGCAAGCTTGTAAACACAGAGTGAACAGAAGAGGCCTGCCCTGAGGGGGGGAAAGTTACTTTCTTTTAAAAGAAAGGATGATGGCCCTAGTAGAAGGTAAATAACCTTTTTGTTCTAAAGAAATGCAAGAAACAGATGGCCTTTTGGACAATAAAGAGAGGAGAACTAGGACTAAGCGCAAACAAGGAATGAATAGGGCCTAGAAAGAAATGTTTCTGTCTGGAGCAATGTTGGTAATAATTGAATGCGTGGTAGATGTTCCCCTTGCATGTTTCCTCAGATTATTTCTTTTTCTCTGAGACTGAATGAATTCACACAGGTTTTGAATGCAGAGTTTCCTGACTTTTCCCCCCTATTATTCAGTCATTTTTCTTTGTCACCTGCTATGTGTCTTCCCTTCTTGCAGTCGGTACTGAGCCTGATCCGTGAGCTGCAGAAGCAGATGTGCAGACTGCAGCTGGAGATCAATAATAGATTCCAGGAGAGAAAGTCTCAAGATAGGAAACCTGACCTTATAGCCACAGATGCCCAGGACAGAGCTAGCCCTGTAATAGAAGCCCCCCAGCAGAAGGAGTGCCCCCAGTGTGGCATGAAGCTTGCAGGAGAAGTATATCATAGCATGAGCCTTTCCAGTGTTTCTTACAGCTTTGTGGAAATTGATTTGCACTAACCAGAAGTGCCTTGTGAACAATACATTTGCTAATAATACCGCTAGAAGAACCTAGAGGAATTATTATGAGATCTAATTCATGCATTTGATCCTTCAGTGGGTTTTATCTGACTGTGTGAAAGGGTTACCTGAGAAACAGAATAAACTTTGTGTGTATACCTATTAGAAGTAGCGTTTTGTTGTTTTTTTTTAAATCTAGAATCCAAAAAATATTTACAAATTTGTCCCTTGGGCACTGGGGATGGTTCAGAACCTTTTTACTGGTTGCACTAATGCATCTGCTAGACTTTTTTTTTTTTTTTTTTTTTTTACTCTGAATCTTCTGGCTGCAAGTGTCAAAATCAGTCAAGCTTGACGTCTGCGATAGGTCTTAATCGTGAAGCTCCGCTCCATGTGCATCCTAACTGACAGCTGTATTTTTAAAAGTCTATACGTAGTGTGCCTTTGTGGTTTACCGTGCTCGAGCGTTGCAGTTCCTTTTTAGAGAAGGCGCTTGTTCCGTGACTTTCTGCAGGGCATCGCGATAAAGCTTAACCAATAAAAACCAAAATAAATATATAAGGCGCTGCCTTTTTTTTTTTTTAGTGGACTAATGTAATACACTTCTTGACTTGCAGGGTATCCGTGCAAGATTGAGTGCCTGGCAGTTTACGCTATGGAGCTCTGAGGCTTTTGAGAGGCCCAACAATAATACATTTAGTACACGGGCTTGTCAGCCTTCACGGGTCTCTCTTCTGTAAATGCAACAGGGATCTGGTGTGACCCAGTGGAATAGGTCTCACCGCATGGCTCGGATCTCGAGCACTGTAAAAGATTGTGTGAGAAGGATTTAGACGTTTTGCCCTCCTGTCCCCGCCCCCTTTTTATTTATTTATTTATTTATTTATTTTTTTAACACACACACATGCTACAGAAACCTTCATTTTATCTGTCCCGGCTCCCACGGCCTATGTCTCGTTACTTCACGCGCCGCTCTTCCTTGCCTCCTGTTTCCCCCCATAAGCCGCTGCTAGGAAAGAGCAGAGAAGAGTCGCAGTTTCATTTTTATGGCGGCACACGGTAAACAAAGCGGGCGCAAGGACAGTCCCACAGGAGCCTAAGCCCCAAAATTGCCCCTTCCCCGCTGCAGTCGACTCCCTTCCCCTCTTATGGAACTGTTATTACTCCACGTCTGGGCCTCTTGCTGGCAAGCACTGCCGCCCCCCCCCCCCCCCTTCATTTGTAACGGGGAACAGAGATGGCGTCACCTTCTCCTCCCTTCCCCGGCCCAGTTTCTGGGGGGAAAACCTTTTACCAGAACAGAATTGTCTTCATTTACTGGAGAGGATGCCGTGCCCTTTTTTTTTTTTTCACTTCTCGCAGCTTGAAGCTGGTACGGACCGATGTCCCTGAATGAAAAATCGGGAAGGGATTTCCCCCTCCCCCCCTTTAGCTTTTTGCTTATATCGATCGTCTTACACGCTTGCACTTTCTATAGCCACCCTAGCAGGAGTTTTTTTTTTAAAGTGGGAAGTGTGGAGGCAGACATGAGGAGTAATCTATTGCCTTCCTCTGAATGGAATGGTCTCCAACCCCCCCTTCCCCCTCCATTTTCCAACTCTCGGGTCATTTTGCCTATTTTCGGAAGCAGCCACCAGTAAGTATCCGTCGTAGAGCCAGTGACATGAAGATGGGCGGGTCCATTGCAGTTTCCGGGAGTCTCGTGCTGGTGACTGTGGCCTGGTACCCAACTGGAGGGGGACCTGCACAACAGTCAGAGAGGGAGAGAGCAGTGGACGCACCAATCGATTCGGTGCAGTGGCTGATATAAGAGAGGTTGAATTTTTGAAAGCAGAACTGCTGAAGTTAAAATACAATTAGATTCCAGATTTGACCTGGAGTGTACTCGGAATCAAGCTGAGAAGAGGTGGCAAACTGAGCACCTGAAAAATTGCGTATTGTAGACATGCTACCTAATTTGGCCGAACTCAAACTTAAGAAACTTATTTTGATGCCACCAGTATATATCATGGCGCTCCACTACTTTTTCATGTTTTCATTGAACAAACTCACTGAAAGCTGCCGAAGTAACCAGCAGAAGATGACTCTTGAACCAGATAAGTTATTCACGCCCAGCCTTAAGAACTTATCATAAAGCCCTTAGGTGGGTGTGGCTTGGAACCTTGAGGCAGGGATCCTGCATTCTGACTGGCTGCCACCCAACATTATGTTTACATCAGAGGCTCATTATCTTCTCTTGCCAGGTAACGACCCCAAAAGTAAATAGGATCTTTGTTCTGGTGGTTCCAAAACCATTTTAATACTGAAATCAAGATTTAAAGTAATTAGGTTTTTAGTTCCATATATGAAGAGAGAGTCCAGGTTTAGCCCCAGTGCATACATGGAGATGCAATTCTGATTTCTCTGATAAGAACAGACTGCATCTTCATGCATGCAGTGTGGGTAAGCTCAACACTCTCTCGGCCTGCTCTTTTTTTTTTTTTTTTTATAATGGGCTATATGATCACCCTCATTTGTACTTAAAAACGCCAATATTAATTATGACTTTAGTTGGCTGTTTTCTGTTATTAAGGACCCCTTGACTTTGCCTGAAGACTCTGCACTATTGCCCCCACCGGAGCATTAACTGCATGGCAGATGTTATTACTTAAGTACAAAGCTGGCTTGTTTAAGTCGGGGATAGAATGTGAGTAATTTGATTTTACATCTGCAAAGATTGAGATCAATAGGTGAATCAAGAATGTACTGAAAAGGAGGTTTTGTTAGATCCTACATCCGCTCAAACCCTCTTCTCGAGCTCATGCACGAAGGGCTGTTGTCTCTGGTCCCTAACCTCCAGCATCTTTGCATTTATTTAGGCTGCTATTTGCAAGGTTATAAAATACAGTTAATATTCTTTCGCAAAGCAGTGCAAGAAAGAGAGACACTTGTGAAACTATCTGGCATACAGTAACCTATAGAAAGTATTTACAACTGATTGTGCCAGTAGGTCTATTTAATCAGCATGAATATTCTCTGGGAGACTGAAGCTTTGGGCTATCTTTCATCCGGTAACATAAGCTGCAATAATATATGTGTATAGTGGCAATAGCTGATGATTTTGTTTTAATGCAATGCAAAGTAAATTGTATAATACTTCTGCTTTGGAGGTGAGGTAGCACTGTTTCAGTTCTCCTGCCTGTCCACATTTTGTCTAATACAGACATAAAAACACGGAATATGATGGCAGATAGCACAAGACCCATTTCCCCTTTCTCTAGTCATACCACAGGTCCAGATTGATCTCCAGCCTACTTTACCTTCCCCACAGCTAAGGATCCTTGGTGCTTATTCCATGCTTGCACTGCAGAGTTTCTAGTTCATATTTATTCTTCCGTTCCACTCCATTCGGTGTGCAGTACCACAAGTTAGTGTTTCCAAATGGGTTCATTTTCATTATTATGCATTTCTTAATTATTATACTTTATAATTTTTTTTTTGTTTGGGCTTTGTTTTGTGAATCCCTCATGGTTTCTTTGGAGGAATCCATGCCTCTTTGTGGCTCTTAACCATGCACACAGATACGTAGACACGATAGATAACCGCAAAGCACAAGGTTACTAATACAAATATATGGGATGGAAAGGGGGAGCGCGTTGTCTGTCGGCTCCTGAAAGCCTATGAGGAATGACTGCAATAAGTGCTTTGTTTGGTTTGCTTATCCCGCAGTGCATGGTGTAAAGTGGTGTTTTTCACTGGATGCTGCATATTTATTGTAGTTTGTCCTGCATGAACCTAGATCACATGTCCTTAACCTGTTAACCAGCTTCCTTTGTCTTTTTTTTTTTTTTTTGTCTCTTTTGATAGGGGTTACTACAGGAACTCAAATCACTGAAATTTAAGGTAGAAGAGCTGGAAAATGAGAGAGCCCAGTATGAGTGGAAACTAAAAGCAACCAAAGTAAGCAGCCATCCTGTGCCACTGGTGGTGTTTCTTTGCAAATCTCCATGGCCTGGTATTTGCTGTATTTCATTTATAACTTTGAAATATATTTTGCTATTAATAACCGAGCAGTTTCCCATTGAATTAGTATTGTACCCTCCTTTTTTTTTTTTTCATTTTATTACAAAAGTGAGTACAGTGATTGACAGAAGTCATCATTTTGTCTCTATGATCAATGTGTTTAGTTGTTTTTTGTTTTTTTTTAATTATTATTTCTGTCTACAGAAATTTTTCTTACGCAGCCCAGGTGATATTCAGCTCTGTCCTCCGGGGAGTTATCCTCTGTTCAAGTATTCTCCCGTTTGAGTTTTACAGACTGGAGACCTGTATTTCTTTTATCATTTATTTAATGACGACTGTCATGTATCCCGCTGCCTCCATACAAATGAGCGGTGCGGAGTACAAACAGCGCACACAAATAACAAACAAAAATAACATACAACTGGTAAAGCTCATTTCAAATAAGCCTGCCCAAAAAATTCAACCTAAAAAAAAAAACCAATGCTCTTTCCTATTTCTCACAATGGTAAACCACCTAGGGGTGTGCAGGAGAAATGTTTTTATGTCATTTGTTTCATTTTTTCCCCCAGTGTTATACTTTTTTATGTTTTCATTTTGTTTGCTTTTAGTGCTATTTTAGAATAGCAGGTATGAAAACCAAATTCAGCCACAATGTTTAAAAAAAAAAAAAAGCATCCGCCCCAGGCTTTCTCGAGGTCCTCCCCTGACTCCGCCTTCATGTACCACACAGGAATGTCTTCCCCCCGGGAACAGCAGCGATTCCTAGTTGTTTCTGCCCTGTCAGTGCCATTTCTGATAATGAAACAAAACGAAATAGGAGCTGGCATTGATGTTTCCCAATTTTGTGTCAAACGCCAGCACATCCCTAAAAGAAATTCAGAGAACATTTTTTTTTATGTTCAAAAGCCTTAAGCCTATGCCCCAGGAACCTCTCTCTTCTCCCCATATGATTTAGGTATATTTGTGGCCCCTGCTTTATTACTATAAGGGTTAGATCAAGGTATTTTAATCTCTCTTTACCAAAAAAGATGTCAAACTTTGAAAAGTCCTTACTTTAATCAGTTTTTTTCATCTTAGCGCAAAAAGTGATAGGATGTTTTTGTTCTAATATTATGCAGCCTAACTTAAATTTTAAAAAAAATTCCGTTTTGCTACGTAAACTTTTCTTTTCTTTTGTTGCTCTGCGGTTCTGTGTTTAAAACTTAAACCCACTCCTTTGGCTTTTCTTTCCTTTCTAGCTGTCTATTTCTTATTCCCTCCATGTCTGTTACCAGTCCCTAATGACCAAGCTCTCTAGTCTGCAAGTCACTGTTGAGCAGCTGCAGGTAGAGAAGCAACAGCTGGAGGAGAAAAGCAGTACTGCCCAGGTGCTGTTCAAACATTGATTCTGACCGAATGCTACACATAACCGAGGTGCACGCAGCCTTCCTAGAGCTAACCCGAGTTCTTATCGATACGTAAAAAAAAGGCTCTTTTGCAAAGAGTGACTTCTAAATCAAATTGTCCATATATGAGGCTTGCACCAGAATTAAAAAATGGATAGAACGTTGCATGGAGTTTGGTAAATTGCATGGAGTTCCTTATTTTTGTAAGGAATAGTGTGCAGTATTGGAGATTTTCTTCTGTGAAACTTCATTTTAAAAGCGGTGCATATACACAGGGTACACAGTGCTTGGGACATTTGACAGTAGCAGAGCTGCAGAGTTTTTTTTAGCAGGGGCTTTTTCTAAAATGCATATGAATAGATTGTGGATAAGGAGAGGGAGATCTCAGTCTAGGCAGCTCCTCTTGGCTGCATAACATGCTTTGGAGGTAATTTTCAAAAGGATTCACTTGCGTAAAGTGACTTTAAACGCATAATTGGGCTTTGGAAAATTACTACTTTCGTGCATGTAACTCATTTTGGAAAATTCCCTCCGTAGTGCTGAGTTTTTAAAAAGATTTTACACATGTAAATGGTCTTTATGCATATAAATGGGTTTCTGAACATTGCTATGATGTATGCTACTTATGCATACATAAACCCAGACGAGCCAATGAAAATTGACTGATACACTGAGTGTCTACTATATAAACTGCCCTCCGTAGCCCAAAATGTCTGGCTGGATAAGGCCCATAAAGGGCTTTTTTAAAATTTGCAAAATGTTTGTTCTCAGGCAAAACCTTTATTTATTTATTTATTTATTTATTTATTTAGATTTTTTATATACCAGCATTCGAGACAGCAGTCACATCATGCTGGTTCACATAAAACAGGGGTGCAAAGTAAACATAACAATAACAATGGTGCTGAAAAGGCAGTTACATATAACAAGGTGATAAGAACTTGGCTTAGAGGAAGAGAAAGGACAGGTTATTAATTTACACAAGTAAACGATAGGAGATAAACGATAGGAGATAAACGATAGGAGATAAACGATAGGAGATTTATGAAATGTTGCTTTCATATCTACTACAACACGTTTCTTTCTTATAGGAAATATAGTAGTTAATCACTGAATGGGGAGGAGAGTTTTAAAAAAGTTAGTATATTGATTATTGGGCTTTTTCTTAACAAGAAGCCATTTTAATTGGAACACAAGACTTTTGCTATTCTTGTCAATGTTGGGAAAGACGCTGTGGTAGGTTGCCTATATTTACTGTCACAGGTAACAGTTGTCTAATATTTAGACACTCCGCAGAACTGAGATTTATTTTACTGCTTTTGGGCTCTGACTGCATGTGGAAGACAGGTACCAGGAGCTGCATGCGACATAGCTGCCTAATTACTCTCTTACTCATTATGAAGAAGGGAAGCCAGTGTAATGCAGGTTTGCGGTGTATGATGACTGCTGGTGCATGTGCCTCATGCCTGGGTTGAGTTCAGTATAATAAAGTTTCAAAAAGAAACTAAAGACTTGGTTTTTTGCACAAGCTTTCCCAGGAATCTAAAAGCCGGAAGAAAACAATATCAGCCTGGCCTCTGACCCAACTCACCTTATGTACATTGTTTACTGTATTTTGTATATTTAGTTACCTCTATTTAGCTATTTATGCTTAATCTCTGTATCCTTTGCCAAGTTCCGCTGCCCCCCCCATATTATCTGTTATCTTGTTATCTTGTTGCAATGTAAACTGCCCACTGAGGCGTCAGTTTGAGTTCCTTGTAAACCGGTGTGATATGTATATTATACAGGAACATCGGTATATAAAAACTAAAAATAAATAAATAAATAAATAATAACAACTTTGAAAATCTAGTTTAAAGAAGCACCCCCCCCCCTAATCTGTAGAATGATTTCAGAGCAATACATTTGTGGGGCTCAAAACTGTGGGTCTGATGAGATAATTTGAATTTTGTTATACCCAGGCTGAAATAGCACAGCTGCAGGAGCAGTTGGCGTTGAAAGATGCAGAAATTGAACGCCTGAAAAGCCAGATTTCCTCCAGGACGTCACTGCAGAATGAAAATGCAGAAAAAGGTAAAGGTGTGTTCTGGTGAGGGCTGAGTTATGTAAAAAGGAACGTTCGGTGTTCAGCCCTTGAATGGCTGCTAATATAGTCCCTGGTCTATGAAGGCAGACTTAGAGATCTAAATGTGTACGCCCTAGAGGAAAGCGAGAATGATAGAGACTTCTAAACACTTCCTTGATATCAGTGCCCAGGCGGTGGGTCTCATGAAATGAGGGTGAAAGCTGTTAGACTAAAGACTAATCTAAGGAAATATTTCTTTACAGAAAAGGTGGTGCATGTTTGGAAGGGCCTCCCAGTGGAGGTAGTGGTGACAAGTCAGTATCCAGATTCAATAAAGCATGGGCAGACTCGATAAGCTGTCTGGTCATTCTGCCACCATGTTTCCAAATAAGCATGGGGGTTAACGTGCTGGTGTGGATGTTGCTACCCTTAACCAATAAGCCTGATACTTGTGCTGCAACTCCAACGCTGCTCTCTGCTTCAATGGCAAGAGGTAACGGGGAATTGGAAAACAGAACAAGCCAAGCTGCTAGAGATCTCTACACTAGCGGAATACTCACCTCTGTCACACATGCAGAATACAGGCAGATCCTCTCCAAATACAGAATAAACGGACCATAAAATATAAATGGAAAAGTGCAGACAAAAACTGAACTGGAAATCACAAGAAGCCAGAAGACTCTGTATGCAGTGCAACAATGGGAAAAAAACATTTACTATCCCTCATAAAACAAAATCATGAAATATAAATTTCATTAGTAGTAAAAGCACATGAATAAAGAGTATAATTCAAAACAGCTAACAAATAGAATAACCAATAATTAAAAACTCATATAAACATTTTCTGAACACATATTTCAAAGCAGACACATTACATAACACCCAATAATTAAAATACACAAGGATTTTAAAAACGTCCTACTTTCCATATCTGCGAATGTTTGATTTCTAGATGCCCTGAGATTGTCATGATTTAGCAGGAAGAGAGGATGGTTTGTTGCACCAAACTCTTTCTGATCTTTCACACATACATGCGCTCTCTCTTACACAAACACACACATGCTCTCCCTCTCTCTCACACACATGCCGTCTCACACATACTCATGTACACACATACACACGCGTGCAGAAACATGCTCTCTCATTCTCTTACACACTCTGACATACACAAGTGCTGTCTTACACACACCCCCATATATATATAAATATATATATATAATACATACACTCTTACTCCCCACTCCCTCTATAAATAGAAGCAGCAGTCTCCTTCATCCCTTGCAGCCAACAGGACTACTTCTTGGGGTCGACCCAGCTCTGGCTTAGAGCTTCTTCCTGCCGAGCCGGTCGTGCCAATCCTCTTCCTTCTAAGGCCCCGCCAGCAATTCCGGCAGGGCCTCAGCATTGCTGCTTCTCCCCAGGGCCACAGTGTTGCTGTTCCTCAGGGTGACGACATCAGCAGCACCGTGGCACCCTTCAGCTGGCGGCACCTATGGCTGAGGCCATAGGCCTGCTACGGCTCTGTTAGAATCCTTTCCAAATTACCTGCCCCATCCACATTGACATTTTCTACCCAGCATTCATTGGTACTTGCACAGTGAAACCTCCAGCATGGTCTTCATGTGAGTTTCTAACACACATTGCAGGTGACACTGTTTTACAGGACTAGCCTACTAAATTTGTGACTATCTTTCAAGGATTATATTGCCTCCTTCAGGTCCGTTTGAAATAAGGTAAGGATATAGTTGCCAGAATATACAAGCAGATTGTTGGTTGAACAACAAACATAGGCATTTGCTTTGAAAGCTGTAAATTTATCTTTAGCAAAAGGATGGAAAGGTTGAATTTGTGCATGTGCTAGATTTGCATGGATGGTAATGTGTGAGGCATATTATGGAAGAGGCCACAGAAGGGAACAGCAGAATTTGCAGTGACAAGAAAATGCATGTCAGGTTGTGCATAAGGAGACCTACATGTCTGAGTATCTTTTGTGACTTTGATTATTTTAATTCATATCTCTTATGTTCCTGCATTACTTTACATTTTTTTATTAGTAATTTGTAAGGTCATTAATGCCATGTGTGTGTCTTGCTTTTCTGTCATGTGTTAATTTGTATCTGAGAGGGTTTATTTACATGCTTGGTTTCTAGCCTGTTTTACCAGTAAGGCATCCTTCTACACATTTCCTGCACTGGATGCTATGTACCACATGTACTTTAAATATCTTCTCTGTATAAATAACTGTGTAGTGCTAATATCCAGACACCTTTTAATGCAGGAAACCTAGAGGAGGAAAGGAGGCATTGGTGTTTAAAGTTTTTGAAAGCTTTGTCCACTTCCACCATTATGAATTTAAGTGACTTCAGACACTGCTGTGCATACCACGCTCACAGCCCTGTAAAGGCGTCGCGCTGATACATACTCATTATAAATATAATACTTACATTCCACAGAAGCCAAAGAGCCACGTTCATTCAGAGCGGATTACGACAGATGTAGCATGAAGCAATGAACGTGGGTTCAGAGAAGGGGATTTCTGTTTTCATAAAGAGCATCTGACCATGTGTAATCATACCAAAAATAAAATACATTAAGACAAAAATGAAAGGGAATCCAGGAAATAAGACCAAAGGAGGAATCTGTAGAGCTCAGACGTTTGCAAGCTGCTGTTTAAAATCCCGTGTAACTTTCAGTTCCTGAAAGAGAAGAACTGAATGAGTAAGTTCAGGATGATCTTTGGTATGACTGCAAGGACAGTACGTAACAGAATTTTTATCTTTTTTACAAACAAATGGCACCATTTTCGTTTCTCCATTCTTGCATGCCTGTGATATTGAATGACTACCTCGCTCCAACATTGGAGTGTGTGCCAAAGCTTGGTGGATGGGTTGGGCAATATTTGGTACTAGTTTCAGCTGAAGTTTGTTTGTTTTTACAAGTTTTAATTAAGCGAGTTAAACTGAAATAACGTCTCCCATGCAAAACATCTTGGCTGAGAATGCAGAATGTGATTGTAACTACTGCTAAGGTGATAAACATCGTGTTTAAGAAATGCCTCCGCTTTCTTCACTCAAAAGTGGACCAGCAGAGAGGTGCCCCTCCAAAACGGTAGATGGTAATATTTTTAGCAAAAAGTTTATTTTCGTTCTAGTCTAGGGACTGGACCGCAAAAAGAGAATTTTCTGTTTCAACCTTGGTGGCATGCCAGCCCCCTTCTGTGTATACTGGAAAACCACATATTCCCACTGCAGTCACCAGGCTGAAGGGTTCCTTGGGCAGCCAGGGGAGGGTGGAGAGGGTGGGTCCCCCTCTAGTGACCTGGCCATGCTGGAGCTTAGTTTCTCCACTGTATCGGCATCGGTGGCCGAGTGTCAGGACCCTGACTGCACATCTGTGATGAGCTCAGTTTTGCAGGGCTTTGCGGGATGAGGGTAGCTGGATGCCACACACCCAGAAAAAAATTCCTAAGCTACAGAGAAAAAAATTGTTTAGTAAAAGAGTATTTTTCTCTTCAGGTGGGTTGTGCAAGATCTATGGGGCTTGTAGCTCGTTTCGCTAAGAAAAGTGGAGTAATAAGTCCATACATGCAGTAGGGTAAAACCAGGATTGGCTTTATCCCTCTGTCCCTTATAGCTAGGAGCCGTCTGTTCACCTTAGCATATTATTAGATTTTACCACTAACTTGGCATGACTTTGGATTCTGCCGTATTTTCCCGCCTCGCCTCGTCAGTAACATTGCACTCAGAAATGGAATGCTGTGTTTGCAATATGTCGCTGCATTTCAGTAATGTCACAGAAACAGCATGGGCCTTGTTTTAAATGTATTATTATTATTACTTTTTACATTCAGACACTGATGGGAGAAAACTTTTTTTTTTTTTTTTTTTTTTAAATAGCCCCATATGCTCTTATGACACATTTATAGGTAATGAGGCGGGAATGCAGCTTGCTGATTGGTTTATGACAGTGGACATTACATCAATAAGAGCTTCCATGGCAGACCGATGAGCAGAGCCAAAAATCATTTTTAAAACATACTACTTTAAAAATTATTTATTTTCCACAATAAAATTTATGAAAGGCAATAGTGGACTTGAAGTTCGGTATTTTCAGCAGCCAACATGGCGTCCTGTAATACTTTCCAAACTTTTAAAATAGTCATTTGGGCTCTGTTGCAGATAAAATGTAAGTTTCAGACTGAGTGGAACTGCTAATCTGTGCTTTTCCATGTGTTTTGTTATAATTTTTTCACCTTTTCCTATTGTAGAGGAAGTATATAGGAGAAGGCTAAGAGAAAAACGTAAGCCTTGTTCTCTTTTGGCATTACCCTAATGTTTCTTTCATCCCATAAATTATGGCTACAATTGCTTTTCCCCCAGCAAAGTCGAATTTCATTTGATTGCTTGATCAGATTGTGCCTGAGGCGTGCCGTGGGGCAAACAGACAGTTTACAGTAACATTACGTGACAAAGCAAAGGTGACTCGACTCTACCGTTCCGCCAAGAGCGGAACAGTAAAATCCAGTCCTTATTTGCATGACATTAGTTCTTCGGGCCCTGAAAGCTTTGAAAGCTGTCTGATTGCTTGCTCACGGGCTTTGCTGAATTTTTATTTATTTTTTTAATTTGGATTGTCCAGTAAGGACCGGCGTTATTGGCTGCAGTAATTTGATTTGCCAGGAGGATGTGGACAGGGTGATCTTGTCCCCCCCCCCCCTCAGCCAGGTGCCTCGTTGCAGGCAAGCTATTAGTACTAAATGGACCTATGGTAACGCAAGTCCCTGCTGTGCGCCTACTGACTGCCCGCTTTTCACTCTCTGAGCTCATGCTTCAGCAGCGATTAACACGACAGTCTGTGCAACAAATATACGTAATCGCAGCAGCACAGCTTTTAAAAATATGCATGACGGTCTTGTCAACTAATCAAATTATAATTTCAAAATAGTGCAAATTTTATATTTTAAAGAACAGATCTGGCTAATCCATTAATAGATGATTTCTGTCTAGAATATTAAAATTCTGACAAATTAGTCACAACATGTATAGAGTTGAAGACTGATAACTACTTAGGCATACAGGGTTCACTAGAGCCAAGCACAGACCAACCAGGCTTGATTGCAGTAGATCCCAGGGGGTATTTAATGTAAAAGATTTATACTGTTTAGCCTTTTTGCAGACACAAGCTCCTGGTTTGCATTTCTTGTTCATTGGTCATAACGAAATGGTAGCATCATCAAGCCCCAAGAGAGTAAAATGCAGAAAAAGAGAGAGAGTTGTTTGTTTTTTTTAAAGAACAACTTCTGGTTTCCTTTAGCATAATGTTTCTTTTTCCTGATGCCATTCAACAAGCTTGGGGGCAAACTCCTTTCCAATATCATTCAGTTTTACGGTTCTAGAGTAGACCTGGCATGCACTGTAGCACACTTCTGTATGTGGCTGGATCCATGTCCACTCTCCATCAGGTGGATTTCAAAAAGCGGAATATCAGGTGAACTAAATAAATTTAACTAAGCATATATAGAAATAGAGGTCAACCAACAGGTTGTAGGTGACATCTTTTTATTGGACAAACAGTACATTTGAGAGACCTGCTCTCCAATTATTTCCGTGCACCAATAAAGTGGGCATAGATCTTGGAAGCTAACCAGAGCTATATTAGTTGACATTTTATTTTTGTATAATCTGTGTGGACTAACACAGCAACAGCACTACTTCATAGAGGAATAGAATAAGGTTGTAAACCCATACTCTGCTGGGAGTGGAAGCTGATTATAGCTTGGGACCAGGAATTAGAATTACGGGGTTGGAGTCTGGATTCTCCCATTGACATTCTGTGCCCTATGGTTGTAAAGATTTCTGATCTTCTATTTGGGTATAAGACACTGTCTGTTCAAATCTGTGTGGTGGTTTTTTATCATAACAAAGGGATTTATTGTTTTATATAATGGGTAAGAGGTAAACTATATATATAGTTATATAGAGATCGATATTCAAAGGGGTTTATCCAGATTACTTTCAAGTTAGCCAGATAAAACCCGAGGTCCAATATCTTGGCCACTTACGCAGAAGAGTAATTGGAGAAGCTGCAGAAGGAGTGGGGAGTGGCAGGAGTTTATTGGACTGATAGGCCACAAGTTTGTTGGGTTTTTTTGTTTTTTTTGTGTTTAACTTTTTTGTAGGGAGGGAGTGGATTGGGCACAAGGCTGGACATTAGCGTCATTTTAGTGTCATGGGGGAGGGTGTCAGGCCCCCCTGACTACTTTTCCTTTCGCCCTTTGGTTACCGGTTTAACCAGCTATCTCATTTGAATATGGGCGATGAAGGTAGAACTATCCGGGCTCATGTACCCAGATAACTTTTTCAAACTTAACTGGCAATATTCAAACATATCTAGTTAAGTTTTAAAGTTTTTTCCAGCTACACATTCCCAGGATAATTTTATTTGAGGATAATTCAGCAGGACTGTCTCCATGATTATCCCCAATAATTATCTGGCTAAACCTTGCCAGATAAGCTATCCATTTTCTGATTTTTCTCAATATTGGCCTTATGGTTTTCACAGGGCAGGTAATTTTTATAACTATCTAGCCCTACGCTAAACTCTGCATATAACTTAAGACTATAAGAAATGCCATATACACAGACTTTAGCTAAGATTTGTAGAACAATCATGTGCCTTAAGTTCACATTGAAAAGTGCTTGTGTGCATTTGGCCTGGTACGCACACAGATTAATTTGCACAAAGTTACACATTCTCTTCGGAGGACACAACTTGCGTGGGTTAACGTAATTACTTACTTTTGGTTTGTTTTTTTAAAGTATGTTCATAAGAATCAGTTCTGCCCCCTGGAACACCACTCTGCAGTTTGCATAAAAATATGCACATTACCAGGCTAAGAGCGTACTCTTATGTACACAGAGCCCTGATATTTCAATTGTATAGCATCCATTTACATGCATAAAACGGAGTTTTAAGCACAGAAATGGGCTTTGGAAATTCAGCTCTGAAGGCTGCAAAACTCCTCAGTAAATAGGTAACTTCTTCAGATAATTTGGGAGAGGAGGGAGAAAATGCTGCAAGACATTTTAGGCTTCTTTGGTTAGTGGAGAACCTTTTGGGAGTACTTATAAATTTCAGGCCTAAAAAATGAAACACAATGTGTAATCTAGCAAGAAAAAGATGTTTCTCTTAGATGGTAATTACCTCCAGGTACAATTAGAATCATTTCCATGATTGTTAAAAAGAAAGGAGATTCAGTACATCAAAGCCTTTTTTTTTTTTAAAGAAAATTACATGCAGGCTGCACAAACGAAGGGTTAGCGTTCTGCGTTAAACAATGTGCCAGAAAGTGGGATGCTTGTGGTCCAACCCTATATTTATAGCAGGCAGTTGGCAATTCAGTTCTTGAAAATCACAATTGTTGACCTTTTTTTTTTTTTTCTTTCTTTCTTTCTTTCTAACATTTGAACTATAATAGATCAAGAAGTTCAGCGACTGAAAATAGGAATGGAATCGTTGTTATCTGCAAATGAAGAGAAGGTAAGGAAACGACTGTCCGTGGATTTATAGGAACACGCAATTTTCTGGTTTGTGGGAAGGCAAATGATGACATACCGTCGTTTAACCAGTTCAGCAGAGGTTTGCGGGCAAAAAAAAAAAAGAAAAGATCTGCAAGCCTTTCATTTTACAAACTTAAGGCGGATGCACCGTTTACAGTGGAGGAGTAGCTTAGTGATTAAAGCAGCGGGCTATGAACCAGGAGACCAGGCCTCGAGTCCTGCTGTCGCTCCTTGTGGCCTTGGGCAAGTCACTTTACCCTCTACTGCCTCAGGTACAAACTTAGATTGTGAGCCCTCTGGGGATAGAGAAATACCTACAGTACCTGAATGTAATCCACTTTGAAGCGCTGAAAAAATACAGTTGGGGCCATGTAAAGCATGGCAATTCACTGAAAAATGAGGCAGCTTAAGAAGTTCCACGTTGTGCCAGTGGTCCGACAGTGCCCAAACTGGGTCACTTGACATTACCCTGCAGATCTATAAGATCCCTTACCTAAAACTCAATACCAGAAATGAGATTTGGCAATCCCTGCGTCTGGCTGACTAATAAGTGTTAATGAGCCTGTCCCTCCAGTAGACCCAGCATTACTTTTAGCCTTGGCCACATCCTCCGGCAGCAAATTCCACAGCTCAATTGTATATGGACTGAAAGAGAATATTTTTTTTAAATTTACATAAAATCTGCTACCACTTATTTTCATGGTTTGTCCCCTCCTGCTAGTACTATTTGAAAGGGTAAAAAAAAAAAAACCCATTGCCGTTAACCTTTTATCGACCTCCATCATAATCTCCTCTCAGTTGTCTCTTCAAGCTGAAGAGCCCCAACCTGTTTAGTCTTTCGTCGTAAAGAGAGATGTTCCAGTCCCTTTATCATTTTTATTGCCCTCTGCACCATTTCTCGTTCTGCTATGAGGGGGGCATATTCAGCCACTGTGCAGCTTGGCTAGATAGGCTAGGTTAGCTGGATACGTTTATCTGTTCAGCGGTGCGACCCGTGCCACTGGATATATCCAGCTAGCATAACGTTCGCTAGCTTTAGGACAGGCGCACAGCCCAACAAGAGTTAAGCCGATTTAAGTAATCCAGCTAACTCGACTCCTCCCACTTATGCCCTGGGATACCCCTGACTTATCCAGCCAACTTTCAGTCGGATGAAAGGTCTAGCCCGATTAAGTGCCCAAATATTAATTTAGCTGGATGATTCTGGAACTCTGCATTGCGTACACACGGAAGGGCAGTTTTCAGATGAGTTCTCCATGGGTAAGTGGATGTTTACCTGCAGAGAAAGCCCCGCCCTGCCCTGCTCCCCCCCCCCCCCCAGCTGTTCCTAGTTTACTTCATCATTTTCAGGGGGAGGGTAGAGCAATGACTTTTTTTTTTTTGGGTCTCTTTTGAAGCCGGAGTAAGATGTGTAAAGTTCTAGCAGAGGGCCTGATTCAGTAGAGGAATTCCTGCCATTCTGCGTCTGTGGGAAAAGATCTCGGTTGTGATACCGTTTGTTTTTTTTCTTGGACTGTAGTGCGAAATGCACCAAGATTCTGTCCGCGTGCGGCATCTTTTCGATTACCCTTAAAGCGTGAAGACTGTTCTTCCCGCGGTGATTCCGATCCCTCGTGTTTTCATTGTGCTGAGGAATCGAAGCCTCTGGCCTTTTCTAAAACAACAGATCAGAGGGCTTGAAAAATTCAGGAACATGTGGTAAACAGAGCACTTCATAAACTTTCATCCAGGAGCTTGAGATTAGCCAGATATTACAGGGACACTGGAAGACGTGGCCTTATTCCTTGGCAAGTCTGGGATCCTGGAAAAATGTTGAAATGAGCGGCACTGCCAAAGCCCTAGAACACAAGACTTTGAGTTTGTGTTTTATTTATTTAATATGAAGTTTCTGTATTGTTAGCCACTTTGAGCTTTTTGAAAAAGCAGAATATAAATAAACTTTAGGACAGGATTTTAATTAATTCCTGCCTTACTGGAATTTATTCCATGTGTAGTTGCGTGCCAGTGTTTTTGGAATGCATCAAAAATCTTGATGTATTTTACAACTCCATCTTTTTGTTAAAAAATCACAGAAAAGAGGCCATTTTTTTTTTATTCAGGATGGGAAGCGAGAGAAAGTTTATGGAAGCAGACAGCGAGTCTGTGTGGTGCGTGGAGTGAGGATGGCATCCACTAGGTGTCTGTGCCCTGCCATGGCTGACTGATGTTCACCTAGAGGTCGATATTCAGTGCCACTTAGCTGGATAAGTCTATGACAGCTATTTGGATCTCCTATAGTTAGCCAAATAAACACATGCAGCTAAATATAGTATAGATGAGTATATTGAGTGACATGGCTGCGCCACTAATTATCTTGGCTAGTGAATATCAGCTGAAAATTGGCCTCCTAGTTTTTATTTAAGCTATTAATGTATTTGCTTATACTCCATATTATTACCAACGTGTGCGCTGTGGAGTGCATATACTATAAATGTAATTCTATTAATATTTATAAATAAAACTGGAACTAATGTTCAGAGGGAGAAAAGGAATGGAGGAGTAGCTTCGTGCAGGGGTTCTCCTCAGGACACACCTAGCCAGTCAGGATAATCCACAATGAATATTCATGACCTAGATTTGCATGCACTGCCTCCATTGTTTGCAAATCTATCTCATGCATATGCACTGTGGATATCCTGACAATCTGACTAGCTAGGTGTGTCCCAAGGACTGGGGTTGAGAACCCCTGGCCCTAGTGGTTAGAGTAACGGAAACAAAGATTCAGACCTTGCTTCACACTGCCATTCTTTGTGACCCTGTAAACTAAGGGGGGTCATTTATTGGAGAGAGGAAAAATAACCCCCCCCCCAGTCTTCCCTGTGTTGTTTTTCTGCAGCCCATGGTATTTTTCTCCTCTGTGGAAAAATATCACAGCGTGGCATTATTTCCCTGCGCAACAATTCAGCTGGAAAAAAAATGACAGCGATAACAGCCCCTTTGCCATCTTCTTAAAGGGCCAGCAGGGCCCTAAAGACGTCCCCCCCCGGGGGTCTGGCAAGACTCCTGGTCATCTCCCCGTTGCCTCTAAAGGCGACCTAGCATTTAAAAAAGTTTAAAAAAAAAATAGAACCTAAAAGCCATGTGGTGATGCCGCCACCCCTCCCCCCCCCCCACACACACCTAGTAGATGGCAAGCCGCTCTCCCGCTCAGTCGAGTAGGACCCTGGGCACACCCTAGGCTTCGGGCCAGCTGCCGCTCTTTTCCAAAATGGCGCTGCCCAGCCTTTGCCCCTATCACGACTACCAGGGATGGCCAGGAGGAGGTGCAGGCTAGTGTGGGTGGGGAGTCCAGGGAGAGGGCCTACCTTCTACTGGGGTGTAGGGGAGGCTTGGATGAGGGGATGACGGATTGTGAAAAAGGAGGGGGTTGGGGTAGGGAGCCATCACGTGCGGATTTTACATTCTTTTTTTTTTTTTGTAATCAAAAGTTTTTATTTTATCCATAACGGCAAACAAATACAAAACAGGGCTAGCACAACATATAGCCCTGGTCATAAACCTAGATACTATAATTTTTGGCATATGTAATACACACTTATTAAAGCCACACAGTTCCTTGAACTTGTCCCATCTTACCCTTAGACCGGCTCTCCCCTCCCTCCCCTCCAGGATACGGCTTTCACGAAGAATCTGAAATTGTAACGGTAGTCGAAAATGTAAGTTATGCATATTCTCAAGGGCCTCTGCGAAGATTAAAACAGAATATAGACGCGATGTGATGAAAAATCCCATCTTAAATGCAGTACAGTCATCGCCAAAGACTTCCCCTTAAGTTGGTTTATCACAAAACTATGTGTTAGACTTTCATTTATTAAAAAATGTTATCTTACATTAATCTCCATGCTAAATACTTCCCCCATATAGACTGGAGTTAGATTTAGATAAATTATGATGTTTAATGGTTGTCAGTTGACTCATTCGATAGACTTGTTCTAAACGATGTACAACTGCCTTGCTATTCGGAGCATTAATTTGCTTCCAGCGAAAGGCAGTTTCACACTGTGCAGCCAGTGCTATCTGCTGAACCATCATCTGTGTTCGTTTACAGAGATTTTCATCTGGAATATTCAAAGGCTTTTACATTCTATTTTTTTTTTTTTTTAACTTTTTTTAAATGGGGCAGTGGGCGGAGGTCTTGCTAGAATCCTAAGGGAGCTTTTTCACTTTGGGGAGGGGGGTGCTTTAGGGTCAGCATGGCCCTTTACATTTTATGCCGGGAGCATCGGGACATGCGTTAAAATCCCAGTGCTCCAGGAGAAAGCTACAGCTCAGGAGTTGTAGCTAATTTTCTGGAAAATATAACCCAAGTTGCGTTTTTTGAGGCAAGCTGCATTCTTTCATTTGCATGAAATTAGGTAATAATGAACTGCTTTGCATGCATTTGCAAAGCTAATGCATGCAAATTAGCTTATTTAAATCTGCACAAATTTTCAGGAAAAATATTGCACGATATAAAAAATGTCACGTAATATTGCCATGATAAATGCTGTTTTTAATTTGTTAAATGCTTATTACAGCTTAGTAAATATACACCTTAGATTACTTAGCCTTTGGGAGTCTGTCCCAGGGGTCCCCATTACTGGGCTTATAACCTAAGGCAGTGATGGCGAACTCCAGGCCTCGAGTGTCACAAACAGGCCAGGTAAGGCAGAACGCTATACTTCGGTATGTAAAAAAATCCAAAATAAAATAATAAAATAAATAAAAATGTGTATGCATGAGATACTTTGCATGCATTGCCTCCATTGTATGCACATTTCTCATGCATATTCATTGGGGATATCCTGAAAACCTGGCCTGTTTGTGGTACTCGTGGACTGGAGTTCGCCATCACTGACCTAAGGTGTATATTTATTAAGATGCACCTGATTGTAACTTGCCTTGAACTTGGACAGGCAAATAATTACATTTTAAAACTTAAATTAAAAACTTCATTGGCCTTTTGAAGAGGGGATCACTCTTGAAAGCTTGCTGCAGATCTATTAACTTGGTCCAGTAAAAAAGATCTCACCTGCAACTTGTCAGCTGACCCTTAATTCCACATACCCAAAGGGACTAACATAGCAATCCTAATTCTTTGCTCAAATTGAAATATGAAATGTTAAGGATTATTCATCCTATATTCATAGAGAGAGGCGGTGGAATCATAGCATCTGGTATGGATAATTTTACCTTCCGCTCAATTCTAATTTTATAGGCCAGATATGACTCTTGTCACGGAGATCGGACGCACTTGGTAGATAAGTGTTTGGAGATGATGTAATTGTGTCATGGGAGGGATGTATAATCAACCATCAGTCCTTCCGGTCATCTTGTGCTACTATTCTAGTAACAGGGGATTTAGTATTTATTGCTGCCTTCGCCTGCTCCCAAGATATATAACTGTGGCTAAATATATATAGCTAGAGTCAAACAATCTGATTATTTTTTTCTCCTTCATACATTTGTAGGACCGTCGAATAGAGGAACTCACAGTATTACTCAGTCAGTATAGGAGGGTAAAGGACTTCATGATGGCCGCTCATGGTAAAGTATTAGATTTTTGGTTCATGTAATTGATACAGTTATGTGCCATACTAATGAATGCACAACAAACAAGACTTTAAACTTGGGCTGTGAAAATCTTGTGTCCCTCAAACCTAAAATTCTTCTCAGGCCAGCTCAGAATAATCAAATGGTTAACGCCATTTTTTCAATTCCTAGCCAACCAATAGTTTGCTAAGCGAAAGTGAACTCTTGCTGGTGTGTAGTGCTCAAATGCCTTCCAATGCCTTCCAAAGGAGAAAATAACCATTCATTATTTAAAGAAAGTTGTTTATTCCATAATTTTGGATGTTTGTATAGGTTTTCAGAATTGCTTTCTGCCTTCTAGCCCCATTAGGTTTATTAGGGAGCATCTCCAGTAATGGGGACCCCTGGGACAGAGTCCATCAAAGAGCTGATATATAGATGGGGTAAATCTCTCAAAATATTTTCTTCCTTAGGATGGGCTCGCCTTCGCTCATGGCGCTAATCATGGGAGTAATTTGTCTGATTAGTTTGTGAGGGGGCAAGGCTGGGGAGGCCAACTCTGCATCAACCTGGAGCATTGGTGGGGGTTACTGTCCGACCCCCCTCTCCCCACAAACTAGACCTATGTGCACTCCACACCTTCAGTAGAACGTTTACATCCAGCCATCTCCCTAGCTGAGTGTTTTATGTACTTTCCAAACACACTCTGGTTTTCATGACTTGTCAAGATTACTAGTATCTTAAATCTTAATCTAACACCACTATTACTACTACTTCTATTCTTCGTGATCATTTCTAATGTGCTATTAAACATATGCAGTGCTGTACAGATACAAGTAAGACACTTTACCTGCACTGTGAAACTTAGTCTAGTCAAATACTCTCCAGATCTCTTGGTTAGCCAAGATTTACTAGTATACGAGAAATGAATCTACATTTCAAATTTCTTATATAGTAATACTCAAAAACTACAAAACTGACCAAGCACGAGGAGGGAAATTTTCAAGGCCAGTTTTGCAGATAAAAAGTGATTAAACCCTGTAAATTGTCCATTTGAAAGTCCCCCCTCCCCCCCCCCCCTCGATTTCGCTACAGGTGTGTGTGTGTGTGTGTGTGTGTGTGTTGCGGAGCCACATGTGATCTTTTGACAGAATTAAGAGGAAACTTTCCCAGGGACCTGTTTTCATTGGGGGAGGAAATTGACATACGCGGGGTAATTTTCAAAGACTTATGCAGGGAACATGCATGTAAAATCAACATGTGCGTATGTAAGCAGACTCTGCACATGGTAAGCAGATTCTTCAGAAGGCTGGGCATGCATGGAGAAAGAGGACATTTTGAGGATGTTCCAGGGCAGGGCTTGGAAGTAAATGCACATTTATGTATTTTATAAACAGAGTAATGCATATAATCAAGCATACGCTCACATTTTCATACTTGTTAATCAAGTCACATATACTGAATTCAGGTGAAAAGGGGAATAAAATAGCACCAGGACAGAATAAACAAAGAGAGAATGAAATGTTAAAAGAAATTAGGGAAGCTAACAAAATCAGCAGCATGGTAATAATGGGTGATTTCAATTACCCCAGTATTAACTGAGGGAATGTTACATCAGGATATTCTAGAGAAGTAAAGTTTCTAGATGAAATAAATGACTGCTTCATGGAGCAGCTGGTACAACAAGAGGGGAAACTATTTTAGACCTAGTACACCACAACTTTAACTAGAGATTTTGTTTATTTCTACTTGATTGCAGCTTCAAAATTTTACTCTCAAAGAGGGTACAAATAAATAAAACTATCATGCATAATAAAAGTTTAAAAAAAACCCAATAATACAATACATCGAGATAAACAGGCCTAGAAATCTGCCACCTTTTCTGAGATGCGCTGTAGACTAATTTTGATTAAACCAACACTGTTTGTTCTAGGGTCTGCTGAAAGGACGGTCTCTGATAACAGCAAAGAAGGATTTGAGGGCAATTCAAGGACGTGGTGTCCCCTCGATAAGCCACCAGTAGAACTGCCCAGACCAGAGGTATATATACATATTTATTTTTTATCAATAAGACTTTAAAGAGAAGAAACGTTTCAGTTAGTAGAAACAGAATTGAAATCTGTAACTCTTACGTTTGACACAGACGCTTTCGAGCAACTCCTCCCCAGCTGTTGCATCACCTCTGCTGCCAGAGAACAAATTACACAGCAGGTAAGAAGGAACACCACCAAAAGCCTTTAAGGATGAGCAAGATGGGTCAAGTTCTTGATTAGGCGACCTCCTCAACTATTAGTTACCAGCAAGAGAATAATGTCGCAATTATTGGTGAGACGCATTTTACAAAACAAATTGCTGTTTTCTTTTCTGTTATCCTCTAATTTACAGTCAAACTCCCCCTCCCTCATGCTACCTTCCCCCCCCCCCCCCCCCGTTCCCAAAGATCTAATGGCCTATGGAAAGACGTATCTAAGAACTGCATAAAATCGTAGACAGTGAAACATTTTCTTTTTCGTTTTACATTGTAGAGATTCTTGCTTAGCATTAGAGTAGCCTGGGCAGGCCAGATTTGTGTCTTTCACCTACTGGGCAAACAAGTTCAGGTGTGTCCGAGAGCTGGTGCATCTCTGCTTAAAAACTTTTTTAAAATATATCAATGTGATACACCACTGTGTCAGCGTTATAAACAACAATGCAAAAAAAATCATAGGTAAAAACCTATCACGCTGATGTTAATAGAATTTTTTTTGAAATGCTAATCCGTTTTTTGTAGTGTGTAACATCAACTTAATACACCTACTTAATGTGGAGTGTATTTCTTTAAAGTAAACTCTATGGTGTGTAATAATAAAATATTAAAAGGAGTTAGAGGAAAGTTTCATACATAAATGTAGGTGTCCCCGCACCACTACTTTGTGGTATATATAATCATAAACTCTCCTCCTCCTCCCGTATAGTTTTTTTGTGTATATAATCAAACAAATTTTTTTTTTTCTTTACTTTTCTTTGTGGTATCATAACCTAGAGACTCTGCGGGGCGAGAGAGGGTGGATAGACTTTCAATGCAAGCAATGCATAAAAACTTTTTTAGCCAGCCTTGTTCGTTGGAGCAAAAAGATGTGTTCCAACAGCAGTCAACAAACAGCAGATGGGATAAGAACTGGGAACATGGTTCACCTTAGGAAAAACACTCTTGGCTGTTTCTTTAATGGTGCCAAAAGTTTTGTATATGTGTTATTAGCTGCCATCAATTTTCTGTGGCATAGAGATTTTCCTATACTGAACCTATGCCCAACATCTTTTGAAAACAAAACTCTATACTGTTTTTTTGTGTATGGGAATGGAAACACATTGTTTCATTAAAAAAACAGATGCTATAATTTTTTTTTCACTTCTGTAAAGAATGTGGATGAGTTATGTTCCTGCAATGTGGAAGGGAGAATTGGGGTTTTTTTTCTTTTTCTTGGATTTTTCTTACTTTGAGTATTGCTCCTATCAGTGGTGGCCATTTTCTGTACAGCAGATGCATATGTGTTATATGTGCTAATTACCTGTGCTTATAATTTTCTAATCCGCAGTGGGAGCATTCCATTTGCTTCAGATAATCAGATTCCTTTTCAAGAAGATTTTCCTGAAATCAAGGACAGGTAATCAAAGAGTGCCTGAAATGATTATCAGTGAGGTCAGCGTAACTCTGCTGGAAGTGAAGTAAAAATGCACTAAGGACTTGGCTTCCACTGCAGATGCCAAAACGCAAACAGAGGGAAAATGGAAACAAGGTGTTATCAATAAGTGAAGCCAGCAGAAAAGCCTATAAAATCTTCCTTTTTATTGTACCAAATAGAAAGCCAAAAGGATAAATGGGTTCCTTTTCTTAAAAGATTCTTTTGTGGTTGGGATAAATTCTTATTTTAAAAAAAAAAATATATATATATATACATACAATATATATACATACACATACACACACAATGTGTATGTGTATGTAAAAAATATATATACATACACATACACATACACACACAAAAGAATCCCCCAAAAACAAATTATTGGAGAAAAAAGAAAAAAAAGCACTTTGGCTTTCAAGCAAACCATATCAAAAATCTAATTTTGTATTTTAACTAAAATCAGTTTATTTATTGCAAATACATTAAAACAATAAATTTTTTCCAATATTTTTTACATAAAACCAATCATATTTGTTAATCCCTTATGATGATATATTGCTTGTTATTCCATACAAACATCTTAACAATTTTCCAAAAACCATATCAACCTTAACCCAACTGTTAATAGCCTTCAACACTATTCTACTCCTAACACACTCATTGCCACATTTCTTCAGTTAGGGGTACAGCATTTATCAATAATAGGACGAATATCCTCCGATAGGGTTTGTAGAAAAAGTTGCCAGATCTTAAGAAATCTACGGAGATAAGAAGGAGGTTTTAGCCTAATGGATTGCGATTCTAAACACAATAATTCTACTAATTTCTTATGTCACATAGCTTCGGTAGGAAGATCCTCATCCAACCACTTTATCAAAAGCGATTTGTTTTCCCACCATGCAGCCTTTGTAAATAAACATATTCCCCTCTTTCCCAAATCCCACAGAATCAGGATCAATACCCAAGACATACATAGCAGCCAGTGTGGAGTGCCACTAATCCCCCATGGACTGACAGCATCCTTAAAATTGTCTGACCATCAGACATTCCCACAAACCATGGACCAGTGTGCCATTCTGATGGCCACATTTTAAACAATTCCCATGGTCTGCTATGCCTGCTCGGAATGCCCTCTGGAGTGAAAAGATCAGTCTGGGCAATATTCTAAACTGTAATTCTCTAAGAACAGCTGTGTAGCGAACAGAAGAAACAAGGTCGGTATATAGAAAACTTTATTCTGACAAGATTTGAGCCCGACTCTGGCCGAGTTTCGCTCTTTTCTGAAGAGCTGCCTCAGGAGGCTATACATGTCAGCCGGGTAGAAATTGGGCGGTTGAATTCCCGTTCTTTCTGTCACTCTATATAATCAAAGCATTTGTATTCGCTTTGGATACTTAGTATTGCAGCTGTGCATGTAATCCGGACCATAAAATCGATCTTGGCTGAGAAATTTTAAAGCATAAGAATCTTTTGAGACTCAGACTTTTATTGACCTTGTCTATGCCGGACGCCATAGAAAGAACTGCACGAAGCATTCACAGATTGTTGCCGCTTGTTAAGTGTTGTATGTGGTGATGGAGTTCAAAGTGGTATGCAACCCAGACAAAGTGTGTTTCTTCTGAGTGCAGACCAAAGAAAATCACTGAAAGGCATCGGAAGAGTATTGCTCAGACTTGAGGGTGAAGGAAGGCATAATAAAACTCATAATTTGCAAATATGCTAAATAATCTTGTGATCGGAATCCCAAGTGGCTAATACAGTAGTCAAAGGAGTGCACTTGGTTTCGTTGTAAATCTACAAAAGGCAATACCAATGCTTTCCGCTGATGATCCAGCCATTGCATTGAGCGGCAAAGGTTGTCCAGGCAGGAAATTTGGGTTGAGATAAGATCGGTCCCAGGGGAGATTCAATCATGTTCTTAGGGCTTTCCAAGCAATACGGACAGCTTGGATCCATATAGAATTGGACAAGTAGGGTGGTAACTGAGAGCTCTGTGAATGAAGAACATACAATAAGGAAAGTGGTGCAACTAATGCGGACTCCAATCCAGTCGCCCACACACCTCAAATTATAGGCAATGTTATAATACCTAAGATTTGGGAAACCACCACCCCCCCATCCCCTCTGGCAACCACCAGGCCCGTCATTGACATCCTAGCCCTCTTACCCCTCCAGATAAATTTAGACCAAATCTTTAAAAAAGCAAATATAGTTTTATGAGTAAAATGAAATGGAACCACCTGCAATACATAAAGAAGCATCATCTTTATGAGCACGATACACCCCATAAAGGAAAGGGGAAAATGCATCCATTTGTCACACTTTCTCTAAAAGTCTCATCAACAGTGGCTGGATATTCAAGTGATACCATAGCTTAGAATTCCTATGAATTTCTAAACCCAAATATTTGTCTATCTTTTGCCCATCACAAGGAAAAGTTTGGCCACCCACTTTGCAAAGTCCCAACTAGATCAAGAGCCTCAGACTTCTCCAGTTTCAATTTTAAGCCAGAGAAACTACCAAAATCATGAAAAACAGTTAAAACCTTCCACTATGGTAGTGGAAGGTAGATAAAAAGAAAGGGGGACAAAGGACAATCGTTGCCTGATCTATAAGTTAAAGGGGGTTGAGAAACAATCATTGACTCATACTCCAGCCTCAGGGTTAGAATACAAAACTGAAATAGCTTCCCAAATGACCCCCTAAAATCCAAAAGAGGAGAGAAGGTGTACTGTAGGTATGACCACGAGACCCTGTCAAATGCTTTTTCGGCATCGAATCCAATTAAGAACTATCACCAGGGGTCCACTATCCCCAGGCGCCGCCAATTCTCTAACAAAGTGAGAACTCTGCACACGTTTAATACTGCCCTCCTCCCATGAAACAAACCCTGCTTGTCCCCGAGAAATAAGGTCTGGTAAAACAAATTTCAAACGGTTGGCAGGGACCTTCGCATACATTTTAATGTCTGTTAAGCAGCGAGATGGGGCAAGAGGAAGTAACCAAGATAGCATCTTTCCTGGGTTTCGGCAAAACTATAATATTGGCACTTTTCATTGAGTCAGGCATCCAACAGGCCTGCACCATGGCGTCAAATAAATGTTTAAGACACAACCCTACATTGCCACTCAGGGTCTTATAGAAATGCGCTGTCAGGCCATCAGGGCCAGGTGATTTCAATGAGGACAATTCCTTAATAGCCTGATGAATTTCTGACACATGGAAAGCTTTGTTCAAGGAATCCAAATGCCCAGAGGTTAGAGTGGGAAACTTAACACTATGTAGGCATGTTTGCATTATATCACAGGAAGCCGTCTCAGCTGTATATAAAGTTTGGTAATATAGCAGAAAGACTTCACTAATAGCTTGGGGGGGATGTACATATTGCTCCCCCTGAGCCTTTTACGTTTGTGATAAAGGAAGAAGTGAATTTGGCAGATTAGCTAGCATCTTACCCGGTTTGTTCCCACAGAGGAATAGCTTGTGTTTTAAATTAGAAATGGAGGAGAGCGCCCTCTGGTGTAATTTATTGTTAAATAATTTATGTGGGGCCCAATAGTATTTCCTAAGGCTTGGGAATTTATTAGAAATTAACTGCTGTTGCAAAGAATATGTAATTTGGGAAAGAGACATAATGTCCCTATCCAATTCCTTCTTTTTCCTAATAGTATAGCTAATAATTTCCCCATGAAGAACCACCATTTATCTGTTGTGTTATAATTTTATTGTACTGTTTTTTAAAACAATTTTATATTTTAAGCTGTAATTTTTACTCATATTATGACAGTAACTTTTAAACAGGCACGCATGCTCACACGTGTGTGTGTGTTTGCTGGCTGATGCCCAGGGACGTGGCCATTTTATAACATATGCACGTATATGCATGTGTGTGTTATAAAATAGACTGCGCGCACGTGTGCGCAATTGTAAGCGAGTGTGCGCCTATGCGCACAAATGCCACGTCTACCATGTAAGTGGGAGGATTTTAATAGTCATGCGCTGACACTGTTTCCAGTTTTACCAGTTTATTCCTAGTTCACCCAGGCAAGGGACAGGTCTTCCAAACCTCTCTAGTTTAATAGCCTCCCTTCTCCCCAACCCTTAAAACCCCGCTGATCTGTTTATTTTTAGTTTATTAATTACACATCTTCCCTAGCAGAAGTAAAGTTAGGTGGCAGGGGACCCCGATGTGCCTATGTGCATAAGTACTGACATGTTAATTTGAAGTTGAAATCTTGGAACGCCCATGCCCCTGTCCAGCCCACACCCTGCCTCTATTTTGGACCGTCTCATTTGTGTGCGCACTTGGGCGGCTTTTAAAATCCTCTCGGCGTAAGCTGGCCCGATGTATTCACGTATCTCCTGGTTTTGGAGTGTGCCGGGCTCTTAAAACTCACTTTTAAGGTTTTATTGTAATTTAACTTATTTTAAGATGTTTTTGGTGTATTTTTTTATTCTTTTGTACATTGCTTTGACTTACATTTGTAAAATATTGCAATTAATAAAGCCAATACATAATAATGATCATTTCCATGTAATGCATAATTACCTTATATTGAAGGATATCATTTTTTCTTTGTTTTTGTATCCTCAGAGCTCATCAGAAAAAGCTTTCAAGTAGTCTAGAGGACTTGCAAGGTGGATCTGTACAAAAGGTTAGAACACAAATAGGATATGGTTCTCAGTAATTAATTGGCAGAACTGAATGAAGACCATTTAATTATTTTCATATTTGTCTGTACCAAAACTTAACCCAACATATTGACTGCATGTGCAGACCTGCTCATCTTATAACTGTCTCTTCCCATGTAACCTAGAAGTTAACAAAATGTCACTACATCTTCATGACATCTTTTGAAAAGGCAAAAACTCAACCTCTGAAATATAAAACCCCAAGGCAACAGGATGTAATATTTTTAGAACTGAATATGCGGAGCGCTGTGTGGGCACCACCAATATCTGTGGCAGCTCCTACCCAGAATGTCATCTAAATGTAGTATGCATTTTCATATCATAGCAACTTAAAACTTGAGGTCCCACAAACTATAGTCATGTTTTTCGCAATATCTGATTAAGATGGTCATTGTAATTGCACCAGCTTCGCTTTGAGAATGGTAACCTCCTCAGCGGATCTGAAATACTGCACTGTATCAATCATACAATGTGATTAGTACAGCTCCTGTTCAATGCTGCAGTATCTGTTCAGGAGATTTATTGTAAATTTTATCGGCCAGTGCTCCTGCAAAACATGAAGTCCGTTTAAGAGCGGAGAGAATATGGAGAAAACAAACTTAATATTTGAATCTAGTGTTGCTGTGAAGTGCGCTTCTCTCCATAAAAAAAAAAATATATATATATATAGCGTTGCCAATTCACAGGTTATGAGGATTGTAGGGGTTTAACTTGTGCGCCCTCTATCGTGGCTTAAGAAGTCAGTTTTCAAAAGTCTGTCACACAGGCAAGTCAGCCAGATATTTAGTGGAACATTTTATCCAGATAAGTGTTTCGCTGGATGTCCGGGTGAAGCTAGGCTTGCTATATCTGGCTAAATATGTTAGACCACCCTCGCCAAACCTCCAACCTTTCTGTACAGGTAACTTTGTTCCCAGTTTTGTGTGGATAAAGTTATCTGGACAAGGGATGTGTTTAAAGGGCCAGATTTATGCAGGTAAAAGTTGAATTTGAAGGGTCCAGTCGTGGGACGGGTGGGTCATCACTTCTATTTTTATTCAGAGCTGTGGTTTGTGTTTGGCGAGGGCAGTATCAGTTATTGCATTCTCTTAAATCAGTCATGTAAGGGAAATAATGATATTGCTCAAACTAAGATCACTATCACAGTCTTGTGTTTTTATCTATATGTTTGCACTAACATTTGTCTGTTTCTTTTTCTCTGTTATATTTTGAAATTATCTTCCATACAACTCCCTAGTGTGTAGCTGAGGCACCTTTAAACCCTGTTGTACAACCAGAGGTATATTAACAACTTAACTCTTAACAACATTTCCCCATTGTAAATGTATTTTGTGTGTAACTAGTTTAGCATTCAGTAGCTCTGGTTAGGTTTATATTTTTGTGTGTCTGTGTGTGTATGCAAAATTTGTCTGTAAAGAATGAATATTTTTCATGATTTTAAAGGTGGGGAAATGGATTGAGAAGAGAATTTCAAACTATGCATCACTATTCTTTCCCCTTTCTTGTTTCTCTCTCAGATAAAGAGAGATGGGTAAACATTTTGTACATGTATGTAACTAAGAATGGGGGTGACGAATCCCTGCTTATTACATCCGAGGGCATCTTGTGATTACCAAACATTGTAGCAACCTTAGCAATATTGCTGGCCTTGCTAGATAGCGTTATTAATCTCATTGGGGTAGATTTCCCCAAAAAACTTTCCACGCGTCCAATAGCAAGTGTAATTTGGTGCAATAATTTTCAGAGAGAGAACCAGTTAACTTTGTTCGGATATTCAGTCACAGATAAACAGTTAAAAGTTATGGCCGAGTATCGGATTAAATCTAACCTCACAAACCTTTTGAGGTTAGATGTAAGGTGACGCTAAATTTGAAACCCTGCCCTGGGCAACACCTCAACCCAGTCCCTTTTTACCCAGCTAAACCTGCGCACAGCAGTTTTGCATCCATGGAATTTAGCCGGTGAAGGGGAGGAGACATCTTTAACCAGTTGAAAACCAATTTTTTAAACTGCATAAATCTTCTGAATATCAACCTCATTCTGCTTGACAAGAAGTAGAACCATTAACTAGAGCAGTGAAGGCGAACTCCAGTCCTCGAGTGCCACAAACAGGACAGGTTTTCAGGATATCTACAATGAATATGCATGAGAAAGATCTGCATGCATGGCCTCCATTTTATGCAAATATATCTCATGCATATTCATTGTGGATATCCTGAAAATCTGGACTATTTGTGGCACTCGAGGACTGGAGTTCACCATCACTGATGTTGACCATGAATTTGTAATTTAGCCACTGAAGATGAAGCCATCCATACTTTATATATTTCAAATAAAAATATAATTTAAAAAGACAAAATGCCAGTTTTTAATCATAATTTTATCAAACACTAACATTTCCTGATTATAACTTTCTCAAAAATGTCTTACTTAAAGTAACCTTTAGAATTTGTTCAGATATTTTTTTTGTAATTAAATTCGTTGTTCTTGAGCATTATTACTCCAGAATTTATTCCTCGTAAAGGGGGTAATTTTGTAACAGCCTAGATAAATTTCACCAATTTTGAAAGCAAATTTACACTTGTAAATTCTCTCTGAAAATTATTGCACCAAATGTACTCGCACAAAATTACACTCGCTGTTGTATGTGTGGAAATGTTTTGGGGAAAATTTACATACATATCTTTGAAAATGCAAAAATATGCACGGAAATGCAAACGCCTTTCCCCCCTCCTCCCCAGAACACCTCCGTTCAATCCAGGTAGTCGTATGCACAGACAATGACGTACCTGTGTAAGTTTACTCACATTTTGGATGGGCAGTCTTTTAACAAGTCTCTTCTGGGGGTAAAGCACTCTTTTTACCCGCAGAAATGCCTTTGAAAATTACTGCTACGAGGACAGTTATAAAATGACCTTTACCTGTGGATAAAAGTTTGCTTATGCATTGTACATTGCAGGCTTTACCAAGGATTTTCACAGCAAACTTTTATGCATATAAGTTTGACCTGAAAATCTTGCCTTAATTGACTGGGTACACTGAACTGCGCACACACACAAAGTTACCCCTGCTGTAACACATAACGCATGTGTGTACTTATTCATGTATTTTGAAAATACAAAAGTATGAGCCCAAATCCTATTGCTGCCCCATCATCACCTGTAAATTTACGGAAAAGGATATGTGTAATAGGATTACGTGCGTCCTTCTGTATGCTCTGGCTATGGGCTATTTTCAGAGCCAATTATTTGTGTGTAATTTACACGAGTTATCCGCTGATCCACAAATCTCAGCAGAATACACAATATGAGCTCTTGCCCAAGGAACTGCATAAAATAGTTTGATGGGCTCAAAATTGGCAGCACACTTTATTGTAAATGTTGATTTTTTTTCCCCCCTCTCTTTAATAGAAAAAACCGTATCTAGAGGACAGCAGATACATGACGCTGCCCGGCAGGCTTCCTCAAGTCACTCAAAACGGGGAGCGGGAAATCTCTAAGATGCCAGCAACTCAGTCTGCTGCCAGGTTGAAGAGCAACGGCGAAGAGAACGGCATTCAGAACCTGAGTATGTGGCAAAGGGCAGACCTTGCATGACTGAAAGGGGCTGAAAGCAGTTTCTGGTATTGTCCTGGAGTGGGGGAAGCAGTCAGGCCAAAGGTGGGAGATGGGAGGGTGCAGGGTCTGCGGGGGTGCATTGAGCAGAGATAGTCGGACAAATTGGGTGGACTTTGAAGGTCCTTAACTGCCTAGTGCTGCGTTACTCTGTATTTTGGAAGCTGCTGTTTTTGGTATACGGCCTTTAACATATTAACAACAAATATAATTAAACAAATTCTTTTATTTTCATTTAATATAAATCACTTGATACAATACTTCCGTCCACGATGATCCGTCTGTGTATTGCTCTCCTGTTTCTCTTAAGCTACTTGTTTATTGTACTAGATTTATGGTTTGTTTCTTTTTTGTAATAAGATCTCTTCATTGCTTCATCTTTTTCCTCAATCCTAGGCAGAACTTTATGTAGCGTAGCTCGTTAGGTCCCAGACTGTGGGCTTGAGCGTCGTCCGGGTACATTCTACCCGCCCCCAGCTGACTAATAATGCAGGAGATCAATATGTAAATCATTTACATGGTACAGGTTTAATTTTAGAAAAAAAAAAACCCAACACATCCCGGTGTAGTGGGTATTTCGGTGGTGATCTGTATGAACGAGATGGCCCTGAGAAAAGGGGGAGAGACTGTCAACCATTATGCAAATCATGTTAAATCATGCCTAAACTTTAATTGTCGACTTGTACAGTTTCCCCTTCCATCTGCGGCGGTTTTCCTTGCTGGGCGAAGCTTGCTTATATATTTCTTTGCTTTTCTATAACTTTATTTTGCTGCTGTGTCATCTCTCTGCTTCTTCCTGTGGCTTTCTGCTGCTCCTTGGAATGGTTGAAGATCTCAACAGGAGTGCCAGTGCGCCGCTCTTAGGTACTGTATACCTTTAGGTGATGCTTTTACGCCAGTCTAACACTCGGCTCTGTTTCTGACCTGCTGTGATTGCCACTGTAGCATGCACGTTTAATAAGAGGGCAATTTTCAAAGGAACTTCTGCAGGTAAAACTGTTTGTTTATGGTCTGTAACGGCCTTTTACAGAATTGCCCACCGGTATTATGTTATGCCTGCATGTTCTAGAAGCACATAATTTAGGAACAATCCTAGGTTAACAATGAAACCACAGATACTAAAGGCGGCTAAAGCAGCATTTGGAAGGTTTCATTTGGATAGGAAGATTTAAGCCATTTTTATCTGTATCAGAGGCGTAACCTAGTGTATTTGGCTCCTGGGGCAGATGCTTCTTTGGCACCTCCCCACTATATAATTTTAAAATTTCCTAAACATTGATAACCTATTTCAAAACAGCAGACACATCAGATAACACCCAATAATTAAAACTAATAAGGATTTTAAAAAATCTCCCGCTCTTTATACCTGTCACCCTGAGGTTGTTGTGAACTAGGGGTACACACACACACACACACTCGGAGACACAAACGGAATATGCTCCCTCTGTCTCTCACACACGTACACGTTTGGTGAGAGACAGAGGGAGCGTGTGTGTGTGTGTGTGTGTGTGAAAGACAGACACACACGTTTCCTCCGTCTCTCGCTCTCTCACATACACGCTTCCTCTGTATCTCTTACATGAGTCCTGTTTCACCCAGGCTGCCCGTGGGCTCTCCAGCTGCTGCCAGCCCACCGTCGCCCCAGGTGTGCTGCTCTGGGCCTGTTCTCTTCAGCCGGCAGGGCTTGGTCACAGTCACTGTCACCCTTCCTGGCCTCCCCCCACCTTAGCACGCCTCTGGTCTGTATCTGATTTTAGGACTCCAGTTCAGTGTTTGGTAATCAGTAAAACAGATTATTGCAATGCTGTGTATGTAGGGTTATGAATGGGCCAGCTAGGGTTATCACAGGAACCTTGTATCATGAACACACCCCCCCGGTTCTATCGTATTTACAGTGATTGCCAGTGACTGAAAGAATACATCTTAAAATGCAAGTACTTTTGTTCAAAGCACTGCACCTAGATGAGCATCCATTATGGAATTTGGTGCAGTATTACAATAATGTTCGTAACTTATGTTTGGCAGATCAACATTTGCTAAGGGAACTACGTTTTAAGGATTATGCTTATCAAGAGATGCAGAATAGCAGGCTTTCAGTAATAGGACCGGAAATGTGGAAAAAGATTAAAAAGAAAAGGATTTGAGGAAAATGGAAGAATTGAAATTTTTTAGGGAATCTTTAAAAACATCCGGTATCTAAAATTCATGGTCGCTTGCAGATTCTTAGTACGCTGCATGATTGTGTGGGATCCTTCAAGGCCAGTGAGACGGCCTTGTCCCGGAGGGTATGGCAGCCGTATAAGGATTGGCGAGTGCGAAAGGGCCTCTGACCCTCTTGCTCTCCTCTCAATCAGCATAACCGATAGCTAAGCCAGTGCCCCTTTACACATGGTTTCCTCATGGGTTCTCAATAGGTGGTAGGGTGGGAGGGGATATTGCAGATAAGAGAGTCGTTGCACATTGCTCTGTTATTGGAACGATGTATATTGTTCGGACACTTTGACTTTATTGTTCATGGCTGTTTTCGTTCATGCTATCTATGTGTGTATTTTGCACGCTTTCAATAAAAAACTTTAATTACAAAAAAAAAACAAACATCCGGTATCTTAGACATGTTATAATTTTTATGTTGTGGTTTTTAAGGTTTGTTTTGTCTGTGAATATTTCTGAATGCTTATGTACGTACACCGCACAGATCGATATGTTTGGATGTTGCGAGGTATAAACGTAACAGAGGAGGATTAAGTTTAGCCTGACTGAGCCTGTGGGATTGGGGAGGGATTTGAACTTCACGCATATACTTTTGGATTTCCTGAAGTATGTGCGAATATTTTCAAGAGAGAGAGTTCTGTGCGCATTTTTAAGAGGTGTGAGTGCAGGGAGATTTGCTGGGGATGAGTTTCAGTGCGGACTTGTTGTGCGTAAGTCTGCTTTGAAAATCAGTATAACTTGTGCACACATTCGCCGACTAAGTTGTGCAAGAATGCTAGAAAATGACCCCCATAGTCTGCAGGTTAGTCTGCATGGTTCTGAATCACAAAGGTGGCTGCATGCCTCTTTCTGAAGTGCTGTGACTGCAGAGCACACTGGAATCATTATGATTTTTTTTTGTGAATGCTCTAAATTAAAACCTTTTACTACCAAACCGTTCTTAATTGAAGGGGGTGCATGACTTCTCTCCTCTTATGGTTCTCCTCACTTTTCATCTCCTGCATTTGTTGCATCTTAAGCTCCTGTCTATGACGGTTCATCTTGTTTGCCACCTCTCAGTGGATTCTCTTAACTGTGTGGATCTGTGCTTTAAGACGAGCAGCGGGTAATGTTGCACCTTTTTACCTGCAGGGGATACAGAGATGAGCATGGATGTTACTATCAATTCGAATGAGCTTTCACCTTATTCTTCTGGCATGGAATCGCTGTCCCTGGAAAACAAACGAAGTCCGAAAGGCATTAAGAAATTCTGGGGAAAGTAAGACCTCATGAATGGTGTCCATGTACTGTTCATAGCAGACCCTCGCACTAACTCTATTCAACAAAGAAAGAAATGCAAATATATATTTTTTTAAAGAAATATTTTATAAAAGTGCGAAAGTGGTGTATGTGCTTTCCGTAATGTTTGGTACCCAGACCTTACCCAGTGGGCTGAGGGGGAGGGTGGGAACTGTACCAGGCCCTTCCGCAGTCACAGCGCCGCCGGGTGCATCGTCTTACTTCTGCTGGCAGGGGTGGCTGAAATCGAAATGCAAACCTTGCTCCGAGGGGCCAGACCAAGCACAGGCAGGGAAGGTTTGGCCAGCAGGCGAGACCTGTCCCTTGGGACCCTGGTTGTTTGAAAGGCAGAGAAGTGGGATATAGGCTAATTGAAAAATATTGAACCTGACTTTCATGCTTGAAAGAGGAGTTCAATCAACGTATAGAAGGACATTCATGTTTGAATTAACTGAGGCTTGAATGTATTACAAGCCCTACTCACTTCCGCAGGTCTGAGGAATTTTATTCCATTCACGTTAAAAGTTTGAGCAGACGTTTTTCTTTTTTTTTTTTTTTTTTACACAACTGGAAGAAATCTTGTGTGTCTGAACATCTTGCCTCAGAAATTCTCCCATTCTGATATTCAGTGTTTTCCCACCTTTGTTTGCTTTTCTAACAAGAATAAAGAGAACGCAGTCGGGAAACTTTCACACGGATGACCTTGGTTTGTCGGAGTTTCGAAGGGGTGGACTTAGGGCCACAGCGGGACCTCGGCTGTCCCGATCCAAGGATGCAAAAGGCCCGAAGAGGTAAGTGTTTCCCTCTTTTTGCTACCATGGCTTTTGTAAAATGAAGTGGACTTTTATTCTGACGCTTTCAAGGTAATCTGCCTTGTGCATGTGTAGCCCATATTGGTTTGCAAGCTCAACTTTTATTATATTTAAATATTTTAATGTCTAAACTATTTATTAAGAAAATCATCAATACAGAAAAAAAAATTATGCAGCCCACCTCACAACATGCAATAATTACAATTATTTTTAAGTATTTTCACCCAAAGTACAAAGATGATTCAAGAAGTTACAATTAACAACTTTCCCTCCCACCCAGTCATCATGAATTCCCAAACCAATCTATCAAGGAGAGTGACTGTGTAGCAATAAACCAGAACAAAGTCTGCAATAAAATAATCACTATACATTGAAGGCAAAATAGGGAAATACTCTAGAGATGTTTCTAGTCAAAGGAAAGGAACCTTGAATGTAGTCAAAGATGTAGGTCATTTAATGCAGCGCTGCGAACTTTAGCGGGCAGTATCTGAAGACAGGCGTTCCAAACTTCTGGGACGTTCCGCTTGCGTTTAAACGTCCGTCCGGTGGCCATTTTCTCTGTTACCGTCAGATTATGAAAGGCATTCCTCCACGCCCAAACAGAAGGAGTTTCAAGCGCTTTCCACCACGAGAGAACACTCTCTTTCCCTACAAGGCGAGCCCTACGGAGAAGAAGTCTATTACCTTTACTCTGCACTTGAAAGGAGGCAGGATCATCAAAAAAGGACCCCTCCAGGGAGAAAAGAAATGTTTCGCCCAAGCATTATTTCAAAAGAGATCTTTAACTCTATTCCAAAATTTACCTATTGTAAAACAGGTCCGAAAAACAAGGCCTAGAGTCTGTCTTACACTTTTGGCAGGTATTGGCATCTACACATCCAGAGTGATAGGCCCGAACAGGGGATATATAAGTTTGTTTTAAAAAACTTTCATTGTGTTCCCTCTGCCCCACATTAGCTACCAGAGTCTTAATATGTTTAAAGCCTGCCCACAGCTGGCAAGTCCGTAAGTGTAAGAGACAAATCTCTATTCCACTTACCAAGTAAAGGGCCAGAAATCTGAGAAGGGCGAAGAGCTAGTAAGGATTTATAAAGGCTGGAGACTTTCAACCCCTCGCAGTCTTCAATTTGAAGAAAACCCTTCCATTTGATTACAAAAGATACCCCCTCAAATGCGAGCCTCCCAGATTGGTAACATAATGTCTAACCAAAAGGCTATTAAACATTTTAAACTGGTGGTGGGGTGATTTCAGGGAAAGCTTTTGGGGGTTTTTTTTTTTAAGGTAAAAGATCTCTCACTCTCCGAAGTTGTCCCACCAAGAGAAGATACGGTGGCAGGCATTCTCAATATCCTTGTCCATGCCGCATCCTACCACGCCCTCACAGTAGTCAACGGAGCTGATTTTTGTGTTACTAGGGCAACCCCCAACGCATACCAGAGATTTCAGGATGATCAGCTGCTTTTAAAGACTTTGAGCTTTCAGATTTATGAGCACAATAGACAAGATTGTCCAGGTGGAGGAGGTCTCTCTACTGCTTCCGGGAGCATCTTGTGTACTAACAGCAGAGGCTCACCTTTCCTGATAGAGGAAGCAGGGGACATGCTGACACCACTGGCTGCTCTGCTACTGGTAACGCAGAGCTGGGGAGCCCTGTTCGATGCAAACCAGCTTATGGCTCCTTTGGAGGGTTCCAGGACTGTCGCAAGAAGGGCGGGTGACCTGGGTACCAAGCTGGGGAGGGGAGAGAGGGACCACCATTACCGTCCTTATGAGTCGTTCTGCATGTCTGCACGTATGGGAGCCTGAATGGGAAGAGGGGGGCGAGGGGACACCAAAAGCAAACTCTTGCCCTAGGCACCAGTTTGTCCACTGACTGCTTCAGGCAAGGGTCACTTTAACTGGACCAGACCAGCGTGGAATTGCAGCCAAGCGGTAAATCCATTTTTATAAATAAATAAAATCCCTCTGAATTTTGAACATGGAGTTGTTCCCCCCCCCCTATAAGATGGCAGCATTTTAACAGTACGGTAGAAAATATCTGACAGCCTTTTAATAAACTGGAGTTTAATGTATGCGGCTCTACAGGACTCTTCTGTTTCCCATCTTTTCAGCGATTCCAATGCACCATTTGCTCAGTGGAACAATGAGCAAGTTTGTAACTGGCTCGAGGACTTCGGGCTTCTTCAGTACGTGATTTTTGCAAGGCAGTGGGTGAGTTCCGGCCACACCCTGTTAACAGCAACACCTCAAGATCTGGAAAAGGTGAGGAATCTTGCTCGGCTGCCAGGCTGTAATCTTGTCTGTCTCTTCCTTCCAGTATGTATCATGTCCACGACTTAACCTTCTCCACCTCCTTACCCGCAGGGTAAACCATATGAAGCAAAACTTTCATCCTTCTTTGCCTCTCATGTTACAGGAGTTGGGAATAAAACATCCTCTTCACAGGAAGAAGCTGTTGCTGGCTATTAAGTCTATAAATACAAAGCAGGAAGAGAAATCAGGACAGCTGGATCATGTATGGGTGACCCGTAAGTGCTACCACACTTTTCTGCTTGTTAGCAGAGGATGAATGAAAAAGTTTGCAGCAATTTTTTTTTTTTTAATACAAGAAAATGATCCCAGTGTTGCACTCTACTGAGATGGTTAAAAGCTGAATTGATGTAGCTTCTCATTCCCATCATGTGTTCAATATTGCAATCAAATAACTGGGCTATTTAGAGTTCTTTTTGCATGGCTGTGCTGGAGGGAAATGTTTGTTCACATCAGGGTGTTATCAAGACAGGGAAACATCCATCTTGCTGTGCCTAAATTCTGTTTATGTGGGAGCATAAGCTACTACTCCGCGAACATCTCTTTAACCCTGTGATTTCTTCCTTATCTTGAACTAAGGGTGGCTTGATGATATCGGTTTGCCTCAATACAAGGACCAGTTTCACGAAGCAAGAGTTGATGGGAGAATGCTGCAATACTTAACTGTGGTAAGATAAGGATCTGGCTAGTGAAGTCCAACTTCTTTTCAAAAGTTATTTTCAGAATGCTACCTGTTTTGCAAGGCCTCTGCTTACAAAGGTCAACATTATTAATAGCCAACCACTTCTTGTGAAGCTAGCACTAAATCTGAGAGCTTCTGGTAGCTACAGCATTTAATTTGTTGTAAATACATGTAACCCACCTTCAACTGGAAGTCACCTTCCCAGTCCTGGACAGCACTGGATTGACTCATCGGAGGTGGAGAAATACTGTCTCTGGGTCCCGTGGATTGGGAGCCAGCTCTCCTGCAAAACCAGCTGAGCAGAGGTTACCTCCAAATTATGACTACACAAAATTGGTGCTCCAAACAGAAAAACTTTACTTAAAAAAAAAAAAAAAAAAAGCCAGGTTTCAGCCAGAACAAAATAGTCCACAGCAAAAATGGGTAGAAATAGCAGGAAAACCAGTATTTCAAGAAACAAAAATCCCAAAATGTCTTCAGACTCCAGCCTTGCTCATGAATGTTCTCAGTTTATTCACAACTTGCCAGAGATGGCCCAAGATAACAACTTCCCCTCGCTTCAAGTGGTGGAAGTTTCCCAATCCCTTCACTGGAGCTCCAAGACAGGACCATGGCCTTTTGCTGTCTTTCTGGTCCCCAGAATAGCTCCTGCTCACTTGCTTCCAGTTCCACACTTTCTCAAGATTTCTCTGAGGGCCTGTAGGGACATCAACTTCCAAGAATGCCCAACACAACTCCAGTTCCCAACTTTCCAAAAAAATCTCCATTATGTGCCTTGTGGGAGACAGTTTTATCCCCTGCAAGAGATCCCATCCCCTTTAGGGTTAGAACCATCCTGTCCCTCACCTAATCCACATACTCTGAACTTCTTCTGAACCTTTTTAGCTAGAAAATTATCCATTGTAAAAGGTAGGAGCCTCTTCGAAACACTTCTGACCCATAAGTGAACTCTCCAACCTGGAAGAATCTACATTTTAATGCATAAGACACCCTCTACCACCATCTATATTTCATTATGTCACAAGTAGCAGTTTTGAAGGCATTTCTCATTACAAATTATATATTGCTGTTTCATGTTATTAAATAATTATTTTTACGAACACATTGATAAGCAAGATTTGCTTTCTCTTGCAGAATGATCTTCTCTTTTTGAAGGTTACGAGCCAGTTGCATCATCTCAGTATTAAATGCGCCATCCACGTGTTACACGCCAACAAGTTCAATCCCCATTGCCTGCGCAGGCGGCCGGTAGATGAGGTGAGGCTGAAAGGAAGCTTTCACTTTCTAGTTAGAGCTTCTGTGGAACGATTTTTTATTGTCATTTCAATTTGGTTTTACGTTTATACTGTTTTGTTTTCCCATGTATGTTTGGTTCATTCTGTTGCCTGCTACAATTTTATAATGTATACTGTGCTTAATTTTGTGTGTAGCATGTTCTGAAATGCCAAAAATGATATCTTGTTGGTTGTTCTTGTCATTTTGGATGGAAAATGACACTGTTGTTGATGTCATCTAAAATGATAGCCCTTCTCTACAAAGCAATACTGTGTCCATTTTGTATTTGGCCTTCATCCGCCAAGTGTAAAATATTGCAGAAAATCTTACAGTGAAATGTGGCCAAAGAAAAATTACAAATAGGTCATTTAATATATCTACTAATACTTATTTAATAGCCTACAGCTGGGTGTGATAGGTGCTGTAAATAAATATAGTCCTGCATAGTTTATGAAGCAAAAGGCTTAGAAAGTGCTTATCCTGACTAATGCTTGAATCATTACAATCTTTGGAATGGAATTTAGAATTTCTAAAATGAAGAAAAATAGCACCTAACTGTGGAGTATGCATACGTACAGTTCTGGCAAGGGATATATTTCATAACAATTATTTACGTATGTATTATTTGATGTTATAATTGTTTACAAACGCTCAGCATTTTTTTTTTTTTTTTTACTGAGTAGAAGAAACTGGCAAAAAGGGAAATTTTAATTAGAATCTATTTTGAATAGAAACGTTTTATACACGTGAACTGAGAAATACAAGAGTCATTAATGCTCCCTTGACCCAATTGCTAATGCTTTTCTCTTTTGAGCTATCTGTATGTGCCTGCGAATGAAATCCTGATGCTGTGACCTTGGTATCTACTTTGCCAGAATAATATTTCACCTTCTGAAGTCGTCCAGTGGTCCAATCACAGAGTGATGGAGTGGCTGAGATCCGTGGACCTGGCAGAATATGCACCTAACCTCCGAGGCAGCGGCGTTCATGGCGGTCTTATAGTGAGGACAATTTTTGCATTTTTTTTTTAATCTGCAGACAAAACATATATTTCCTAAACAATAATAGATTTAAAATAACTTCAGATACCCATTTTGGAGAAAAGAAGACTGTCGGGGTATGTCAGTGAAGAAATATTTAGGACTTTGACAGGGTTTGATTTTTTTTTTTTTTTGGTGTGTCAAATCCTGCTCTATCTGCGGACCCTGGATATATGCATGACCCAGAAACTAGCCTCCTTTAGTTCCGGGTACAACTTCTTGTTTTTAAGTGTAAGCAAACAGACAAAAAAAAAAAATCCATGGCCCATTCTGCCAAGCAAGCAAGAACTCCATGGCCTCATTTTGATCACTGCTCAGCTGTCAGCACTGGCTCAATTTAAATGGATGGCAGGGATGCCTACCACCATCCATGCTGGCAGTATTAAAACATGGAATCAAATTAGGTAATAGTGACCTGCTCCAAAGGACATAGCCCTTCTTAGTTTTTCTTTTTTTTTTTTAACCAAATGGAAAACATCTCTGGCCATTGCAAGAAGGGCCAAGAAAACTTTCTTTAGCAGTCTAAAGATTTTCTTCCATTTTGATCTAATGGAAAATATGTTAGGAAAAAAAGGTAGATAAGGCCCTTCATGTGCTGTGAATTTAGTCTGTAAATATAGAAGCTTTCTGCCCTTAGTTTTGGACAAACTGTCACATTTAAACCTGGAAATACTGAAATCCTTCAAGCTTTAAACGTTCTTTAAAAATCCTTGCCTATAAAAACACTCAAATGTCAATATGGTAAAATTGCATTTAAAAAAAAATGTTCAGCCCATAATTTATTTTTCATAAACTGTCATTGGTTTGTACCTTTCCAGTCTCTTGAAATTTTGCATAAGATCTCTTAGACAGATAAGATTTTGCCCGATTTCTCGGATCGATTATAACTGCTGCATATAATGGGCCAGCCCTGCGGCTCAGTGACCGTTCTATGCACGGCCATAGGGATGGACCCAGATTTGATTTCCAGCTTAGGTATTTCTATTCATTGGATCAGCCGGAGATGCTGCAGAAGCAGCGGGCACAATCCTTTGAGAGGGAGGGAGACCACCATTGCGTGATGGCGACATCTAGTGGCTGGATTGAGCACCCATGATTTTGGGGGGTTCCAGAAAGAGCTCTGATGCATGGCCCTCAGGCACGGACTGTTCTGCAATGACCAGACTAGGTTTGTTTGGGGGGGGGGGGTGGAAACTTGCAAATGAAGGTTCATGGTGCCAGACAATAACCTTGAGTTGAACGCCAAAAGGAGCGCAGGAGAAAAAATAAACCTGCCAGGTTAAAACAAGAGAAGTGACTCTAATGAACCCAAAAGTGGTGAGAAATAAGTTGAATAAATAAAGGCATAGTTGTAATAGTATGTGGAATATAATTTGTAATAGGTTCTGGAACCGCGATTCAGTGCCGATACGCTGGCTATGCTGCTTAACATTCCACCTCAAAAGACTCTCCTGAGACGCCACCTCTCAACAAATTTCATCATGTTAATTGGTCGCGAGATTCAGCAAGAAAAAAGAGAAGCCATGGACTCCGCATCGTACGTGCCCCTGACCACCACTGCCAAAGTCCGGGTGAGCTAGAACCGGAGCCAGATTAGTTACGTCTTCATGAATGTGGGAGGTGACTTTTAGGGTCCTATTCTGGCTTCCTATTAAATATAGAGTACATTACAAAATCTTGACAATTATTCATACACTTATCTACAATACTTCTTCCACATGGCTCTGCACTAATCTCCATATATATAAGCCCACTAGGCAATTAAGATCATTATCTAAAAACTTTTTTTTATTATCATTATCATTATTATTATCATAATAATAATAATAATAATAATCATTATCATTATTTATTATCATTATCATTATTTATTATTATTATTATCATTATCTAAAAACTTTTTAGATGTATCTATCACATCTAATTTTATCATTTATTGATTTTAGTTCTTTTTGTTCAATTTGTGGATTGTTTAATGTAAACCCGAACGTTACCTGTTCAATACTCTATTGTTCAATGTAACGCCTTACGGCGAAAGTTTTGTTCTTTGGAAACCGTCTTGATTTGATTTGCACATCGAGAAAGTCGGTATATAAAAACCCTAAATAAATAAATAAATGTTCCTTCAGTCAAACTTGCTAGATTGGAAATAACTCGAAAAAGATCTTTTTCGGTAGCTGGGCCCATTTTATGGAACTCTTTGCCTGATTCTTTATGTCTCCTACCTTTTTCTCAATAATTTAAGAAAGCATTAAAACCCCACCTATTTCAGAAAGCATTTAGTTCCTTGACCAACACTCAATCATAATCATAAGTTTTTGTTTTCCCACTACTGATTAATTTGACGCTCATCCCTCTCTAACCAATCTCCTCTCACATTACATTTTAGAAGGCACTATGTTTGGCATTTTTTTGTATCTTTGCTTATTTTTTACGTTTTTGAATTATGTTTATATTACCGTATTTGTTTTTATTTTATAATTTAAGTTTTTATCTTTAGATTGTTTTATTTTCTGTTAACCGTTTTGATTAATCTCCCGATTGTAAAAGCGGTATACAGACATTTTAAAATAAATATTCTGCACTTTAGTGTGTGATTAACACTGCTCGGGGGGGGGGGGGGGGGGGGGTGTTCTCAGTTTCAGGAACTTACTGGTGAGCTTGATAGCTTTCTTCCTCAAGATGTTCAGTGCAGATATTACTATTACTTCCTTCTTGAATGAGAGTAGTTGACTAAACCTCTTTGTGTTGTCGTAGCCAAAGAAACTTGGATTCTCACATTTTGGACACCTGAGGAAAAAGAAATTTGATGATTCTACTGACTACATTTGCCCTATGGAGACAAATCAGAATGCGACGAACGGTACCCAAAGGAGCTGTGCAGGATCGAGAGGACCGAGCCCCATTTCCGATAGGGATCTGGATAAACTGGAGCAGGTGGGGCAGAAGCATCTCATCTAGCATCCTCTCCACCCTCCTCCTCCTCTTCATCACCATGCATATCCCAGCTTACCAGTAACCGTATGATAACCATGTAACATTAATCTACCTGCCCACATCAGCATGAGCTCGGTGAGCATGCACAGCTGTGGAGTTGCCTTGAGCTTCAGAGAGTGTTTATCAGTGGAGAACGTCAACTTAATTCTGTTTTTAAGCTGAGCCTAAGCCTCTTTGGGAGGAATGTACAGCCTAATAGTGTTTTAACTGTTACTAACTTTGGACGGAAGAGAGTGTGTCGGGGAGGGTCTGTAAGAAATCATTAAAACCTCCAAGTGCCTTCTTATTTTCACTTTACATGGATACTGCTATGATTTAAGATTTTTATCTTTTATCATAAATGCATTTAAATATGCATTTAAATATATGAATAAACATTTGTTTGGCTTAATTTGTACAGATGTATGACACTGTATTTTATTCTTATTAAAGTTTAATTGGATTTTATAATTTCAACAAACAAAGTTTATTTAAAAAAACAAAACGAAAAACCCTTTGCAGCAGCTGCACTACATAACACTGTGATGTTAAACTAGGAATAGCTGAGAAATTTGGTTGGGGTGTACCTGGAGAAATCTTTATTCATCTTGTTTTGTGTTTTGGTTTTCTTTTTTTTTTAATTTGTTAGTGAAGCTAAATTGTTTTAGCACATGCTCCAAGGATTTAGTGCATGCTAAAGCAACAAGTATAATGACATTTTGTTGCATTTTGTGTTTCGGATGGGAATGGCACAAAATGCAACAGCAAATGTATTCATTTTTCCTCTTATATTCCCCCTTTCTCTAAAGCGCTCAAGATGGGGTTTGTTTCCCTGCGATTTTTAAACTGACAGCACGTCCCTAACAGTTCATAGAGTAATTTTCAAAAGGATTGTGTTGCGGAAATCCCTGTTTTAGGTGCAAAGATGGCCTTTTAAAGAGTGCCTGGGTGGAGGAGTGGGTTGTTTTTGTGTGTGGAAAACTAGAAAGAGTGGGGATGGAGCAGAGCTTATGATATTTTCAATGTTTAACATGCACGCCTGCTCCTGAGTTGGTGCAACTTCCTTTGCCTGTGTCGGCACTGGTTATGTAGATAAACGTCTGGCTAGAGCCTGTGGATAAAACAAGACTCACAGCCTTTAGCCTCTGTGGACTGTTTGAAAGTGACCCTCTAAATGTGTCCCAGTGCATGTGCGCATTAGACGGCAGGAGAGCAGACCAACTGCAGCAGGCAAGGTAACTTTTCACTGGACTGCACCTAACAAACCTCATTTGTAAACTATTTAATCACGTGCATCTCCGGTAAATATAGTTTAGCTTTGCATGTGCAAGAATAAGCCTAAAAATATTTTCGGCTCTCTACTACCATACATAACTAACATTCAGAGCCTCCTTTTTTTTTTTTTTTCAAAGCATGTTTGAAAAACTTGAAAAGCTCTTTTAATTGCTACGTGGGCATCTGGCTGCTTGTCTGTTTCTAGAAATGCACTTTTAATAAGCCCCTGCTCTGACTTGTTTTCTGTAACAAAAGAGAGCTTGCCCTTTCTCATTCTTCTTCTGCGATTATATACCCTGTTCCTACCCAGCCGAGACCTCTGGAGGTTAGCAGGCTCTCCAGAACGCTGCTGTAACCAATTTGTTTTAGCTGCTGCATGCTTTTACAGATGGAGCATTCAGAAGGAACGGTAATACAAATCGGGGCATTTTCTGACGACATGAATAACCTCACGGTACGTAGCCTTCATCCTCATTCGGGAAGAATTCAATAAAAAAGTGAGTTAATAGCTTTGATTAAATCTTTGCTCTTAAAAATCCCAGGCCCCCACCTTAACTGGCTAAATTCTGCTAAAATCACAAGGCAGGAAAGTTTAGATGGAGCAGAAGGTGGCAGCTTCTTGGGGTGGTTGTGTGGCTTAGCTGGCTAGTGCTGGTTGAAATTAGCTGCTTCTTTTTTTTTTTTTCCATTCAGTTGCTATTTTTTTAAATTTGATCTGAAAGCAACAAATCTGGGTGATGGCAGAAAAAGAGTCCTTGGCTCATCTAGTCAGCCCAGTTGTTTCTGTTCACTTTGCTAAGGATATAACTCAGCTGCCAGCTGAAGAAACGTGAGCACGTGTAGGATTGGGCTCCATATCCAAGTCTGTTTGAGCGGTCTTCCTCTTACATAACCTACCATCCTGGGTAGATGAACACATAAGTTCCCATACTTAATCCTCCACATTTTACCACCAACCTTTATAATAATCTGATCAGCCAGCAAAACTAGTGAGGCTTTTGCTCGAATGTCCAAGCCTTCTATGTCTTCATAGCCTTGCTGGAATGATACCCAACAACCACCACCCTGCCAGCGTTGGCCCGATTGGTTTCTGAAGCACTACATGGCCTGCCGTGTCACTGAGTTGCGTTTTCTTTAGCGTTCCCTTGTTCTTCTCCTCCTCACCTTGCTGGATGAAATTCGGCCAGCACCGTTCCAGTTGGTTTCTGGGAAGCTGTAGCGTACTGGTCTAAACCCAACTTACCCATAACCTGCTGTGTCACTAGCGCAGGCTTCCTTTCTCCACATCATCTCTCTCCTTGCCGCTGCTCTACAGGGGGAAAAGGGGGAATTGTTTACAATACTGCAACCTCCCCAACCCTCTCCCTATCAGAGTTTAAGTTTGGGTGCTATATCGTGCCTTTTCCCTTGCCTATGAGTCACCATTATTCAAGCTGCTTTGAAATATAGGCATTGCTTTCATTCTGCATTGATTTGTGCCAATTCCATGTACGTAGTCGGGCAATCTCCTCCATGCACCGAGCGTATTACAAGCTTCTGCTTCCAGAGCCTACGCTGGTTGAACTGCTACAGCTGGAAAAACATCCTGTCATCCCACTATGAAAGCACCATTTTCCATGAATTTCTCCCATAGAAAATACCTTGGAAATTTTGGGGCTAAGGCTCTTGGCTGTTAGTTCAGTGCATGAGAACCAAAGTGAAGTCGTCAATGGGGAAAAATGTGAACTATTTGTTCTAATGATGTAATTGCACTTTGATTGCTTTCTTGATTATGGGCCAAAAATGCTAATATTCTACTGTTGTACCTAAACTCTCTCTCTAACTGACTGATGGCTCTGCTTTCTGTTTTCAGAATATGCTAAGCCAAGACGAGATGCTGAATAACTACAAATTTTTAGCACCTGCCTATGAAGACTGGAGATGACAATGTGGCCAAGAACATTGGTTTTTTTATACCTCAATGTGCCCTGCCAAGACTGACGCAGCAATACCGAAGATTTTTAACTATCTTGATGGAAGTGCTGAGCATATATTTTTTGCTCCCACTGACGTACATTTGTGTTTTTTTAAATCTACATTACAGAGGATACTTTTTATACTCAGTTATTTTCTGTAGGTAAACTTCTTCTGGACTGACAATTTCCCTAATCTAAGGAACCTTCCGAATTCATCTTGCCAGGACTCTGGAGGGTGCTATTATCCATGTAGGCTGGAGAAGGGACAGAAAACGGTTCAAGTTCCCAAATGTCACTTGATCCTGAGTGCAGTTACACGTTGGAGCCCTTCTGGATCTGCCTTTTTTTTTTTTTTTTTTTAGTCCCTTTGTAAATTGTATTTTAAAAATAAAATAGGGACTGTTTGTAAACCCTTGCATGAGTCTTCATTAACGGATCCAGATTAACACACCAGATTGAATCATCGGTACATTCACTGCTTTACTCTGTGTCCCTGTTTTAATAAAGATTTTTTCCCATCGGCACAGACTGGGAAAAAGTCCTTTCTGAACAAGGCTCGACGAGAGTCCTTGCCTTGAAGTGTAAAACACCAGCTGGAGACTCTCACTGCTATCATGCAGCACAGGAACCGGGTTTTGTTTTTTTAAATGGCAAAACTGATTGCAAAATTAATAGAAGCTTAGGAACCTTTTTGCAGCAGATTTCATCAGAGACCATGGCTTCCAGGTTTCAGAAAAATGAAATCAGATCGGAGAGAGAATCTTAATCTGTGCTCACCCGAATTCATCAAAACCACAAAAGCTTTATCCTTTTGTTACTTAATTCATCGGCACTTGGATGGGGCTCATGGCTGAAGCTATCGGGGGCGCTGCCTGCCAGCCCAGCTTCTCCCAGCTCTGCAGCCACGGCCCTTTCCTAGATCTGGGACTCTGGTCTGGGCCAGACCCCTGACCAATGCTTCCCTTTACGTGCAGCAAGTGCCGAGGAGGTCAGTGACATCCCCTACCCCTGAAGCTCCAGCTGCTGTCTGCCTCCTGGGAAGAAAATGTTGCTTGCTTGCCGGTCAGCGCCTCTCCAGGGGTGGAGCTACCACCTCCATAAAAAAAAAAAAAAAAAAAAAGTGCTATGATTTCCATTCATCAAGTGTGTTGGCTTTACCACAACATCTACTGCAGTAAAACTCGTCAGAAATGGCAATGTGGACGCCGGCCACAGCTGCCTCTCACATATGCAAATTAAAAACAACTCAAGCAGGTCCGTTTTTCTTCCTTTCTGCTAAGCAGAAGACTGATGTCTGCCAACTGGACCGGAAACCAAAGTGATTGCGTAAAGAATGTCCCAAGCACAATGAATGACGCGGGCAACGAGAAAAGAGTGTTTTTAGAAAGAAAGGGACAATATTTTTGTTTTTTATGGGCAGGGGTGTGGTAGTTTGGCATTTCTCCACTGAACTGTGGTCAACATGCTCCAGTGCCTGCCACAACAGCTAAGAGAGCTGTTACCAAGCTCCATTTCCTCATGAGAAAAACTTTTGTAAACCATGGCTTGTGTTCAGGATTGTCCCCCTTTCTTCAGTCTTTTTTCCATGAAATACTCTGATTTGTCTATTAAAGGAATTAGTATGCACTTGTTTAGACTTCCTTTCGAGCCTGACTTTAGTCTGGAGCTCAGCTTGGTGTTGTAATGAAATGCAGGTCTTTTCGTAGACCCCCCTATACAGCCTGCCCCTACCATGCTCTCAGGGGCCGGGACTGTGGGATAGCCCCAGTTGCTTCTCCTGCTTTGGGAGAAGGAGGGCTGCTAGTGGACACGCTGGGGCCCGGGCCAGAAACTTAAGATGCAGGGCTGGCCAGTGCCAGGCACCCTGAAGCTCTGCCGCAGTAACACCACTCAGCTTCAGCAAGAGGAACCCCCCCTTGTGATGATGGAGTTCTGGGTGTTTACCTTGCTTCCTCGCCCCCCTCCCACAAAGAGGCCCCCGGGGAAGAGAGATGGTGGCCGGAGGACCTGTGCTCCTGGCCAGGCTTTTTCCTTCTACTACCTGTCCATGCTCCAGCCTTGATTTTAGGCCTGCGCGGGACGACAGTCCCAGGGCCCCTCCCGCTGTGGGTTGATGCAGTCGTGCTGCTTGCACCAGTCCTAAAGAGCTTCCCTTTCAACACGCAGACAGGGACGCGAGGTAACCTTTCTATCTATTTTGCATTTGTTGCCTTGAAGCAGGTGCAAATCACCCCCCCCCCCCAAAACTGTCCCTGCCTGTGTTTCTGTGAACAGAATGTGCACTTTTCCCTGCGCGGGTGGGGGAGGAACATATTCTCATAAAAGCTTGAAACAAGAGCACAAGAAATATAGATGTAAAAATGAAAGGGTTGTAATCAATTTCTTGGCCCAACGGATTTGAAACGTGGCCGGGTGGACCTGCTCTGTGAGTTGTAAACGTTACACATCGCATCAGGCTGGTCCTGGGTTTCTGGCAGGAAGGTGCTCTGACGGGAGGCCTGCAGATGGAGAAAGCACTGGAACAACTGAAAGTGTTCTGCACTGCAGCAACGCTCGCTCTTTTCTCTATAATTAGAGCAGGTTCTATGTAAGAATTTGTCCACGCGCAGTAACGGGATGTTGCCACCAGTCAGCTTGGGCCTAAGGGGTGCCAGATGTTCAGCTGAGCACACAGCAAGGAGAAAACAACCTTAGCACGCAGGCACAGAAGAGCAAATCCTGGGTGGCTGAAAAGTTCAGGACGGAGCAAGGTGTGGTTTTTAGGTAACATCATTCCCACCAGCTTGCAGTAATTACTCTGCATTACACGGTGCAGACAATGCATGTGGGGTGAACAGCCTGCATTACAGTGAAGATTGCACTCAAAGCAACGGGAAATACAGGCACCTGTTAGTGCAGGGGCTGCACGAATGAAAAGAAAGCAGTAGCCCCTCTGGGGATAGGGGAACGCCGACAGTACCTGAACCTAATCCACTTTGAAGTGGCAAAAAGCAGAATATAAAAAGAAAAAAAATGCAAGAACTCTACAAGCAAGTTGCATTCTCCCTTTTCTTGTCTGAGAACTGGACGGCTGGATGTATTTGGTGAGGAGTTAATAAAATGCCAGATTGTGCCTGGTGGAGTAGTCCTGGACCTGCATTTCCATCGCTAAAGGGGCTTTCCAAGTGCCAAACATGTTTAAGGCTTTACTGGAACACTGCATGGGTTTGGCGTCCACAGAAAGCTAGAGTGCTGAAGTCATCAGTAAAGCTACGTGTCACCACATTCGCAAACTAATATTTGCCAGAGATGCAAAACAAACACCTTTTAATCTACTAGTATTCACTGCCAGCGGTCGAGGGCTGCCAACAGGTCAGGGTTTCAGGATATCCCTAATGAATATGCAATAGATAGATCTGCATACACTGCCCCCATTGTATGCAAACCTATCTTATGCATATTCATTAGGGAAATCCTGAAACTGCTGTTTGTGCCTCTTGACAGCTGGTAGTGAATTCCACACTGCTTTAGTCGGTAGGCCAGGAATATTATTTTCATAAAAATGGATTTTTCTTCTATGCATACTCTCCTGTTTACCAAAATTAAAAAGTAAAGAGTTCTAGCGGCTGTATTGATCTTGGAGAAAACCAAAGTCTTTGTAGATTGTGATACATTAAAAAAAAAAAAAAAAAAAGACCAGAACGAATGCCTATGAGAACATCAGAAGCGCTGACAACTTTAAAAGGTATCGCCATCCACGCAGACTGCAGAAATGGAAACATTCTCGCAAATTTCTGACTGTGGATTGTTTTACAGAAACTAATGACTGGTGTGTTCTTGAATACTGTGGCACCTGGCTTGATGCTATGAAAATCCAATAAACAGATTAAAAAAAAAATACTGTGGCAGCATAAATGGAAAATTTTTATTGACTAATTTGTAACAAAGATTTCCAAACTTTACATTAAAATGTGTCTAAGGTGGGGGAAATCAAACACAAGGTTTTGTTTACTCAGTACAAAACTTGAAAGCAGTAATAGTTTGATTTTAAGAACCAATTATTTGGCTGTGACGTGCAGTCATTTCTGGTGAGCACAGAACAACCGGTACCTTAGTAAAAAGGTAGATTGAGCATGGCAACGTGTGCATTAATAGGCAAACCTCATGCTCTCAGGATAGCCCAACTTGGCGAGGTTGTTTTGACAGGCAAACTGGATCATGGGAGGAGGCCCACACATCAGGATCATGACATCGTCCCCGGGAGGCGGCAGATGTTCTTTAATCATGGCCGCAGTGACAAATCCGGAACTATATTTCCAATCTGCAAGAGAAAGAGGCGGCATTCAATGCCATTCACGTGGGCCAACACTTCAGGTCCACTCAAGACTTAAAACTGGGTGAATATCTCCAGTTTAAGGCTTCAGCTGTTTGGGCAAATCTAAAAGCAGCAGTGCCTCCTGTTTGTTGCCAAATAATACTAATAATAATAATGTGCAGAGGAGTGAACAGGGTATGATACCATTCCTCTCAAGTCTATTTTATTGAACTAGGAGAGAAAATGGCAAAAGGCTGGCCATGACCTCTCGCTGTCTTGCAGCTCCTCCTCAATTGTCTCTCAGAGGTCAAGTCACCCAGGGGGGGGTGGTTCAGCCTCTGGCAAGTGATGGAAGAGCGGCTAAGAGGAAGCAGAAGCTTTCTCTGAATACAGATAATTACCTGGGGCTCCTGCTTTAAATTCCACATGCCATTAACAAATAAAAATAAAAAATAGATCAGTAGAACTCTTTCCTTTGTTTCTCAGCAACATACGCGCTGCAAATCCAATTCTTGCCCTGAGCATCCGGTGAGCCTGTTTTAGGAGCTTTCCTCATGTAGTAAAGCCTTTTTACAGCGAGTCACCCACACTTTAACATTTTCTTACATTGGCTTTAAAGTGTAACTTCTGCCCCCAGGGAATCTTGCGCGGCTCTCAAGTTCTCTCTAGCAGATAGCTGCGCGGCATTGAGAGTCCCAAAGAGTGGACGGAGACTTAAAACCCTGAATTGCAAAACAATATGACAGCAATTTCTAATTCTCTGATCGTTTGCACACACTGGGCCTGATTTTTGGAAAACGTTACTCCCCTCTGTCCCACATCACGGGAAATAAATTCCAATGTTCCTAGGAAAGGCTTCATAAGACATATCGAAGTTTTCTAATCAGATGTAAAAAATGTGCGATTGTGGGACATTTCAAAGCATAAGTGGGCTGATGGGGGCTACCACGCCATCGGCGTGGGATTTCCAAAAACAGGACAGCAATCACCCTTGGGTGGGGGGAGAGGGAGCACTGGAAGCAACTCAGTAATTTTTGGACATCCATGAAACATTAAAAATTGGTAAAACTCCAAGGTCAATTTGGACTCTGACATGGCCTCGTTTCGTCTGTATTTTTTTTAGAAATGGGTTTTCGTGCCCTTAGTCCTCTCTGTCCCCTGGATACAGACAAAGAAACGCAGTTACACAATGCACACATGGAGCTTTTACAGCTTCTCCGTGCGTTTCATGCAAGCACAAAAAAAATGGATCAGTGCTTGCTGTGTGCACGGGGGAGGCACGACGTTCAAAGCCATCGGTCCATCTGAAGACGGAAAGCTTGAAAAGCATGCGTGAGGCTCACAGCACCTCTCCTTTCAGCTGGATTAAAAAGAGGTGTGCAGGTCGGGGGAATGAAATAACGAAAGCTTATAAATCATTCACTGAAATAAATTCCTCCCCCTTTTTTTTTTTTTTTAAGAAGAGTTCCAAGGACAGAGCCTACCTTGAGGGGGCCGGTCCAGGGTGTACCACAGTTTAAACTGCTCCGGGTGACTTTCAGCTACCTTCTCAAGCTCTCTTCTCAGCAGTATGTCTTCCTCAGTCTAGAAATAGAAGTGGAAACATCAGGCTCGTTAGCGCCTTTCTTTCTAGGACACGGTAATGTGGGTGCTCACTCGTTAACAGAAAGGGAATGGTGACGAGGTGAGAGAATTTCAGAATGCGCACCTATCAAAAAAAAAATAAGAGGCAGCGTGTTCTCCACTGCAGGCCCAAGAACATGGAACTCGCCCCCCGAGACCCTACGATGGACTTTAGAGACAAAGAAATCCACACGGGACCTAAAAACATGGTTATTTCAAAATGCCTATAACCCAGCTTAAAACTTCTCTGATCTCAATACCAACATGGGTGAATTCATTAAGAACCTAACGGGTGAACTCAATAGCACGGAACGTTTCAATCCTCACTCTCACATCACCTCCCAAATCAATAAACCTGAAACCCTTTCCTTTTCCACCACCCTCATATCCCACTGGTACATTGAGTTGAAAATGCTAGCTCACCCCCGATAACACTAGCCAACGCATGTGCCCCGAGAGCTTTAATCGTCGTATATGTCTATCTTTAAACTGTATGTTATATGAACACATTAAGTGATTGTATTTGTCAATCCATCTTATGTTCGTCATGATGTAAACCGTTGTGATCTTCATTTGGAACGACGGTATATAAAATGGCTACATAAATAAATAAATAAATAAATAAATAGATGATGGGGGGAAAAAACAAGTCAGCCGAATTCAACGGTTAGGGTAAGGGAGCTCTTTCCATTGGCTCATGAGAGTCCTTAAGCTAGAGCCAGAAGGAAAAACAAGCTGCAGTCCAGATCCCAGGTTCTGTATCCACTGTAATTCCCGCTCGAGTTTCCTCTTGCCCTCAGGACTCATGCGACACTGGTTGCCTACACCTTTATTTAGTTATTTTATATACTGTCGTTCCAAATACAGATCACAACGGTTTACAACATGACGTACATAAGAATGACTACCTGTAATCGCATAACATGCATAATATACGTAGGCACGAGCATTGACGATGCAACGAAGTGAGATATAGGTCTACTCTAAAAGTACTGGGATAAGAGGGTAGTGGTTTATAAGATAACTTTTCAATGTTTATTTTGACGTTTTACTGGTGCTTGCTCTGAGTGCAGGCAGTTTTAAGCTGTCCTTATTGGTGTTTGCTCTGATTTTAGGCAAGTTTTAAGGTAGGTTATGGGCATTTTTAAATAACCAAGTTTTCAGTTCACTTTTGAATTTCTTTCTTTCTGGGGTCAGTCGTACTGTCTCACCTCACCTCAGATTCTGCAATCCTCCCCCCCCCCCCCCCCCCCCCAGCCACCTTTTCTCCTACTGTTCTCCCCTGACCCTCATCTGATGGCCTCCTACTCTCTCCGCCTCTGCTCTGGCCCAGCTGCTGGCCTTCTGAGAACAGAGTTACTGCCATCATGGTTCACAGTAAATGGAGTCATAGGGGCCTGGGTAGCAGACGCAAAGACCACCACGAAAGCACGCCGGTTGCTGCAGAAAGCCACCACCATTTTAATTTCAGGGTGTGGCATAAAAAGCTCTGTGACCTCCACTGGCTTCCCTGAGCGGTGCAGGATCGAGTATAAAACCCTTGTGTTAGTACAAAAGCTTCTGGCACTGGATGCTTTGCCATGGCCCGACGCTCTACTCTGAATTTACCATCCCGGTGGAAAAAAAAAAGCCAGTAACTGCGATTTTCTGTTAGAAGTCACGACGAGCACGCCGTTCTGATCTTTGTTTCGTTGCATCAGTGCTCGTTATGTCTGCTCTAAGGAAATCACTTGTGTATCATTCTTGGATTATGAATCTGCAGCTCGTACATCAGCTGGTGGCCTTGGCTTTAGGCGATTTAAGAAATCTTAAGGAAAGTAAAGCTCCCTTGCCTTAGCCTAACACAGCAAAACGAGCAAACAAGAGGAAAACATTCACCTGATTCGCATAAAGGAGCGAGCAGGATGTGGCATCTGCTGCAGCATCGGGGTTATTCCTGAGCAAACAAATCCAGCAGAAAAGAAATTCAATCAGTCCCTCTCATCCACCCCAACCAACTGTTACCACCAGGCTGCACTGAAAGGAGAAAGCTCCAGTAAGGGATAGTTCAGTTGCTTTGCTCCAAAGTGAAGATCACATCTGGCTCTGGAAAATAATGTTAGTGGTTTGTGAAAAGCAGCAGGGCGAAGGGAATGGGATGATATTTAAAAAACTTTGACAAGAGTCAAGCTCGGTGGCCGTGCATTGCAAATAAAATGGCGCAACATTATTATATATTGATTTGACTTATGTAAACTAATTATTATTTTAGATATTTTTTTTATTTTTTTTATTAAGCATTTTTTGTAACTTTATGCTTTTTATAATTTTTACGTTTTTAAATTTTTAATCTTTTGTTTACGTTTGTTTCATTTAGTTATGTAAACCGTTTTGATTAAACTTTGTTTGTAAAGACGGTATACAAATACTTTTTAATTAATTAATTAATTAATTAATGGAAGAAGACGTGGATTCAATTATCCAGGCCTGGCTTCTGTTGTTCCAGGGTGAAGGTTGTTTTAGCCATGGATGGCACAAAGTTAGGGGGCCATGCTTACCGCACTGTAGTGGAAGCTGAGGTCTGTGACCCCTGACTGAGGACAGTGCCTGCAATAGCTGGGCTACATTGGGAGGGGGGAGAGAACTAGCTGGGGAAATAGAGATAGTTGCAAATGAAAGTTCAGGATGATTGAGTGGGAGCTGTTTAGCCCTGCGTGCACAGAGCAGGAGCGCCCTCCCTCAGTGACATCAGCCACACTGCAGCGCCTACAGGAGTAAAGCAATACAAAGCTCATCTAATCTGCAAAGCGGCCATGCCCTGAAATTACGTACAGCGGAGTCAACTTCTCACTCTGTCTTGAATGACAATTGTCTTGCAAAAGTGTCGCTACAAAAGTTTGGGGTTTTTTTTTTAACTTATAATTAACATTGCAGGAACTCAAACTGGGCTGCCAGCACGCTACTCATTACACCAAGGTAACAGCATCAGCAACGCTGCCCCCTTCTCCTCCAGGTGCTAATGGGAAAGGAAGCGGAACAGGCAGTGGAACAAGCAGTAACGCCGCTGGGCAGAATCAGTACATCTTTGGGAAGAGGCCAAGCAACGCATTCTGTCCATCGGACACCTGCAAAGTCCTAGTTGGTCCCATGCCCTGTTTCCTTGCTGTATTTCCAACTAGGTGAATATTTGTAGAGATTGGGCCATGACATAGGCCGATGGCTTTGCAAGTCCTCGAAACAAGCTGTGCTCTTGCCTTGGCATCCTGGAAAGAGTTTAAGAAAGATAATGACAGTTTGCCTGTGTAAGAAGCCGGAGGGATACTGGGACAGGGCAAAGGATGGGGTACAGCAGTGAGCCGGAGCCATCAGTAACCCCTGAACTCAACCTGTCATCTCCAGCTGTCCTGCCTCTTTCTGCTGTAGCTTTTGCTCAACTTCCTTTGCTATGGCTTGGTGCGCATTTAAACCAGACACCTAGTAGGGTCAGGACACTGTAAAAATGTTCTTTTTGGAGACTGTGCTGGAGTTCTGCACGCGGGCCTGTCGGCTGTCACAGCTCAACACATTGTACCTGTTCCTCCAGCTATCATCCCAAGATGCTTTGCAAACCTCCTCTTTGGTTCAGACTTTTTGTCTGGCCTGATGGAAAGTATTCCTGGAAGAGACAAAAAAAATAAAAAAATCCATCCTTTAACCTTCTCAGTCCTGTTAATCATTGCCAGATGTGCTCGTCAGTGCTAAGGAGGAGGAAGTAGCCAGGTCTTATGAAGGTGAAAGGAAGCGGCGGGCTATAGCATTAGGGATGCATTCACGCTAGAGCCGAGCCCTTCCCTCCTGCGACAGCTCAGAGGGAAATTCTGCTGCAAAGCTTAGGAAATGGGGCCACGGACGTTTTCTATACTACTCAGTACGAACAAAAATTAACATTTTACAGAACATCTTCAGTTTTTAAACGTTGTTGTTCCAGAATAAAATATTTTCCAAACTCATGGCACGCGTGGCTAATCTGCTGTTTGTTTGTTTTTTAATTCTGTTTTTTTTTTTTTTTTTTTCCCTTTTTTTCTATTTTCTTTACCATCACTGCAGCCCGTTTCTCTCCTCTCCCTAAGGGTGGCGCTTTTTCTCCTGCCCCTCCTCTAATCTCATTTCCTCTGTTTCCTTACACATCAACTCTTCTCCTGGCGTATTCCCCTCTTCCCTTACTTCCGATTTCTCCTTTCCATCCCTTTTTCTTATCGTAGGTCTCCTCACTTTCACCTACCACATCCCCTGCACCCCCCCCCCATCCCATCACCTCTCACCTCCGCTGTGCCAGACCATTAGAAGGAGGATCCCTACGATGATGACGAATAGCTGCAGCTGGCGCACTAAACCTTTTCCAAACTGGAATGAAAGTTCATCTGAAAATACTTGACAGATATGAACCCACACAAAATGTAGCTGGATAGAGAAGAGATTGTGGTAGGATGTTGTGGGGGCAGGGATTAACTTTAGCCAGTTCGAGGTAGATATTCTGAACAAAAAAAAAAAAACTTTGGGGCATTCAGCAGTAGAGCCAGGCTGCTGAGTATCCCCATGTGTGGCGTCACTTGAGCAGTTAAGTTCTATCCAGCTAAGTTAGACCTGGCTCTATGGCAGGTCTAACTTATCCAATTAACCTAACTGGATAAATACGAAAATTGGCACTTATCCAGCTAAGAAGTGCTGTCCTGATCAGCCCACTGCCCGTCCACAACTTAGTTGGATCAGTGGGACAGAAGCGGTTACATGTTACGCTGAATATAGCCACCTAAAAACACAGTTACTGAGAGAAGTTATCCAGATAACGTTAGGAAAGCCCTCCGGTATGACCAGACTCACCCACAGAGCCCGATATTCAAACCCTAACTAGCCAAATAAGTCAGACTTATCTGGATAAATGACAACTGCTAAACATAGCCATCGATTCAGTGGCCGCCACTTAGCCAGGAAAGTCTGACTCATTTGGCTAGTTAGGGGTTTGGATATCGGGCTCTTAGTGTCAATAGTCAGTGCTATCTGGGTAAGTCTGGTCATACGAGAGGGCTTTCCTAACGTTATCTGGATAACTTATCTCAGTAACTTTGATTTCAGCTGGGCTTCTTCAGCGTAACATGTAACCGCTTATGTCCCACTTAATAGCAGAGTAAAGATAGCCAGGTCACTTTATCCAGCTTACTCAGAGTGGAACTCTATAGTGCTACTGTATAGCACTTTACAATGCACAAACAATGAAGAGACCTTGAAGGCCTGAGTTTTATATAGCATGACCTTTGCTCTGGTCTATGTCTCACCACTCTCACAGGCCCCCTATCGTAGATGGGAAGGAAAGACGTTGGGTGAAACAAAAGTCTAAAATATGCAATTGATATATTTTTAAGATCCACTTTTAAAGTTTTCTAGGCCTGTCCCTAGTGTTAAACTGAACCCACAGTGAAAATTTCACACTGGAGCTTAGTCAAAATAATCTTACAAAACGTATATGACCATCATATTCTGTGGGACTTACGGTTAACTCTGGTATCAATAATTATTACCAGGGGTTATTAATGTCCGAACACATTACATGTATTTTTCTTAGAAAGTTTAAAAAAAACCCTTTCTATCTGAAGGGGATATCTGCTGGTCTAGTGCTATAAGCAGACGTTCAATCCAGAGTTTATCTGACACTGATTCAGTGAGTCCCAAAAAACAAACTGGAAGCCGATCCAATATAGCTATGCAGCGACCACGACGGATGAGATCGGTGTAAAGGCAAAACGTTTTATTCACACGGTATGGGGGCCACATACTGTGTGAATAAAACTGGTTCAGTGAGTGTCAGGGGTATTGAACTGCACATGTCCATGACGGGTTGTTAATGACTACAATTAATCTCTCAGGGATGAACCTTGCCACTCAGTGATAACATGGATCTTAACTCAATGTAGCCGCTTCAGATCCGGTTTTCAGCAATGCAAAGTGAACACAACAAAATTAACGAGTTCTGAAATTCTTGATTTCCTATGACTGGACGGCATGTGCGGCATTATCTTACCCTTCCCTTGATACACCAGGAGTCCGTTTGGCCCTCTGAAGTCAATCGTGTCCCCAATTTTCATGCTGTCCAAGTGCTGTGACATTTTACCTCCATCGGGGTAGTTGGGGTGCACGTTTTTGTAATAGACCTGAAGAATTATAGGACAGGTGTTCAGGAAGCAGAAACAGAGGGGCTACTCAGTGTGACCAACAAGAGTTTAAATGGCAGCTTTTCAGAAAGCTATTTCTCGCTCATTTAAGTAGTGAGATACTCCCTGGACGATGGCAGTTACGGAAAAACCGTCTTGGGATGGCAGCACATGGGGTAAATTCTCAAGCTGTAAGTGTCAGTACGAGTTTGAAACCTGTGAGCAGCAGCTTTCAGCCTGGCTCCTGTCCACCCGTGCATCTTTTAGAAACCTTCACAATTCAGTCACATTGCACAGATTAAAATGCCACTTTCATTCACTCCCTGCATGCTTGGCGTGGAGACTGGTGCTGTGACCGGCCCAAACATGCAGGGCGTGAATGAAAGCTGCATTATTATTACTCGGTTAAGGCACCCGAACTGTGACTGTTAATGAAAGACGCGCAGATGGACAGTAACCGGCGCTGCTCACGTGTTTCAGACATGGGCTAATCCAATCATTTCTTTCTGCACGGGCTTGGTGAAAACAGAATCACTTCGACAAGTTCCAGGAAACAAAGTTTACGCTTCTTTTTTAATTTTTTTTTTGTTTTTACTGGAAAACTTTTCTTTCGGTCTAGACCGTTGCAGTTCCCTCGCCACCTTCCTGCTTGCCCATTCCAGGTGATTACTAGCCCACCCCCCCCCCCTTCAGCTGCTCTCTCTGGCACGATAAATTTACAATCACAGAACGCAACACCAGACTCCTGTGCAGAGTCGCAGTTTTTTTCCTTCTGAATTTCACAACGTTCTTGAAGGCCAGCCTTCAGTTGGAGAAAGGGGACTATAAAATGTATAAACCGCAGTCGCATTACCGTGCAGCATGTTTAAAGAGCATTAAAATGGAAACCCAAAAACAGGATGACCACAGGCCCTCAGTTTGCAAAGCGTCACCTCTGTGCTGTTCTCTGGTGCAGCGTTTCCCAGCGGGCCTTACACCTACATTAACTAAAATCCACCGAGCATGCAGTGCAGACACGGAGAGGCCTCCTATGGTCAAACAAAGAGCTAGCGAAGCACTGAAACCACCACCAGTCTCTCTTCCAAATTTTAAAAGAAAGGGCAAGAGGGGGCGAAGACTCGCAGGAACCCATCGCGATGGACCAACTCGCTTTCTAGACAAGTGCAGGAGAAGGGAGATCGGTTGGTGACCCTGACTGCCGTATGCGGCCATCGGAGCTCAATACGCCCTTTCCCTGTCTGATTCAGCCTGGGGATAAGAGAGAGGACTCAAAGATGGGACAGGTGAGGAGGTGCTCGGTGCACTGTGTGTGCTGCACAAAGCCAATCCCAGCCATGGATGCCTTGCATGCTGCCCATTAATTACCACACTCTGGGGCTCGTGCATGATCACGGGCGCTCTCAGGAGGCAGCTCCTATCAGCTGAAGAGCCTGCCTGTTGCTATGAGGTTCTGGATCATCAGGCAGTGATGGCTTTTCCATGGCGCACCCGAGCGGGCTGGTTGGGAAGCAGCACGCTGGGGACGAGCTCCTAGCATTTGCCGTGTCAGAATTCAGTGCTGGTTTGTTTCCCCCTTCTATCCACACTAAGACCTTGCTCCAGGAACAAATCTGGTTTACTCTTCTGCTGCATTCACACAGTGCACCCGAGCTGGTTGCAGAGCTCCATGCACATTCATTTAATCTAGAACTAGTTAAATCAACCGTACGTAATGCAGAATCAAATCTACATGTACCTCCCGGATAGGATTAATGTGAGCCGCTCTGCTTCTCTTCCGACAGTGAGCAGGAGCAGTCCTGGAGCTAACAGCCCTTCTCTACCACGTGGACACAGCATTACCGGTAAGGGCTACTGTACAGAATGTTATTGGCTGAGACATCAAAAACATTACCTTCACAACCAAATCGACGGAGCCTTTCACTTCGTCGCTGGAGACTGGCGTGTATGCACGAATCACCAGATTCCCGCTGACTTTGGCGGAAAGGTAAACGTGCTGACCTAAGGAGGAAAAAGAAAAAAAAAGTTTTAACCTTTCAAGTGACTACAGTGAAACTTGTCTAGCAAGGGCACTCACGTCAAAGAGGCCTTCTTAGGATCGATGCCTGTAAGGTCCTTAAACCTCCTGAGCACCAGCTAAGGATGCCATTCAGTTGCCTCCCATTGCAATGCATTCAATCCTTTCGTTTCTGGTGACAGGGAGACAATGACAAAACCTGGGAAGCCGGTTCAGAGATTGCAATTCCTCTCAGCCTGCATTTCATTTTCCTTCTGCCTTACTAATAGTTCCTCTAGGCCCTGTATGCTTCTGCTACTACTGGGATCTCTTCTGGCAGGCTCTGGCCCTGTCACCTTCGGGACTCTGTTCCGTGCTGGGATGCCCCACCTGGTAATTTAAGCAACTCTGAGATGGTTATAAAGCCATAAACACTCTTACAAGCCTGAAGAACATGTTGATAACAGAGGGCAGCTGGAGGTTTATTTATCTAGATTTATAGTCTGGTCCTGCCGCCCCCAATATTCATGCTTGAAGCAGATAATCTTAAATCACAGCTTTACAATACTTAAAATACAAATCAACCATAAGAACATAAGAAATTGCCATGCTGGGTCAAACCAAGGGTCCATCAAGCCCAGCATCCTCTTTCCAACAGAGGCCAAACCAGGCCACAAGAACCTGGCAATTACCCAAACACTAAGAAGATCCCACGCTACTGATGCAATTAATAGCAGTGGCTATTCCCCAAGTAAACTTGATAATAGCAGTTAATTGACTTCTCCAAGAACTTATCCAAACCTTTTTTGAACCCAGCTACACTAACTGCACTAACCACCTCCTCTAGCAACAAATTCCAGAGCTTAATTGTGCGTTGCGTGAAAAAGAATTTTCTCCGATTAGTCTTAAATGTGCTACTTGCTAACTTTATGGAATGCTCCCTGGTCCTATTATCTGAAAGTGTAAATAACCAATTCACATCTATTTGTTCAAGACCTCTCATGATCTTAAAGACCTCTATCATATCCCCCCTCAGCCGTCTCTTCTCCAAGCTGAACAGCCCTAACCTCTTTAGTCTTTCCTCATAGGGGAGCTGTTCCATTCCCCTTATCATTTTGGTAGCCCTTCTCTCTACCTTCTCCATCGCAATTATATCTTTTTTGAGATGCGGCGACCAGAATTGTACACAGTATTCAAGGTGCGGTCTCACCATGGAGCGATACAGAGGCATGACGACATTTTCCATTTTAACCATTCCCTTCCTAATAATTCCTAACATTGTTTGCTTTTTTGACTGCTGCAGCACACTGAGCCGACAATTTTAAAGTATTATCCACTATGATGCCTAGATCTTTTTCCTGGGTGGTAGCTCCTAATATGGAACCTAACATTGTGTAACTACAGCAAGGGTTATTTTTCCCTATATGCAACACCTTGCACTTGTCCACATTAAATTTCATCTGCCATTTGGATGCCCAATCTTCCAGTCTTGCAAGATCCTCCTGTAATGCATCACAATCCTCTTGTGATTTAACTACTCTGAATAATTTTGTATCATCCGCAAGTTTGATAACCTCACTCGTCGTATTCCTTTCCAGATCATTTATATATATACTGAAAAGCACCGGTCCAAGTACAGATCCCTAAGGCACTCCACTGTTTACCCTTTTCCACTGAGAAAATTGACCATTTAATCCTACTCTCTGTTTCCTGTCTTTTAACCAGTTTGTAATCCACGAAAGGACATCGCCTCCTATCCCATGACTTTTTAGTTTTCTTAGAAGCCTCTCATGAGGGACTTTGTCAAACGCCTTCTGAAAATCCAAATACACTACATCTACCGGTTCACCTTTATCCACATGTTTATTAACCCCTTCAAAAAAAATGAAGATTTGTTAGGCAAGACTTCCCTTGGGTAAATCCATGTTGACTGTGTCCCATTAAATCATGTCTTTCTATATGCTCTACAATTTTGATCTTGAGAATAGTTTCTACTATTTTTCCCAGCACTGAAGTCAGGCTCACTGGTCTATAGTTTCCCAGATTGCCCCTGGAGACCATAATTAAAATAAATAAAATCTTACATAGCAGAAAACGAAAAATTATAATAATGTAAAAATGCAAAGCAATTCTAATTAGGATAAAAGGTCACATACATATATGATACTAAAATAATAAATAAAAACAAGAAACAGAATAAGACTGTATACAAATAATCCACTATAATAATTCTCAAAATAAGAACTACATAAATCAATGCATACAACCCTGATTATTCAAATGCAGTTTTAAACCGCAAGGTTTTCATCATCCAAGGGTTTTAATTACCCATCGTCCAACAGTTATTCTTTTTATGCACATAGATGAGGGGTTGGTGGCGGTTTCCTTTCATTGTTCTACATTTTCAAGATGTCCTCAACCAGAGAAATAGAACAACCTTCACACTTGCCTTCTACAGTGTTTTCCCACTATAAAGGACAAATTACCGAGTTTAAGCAACTCTGGGTCAAAAGCGTAAATTTAGGAGACAATGGTCAACAACCCTGTGAGTCCCAGGGAAAATATCTGACTTGAGAAACACCTGAGCTCAAGGAACCGCTTTAGGATCTTAAATCCAGCTGAGTATTCTCTGTGCGCAAAGCTCAGACATTCATACCACAGGCATGTTTGAGAAGCTTCGATATTTTAGCAAAGCTGAGGGAGAAAAATAATTTAACTGCACATAAGCACATGAATTACCTATAGGCAGGCCCAAGACGTGTTCTGAAGTTGGAAGTGCGAACCTGAACCTCTTGGTGTCATGACTGATTTCCTGATTGAATCAAACATATGATGATGAAATAACAATTCAGAAAATGTGTTCCATTGACATTTTGCAATCAAGAATTACTGCAACTAGAAGTAAATTCTGCGATTATGGTTTAGGTGATAAGGCAAAAGCATGTGACAGGTGTGAATCTGATATCTGCATTAATACAATTGTAGTATTTTAATATCCAGCTGAATATGATCTGAGCAGCAAAATTTCATATTCAATCTTCTCATTTCATATCCTTTATTACTACTATATGCACACACTATTTAATTGCAACTTTAATAAATCCTCCCCCTTAGTTATCTAGCAACTGCCTGCTGCTCTCTCAGTGCTTTTCCTCACACACAAATTCTTTGTATTTATCTAGCCTTAACCTTGGTTTTGTCCTTGATCCTGTCCCGCTTTACTGACTGCAGATCTCCCACGCTGCTGAAAGTCTCGTCGGTGGGGTGATGCCTCATCCTCTTGCTATGGATTTTCTAGCTCTCTGTCCCAGATAAGGAGAGAGATCTTGCAGGCAGTCGCACACTGTGGCTGTCAGCTGGGCTGCATCCTTAGCAGTATGGACAGAAGAACTGGGCAGACTGGATGGGCCAGCTGGTCTTTTTTTTTTTTTCTGCCATCATCTCTCCTAGGCAGATTCCAGAGTCCAGCATGTGCACGGTTCTGCTTCGTAAATTTGTCTTGCAGCCACCCAAGCAGCATTGCCTTCACGGGTTCAGTTTAATTTCAGAACGCTGTTTACAGGTCCTCGGATATATTTCAGGCCTCTGTCGCCTCGCTTTTCTTTCCCAGTCACTGTTTCTGCAGCCGGCTATGGATGCCTCTATTTTCTAACCCCTGCGTCTACCATCTCTGCTCCTTCCCTGACCATCTCGATTTGTTACTCTGAATGTATCCTCCACAGAGAGTCTCCAGTTCTTGTAGAACTCATTACACTAAGAACAGTCTGGGGAAGGAGGCATAAGAGAGAAATAAATGGGTGGGTATTCAATCTATAACTGACACTACTGGAGTAACCATATTTGGAACAGCAGAGCAGATGTCATGATTCAACCCTCCATAAAATTAATAATACAGTAAGATACATTTCCCAGTTCTATGGTCATGTACTTGGAGAAATTAATAGAGTGGTACCAAGTTACAGACTCAGTAAAGCCTTTACAATGAGTTTGGACATTTTTGAAAAAGAATAAAAATGAAGGTGCTGTTACCTGTTTTTCTATCAAAGGTAATGCGTATTTGACATTTGGATCCAGTAATGTAACAGCAGCTTTCTTTTTCCAAGATCCCAAAACTTTAAAAGTCAGTAATAAAATAGATACTGCAATCACAGCCAAGGCAACTAACACAGGATAATCCTAAAAAGTAAAGAAAAGAAGAGAGTACATTGCATTTGTTTTTATTTAAATTATGTTAACAGAAGAAATATGTCTGTCTGGGTTACACCAAATCCACCATCAGAGAAAGTGAACTACCAAGGACAACATTTTTAGAAGCATCTAAGGAAGCTTTCAAAAAACCACCAGATGTTTAGCACTGCCTGACAGGAGTCAGGCAACCCTACAGACAGAAACAGGAGGACTGAAGAAGGAACCTCTTAGCATTCAATATTTATTAAGGGGCTAATTTTTCAAAAGGTTGCAGCGTGTGGAACTGGAAGTTGGGCGTTGCAAGGAGCACGTACCCGCAAAAAGACAGTTTTGGAAAAGCCAAAGGCTGCACACGTTCTAGCAGTCACGCAGAAATGCTACAGGGCAGCCAGTGGGGTGGCTCAGGGGTTTGGGACCTACGCACGAGCGGTGGACACACATATATTACCCAGCTTAGATGCATATTTCTCCACCTGCTAATGGAGTCCTAGAAATGAAACCACACTTGTCTTTTTTTCTGCAGTTTGTGGGTGGTGGTGATGGTGAGGTGGTGTAACAAGATGCCCGAGTGAGAGATATACAGAGACCACACACACACACTCTAATATAATATACAAGGTATACAGTAGTAAAATACAGCTTTATTTACAGCACGCATTCTTCATTTCCCGTGACCATAATACATACCAAATCAGCATCCTGCCCCTCATCAGGTGAGGGAACCCCAGTGCGACCGAAAAATAGGAGCAAGCAGCAAATCTGCATCCTGCCACTCATCAGGTCAGGGAACCCCAGCGTCACCGAAAAACAGGAGCAAGCAGCAAATCAGCATCCTGCCCCTCATCAGGTCAGGGAACCCCGGTGCGACCGAAAAACAGGAGCACACAGCAAATCAGCATCCTGCCACTCATCAGGTCAGGGAACCCCAGTGCGACCGAAAAACAGGAGCACACAGCAAATCAGCATCCTGCCCCTCATCAGGTCAGGGAACCCCGGTGCGACCGAAAAACAGGAGCAAGCAGCAAATCAGCATCCTGCCACTCATCAGGTCGGGGAACCCCAGTGCGACCGAAAAACAGGAGCACACAGCAAATCAGCATCCTGCCCCTCATCAGGTGAGGGAACCCCAGTGCGACCGAAAAATAGGAGCAAGCAGCAAATCTGCATCCTGCCACTCATCAGGTCAGGGAACCCCAGCGTCACCGAAAAACAGGAGCAAGCAGCAAATCAGCATCCTGCCACTCATCAGGTCAGGGAACCCCAGCGTCACCGAAAAACAGGAGCAAGCAGCAAATCAGCATCCTGCCCCTCATCAGGTCGGGGAACCCCGGTGCGACCGAAAAACAGGAGCACACAGCAAATCAGCATCCTGCCACTCATCAGGTCAGGGAACCCCAGTGTGACCGAAAAACAGGAGCAAGCAGCAAATCAGCATCCTGCCCCTCATCAGGTCAGGGAACCCCAGTGCGACCGAAAAACAGGAGCACACAGCAAATCAGCATCCTGCCACTCATCAGGTCAGGGAACCCCAGTGCGACCGAAAAACAGGAGCACACAGCAAATCAGCATCCTGCCACTCATCAGGTCAGGGAACCCCGGTGCCACCGAAAAACAGGAGCAAGCAGCAAATCAGCATCCTGCCACTCATCAGGTCAGGGAACCCCAGTGCGACCGAAAAACAGGAGCAAGCAGCAAATCAGCATCCTGCCACTCATCAGGTCGGGGAACCCCGGTGCCACCGAAAAACAGGAGCAAGCAGCAAATCAGCATCCTGCCACTCATCAGGTCGGGGAACCCCGGTGCCACCGAAAAACAGGAGCAAGCAGCAAATCAGTGTCCTGCCCCTCATCAGGTCAGGGAACCCCAGCGTCACCGAAAAACAGGAGCAAGCAGCAAATCAGCATCCTGCCCCTCATCAGGTCAGGGAACCCCGGTGCGACCGAAAAACAGGAGCACACAGCAAATCAGCATCCTGCCACTCATCAGGTCAGGGAACCCCAGTGCGACCGAAAAACAGGAGCACACAGCAAATCAGCATCCTGCCCCTCATCAGGTCAGGGAACCCCAGTGCGACCGAAAAACAGGAGCACACAGCAAATCAGCGTCCTGCCGCTCATCAGGTCGGGGAACCCCAGTGCCACCGAAAAACAGGAGCAAGCAGCAAATCAGCATCCTGCCACTCATCAGGTCGGGGAACCCCGGTGCCACCGAAAAACAGGAGCAAGCAGCAAATCAGTGTCCTGCCCCTCATCAGGTCAGGGAACCCCAGCGTCACCGAAAAACAGGAGCACACAGCAAATCAGCATCCTGCCCCTCATCAGGTCGGGGAACCCCAGTGCCACCGAAAAACAGGAGCACACAGCAAATCAGCATCCTGCCCCTCATCAGGTCAGGGAACCCCAGTGCGACCGAAAAACAGGAGCACACAGCAAATCAGCGTCCTGCCACTCATCAGGTCAGGGAACCCCAGTGCGACCGAAAAACAGGAGCAAGCAGCAAATCAGCGTCCTGCCCCTCATCAGGTCAGGGAACCCCAGTGCGACTGAAAAACAGGAGCACACAGCAAATCAGCATCCTGCCCCTCATCAGGTCAGGGAACCCCAGTGTGACCGAAAAACAGGAGCACACAGCAAATCAGCGTCCTGCCACTCATCAGGTCAGGGAACCCCGGTGCGACCGAAAAACAGGAGCACACAGCAAATCAGCGTCCTGCCACTCATCAGGTCAGGGAACCCCAGTGCGACCGAAAAACAGGAGCAAGCAGCAAATCAGCATCCTGCCACTCATCAGGTCGGGGAACCCCAGTGCGACCGAAAAACAGGAGCACACAGCAAATCAGCGTCCTGCCACTCATCAGGTCAGGGAACCCCAGTGCGACCGAAAAACAGGAGCACACAGCAAATCAGCATCCTGCCACTCATCAGGTCGGGGAACCCCAGTGCGACCGAAAAACAGGAGCAAGCAGCAAATCAGCATCCTGCCACTCATCAGGTCGGGGAACCCCAGTGCGACCGAAAAACAGGAGCACACCGCAAATCAGCATCCTGCCCCTCATCAGGTCAGGGAACCCCAGTGCCACCGAAAAACAGGAGCACACAGCAAATCAGCATCCTGCCCCTCATCAGGTCAGGGAACCCCAGTGCGACCGAAAAACAGGAGCAAGCAGCAAATCGGCATCCTGCCCCTCATCAGGTCAGGGAACCCCAGTGCCACCGAAAAACAGGAGCAAGCAGCAAATCAGCATCCTGCCCCTCATCAGGTCAGGGAACCCCAGTGCGACCGAAAAACAGGAGCACACAGCAAATCAGCATCCTGCCCCTCATCAGGTCGGGGAACCCCAGTGCGACCGAAAAACAGGAGCAAGCAGCAAATCAGCATCCTGCCCCTCATCAGGTCAGGGAACCCCAGTGCGACCGAAAAACAGGAGCACACAGCAAATCAGCATCCTGCCACTCATCAGGTCAGGGAACCCCAGTGCGACCGAAAAACAGGAGCAAGCAGCAAATCAGCATCCTGCCCCTCATCAGGTCAGGGAACCCCAGTGCGACCGAAAAACAGGAGCACACAGCAAATCAGCATCCTGCCCCTCATTAGGTCAGGGAACCCCAGTGCGACCGAAAAACAGGAGCACACAGCAAATCAGCATCCTGCCCCTCATCAGGTCAGGGAACCCCGGTGCGACCGAAAAACAGGAGCAAGCAGCAAATCAGCGTCCTGCCACTCATCAGGTCAGGGAACCCCAGTGCGACTGAAAAACAGGAGCACACAGCAAATCTGCATCCTGCCCCTCATCAGGTCAGGGAACCCCGGTGCCACCGAAAAACAGGAGCACACAGCAAATCAGCATCCTGCCCCTCATCAGGTCAGGGAACCCCAGTGCGACCGAAAAACAGGAGCACACAGCAAATCAGCATCCTGCCACTCATCAGGTCAGGGAACCCCAGTGCGACTGAAAAACAGGAGCACACAGCAAATCAGCGTCCTGCCACTCATCAGGTCAGGGAACCCCAGTGCGACCGAAAAACAGGAGCACACAGCAAATCAGCATCCTGCCACTCATCAGGTCAGGGAACCCCAGTGCGACCGAAAAACAGGAGCACACAGCAAATCAGCATCCTGCCCCTCATCAGGTCAGGGAACCCCAGTGCGACTGAAAAACAGGAGCACACAGCAAATCAGCATCCTGCCCCTCATCAGGTCAGGGAACCCCAGTGCGACCGAAAAACAGGAGCACACAGCAAATCAGCATCCTGCCCCTCATCAGGTCAGGGAACCCCAGTGCGACCGAAAAACAGGAGCAAGCAGCAAATCAGCATCCTGCCCCTCATCAGGTCAGGGAACCCCAGTGTGACCGAAAAACAGGAGCACACAGCAAATCAGCATCCTGCCCCTCATCAGGTCAGGGAACCCCGGTGCGACCGAAAAACAGGAGCACACAGCAAATCAGCATCCTGCCCCTCATCAGGTCAGGGAACCCCAGTGCGACTGAAAAACAGGAGCACACAGCAAATCAGCATCCTGCCCCTCATCAGGTCAGGGAACCCCAGTGCGACTGAAAAACAGGAGCACACAGCAAATCAGCATCCTGCCACTCATCAGGTCGGGGAACCCCGGTGCCACCGAAAAACAGGAGCAAGCAGCAAATCAGCATCCTGCCCCTCATCAGGTCGGGGAACCCCGGTGCCACCGAAAAACAGGAGCACACAGCAAATCAGCATCCTGCCCCTCATCAGGTCGGGGAACCCCGGTGCCACCGAAAAACAGGAGCACACAGCAAATCAGCATCCTGCCACTCATCAGGTCGGGGAACCCCGGTGCCACCGAAAAACAGGAGCACACAGCGTCAACGGGAAAGATTCTGCGCCACTCAGGTGAGGCTCCAGGCTGCCACTGGAGAAACCCGACCTTTAAATAGGGCTAAGTAGTGTGTGTGTGCAGATGAGCCTCTCTGTACAGGGGGTAGGGGGCTGCTGGCCAGGCATCCCCCCTCCCGTTGCGTCAGCTCCCAGGCACAGACAAGCTCCCCTCCCCCACAACCACTTGCATAAGCCCTGCTGATACTGTTCTTCACCCCGTTTGGCCTGGGAGCATTTTTTTTTTATCCCATCCTATTACAGGGGGGGGGGGGGGGAGTTGTTCAATGGTGATTACAAGTACAAGGGTCATTTTTATCCAACTGCATTGCTGCTTCCTTTTAACTAATGTTGAAGGGTCCAAGCAGACAGAAATTGGGTCTGGATTACAAAAGCAAGGGAGCTCGTTTTTTCGAACAGCACAAACTAGGATTACAGGAACAGAAAGGGGGAAAGTCCTCTTAAAAAAAAGGGCTCTGCAGGTCAGCTGAGGATCCGGGCTGCGCCCATGGCCTGAGCTCAGTGTAAGCAGCAGCTCCCCCTCCCCCGCCTGGAGCTCGCAGCCTCCCCCGTCCCCGTCCCCGCGATCTCACCGGAGCCTGCTCCATCCCCTGCCGGCAGCTCTTCAGCCTCTGCGGGAGGAAGAGGAGCGGCCGGAAGGGGGCGGGTCGGGGGCTGCGAGCTGCTCCGCCCAGCGGTCGGGGAGGGCTCTTTCCTTTCTGACCCTCCGGCCCCGGCCATCCTTTCCAGCTCATTGCAATGGACTGGGATGAAGGGGAGGGTAATTAAGGGTTAATGGGAGCAGGGCTGGAGGTTCCCTGTACAAGGGACGAGCGAGCGGACCTGAGTGGAACCCGCTTTGAAGGGGACGGAAGGCAGAGAAGGAAGCAAAAAGGTGGTTGGGGTTTTTGTTGCTCGTCCAATCTCTAAAGCTCTTGGAGTCTGAGGAAGGGGCTGGAACAAGCTTTTAGGAGCCCCTCGTTAAATTCTTTGATGAAAGCAAAACACTGCTTTTCCAACCTTTCCTCCCACTTAATATCCTCCCCCAGAAAGCAGCAAAAAGTAAGAAAGGTTAGGGACACAGTCTCAATGTAGCAGCATCCCTTGTCCTAAGCCGGGCCCAGCCACCTCTCCTGGGCGCCCGATGCCATGGCCGCACTATAGGTGCGTACAAGTCATGCCCAGCGCGTCCTTTAGCCTGGCGCCTCATTTGCCTATTCCATCGCGCACCCAAGCGAGGTGAATGCGCGGGTGGTAAAAGAACCGGCGCCTGGTTCGGACGCATGGTTTTTACGCGCACGTTATTGCATCGGCCTGTTTCTGGACTCAGACTTACACCCGACCCAGCAAGGGGTTTTGCACGCAGAAAATGCATGTTTAAGGGCACGACTGCTCGCCCCCCTGGCACGGAAAGCCCACCTACAAATGAGGGCAGCGAGACTGCACCTGGCCAGCACAACCTCTTTAGGGTTGGAAGCCTAACTCCCGGCGCAGGGCTGGAGTTAAGTTTCCAGCACTATGAAAAAAAGAGCCAACACTGTTAAAATGTAAAAAAATAAAATAAAAAATAATGTCTGGAAGACCCGGGTCAATGGCGGCAGCCGCCTCCACCACCTAACTGGATAAGGACTGATTTATCCGTCTATCTGGCAGAGGGAAGCTGCTGCTGGATAAGCAGTAGTTATCCGGCTATCGGGCACAGGGCACCGCTACATTGCCGGATAAAGTACTTTATCCAGTTAAGTGGCAGTGATCTGCACCAGACAGCCAGTACGGACTTATCTGGCAGCTATTTCCCCACTGCCAGAAGATCGATGAATCCAGCGCACATCTTCTTACCACCCAGATTATTGCATTGGCCTGAGAGAGGGACCCTCGAGCAGAGGATGACTGCCAGCGATTCGCAGGGTTTCAGCAGGGCCCGGGAAGGAGGCCTGCATTCGTGTTTTCCCAGCTCTGAGGCACCACCAGGGTCAATCCAGCCCAGTGCATTTCAGTTCTGTTGCAGGCTTCAAACTCAAAGCTGAAAATGCATCCTGAATTAATAACAATATTTACAAACTCAATGCGTGAGTTAAGATAAAATAGACTTCTTTTTTCCTCCCTCTCTTACTAATTAGTGGTCGCTCTTAGGTGGATATTCCTCATTGCATTAATCGATTGATGGTTTTCTTATTATTTATTTCCTTGGTGTACCCTCTTATGTTTCTATGTAAACAATTTTTGCTTGTATTTACCTTTTGAAATATATAGATAAAACATTTTAACATATAAATGTCACAGGAAACAAGGATTCTTAGTACAGCACTGAGATTTTAAGAAGCGTGTGAGTTACGTGGGTAAGCATGCATTTGCCTGCATAAAAAGCTAGTCTGATCATTGTCCCCCTCAGTGTGGGGAGAAAGGGGTTGGAAAACACTATCAGACCGATACAAGATCAGGGCACGTCGATCCAATTCTCCCAGGAACCCGATTTCATATTTAAAGCGGGTGCCACTAGGAGAAATTGTGCGCCCTAGCGCCTCCTCCGCAGCAGGCGCTCAGGAGAGGTGGTTGTCAGCCATTTAGGAAAAGGGTCGTTCAATTTTACGAGCATCCTTTTTCCCAACCTGTGCACAGCCAGGGGACGTCGTTAATTGAGCGTCCCTTTTCCTAACCTACCGCCGGCATGCCTTTCTGTTAAAATTCTTTTTGGGGACATTTCTAATTTAATTTTTTTTTAGAGCAGGTGCAGAGCACCCACTTTCCCCTGTCCATCTGCAATTTTCAATGAAGCTCCACCGCCACGTTTGCTGTGGAAATTTGCATACAGATTAGTGAGTACGTGGCACCAAGCGGCCATGTTTAGCTTCAAATTTTCCCCATACCGTTATGTACTCCTAAAATTATCCTTGTGGGAAAGCATTCAGATGGTGTTTTTTTTAGGGGTCAATGAGTTTAGTCTGTAAAACCATTGAGCCCTGTGCAGAGAGAAAAAAAAAAGTATTCTGTTACTCCAACACAAGGAGGAAGCTTTCAGAGTGGTTTGAGCCAGCACTGGAAAGATTGGCTGGACATTTGCCCCATCAGTTATCCAGCTGCAAACCTCAGATTTAATTATTTCTCTCTTAAATGTGTTTCAGTAATTCTACCTGACCAATGATCCAATAGGATCTTCACGGTGTTTGGGTACTTGCCAGGTTCTTATGGCCTGGATTGGCCACAGTTGGAAACAGGATGCTGGGCTTGATGGACCCTCGGTCTGACCCAGCATGGCAATTTCTTAATGACATTTTGCTTCAGTTTACGCCAATAAGTGAACACCACTTCAAAATTTCTCTGCAAGAGCCATAGCACCCTTGCTTCTGGTTCTTCCTGAATCTTCTGGATCAAGGGTTCGTAATGAAAACATGTCCTAAGTGCTGCAGTTATCTCCTCTCTCCCTCCTACACCATCCTGCTTTCCCACTGTCTTTTCCCCTTTCCACCATCGCTATATCTCCTGCCTGCCTCTTTCCTCTCCCTTGCCGTGCTCGTGTGCGCCTCTGCATCGCCTTCCTGCAGTAAAGGCACTCTCTTATCCTTTTGTGCGGAACAGCCTGTAAGAAATCATTCTCACGTGGAAGGGAATTAATGATTCTGTCCCCTCACGCCTTTCAAATACTGTGATTTGGCAGTGCGCGGTGGAATAAACCTGGCAGGGTGCACCGGCAGGGCCACGAGAAGGCTCAGGTTCAGAAATGGAAGAACTGGTTCAAATTAACCCGAACTATAGCTCCCCTGTCCATGCTTCTCCTCCTGTTCCCTCTCTTTCCACTACAGATTGAAGATTGAATTAGCCCAAGTTCTTGGGGGTCCCAGGAAATAATTTTGGGGACCTGTGAGTATTAAAGCAGCAGATCAGACTCCCCATCGCAAAAGCCGGGTGGGCTTGAGGGCTCAGGAGGGACACCTGGGTTTGATTGCGGGGCTCAGCGACTCCTTCTCAGATTAGCAGAGGTTAGGGATGTTGTAGAGGTGGCACTCACAGCCCCCCCCCAGGCTGGGATGGGGTCTGGTGCATTTTTGCTGGGTTTTAGAAGACTCTGCTGTCTGTGTCCCTCCACTGAGGGTTTGCATTGGGGTGGCTGCACTAGATGAGCCTGGGAGTGGGGGGAAACCGCAGTAGCTGTGAGGGAAGGCTTGAGGTGCCATCATCTCAGAAGAAACCACGAGACCAGAGACATTATTTTTCCTTATTTGATGTGAAGAATGAATTTTGCCTGAGGAAAATTAGATTTTCTGGGTCCAGTTAGAATTGTTGCTTGATAAATTGTAAACGGTATTTATTTGATTTATCAGAGTTCTCGCCTGTCCTAACACAGTTCAAGGTGGCACCTATGTGCAGGTAAACATTTTATCAGTAGCTCAGCGGCAATCATCTTGCTAAAGCAAAGGTGGCGATGGAGGCAGGTGATGGGAGAAACATGATGGGATGCAATTCTAGAGATATTAACAGAATATTTATTATATTTAGTGATGATCTATTCTAAAGAGTGGCAATCCATAAATCTCTACAGGGAAGAAGCCTGGTAAAGTGATTGCTGATGATCGCTTAGAAGTTAGGAGAGTTTGATTTGAAGAGCAATACAGCTGAGCTGCTGCGTACAGAGAGATGCTTAGTGCACAGGGTTTACAGTTCAGATAAAAGTAGGAAACGCATTCTTTAGCTACACTGTAGTTGCATTTTATACTATACTCAATCCTTGCATTTGCATTTTAAATTACTGGTACCAATAAATATTATTCTCATTTGATTAATACATTTCTAATAATTGTTCTAAGTGCAGAAGGACCAAACAAGATATCCATAGCTACCAAGAGAAAAATCTGTCCAATACGTCCCTTTAGTAAGTGGGATATACATAGAAAACAGAAAAAGGACGATCACCCTCTGTCAATTTCCTGTCCAATCACTACGGAGAACTCCTGTCAACCAATTAAAGCTGTTCTCTATTCTGGATCCCTCAACATGAGATTAAAGCACTAATGCAGACTTCTCTCCACTTCCCTTAGTGTGCAGATCGGACAACATAGGAGAGAGACCACTGATTCAAGCAAACAAATGTCCCATCACACCGGTTCCTGTCTGTAGGATGGATTAGCCTTTATATATCTCCTCCTTAAGGACTCCTGGGAAGTAGGTCTGGACTCCTACTGCCATCACATTGTACCAGCACCTGTCAGTCAGCAAATCGTGCACACAACAGCACCAGTTGCAGTACTGTCAACTTCCCCTGCGCGGCATGGCCATCTTTCAGCCCACAAAATGGCCAGCCCTACCAGGGAGTACATTCCAGCACCCCTTCAAAGCACACAAACTCCATAACATGACCCTGCAAAAATAGCCATCTATTTATTTTAAGAGGGAGGGAGGGTGTTGAAGGTGTCTGTACATACATACAAAGAACGGCACATGATCACTGCTTCGTCGCAGCAGTTAACGGGAGCTTTTTGGGGGCGGCTGGCATGATGTATTGAAAATGCATCCTGCAGTAACAACAGCCTCCCAAAATACTCAGCGCTACTCACTGCTTCATCACAGCCACTGTGGGGGCATTCACTGTATGCATAAGAAGGCTGAGCCTGTGACAGACGTGGCCAAGCCTGGATTGTAACTGCCAGCAAGAAAAGCCCCATTTGATTAACTTCCTCGATGTTCTGTCTTCCCCCTTTATTCATGTGTTTAAGCGCAGGAAGCCATCACCACCCGTTCACGTCTGTGATCCCTCTTCCCTGACATGAGCGTTTTCTCGGCGGGGGTAGGATAAAGCAGAACGGGAGAAGGAAGCTGGAGAGGAGGAGGATGGAAGGAGAGCAGCTCTGCGAGCCCTTAACATGGGGGGCTGTCTGTGAGATGCGTGGGGTCCATGCAGACAGCGCTATGAATCACCAGTGCTTAATACTTGGGCCAAAAATATTCTTATGCAATCCACTGAACAACCAATCTGTAAAAAAAAAACAAACAAAAAACTCTCGTGCCACCCCTGTGAGCCTATTGGAAACAGTCTCCAAGGTCTATCATTTAGAAATGTTCACTTTGCCTATATAAATTGTTTTCTGTGAATGAAAAGTACAATTGGCATTCAAGAGTTAAGCAACGCAGTGTGAAGTGAGTGAACATTTTTTTAGGTTGGACGTGCGAAAGGATTTCCCCATTAAGTGTTTAGAAAATGGATCTTTTTTTTTTAAACTTTGGATGTTTATCTTCAGGTACACTTTGAAACACACATACAGGAGGTTAACTCGCTCAATCCGAACAGAATATGTACCCCAGCTTGTGAATCGATTCAGGCGGTCGTGGCTTATCAAACTGCTGAAAGCAACACAGTATAACAGAGAACAGCGAGATCATGATCTATTCAGACTTCTATACATTGGGCGTGATTAAGAACATAAAGAGAGAACAATATAAGTCTGTATTCCACCAGGCTTCAACCGTGTTGGCAGGAGTGAGTCTCCTCAGGGCAGAGGCTAAATATCCGCCTTCACCAGTCTTTAGAAAATTTGCGGAATAGAGGCCGAGAGAGATTCAATAATTTAGTCTGAGCCATAGAACCAGTAAAACATCTGCAGTCTATACGAAGGATCATGGGCGGACGTAAAGGTTTCCACTGTGACAGCAGAACCAGTGGACCAGACCGTAGAAGGCACGTCTTCCTCCGTAAACTTGCCTGCGAAATGAAAAAGGACACAGGCCATGAACAGTGGGATACGTTCTCGTCTCTGCCTTCACAGTTTAACCCCTCCCCGCTGACCCCGCGACGAGAGCTGGGTTAGACCACTTTTTCCCCATTTTGACTGGTGTCCATGAAGACGCTTAGTGCACCTAAACCCCATCCTTCTCATAGTCAGCACCAAGACAAAAAAATAAAGATTTTCTTTCCCACAGACTGAAGCCGAGTGTGAGCGTCATTGATACAATCCAAGTACGGACAATGGATTGTGAGAAAGGGAGCAGAAAAGCTATCCCAGGGCTCCATGGTCCCTCTTTAACTTATACATCCTTCAAGGTACAGTTTGGGGGAAATCTGTTTAAAATGTAGGATGTTCCTTATCCCCTTTCTTTCTAGCAGCCAGTGTTTGGTTAAAGAAGATAACCTGGAAGCATCTTCACGAGAGAGGCCCGATTCCCAGATGCTCCTTCCCCACTGGCGCCGCCGCTGTTTTGTTGCGTGGAGGTCTATCTGCACCTCGTGCCACAAAATGGCACCGCCTCACAAGCCGCTGGCGCTATTTTAAATGGCGCACCCGCGGGCCAGAAGCATCTGGCGATCACTCCTGCCCTGTGAAAATGCTTGCAATGGTAGGCAGGCTGTGGAAAACGGGTCCAGGTGGGTAGGGGGGAATGGGGAATAGGCCTGGTGCGGCTTTGTTTTAATGTTTAAAATCATGGTTTTTGTGGCGGGGGGGGGGGGGGGGGGCAGGGCTGGCTGCTACTGTCTTTTTAATTTATTTTATTTAAAACGAAATGAAAACGAATAAAATGGTGTTTGTTTTTCCTTTTGTTTCATTTTAAAAATGAAATGAAAGAAAACCGGAGATTTAGTTCCCGATGAAAGCACATTCCTAGAACCTACTAGTTCCTCTTTTTCTTTCTGCTCAGCTGGAATTAGTGCAGGGATTCTGGCACCATGAACCTTGGTTCACTAGGCTGGAATTTTCCCCATATTTTAATGGACCCTTCCTCCCACTGTTCCTAACTTGGTCATTGCAGCAATGGTCTGAGGCTGGCAGTCTTTCCTTGAACAGAGTAAACATATATCACTATCAACAGTTTTTGCAGGCTCAAATAATTTAATAAATCGTTAGCGTGACCTTATTTTTGAGGGTTAGGCATTGCAAAGTCATCTGTCCCTTAGGTACCCTTTGGGATGCAAGCTCTCTGGTAGAGTTTAAGGCACAACCAGGGAGTGACCAATCAGACAATATCATGGACCCTCCTAAATTATGGCGACAATAAATTCAGGCCAGCTAGGCTGAACGCTGCTTTCATTATATTTACATCATTGTCTTCTAGTGGTTTCCATACAATCTATTTTTATGGAGAAAAAAACATTTCCTACCTATAAGAGTGTTGTGTCTGGAAATTCCGTCGTATACAACCAGAGTATATTCTTCAGCGTTCAGATTTGTTTGCAGCTGTGTGAGCTCCAATTTAACATTGTTTTTTTTTTGGAGCAATAATCCTCCATTGACACCTGCAAGCCAGTAACACACAGATAAGTAGAAATCTTAGTCTATCTAAGAACACCCTAGTATATTGGGTGCAAAGTCCGGGGTCTTGTCAAGGGCACTGTGCTATCAGTCATACACTAAAAGGTACAGTGATAATATCACAGGCTGTGGCGGTCTTAAGGGAGGGCAAACGCCTGGAGCCTCACACTTTAGGAGGTCCCATAATTTTGCAATACATTTTTTGGGGGGGCTGAAGTCTTTGCAGGGAAATGACTCTGATTGCATTTCAGCACATGAGTATTTATTAGTTCCTCCAAAGAATATTAAAGAGAATCATGAAACAACTGTAGCACATTAATATTTACCAGGGTATGTACACCTAGCTTCCTTTTTTTGTATGCGGTCTCATAATAATTATATGTGAATAGGTCTTGTTAATATTTGATATTCTTCACAACGGTCCCATAAAATATTATGATGCAAATGTTTTCAAAATATGTTGCTTCTTTTTAAATGTATATCAGGGTTATGGCAATAAAGAGCATTATTGAATGCCTACTGCTTGAGGTCCTGCTCTCCGTGAATGACCAGTGTTCGTCAGAAGGGACAGGCGATTTACTTTATTTCATTTTACAGTTCGTCTTCTCATAAAATAATGCTCAGAGGAGATGACTAGCCAAAAGGCACATAGCCACATGCATATAACTTAACAACATTCATACAAAATAAAACAATAAAGGGATAGATTTTATAATGTGCGCGCGTTTCCCAGCGCACAGACCCGGACGCGACGATCTTATAACATGTGTGCGCCGGTGCGCGCATGTTATAAAATCCATGGGCCGCGTGCACATGCACATCGGATTTTATAATCCGCGTGCGTATGTGCGGACGGCGTGCGCAAGGGGGGAACTTTCGCAATTTCTGCACGGTGACGCATTCGGGCCTTCCCCAGTTCCCTCCCAGTCCACTTCAATTAAGGAGTGGGTTGGGAGGGAACATCCCTACCCCCCTACCCTCCCTCCCTCTTCCCCTGGCACAAATTCCATGGCTTTGCTTCCCACATATGCTCAGCATGACCAGGATGAAGGAATGAAGAAGCAGTTTGTGCTCAGCAATTTTGTTTTTACCTCTTATTTTTCTGGTATCTTTACACTGCCAAGTACTTTCCCTTGAGTAGCGCTCTGCTAAACTCGAAAGTGAAGGCATAACATTTAATAGTAGGAGAAAAATCCCCTGGGATGTATCAGGCAGAAAAGTAGCACATTGGAGCCCCGAAGCTGTTAGCCATAGCCCGGGACCTTCCTGGCTGGTGCCAGCAAATCTTTCCTGCTTTCCTTTGGTACCAAGAGGCTATCAGAGAAAGAGGTCCCAACGCAAGGCGCGAGACATGTCTGTGATGAGTGACATAGGATGGAGCCTCCCCCACCCACATCAGCTGTCCCGTTGGTAGTTGCCATATCTTAATATCGTCATCGTTTATTCATGACCTGCATTTCCAACCGGAGAGCTCAAAGCACACTACAGATCGGTTATCAGTAATAGTAGACTTCCTGTTCAGGCTTAAGCACAACCCTGCCTGTATTATCAGTTGAAACACATAAAGGTTACAGAATGCAAAGAAAAAATGTAAAGTTTCTAAAATAAAATGTTCTGAACTTGGGGGAGGATAATTTTTAAAACTAAAAGTGTGCAACTGCTTTCGTGGTGTGCGTACCTGTAGCAGGGTTAACAAGCGGCACCCTGAGGGGCGTGTTGTATAATGCTGACTGCTGGAATATGTCCTACTAAGTTTGTGCCAGCACACGTCAATACGTGCTGCGAGGAGCGAGAGCAGCTCATTGCACCCACAGGATGTAGGGCAGTCAGCATAATGTGAAGGACATGAGAATGACCCACATTGGATACATGTGTGGTCTTGTGTGGAAGTGAACTACAAAGGAAAATGCAGAAACTGATAAGAGCTGATCAATGTCGTCCTACTAAGTATTGTGGGGAGATGGAAATAGAAGGAGAATGGACATTTGAAGCAAAAAAAAAAAGAAAGGAAGAAAGAGAACAGATGTTGGGCTACAGTTGGTATAGGGAAAGAAGCCAGGCCAGAATGATACATTTAGAAATGATCAATACTTGGGAAAGGAAACAGAAAAAATGTATAAAAGCCTTGAAAGATTGTGACATAGGCATGGACGAGCCTAGGGTGTCCAGCGACTTGCTGAATCTGTGCTTTTCCTTCCCAGACACATATTGTGATTGGCAATCATTTATTTCCTATAATAACAGAGGATGTGGTTAGTGCAGTTAGTGTAGTTGTGTTTAAAAAAGGATTGGAAAAGTTCTTGGAGGAGAAGTCCATTACCTGCTATTAATTAAATTGACATAGAAAATAGCCACTGCTATTACTAGCAACGGTAACATGGAATAGACTTAGTTTTTGGGTACTTGCCAGGTTCTTATGGCCTGGATTGGCCACTGTTGGAAACAGGATGCTGGGCTTGATGGACCCTTGGTCTGATCCAGTATGGCATGTTCTTATGTTCTTACTAAAATATCTCAGAGTCTCGTGTCTGGTGTATTGGGGCAAGAACCATACAGTGTTTAAGATGGGGGGAGTACAAACACACACACGCTCGAATTTTAAATGTCTGTGCACTCTTTTGTCCTGGCTCGGTCACCCACACGAACAGAAGGCATTAAGTACGTGGGATATTTTAGCATATGAACTTGGCAGTTGCTCATTTTCAAAAGGAAAATCATGTAGGCTGTTTCCCCATGAAATTAGATGCAACATGCATGGGCGAAAAAGCACCTGCATTTGGTGCGAATAACATGGGCGATGCACCCGGGATCTTGACGTATCTAATGCAAAAAGTCGGGAAAACATTTTGTCACAGCAGTTCTCTTAAATCCTTGTAGAGCATTCTTTGCCAAAGTGAACTTTAGGATGAGATTGAGAATCCATTCCAATAAAAAATGGGAGGATAACCCCCTTCCATTGGGGACCAATGATTTACTGACCATTGCCAACGCAGAAAGATTAAACCTCCTGTTAAACAATCCCTTCAACTCCCCTTCCACCCCAGAGAAACAGGTCTACCATTCATGGCGTTATCACAGTTCCTGGAGGTCCTTAATAACACTCCTCTCATCTTCCTGTGGGAAGTGGGTACAGGGTTCATGCTAACTGGTAGAGCAAGGTCATTTCCGCTTTTGTCAAGGTTACCTGAAGCCGTTCGGGTAAACAGCAGGTGATGCAGACAACTGAATATTCCCTGGGGAATGCAGTATTACCACATCTTCACAGCCAGTCGCAAAATAGACTTTGTCTAAGGAGGCTGAACTATTGGAATTGCTTTTCTTCTCCAGTGGAGCGTCTGCACAATAACAAAAATGAGATATTGAGAGTTACACTAGCTCAGACCATTGTTGTGCTGGATCATGCTGCAGTGTACATATACACACCCCTGATATAAATATGATCTCAGCAAAGGTCTCTAACAGTGTGCTACCAGGGTTCAAACAGAGTATACATGATCCTGACAACCCCATACACTGTCACCCAACATTCACAGTGATAAAGTCCATTATTGCACCTCTCCATGCAAAACAGTGTCATCCAGCATTCCCTGCATCAGTCCCTCCAATCTGGGCTAGGATGTTGTGCTTCTCACATACATTCCTTTCTCCCATTGCTAGTCTCTTTTAAGGGTTTTCTTAGTCTGAATATTGATTAGGAATTATTTTGCAAATCAAGAAACAAACCTTGTTAAAGGAAATGCTTTTTTTTTTGTCATAATTTCTCATGTGAAGAGTAGCTAAAAGTGTGTAAGAATACCCTTAAGCCCATCTAGGGTTAATCTTGTCAGTTTTAAAGTACAAAACTTGGCAAATATTCAGAAGAGAATCTACAATAAATACCATCATTAATGCCTTCTGTATCTGTAAAATCTTGAATGCATGAAGATTCTTCCTTCTTATCGTCATATATCCCAACTGCAGAGTTATTCTTCTCTAACAAGAAAGAGGACAAAGACACCACTGAAAAGTAATTCATCGGTAATGGTTGTCATAACTCCCCACATGGAGTCCCCCAGGGCTCTTCTTTATCTCCCACCCTATTTAATATATACCTCCTCCCTCTCTGCCATTTCCTCTCGTCGCTAAATTTGAAATTCTACGTATACGCAGACGATGTCCAAGTTTTGATTCCTATAACAGGCTCCTTAGACTCAGCAATCAAATCATGGGAATCTCACCTTCAAACTATTAACCATCTCCTTACCAGCCTCAACCTGGTGTTAAATACTGCTAAGACTGAACTCCTGCTTATCACCCCTGAAAATAGTCTACATTTACAACAATTGCACACTACCTCCCTCATCACTCATGCTAGAGATCTTGGAGTTATAATTGACAATCATCTGAGCTTAAAGAAGTTTATAAATTATACTATAAAGGAATGCTTCTACAAATTACAGGTGCTCAAAAAACTTAAGCCTCTCCTATATCACCATGACTTCAGGACTGTACTCCAAGCAATCCTGTTCTCTAAGGTCGATTATTGTAGCTCGATCCTGCAAGGTCTACCAGCTGTTACATTAAAACCTCTGCAACTACTCCAAAATGCAGCTGCTAGGATTTTGACCAATACTAAGCGCAGTGATCACATCACGCCTATACTAAAAGACCTACATTGGCTTCCAGTTAATTTTAGAATTATTCACAAATCCCTCACCATCATCCATAAAAACATCCACCACCAGACTCCCCTAGACCTACTACACCCTCTCAAATTACACTCTTCAGCTAGACCTTTGAGAGATGCCTATAAGGGATCCCTTCATGTTCCCTCAATCAAAATGGTACAAAGATTAACAATCAGGGACCGGGCTTTTTCAACAGCAGGCCCCACCATTTGGAATACACTACCCCCAGACCTCCGACAGGAAACCTGCCTCATAAATTTTAAAAAGAAACTGAAAACTTGGCTTTTCAGTAGAGCCTTTCCTGTCTCCTAGACTATATTCTACTAAGATATTATCCAATCAGCTGTGCTTCAATAACTAGCAGAATATCATATAATCATGTTATAATGCTAGAGTTATTCTCTTGAGGTTGGCTCCAAGCCTCTTTCCCTCTGTTATATCTCTCTACTTTGATGATCTTTCTCTTCATTTCCAATTCCAAGTTACTCACCCTTGTTATAATGTAACTTTTTTACCTTCTGCTCCCTATCTGTCTCCTCTTTTGAGGTTTGACTAGTTATTGTTAATGTACTATCGTTCTATGTAAACCGAGTTGATTTGATCTGTATCAAGAAAATCGGTATATAAAAACCCTAAATAAATAAATAAATAAATTAAGGATGTGCATTTGCATTTAAGAAAATTTCCCGTTTTTGTTTCTATTCGTTTTTACAATGGAATGAAAAAGAACAGACCACAATCTTGTGCGTTTTCCTTTGTTTCATTAAGAATAAAAAAAGGTCATTACCGCCACTAAACAAAAAAAAAATTCTCCCTCCTGGCTCCTTTCCAGCCCTCCTCCAGACCAGTTTACATTCTTGTTTCTTGAAAATTTCTAGGTGAGGCAGGAGTGATTCCCAGACATTCCTGCCCTTCTGATGGGGCCATTACAAATGGCTCTGGCACATTGAAGCTGGTGCCATTGTTCATTTTTGCTGGCTAGGCCCAGGAGTGATTTTTTTTTTTATCATCTGCAGACCCATTTTTTAAATTTCATGTTTGGTTTTTTTTTGTTTTTTTTTAAATAAATGAACAGAAACAAATGAAATGAAACAAAGAAAAATGAAATGTAATGTAAAACACAACAAAATGAAAAAAGTGTTAGTGCACAACCCTAGCTGTTAGGTGAATTCTCCTCCTCTTCACAGGGAAACCCGGGTTCAAATCCCTCTGCTGCTTCCTTGTGACCTTGGGCAAGTCACTTCATCTTCTATTGCCTCAGGTACCAACTCCAAGGTAAATTTTAAAAACCCTCCGTGTGCACAGGTTGGACTCGTGCGCGCCCCCTGAATTCTAAAGGCTGCGCGGATGCATGTGTTACCTCCCGCTGTATGCACATCTCACTTGATTTTAAAAGGGGCATGGTCTGGCCAAGAGATGTGCGTGCAAATATTTATGCGTCCTGGCCCACTGCGGCGTAACTTCTGCTATGGAGGAGGGGAAACTTAAAAAGTAAAGGAAATTAGCCATCTCTGCCAGGTTAAAGGGATCCGGGGTAACTGGGGGGCGTGCAGGCTATCAAACCAGGGGAGTTTGGAAGACCTAGCTCTTAACTGGGTGAACTGGTGGATGAACCGGTGAAACCGACAATGGCGACGTGTGCCCGTTATAAAATACCCTGACTTATGCGGCAGGATCGGGATTTGCGTGCCCATTTAAAGCTGGGCACACGTGCACGCGGCCAGGTTATTTTGTAACATGCGCGCAAGTTATAAAATGGCCACGTATCTGGACGCACACCGACGTGCACCAGTTTGAAAGTTATCGTCCTTGACTGTGAGCCCTCTGGGGACAGGGAAATACCTACAGTACCTGAATGTAATCTGCTTCAAAGTACCTGCACATAAATCAAACAAATGACAGATAAATATCACTTCCCGCACCATCAGATGCACCGTACCCAATAATGTCTCCTGTAGTCAACAATGAAACTCTGTTAGATTCACAGTGTACGTCTGAGTTCTAATGATCTCGGTTATAGCATGATTCTGACACATGAAAACAAAAAGCCAAAGGAGTTTCTATGGGATAATTGAAAAGTTCCTATGAAATAAGAACATGACATACTGGGTCAGACCAAGGGTCCATCAAGCCCAGCAACCTGTTTCCAACAGTGGCCAATCCAGGCTACAAGAACCTGGCAAGTACCCAGACATTAAATGGATCTCAAGCTATGATTGCTTATTAATTAATGGGAGCTTATGGATTTTTCCTCTAGGAACTTATCCAAATCTTTTTTTAAACCCAGTTACACTAACTGCTGCAACCACATCCTCTGGCAATGAATTCCAGAGCTTAAACTATGCACGGAGTGAAAAAGAATGTAGCAGCCCAGTTTGTGTAAGATATGCATAATTTCTCTGTTTCTTCCATACCGGCATCATTAATGTTCTGGTCAATCCAGTCGCGGAAAACAGGAACACTGGTATACACGCCAGGATGGTTGGTGGTTCCACAGCCGTAACCCCAGCTTGTGACTCCAAACACCGTATAAAGCTCTGAATCATCTCGACAAACCAAAGGACCTCCTGAATCCCCCTAGTGACAGAAGAAAACAGGTCATTGTCCGCGATGATTGTTTCTACATGTGGCCTGAAGTCATGAATCTCACCGAGCCGTGTGAGTGTATTACAGTTTCATTAATAAGGGCTGAATGTTACTCTTTTCCCCAGTGAAGCAGTGCAAAGCCCAATGGGTCATATATATATATTTTTTATTTCTTGTTTTTTTTCTACCAACAGTTTCCTCTTGCTCCTTTGTGCTTCCTGCTCAATCACTCAAAATCAGGATCTGGCACCATGCGTGTTCATTCACAACTTACAGTGATTCCCCCTTCCCCCCCCCCCCCCCCCCCACTCTTCCATTCCCCATCTCCAAAAACAGTCTCGTTTTGCATCATTTGCAACTATCCAAGGATTTTCTATCTCCCTTCCAACTCAGCCCAGCCCAGCCATTGCAGCAATAGCCCTTGGCTGGGGCCACAAACCACAGCTCCCCCTGGAACCCAGGAAACGTGGGCCTTAAGGAGCCACCATCGAGAGATGACAGATTCCACCCCTCCCCACCCCCCGCCAGGAGCTATATACATATCTGTGAATATCACAGAATAAAAGTGATTAGATATTGACCTACACAGGTCTAGTGATTTTTTTGAATTAGATTAGCAGAGGGCTGCCAATATTTTGGATCTAATTGCAAAACACAAACTAAACTGCTTTAATACTTTTTGAAAAATGTTGCCAGATTCTCAAATGCCAAGAGATATTTCTGTGCTCCTTGAGGGGTGTAAGGCTGCCACTGGCTGTTGCATATCCTGGTAATCCTGGATGCAGTCTCTCGTGCCCTCTCGTGGTGAAATTCTAATCACAGTCCTTCCAAGCAAGGTTGCTTCATTGTTTTTAACCTTTCAGCACTTTCATGTCTAATAGACGGGGCCAGATTAAGACATGCTGGGGCCCTAAGCTATGTCAAGTTTAACAGATGACATTACCAAAATAAATGTTTAACTTTACGTTTAGTACTATTTTTCTTTTTAGAGGCCCTTCATAATTTGAGGCTCTAAACTGTAGTTTATGTAGCTTGTGTCTAATTCTAGCATTTTATCTAGACAAAATTCAATTGGCATGAACTGACCGTGGTGCCACTCAGTGTCAGCCAGAGACTGCAGTGCAAAGCTATGTCAGAGCAATTGCACACCTGCACCCGAAATCTTAATGTATTTAGAGACCTGTTTTGCATGGACCAGCTGAGGGGGAACACCCGCTGCCATCAGGAAGACCTGGGATCAGATCCCAAGCCTGGGGATGCTACAGCAGCAGTGTTCCCAGCCCCTAGGGGGTGTCTCTCAGTCATCCCTCCATGACGGCATCTTATGGTCTATGTTTGTCGGGTTCTTGGGGGGAGCTGTGCTTCGTGGTCCCCAGCCAAGGTCTGTTGCTGCAATGACTGGGCTGAATTGAGAGGGGGTAAATAAATAAATGAATGAATGAATGAATGAATGAAGATCTCTGGATGGCTGCACGTTAGGACTCTGGGTGTCAGAGCTCAGAGAGGCCAGCTGCAACGGAGCTGGAAATGCAAAGCAGCAGGGAGAGCCTGCCAGGTCAAAAAATCCCAACCAAACAAAAAAATTAATTTAGCTTCTGTTGCTAATGATTCAGTGCTTTAGCGGTGAAAGTGAAGCTTGAAACATGTTAAACTTTGCTGTAGGAGATTAGCTTTGATACTACTGAGTCATATTTGAGCTCGTCTCTGCTCCTTGACCAGATAGAGCCCCACAGGAAGTACATGCCAACCTCAGGCCCTGCTGGGGAGCGAAGGCCGGCACTATCTGATGTACATAATTGCTTTCAGTGTGCTTCGTACGTTTTATATCCTCGGCGTGCTCTACACAGCAGACAGCAATACTGCACACTCCCAAAACCCCTCATCAATTCTGCTCAAGTGCTGCCTTAAAAAGGCATCTGACATACAGATCTGAGGCTCGCACCTCCCTGCATGAATGTGGTAAAACCAGGACTAGCTCAGCACATCCCTTCTGCCAAGGAGCTATCTGGCCACCCTATCTATTGCTGCTCTCACCCAGATTAAGGGCTTTAGAGTTTTCAATAACAACTCTAAAGTCATTTGGAGCTTGGTTATTTTTCTTTTTATTGATATTTTTGAGGCTGCTGCTTCTTGGAAACCTTGCAGATATTCTTTGGACAGACTCCCAGAAGAAATGCAATTGCAAACCTTTCTAACGTCTGAGCTTGCGGAAACTGTCCCTAGTTTATTTTATTTTATTTAGGTGGCATTCGTCTTTATTTGCTGGTATCCTCTTTTGAAGTATAAAGCACCTTCTCTATCTCTCAGAATGACTTTTTGCTTTTATTAAAACTACAGTACTTCTAATATAATTTTCCATTCACTACAATAAAAAAGGAAAACATTACAGCTTTATCTGAACAGTCTTTCTCCTCTTCTAGTACAATTTGTGCAAGAACACAACAGCATTTTGAGGGCCATTTTCAAGCAGCCTGCATAGGCTAAAATCTGCAGGTGCTTTTTACAGGCAGACTTTTCAAAGCCGATTTATGTGCATCAAAACCTGCAGGTGTGCAGAACCCCGTGCCTGCCTACTCTTGCATTTCCTCAGGAGCCAGTATAACTTAACTGGTTACATCTGGATTTACAGGCAGCTGTTTGTAATCACAGGTATGCAGATAAACCCCAATCCCACCCCATCACTGCTCCCCAGAATACGTATTTAGCATGCACATAACAGTACATGCAAATTTGTGTTTCCGTAGGCACTTTTATGTGCATGCCCACCAGGACTGGTTTCAAAAAGCCACTTGCATGCATAATATAAGCAATGCATGCAAATGCTTTGAAAACTGCTCCCTTAAAGACAAAAAATCCCCAGACACTCACACCCCCCCACAAACCTATTTCCCCATTGATATTTGCATTTCCTGTTGCAGCCATAATGCTCAGTCCTTTCTGACCCTAGCACAAGGAGAGTGAGTGTGAGAGGTAGAAACATAGAAATGACGGCAGAAGAAGACCAAACGGCCCACCAGTCTGCCCAGCAAGCTTCCACACATTTTTTTCTCATACTTGTGTTACTCTTGGCCCTTATTAGTAACTTTTTGGTTCTAGGTACTTCCACTTTAGACAGATTATTTTTGTATTTAAGATAATTGAATTATGAATGTATATGAAAGATGCTTGAACGGACAGTAGCTATGGCTGAAGCCTCGATGACAAACGAAACTTGTGTTAATTCAACTCCATTTTGAGTCTGTTACCATGTGTCCGCACATTTTTCAGAAGAAAACCAAAATTGTTTCGTTGTGCCTGGCTACATCATAATTCCTGACTTGTAGGTTTATATTTAGTATTGAATATGTGACCCATCCTATGGTCATCTTATATTTATTTCTAGAGGCAAATTGAAAATGAGCCAGCAGATTTCTTCTAATCAGGTGAAATTTTATGGGCATGAAGATGTTTCAGCTGTCACAGACTGGTTTTTTTGAAAAGCTATGAAGACATTTTCTCACAAAGAATTAAATCTTGTTTTAATTTTGAGATAAAGAATTTTGGGACTTTTAATGAGAAGCGTCTTAGTAGCAAATTTTACAATGGTAAAGCACAGAGTGCAGATGGCACATTTTCATCAAGGGACCCTACTTACTGTGCAAGTGTCCATGCCATCCTGGATTGGAAATCCAGCACAAATCATCCTCTCTGTGATTCCTCCAGGGTGCTCTGGGTAGTGGTTTTTACAGGCTTCATGGGTGAGCACAGGGACCTCAAGCTGCTGAAGTTTATTAGAATGCGTTCCACCTGACAAGAAAGGACACTGAAAGTCAAACATGACAATGGGTTCTGAATACCATAAGCTCGGAATCACCGTGTTGTTCTTAAATTGGGATGTTCTTAAATTGGTTTTCTTTATTTAAAAAAAAAAAAAAAAGATCAGTTATATGGATTATTTATATGCATCTTTTTTTTAAATCTAATATGTACAATTATAAGCGTCACAAATCTTGCATAACCCATTTAAATCATGCAGTCAGTGTCTCATTTGTGAGGGGAATTGCTCAAGAAACCTTCCAGTGATTTTCAGATCAATATAGAAGATGCAGAGGAGAGGAGTCTGGATTGAAATGGCATCATTCATGGCACATGATGGATGGGTAGCACCGTCACTGTTCAGAGGACCATGACAGAGTCATTTCAACAAGGATGACAGGGACAGAACTTACACAGTGACTTATCTTCTTATCCCTCTCAGATTTATACATACATTTTAGATTTTCTAGAAAGCTCCTTCCGAGTTAATGGCACTTCTGTTTTAGAAACACAGTGCTGGTGAATGTGAGATGACAAGGTCTCATTGGCTATGAAGTCTGATGTGCTGGAAGCCACGCACATCTTTGCAAGCCCAGTGGAAAATGTAAGAGAGTTTTAATTCCAGTACTGGGATGACTTGGGAAAAAAAAAAAAAAAAAGTTGACATATCATTGAATATCCTATGCTTGCCAATTCAAATACGGTACTTTTATATAATGTTAGCCTGTTACAGCTGTTTGTTCTGTCACCAATGGAAAGTAAGAATTTGGTCTGAAAACAAAACAGTATCCTTTCCTTATGAAGGCATCCTGTTGCTGGAATTAAAAGCATTTTCAATTCCTTCTAATGTTTTCGGTTTCCCACCTTGCCAGAAAGACGCGAGCGGGCAGCGAAACAGAGATATTGCATGGGTGCCTGGGGCTTGCAGTGAGAGAGTCTCTTTACATGGGGCCTGAGTTATATGTTCAAAAGAGTAATTTGGAATTTCTGTTAATATCTAGAAAGCCTGAAATGTATTCACAAGGGTGAGAGGGGGACTGGGACAGAATTTAATCAGGTAAGAAATATAATATACATTTAATTTTATGCCACAGAAAGTATGGAGTTCTGTTGGTCCCAAGGTAGATTAGATCGGACACTTGAAAGAGCTTTTGAACATTTGTGACCTCTTTCACTTGACCGCTGTGTTAAGGATACAGTGTGCGAGACTAGTTTCCCGAGCCATATGCAGTTTATTAGGGAGACTCCAGCACGCATGTCTCCGGTGGTCGATATACCTTAGTATTAAATGAGAAACAAAAAAAACCAAAACAAAAAACTTAAATGGCCTCCCCATACTCCCCCAGGACTAAGCTTAGCCCTTCTGTAGAGGTCTCTGATGTAGAAAGGGGACACAGTGATCCCCTGTTGCTCCTGCCTCTCTGGCTCCCTCCCCCCCCCCGCCCCCCATCTGGGTTTTTTAAAATTATTATTTCATCACCTTTTTTTTTTTTTTTTTTTAATTAATTTAAAAATGAATGCACACCCCTAGAATTTATAACATTTGATATTTCTTGCTGGACACTTCCACTATTTCAGAAACCAGCGATATTATTTCAGAAAATAAAATCTGACAATAATTCCCAGAAGGAAAACAGGCAGATAGCGATATCTAACCCATTGCAACCCCTCTTCCAAATATTTAAATTGAAATTACTGCATTTTTTTCTGTTGAAACTGCAAGATTTGCAGGAAGAGACATAGAACAGGATAGCAGCAGGCTGGGGGTCATGCTGGCTGTGGTATTCATGGAGCTGCCTACCTAGTTCCTGAGCACCCCATCCTGTGACTATGCACACGCTAGATGGCTCCAGCACATTGCCATTAGGGGGAAGACACGCAGGCCGCACGTAAGCATCGAACTGGAAGGGTTCACTCAGCTGCAGAAGGGCAATGTCGTGCTCCATTGTGGTCATATTCATTGCTGGATGGAGAATAATTTGCTTCACAGATCTTCTCTAGGAAGAGAAAAAAAAATGACCTGAAACTGGAGTCCATCTCCCCCCCCCTCCCCCCTTTACGGACATTCCTAGAGACGCTGAGAGGTATTTTGTTTCATTTATCACAAACAAAACACCCCCTTTTAAACTCATTTAGTAATGATGCATGCATGGGGAGGGCAAGTTTGAAAGAGGTCAAAGGCTTGTCCGGATAAATTCCGAAGTTAGCCAGACAAAAGCTGAGATCTGAATATCCCTCTGCACTCTGGCTATGCTTTTTCTAAGCAACTCATTGCCCGCACGAAACTTACTTGGGTGAAACGAGACGCAGCTGGGGGTGTTCCCGAGGCGTGGTTCCACTTTGTCTGGACGGTGCTGATGGTCAGATATAGCCAGGCTGGAAGAATCCCTGACCTAAAGCTATCTCAATAGTTTTATCAAGTATACGCAACAGAATCCCTATCCAGCTATGTTCCACTGAATATCCAGAATCTTTGCCACTTGCTGGCTAACTCAATAGGGCAAGGGTGGCCAACTCCGACCCTTGAGAGCCACAAACAGGCCAGGTTTTCAGGAGATCCACAATGAATATGCATGAGATAGATCTGCATGCACGGCCTCCATTGTATGAAAATCTCTCTCATCCATATTCATTCAGACAGCAACCAACTAAGACACTAAATTAAGGTTGCCATGTGATCCAAATCAACCCTGTCAGGATGACCCAGTTCTGAGTTTGCCTCACTGGGTCTATGGACCTGTACGCCCCCTTTTCCTAGACTGACCTGCGTCAATTGGCAATGCCAGACTTGCCTTTCACCTCACCTGAGCTGCCAGCCCAATTGCAAGCTGCCCCCCGCTGCACCTGGGAAGGGGAGGCAGTGTCTGGAAACGAGATGGCACAAATCTTCATTATTTCATCTCCCTCGTCATGACAACAGTCCTCAGAACGTGGTTACGGACCACAGCTCGCTCCAGAGCCTGGTGCCTGTGTGCCCTGAATCCCACCCATAGAAGGCCCTGCTGTGTAATGATAGAGAAGATTTGCTCCCCCCAGGAGTTGTAACGCCTCCTCCGCCCGACTGGATGAGCAGCTCTGGGAATCGAACCCCGGGGACCTGCGTGGCAGATGTGCCACGTGTCATCTTTCCTAGGTTTAAAATCAAAAACAGTATCTGGCCACGGGAGGCACTGCCGGATGAACCGTGGATTATTAAGCCCTGGAACATGAGACTAAAGCACAAACTATTTATTATTCAGTAATAAAATGGATTTGCTTTCTTCGTCATACCTGGTGGTGATCTACTGCTCTAAAATCATGTATCCCAGCAATTACAAGCCACAAATCATTAAACTTTTCCCTGAGAAAGAAAGAGAGAAAAAAATCTCAGGGAAACATTTCAAACGTTTTCCAAACATTATTTCATAGGATGTGTGTTTACAGCAGAGTCCCAGCCACCCCCACTGGCTGTTTTTCTTATTCAGATTCTTAGAGGCCTCATTGCCTTCCTCAATTAATCTCACCTCTAATCCATCCGGTTTAGTTCTTCCTAAGCAAGACCTAATTGTTTAAAGTCAAAGCTTCTTATTTGTTTTGGGGTTTTTTGTTTTTTTTGTTTGTGTGTCTTGTCTATCTGTCTTGACTAGATTGTAAGCTCCAGGGAGTAGGGACTGCCTATTACATGACTGCATAAGGCACTGTGCACACCTTTTAGTGCTATATAAATGGCAAGAATAATAATAGTAAAAATAATCACCCACAGCGAAGAAGGGTGACGTGTGTTGCATTAAGAGAAACCATAACAAATGAACATATTTATAATCGCTAAAGATCCCTTTGTATTCACAGCCTTAGTATGCAGGTGTCTTAGATTCACGAAGCTGTCTTAGATTCCCGCTGGGAAAAGGTAATTTTTGGAGGGGAGCAAACTGAAAAGTGACATTTTCAGTTGAGAGAGGTGCTCACTCTGATTATCTATAGGATTATGTACTATCTGTGCCTTACTATTAACTTGCAGCCTACTAATGTAATACCTCTCTCGACATGTTGCCTGCAGGTTTGTATAAATGGCATTGTCCTTGTGATTATAAGGGTTGGTTCATGTAACTGGCCACCAATAAACGCCAGGGGATCAATGAATTCGAGCGAGCAAGCTGTACGGAAAGCTGTTTTAATGCCTTGCTTCAGTTCTCTTGTCATATTTCGCCACGGCTTACCCAGCTTTGGGGATGCCTTGCTGTTGCCATAAAGACCGCCCCTAGGATTGTACCCGGCCTTCCACCTTTCTTCCTACCTGTCAGTGAAGCAGTGGGCAGCCGTCAGGACCCAGTCTTTATGAATGATCGTTCCTCCGCAGACGTGTTCAGCAGCCAGCTGCAGGCTGACCTGCCAAGGCCAAGAGTAAGGGACAGCTTCTTCACCTCCGACTATGCGGCTAAAGAGAAACCTGGATGGAACCGAAGCAGCTCCGCAGATTTCATCTGCGGCAGAGGAAGCAGAAGAGCCGGAGTACAACTCCAGGAAAATGTGCTCTTTGGATACTTTATGTTTATAGTTTAATATTCTGTGCAGTGCTTAACAAAAAGTTACCAGCGGCACCAGCCAGGCCACCTGCTAACATTTCTCATCCCAAGGGTGCTCTCCTGTAGAGCTGGAGAATGTGAGACCGTACAGCCAGGGAGGGAACCTTGGGGTCAAGATGGTGGTTTTAGTGAATGCATACCGTATATAATGGTATAAAAGGCAAAGGGCGTGGCTCCTTATCTCAGGAATAAGTAAATATTACTAAATGACGTGCATACAGCATGGTGTATACTCGGCTTATATTAAGGATCACCCGAGTCAGACAAGGGCATAGAGGAATTCCTGCTAGGAGCAGCGATGAACGGTTTATCTATCGTCAGCTGGATCTCTGCTCCAGTGGATGAGAAGCTTGCTTTGTCTTCACAAAATAATGTAACAAGGGGTTCCCGAGAGCCCATATCACTGGGAAAGTCTGCAAACTCTCTTAGCTCTGCTTGGTCTCATATCAGAATGGCCCGTGGTATCTGAGAGTCTTAAAGTATCAGGCGGTGGCACCTACAAGGCTGAAATGGCATTTCTGCAAACAGTAATGGCAGAGAGAGGCAGCTTTTCAGAACCCTAATGTAGCACATCTGTGGCATAAATAGGACCCTGGCGTACCATCATGTCTCATACATCAACCACTAGCAGCCCTGAAGAATCATCATATGCTGACTCACCAAAACTGGCTACATCGTACATCGTGGTGTTTAGATTTTCAGGCTGCTCTTCCTTGTCTTCTGGGCTTGAGAGCTTTAAATCTAGTGTTTGGAAAAAAAACAAACTACATCAAAAGGAAGCTTGCCATCAGTGATTCCTCATTACCTACTGCTCTCTAGATTAAATCTTCATGTGCTTTTAGTAATAAGAAGGAGGGATTCATAGGATGTTTTTAAATGATAGAGTACAGAGCTTGCATCAGAAAAGCAGGCAGTCCACTTCCATATCTTTGCCCTAAAATAGCAGGATAATTAAGTGCGCCAGAAATATCTTTACCTGCTTTACTGATGAATGTGAACGAGGCCCGAAATCCTCTGTAGGTTTCGCTGTCGTCCGAGTGGAAGATTATCTGCATCACGCTGGAGAAGCTCAGAAACGGAGCGGGCACAGTGAGGCCACAAGCTTTAGCTGAACAGAAAACAAATATTCAAACGGAAAGAGTCAGTAGAGAGAAGCGCCAGCGTTCCCTCCACGCGCTGGATGGGAAAACCATTTCTGCTGGCTCGCGCTTCCAGTGTTGCTGACACATCAATGGAGAAAGTTTGGCCCCGGTAGCGCCCTGGCAGCGTCCTGCAAGCCTGACAAATGGCCGAGATTTAAAAAAGGTACCAAGAGGGTGGGAGAGAGGCATAGGAGGGAGGATTCTTGCAAATTTCGGTGGAAGCGGGAAGCGGGCCAGGAGGGATGCGAAGCCTGACCCCTAATTCTTGAAGTAAAATGATATCAGAGGGGCGGGGAAGGCTTGGTCCGGCAAAGTTCTGGTTATCCAGCTCAGGTGGAAGGACCACAAGGCCCAGGAGGAACGTTATAAAAAAAAAAAAAAAAGTTTTAATGCAAGCATGGCCACTTAACTGGCTGCTGTATTCTTTTGAATACTCCCGTTTTAAGTATAAAGTGATCCTGTTACTTCAGGCTGGATCACATTAGATCTAATCTGAGGCAGCTCTAAAGTTATCCAAATAAAGCTGAACATGTTAGCCAGATAACACAGGTCCAGCCTGGAATGCTATCTGGCATGTAGCCAGAAAACTCGTGTGTTACTCGGCTAAACAGCTCTGAATATTGACCCTTTCATTCTTTGCTGGCTTTGATACCTTTTATCGGCCCTGCATAAGACTTATCTAGACATTGAACCAGCCGAGCTTTCAAAACCAGAAGAAGAAGACACAGATAAGGAGCAGCTGGATACTTCTTGACCTTGGCCACAGTCAGGGACAAAGATGCTGGGCTTGACGGACCCATGGTCTGACCCCAGATGGCGTTTCACATGTTCTTATGTCTCAAAGGCTCATGTGTAGAAAGGTCTTTGTATAATTCTTAAGCTGGTCCAGTAGGCCTGCAGAGAATCCAGTTGGTTCTGGAGCAGTTTCTTTGTTTTTGGTAAGTCTTGGCATGAGTTTAAGCAGGGCTTACGAATCTATAGGAGAGGGGTAGTTCTTTCTTGTACCGTACGTCATCCTGGCAAATAACCTCTCCAATAATCTTACAGTCAAAGTTTGAAGCGGAAAACACTTACCAATTTCGTCTTCTCTTTCCAGATCCTCATAGGCCGCCACGTAGTCATAAGAACAGTTTTCACTTTCCTCTAGTTCAAAATCTTCAAACGTGAGCTGCAAAACAGTTTTAAAAAGAGAGCTCAGATCACAGGTGGGTGGGTGCAGCTGTTCTGAAAGTAGCGGAGCCTTTAGCTGCAGTGGGATGTGTCTCCATCACAAGACCTCCAAGAGTTGGATTATGTTTTGAAAATGTCTTCTTCAATAATCGCACACATGAAATTCTGCATGCCATTAATCTGAAAATGCAAGTGGATAGATAACGTGCTTGCTGAATCTATCGTAACTCTACACAGAACTATTCATTTAAAGCTTTTGTACTTAAGAGAGGGTCATTTTCTATCAGCCTGCAGAAATTTGTGGGCTCTTAGGTGCAGAACTTGCACCAATCTTTTTTTAAAGGGAACGTAAGCGCGTAAAACTGGCTTTGACATCATCCCATAAAGACTTCCCACGCAAGTGATGCCTGCAAATTTGTGCGGGAAGTTTTTCCCAGAAATTTAAACGGACACACTTTAAAAAAATTGGAACACACACACACATAAACGCTAACCCCTCCCCCACTCCCCAGAGCATCCTCTGGAACGCCCTCAGCTCCAAGCAGGAAATAGCTTTACGTGCACAGAACTGGCCGATTCCGTCACAAGCCATTTACACATGGAGGCTTCCATGTCACACGCAGAAATGGCTTCAAAAATTACCCCTAGGGGGGGCAATTTTCAAACTGCCCACATTCCTGCAGCGGGCTTTGTACCTGTGGCCTTTGCACCGATTTTTCAGAGGAGATCACCCGCAGAGATTTGCGCCGGTGTTTTCTGTGGATGCTTGGTTTGCCCCAAAACTACGGGTGCATTTTGCTTTCCCAACCTAACCCTGGCCCAGTAATATCTCCATGCCCATACGTCTACCAGCAGAGAGACAAGGGATTCACATGGGTAAAATGCTCCTTACTCATGGAAACTCCTTTCAGAACTGCCCTGATAAGGTAAGAGTCATTAATAGTCCAAATGCAGAATTGCATCTTCCCATTGGGAGAGGTGGCTTAGGGACTGCAAACTACTTGGGTATTTCAGAATGTTTGGGCTGATTCTAAACAACGTTCATTCGCATTCAGCAGGGTTCATTAAAAAGAGAGCTGTCGAGGATGCTGCAAGAAGAAATAAAATTGTGCTACTCTAGGGTTCTTTTTAGGTTTATTTTGGTGGTGCTCTATACTGCATTTCTTAGCCTTTTTGCTAGTTTTCTGTTTTTTTTATAGTGATTTGAAATCAAATTTGAAGCTGTTACAACAGGACTTGCCAAACCTGTCCTGGTCATCCCCACAGCCAAATCGGGTTTCAAGATATCCACCAGGAATATGCATGGGGTTCATTGGCAGCTTCCAGGTCTCTTAACGCATGCTGATTTATCGCATGAATATTAGCTGCGGATAACCTGCAAACTGACTGCGTAGCCAGGATGGGCGTGGGCTGCGGCGTGCCGCACTCTGACCCCCGACCTTCATGTACCATTTCACAGTGTCAGCGAAGCTCAGCAGGGATGGATCAGGGCTGGGGGGGGGGGGGTGGTCAATTTTCACATCCTTTGCTGCTGCACCACCAAGGCAGGCAAAGGCAAAACTTAAAAAACAAAGCTTATTAAAGTCACCCGATCACTGGATGTATCTGAATGGAGAAATACATTTAATTACAGTTTTGTGCACGTTCTCCGTAACGCGGGCCATTTTATAACAATGAAGGAAGTGCTGGGGACTTGCAAGCCCAGACTTTAGCCAGCAAAGCAAATGGATGCACATAAGGGCGTTGGTCTGGTACGCGCGTAGATTAACCCCCGGAGAGTCAACGCTCCTCTTTGGAGGGCGTAAGATTGATACTTTTTAAAGCCAGGAAGGACATGCATACGTTGCAGAACAAGCCTCTGCCGTTCACTTTAAAGGCATGCAGGTAACCGGGCCACGCGTGGACTTTTATGCGACCAAAACCAGGTTTTAGGGGCATGAATGGCTTTGAAAATCCAAGAGGAGCAGACCCTCTAGATGTCTCTTTGAAGTCTTATTTTCCTGTCACATTTACACGTACCCTAGAAGGAAGGCAGGAAAGAGGAGAGATGCTAGAGACCTTTAAATACCGCCAAGGTATCAATGTACGGGAGGTGGGCTCCTGGAGGCGGCTCTGGAACGAGGGTGACAGGCGGGAGACTCAGGAGTAATCTAAGGAAATATTTATTTCCAAAAAGGGTGGTGGATGCATGGAACGGCTCCCAGTGGAGGTGGTGGAGACAAGGACTAGATCTGAATTCAAGAAAGCACCGGACAAGCACAGGCAGTGGCGTGGGGTGGGGTGCGGGCCAAGACCCCCGGGGCACCAGGCTGTAGAGGGTGCCCAGGGATCCTGACCCACCCAGCGAAGAAGAGGACCTCGGCTGCCGGGGAATGCCATCCCACCCGGTGGCAGACATGGACGGATCGGTCTAATGGGGCTTCGGGCCAGCCGATCCAGAAATCACATGGTTAGTGTTGGTCACAATTGCCCCATACTTGTGGGGCCGCTGCGAGTAATACCTCCTCCTTCCAGCTTTGTTGCTTCCATAGCCTGAGCCGCCTCTGAGAATCTCCCACGACAGCTCCTCTCTCGACCCCCCCCCCCCCCCCCACCTTCAGTTGCCTCTCTCCCTGCCAGAGGCGGGTGATAGGCCTCCCGCAGCTACCTCAACACTGGCTCCATGCTTTCTCCCCTCTGCTGTGGTCCTTGGGCCTCCCTTGTCCTCAGCTAAAAAAAAAAAAAAGGCTGTCGAGGCCTTGCAGCGGGCCCCTTTCTACAGCTCATCCCATAGCCACAGGCAAGCCAGGCAGTCCACCAGAACCCTGTTATCCCAGGGCTGTGCCTGCATCCCACTAAGTACCAACCAATGTGAGTGAAAATGTTTTAAAAAAAGGTTCATCACAGCAGCTGCTGCCCCTTCTGATCCAGCCGCCACTCTTCCTCATTATTTGGGAGGGGGCTTCGGGAGTAGGGGTTGGAATGCTTGATAGGTCTGGATATTAAATTTGGAGGACGGGAGGGTGTGAGAAAACGGCCCCAGGCCCCTTGACCTTATTTTGGTTTGTACTGTATTTCTGGATAACGTTAGGCTTGCTCTGAAGCAGGTCTCAAGTTATCCAGATAACCTAGCTGGATATACTCGATATTTGCCTAGGTTAGTTGAATAACTGAAGCCCTCCCTGAAAACGCCCCTTTTTATCCGGCTAAATTGTAGCTGGATAAGTATCTGAATATGCAACATTTGCCGTTTAAATGGATAACGTTTGAGCTATCCGTCTAAACGTTTTTTTGAATATGGACCTCATAACTGATAACAGACCTGGTGATGGGATCATGTGGTCTTTATCTGGTCTTACACGGAGCTTCCATTTAAATTACGGTTCCACCATCGGTATTACAATCCACGGACTCCAGACTGAGGAGGCGGCTCCATTAGTCTGCCCAGCGTACCTTCACTATGTAATCTGCTGGTGCATGGATCAGCCAGCGACAGTCGGCCGAATTGTTGTAGCTCTCAGGGTAGTGCAAGGTTTGTATCAATCCTTCCTCAAAAAGAACCGCTACAGATCCACAGCCAGAATCTAGAAAGGCAGGAAGCACAATTTTTGGGGACTTAGTCCAGCTTTCAAATTGTTAACCTTGGTCTTTCCAGGGGAAAAAATATTTTCATTTCAGAAGAGGGTGACACATTTTTTATGCCGACGGATTGCACGAGGGTTTGCCGGTACTTTGTAATGATGCACGTAACAACTGACACCCCCTTAACCCTCTGACTGCTACAGCTAAAGCATTTTACCAGTAGGAAATTCCAAGTCTCAGGAATCAAATGGCTTAGAAGGCTATTGCAGCTACCACAAATTGGATTTGGTTTGATTTATTAACTGGATATACCTCACTTTATTCAAAATATCAGAGCTGCTATTTGATCAAATAACATAGAAACATAGAAACATAGAAATGACGGCAGAAGAAGACCAAATGGCCCATCCAGTCTGCCCAGCAAGCTTCCCTCATTTCTTCTCTCATACTTATCTGTTTCTCTTAGCTCTTGGTTCTAATTCCCTTCCACCCCCACCATTAATGTAGAGAGCGGTGATGGAGCTGCATCCAAGTGAAATATCTAGCTTGAGTAGTTAGAGGTAGTAGGGGTAGTAACCGCCGCAATAAGCAAGCTACACCCATGCTTATTTGTTTTTACCCAGATTATGTTATACAGCCCTTATTGGTTGTTTATCTTCTCCCCTGCCGTTGAAGCAGGGAGCTATGCTGGATATGCGTGAGGTATCAGTTTTTTTCTTCTCCCCTGCCGTTGAAGCAGAGAGCTATGCTGGATATGCATTGAAAGTGAAGTATCAGGCACATTTGGTTTGGGGTAGTAACCCCCGTAACAAGCCAGCTACTCCCCGCTTTGTGAGTGTGAATCCTTTTTTCTTCTCCCCTGTCATTTAAGCAGAGAGCTCTGCTGGATGTGTGAAGTAACAGTTTTTCTTTTCCCCTGCTGTTGAAGCAGAGAACTATGCTGGATATGCATTGAAGTGAAGTATAAGAATGGAGTGATCAAGCTAGTTGAAAGGCATCAGGAATAGAGGAAGGTGGAGGTAGTAATTTGGATATTTGGTTTGGGGTAGTAACCGCCGTAACAAGCCAGCTACTCCCGTCTTTGAGAGTGCAAATCCTTTTTTCCACATTTCCTCTTGCTGTTGAAGCTTAGAGTGATGTTGGAGTCACAGTAACCATGTGTATGTTTATTGAATAAGGGTATTGTCTCCAGGCAGTAGCCATCATTCTGGCGAGTCACCCACTCTTCATTGGCGGCCTCTTGACTTTATGGATCCACAGTGTTTATCCCACACCCCTTTGAAGTCCTTCACAGTTCTGGTCTTCACCACTTCCTCCGGAAGGGCATTCCAGGCATCCACCACCCTCTCCGTGAAGAAATACTTCCTGACATTGGTTCTGAATCTTCCTCCCTGGAGCTTCAAATCGTGACCCCTGGTTCTGCTGATTTTTTTTCTTATGGTAAAGGTTTGTCGTTGCCTTTGGATCATTAAAACCTTTCAAGTATCTGAAAGTCTGTATCATATCACCTCTGCTCCTCCTTTCCTCCAGGGTGTACATATTTAGATTCTTCAATCTCTCCTCGTACGTCATGCGATGAAGATCCTCCACCTTCCTGGTCGCCCTTCTCTGTACCGCTTCCATCTTGTCTTTGTCTTTTTGTAGATACGGTCTCCAGAACTGAACACAGTACTCCAGGTGAGGCCTCACCAAGGACCTGTACAAGGGAATAATCACTTCCCTTTTCTTACTCGATATTCCTCTCTCTATGCAGCCCAGCATTCTTCTGGCTTTTGCTATCGCCTTGTCGCATTGTTTCGCAGACTTCATATCATTAGACACTATCACCCCAAGGTCCCTCTCCTGCTCCGTGCACGTCAGCCTTTCCTCCCCCATCGAATACAGTTCATTCGGATTTCCGCTCCCCATATGCATGACTTTGCACTTCTTGGCATTGAATCTCAGCTGCCATATCTTCGACCACTCTTCCAGTTTCCTTAGATCCTGTCTCATTCTCTCCACTCCTTCCGGCGTGTCCACTCTGTTGCAGATCTTAGTGTCATCCGCAAAAAGACAAACCTTACCTTCTATCCCGTCCGCAATGTCGCTCACAAAGATATTGAACAGGACCGGTCCCAACACCGATCCTTGCGGTACAACCACTTAAAAACCGCTCTCCTCTTCAGAGAAGGTTCCGTTTACCGTCACACATTGTCTTCTGTCCGTCAACCAATTTGCAATCCAGGTCACCACCTTGTCACTCACTCCCAAGCTTCTCGTTTTATTCACCAGTCTCCTGTGCGGAACCGTATCAAAAGCTTTGCTGAAATCCAAGTATATGACATCGAGCGCTCTTCCTTGGTCCAATTCCTTGGTTACCCAGTCAAAAAAGTCAATCAGATTGTCTGACAGGATCTTCCCCTGGTGAATCCATGTTGCCTCTGGTCCATCAATTCTCCGGACTGTAGATAGTTCACTATTCTCTCTTTCAGCAGAGACTCCATTACTTTTCCCACCACCGAAGTGAGGCTAACCGGCCTGTAGTTGCCAGCCTCCTCCCTGTTCCCACTCTTGTGAAGCGGGACCACCACCGCTCTTCTCCAGTCTCTCGGCACCACTCCCGTTTCTAGGGATCTATTGAACAGGTCACACAGCGGACCCGCCAGAACATCTCTGAGCTCCCTCAATATCCTTGGATGAATCCCATCAGGCCCCATGGCTTTGTCCACTTTCAGGTTCTTTAGCTCTTCCCACACATTTTCTACTGTAAAAGGATTTTCATCTATTCCACTTCCCTCCAGTTTCTTGTTGTGTAGAGATGGTCCTTCTCCAGGGTCTTCTTTAGTGAACACAGAGCTGAAGTATTCGTTTAATATTTCTGCCATTTCTTCGTCTGTCTCCACACATTGATCATTACCACCTTTCAATTTCACTATACCACTTTGGACCTTTCTCTTTTCGCTGATGTATCTGAAAAATGTTTTGTCACCATTTTTTATCTCCTTGGCAATCCTTCTAAAAGCAGTGATTGACATCAGGTACCGAATGACTCCAGGTCATCAGGGACAGCGAGGCACACTCCAGGTTTTGCCTCAGAGCACCTGTAGACTTATAACAGAGCTTCCCAAACATGTCCTGGGCACCCCACAGTCAGCCACGTTTCCAGGATATCCACAAAGAATATGCATGAGATATGTTTATGTAAATTTATCTCATGCATAGTTATAGTGGATATCCTAAAATCCGGACCGGCTGTAAGGGTCCCCAGGACAGGTTTGGGAAGCCCTGACTTATAATTTCAATTTGGCTATAGTCGACAGATGCAAGAGGACAAAACCAGGAATGACTCAACCTTTGAGTAATTTGGTAACTCTAGACCAGCGAGTCATGAAATGGGAAATGACATTTCTAATCCTCCCCATGTCGTCCCCAAGAAAGACTCAGAGAAATAATTCAAGAATACAGGCAAGCAAAGATGTGACCAGTGATAAACTTTGAAAACCATGGGGATTGTCCTTTACTTCCAGTCTGAAAGGGCCTTATGTCAGAGCAACGGCAGCAGGTTAAGGATTCTTCATCCACCATCTTATCCTGCATGTCAAAAGGATCCTATTAAACCAGTCCTCGACAATATACAAATCAAATGCTCCATCTAATGGCAACCCCAGGAGGACTCAGTGCCAACAAATAAACCCTCTTTATCAGAAAAGGTAAGCTAATGAAAAACGAGACCATACCAGGAAGATTATTCGGAGCAAGAGCTCTGTAGGTCATTGAGAAACCAGTCCGGGGCTTTTGAAAATCAGAAAGAAACTTCAGTATTAATCTGTTGGAGGTAACCAAAACAGGCAGTGGGTGGACATCACCACAGAACTTCCCTGCAAAGAAGTGATGGACAGAAAACAGCATTCTTTAATGATTTGGAAAGTTATTCTCTTTCTTGGTATAGCAAGTTTAGAGGCAAATTAGTTTAAACTGAGGACAATAAAAAAACAAAACAAACGAGACTGCATAAATAATAAATAAATAATAATAACAATAACGAGATTGCAGATCACACTACTTAAGGATGTGTGGGTGTGTTATGTGTGCTCCTGCTTGAGGATGTGCGGGTGTGTTATGTGTGCTCCTGCTTGAGGATGTGTGGGTGTGTTATGTGTGCTCCTGCTTGAGGATGTGTGGGTGTGCTTATGTTGCCAGAAGGGATTTCTCGTAATTGTTTTAGAGCTAAATCCACACTCATGCATTTCAGTCCAAACAACATGGGCTAGGAAACCAAACAGGAAATAACCAGGATGAGGAAGTGAATTCGTGCATTAACCAGATGAATCCCTGGAATGCACTGAGCATTACGGGCCTGCCTGATGGCCCAGTGTTAGGTACATGCAGGGCGATGCAATATCCGTGCGCTCATGACCGAGTGCCTGCCTACCACTCCTGGGCACGCGATGCAATAGGCAAATGAGCCGCTGCGTTCAAAAGGAGCGTGCTAAAGGAAACCGTGCATCCCTAGTGCTTCCTCGGCATCGCTCACACAAGAGAAGTGGCTATATACTGGTTTTAAAAATGGACCCTTGGTTTTATGAGCATCTGTTTTCCTAACCCGTGCACAGGAAAATGAATGCTTGTAAATAGAGTCATTCTATGTGGGGCCGCCAGATTAACCGGAAGGAAATCGGTGGGATCACACATCACCACGATTAAAAAAAAAATTGGCACTGCCTCCCAGTTTGCTTTAGAGCGCAACTTAAGCTTTTATGATCCACCTATAAAGTACTACTTAATCTGGTCCCAGCCTTTTTAAGGTCACGCTTAAAATGAACATCTGTCGAGAGCCCTTACGTCCCCATTGAGCAACTACTGCAGCCCCCCTGCTCCTCATGGAGTGAAATTAGCAGTAACCAGAACATGCTGTGGAATTCAATCTGTAGCAGCTCTTGGGAAGTTACTTGCATGATTATTTTAGAAAAATACTTACACTTATATTTTGTTTATCACCATATTTAAGCAGAAGTATATTGAAGAATATTATACAGGTCTTTCCGTACTGCTAGTAGTCTTTACAGTTTATTAACTACTAGCGGTAGCCTGCATCTTTGTGGGTTTATATACTGTATGTACTATCTGCATTGCCTGTACGTGTCCTAAATTTGTTTTGCTGTGAATATTTTGTTTATTGATTTATTAATACCTATTTGTATTATTTCTCTTGCTGTTAACCGCTTTGATTTTATTCTCTGGAAGTGCAAAATATAAATTAATTCAATAAAATAAAAATAGGGAAAGGGGAATTAGGCATGGGAAGCACAGAAATGAGTTGCAAGAAGTGACTGGGTCAATAATAACAACAATAAACTGAATAGGGATGAGCTGTTTTTAAAAGGCAGGGAAATCACAGTTGTTTGATTTTGTACCATTTCCCATCTGAAAAGACAAAAAAAAAAAAAAAAAATCAAATGAAACAAACAAAAAATAGTGAATGAAGTGAAAACAAAAAAAAAAGAAAAATTTTCCCTAAAACTGAATAAATCAATCATCATTCTGGTTACTATTTTCATAAAAGAAAACTTACCCATGAGTCTATTGTCTTTAGAATAAACGGCCAAAAAATCAAAGTCACATGAGTCATCCCGTTCCAGGTCAAACCGGAGAAAAGTAAGCAAAAGGTGCATTCCCTCGGGGACAGTCACCGTCCAGACGCAGAACCTGAAAGGGTAAGCAAGTGCCTTGGTCCAAATGATTATCAGAATCAGAATGAATGTTTGGGGAGCAGCATCATTAGTCTTACTCACTCGTTGTTCTCATAAAATTCAGTTGGACTTTCAGGAAAATCTAATCGGCCTTCACTGCCAATCAGGTCACGTTCCGGCATGCTGCACGACGCTGCACGAAAGCATCAGAAATTAAAGCAAAGTACAGCAGCTTTATGGCTTTACTTCTAGCATGGCACAAGACAGCAGTGCTGATGGGGAGATGATGCCGGGCATGGCTCCTAATGCCACGGGAACACACACGTGACAGATGCTATTTCCGTGGGAAAGCCAACGATGGCAGCCGAAAAGAGAAGCATCGTCTTAGATCTATACCTGCAGTGACGTGGCCTTGTGGTCCCTTGTCCCCTTCAATTGCTCTGTGATTATGTTCAGCAAGAAGGCATCGCCATGGGAAAGGAAACAGAAATGGGCAAGGGGCCCCCCTTCCATAAAAGTTCCCAGTTTGGTATATTTTAGAAGCCTTTGTTAACGAGTTAAAGAGGAGGAAAATCCTGTTATCTCTGTAAGAAGACCCCCCCTACAGCATCATTAATATTATAGAGTGCTATTATAAATTCCCCTATAGTATATGCTATCACTTTAAAATTTATAATTAGTATAAAAATGAATGCCAATCTAGAACCTGCCCATCAGCAGCTTGGTGTTACATACCATTACAACCTATAATGAAATGTTGCATTGTAAGATGGATATTTACTTATGCATTAATGGTATTTAACCAATAAGAGGAACATTACAAAAACAATTTATGATTTGGTTGTGGTTATTTTTTTTTTAAGTTTATTTATATATTTGAGTACAACATATCCACCAAGTAACATAATTATCACTGACAATCTTAGAACAGCAGAGCACACTCTACTATTTTACAGCAACATATAGTAAGGCACACGTTACATAACATATACAAAAAACAGCCATTTACACTCAACATACACTCCAACTCAAAACAAATAAGATAAAAAAGAATTATAGAAAAATAATCAAATGTCACTAAGATGGTCCCCATTGAGTATTAAAACCCAATATTCTAGACTTATCCTGTATATCCATAAGTAACAGACCATAAAATTTGCACCATGCCTTTCTTGCGCAGACATTGTCCATCTTACTTGTATGTCTCGTGATGCTTTCTTTAATTTTTTCAAGTGCTGCTTGAAATTTATTAAGTCAATCATCCACCACAGCCAACACACTCTGATATTCCCGTTTCAGCTCGTTCTTGAATGCCACTAATGCCAGTTCCGATTCCGATGCCATCTTAGGTTACACTTGTTTTATTTTCTCTCACGCTCCACATGTAGTTTTAACAGACATGCTACACACCAGCCACAGCATCCCAAAAAAGCAATAGCAAGCCCATCCACTCATCCACCATCGAGGTACTGTTCGATAGTTGCAAAATTACTGGGGTAGGAGTTACAAAGGAAAGTTTAAATTGACCCTGGGAGCTACATCACCGTGTGACATCAAGGGCTGCCATCTTGACTGGAAGCCCTTGATTTGGTTGTGTTCTAATGTTCATTTATTCTTGGATCGTTCTCAGAGCTTTTATATTTTGTCACTGTATTTTTTTTTTTTCATTTTAAGAACATGCCATATACTGGGTCAGACCAAAGGTCCATCAAGCCCAGCATCCTGTTTCCAACAGTGGCCAATCCAGGCCATAAGAACCTGGCAAGTACCCAAAAACTAAGTCTATTCCATGTAACCATTGCTAATGGCAGTGGCTATTCTCTAAGTGAACTTAATAGCAGGTAATGGACTTCTCCTCCAAGAACTTATCCAATCCTTTTTTAAACACAGCTATACTAACTGCACTAACCACATCCTCTGGCAACAAATTCCAGAGTTTAATTGTACGTTGAGTGAAAAAGAACTTTCTCCGATTAGTTTTAAATGTGCCACACGCTAACTTCATGGAGTGCCCCCTAGTCTTTCTATTATCCGAAAGTGTAAATAACCGATTCACATCTACCCGTTCTAGACCTCTCATGATTTTAAACACCTCTATCATATCCCCCCCTCAGCCGTCTCTTCTCCAAGCTGAAAAGTCCTAACCTCTTTAGTCTTTCCTCATAGGGGAGCTGTTCCATTCCCCTTATCATTTTGGTAGCCCGTCTCTGTACCTTCTCCATCGCAATTATATCTTTTTTGAGATGCAGCGACCAGAATTGTACACAGTATTCAAGGTGCGGTCTCACCATGGAACGATAGAGGCATTATGACATTTTCTGTTTTATTCACCATTCCCTTTCTAATAATTCCCAATATTCTGTTTGCTTTTTTGACTGCTGCAGCACACTGAACCGAAGATTTCAATGTGTTATCCACTATGACACCTAGATCTCTTTCTTGGGTAGTAGCACCTAATATGGAACCCAACATTGTGTAACTATAGCATGGGTTATTTTTCCCTATATGCATCACCTTGCACTTATCCACATTAAATTTCATCTGCCATTTTGATGCCCAACCTTCCAGTCTCACAAGGTCTTCCTGCAATTTATCACAATCTGCTTGTGATTTAACTACTCTGAACAATTGTGTATCATCTGCAAATTTGATTACCTCACTCATCGTATTTCTTTCCAGATCATTTATAAATATATTGAACAGTAAGGGTCCCAATACAGATCCCTGAGGCACTCCACTGTCCACTCCCTTCCACTGAGAAAATTGTCCATTTAATCCTACTCTCTGTTTCCTGTCTGTAATCCACGAAAGGACATCACCACCTATCCTATGACTTTTTACTTTTCCTAGAAGCCTCTCATGAGGAACTTTGTCAAACGTCTTCTGAAAATCCAAGTACACTACATCTACCGGTTCACCTTTATCCACATGTTTATTAACTCCTTCAAAAAAGTGAAACAGATTTGTGAGGCAAGACTTGCCTTGGGTAAAGCCATGCTGACTTTGTTCCATTAAACCATGTCTTTCTATATTCTATGTTTATGACATTTAGGGCTTCTAGGGACACAGACTGGGAAAAATTTTTTTAGTACAGCCGGCTCTTAGGGTCCTTTCCTCAAACCTGATTCATGCTTTGTTTCATTTTCTTTTTCTCTTCTTTTAATATCATTTGTTATATACTTAAATATCATAAAAATAAATATTCCTTGAACAGTGTCTTCTTTACCCCAGCATTTGCTCTTCCTCCCAGTTCTATCCTCCTCCTTCATTCTCTCTCTCTCTCATCCCCTTCCCAGTCTATCTTCCTTCTGCATCTTTCCCTTCAATCTCCCGTTCTTCCAGCTGTAACCCTCCTCAATTCTTGCTCCCTCCTCTTCCCCCTCTCCAATTCAATCCTCCTTTCCTCTTTTTAGTATCTCCCTCCTTTGACACTCTCTGTCCCTTGAGGGATGAAGGCTGGGATAGCTCGGGAGAGAGATAATGGAGGAAAGTGGAAAGGGGTGATATGCAGGTCACTTGCCTCCCTGGTTGCCCTGTGCCACTGGAATGAGGAAGCTCATGATTCTCCCTTAAACTCGCGAGTCACACACGACCAATCCACAAACAGGAGCACAGAAATGAAAGGATTACTAGTGATCCTGGCAATCGTGGGACCCAGAACCTCAAGTAGCAATAATTTTACTTAAATACCTAAATGCTTAAATATGAAACAGGATGTTTGACTATTATTCACAGAGCAGTAGTTTTTTTTCTGGATTATTTTCCCAATTTTCAATAGGTGAATAAGTGAAATGTAAAGAATACTTACCTGAAGAAGACTTCCTTTTCGGTGTATCTAGATTTAAAAAGAAACTATTTGAGTAGTGACATCTGGCGAGAAATGAAGTAGCCTCTATGACGTGAAATTTGGAGGCATGCAAAAAATTATGCACAGGAGAAAATCACCATTAGAAAGAGGCACATAGCTACTAATTTGGATTCTAGTGATTTCTTCTGTGCAACATGAAAACAATATTGTGGCTGAAATATATCCATATATATGACCAATTATGCAGCTGGGTCAATATTGCAGAATTCACTTAATTATGAATATTTTTGGAGATAAGGCTTATCAATACTGAGCTGCCATATACTTTTTAGGTTACATCTTTGCAATAATAACCCAAGCCTCATTCCAACAAGGAGGGGCTGGAAGGGTCAGGTCATCCTATAATCCAAACCGTTAAAGTAACCAGGAATAGTAATTAGTAGTATTATAATACGATAAGTTGCTTTAGTGATGAATTGCAGGTCTGAATCAGACTATCAAAGTAAATAAAAACTGAAGATGTGATCCTGGGTACAGGTTGTATACTGTAGGAGCACAGGCCTGGATTTGTCAATAGGGTCACTAGGGCCTGTGCCTAGGGCGGCAGAAGTCTTGGCAGGGTGGGAAGGGGGCTGTAGATTTGCTGCCTTTCAGCTGTGCTGAATGTCACTCAGCAGGGAACAGCCCTCCCCTGGATCCAGGTCCTCCCCTCCAGGCAGCCTGCAGCAGGCAGAGCAAAGGGGGCTCTTTTTGGGGAGATCCTTGTAGGGTAGAGGATGGGGAACGAGGGGGGGGGGGGAATCAGTTGGGGAGCATATGTCTGTGTATGAGAGAGAGGAAAATAAAGATAGGGGACAGTGTTCCTTCTCCCTCACACACATGGACTGGCATCAAGAGTGTGACTGTCATACTGGACAGGATGTTAGAGAGGAGGTGCAAGGAAGAGCAGGACCAGAGCATGGTAAGGACACCTCCCCCTCCCCACTCAATGCAATTCAAGTCCTCCCTCGCTTGATCTTGGATTCTATCCCCCTAGATCCTGGAACCTCTCTCCCTAACCCTTCCTATTCCCTCCTCCCCATCACAGATTCCTAATCTTCCTCCTCTCACATCCGTAGTCCTCTTTCTCCTCACTCCATTCCTCTCCCCGTCTCTGACTCCTCCTTGAATGGATAATTGAGAACACTTGTCTTCACCCAATAAAAATAAAATAATAATTATTATAGCGTAAAGCTACTTTATTTTTATAATGTATATGTAAAAGATGGAAATTTTTGCCAATTTGCTTCAGAATTGTTTTGATTTTTTGCTAAAGGATCCACCCCTGAGTTGCCACAGGAAACTGGGATACTGCGCCTTAGACCTTCTGCTCCCTTTGGTCCAACCTTTGGGGGGTTGAGGGGGAGACAGGGCCAACAGTGCTTAGAGGTGTCAAAATCCTAAATCCGTCACTGTAGAAGCTTGCTCGACGTTTGCAGCCTGGTACCCGGTGCCTTATTAATTACTACTAGTAATTGATCAGTCATAGTTTCTCAAGTGATACTTAACTTGCCTTTATTTAGTTTTCTCCTGCTTGGCACAGTTCTGGGATAACTTTAATGTGATGCACCTGGGTAACTGATATCTTAAAGTGATCCAGAGGTGGAAGCCAAGTTATCCACTTTGATTTTCAACAAGCCACTCAATGGCTAGGTTTATAGCTAGCGAAGTTTAAGCCTGCTCCCGTCTGCATGAACACAGTTGGTTAAACCTAGCCTGCTAGCACTGAAAATCTGCCCAATCTTGCCAAGTGTCTTCTCCCCATCAAGCAAAGCACAGCCCCCCCTACATTTTGAGCCACTAAATAGAGATGTATGGTGAGGAAAGGCTCTCATGCTCAGTGGAGGTATTATTGACAGGCAGTCGGGTCTAGCCACCTAAGACCCTTTGATAATTCCCCACCTTGACCTTTGCAGAAAGGAAAGAAATCCTCCTGCTCCTGGTAGAAGGGAATTCTAACACCACATCTCCTGAATATCCTCCACCCCGTGCAGCAGGACGTCCATCTAATCCTCCTGAGGGGAGCAGCTGCTGAACCCAATTCAGCTTTCCTGATTCACTCTTGCGTGCCACTGTAATTTGCCACACTACCCCGGGATAATGCAGTGCCCACCTACAAAGATAGTTACTGTGTACTTACAGTATATTCGTTTTTAATTAGAAAATTGTAGCAACCCCCTGAGTTCTATTTTCAGAGAGAAGAATCTCTATATTATAAGGCTCCGTAAGGAAGAACTAACAACTGAAGGTGAAACAGCTCCAGTTTCAGGCTTTAGTCAGTAAAGATGTTTCCCGTAGCCACAGAATGGGAATAAGTCCTTTTGAAAAAAAGACCCTCTGGTTCTTTGCTTTATTTTATATATCTACCTCATAACTTAAAATGTTTGCTCTCTTTTTATTGTTCTTACTATACCCGTGTAGAGATGCTGGAGAACCCAAGGCAGTAGCTTGCGTAATTCGGTGTAGATCCCAGGTGTTCCTCTGTGGTCCGGCAATTTCATGACATTATCGCTCCAGCTGCGGGCACATCCCATCCCCCAGGAGGTAACACCTGCCAGGATCCAGGTGCCATGCTTACGTCTGCAGAGAAGAGGACCGCCTGAATCACCCTACGACAAAACAAACCCATTTTTGTTGGATAATGAGTTGGCATGGATGCACGGTAGAGAGGTATGGTGGTGCAACATGGTGCTTAGCGTTCAAGCCACTGAACCCTGGAGATCAGTGTTCAAATCTTGCCTCCACCACTCACTGCCTGACTCACCTGTTATGACACAGGGCTTCGCCTGAAGTAAGGACTTCAGTCCTACAAAGCTGCACCTTTAAATATAGGCATATAAAAAGTATCCTTGCATTCATTGACAGGCTAACGTGAAACCAAATATAGCAGATTTAAGAAAATATTTTTTTTCAGTCAACACATACATTAGTTAAGCTGTGGAATTTGTTATTAGAGGATGTAGTCAAGGTAAGCATTAGAAATGGGTGCATGAACAAGTATTAGTCAAAATCTGCCCCCAAATGTTACTTTTTGTTTTACTGCAGAAAGTTAGAGGTGAGTTGGCTAATTAATTGCATCATGAGGTATCACCCTGTTTACTGCTGTGAGTTGGGTTAAAGTCAAACTGAGATCTGAGCAGAGCCCCATCTGTTTCAGTCATCCCAAGTGGACACTGGAATGTGCTCATAGCAGTAGCACACACCTGTATGCACACATACACTCAAACCCGCCCAGATACATAAATCTAAGTAATTAGAAGCTCCAGATTCATGACCCCAGCCTGCAGTACCTGGCATGCATCCTTTCCCCCTTCAGGAAATCCAGCACAAAGTATGGTGCTTCCTCTCATTGGAGTCCTTAAAGTTAACATTGCATCATTACACTCATCTTCTTCAACGATTGGCAAGTCAACCATTTGCAAGATGTTAGGAAGAATTCCATCTGAAAGCCAAAAAAAACAAACCCAAGTATGACTGACCCCTCTGTAGACGTGCAAAGTGATTTCTCACTCTGTATTGGGGGTGAGACAGGGCAAACTGATCAGCAGATGGAGAGGAAGGAGCTTTTTTAAGGTTGATCGGGTTCTCCTAGTGGTGCCGGCACCATCAGGGCACTTGGCTTCTTTAGCTCGTGGTAAAGTCCCTGGTTTGGAGCGAAATGGTTTCAGGTTCTAATTCTGGAGCCCCCTGCTTGGCAAAAAGGCTGTGGTACTATGGAGCACTGAACCACTATATGGCAAAATCAATTCACATACAACAGAGTCATGAGAAATGTGGCTTCTGGGTGTCTATAGGCAGCACAATGCACTGAAAAACATTTATTTTTAAAACAGTTTAAATTGTATCAGGTTATTAATTCTATTCCTCTGTGGTAAAGCTAACTCTCCTCTTACTCTACAGCAGCACCATCTCCTTTGGGATCAGGTCAATCTTTTGATTTGCCAGATGAGCTGTAGTTGGGGCCCCTGCTCTATGTCTAGTTTACATCTAACCAACTGCAATTTCTCTAATGCATGGATTTTGGATTGTGATCTAAAAGCCCACTCATTACCCAGATATTTCCTGTTGGACAGGGTTTAGTGCAAACCTAGATCCCAGATAACAGAGTCATTTAAGTTGAGGGAGAGGGACAATGTTACAATAACCCCAACGATATCAAGAATTTTGTTGGTTTTTTTTTTATCCCAAAAGAAGAACAGAAATGGAGCCCAGAGACTTCCCAGTCCAGGCCAACTGCTCGTTTTCTGTCTTCTTGACCCACAGCAAGAGTGGACACAGCTGCTTACTCTCTGCTAGCCGTCCCCAGCCACAAGTTGTACAAAGAAGTCCCGGTTCAAAGAGCTCATCCTGATTTGGAAGACATGCAGGCTGCACCATTTCACCTGAAATACAAAACATGAAGTCGTCATCATCATTTTACAGCTGAGTTATGATAAAATTCTATCATGTGCTGGAGGTGAAAAAATGAAGCCTTCCCCCCAGTGAAGAGGTTCAGGGGGGAGCTGCAGAAATGAGACGTTCTGTAGACAAAATGAGGTCCTGATTTCCGAGTAGTTTGCTGAGTGGACCTTGGTTGCATCCTTTCCCTAGGCTGTGGTCTGCCTTGCTGCTGCGAACACTGCCTCTGGTAAGGATACAGGTGTACCTTCTATCAGGGTAATACCTTCCGTAGGGTTGTGGTGGGTATTTACTCTGAGCAGACTGTAGCACAGAAGTAGCTCCAGATAACGTTTAGAGGGTTGAGCAGTGATCTCTTAAAAGGTCAATGGTTTTCTATACTTTGTCCCTCGTTGTTTGCTGAACACAGAGCATCAGCCAAAGTATCAAATGTATGTCTTCTCATAGGCCTGATGTTCTCAACCAAGCGAGGCTTCTGGCTGCTATAGCTGCTGATCTCGAAGCTATCTTGAAAACATTGAATGCAGAGCTTCTGATGATTTGTTCAGGGGAGGTGCAAACAGATCTTGCGTGTCCAAAGAAAGATGAGATGAGGCATCTCTTACTTTCTGTCGTATGTTATAAAGACATTGGACAATTTGGAATTTGTGGGCTAAAATTCTGCTTTGCTACATTGCTGATTGGAAGACTCTCTTTCCTTTGTTTCTAGCATGTTGGTTTCCTTATCAGAAGGAGCAGTTGAGTGTGCTGCTTTTTTTTTTTAAGGCAGACTTTACCACCACAGATTCATGAGATAATTGTACTTTTGTATGTCCTGGTCAGAGATGAATTTTATATTTAAGATCTAGTTTTCTGGTGAATGGAAGAGTGTAACACCAATATATACAGAAAAAAACCATCCCTTGACCAACGAAAACAAATATGGTTCAAAAACATTGATCTCCAACTTACACTTAATCAATGTTCAGAGAGATATATTTTAAGCATTTCTTACTCTATATTTTATAAATCGGACCTTCATGACACTCCGTGGATAAAGAGCACATACGCTCAGCATTTTCACTGCTTAGGGGTCATCTTTAATCATTGGTCCTAATAGCCTTAATTTTTAAATTTAAAAAAATTTCTTTTAGAATTTTCAATTTCTTAGAAAGACTTTATGTAAAAGTTCTTTTGCATTACATTTTTAAAAACTATAATACTTCCCCCTTCAGTTGAATTTTAGAGTCCAGCCCAATGAACAGATACCTGACGGAGAAGGTAAGGTTTTGTTTTCTTTGTTTAATTTTTGGGGGTCTTGGTCGAGGTCCTGCATGCCTCCACTGAGACCCCGGTGTCCCGCTCCACCCTACGTCATGGCCCCTGCTTATGCCCTAGGTGAGACCCGGCTTCGGGCCTAGACCTAGGCCCACATCATTAGTTTAAAATAAAATGAATAAGATTCATTTCATTTGGGGGGCCCCTGATTCCATTCAGCACCCCCGAATGAAAAAAAAAATTATCCTTATTCGTCACATTTTGCAGTTTTGTTTTTTTTCCTTAGCAAATACTGCACAGCCTCTCTGCCTCGATCTGTGTAACTAACTTGGGATATCACATAACAAACGAAAAGCTCCCCTGAATACGAATTAACTCAGCATTACCAAACTGTATGGAGCCATCCAGTACAAGAACTGCGATGTCATAGTGTATTGGTCTGCTTTGACTATAATCTGGATGCTTGATGATAGATTTAACATAGAAAGCCTGCTCATTCTGTTCTTTCACTCTCAGGTCGTAGTCTCCCACAACAACTTTCAGGTACTGCAGCAAATACCTGCAAAGCAACAAGAGGAACAAGAATAAAAAACAGGAAGGCAGCCAGCGATCCCAGCCATTCACACCACGCTGGGACAGCTGAAGGAAAGCGATGTCGCATCTTTACGCAGAGACTTTCCTTATATTAAAGGCTGATATAGAAGTCTTCTATTCAGCTGCATTTAGAATGGGTTTAGATGGTTATGAGGATGCAAAGGCTCTGTTAGACTTAGAACTTGATAAGAAGTCAAAATCTGATAATGGTTCTAATTTGTCAAATGTATCTTCTGAAATTGTAGAATAAAATATATTGTTAGTTTCTTAAATTTTATTATATGAATTCAGTATGAGAGAGAGAGAGAGAGAGACTTTACAAGGCTTGCCTATAAGTAAACTATTTATACCATTGTAGGAGGGACAACCAGTAACTCAGAGTGAGGTTTTGGTGGTGTCCTAAGTTTTGGGGGGCACTTTTACATTCACAGTCAGAGTTAAAAGCAGCAATATTTAAAATAGTCGTTAAACTACTGATGCTAAATAGGACTACGAATAAATGTAAAAAGTTAATGCCTTTCTATGTCATGCTCATAAATAAATGACTAAACTCTTGCTTCCGTACCTGTCCATAACGCAGTGCGCAGCTGTGATTACCCGGTCACTAGAGATAATGGTTCCTCCACAGAAATGTTTGTTATTTCGCTTCAGGGAAGCCTGAATCATAAAGAAGGCATTTCATTTAACTTCTGAATGCATTAAATCAAATACAAATTTTATGACCCAAGTCTGCATAGACTTAAGCCATTTCACTGCAAAATGTAATAATTCATTGTAATATTTTCAAAATTTTAAAATTAGAGTTTAATGCTTTTGAAGCTTAAATATAATGTGACCAGCTCCAAAAATGCTTTCAGCTGTTCTTCTGTTTTTTTTATTTTCTGTTGCTGCTGAGTTATGAATTCAAATATTAAATAAATGTGGAAGCGAATCCTGTGAGTCTGTACTGGGTGCACAGTTTGTAAACAAACTGATCTTGTTTTATTGGTAGGGATGTGCATTCATAAGTCTCATTTCACATTTTTTTTTAATGGACACTAATGTTCTTTTATCTCGCACTAAACACCCCCCCCACAAAACACAGTATACCATGCATTGAAATTGACCACACTAAATGGAGTTTAGTGCACAGTAAAATATTTAATGCACGAAAAATGAAACAAGATGAAAAAACCCCAAACAAAATGGGAAACAATAAAATTAAACACCCCCCCTAAAAAATATAATGGCTGCACCCCCACTAATGGGAAGCTGAAAGAGGCAGCATTCCTGTCACATTCTAGATTTCATGAGGTCTTTTATTACAGCTTTAGCTTGAATTCAGAATTGGCCACACCGCTGAGCTCCGGCTCCTCACGGATGTTTCCCACTGGTAAAATTATTAGAGATGAGTTATTGAAAGGTGCCATCATTTTAAAATGACATGAAAACATCAGTGGTACTTGTTATATCATTTTGTGTCATTTCCCACCTGAAATACAAAAAAAAAACCCCCTAATAAAATATTATTTTTGGCGTTCATGGAGTTCGAGCACATGCTAAAGCATTTTAATGCAACTTAAAAGTTTCCAGCATGCGCTCTTCGCAAAAGTATGCGTGTTGTAAAAAATATTGCAGATTGGAAAAAAAATAGCACGTGGAAAAAATGAAACAATGGAGGAATGGAGAATGTCACAATGCATCTGTATTGCTCCATGATGAGGCCGCATCTTGTATAATGTGTGCAGTTCTGGTCACCGCATCTCAAAAAAGATATAGCATAATTAGAAAAGCTACAGAGAAGAGTGACCAAAATGATAACGGGGATAGAACAAGTTCTCTATGAAGAAAGGCTAAAGAGGTTAGGACTGTTCAGCTTATAGACAGCACGGATGAGGTCTATAAAATCAAGAGTGAGGTAGGGTAAATGCAAGTTGTTTTTTTTATTATTTCAAAAAATACAAGGACTCAGAGATACTCCATGAAGTTACACAGTAGCACATTTAAAACATGTGATAAAGGCATACTTTAAAAAAGGTTTGGACAAGCTCTTGGAGTAAAAGTCCATAAACCGTTATTAACCAGACAGACTTGGGAAAAGCCACTGCTTATCCCTGGGCATTAGCAGCACGGGATCTATCTACTGTTTGGGATCCTGCTAGATACTTGTGACCTGCCAACAGGATACTGGGATTGGTGGACCCTTGGTCTGACCCAGTATGGCAAGTCTTACACTCTTACACTTTTCAAACTGAAACAAATTAAATGGAAAACAAAAGTAAAAATTGAAAAGCAAATGCTTTCCATGCACATCCCTGCTGCTCTGCATAACATTAACAAGGTAAAGAGACAACACAGACTTTGTATGCAACCGAAAAGTGACAGAGCCAAGACTAGAAAATGAGGGCGTCATGGAGGTCATTGAAAAAATTAAAAGCATACAATGTATTGTAGTTAACACTGTAGAAGAATAACGTGCCCGGCAAGTTCAGGCCAACAAACGGAAGTCAAGCAGAAAATTGAGACTGGTGCTATAGATTTTTTCTTTTTGTCGTATAAAGTAGAACGGTGCACTGCGGTGTATGCAGAATGGATCCTGGCACGTTGCGATAGAGCAGGCCAAGGACCGAGCACCGCCCAGCATCGTAGTCTCTAAAGCTGAAGCACCCTGCGGATTATAAACAGTAAGGTCGGGTATCCTGAAAACCTGATGGGCCCAGGGTGTGTCCCGAGGACTGGCTTGAGAACCCCTGAGATATATCATGGCCCCCCCATCACGGACTTAGCAAAATCACTGAAAATCTTATGAAATAATTTTAAAAAATGTACAAAAGTCTATAAATTTCCCCAATTCTTATTACACAGTAATCATGCAGAAATTAAATCTTTTTTTTAAAGAACGACTCACCAAACATGGGAACAAACCGGGCCTTGCCTGGGTGCCACCAACAATGCGATTGAAAAGGTTGAGGGTATTGAGTGACTTCGATCCCAGTGGAGATTGACAGCACCTACGAACTAAATCTATAAAACAGGAGACGCAGGTATCAGACCGTGGCACACCCTCCCTTAAAACACCGAACAGAATCTAATGACAGCAATACACTTTATTCTGCTTTAAAAAAAAAAAAAAACTAACCGAATATCACAATCCCCTTTTTTTGCGCATAATGGAAAATAAGCCTTTAGAACACCGCGTACTTCTCAACCTTATCCCCCTGCTTCCTGACCACTGCAGAATAAGGCTCCTTCTTTACAAGACGCTACAGTACTGCTCCCCGACACAACAATGGGTCCCAGAAGCCATCTGAAAGCCATCGCCTCTTCCAGAACCTAATACGTACTCAGCAACTAAGCAGCTTATGGCGATTACGTTTCTCTGTTTCTCATGCCCACCCTCTCTCCTTCATGATGTTAACTCTGCCTGGAGCTTTCGTTTATCCAGAAATCCAAGGAGAATCCTGGCCTGAGATTTGCCTGCGCCATGGACAGCGAGGATATAAACAGCAAGGTTTACTCCTGACACTGCACTGCAGTGGCCATTTTCCTACATAAAACACGTTATCATGGGTTTGGTTTTTTTTTTTTACCATGCACATCTGCCTACAAAAGTCACATCAATGCAACGTGTTCGAATTTGTACTCTAAGCTGGAAGCAGTCGAGACTCTGCACATATCGAAACGAGGTAGCAGTGACCTTCTCCGGAAAAACCCGACAGTATATATGTGAGCCTTTTCACCATTTACAGACACCAATTAGTGCGCTTGTGACTTTCTGAAATTATGATGGGATAATAGTGAGCTTTAAGAAGCTAACGCTGCTGAAGCCTATGGCGGCGAGACAGTTAAAAAAAGAGAGACCGTCTTTTCCATTAATCAGCACCTTACCACCACCCCCCCTCCCCACAATAAGGCTGAGTTGGACCTGAACTGGAACTAGGAAGGCTATTTCTGCAAGCAGAGCTAATGCACATAAAGCTATTTGGTTTTTTTTTTAACAGTATTGTCACTAAACATTTCTTTTCCTAAAGCTGAGCCAACACTGCACCGGTTATCAGGACTTAAGAAACTTCTGACCCTCTGCCTTGGCAATCGGGACTGGAACTCATTCGTATCAGCGCGGCGATTCCATTTGTAAGAAGGGCTTGGAGTAGGGTCAGGGCTCACCTTGTTTTGGGTCCAGCGGTGCCCGCTTTTCCATGCCTCAGGCAGGACGCTCCCAGCAAGAGCAGAAGGATTTCGCCGAGGGCAGCCGGCATTTCGGAGCTGTAAGAGATGGGAGTGAGAGATCACAACTTCACCAGTATTTTTATAGAGGCAAGAAAGAAAATGAGACACTGCGGGAGAGCAGCAATTTACTAATTAAAAAGTCAGAGTTACCCATTAACTCGGCCATAAAGTTTTAACCAAGCACTATGAGAGTTTTCAAATGTAGCCAAGCATGCTAGCCTTTTATTTTGTAGAACTATTGCTAAAATTTCTCTGTCACTAAATGCTTTTTTTTTTTTTTTTAGTCCTAGAATGCTAAAACAAGTCCATCTTGCCCCACCAGCCAGTTTATGCCTCATGCTTCACCAGCTAAAACAACATCCACTTATACCTGAGATATTGCCGCTCTGATGAATAAACCCTTGCTATGGCTGGTTACACTGTATTGTTCATGGCTGCCTTTATGTTCGTTCTTGTTTTCTCATGTCAACCAGCACAATGGAAGTTAAACAATGATGCTGAAGGGCAGGCCTGACGGCTCAGTGGCTGTGCTGCATGTTTCCAGGCAGGAGAGCCGAGTCTGAGTCCCAAATCCAGGCTCCTGCCTCTGAGGGTGGGCCAGAGGCAGCAATCCCAGTCCCCAGAAGGAGGTGGAGGGTCTCATCCATCCCGTAACAGTGCACCTACTGGTCGGGCTCAGGGTACCCTTGCAGGGTGTTCAGAGAGTCCTGTAGACTATGGCCCCTGGCTAAGGAGTGGCCAGATGGGAGGGAAGTTAATAACAGGAAGAAAAGTCCAGGCACTTGTGAATTTAATGTATTTCTTTCTACCACTTTTAAGGAAGACTCGTGTGCTACTTCTGTCTCATTAGAGGCTGGTTCTGCCGACCAGGACGCCCAAAGGAGCAGAAAGATAACTATTATCTCCACCCCACACATACACAAAAGTATATTTCTTCCCTTTGGTCTCTTATGTTTCCTCAATTTTCCTTAAAAACAAAAACAACAACTACTAGTAGTAAAAGAGCATCCAAGGATGGGGAAATACTGTGAAGTGTAGGAAGTGCGTAGTAGAGATTGCATGCTGAGCTGCAGGGTACTGAGTGGTAGTAGAGGGTGGATTGACCATTCAGAGAGAGAGAGGGGAGGAGCTGGAGAGTACAGGAGAGTGGATTGGACAATACAGAGAGAGCGAGAGAGACGGGGGCAGAGCTGGAGAGTACAGGGAAAGAGAGGGGGCGGAGCTCAGTTCCCATACAGAGAGAGGTGGATCCGGAGAGTGGGAGAGAGTTCTGAGAGTGCAGGGAGAGGGAGGGGCAGAGCCAATTTGCATGCCAGCTATGCAGGTGCAGGGCAGCTTTCCTCTTTGTTATAGTTAGATAGTGTGACCAAAACATATCGTGATATGAAAAACGATCTCATTGTAATTTTGCAAAATATACTGGAAGTAAAAAGAATAGAGAACAAGACGGATCAGGTACTGAGACAATAAAGACTTGGGGATGCCATCTTGAGAAGTCCAGCAAGTGGAGAAAGTAGAGGAAACCGTGGGACTCCACAACAACCCTTTTTATAACTTCATTCCCGAGTTCCCACACACATTCCTATTGCATTACATTTTGCAAGTGCACACTGTAGACCCTGTAGAATGTGGCTTGATGGAGTATAAAATTGCTTATAACGTGGTTGAAGGTTGGCTCCCAATGTCTTGCCTTTTCATGACTTTTTTAAACTGATGATAGAGTGCAGGTGTTTTATTCTTAGCAATAAAACTTTTACTTCCATGAAATTTTATTTTCAGGATCCAAAAAGTTGTACACTATGAGACCACCACATCTGTCTTACCTATTACAGCAAAATATAGAATCTCGATATAATGCAGACTCACTTTTAATGAGGACCGATTTTTGGACCCCCATTGTCCGCATTATATTGGGACTACACTGTATTTTTTATTTTCTTTTTTAATGAATTTAGAAAATATAACAGGGCAAAATCTAGTGTAAATGTTTCGGTTGGTGTCATAATTGTATACATTTGGGATAGGTTTTTCACGGCCAGTCAGCCCATTTTGTGTCCTACAGAACACATCATTCGCAGTGCAATTTTGAAAAAGAAACCAGTACAATGCATTAAATTAGAAGAGTATGGTTTATAGACACAATGTGACAAAAATCCCTTAATATATGTTGTTACCCCTATTTTTTTCTTTTATCCAGAAAAATAATGAATATACATCTTAAATGTTACAAATATACATTTTGCTATTTTTGTGCACACCGAGTCACATTCTAATATGTACCAGACAACACATATTTGAATATTTCATATACGTCCCCTGTGATCCTACCCAAATTTCGCTCTTTCTGCATCTCCATCTCCATCAGACAGATTCTGTCGCCATCATGTAGCATGGTCTTCCTTCTTGCCGGTAATAGATGCATCTGGCACGCTGCCCAGCAGGGCAAGTTTCAACTAGCGCTGGACTTCCCATTGGAGCCATCTCCACAGAACATCGTAACACCATAAAAACTCTTGCTCCGGTGGCAAGCTAGAACTGTCCTGCACCATCTGTGTCCCTGTCCTAGCTCGGCGCACCGCTGCCCTTCTTCCGTGACTTTTTAATGTTCTGAAAGGAAGAAGATGAACATGTCAATACTGATGCACCGTGTCTTCACATGAGATTTTTTGAGTTTACAAAAAGCAACTTGGAAAGCAACTTTCATTCCTCACGTTCACCATAATGGGCTCCTCAATAAACAGAAATAATTTAAACAATAGTTCAACAGCTAACAAAGCAGGACTTGGTATGTGCAATGCCAGGGTTTATGTATTGTTTTTATAAAGGGAAAGGTGAGCAAGCTGGGCCCTCTCTCTCATCTTTCAGGTCACGGTTGCCCAGCAAAGGGATTTTGGCAAGACCCCCTTAAGGTGCCCACTCACGAATCTATGACATAGTTTGATGATGCTAAAAGATCATCTTTGACTTTTGCTGCCTCCAAAAATGCATGAAAAGTCAATTGCTTGCTTCATAAACTTTTTTTTTTTTTTGCATAAAATGAAAACATGTTTGTCTTTCCTTGAACATTATTTAGCATGCTTTAAAAAAAACATACAGTGAAAACTGGTAAGAAATAGAAATGTTTGCAGACCTAGAGAGAGAGAAAACCACTAATGTGTTCAGTCTGTACATCCTAGTACAGATGAATGGTGGCGAGGAAGTCTCTGTATTGTTGTGCCGTGCATTCATCCTATCGTGCATAAGCTCACATACTTAACAGAGACCGAGGATGATGTACTAAAATGCAAATCTTTTCAGACAGGGGCCTGTGCACATAAAAACATGCAAAACACTGGCATTTCAGGATTTTCATGTTTTTTTCACATACAGGGCTCATTTGCAAAAGAATTTACAATTTTCCTCCTTCGAAAGTAGCAATCGTCCGTGCATTGTTCACTACGTTTACTAAAATTCTGAATTAACGAGATGCTGTGATGCTGTATCTGGAAAAGCAGAATTCTGCAAAAACCAGCACCAAACAGGTCTTCACACACTGGTTTTCACAAAAACCTCAGAGGTCGATTTTAAACGAGCACACGTGCGCCCATACACACGAGCGAGGATTCGCTGGAATTTTTAATTATGTGCGTATGTTTTTAAATGCCCCAACTGTGCATAAGTATGCTCCTAATTTGAAGAGGTTACTCGAGCACAGCTAACACGTGTGTGTCTTCCATAGGACCTTGTCAGCTTTTACTTGCCTATGTCAGCAAAATTTAAGACAGGCTCGCGCGAGGCACATGCCCAATTTTGCAATTAGTCCACCAGTTTGTGCAGTTAATAGCGAGGTCTTTCAGACCCCTCTGGTTCTTCATCCTCCACGCCTCTCAGTTGACCCGGACCTCTCACCCTGTCCTATAAGCCCTAAAACTCAAGTCCTTCAGACTTGCTCCTCATCAGGAGCAGCAGTAAAGTTACGCGGATATCTCGCATACGCCCGCTGCGGTTTTTGGTTTTAAAATTCGGAGTTAGCAGTTACATCTTGGCCTCGCTCTGGAACACTCATGCTCCTTTTCTGCTCCCTTATTCCCACAGGTACATACGAGCGCTGTTTTGCAGCTTCTTAAAATCCACATGGCTTGCGCACAGCCCACGTACAAGCATATGCGGGCATTTTTGCTCGAGCTTTTAAAAATCGACCTGGCAGCGCGGTGTTATCTACCACTGCTGACCCTGAAGTAAAGTTTCTCGTCTAAGTTTTGTAAGGAGCTCGTTTGTATCTGGAACAAACCTGTGTAGGAAAGAGGCCACTAACCCATGGGAAACCCCATGGATTAGTGCATCGGCCCCACTGTATACATTATGTACAACCATGAAATTGAGGAGAAAAGCTTTTGGCAAAAAAAAAAAAAAAAAAAAAAAAAAAAAAGAGGTATTTCTCATGAATCCCAGCCAGAAAGCTTTTCTACGTTTCTTACGCTTTTCCTGTTCGAGATGAAAGTTTTCACGCATCCCTGGCAATCTGACCAAGGTCTGTCAAGTGATAATATCATGTCACCTGTACGAAATGAGCTGAGCCACACGGAGTCCGAAAGGACTCTGTTCTTTGACAAGGAGTTGATTCTTGGAATGCGTTTGGAATCATTTTGTTCATTGACAGATTTAATGATGCAAACAGCATCCTGTGGATATGAAAGCTATTTCTCTTGTCTCTGACAATAAACAGACTAAATCTGGGCCTGACTTCGGGGGGATCTTGCTTTCCAGCAAGGAGATCATCTTATTAGATGATCTCCTTGAGGTACCCCCTTCCAACCTATCTTTCTATGATTACGATACTGTGGTTCACAAGAAAGACACAAGACTTCCAGACTGCAGTTTGTTGACCTTTCTAAATTTAAAGGAAATCTATGGCTTTTGTCCCCTAAAAGCAAGCGTTACAATTAGCTCTGTGGAAAATCTCTTAAAAAGTTGTGTGCTTGGAGGGGTGGTTTTTTTTGCTGCTGTTAAAATCAACCAGGCTGTTAGCAGGATAATCAGGGGCTAAGATAGTAAAGCAGCCTCATAAACGTAAGATGGTAACATTCAAAGTGGTGCGTGGGTGCGCATGTGCTCACATTTGTCAGCCCCTGCCCAGGGACGTAGGTATTTTATAACATACGCACGTATATGCACGCATGTTATAAAATAGCCTGGCTGCGCGCACAAGTGCTCCTATGCTTGCAAAGGTTGATGACCGCCGATGCCATTGACTATTTTACCACAAATACATCCTTCAGCTCCCCCTGTACACCCCCCCAGTTACCCCAGACCCTTTATACCCCTCAGGTATGGCTTTTTTTTTTTTTTTTTTTTTTTTAACTTACACGCCATCCACAGCAGAAGTAAAAGTTACACGGCAGGGGACCTCGGCGCGCGCCGGATTGCGAAAGCATTTACCTGCAAATTTCTAGTTCAAGTCCCGAAACGTCCATGCACCGCCCCTTTTTGAAAAGTTCTGAGATGTGCGTGCAGCAGCATTTGCACGCACATCAAGGCAGCCTTTAAAACCCGCTCGCTGGGTACGAACCAAAACATTCGCGCACCCCCTAATTAATGCATGCGTCCCCTACATATTCGCGCACCCCCTAATTAATGCATGCGTCCCCTACATATTCGCGCACCCCCTAATTAATGCATGCGTCCCCTACATATTCGCGCACCCCCTAATTAATGCATGAGTCCCCTACATATTCATGCACCCCCTAATTAATGCGTGTGTTGGGCTTTTAAGATTCATCCTTAAGGTTTTAGATTTAATTTGAATGAAAACCAGAGAGGGAGCAATGATGCTCCAAACTCAGGAGTGTTTTTCCCAGCCCAGCAGCGACATTTCACCAGGCCTGCCACCTGAAGGCTGGATGAAGTTCTGAAACTGATAAAGGCAAGTTTAGAATGTGAAAGAATTGTTTACCAAGTCTTGGGTAGGAGCCCTAGCCTTCGTTTGTGATGGTTGAAAGTCATTCTTTCAAACAGGTCATGCTCTTTTAATATTGAGGAGAGATATCGAGGAGCTACATTCGTTGTTTATCTTCAATGGATTGTAAAATCCTTATTGTGAATTCCTGTGGATATGAAAGCTATTTCTCTTGTCTCTGACAATAAACAGACTTTATTTTCAGCCCTTTCAGTAGAGCTTCCTGGCATGAAAATCTAAGTCTGGATTGTTCTAGCTGTTGTTCCATCACTAAGGGGATTGGTCCCTATCCAGAGAAAGTTACGCAATCGCATCAGGCCAGTCCATTACACACCTGTCTGACCATGACCACATAAAAACCCTATAACAAATTTAAAAAAAAAAAAAAAAAAAAGCTTTTTGGTCTTTATCTGCTATCATCCACTGGGTTAGATGAGATTGGAACCCACTCACCAAAAGCCCGGCTGCACAAAATTAAAGCAAAACAAGCTCTCTCATACAATTGATAGGGAAACAAATGTATTGGTAATTTTCTGGTCAACAGGGGGTCAATGAAGAGAAATCTATGTCAGAACTATTAAATTGTGCTATGATTAAACTGTCCTTGACCAGCCACAGAAATGTATTGATCCATTCAGCCATAGCACAATTGAATTATAAGGTATACCTTATGAAACAAATCTGAAAATATTAATCTGTTCCTTTGGATTTGTCTTGCCTGAATAGGCCTGATATGTGCATTTACTCATGACTGCAGTGAACAACATTTTGTATATAGACCCATGTGAGAAGGTACGGTGTACATCGTTCTGCACATAGGCCCATGTGAGAAGGCATAGTGTACATCATTCTGTACATAGACCCATGAAAGAAGACACAATGAACATTACTCTGTGTGCACATCCATAGAATAAGATGATGCAGTATACATCATTCTGTTTGAAGCCCCTATAAGAAGATGCAGTATACATCGTTCTGTAAGCAGGTCTGTTAGAACACATGTAGTGTACATAAATCTGTGCACAGACCTATGTGAAATGATGCAGTGTACATAATTCTATAGGTAGACGCATACCAAAAAAAATTGCAGTGTACTTCATTCCAGGCAGTGTGCATTACTCTGCGTGTAGACTCATATGAGAAAATACACTGTTCAAATATTCTAATGGACCTGCATACTGAATGATGGTCTTAGCTCTGCATGCAGAACAATGTGGGAAGATGTAATGCACCTGATTCCACCTGTCTTTACCCACTATACAAGATGCATTGCACCTTCATGCTAGGAGACATGGTGTACATCATTGTCTTTGCAGACCCAGGATAGAAGATGTATTGTGCATTGTTCTGTGAGGAGGTTTATTGCACCATGTGCATTATGCATCATAAAACACATTTAGGAAAATATTTTTCTCAGTGTGTGCACAATTAAGCTATGGAATTTATGGCCTAAGGATATGGTTAAGATTAATCTTAGAGCAAGGTTTAAAAAAAGGTTTGGAGAAGTTTCTGGAGGAGAGGCCCATTAATAATTATTAGCCAGGCAGACTGGAGGATCATCACATCTCTTGCTTCTGGAAATGGATCCAAGTGATGTCTACTGACCACTGTCAGAGATAGGATGCTGGGCTTGGTGGACTATTGGTGTGACCTCTGTGCACACAGCCATGCTAAAGGATTACGTGTACCACACTACACTCATGCTCTTTGCAGTCCCATGAGTGAAGAGCATTGTCATCTGACCCAGTTCAATCCTTAGAGGCTTATTCTCTCCTGGCTTCGCCTCACTGAATGCACTGTAACATAGTAGATGGTGGCGGTAAAAGACCAGCCAGCAACACCACCAAGAATACATCCCAGCTGCCAGCGTTTTCATTTCAGAGCCACGGTCTCATCAGTGGAGAGCTGCTCTTAGGAAGAAAGAACAATACTCTTACTATATTTTTCTTTTTACAATCTCTGCTGTATGCTTTCTTCTGCATTTGTCTCTCCTTTGATTTGAAAAATTAAAGTTTAGTATTAAAGTTGCTTCACGTGGAAGACTTACCTTTTCGTTATTCTTAGGGAGTCCAGGGTGTTTGGCACGTGGTACTTACTGAAATTACACGATTCAGACACAGATCCAGCTGGAATTTAAGCCCTAAAATAGCAACAACAAGAGCGGCATGCGATGACTTTTTATGGTGCAATTACAAAAGACCGTCATGAACAAGGAGAGCGCTACACGTCACAGTTTGTCTATGAAAGTAAAGGCATCTGCACTCAACCACTAAACATCCCGTTACCTGCCCTGGTTTAGACTTAGAGGCAGCTTCTCTCCTTGCTCTAATTTTAGTTGTATTTATTTATTTATTTTAATGTGAAGCTCAATTCACCACCACCATTCTGAGGTCTCCATTTGGTAAACGGCACCAGATATTTGGGATCCTACTGTCATAAAAGGTATTACCTGGGGGATATTGGGCATGGCCCTGGGGCCAGCTTCAGGGAGGTGCTGCACACTGCCACACAGAAAGGCCCAGTGTTGAATTCCTGGCTCAGGCCTTCCACTACCCAGGCCGGCTGGGGTAGGGAATGCCACCGACCCTAGGGGGGATGGAATTTCAGTTATCACTGCAACAGCGACACCCAGTGGTCAGGTTTAGGGCTCATGATTACAGGGTTCCGGAAGGATCCCTGGCGCATGGGCCCTAGAGCCGAGGGCCAACAGTGTGATGACAGGGCTCGGGGAAGTTGAGAGTGGATATAAAATAAAGGAAAAATCCCCAGGTAGTTGTGAGTGAAAGCTCATGACACTGGATCCCAGTCTCAACTCTGACTGAGGAAAATAGAATAGGAAGAAAACTGCCAGGCCCCCCCAAAAGCTCCTAGATATTTAGGGCATGCAGGAGACAGTGTTTCCATGCATGCTGCATAAATGTCCTCTGCCAGCACCGCGGTTGGTTCCCTACATGGCTCCTTGTCCCACTGCCTCTACTTTGATCTAATGGAGGCCCATGGCCCAGGCCCGAGGCAGCAGCCTCCACTTTTTGGATGATAGGCAGGCAGGCTTAAAATTTGAAAGGCAGAGTGTAGCTTCTTCTGAGTAAGAGAAATGTGCACTTTGCTGTCTGTGTTTCTTCTTTATGGGCTATTGCTCACACGTACATAAAAATTCTCACACAAGCTATTTCTCACACACAAGCTCTCGCATACGCTACTGCTCACACAAACAAGTTCACACATGCTAGTTCTCACACACAGACAAGCTCTTACAAAAGTTATTGCTCACACAAACACACAAGCTGTCACACAGGCTACTGCTCACACAGACACACACACACAAAAGCTCTCACATTTTCTCTCTCCCCCCCCCCCAGAATTTGCAGGGTGCAGGCAGCAGCAACCGTCTCTCTTTCGCCGTGCGGCTCAGTCAACATGATAGCTTCCTATCTTCCACCACACGTGCCAGACCCGGCAGCCACCTGTCTTCCAGCGAGCAGCCCGGGACCAGCATGGCAGCCTTGTCTCTTCAGCCACATGGCCCGGACCCAAAGCAGCAGTCTTCACTTTTCGGCTGCATGACCTGGGCCTAATTTGGCAGGCTCCCCCTTCTGGCCTGGCCAAGATTGGGGAAAAAAAAAGCGTGGCCACTGCACCAAGACTTGGGGCATAGGCCCCATATGCCCAGTGCTAATGATGCCCCTGTGTAAGAGAGAATACAGAAAAGCAAATAAACATGGTAAAGTGTAGATATACAGCACATTGGTGAAAAAGGAAATATTTGCACCTACATTTGGAAGGCTCTGGTTAGTTCCTAAATCACAAAATAGGGGAACTTGAAAGAGCCTGAATGTGCATTGCACATGGAAAGGAGGCAGCTATTTTAATGATAATAAAATTTAAGTCCTTCTTGCAAATATTTTAACACACACAGCAGATGGGCAAGACCAGGGTCCAACAGGCTTGCTTTGAGATCCACGAGGCAGCCTTTGGTTGTCCTGCTTCACGCTTGGATTTAAATATTTGCAATGACAAAAGGAGGGACTTCTATTCCCAGAATAGCTGTCACACACTCAGAGTGTTGCTTATTACTGCACAGAGGCTCTTGTTCTCGTATCACCCCCTCAGGAAACTTTCCTTCTAGTGCCTTTTATTGCTACCTCAAATTGGTTGGAGAAGCATTTTATTTGCACTGGCCAAAAGTCAGCCCTATATAAAACTCTTTGACAGTAAGGATGAGCTGCAGTTTCTGATTGCTGATGATGTCCATTTTCCAATATATATGGTCAGTGAGACATTTAAAGGAAGTGCAGTGAGACTGGATAAATTAACTGAAGCCTATAATTTCTGTAATCAGAGGGCTGGGTTTTGGTTTTGTTTTTTGTCTTGCCACTAATAGCTTTTCCCCTCCAGAGCGCTCAGTGCTAGTACGCATTGTAATAGATTTACACAGTCATGACTGCGTAATTGTTGACCTTTTGGCTTGCTATGTGAAAGGGTTGTTTTAGCTTCCCAGCTAGGAGCCCCTCACTCAGATGTCACCCAGGCTGTAAAAGACAAGATCTGGAAGCCTTTAACATGTACAAGAGCATGACTTCCAACAGACCAGGCAAAACAGCCCACACAGAAAACAGCCGAGAGACCTCCTCAAAAGACCTGTGACATGGCCTTCACACGCTTCCTGCTTGCTGGAGGATTAAGCAGGAAGGGAGAAGGGTGGGCAGACTGGATGGGCCTAATGTGCCTTTATCTGCCACATGTTCTATGTTTCTATGAGTAAAGCGTGAGCAAGAGACAGTGGTTGCCCTGTTAGTCCACGTGAATATGCAGACACTAAGAAGGGTCAACCAAAAAGTCATGGGATAAGTGGTGATGTCCTTTTGTGGATTGCAAGTCGATTAAAAGAAAGGAATCAGAGAGTAGGATTAAATGGTCAGTTTTCACAGTGGAAAAGGTAAACAGTGGAGTGCCTCAGGGATCTGTACTTGGACCGGTGTTTTTCAATATATTTATAAATGATCTGGAAAGGAATACAATGAGTGAGGTTATCAAATTTGCGGATGACACAAAACTACATTGAAATAGTCAGCTCAGTGTGCTGTGGTGATCAAAAAAGCAAACAATTTTGGGAATTATTAGGAAGGGAATGGTGAATAAAACGGAAAATGTCATAATGCCTCTGTATCGCTCCATGGTGAGACCGCACCTTGAATACTGTGTACAATTCTGGTCGCCGCATCTCAAAAAGGATATAGCTGCACTGGAGAAAGTGTAGAGAAGGGGCATGGAAGGCTGCCCTGTGAGGAAAGACTAACAAGATTAGGGCTGTTCAGTATGGAGAAGAGACAACTGAGGGGGAAGGGGGGGGGGGAGGGAATATGATAGAGGTCTACAAAATCATGAAAGGACTTGAACAATTTAATGTAAATCGGTTATTTACTCTCTCAAGTAATAAAAAGGACCAGGGGGCACGCCCTGTAGTTAGCAAGTAGCTCATTTAAAACAAATTGGAGAAAATTCTTTCACTCAGTGCATAGTTAAGCTCTGGATTTCATTGCCAGAGGACGTGGTTGCAGCAGTTAGTGTAACTGGGTTTAAAAAAAGTTTGGATAAGTTCCCAGAGGAAAAATCCATAAACTGCTAATTGCAATTAATAAGCAATAATAGCTTGTGATTTATACAATGTTTGGGTACCTGCCAGGTTCTTGTGACTTGGATTGGCCACTGTTGGAAACAGGATGCTGGGCTTGATGGACCCTTGGTCTGATCCAGTATGGCATATCTTATGTTATGTAAGTTACAAACAAGTTGTAGGTAATAACTTTTTATTGGACTAAAATGTCCTGATGACAACTTTTTAGTTAGAATTTTCACATTTGACAAATCTACTTTGAGCATGTCATCCACTTTTCTGAAATTACCAATAAAGGAATACTGAATAGCAGGGCATCTTATCTGCAGACAGGGTTGGGACCATGTTTGATCCAGATAATGGAAGGTCCTCCTATGTTGTAAAAGAACAAACAGAGGAGCAAAAGTACAACTGTTTTTCTGGGTATCTGCATAATTTTGGATAAATACTGTATGGATGTGCACAGATTTTTTTTTTCGTTTGGGTCGTTATCTGTCAAATTTCATTTTTAAAATGCTTCAGGAGGTATTTATTTCGGGTTTCCCTAATTTCGGGCTTAGTGTGCACGAATGGGACTTAGGGCGCACTAACTGGATGTTAGCGTGCACTAACCAAAAATATTACCAATAAGTTAAAAAGTGTCAGTTGGGGAGCAATTTGTTAACTAGAGGTCTGGTTCTGCATTCCCATTGGCTGTCTCCTTAGTTACTTGCACAAACAAGTAACTAAGGAGAGAGCCAATGGAACTTAATGTGCACTAACTAGATTTTAGTGCACACTAAGTCCCGTTAGTATTTCATATTAGTGCGCACTAATTTTCACGAAATTTCGTCAATTTTATTTTCATTTCAGGGCGCTCCTGAAACAAGACAAAATAGACAAGGTTGTTGCCATTGTCTATTTCATTGGAAACGAATACACATCCTAATAAATAGACATTTTTCCAGGCAACAGAACTGTCTATTGAGCATGTGAAATGTTTTGGGTCACAGATGCTTTTCCGGGTAAAGGAACACATACCAAAGCCCATGTCTCCATGTAATAGGCGTTTTCAGGTAAAGGGCTATATGACTTGTGTATGTCTTAGCACTGTACAAAAATCTTCTTACATGCAGAACATATAGTTCTAGTAGCCATACTGACCCAAAAGAAAACTGATCTTTTTACAGCCTGTGATTCCTTTTATTGGGTCAGCATTTAAAGATAAACAAAAAATGGGCCGATGTAGTCTGCGTGTTGGTCCAATAAAAGACGGCCGATCCCGTCTTCTCATAAAACTTCTATGTCTGATGCCATTCGTAGGGCTCTGGTTTAACACTAGAGGGGTATTTTTTACTTGGTTTTCCTTTTCTTTGCTTCCCAGAGATTGTACAGCCCACGCCGCCTAAATCCCCATTTGAAGGCTCTGCGTGAGGCTCCCCATTATGAGCATTCAAGCTGTTAAACAAAAGGAATGCTTTATTGTCCGCAGTCTCAGGAATTTCAGGAAAACAATGACATCCCCCTCCGCGTGCACACACACAGTTATTGCGCACTTTCCCACACACTGCCCTTCAAAGTGGAGCCAGACACCACCTGCTTGGCAGGAGGGAGCGTGGGGCACTGTTGCAGCACTTCCACTCCGCAGGCTCTTTCCTGCTCCCGTTTCCCCCCCTCCCCCTTTTTATAGAGCACCCCATCCACCATGGCTGGGTGACGCATGTGCCTTGGCCAGCTGGGGGGGGGGGGGGGGGGGAAGCTCCTCCCAGCTTACGCCCTCAGCGCTGCTGCTTGGCTGGCAGGAATCACTGCAGGAGTGGGACCTCTCCACCCTCCCTAGGGGCTGAGCCCCTCCACGGTGAGCCCCTTGCTTAACATTCCAACTGCACTCCATCACCCTTCAGTGAACAATACCCTGGGAGTGAATGAATCTTCATTAAACTGAACACTTCCTGTGCATCCAGAGCCGACTGACTAATGGCTAAATTACCATCAGGTTTCCCCATTCCCAAGTACTTCTTGTGATGCCTTTCTAGTTGTATTTTGTCCCCTCTATTTTTAAATGCAAACATATAATTAGATTTAAAGCTGGATTTTTCCCACATTTCTTTCTTTTTTTTTTTTTTTAATCCCCGAGGAGCAAATGTTTGCACACAAGAACCAAAAGTATCTACTTCCAAAACTAAAATTAGAAAAAAAAAAAAAGAGATCAGTACACTTTCAGGCTTTTCTGCATACGCTGCCTAAATTGACTTCCTTCAGTTGCATGAATGCAGTTTTTTTTTCTTATTTTAGTACAAATAAAAAACAAATACGGCTGAGAATGAAACCGCAATTCTATTTCTATTAGTATATATTTGCATCAGAATAAGAGGGGAAAGCGGTGAGCTCTGCTTATCTTAAGTGAGGCACTCCACTATTTGCCTCTTCAGTTAGGAAGAGAAACTGTCCTTAATTCCTAACGAGTCACAACCTGAAAGGTTTATCACATGGGTCGATTCCTTTCTAAAGGCCGAATCCAAGAAATGACAATAAATCCAGTCAGACCTGAGGCTTAAGCTTTACCTCTAGGCCTTGCACCTCAGCAGCTGCTAGCATGGCTTGTTGGCCTCAAGTGATGGGCGGGCGCATCAGTCACGAACTTTGACAGTACCTGACGACGCTCTGAGGCACAGCAGCATTACGGCTTTTCTCCCATTTAGTCTCTATGGGAAATAAAACTAAGTATGACAAAGCATAAACACTGTAATTCTGAATTTTTAAATGATTTAGGCCTACCAAAGCCTATCCAGCAAAGCTAGGGCTCAGTTCTGGTCTCTCAGATTTTCTTGAGAATGCTATATTTGGTACAGGGCCTCACCTCAGTCACTCACTTCTGATGCGCTCCTCTTCTTCATCCCTAAGAGATCCTTCCCTCCTTTACTTGGATCTAGCAGGTGATCTCTTTCAGGCAGGTTGGCTGCCTTACCTGGCATTTAGACCGGCAGGACTTTAAGGATATCCATTATCCCATAGATTTTTTTTTAATGCATCCCTAACCACCCCCCCTCTTCATTCACGACCCCACAAAACATTCCCTCTATCTTTCATTCATCATACCAGAACTACTACTCCCTCCTGCCTCTCATTGGTAACCTGTTGCATACAGGTTCTTTATGACAACAGATTACAGATGGAGATATATGCACGAGTATAAAATAGCACCACAGGTACTCCTAAACCATGGACATTTGGTAAATGCACATGCTAGAGCAGTGGATACTCAGTCTGATGAAACTGGACTTATGCACAGCTCAACTCTTATTTCTAGGTGCACTAAAGTTACAGCTTCCGAAAGAGTTGTTTTATTTTCTTCCTGCAGTGGAAACTCTTTTCAAGGTGCACTGCATCCTTAAACCATTTCCCCCCACAGCGTTTCAGGGCTTGTGCAACATAATGAGCTACGAAAATACCTACGGAATGACAGCAGCACCCAGACCATGCCAAGATGAAATCACTGTAGGAATGGTGTGCTTTCTGGACACATTAAGACGAACCTTTAACAGCTTCTGTGACTTGTTCAAGTCAGATGTTTGCTTGAGTTTATTCATCCGTCACAAGTCTCATTGTGCTCCAACTGCACTATGCATGCCAAGTAATTGAAAGTGTCATAGTTAAACCCGTACAGAGTAATTTAGTAAGGCTTTATTAATTCCAACTCAAGGCATCAAACAATTCGCCAGTGCAGAGAGTTAGGGTGGCACTGACCATCTTTGACTTAGCCAGATTCTGACCATCAATAACAGGCCTGATAGAACCACCCATAGAAACAAAGACCTGCAATAGGAGTTAACAAGGATGATGGACATCTAGAACCCCCACGGTGCTCCCCAAAAGGGCAGGGTAGCGTCACAGACTGGCTCCTAAGGAAGAGGCTGGCACAGACAATGACTGGGAGGCTACTGAAATGCAACTGTGCTTTCTGCATGTAATTTCTGCTCTTTATCAAAAGTGCCGTGGCCTCCTCAAATGCATCTTCAATACGAAGGTTGGCCAGCGAGGTGCTTAGGACTGCACATCGAAACGTTCAGGGTAGAGCTATTGCACATAGCAGAAGGCTGAATTTATTCAGAGAATTTTCTTATGTTCACCTGACCGAACACTGGTAAATCAATTATTTTTATCATAAATTCAAAAAGTGCATTATAGAGTGAAGGCTGTCATCACGCTACCTGCTTGTATTATATGAATCCTTTTGGGACCAACAGTTTTCCGCTCCTTTGGATGTTCAGCGCAATCAGAACTGGCCTCCATTGGGCTATGGCTCCATGAGCCTTCATTCACAACTATCTGGGTGGGGTTCTGCTGTTTAAATTCCCTGCCCAACTCTGCCAGGCCTCTCAGCAACTGCCTTCAGCCAGAGCTACAAACCACCGCTCCCTGTGAAACCTTGCAAACACGGGCATGAAGGCTGGCCACTAGGTGTTGCTATTGCTCAATGATTGGATGCCCACCCCCAAGGGCTATGAACACTGCCTCTGTAGCCTCCCTAGCCAATCCTGGCCCTATTTAATCTTTGTAACCACTTCTGTGATTTGCTTGTTGGCCATGCACAGTAGTTAACGCCCAGTTTACTGTGTTCAGCAGACCTTGCTTGAGTTTCTATATTTTTCTAATCCTTAAGGAAATTGATGTGATTTTCTCATCAGCATGTTTAATACATTGTGGATTTTGTTTTAAGCAGTGTGATGAATGTTGTGCTCACTACCTTCCATATTCTGTATGGGGACAGGTGAAGGAGAAATAGAGACCTCATAGTTGTAGCACTGGACTGGTGATTCAGGCATGCTGGGATCTGAGTTCCAAGCCCTGTCAACCATGCTAAACCCTGGGCAAGCCACGTTATTGCTCTGTCTGCTACAATGAAAATGAAAACAAGGCATTTGTCTGAGTTTGGCTTTCTCAGACAACAATTAAAGTGAGTGCATTTGTGTGTGTGTGAGTGAGCATGTGTATATGTGAGAAAATGAGCGTGTGTATGAGTATGTGTGAGAGAGTGAGCATGTGTATGTGTGAGCAAATGTGTGTGTGTGTGAAAGCAAGAATGTGTATGTGTGAACGTGGATGAGTGTATGTGTGTAATCATGTGAGCATGCAACCATATGTGAGAATGAGCAAATGAGTGAATATATATATGTGAGAGAGAGCAAGCATGTGTAGGTGCGAGAATGAGAGTGAGCAAATGAGTGTGTGTGAGAGAATGAGCAAATGAGTGTGTGTATACAGTATGTGTGTGTGAGAGCATGTGTATGTGTGAAAGTGAGTGGAGTATGTATGTGTGTGAGCATGTGCGAAAGTGAGAAAATGAGTGTGCGCGTGAGAGAAAGCATGTGTATGTGTGAGATCGAGCGAATGAGTGTATATATAGCACGTGTTTGAGAGAAAGCATGTGTGCGCACATGTGTGTAAGCAAGTGTATGTATGAGTGAACGAATGAGTATGTTTGTGTGTCTGAGAGTGCAAAAATGTGTGTGTGTGAGAGAGCAAATATGTACATGCGAGAGTGAGCAAATGAGTGTGTGAGCATGTTAAAGTGCCTTCTAACAGTTGCCAAAGTCATCTGGACACTCAGCGAGGCTTCAGAAATGCGACCAAGAATCAGGAAGCAGTCAGGAACAGTTTAAAAAACAAAAGCAATCCAGCTATTGCTGATCTGGAATTGAATCCCTCATTCTGTGAATAAGCGTGCATATAGAATGTAGGAGAGTAATTCAACATTTTTTAATGTCAGGGCTTGAGTGCTGTTAAGACAGTCTTTGCATACAGCAGTAATAAGCACCCTGGAAGCAGATTGTGGTTTCCCACTTAACTTTATTGATAATTGTTGGTGGAATAATGAAAATGACAAATTTTACAATTCCTCATGCAATGTAATCCATTTACATATTTGAGACTTCAATCAATCAATCTGTGGACTTTGTAACACAACATATCTTTTAGTTCATTCCCGATCCTTTCCAATTATAAAGGTAGTTTAGAAGCTCCCGCTCAAAATTTCAGGATGCAGGCAGATGTAACTCAAATACCGAAGTCCCATATCGCACACCTTTCTCCAGCTGAATAGAATGAACTGGAAAGTAAGAAGTGCAATCATTTTTTCTGCGCTAGCCAAGTGCTCCATGTCCGAACAGTGCCACGGTTCTTCTAAGGTCCACATCTCCTCCCCTGGCATGAATGAGAAGCAATTCCTACAATAACCTCCAAGGGGCTATCGAATCTCTGTGGATAAGAAAATGCTACACACTCTTTCAAGAGGGCATTCTCTGAGCTCCTGGATCCAAAAAGAACTCAGATAAAAGATAAAAATAAACCCAGTTTCAAAAGACAACCCAAAGAGGAGGAAAAGGAGGGTGGATGAACTTCTTCCACAACAACAAAAGGGGTCAAAAGCTGGAATCATTAAAATGGGGGAAAAAAAAAAAAACACCACCCCACCTTTTCTTCTAGGTCATTCCCCACATCTCTTTCCAAGAAAACCAAAAGATCCTTTTCCCATAAATAAAACAAAAGCCAGGATCAAGCACGACAGCATGCCACCCCTGAGAAAGGCAGCCCAAAAGCCAGACCTACAAACTGGTCATAGGTCAGTACTCCACCATTAAATTCTCCCACATGGAGTGGAGCCTCACTAAACCTAACTTTTCTCTACCCACTTAGTTAATTGATATGCTCCTTTAATAGAGCCTCAATAGGTATCTCTACAAGTGCAAGATACTTACAGGTATACATGTGAGGCCGGGTCTCCACCTTAGATAATTTTTTTTTTAATTCATGTTTCTGATGTCATAGTAGGATATTACCTGGTGTCCAGTGATCACCAGACAGTGTAATTCAGTATTAGAGCACAGGCAGTGGTGGTTCATTCAAAAGCAAGGCTCCTGGAATTCAGGAACTGTTCATTATTTTTGTAAGCAATGTTGTGGAACAGCTACAGCCCTTTTGTAGATAACTAAAATCTGCAATAGGTTTGCCATTTTGTGGATGATACCAAAATCTGGAAGGTGTGGGAAACATGAGGAGGGATTTAGTGAAGCTTGAGGAATGGTCTAGAATCCGGTAGCTAAGATTTAATGCTAAAATATGCAGGGCCATACATTTGGGTTGCAAAAACCCAAGGGAACAGTACAGCTCAGGGGGTGAAGTTCTTCTACACACAAAGCAAGAAAGATCTGAAGATAAACGTATCTGATGATCTTAAAATGCCTAAACAGGTAAACACAGCAATATCAAAAACCAGAAGGATGCTTTGGTACATAGGGAGAGAAATAGCCAGCAGGAAGGAAGACACAATATTGCCTATGCATAAGTCTCTGGTAGACCTCACTTGAAGTTCTACAAAAGTAGTGCATATAATTCTGAAAACCTCACCTTAAAAAGGAGATAAGCTGAATAGAATCAGTCCAGAGGACAGCTAATAAAATGGTGATCGATGTTCATCATAAAACATATGGGGACGGACTTAAAATCAAAACTAGGTATACCCTGGAGGAAAGAGGAGATGTGATAGAAATATTTAGTTGCCTTGACCACATTAGAACATAAGATTTGCCATACTGGGTCAGAACAAAGGTCCATCAAGCCCAGTATCCTGTTTCCAACAATGGCCAGTCCAGGTCACAAGTGCCTGTCAAGATCCCAAGCGGTAACTAGGTTCCAAGCTACTTATCCCAAGAATAAGCAGTGGATTTCTGTAACTCCACCTTAATAATGGTTTACAGACTTTTCCTCCAGGAACTTATCCAAACTATTTTTACATGAACTACATGCATAGCTTCCATCACATCCTCTGGCAATGAATTCCAGAGCTTGTGTGTTGAGTAAAAAATATTTTCTCTTATTAGTTTTAAATGTACAACTTAGCAACTTCATTGTGAGTCCAATAGTCTTTATACTTTTTGAAAGAGTAAACAGATTTGCTTTTACTTGTCCCACTCCACTCATTTTATAGACCTCTATCATATCTCCCCTCAACTGTCTCTTCTCCAAGCTGAAGAGTCCTAACCTCTTTAGCCTTTTCTCATAGAAGAATCATTCCATCCCATTTATCATTTTGGATGCCCTTCTCTGTATTTTATCGAATTCTGTGATATCTTTTTTGAGATGTGGGGACCAGTACTGCACGCAATATTCCAAGATGAGGTTGCATTATGGAGTGATACAGAGGCATTATGATATTCTCCATTTTATTGTCCATTTATTTCCTACTAATTCCTAGCATTCTATTTGTTTTCTTGGCTGCTGCTATACATGGAGCAGAAAATGTCAACATTATCTATGATAATGCCTAGATCCTTTTCCTAATGGCGATTTCTAATGTGGAGCCTTGCATTGTGTAGCTATAATGTGGGTTCCTCTTCCTTTACTGCATAATTTTGCACTAGTCCACATTTAATTTCATGTGCATGCCCAATCTCCCAGTTTTGCAAGATCCCCTTGTAATTTCTCACAATCCTCTTATGATTTAGCAACTTTGAATAATTTTATGTCATTGGCAAATATGATCACCTCACTTCTTTTCCCATTTCCAGGTCATTTATAAATATGTTAAAAAGCAGTGGTCCCAGAACAGATCCCTGGGTCATTCCACTATCCACTGAGAAAGGTGAATAAGAACATAAGAAATTGCCATGCTGGGTCAGACCAAGGGTTCATCAAGCCCAGGATCCTGTTTCCAACAGAGGCCAAACAAGGCCACAAGAACCTGGCAATTACCCAAACACCTAGAAGATCCCATGCTGATGCAATTAATAGCAGTGGCTATTCCCTAAGTAAACTTGATTAATAGTTGTTAATTGACTTCTCCTCCAAGAACTTATCCAAACCTTTTTTGAACCCAGCTACCCTAACTGCACTAACCACATCCTCTGGCAACAAATTCCAGAGCTTTATTGTGCGTTGAGTGAAAAAGAATTTTCTCTGATTAGTCTTAAATGTGCTACTTGCTAACTTCATGGAATACCCCCCTAGTCCTTCTATTATCCGAAAGTGTAAATAACAGATTCACATCTACTCGCTCAAGACTTCTCATGATCTTAAAGTTCTCTATCATATCCCCCCCTCAGCCATCTCTTCTCCAAGCTGAACAGCCCTAACCTCTTCAGCCTTTCCTCATTAGGGGAACTGTTCCATCCCCTTTATCATTTTGGTTGCCCTTCTCTGTACCACCTTCATCGCAACTATATCCTTTTTGAGATGCGGCAACCAGAATTGTACATAGTATTCAAGGTGCAGTCTCACCAACAAATTGCGTAGCTTGATTGTATGCTGAGTGAAAAAATACTTCCAATGATGTGTTAAATCTGATAGTTGCCAGTTCCATGGGGTATCACCCTAGTCCTAGTATTGTTTGAAAGGGTAAATAACAGTTTCCATTTACCTATTCCGCCCCCCCCCCCTCCCCAACTTATGCTTTTAAAAATGTCAATAATTTTACAACTAGAGGCTATGGAGAGAAAACAATCCATAAAATACACTTATCAATAAAATAAAATACAACTAGCTATGTAAGAAATGTCACAACAGCCTGCTGCAGCTCACTTTAGGGTCACACAATACCTATTTACCCCACTAGATGGCAGTGGAACAGCAAATATTACAGAACCAGCTTCAGGGACTAAGACAGGAAGAGAGCATTTCTGAAACTGAGTGCACAATTACAAAGGGCCAGGTATATTATTAGTAAGCATTTTTCCTATAGTAACCCAATGGAAAACCCCCCCCCCAAAAAAACTTTAATACATTTGCCCACAAATTGCTTACAATCATTCCTCCAAAGGATACTAGGATTTCCCTTTTATTAACAGAAGAAAAAAAGACCAAACTGACCCAGTCAAGACCCAGCAAACAAGAGGTTTGCTGTTGCTTTCTAAGTGTTATTTTGTATGTTATGCTTGTTTAATGTTTTAAGTTGTGCGCCATTTTGAGTTCATTTGGCAAAACAGATGAGATAAATGAACAAATAAAAATGAAATAATGAGAGCAGTGCTCTCAGTGATCCTTACCCTACAGCTTTAGCACATCTGGAATTGTTAAATGTGGCTCTAGTGTCATCACTGCCAACTCCTCATGGGTTAATAGCACTCAACAATGACTACATTGCTGCACTCTGCACTGCGGCATTCAGGGGCACATTTGTGAGGATCCTGTCTCCTTCCTTTCCCCCCCGACAGTGGCTGATGCCACACTTCATATAGACAGCAGCTATTGTTGGTTTCATTTATGGTTATAAATGCCAAAAACAATTTATTAGAGTGTTGTAGAAAAAAAAATGTACAGGATTGCAGGCTTCCTAAATCTGACCTGGGAAATCCAGAGCCAGTCACTGAATATGCATAAGAAAGTTGCAGAGAGTAGGTTTCCAATCCATGCAAATGTCTCTAATGCCCAATCACTGTAGATATCCTGGAAATGCAACTAACCGTGAGGGTCCCCGTCCTAGGTCGGAGAAGCCCTGCCCTGAGCACTTATAGTGTTAAAGATGAGGTCACAGGCAGCGGGGGGGGGGGGGGGGGAGATAGTTGAATGCTCTCTCAGCACTCGTTGCAAGGCGAGGATATTGAATTGCCCAACTGCAACTGGGCTGGGGCTGTAGAAGTTTGCCCTCCTCTGGTTTAGGGGTTTCAAATACACCCATCACTTCCACCCTAGGCTGCTTGGTTGTTTACAATAATGCAAGATAAGTTGGATAAGTTCTTGGAGGAGAAGTCCATTACCTGCTATTAAGTTCACTTAGAGAATAGCCACTGCCATTAGCAATGGTTACATGGAATAGACTTAGTGTTTGGGTACTTGCCAGGTTCTTATGGCCTGGATTGGCCACTGTTGGAAACAGGATGCTGGGCTTGATGGACCCTTGGTCTGACCCAGTATGGCAGGTTCTTCTTCTTATCTTAAATGAAGTGACTTACAAGATGCGTTAAGAATTCAGTGTTTCTTCTGCTGAAATTAATATTTGGGTTGTTCTTGCTCCAAGTAATAACTTATTTCTTGATGTGGCAGTTTTGCTGATCTCATCTGGCAAGCTTTCATGAGCCCAGGGCCAGTACAAGGGTCTGTAGGACCCTAGGCAGAGCAATGCAACTCCCCCCCCCCCCCCAAGCTGAATATGCCCCTTTGGCAGTGGTAGATATATAGAGTGATGGTCTCCCTCTTATACTACTCTATTTCTCTAACCTACTGAGTGCTATGTGAATGCTGTCGCCTCTCCATTCACATTTTGAAAATGGCAACCTTGATTATCCCAGCAGCACGCCCCGCCCACTGATGCCACCCTAGTTCTGCCTAATGGTCACAGTGGCCCTGCCTGAGCCAGCATTGCCCAGGCAGAGGCTCACCTGAGCAGTAGTGATCATCAGACGGTATGGTTCAATATCACAGATAGGATGCAGAGAAGTCATACCAAGACCCAAGTTTTGAATTTCACAAATACGGACTCTCTCAAAATGGGGGTGTACCTAGAGGAAGAACATGGATGAGGTGGAAGAAAAGTGGGCCAAATTAAAAGTTGACACAAAACCTGTGCGTGTCAACTTGAGTGTATATTATCAGCCCAAACATTCAAGGGTATATAAACTTTTAAACAGGACCATGTTATTTCCTTTATTGCTGTGGTTGGTTTAATGATTGTGCTGTTCTGTGATGAATAAAATAGTTTAATTTGAAACACATTTAAAAATAAGACGTTTTGTCTGATCATTCATGTTTTCTTAATGCTACATCTTACAAATTCTGCCAGGGCTATGTAAACTTATGAGCACAACTGTATCCTCTTCCCCAAACATGTGGATAAAGGTGAACCAGCAGATGTAGTGTACTTGGATTTTCAGAAGGCGTTTGACAAAGTTCCTCATGAGAGGCTTCTAGGAAAAGTAAAAAGTCATGGGATAGGTGGCAATGTCCTTTCATGGATTACAAACTGGTTAAAAGACAGGAAACAGAGTAGGATTAAATGGACAATTTTCTCAGTGGAAGGGAGTGGGCAGTGGAGTGCCTCAGGGATCTGTATTGGGACCCTTACTGTTCAATATATTTATAAATGATCTGGAAAGAAATACGACGAGTGAGGTAATCAAATTTTCAGATGATACAAAATTGTTCAGAGTAGTTAAATCACAAGCAGATTGTGATAAATTGCAGGAAGCCCTTGTGAGACTGGAAAATTGGGCATCAAAATGGCAGATGAAATTTCATGTGGATTGTAAGGTGATGCATATAGGGAAAAATAACCTATGCTATAGTTACACAATGTTAGGTTCCATATTAGATGCTACCAACCAAGAAAGATCTAGGCGTCATAGTGGATAACACATTGAAATAGTCTGTTCAGTGTGCTGCGGCAGTCAAAAAAGCAAACAGAATGTTGGGAATTATTAGAAAGGGAATGGTGAATAAAACGGAAAATGTCATAATGCCTTTGTATCGCTCCATGGTGAGACCGCACCTTGAATACTGTGTACAATTCTGGTCACTGCATCTCAAAAAAGATATAATTGTGATGGAGAAGGTACAGAGAAGGGTGTCCAAAATAAGGGGAATGGGACAGCTTCCCTATGAGGAAAGACTAAAGAGGTTAGGACTTTTCAGCTTGGAGAAGAGATGGCTGAGGGGGGGATATGATAGAGGTGTTTAAAATCATGAGAGGTCTAGAACGGGTAGATGTGAATTGCTTAGTCTTTCAGATAATAGAAAGACTAGGGGGCACTGCATGAAGTTAGCATGTAGCACATTTAAAACTAATTGGAGAAAGTTCTTTTTTACTCAACGCACAATTAAACTCTGGAATTTGTTGTTAGAGAATGTGGCTAGTGCAGTTAGTGTAGCTGTGTTTAAAAAAGGATTGGATAAGTTCTTGGAGAAGTCCATTACCTGCTATTAATTAAATAGCCACTGCTATTACTGGAAACAGTAACATGGAATAGTTTTTGGGTACTTGCCAGGTTCTTATGGCCTGGATTGGCCACTGTTGGAAACAGGATGCTGGGCTTGATGGACCCTTGGTCTGACGCAGTATGGCTTGTTCTTATGTTCTTAGAAAATCCACACTGCAGCTGAGTACAAGCCCCTCTCTTTAAGGATGACACAGGAAAGGGCTATTAAAATGTTCCAACAGCAGCTACACAGAAAGATATGGTCACTCTGGTCCCTTCACTCATACCTTATGGATAGGATACCACAACCTTGCATGAGCCACTTCTGCAAATTAAAAACAGTTTGGAGATAAAGAAAAAAAAATAAAAAGGCTGAAACGGGGAAATTCTGCAAAAGTTACTAATTATGTGAATCTCTACAACAAACAAAATTGGTCATCCAGCACCTGCTGCCATGAAATGAAGGGACAATTTTTCTTTTAAGAAGAAAGTCTGAGGTTATCTGTCTAAGTCCTTTACCTGTGTAAAGTGGCTGGCAGAACATTGCTCTCCCAGAAGTCACCGCAAAGCCCGTGCACTGTTCTACAGCGTGCAGACATTTAGCCACATGGGGGTGAGGCGCTGCCAGGCAGAACTGGAAAATACATCAGCATAGATTTTATTTTAAGTGTACTTGTTCTATTTTCCATGAAAAATTGCCCCCCCCCCCCCCCAATAGCAGATGCAAAAGCATAAAGGTACTTCCTGTCTGTGGCAAGCTTCAAGGGGAAAGTGAACACATGCTTTTCCTTGGAAATGTGCTGCAAAGGCCACAGATCAAAAAAAAAAATAAATAAAAAAGTACCTGTAAATGTTACACAGACAGTTTGAAACTTCCTCCCTCGCCAATAATAAATAAAATCAATCAGAAGCATAAGCTGTCATATTACACCATATGTTTTAATGCATTAAAAAGTTGATCAGGGCCAAACATTCATGCACTTTGAAAGTGGAGGTGATATGGACAAAACTGTATCAGAATTTGAGGCACAGATGATCCCATCCTCGGCAGGAAAGAGATGGTAGAGTGAGACATAGCACCCGGTCTACATTACTGTAGCAGGCAGTGAAGATGAGACAGACCTACTGGCATATGTTGGTCTTTGGATACCATCAGTCTTTTCGTAGGATGCCTCATCTATGCTTCCCTGCAGACTACCTTCATGCTTTTACTCAACGCACAATTAAACTCTGGAATTTGTTGCCAGAGGATGTGGTTAGTGCAGTTAGTATAGCTGTGTTTAAAAAAGGATTGGATAAGTTCTTGGAGGAGAAGTCCATTACCTGCTATTAAGTTCACCTAGAGAATAGCCACTGCCATTAGCAATGGTTACATGGAATAGACTTAGTTTTTGGGTACTTGCCAGGTTCTTATGGCCTGGATTGGCCACTGTTGGAAACAGGATGCTGGGCTTGATGGACCCTTGGTCTGACCCAGTATGGCATTTTCTTATGTTCTTAAGACATAAGAACTGACAGCAAGGCTGTGACAGCGTTTGAAAAGATAGACTCGAAGGAATTCCACAAGCAGCACTGCATGAGTAAGGAACAGGTAACATGAAATCAGATCAGGGAAAGAAACAGCACACAATGGCCCGCTTCTCCCCATCTCAATTTATTTCCCTGACTACATGAAACCGTGACCAAGTAGCCTAGGAACACAAAGCAAGTGTCTCCTGGGATAACTGACAGCTGTGCTACGGCCTTGTTTATTAGCGCAAGAGTTGCTAGTTGCCAAGTTACAGAGCCCCAGCTTTATGGACAGTGCAGTGTATGCAAAGTGCTTGTTCTTTATCTGTTTTCACTTCTGAACCCGACAACGTAGCTCTGAGGGCTGCACATGCAGTGAGTTTGATAGGCCTAAGATAACTCTTCACAGAGGCTCGCGGACTTCACAATCATAATTTAGCAGCACTAGATGTCTCTGCCCACTCAGAGTCATTTCAACAGGTGATGCCATTTGGGATCACATCAGATCAACTGGCACCAGTTTGGCTATTGGAGTCAGTAGGACATGAGAATCCTCCTATCTCCATCTTCATGTGAAGGATGGGGAGGGGGTGGAGGAAGGTCAGGCTGCAGGCACCATACGGTTTTAGTTTCAGGGTTCGAGCGACATGGGTCCTTCTTTGGTCTCCGAAAGGGAGAGGTCAGATCTTACATCAGAGTTGGGATTAGTGTGACCGCCGTTAATGCCATTTACTAAATGCTTTATTACAGCTCCAAACCCCATTGTTAAAAATCAGCTGTTAACAGCACGATTTTAATGAACTTTAGTATATAGGCCCCTTAATGATTCCTTTATTTTTAAATTGGTCTCACTGCAGAGTACAGTAAAAACAGAACATTTCATTGAAGTAGGGGGTGAAGGTGGGGGAAGCTAAAATATTTTACTTATTTAAATAGAATGAAATAAAAACAATTTTTTTCCCCAAGATAGACTAACCACTGGTAGCTAGCCTCAATCTTTACCCCAACGTAGAGCAGCCACATCGTAAATCTGCCACATGGATATCCAATCTTCCAGCCTTGCAAGGTTCTCCTGTATTTTATCACAATCTGGTTGTGAATTAACTACTCTGAATAATTGTGTCATCTGCAAATTTGATCACTTTACTCATCATTTATAAATATATTAAAAAGTACCAGTCCAAGTACAAATCCCTGAGGCACTCCACTTTTTCCACTGGGAAAACTGACCATTTAATCTTACTTGGTTTCCTGTCTTTAACCAGTTGGAAGGCACAAAAAGACATCGCCTCCTATCCCATGATTTTTTTTTTTAGTTTCTTTAGAAGCCTCTCATATCTACTGGTTCTCCTTTGTCCACGTTTATTCACCTCTTAAAAAAACATGTAGCAGATTTGTGAGGCAAGACTTCACTTGGGTAAATCCATGTTGGTGTCCGTCCCATTAAACCTACCTATATGTTCTGTGATTTTCTTCTTTATAATAGTTGCCACGATTTTCCTGGCCCTGAAGTTACTCACCGCTTTATAGTTTCCTGAATCACCTCTGGAGCCCTTTTAAATATTGAGGTTACATTGTACCTGAAGACTGTAAGGTGACCAATGGATGATTTTAATATGTTACAAATTTGTAATAGGTCTAAAATTTCATTTTTGCTTTCTTTCGGAACCGTGGGGTACATATCAGCTGGTCCAGGTGATTTGCTACACTTCAGTTTGTCAATTTGCCCTACTACATCTTCCAGGTTCACTGTGATTTGGTTCAGTTCATCTGAAACATTACACTTGAAAACTGTCTCCAGTATGAGTATCTCCCCAACATCCTGATCAGTAAACACTGAAGCAAAGAATTCATTTAGTCTTTCTACGATTATCTAACGGTGCAACCAACTCCTTTGCAGTCTTCCTGTTTCAGATATTTTAAAAAGTTTAATTTTGAGTTTTTGCCTCTATGGCCAACTTCTTTTCAAATTCTCTTTTAGCCTGTCTTATCAATGTCTTATACTTAACTTGTAAGTGTTTATGCTTTTTCATATTTTCTTCAGATGGATCCTTATTCCAATTTTTGAAGGAAGATCTTTTGCAAAAATAGCCTCTTTCACCTCACCTTTTAACCATGCCGGCAATTGTTTGGCCTCCTTTCACTTCTCAACGCGTGGAATATATCTAGACTGCACTTCTAATATATATCTTTTGTAGCTGCACCTTTCAGTTTTTTTCTATTTTTCTCATTTTATCAAAGTTTCCCTTCTGAAAGTTTAGTGCTAGAGCCATGGATTTACTTAGTCCCCCTTCCAGTCATTAATTCAAATTTAATCATGTAAAGATTACAATTGCCAAGCGGTCCTACCACAGTTACCTCTTTCACCAAATCCTGTGCTCCATTGAGAATTAGATTTAAATAGCTCCTGCTCTTGTTGGTTCCTGAATCAATTGCTCCATGTTACTAACTCTACCCTTATCCACCTGAAATCTCTGCCCATTTACCTAAGGTATGTGTATCCTTCTATAAAATTCCTATCAAGCATTTACAATGCAACAGTTGGGTGCCATCTACAAAAATGGTAACCTCTCTGCTTAATCCTTCCTGCAGCACATGATAAAATATTAAAGAGCAGCCAAAACACAGATTCCATTAATACCTCAACCCCTTTTTTCTAAAAGTGATATGCCAAACTTGGCGCACAAATATGGTTGTTCATCCTCTCTACCCTTGGCTCTCATGTTACTTTTTTGAAAATTTCTAAAGCCTTCGGTTTAAATAATTAATGTATTTGTAACTTTATGCTTTTGTTCTTTTTCACAGCAGCAGTTCTAGCAATCAATAACACAGACACATAAGAAACATCTTAAAACGTGAGCTTCTCATGCCAAGAAGCACACCAAGCATGCCATGTCCAAGCCGCAAAGTCAAACTAATTTGTTAAAAGTTTCTTATAATCCACATATTCCACAACGTTCAGTGCAGGAGTACAATGTAAACATACAAACTAATATACAAACAGATAAAAGCACATACTGCTCATCCCGGGTATACGTTTAGATCTTTGTCTCCATTCATATGATGAAGACTGTTGAGCATTTTAGTAGCTGTCCTTTGGACAGACTCTTCTCTGTTTACATCCTTTTCAGGATGAGGTCTCCAGAATTGAGGTTTCACCTTCTCTCTGCTGGCTATTCCTTTCCTTATGCAAATCAGGCATTTTTCTGGCTTTTGCCATTGTCTAATCTACCCCATCTGGTCACCTTAAGATCATCAAGTATGATCACACTAGATTCTGTTCTTGTTTTATGCACAAAAGAACTTCACTCCCTTCGCTCTACTGCTCTTTTGGGTTTTTGCACCCAAATGCAGAACCTTGCATTTTTTTTAAGCATTAAATCCTAGCTGCCAGACTCTAGACCATTCTTAATGCATCACTAGATCCCTCCTATTTCATGCCTTCCAGTGTGTCTATCCTCTTGCAGATTTTGGTATCTGCAAATGGGCAAACCTTTTCCAATTACAATATCACTCATCAAAACACTGAACAGAATCAAAGCAACACACCAGTGATAATCTCAGTTTCCTTGGAGTGAACTTTGTTTACTACCCTTTTTTTGCTTTCCACTCAGTTTCTAACCCATACCTAGGGTGCTTAGATTGTTTATAAGTTGCTTGTGTCAAAGGCCTTGCTGATATAGAAGTATATTGTTTACTCTTTCAAAAAGTACAAAGACTTAGGGACACACAACGAAGTTACTAGGTAACACATTTAAACTCAATACATCAATTCTGGAATTCATTGGTGGAAGATGTAGTAAAAGCTGTTTGCTTAGTTGGGTTTTAGAAAGGTTTGGACAAGTTCCTGGAAGAAGAGTCTGTAAACCATTAAGGGGGAGTAGCAGAAATTCACTGCTCATCTCTGGGATAAGCAGCATGGAATCCATTTTCCTTTTGGGATTCCGCCAGGAACTTGTGACCTGGATTGGCCACTGCTGGAAACTGGACTTTATGGACCTTTGGTCTGACCCAACATGGCAAAACGTACGTGCTTAAGTACATTACCTTTAGCTCTTTCACCTGATCCAACTCTGGTCACCCAAAGAAATTGATATATTCATCCCAAATCCTACCTGTGGTAAAAACCATGCTTCCTCTTTTAGCAAGGATGCCATCCATTTACTCACCACCGAGGTCAGACTAATCAGATTCTAGCTCTGAGACTTACTTCCAGTTTTGTGACGAAGCACCACAGCTGCCCGTCTCCTATCCTTCGGTTTCACTCCCTAACTCTGAAGAAGTGTTGAAAAGGTCAGGCAGCACAGTTGCCAGAAGTTCCTTAAGTTCTCGCCCTACTCTCAGATGTCTCTCCTCTAGCCTATTGCTTTAGAACAGGGCTAGGATAAAGCAAGCTCCTTGCAAATGCAATTTTTTGAAAACTGAAAGTCTACTTCACTCCCATCCCCATCTATGGCAGTTTTCTGTGGTCCTATTCTATGCCTTTCCTCAGTGAGCACGGAACAAAAATATTTCTTAAGCAATTCCCCCCTTCTTCTCAGACTCCACTGTCTCCCCCTTCACATTACAAATGCACTTTTGTACATCTTTCTACCACAAACATATCCTAAAAAGTCTCATCTCAATCGTTCACTGTATTAATTTTTTTATTTAGATTTATATTCTGCTTTTTGCACTTTTTTCAGCGCTTCAAAGTGGATTACATTCAGGTACTGTAGGTATTTCTCTATCCCCAGAGGGCTCACAATCAAAGTTTTTGTACCTGAGGCATCGGAGGGTAAAGTGACTTGCCCAAGGTCACAAGGAGCGACAGCAGGACTCGAACCCTGGTCTCCTGGCTCATAGCCCGCTGCTCTAACCACTAGGCTGCTACTCTACTCTTATTACATGAGCTTTCTTCGATTTGCACACTCAGTCTCCTACTTTTCAAGACATTTAATGACTCCTTTGAGGTATTGCTCCATTTTAATAGTTTGTTTTCCTGGCTGTGCTCCAATACTGAATCAAACCATCTGGTGATCACTAGATCCCAAGTGACATCCCCTCCCCACTGGCCTCAGAAACACTCATCTGTAAACACCAGGTCCAATATTGCCCCTTCATATGTCTGTTCTCTTAGCAACTGTCGTCATCATTATCAACAGTTTATTTCTGACAAGTTTTTCCATGCAATGAGTTGAAGTGTGTTAGGCACATTCTATACATGGGTCATATCAACATAGTTCAAAACATGTTACAAAGAGACATTATACATGGTATATAGTGACAATTTAGGAAGTACATGTATTTAGCAAGTTTAAGCTAGCTTGAACAGTAAGGCGTGGGGAAATACTACAGATAAGGCTGTTTGAATGGATCAGCAGTAGTTCACATTTGGATCTTGCACTGGGGCAACATAGTAAAGCTAGTTTCATGTAATACAGAGCAGTACACCACCAGTATTACTTATAAATTGGCACGATGCATTTCATTGATTGTTGTCACCAGGAGGTATGCTTGGAGGAAAAGAGAAGTTTCAGAAAGATAGTGTCCCAGCGAGAGGCAAGCCAGGCGTAGATAGAGTTTTGCTGCATTAGTTTATTGGTTGGTGCCATAAGCTGCTTCAAAGAGCCAGCTTTTCACCCGTTTTCTAGAGGTCCAGGGCAAGTCTGGTATGGAGTGGGAGAAAGTTCTGTACAGCTGGGACAGACCTTGCAACGGGTTCTTTTCCTCATGCTGATGAGAAATTGTTGTAATGGGCAGTACTGTCAGGTAGGCCCCGTGTCAATGAGCATAAACAGCGCATGGGTACGTAAGATATCGATCATCCGTTGAAGTACACGGGTGTTTGGTCTTTGAGGGTTGTTGTAGGCTAGGATTAGGAGTTTGAATTTGACGCAGTAGAGGGTTGGGAGCCAGTGAAGGGATTTTAAGGGGTTTTGTGCTCAAATTTGTTGCAGACAAGAACTCCCTGTTTCTAGATGGTATTACAACTAGGATGTCCCAGTCTGGCAGACTGAAATCACCAAGCAATATCGTCTCCTCTTTCATAGTAACTTAGGGAATTTCTCCAAGCAAATCTCTATCCACTTCTGCTGCCTGCAATGGACGCCCTTATATCGTGTAAATATAAATGGATGTTCCACTCCCTTTTTCCAGATAATGCGATAAGGGTGGTGGTACTGTGGGTTAAACTCTGAAAATCTGTTGCTTTTTTATTTATTTATTTTTATATATATATATATATATATATAGTGTACAACTTTCTTCCTGAATAGATTATAACCTAGCATAACTATATCCCAGTCATGGTGCTGGTGGGCCTTGCTCCTGTAATTGCCTCTATAATCCTAATCAACCTCTTCCATCACTGGCTAGTTCTGGAACTTTATATTTCCCATACTGTAGGTATTACTGGACATAGCTTTCTAGATATTTCCCTTGTTTCCCACTTCTGTGCGTTTATAGATTTACTTACCCGAGTAATTTACAACTTTGTACGTCCATCCCTTATGAGCCTTGTTTAAAAGTTCTCCTCGGAAGTTTACCAGTTTGATTTGGAAGATGCTGCAGCCCTTCAACAGGTGGATCCCTTCTCTGCTCAGCATTCCTTGGATCATAAATCCTCTCTCCCCTGGTCCAGGAAGCAGAGACATTCTCAGCAACAACATCCATGCCACCCTTCATTCACCTCCAGATTGCAACCTTCATTGGCAGGGCCTCTATCCTTAACTGGGAGACCACAATCTGTGCACTTAGCTGCTTTGGCCTCTATCCCAGAGCCATAAGTCACTTCTGATATGCTCGGTGTAGTACCTAGCAGTATCATTCACGTCAACATGGAGGAACAGCATTGGATAGTAGGCAATAGACTGGATGATTCTTAGCAATGTTTCATTATGGCATCCTGCAGACATCACACCTTCTGGGCCAGATGGATATGCCCATGGCTTGCTTCTGAGGGCCACCAACCACCACTACCCTTCAAGAGCAGCTCTACTGGAAGCATAGGTTCAGATTTCTTACTCACAAGAGTATACAGTAGTTGAGATTTCCAGCTATTAAAAATAAATCACAATTTTATAATAGAATTGATAGCTGTAATCACCTCAACCTGCCTTAGATACAAATTTCCTGCCTCCCTGCTCAGGAATGTTTGAAGGCAACGGCTCAATCAATTTGGGACCCATGATGAAAATTCAACATCAGTGAACAGATCCTGAGTGGTGGTGGCATCTGGGCAGCCTGCATTCCAGTCAATTATGTTTAAAATGCAGCTAGCAAATTTTGTATATGCAGTTTTAAAAAAAATCTCTCTATGTATTCAAGAAAAATAGGCTTCCTCATGTCTAAACTAGCATTAGCAAAGTTAAAGTCTACAGGCTATTTCTTTTAATGACCGTACTATGAAATACTGCTTCTAATTATATCTACCTCGCCTTAAACTTTACTAAATAAAGGATCAGCCCTAGCTAGAAACTATTTCTAAACCCAGCCAGGGTTTTTCAATTGTTTAAATTCTTCTGATTTACAGTACCCAGCTCTATGATAACAGAAAATTAAAATGAAAAAAACAAGAGTTTCCAACTTTAATATTTACTTCTCCCCTATCCATTTATGAAGATGTTGGCATCATGTGGCAATTATCACAGTAACTCATACCAAAGATATATTTATCAGATGGTCACTACATCCAAAAATAGTTCCATTCTCCCCATACCCTACAGTTTTGTGCAGGGCCAGGAAAGTTACTGCTTTTTCATTACACCTTCAAAAGGAGCAGATTTTCATCCATCCCCAATGTAATATTCCATTCCCCAGCTGCTATTTAAAATAAATAAATAAATAAAAACTTCAGTTTTAATTTCTGCATAAACTAGAAATGTAAGTCACCTTTATAATAGATATTCCACATCAAAATCAATATTTGCTCAACAGCATTTTAAGTTTTCATTAAATTTTGAAACGTATAGGCAAGCAAAAATCACCTCATGCCGGCTGGGAAATTTAGAGGATGCACAAGTACAGAGAGGAGAGAAAAAAAGTCCAACCAAGAAAGAAGAAAAAAAGATTGATCAAAGAAGGAAAATAAAATAGGAGCAGAGAAATGAGTAAATCAAGCATCAAACAGCACTGGCCTTCTGCATAAACAGATCTCACACTTAATAAAAATGTGTGCGGTTTTATTTCTATCTTCCGCTAACTTTTCCCCGTCGTAATTACTTCCCAGACTAGCCAACCACTGAAACTCTCACGGAGGGAGTGTTTTTTTTTTTTGCAGTTTGCAGCAATAGTGCCCGCAGATCTCAATCTGCCCTTTTAAGAGCATTTGTTGCCTAGCAGCTATCGTGCATTCCAATGCACAGCCCAACACGATCAACTCTTCTCCTAAACCGGCTTATTATCCTAAGTACAGTGAAGTCCCATAAAAAATTAATGGACTGTTTTAAATGAGGGTTAACTTAGTGAAACTCTATACATTCCATTTTCCAAATTAAATATTTAACATGAAAAGGCCCAGGGATAAAGATACAAGTAGTACAAAACTGTGTGCACTGCATTAGAAGTAGTCACATAGGAAGAGATCTGTGTGATCTCGAAAGCTCATGATCTACCACAGTGAATTAGTCTTATGTAGCGCCAATACAAAAAGTTATCATCGTAGAATCTAGTTTTCTCCAGGACCAACAGGCACTAGAACACTATAATAGAACCAAAAATGTTTTGTTTTTTTATTTTCAGAAAAGACTGCAATGGTTAGTTTAAATACAAAAATGCAGACAACCACCAAAGTTCAAGACAGAAGTGAAAGCAAATGCCCTCCTGTGAAGGTTAAGAAGTGAGTAAAAGGACAATGCCTACCATCTTGGGCTGGTAACATTTACAATACTCACACTTTGCAGCCTCAATTATAATCCAGAATTGGAAGAGATTTCACAGGGCTGCTGAGAAAACGATGGGTAAACAGTTATTGATCAGCACCGGGTCAAAATTCCAGGAGAGATTGCAAAGGGGGGGGGGGGGGGGGGGGTGGGGGGGGGGTGGGAAGTTGTATTCAGAAAGTACGGTGATCTGCTTTAAAGTCCGTAAGATCCTCTAAGAGAATTAAAACAGAAAAACTGCATTCTACAAACATTGCAATCCAAACCTTTTCAAAATCATACCAGTCGTTAGGATTTTGTAGCCTACCAGCTTCCTATCGCCAAAGATAATCTCAAACGGTTTATCAATTTTTGTTCTTGTACTGAATGCCTGCCGCTATGCGACAAACAAAACAATGGTGACGTAATAGAGAAATAAACTGGGCATAACATATCAATGGGGAAACAGAAAAGTTGAGCCTTAGCCCATAAAGATGATTCCCACAGGCACAGAATGGGGGGGGGGGGGGGGGGGGGGGGGGAGAGTCTTTTTTTAAGTCTTGCTTCAGCTGATGTATTGTGTGCAATTTATAAAACTGTTTCCTGCTGAATTGCTGCACTGTTTTGGGCGTGCACCTGAGCATTATAAACTCCATTTTGGTTTAAACAGGCTCAGAGCTAAATTTGTTTGCAGTATAAAGGATTTGTCCTTTTTTTTTTTTTCAGACCACGACTAAACGTACATAGGCGTACGCAGCATTCTACAAACACAGAAGAGACTGTGCACGTTTCGCGCAGCAGGCATGCCGTGAAGACAGACGGACACAGAGGAGTAAGCATGGTCCCTGAGCTGGAAGTCAGGACGTTAGGCCCGCACTCTCTCTCTCACTCTCCTTTGCTTTCATTTCACCCATGAACAGACGGCTAAGGCTGCAGCGGGATCTAGAATGACATCAGCAGCGGAAACCTGCAATGTCAGTTTTTATTTTACAGTGAAAGGAGAGAAAACCAACTACTGTTAGGGGACGATCACCCCCCCATGACGCACACAAAGGTAAAGGAGCCCACCAGCTGGGCAAGAACATCTAAGAACTGGGAGGGCCATGAAATCTGTTAGGGAGAGGTGGAGAGGACCTGAAAGCAGCATAAAAAAGCTGGGTTTATAGTCAGCATGAGGAGGAGGAGAGTAGCAACTTTTATTCTATAGTTCCTTATTCTGGCTTTATTCCTAAAACCATCTTCCTTTTGTCCTTCTCACTTTATGTTCTAACAATAGTACACTTTTGTAGCAAAAACATTGTGCAGCTTTTGTCATAAGTAACTCTGTTCTTAAAATTTCCTGCCTCTCTTAAGTTCTTAATAGCAGAGTGACAATCGGGCCGATTCAGTAAAGTCCGCGGGAGAGCGGACGAACGCCCGCTCTACTCTCGTGAGTAAAGCTGAAGCTTTTCCTGGTACTTGTTTCCTGTCATAGGCCACCTGCGCTGCTCTATTTATTCCTCTCAGCACGTCGGCCAAGACAGCACAGCACCAGGGAAGGAGGGTGAGGGGAGGTCATGAGGCAAAGCAAGAAGTGGGGAGGACGAGACTGGGAGGTGGAATAGAGGAGACAGGGACAGGAAAAGGAGGGACATCCATGGGGAATAGTGAGGAGAGAGAACTGAACATATGAAGGAAAACAGACAAGAGAAACTAAGGCATGAGGGGAGGAATTTCTTCCTGAGAGAAGAGAGACTGCGATAGTGAACAGAGGTGATAGCATTTAAAAAAAAAAAAAAAGATTCAGCAAAATTGTTGCATGTATATTTAACAAGTAATACAAAGCTTTATATCAGATTTATGTAAAGACACTGTATGATCTCAGGAAACCACGCTGCAGAATCTGGGGGGCCTTGTGCATGAAAATGCCAGATCTGTGAACACTTACGACTTTAGTTATCTGATAGAGCAGTACCAGCAGACCAGAGGCAAGGACATCCAAGGGCATTTTCCTGAATATATGGTCTTCTGTATTGTCTTACATAATATATTCAAGAAGTCTCTGCTGAAAATGATTAACTCTGGAGCCGATGTACAGATTATAAAACCAGTACCTCAACTTGTGACTCAGCAGTTATGGATGACTCTTCAGGGCCTTCACTGAAGCCCTTATCCTAGAGGGTCCCCAAATCAACACAAAACAAACAGAGTTGGAACCTACACTTTAACCTCCTGAAGTTAACTCTTTGCCCACCTAGAAACGTTCTGAAAATCCCTCCAACTCAATGACATGATCAGTCACCAGACAGAAGTGCATCACGGTATTTATTAATTATAAAGTACTGCCCATATACAGAGCACTTTACAAGATATAATTATACAGCTACATGGTCCCTGCCCCAGAGAGCTTACAATCTTAAACCTGTGTACTGGAAGGTTAAGAGATCTGCTCAGTGCACAATCAGAAGAGTTATGAACCTAGTACTCTGGGCTCCAACTACACTATATATTGTCAATTGGGAGGCGCCATGAGGTCAAAAGGGACTCACCATGCTGAAGTGCCCCTTTTGAAAAATACTGTAGTTTTAACAGCTGGGCTGTCACCTAGAATAACTTATAAAAAATTTCAACTTCTGTATGACACATGGCAGTTAGAAGCTCTGTGGGGTTTAGCCAACTGTTACCAACAGCCAGGGTTTCCCCAAGTCATGCACCCACCCCTTAGGACTGCACTGGAAGAAGAGGAAGCAGACATTATAAGTTATGGTGGGCTAGCTCCCAGGCTGTCAAACTGCCGCATTTAAGACGAAGAGGAGAAGATTTTCAAGCTGGCTTTACCGTAAAAACTACTTACTGCTGAAGTGGCTGCAGCAGCCACCAGGGGTGGCAGACCAGTGCCTTAAGGGAATAAGGACTAAGCTTTATAAAAAAAAAAAAAAAAATCAAAATTATTGATTATAAATAGAAAAATGAAACCGCCCAACACAATGTCTGTACGCATCACCATTGTGTGTTCCTGGCTCTCATCTCAACCTGAAGCACCCAACAACCGAGACAGAAAAATGGATTTAAGTATTAGATTAAATATCCAATCAGAAAGGAGATTTGTTAAGTTAAACATACAAAAAAAACCAAAAAACCCCCATAAAAAAATAATTTATCATCAGAGATCTCACACACTTTTTAGCAGTGTGGTCCTAGACCCAAAAAGGTTAGGAGAACTTTAAATACACAGTAATTTTAAAAAGGACCATCTGTAGGGACCCACTATAGAGAACAGTTAAACGTCAACCAGAAAGCATTTTTAAAAGGTGAACACCTGCATAGAAGGTGGGCTCCAATTTTAAAGTGAGCTTTCCACAACAAATAAAACCTAGCTTGTGCATGGAATCTAAACCAAACTAGGAAAAAAAAAAAAAAGCAGCACAAGTTTGATCTAATCTTTTGCTGGGATAAAATCAACACAGCTTAAGGTATCCTGCATATACCTGATGATTTTAATTAAGCAAGTCTAGTAAGAACTGGCCATTATAATGGGGACATGCTAGGCCCCATGTGTCTCATAAAAAGGTCAAACCTAATACGTTAAAGAGTTTATCTTCTGTGCAAATTAGAGTATGCCGGCAATTCATTCATAGCTGTGATACTGAGATTCTTATTTTCCATCTTCTTGCAGTAACTGTATACATTTTATTTTTCTTCTGCTTAAAAACAAAGTTTACATGCTAGAAATTTTCTTTTGTAATGCCAACTGCTCACTCAAGGTATCACAAGTTAAAATTTCTTCAATTGATATTTAACACAGTGATTTTTTAATTAATTAATTTTTTTTTTTTAAAGCATTTTATCCATCTAGCAGTTTTCCCTTCAACAAAATGCAGTTTTGTACGTTTAGGAAACCAGGGAGCCCAATTTTATAACAGCATGCTTAGGTCTGAAGAGCGTATGTACTTTGTACACGCACTGGCAAACAATTTTACACCCGCCATGAAGCAGGGGTTAATGTTCATGCGGAAACCTAAAGAGCGACGTGTAAATGGTTTTCCCGTCCCAACTCCACGTCCCTGCAGAGCGTGGAAGAGTACGCAGGAAATCGCCACGCGCGCATTTATTTACATACAACCCCAGGGTCGTTTCCAAAAAGGCTTTTAAACATTACCCCCTTAACGTGCTTGAAAATCTTTGTGAAAAGCATAAAAATGAGAGGACTTTACTATTTACCATAACACTTAACCTATGCACCTTGTAACAGGACAAACAAACAAAGAAAACCTCAGTAGGGAGATGGTCAAGATGTTTGGAGAATGGAATAGCTCTCAAGGTTTCCGATTTCTGCAGCGTAAGATAATTAAGGTCAGTGGCAGCTATGTTCCTTCATGTTGCTCCGTTTATGCTGCATATTCTGTGCTTTGCTTTGAATAGCAGATCAGAAGAGCATTCAGAATCACTGGGGAGGCACAGGTTTCTGTTCACAGCCACTGCCTGCCAAACACCTTGATAACACATTTAAAAAAAAAAAAAAAATCTAAACAAAAACACTAAAAAAAATGCAAGGGACAAAGGAAAGGATAGCTGATGACAAGTTGGAGGTGTTCCTCAGCATATGCTGAACAGCCGGTGTGAGCGAGTACAAGAGGATGCAAACCATGAACAATATTAAGAGTAAGGCAGAGCTTGAACAAATACATTCCAGAATCGCAGTGTTAGAAAGCTTGGCCCAGTGGTCCAATCTATTTTTCCAGGTGAAAACGCAGAGCCCAATTTTCTGAAGTGGAACCACATACGCGTCTAATGCTGGTTTGATCTGGCATCCCACAGTAATCTTCGAGTTTGAGGCATGACATACTGAATATATTCCACACACTGAATCTAAGATGGTTTAATGTCTTTACAAAACACAAAATGACCATGTACATTTTACAAGTTTTGTGCAGGTAGACCATCGTACGCATAGATGCCCAATTGCTGAGCACCTCTTCATCAGTATCTCATAGTGCTGGATGCTCTAAAATAGGACAGGAACTTGAAACAAAGGCTAACCACAAAGTACCAGATGTTTCTTGCCATTTGTGATCTTGCAATAAAAATGCGCCAGATGAGGACTATCAGGACAGTATTGAAACCATAACGTATGTTCCTTAACCTAGGAAAAGTAAAAAGTGCCCATTAGTGAAGGGGGGAAAAAATGCCGCAAGCACTAGACTCTCTCATGATATACTCCTACCAGAAATTAGACCAAATTATGAAGTGCTTGAAGTCTATCACAGAACACAACTTTAGCAGATCAAAGTCCTGGCAGACATACGTGGCTTTCCACTAAGGAAAATCGTGTTTGGCATTTGATGATGCTTTAACAATTGAACTAATATTAGTATACATTTTGGGCTTTTATAGGATAACCTCAGATCTGTAATCTCACTCCTAGAATGTTAGAACAGCACTGTATATAACTGATTTCCTATCCATTTGCAGTGATGATTAGCATGTCTAATGAATTCTAGTTTGCTAGATATTTCATATATTTATAACTATTAATTGTGTTGTCCTTTCAACAGAGTCCATTCTAGGTATTTCCAACAAAGTCTGAAACTAAACACACATTTCATAGGCATGATATGACAGGTAGTCTGCAGAAGAGTAAAAGTCTATCACACTGACCAATTATGGGTTTACCTTCATGGTCCAAATGTTTGGTCTAAATATTGTCCTACGGAAATGCTACTGCGTGCCCATGGAAAAAAATCAAGACAAATTTCAAGCCATGTGGGGATATTTCATGGCCTTATTCCAACAAGCAGGCAAGGATTCGTATGTGAATAAAAGATAAAGTACCAGCTGAGATCTGCCTTAACAGAGCCTTCTTTAGCATCCACTGGAAGGAACATTGTTGAGCTTCAGGGGCCAGAGTCAGAATTCACAGGAATATAAGCCACTGCCCGTTACTAATGTGGCCACGTGAATCAAGAACTGCGGCAGCTGCCAGTAATTACTAAATATGTTGGCTGCATAACTGATGCACGTGGCTTTGGCTAAGGGGAGAACATAGTATAATTTGAGACCTGCTCATTAGCATCGCCGCTCCGTAACAGGTGCTGCTGTTTGAGAGTCTTGTACTAAAACATCTGGTAGAGGCTGTCTAGATTCCTATACCTCAGTGACAAGCATCAATGGCTGTATTTATTATGCATCCTCTGCTTAGGACAAGTATTCTTAATGAATGGGGCCTATGAGAATATATTAAAATGAGAAGACGATGGCGGCTGCTCAAAGGAGAATCTCCCAGCAGTCCTTCTAGGCTGGTGCCACAAATCAGCTCCAGGTCGGATTAATAGTGAAAGGAATGCGTAAACAGAGAAGTAGGTTATCAGGAACAAGATAAAAAAAAAAAAGAAAATCTAGTACACTGCTGCAGAGCAACTCAAACCAAACCTACTTGTTCAGGTGTTTTCTGGCTGCAGGAAGACCAGACATTTCCTCATTTAGAACGTATTTCTTAGTTCCCATGCAGTAATTCTCCATGTATTCAGCCCAATGCAGTTGTCTTACATCAAAGTTAAATGTCTAGACAAATGAAAAAATATGCAGTTGAATTAAAACAAAGAACACAATAACATAGTAAATCGAAGCTGATAGCGAAAAAGATTTCTCCAGGTCACTTGACACTTAGAAGTTAGCCGGACAAACCCGGAGACTTCAATTTGCTGCCGCACTGACTGGCAAATCTTTTACCCAAGTGACATTTTACCTGGATATTATTTAGCCTGGAAAAAAAAAAGAAAAGAGGTGTGGTGGGCAGGAAGCAAATCAGAGACATTTCCTAAATTTATCCTGGTAGAGCCAATGTTCAGTGTTATCCAGATCATTCAGCCGCTCACTTCCCTGGGTAAGTCCTGCTGAATCTCTCTCCCAAAAGTTACCTAAGTAGCTTTACTGCTTGCCACACCACGTAAGATGGGCTTCATAGTAGATGGCAAGCACAGACCCAAGTGATCCGTTCACTCTGCCAAGGACACATGCCATCTGCCAGCCATACAACGTAACCACTTGTAAGGTATCTTCTTTACCCTTCCACTCCACCCTCCTGGGTAGCTGAGCAAGCAGGATCCCAGGCTTAGTTCACACCCAGTACACTCCTCCTTCCGCCACGTCTAATCATTATTTCAGTCAGCCATGGACACTAGGATGGCTGTTGCCCAAACATCCAAATTTCTGGGTCCCTGTATCCTTCCTGGACAGTGGTCATTTGTCCATCAGGACACACACTGCTAGATAAGCACCCATGTTCTTACTCGAGCCTCTGATTTTATTGTACAGGACACATGCCAGACAGATCCAGATACCAAATCTTCCTCAGGTCTGCTCTCCCATACATTTCTTAACTTATTTGTGCGCTACGTGCCTCCTTACGAAAGTTTTAATGAATCGTCCGATAGAATACCAGATTGCCAAAGGCACAATATTCTACTTAGAGCAATGCAACAGACATTTGGATATATACAACTATTATTGAAGACACCGATAAATATATGAAGGTCTGTTTTCAGTTGCTGGTGTTGGCAAAGTTAGCTGGATACATTTTTATCTGGATTACTCAATTCACTGAATATTCTCGGCTATCTAAAAGTTAGTTGGATAAGTTAATCTAGCTCACTTTAGGACTGTTCTCCAGCAGTCATGAAGTTATCCAGCTGTAACTGGATAACAAAAAACAAAACAATAAAACACACAACCACCCAGCATTCTCCAGTTACTTAACCAAACAAACCACTTTAAATGTTGACCTCAGTGTGCCTACAATACCTAACATCCAAGTTGGTAGCTCAAATAAAGCCTTTTAAATTGATCAAACAGAAAAGGATGTTACTGATCATTGCATGGACCTGGGCAGTACAGTAGATTAGCCTTTTCTACGGCTTGTTTATTCAGCTGTACAAATTAGCTTTATTGATTTCTCATTTGAAAAATCTGAATGCAGTGTGTAAGGTCATCTGCGAAAGACAGTTACATTTTCAAAACGCCAAGACTAATGCACGCGGGTATTGTGCTCGAATAAAATAATTTTGGATTATGTTGCTGAGGCTGCAAACATTCATACGAAGTTCCAATTCATGTATTTTGGCTTAACTACTATTTATCTGCACTTTTCTTCTTCTTTCAGAGATTTTTGCAAGAAAAGGTTGTTGAAGGACATCATGACGTCCTTTATCCAATCACAGCTTTCCCACATGAGCTCCAAAAGAGTTCATGCTTCCAGAAACCCATTTTCCCTTACACAGTGACTCAAATCCATAACCAATCAAATCAGTTTGTGTCACCAATAACTCAACTGGGTGGTTTTGTCTGCAATATCAAAAGCAATGCAGCCTAGTGCCTCAGTTATTGCAGCTGTTATGAGCAGGAAAGTGTTGTCACACTTTTTTTTTTATGTCATCCAGCAGCTTCCTTGTGCTTCCCTGTACCTTCAAGTCAAATCAGAGCCAGCACCGGGATCTAGCACCATGAGCCTTCGTTTGCAACTACCTGGGGAAATTTTCCTTTTTTTTTTTTTATCATTCCCCTGTAGGTACAGTTCAGACCTCACTTCCCAGAAAGCATATGCTGAAGGCGCTTGTTCTCTCTCAAAGAGAAGATGAGCAAAAGATTTTGGATAATCTGCCCTGAGAAATGTAGACATTGCAACAGTTGCCTAGGTTATAAAACTGCTTTTGGCAGTGCCTCCGAACTGCCTCCTTTTGACCTTGCCTGAAACAAAAAGCTCTAATCACTAACTGGTTCACTGCTCATCTCTAGAACATTCTTGAGACTATCAAGTCCTCTATGCAAAGATGAACTGTTCATGTTTATAAAACACGTCTTCCATATACATGGACTAGATATTTAGCCACTATAATGTCAAACTGCCCACTGTTACCAAAAGGTAGCATCCTAAAAGGTAAACTTCCCTGAAGAGTCTGCGTTTCTGCCGTTCTCCTGTGACCTGAGATTCTTGCACTGACCCACGAGACTCTTGCTTTCCAGATTAGTGCCCAGAGACATTGCTTTGGAAAACTGCCCAGCTCCAGTTCATTAGGATGAGCAGAAATTCACTAAAAAGTTCTGAAGTTACTCTAAACAGGGGTGAAATAGCCTGTAAAACCAGGGAAGCAACAAATCTGTGCCAGTCTAGACACTTGTGAAATAACTAATGTAAGTGTCTTGAATTATTAAACCAATTCCTATATTTGGAAAACTAATCATTTTTTGATAAAAACTTTTATTTAAAAAATTACTCTAATCTTGAGAGCGCTTTGTTCTAAACTAAATAACCAGCTATAAAGTTAATGAGAAAGGAAAAATCTTCCCAGACCCCACCCTCCCCCAAAGAAACAGACCTACATCAGGTCATGCAGTCCTGGGCTGGGGAGCAGTACAGCAGGGCTCCCGTTCCCCGGGGAGGGGGGGGGGGGGGGGGGCTGAGAGCGCTGCCTCTGCAGAATTCCCGGTTCAAACCGACCCAGGAAGCGGAAGGCCTGAGTCAGAGGATCCGCGCGGCAGTGCATGTTGCTCAGAGGACCTCGCTCAGAACCACCTCGTATTCCTAACAGGCTTTTCTTCTGGGGATGCAGCTGAACGTGAAGGATGGTGCTACAGACCAGCAAACTGCTTATAACAAGACGAGTCAACCCTGCCCGCTCTTATTTGCTTAGAGAGACCGCAACCCGCAGGGTATTTCTCTAGGTAAGTACTTGCCTTTTTGTCCTCGGGATTCAGCTGGCTCATTAGCATGTTGGTGTTCTCATTGTTCCAGACCCAGGAGTTACTTGTGAAGTATTCTAGTAACATCATGGCCCTATGGAGGCGAGTTATTGTTTTCATCATCCTTCATTTAAAGAAGACATGAAAAAGATTAACATATTGCTGATCACACGCCTAGGGCCCGATTTATTAAGGCTTCAAACCCACCCACCCACCCTCCCTCCCAATTCTGTCTCTATGGGAAGCAACCTCTGATAAATCAGGCCCTTAGCGTAAAACAAAAATAACGGCTCAGCTCCTTGCTGCCCAAGAGTCAAGATTTCCCTTACGACAGCAAGGCTCTGAGGTATCCCCCTGAACAGCCCACCACCACACGATTAACGTATGTCGCAGAAAAATATAAACATGGCTCTGCACATTGCCATCATCAAAATGCACCAAAAAAAAAAACCCAAAAAAAAAACTTTAAAGTAATCAGAAAGATGTAAAGATAGATGATGGGATGGATTAACTTGGCACAAGGTGACAAGTTGCAAAAAAAATGGTTCTCTCTTACCTAATATCTCCCTATTCTCAATTCAGAATTGGGTCACCCATTACTCAGATCTAAGACCTACTTCTAACTGTTCATTTTGATTTAGCTGTACAATATGCAGAAACATTCAGAATTTTCCTGTTAAATCGCTGACTATGGCATAAACAGTCAGCTTAAGCAGATACGTCACATCCTTGGGTTTTCATTCATCTCAATTTTAAGGATATATATGCGCTAGTCAAATCTGTCACTTGAAAAACAGTGTAGAAATTTCTGATTTTTATACTAACTCCTCTCTATGAAAGGGGTAATAGGCTATTTTCTTATTTAAAAAAAAAATGCTGAAGGTTTTCAGCACTAAGTACAAACTGGGTGAATTGAACCTCAGTACAAAAATTCAAACACTAAAACAATTTAGAAATAAATCAATTAGAAAATGTGAAATACGCCTTGGTTTCATTTTTTTTCCTTTGATAAAACCCAAGGATGTGTGAACAAACAGGGACTGGTTTTCCTTGCCAGGAAAAAGGCCTCCAGGTGATTAAAAACGGCCAATTTGTGAAATGTATAAAGACTACAGGATGTAAGCCTGCTAAAATTTTGTGACTTCTAAGTAATGGTTTTCTTCTAATGCACTCAAACACAGTCCTTGTTTGAATTTCTATTTATAAATAGGACAGAAAAAGTAGCCAAATGGAAACTCTACTAACATTTGACTACAATCCTGTCAGGAACAGTAATTTAAAGGGAAATCCCCTCCCCCTTAAAATCCTTATGCAAGGAAGATAAAGGAAAATGAGCGAGTATAAGATATTTAACAGAATTCAAAGAAATAAACACTTTCATAAAAGAGAGAGAACATAAAAAGGTTAAGAGATAAATGAGTTGTTTGGGCAACTTGTAACTTGCAAATTCTGCCATCCGACATGCTTCCTACATCAACTACAGATAACAAAAGCCGCACCGGGGCATGGGAAATGCCACTGGAACAAAAAGCCAGAACAGAAAAACCACGGCCCTTAAAGCCAGCCATAGATTGGAAACAGGCAGGGCAAATCCAATTAAATACAAGAGGTTTTATTGACCCCCTACAGCATGCAACCGGAGTGTCCCAAAACAGGATGAGGACGCCAATCTTGCATGTGCCTCTTTAGAGGATCCGGGGCCATCTCACTTGCACTCTTTATAAAGTTACTGTGTTTGGCACATCAAGGTCCAATACACTAGCTCTTAAAAGGTAAAAAGCTTAAAATTTGTTCCATTACGTTACCATCCACAACTTATTTCCTGCTCTTTATACAAAATGATATATAAACAATGATCAAAATCTACCTGTGTAGATTGAAAGTTGAGACTTCACGTGGTGAGCATCATACTGGTTGTTTGTGTGTACGATGTAAAAGTTGTGCTGGAATTTGATGCTGAAATTCTGAGTGTAATACGTAATCCGCATTGAACTATTTTAGGAAACATGGCACGCCTCAGGTAAATTTACTGTGTGCAGGCAGCCCATATCCATGGTTAAAATAGTTTTGCCCACAGAAAGACATATATTCAGTAATAAAGCCACTCTCTGAACGCCGCCATGTCGCCATCAGTTCTATAATTCCTTCACCTGCTTTCAGCTCTTCTTTCTATTCAAGTCTTTGGCTTTAAAACACACTCAGTCTCGGGTCTTAAATTGAGAAAACAAATCAGTGGCAGGTATGGGTGCTGTAACTTGCCCAGAGTTTGTCTAGTGGGTCGTGATTAAAAAAAACCAAACCACACTAAATGAACATCAGATTTTACTGATTTTGAGCCTCTTCAAAATCCATTCAAATCACAGCAGTTTCTTCTCAATCTAAAAGAAATATTACCCCTCAAGGATATTCTTGAAAGTGAAGTTTAGTCCTTTTGAGATTTCTTTTTAGAGTAAATTAAATACACTCAGCAATTCATGCATCATAATATAGTTTTGCTTACTTTATCGGGAGATGACCCCTGAACTTCTGAAGCAGCACACGGGAGAGCATGAAATGTATTAGGGAGCTACTCTGGCCTCATCGCATTCTGGGACGTCCCAGTGCCGTGCTGCATGGATACATGAAATCTTTGGTATTTAATTTGCCTGGCTTTTGTTATGTCTCATGGCTGGCTTTCAGCACTGCAATTTGTTGTTCCTACATCTGCACCAGTAGCGAAGCTTCAGCTTCGGGGTTCAGACTGTTTCTGTACGCTTCAACTAGATAGAAAGATGCATTCTTTGCAACACCACAGTTATTTTTACTGGGGTCTGGGCCTTGGCAAGTGCCAGAACTGTTGAGGTCTTTCCTACTCTCAAGTCCCATGCATCGGGGAGAGCCTTTGAGCACTTTGGAAAAAACAGTATTGAGCTCTTTCCTCTCCCAGAAAGTGTATGGCAAAAGTTATTGAGAATAATATTCCTCTAAAAAGGATTAACTTTTTCATTTCAAAATTCAGTGCACACAATGCTGTAAATAAACAGTCTAAAGAGACAAAGGGCTGGATAAACAAGATTATTATGGCCCTATCTAAAGGGAAACACAGATTTTACAGCAGCTAAATCTATTTCATCTACACTAAGAATCTTTTCAATGGTTCTTGTGCACTGCAAGAGCCATTTTGTGGTAGCCAAGCACAGTTCTACACAAAACTAAAATGACTTGACTGGTTAGAACTTTTTCCACTGAAGGCGCAGACTATAATTAGATTAATCTCCCCAATGTACACAGGATTGCTCAATTCTCAGTTTAGTAATGGTTGGGATCAGAATTCCAGCTAACTGAAATTTTGGGTTTAAAAGAATTTCAGATAATGGGAGTTTTCCCAGATAACAGAACATATTAAACCAACTGGTTTTCGAAAAATAGAACTTGGGGTATAGCTGACAATATGCAGCCCTCATGATCAAAAGTTTTTGGTTTGGTTTTTTTTTACCAATGTATTTACCAAAACAAACAAACAAACCCAAAATGGCTTTTACACCTTCCAATATGGTGTACATGATAAAATCAAATCAAGGAATACAATCCTACAATGTTTTGCTACATGTATAGTATATAGAGTACAGGCTAGATAGCATAAGCAGCAAAACACTATTAATACTGTTGCCAGAATATTGCAGGGCAATTCTTATGTACAAAAGGGCTCTGAGGTCACGTTGCAATATATTTTTAAGTGACTATGGAGAGCTGAATGAGCCCCATTTTATATGTGCTCAGAACACTAAAACAAATGTCAGGCTGGTTTCTTAAGTTGACTGCTCAGTAAAAATTGCAAAATTAAAATCAAGTTATTTTTCTCTCACTATTTCCATACCTATTTCCACTTTGTATCTATGTTAAAATCCTTGGTGCACTTTACATTAAGAGATTCCACCTTATTGACCTCAGCCTTCCAAAAGAGGGTACAAGCCAACCCATTGTATTATATTCAGATAGCAAATGTTCTGTTATATGGAAAGCAAATGATTTCCAAACAGCTACTGGAGTTAAAAATCACTCCTATATTCTGAATAGCAGCAGGAATTACATGCCACAAAGACTGGGGGGAAAAAACAAAACATTTTTTGTGTTAAATAGGAAGAATATTACATTTGTGCCACTATTCTGACAGTTTTGTTGTAAAAACCAAATATAAAAAAAATGCTGCCAGTTTTATTCACTGCCTTATAGTGGGGCAAGTCATTACTACGGGTTAGAAAGTTCTCTCTAACCTAACCACCAAACAACTTTCAACCACTTCCCACAGTGGCTAATAAAGCTGGCATTCCCTCCCCCCATTTTCTATACTATCTGCATTCATGGTCTTTTTGTGTGTCGAAATTTGGTAAGCTAAGTAATGAATTGGGACACATCTTAAAATTAACTGAACTGCAGCAAAGAACAGCAAGCTCAGAGAGCCAGGGAGAATAAAATACAAGCATCTACCTCCATCTTAGCACAAGTGAAACAACCATCCTTCCTGGAGAAAATGAAAGGGGTTGGACAGATGTGTCACCATAAACAGAAATGCCATGGGAAGACAACAATTAAAAAAAAAAAAAGGATCCAATGGAATGAAGACAAAATCCTCAAGTGTTAATCCAAACCATGAGCTGCTGGAAGAAAAGTATCTCAAGAAGCCAGCAAGTAGATCTTTGTATGGTCTGACGTAATTAGAAGCTCCATAATGCAATCCTTAAATGATAACTCAGCGAAGACTGAATGTAGACCAGAGATCCATTGAGCCCAGCATCCTGCCTCCAACTGTGGCTATTGCTCATCACCTAGAAGTACCTTGTAGATCCTAAAGGAGAGGTCTATTTCCTATTGAACTAGGGGTATGTAAAACTAAAACTACTTTACTTCAGCAGAGCAGAAAGGAATTTCGTGGCTGACAGACTGACTTATTTTAATACGTAACCATGTGATTCATACTATTGTCAGCACCACCCAATCAAGAGCTGCTGATGCTTTATAAAGCTGCAATTCCAGGTTCTTTTTACAACTTCGATATCTGATATTTGCATCCTTTATTGGAGGAGGAGGATTCTATTGCCTACATTAAGCTTGCAACAGATAAATCTCAGATACAAGCATCAGTTTCATCTGCAACGGATCTACCCAACTGTGCCTCAAGTGCGAAATTATTCCCCATAAACTAACATCACTTTAAAAAAAAAAATTTTTAAGTTATTAATCCCCAACAACCTCCTCAAAAATAAAGTTTAAATTCATGTCTACATTTCCCATTGTCCCATGCCAATGGATTCCTCTCACTGCACTCAATCTTCAATTCCGACAATTACTTTCAGGTTGGAGGTGCTGGAATTTGGGCTTCAGAACTGTGAAGTGGGTGTTGCTCATCTAATAATTGTAATACAAGAATTATGCCTCCCATTTGGCCCCTGTTTGCTATCTAAATAAGAAAAGTCCTATGTAACAGACATCCCCGTCACCTCCAATAATCCAAACTTAAATCAAGAACAAAAATGATGGGGAGAGAAAACAGATTTCCTAAGAATTAAACTGAAGAGAGCTTTCTATTTTAAAACCTAGTACAGCCGAATTCTATATTTTCTCATACATCTAAACACTTCTTGTCTGTGTGTTGCAAAACAAAAATAAATAAAGCTTTGAGCAAAGTTCAAGAAAAAGAGTGACCCTTACCGGTGAAAAGCGAGAGGCCCAGTCCCAAAAAAAGTGAGAGAAAAAGTTTTTAAGTCTGGATGTTTTCAGTCATATTGTATTTCAAAACACCACATCTTGAAGTGTGACCCTTCAAGTCTTACCAAAATCACAACCTTGGAGATTTCACAGAAGCAGGAAATAAAAGAAAATGCTCCTTAGATTGCAGATACTTTCTAGTGAGGCTTTAGAAATTTGCTTGCAGGTTTTCTGAGATACCAATGTGACTGAAGCGCTCCAGACCGAGAAGAGAAGTTATTTTTAAGAAACATTTTAACACCTCTTACAATGAAAAAGCTGGCACAGGCTTGGATGGCATGGGAATTAGTTTGGCCACTTCAAGTTACACTGGAATGAAGTTTTGCTGGTTTGCAATACTTCAGATTAGATAGCTTTTCACTTGCCCATACAGCAAACTGCTCAAACGCTTTCTCTGCCAGCAGCATCCATCCTCCTCGACCCATCACATGGGGGTAAATTTGAAAAGGATTTACGTGTTTAAAACTGGGTTTTAAGCAGGTAGTGTACTTTATGAGTGCAAGGGGGCTTTTGAATATTACTAGAATATATGCTAGTAATTTGTCAATAGGTTTTACATGCCTAAATGGGCTTTTAGAAATTGCCATGATATACATGTATAAATCCTTTTGAAAATTACTTCTGTATTTAGGCCAAATTAAAAAAAAAAAAATGTGTAGCCAAAGTGAGGAAGACATGCTGGAAAAAATCTGAATCAGCCAAATGAAATAATTGTTGGAGATGCACCTCTGTGGCAATGACTTCAGTTGGCTAAGTCGCTTAATTTTAAACAAATTTGGAAGCAGTCAAAATATTTACCTTTACAAGAGAGTCACTGAATGTAAAAAGTAACTAATGATTTTAAGCATGGTTTTAGCATTTTTGACAACCACAAGTGATGCATTAGTGCTCAGTCTTATCCCACATGTAAAACTGCACCCAAGTTTCACACAGCAGTGTGGTATTGGCTCACTACATTTAATGAGATAATACAAACGTTCGTATTGGACAGCACATCTACCACAGCTATAACAAAATTAAATACAACTGTAACATTAGAACTTGTTCTAAATGTGTCTTGGAGAAGTAAAAACCACACATTTCTCCTTGGAACATGTATTAGCCGACAATAGGGAGAAAAAAAAAAAAAATAAAATCGGTAAGCATTAAGCTTGTTCTGTACCCAGTAAGAATATTACCATGGTTTCTATGTAAAAAGGCATGGGATAAACACTGTGGATCCCCCTAAAGGCTAGAGCGTGGAAATGAAGAAAAGGATGCATGGAGGTAATTGGCATAGAGTGGCAGTTACTACCCTTAACCAATTAGCTTTCATGATTTTGATGCAAATGCCACATTGCCCTCCGTTTCAATAGTGGGAGTAAAAGAGAAACTGGATTCAGATGACAGTCAATGCTAGGCCCCGATTTTTATGGGTCTGGGGTACCGATATGCAGACGTTAGGGGGGGAAAAAAAAAAAAGCACAGGACTGCTTCTACGGCCAGGTTCAAAAGCCAAGCACGTTCGGACCACACTCATTGTCTGAATTTTCAAGAAGGCTCCTCACTCAGTAAAAATGTTGCTAGCATAACAACTTGCTGGGCAGACTGGATGGTCTTTTTCTGCTGACATTACTAGGTAATGCTGGTCCAAATGGACTTCTACCAAGTCTTACTGATTCCTTTTTCAAAACAGGCTCTGGCAAAAAGAATATATGTTTACATGTTACTATGAGAATGAGGTAATCTCTCCAAAAAAATAATCTTTGATATACATCAGATTTGTTACATATTCTACAATTAAGCTACCAAACTGAAAACAAAGCAGCCTATTACAGGCATACTTTATACTCTAGTTTACAGACAACTAAAATCCCTTAATGCGATAGGCATTGTGCCACATCTTTGAACCAGATGACGCTTTTCTTTTCCAGATCTGTACAGTACTTTTAACTGGACAGAATTTTGCAGATTTCTGTGGGGACTTGCAGACAGCTCCCTGCAGAGATCGATCTCTGCGAGCAATCGACAGATATTTCAAGTTGTAACTTAAATCACCAGCATTACCTCAATTACTGTCTGGCTATCTCAGATACAAAGAAAGAGCACACAACTTTTTTTTTTCTTCTGTAACCAGGATGCAAAGGAACTTTAAAGTTCTCGTGCATCATTTAGGAGAGCAAGATTCAGTCCCAGGGGGATAAGGGAGGGTGATGAAGCTTGCCCTCAGTGTGATAAGCTAGAATGTAGGACGTTTTGCCTCTTGAGTACAGGAGACGCTCCCATGGAATTTCCCTCTGAAAATCTCTTGGCTTGTGGGGAGCTGCGGTACATAAATAGCTGCAGGATTTGTGGGTGCAACCTCCCTACCAGGACGTTATGTGCAGGGAGTTAAAGATACAGTCAACTCCCCAGTGTGCTTTGCCAGAATGGCTCCAGGGCCTGTTCTTTTCCTGGGGAGGGGAGGGGGGGGGGGGGCGGGGGGGGAGCATGCATGCTCTGGATAGTGCACACACTTTTTCCAGCCACATGCAGTTCTGCAGCTCTAACCCAGCTGGTACCAAGGCAAGATCAGTTGTGCTACCACGTCACCCTTACCCTCATCAGTAGTGATGTTCACAGGACAAGGGTTCTCTTAGGAAAGTTGCACTCAGAGTTCTCATCGCAGTTCTAATTCTGAGTATGAGGAGTCTATTTGTTCCCAGTCCCAGCTGCCGTACCCCTATTAGCTTTACGTCTATGGTTCTGTCCGCTGCATTAAAGCGCTTCCCATCCAGGGCATGCAGCCAAAAGGCCCTCAGTTTACTCATGCAAGGTTTTGCTGTGGTGTTGCCTACTGGGCAGCTGGTTCACTTGTAGGAGGGCATCAGCCAACATACTTGTCTCCATAGTGTGAAGCTCTTCCTCTCAGTCACACTGTTGTAGTGGATGACGTAGCTTACAGGAGTTCCAATGTTTAGCGAGATGCACCACAACTGCTCTATTCACATAACTTTCCTCCTCCACAGGACTCAATCGTGTCAGTCAACAGGTACTCCTAGTTACTCCAGTGTTTTCATTTTGTCTCTCCAGAGGTACGTCCTTGTGTACCTCCTGTAATCTGACCTCCGTATCTGGAGTACCCCTTTTCCAGAAGTGGTTGCCAATTATAGTCCTGGCAGACTGATGTGGATTAGCACCCACGACTGACTTATGTTGCCATGGTTGGTCTCTGGGAACAGTGCATGTGTCACTACACACATATTTGCATCTGTACGCATTGTTTATATGCTGCTATCACTTTCATCGGCAAGTCACTTACTGCATGTAGCGATCGGGTATTTTTAAACAGATCGGTCACACATGGGTTATTTCCTAGCATCTAGTGAGGTGTAGCCCATTTGAGTTGCCCCCTTACCCCCTCCAGACAAGACATACAATTCCATCTGTTAGGCTCACGTTATCCCTCACACTTTTGTCAATATCACAATTTTCTCTCGTTAGGCAGTCTGTCGCTTCCGATTGATTTTTTGGTATGCCTCATTCCTTACTCCATGGAGTTAAACAAGTTTTCGTGTCTTTCACAGGTTACCTGCACATTTAGTTGCTTCTAGAGTTTCAGCAGATAACTAATTGCTTCCATGCTGGGCAGCTCCTCCTTGAAAGCCCTACCTCTGTTGGCAGTGTCATCATAGCTCGGGTTGCATTTTGCATGTTTCCTTCAGCCTTCATCTTCTGCAAATAAATTCCTGTAAGAGTATCCTCTCTCTCGCCCTTTCACACCGGCTGCTGGTCCATGTCTGGGTCTTGTCTCTAGTACAGATGATAGACATCCTAGGAATCAAGCAGCCAGTGCTGCTATGTTACAGATGCACAGTCATCTCTCAGGTCTTGTTCTACGCATATGCAAGCTCTGTGATTTTTTACCACAGCATTACTGTGTTCCTGCATTCTCCTATGACCTGGATAGCATTACACTTCACAGTTCTTCTCTAGCTAATGGCTGCTTCTGTCCTCACAGCTAATATCTAACTGCTACTGAGTTCCAGCCTACATTTTTCTTCCCCCCGAAGGAGCACTGCAAACCCCTGGTATGTATGCAAGCTGGTATGGGGTTTGCAGTGTTTTTTTTGTTGTCACTTGGGCAGGTAGCTGTGCACAAGGTTGTCACTTGCAACCCTTAGGTGCTAAAGTTATTGTTCAAGGATGCTTGAGTAGGTGCATGGTAAACCCCTTTTGTTGGTCGAATAATTTAGGGATAGCAGATCCCCTTCGGATCTTACAACATGCAGTACATCCTGCCCAAATGTAATTTGTCGAGGAAACATGAATACTCATTACCAAGTATGAGGTACGGGCCTGTATGTTTTCAGCAATACGCAGTGTGTTTACAGAAATATAACATTTCTGAGTTTCAGATAAGTAACAGCTTGCACTATTGCTGGATAGGAAAGTACATCCATTGCAGATCCCTTTCAGATCTTGTGCAAGCAGCACATCCTGTGTGATAACCCCTTGGCAGCACACAGTACTAAGGGCTTTTTTTCTCCTCTTCCCTGCGTAAAGGGTCAATTTACATTAAAGATGCTGCAGCGGTGGCAATCAGTGGATGTGGCTACAATGGTGGCATATATACAGTATACATAGGGACCCTTTTCAGTTTTTAATTTTTTTTTTTTTATCTAGCAATTTAGCAGTGTTTATTGCAACAAACATAAAATTATAGGTGCCTGGAAAAATGGAGAGTAAGTTTTCCACCGATTTTCCCATTTTTGTCTTTGTTATAACAAACACAAACACCAGGCAAAATAAAATCTGAAAATACAGGTCCCTAAGTACACATTAGAGTGTCAGATAAGGACCTTGATGGGGGCATTGCAATATGCACTTTGCAGAGTTTGGAATATGTACCCGGATGGTGCCGCATTAGTGTGTTAGGAGGTATGGCTGCAGCTAGGTTGGTGGGGAGTCCTCAGCACATGAGGTTTTACTTTCATGTGGCGGGCTGGACTACATCCAAGGGCACGCAGTAAGTAGTGCGTCTAAAACTTGTCGGACAGGGAATACCAAGTTACCAGCATTCCCCATTGGCTTTGATGGCCGAGATTAGCCTGCTTACCACCCAAAAATGATGATGCATATTCATAAGCAACTCCTACAGACCAGCATGTCATAGCACCGCAGAGAACCTCTGCCTGGTAATTAAGGATCGAATTGCAGTGTAACTTGAGGGGCAAAGCTTTGATGGCCCGCTGAATGTATAAAAGGGCTTGGCTTCTACAGCCAACCCTGAGCAACTTGTTACTTATTGAGTGTTTGGTAATTGGATTTCACCCTATGGGTAATTTGAGAAGTAGGTGGCGTAGGTTTATATTCAGCAATTGACTGACCTGTCCTATGGCCATATACATCCAATAAAGGATCTTCTTTCTAGAAGAGTGGTGTGAGTTTCTTTCATAGGACAGGTTGGGAAAATAGGGCAGAGGGGAGGGGAGAGAAGAGGTTTAGATGAGTTGCAACTGTTACAATTGTGAGGAAAATAAATTTGTATACTGGAGAAGTCCATTAACGGCTATTAATCAAGTTTACTTAGGGAATAGCCACTGCTATTAATTGCATCAGTAGCATGGGATCTTCTTGGTGTTTGGGTAATTGCCAGGTTCTTGTGGCCTGGTTTTGGCCTCTGTTGGAAACAGGATGCTGGGCTTGATGGACCCTTGGTCTGACCCAGCATGGCAATTTCTTATGTTATGTTGCTCAAAATCCCTCCCTTACTGGGAGGTTGTTGATTAAATGTAGAGATTACTATGTATTTTGCTACTTTTTGTATTTTTGCTTTTGTATGCTGCCATTTTATTGTGTCTCACTTTGAACTCCCCAGGAAATGTGGAATATAAACATTAAAATAAAAATAAAGAGCCCCCCCCCCCTCCCCATGTCTCAGTCAATCTAACTGTTCTGATGGATGACCTGAGGTCAGATGTCCGGCTAAATCAGGGCCATCTTCAGTTTCTGTGTCATACACCCTTGTACCTGCTGCTGCCTTGGGCTAGCCAGATATGACTTTTCTTGGATAACCAAGACTACATTTTATTTAGATTTTTATATTCTGCTTTTAAACACTTTTTTTTCAGCATTTCAAAGCAGATTACATTCAGGTACTGTAGGTATTTCCCTATCCCTAGGGGGCTTACAATCTAACAGGCCGAAACAGTACATTGCGCTCCAGTTTCCGAGCCCGTGGCTGTCAGCGGGCTCGAGAACAGACGCTGGCAAAATTGAGCATCTGCTGTCAAACCCGCTGACAGCCGCTGCTCTGGGTCAAAAGGAGGCGCTAGGGACGCGCTAGTTTCTACCGCACCACCTAATTTAAATACTGTACGAGTGGCCTGTGTGCTCCCCTCGGACTTTACTGAATCGGCCCGTAAGTTCGTACCTGAGGCAATGGAGGGCAAAGTGACTAGCTCAAGGTCACAAGGAGCGACAGCAGGACCTGAACCCTGGTCTCCTGGTTCATAGCCCGCTGCTCTAACCACTAGGGTACTCCTCCACTCCTATTTTGATGTAATAAATGGCATACAAGTACAAAAGTTAAAAAACTTTGTTTTTTGCACAAATTGCTTTGTCGTCAACTTCTCTGAAGTGAACAATTGTCTGAGGAAGGTGATTTAGAACTCTTATCACAGGAAAAACTGAACTCTGCTGCACTGTGGTTTTATTGCTTGAATGAAGATGTTCAAGGGTGCGTTTTTGTTCAGCCTTCTGATCTCACTGTGGCATGCATGATGATGTTTTAAAAACAAGCTCAGATCAGTAGTTGTTACATGTTAGTAACAAAACACAAAGGCTAAAACCCATGCCATCAAGCCTGCGTCTTTTCTTCAACCATTTTACCAACACCTGGTGTCTATTAACACAACCTTCTTACCAGGGTCTCTGACCTGTCAACCTGAGAAAAGCATCAAACAACATTGCAGGCACTATATGGCTGACAGCAGTCCAGTAATGATGCAAAAGGGGGTTGGAACGAAGATTAACATTAGGGCGCCTGAGTGTCTGCTCTAAAGGATTCATCTTGAAGGACACATTTACATAATATTCTGTGGGAAAAATAAGGGTCAAAAGCATTTTAATGTCATGTATGCAAACAAATTGTATACAATCAGTGCCCTAAATCATTAATAAAAAGCTCCAATATTGAATGGATTGCAACAATCTTACAGGTTCATTGTTTCACAACACCACCCACCCCTTCCACTCCCTAAAAAAAACACAAAAACTTGATTCCAATGATTCCCTTTTATCAGCAGATGGTAACTCGACACATGACAAACATACTTCATTGTTAATATGCATTTTTAGATGAGGTATGGGTTGCTGTTAAAATGTCAGAGGAACAGAAAAGACAGAGCTAGTCACCATTACCTTGGGCTTCTTCCAGTAATCCTGAGGTAGATATCATACAGGAATGCTGGCGCCTTATGGCTTACAGCAATCCAGTAGTGATATAAGAGGTGATTGGAGGTTAGATTTACATTGGGCCGTCTGAAGGCCTGTTCGAGAGGATTCCTCTTGAAAGTGGAAATTACATGGTATTCTGAGAAAGAGAAGTTGTGCAACAGCTTTGATAATAACCATGTAATGAACTCTGAAAAAAAATTACTTTTACAATGTACATCTGTCATGCTAAAAAAAAAAAAGAAATAAAAAATTAAATCTTGCACTATGAATTAAAAAAACTGCCCAACTTTTAAATTGCCTGCCTTAAAAAAACAAAACAAAAAAAAAATTGGAAAAAAATGTTTTATGACACTTTTCACATTCATTATTCTCTCCTAAAAAAAAAAATAAAGAAATAAAAATCCCACATCTTTAATAAAATAGTTGATACTCAGCCCGTGGCTCTACTTAAAAGTTCACATCCACTTTTTCATTGCACCTCATTTTAGCTTCTCTCTTTCTGTTCCTCTTTCCAAATACTTCAAGTTACGTTAACATTTAAAAATATATTGCATACTTAAAACTGAAAAGGACCAGACTTTATGCGATGCTTCAAAGAATCTCAGAGCATCAGAAAACGTTCTACACTGAGGCCTAGCCATGCAGTGTCAATTCCGTTACCTAGAAAATCTAATCAGACCTTGCAATGCTGTAAGCATTAGGCTCTGCTGTGGAAATGTTTACAGCTCAGAAAGATACCAACCTACATCTCGAAAACTTAAGATACTTTAAAGCATCTCTTGCACATGCAAATTCCCCCAGATTTAAAGCAGAACTTCATTACACAGTAAAGACATTAAAAACAAAATCTGTGATTTAAAAAAAAAAAAAATCTCTAGTAAGCACTGGCATACTTTCCAATTTTTTTATTTTTTTTTTTTTAAACTTCATTGTGAAAGAAGTAAAGAGGTAAATATAATTAATGGGATGGACACAGCAGAAGCAGGGGAAGATCAGAGCCGAAACCCATATGGGCAGGGACTAAGCTGGGATTGATCTACTAGGATTTTCCTCCCATGCTGTGTCTGGGAAGGGGGATGAGAGGGGATTGAGGAAATGAGGCCCAACGTTAAGAAAACTGAAAAGTCTGGCGGTGTATCCAAAGTTACAAATAGTAACTAGCAAAGATTTGGGCAGGTGTAGGAGGGTTACTCCACCTACCAAGAGAGAAAAATACAATTTTCCACTGTACCTTTTAAGTGATAAAGCTGCTTTAAAAACCAGTCAGTTTACTTAGGTCTTAAAAAAGAGACAAACAAAATAAGCCCTTCTTTTCGTAAAATGATTTGCTTTCAAGTACTTAAGGAACTACAGAAGCATACCCATATATAAAAGTTAAGACATAAAAATAACCATATTGGATCAGCCCAGAGGCAGCTCCCAAGCTTAGCTTCTGCTCCTTGGCTGGCTGGGGATGATGCAGAAATGGTGTCCTCAGTTTCAGGCATCGTGCAAAAAGGTTACGCTAATAGCTAGACAGAACGCATGCATGCCAAGTTTCAGAGGGGGCTGCAATGTGAAGCACCCGGCCAAGGGCTGCTGCTGTGATACCCGAGCTGAGCAGGGAGAGAGAGGGTTAAAAACGGGGAACCTCTCCCCCCCAACAGCGCATAAAAGGTTCATGGCAGTGGGTTCCAATTGAAATGGAAGCTCAAAAGGATTGAGAGCAAACTGCCGGGCCAAAATATAGAAAACTTTTTTTTTTTTTTTTTTTTTACTATACCTGGTTATACAATTAATGTAGACTGTTTTAGTTAGAATAAAATTACTTTGTCTAATACTTGAAGCATTAAACATTTGAGAAAAACTGAAAATTGATGAACTCAAATACGTAGATTAAAGTGGCTTCTAACCCCACCCTAGAAGCACATCTAACCAATGGATTTTCACCATATCTGTAATGAATAGATTTGCAAAGACCGTGTTCCCAATGGATGCAAGTTTCTCCAGCATATTCATTGTGGCTATCCAGAAAACCAGACTGGTTAGATGTCCTTACAAGGCGGAGTTGGGGGAAACTGCATTAAAACAGCACTATACTGTTACCACCAAACTCAACTGGGATTTGTTTAAAGTGTGTCCTTATCAAATTCTCATTTTTATAACATTTGCATTCTATCATGCAACCAAGTCCCATTCACACCTAAAAATGCAGTATATGCTGCAGCTTGCTGAAACTGGATGCAATGCTACACTAAAATCTACTTTAAATGTTCCAGTTCAGCTATTTCAATTAAACTATGTTCACCTTGATGGCCATAAAGCTTTAAGAACATTCACAAAAATGACTGCCATCCTAGTTTCTGTGTAGCTAAACTACTGTACTAGTCTACCCTCATGCAGCTTACATTTGTTAGAATATATAGACATACCAACTTCTCCCCAATGAAAAGGATTGGTGCCACCTGTTGTACAGTTGTACACTATGATGTTCCTTGGCCTGCAAAACGATTAAAAACCAGCAAGATTAGTAGAACAAAAGCCAAAAAAATGCTTTAAAAAAATTATATATTCCAGTGTATTGCAATAATCAGTTAACATTCCATTCCAGGCAGTTAAACTAACCTCTAGCCACAATGATTTTCAGTCATTAGACAGTTTTGGTTTCGCTTGATTTCAAACAATGTATCATAAGTCCACCAAAAGGTTTGTGTCTGTCAGTCAATTGTGTCAGTCACACTGTTGTGATTGTCTGTGGCCATCAGGTAGCACTCGGAACAGTTGAATGTGCAATGCGCAAAGACGCACGCATGTATGCACACAAGCACCCATGCACAAGTAGACAGGTGCACACAGAGGGCTCCTCCAAACCGCCCCCCCCCCACCGGCACATACCCCCCCCCCCCCCCGGATAATGTTTGCTAATATGCTCTGTCTGCGAAGTCTGTTTTTCATCTTCCCACACACGGGCAAGCAGGCATAGGCGCACACAAGCACACTGTAGCGTGCAGAAGTGTACAAGCATCCACACTAACACAGACTATTCAAGCAACGCCGGGCACTTTTCACTAGTTTACTATAAGAAACATGTGGTCACCTGGTATACCTATTAACTCCCGAATACCAGGCTGCTGCTAAAGTTGTATTGACGACGACATCTACTGGAACAAGATCTGCTACTGCGCTGTTTGAGGCTCTCATTGTACGGAGTATCCCTTTTCCTGCCTAAAATAATTCACAGAAATTAATTAGCACAGAAGAGACTTTTGCAACACAGGAAGTATAATGTAGAACAGGAAAATCTCTTTTAAAAAAATTAATAAATAAAATAAGCACTTACTGCAATAAAAAGACCACTAGGTCCGTTGAAGTTATCAATCCAACCCTGTGATGAACAAATTATAAAAAGATTCAATTTTTTGAATTCAGTTCATACCTATTACTACTAAAAGCCATTTCTTTAGCACTACTTGACTAGCGAGATACATATAAGAGAGGCCTTGTGCCATAGAGCTTACAATCTAGTCAAGGCACATGAAGTCGAGGAAAAGCTTTCAGGAAATGTATTTATTACATTAAGTGTCATTAAAATTAACAAGCCTATGATCAGGGAGGGCCAGGGTTTAATATGTAGAAGCAACCTAAAAAAAAAACAAAACTTTTTTTTTTTTTTAATTAGGTGGGGCATAGAGGGGGCATGATGCAGCAACTCAAGAAGGCTGCTCCTGGTATATGGCATAGCAAGATGAGAAGCACAATAGTCAGGAGCTCTCATACAACGAATGATAATCAGTGTTTCACGCCTTTGGGAGCATACGGTATTTTAAAACGATTTTTCAGGACACCTGAAAGATATTTCCGCCTGACTTTTCAGACGACCGATTACTGTAGCCTAAATCCGATGGAACTTTGGGAATATGCTAGGTATGACAGTGAGTTATGTGCAGGGATGGGAAAATACTTGGAAAATGTGGGCACCAGCCCAGAATGTTTATGAATCAGGGAAGTTTTCCTTTGTCTGTCTACTTTGCTAGTTATTGCGTCTGGTTTGTTTTGGGAGTTGCTTCTACGTATATTTTTGGCTTTTCGGTCTCTCCTTCCTCCAAGCTTCTTCCCTCCCCACTGCTGCAGACCTGATCCCAGCAGCAGTCTGGACTCTGCTCTCTGGCTGCGCAGCAACAGCAGTGCTCATCCTGGGCCTGGTGCCAGGATTCCAATTTTAGGCACCCAGATGACCTGGCTTTTTCATCTCCGATTACATGCTAATTATATTTTTAGATATTTTGTCCATTTTCTGAAGAAACATCTTGGAGTGCAAGAAAGGAAACTGATAATATTGCATTTAAAAAAGTGAGTAAAATTTACACAAAAAAAAAAAAAAAGTATGATCGTAACCAATGTTCTTAACCTGCAGATGTTTTATTTGCAAAGGACACTATGGGCTATAATTCAAGATGTAGTCATCTTACAAATTAACGATGGTCACTCAGCTTATAAGCCATATGCACAGCAGCTCAGCTCCCTGCTGGGAACGTGTGCTTCCCAATGTTGCATTTCCAGCAGGTTTTAGATGTATAACAGACTGTATTTTCATACCACACATTTCCTCTCTTTATTAGGTGCTCAAGAGACAATATTGACAGTAACGGGAGGGGAATCTGCACAAACACCTTTCTTTACTTAATTTAAAATTTTGGCTGAAAAACTGAACACAAACACCATCTATAAAACTAAGTATTTGCTTATGGGCAGCATTTATTGGTTTGTCATAAGAGAGAGAGAGAGAGAGAGACAAGGGATCCAGGAGATCCAAGAATAAAACCCACCACGGTCCCAGATATGATCTTGAACTTTGTCATTTATAGCCCAATCGTGATCCGGATAAACCCCACATATGAGGAAATCCTCCAGTTTTGTATGGGGGTTTGTGATCACACATGGCAGTTCGATGGCACACCCCCTCACTAAATTATAGTTGTACAAATCAGTCCAGTACCGAAGCTCTGCACTATATTTCTGCTGTTTTATGGAACAAAATATAATGGGAAATTTGCACAGGATCAGGCAAGTCTATCCTATTATCAGCTTTAATCTTTGGCTTCCTCCTATATATACAAATACTACCATAATCAGCGCGTAGAATGGCGATTTTATTACATGAGCTGCTGCCGTTTACTAGAGATTTAAGATAAAATTACAAGCTTCCACTGAGCTCTGGATCTAGATCCCTAGCATTATACTGTGATTCTTTGACCAGCTCCTAAGCTTTAACTTAATAGCAACTTACAGGAAAAGGCTCTTTCCAGCTGGCACCGACAATGGATGGCCTTACAATGGCCACATTAAGTTTTCCACCTTCCTGCTGCACAATATACTCTGCCAAGGCCTTTGTGTAAGTGTATGTATTTGGTCTGTCGCCGATCAGTTTTGGAGTGATGTCATTAACAAGGCTGTCATCCATCCACCTACATGATGATTAAGAGAGCAGATAGTATACTCAAACCAGAACAAACATGATAAAACATCCATGACGTAACTTAGCGAGCCAACTGAAGAAAATGCTATTGTTTGATTGAGTTTGTTCTAATTCGCCTTAAGGCCATTCCTGGCAAAAGGCAGAATGTCAAAGGTTTATAAGCAAGTAAAACTCTCTCTAGAAGAGATCAGCAATTTGCAGGCCACGTTATTAAAAGTCATTGACATCACCACAATAGGCTCACAGGATGGCTGGGTGAAGGATACCAGAAAAGCAATAAAGAATGATGGGGTTGGTTGTGGGAGGAGAAGGCCAGCTTAAGCAAGTGTTTTAGGAAATATTACAATTGAAAACAGTTATATATCTTTCTTTCCTTGTCAGAAAAATCACCCATTGGGATACGTGCTATCAGGCACTGAGAGACAGCTCTGAATCCTCTGATTCTGGAGAACAGCTACAAATTATTATACAGGTGGTATCTCACCTCGAGTTACTTGCTGGCCCTCCCATAGTGATATAGATAGTTGACTAATATGAAAGCCTTATAAAGAGACCAAAAGTGAGAAATGCCTGTCTGGGCACGTCGCTACTTGCGAAGTACAAGTATCGTGGGGTGTGAAAACTTTAACACACATTGCAATAAGCTACCTATGCGAAGTAGCACATGGTCCGATAATTCTAAAATGATCACAGCCACACCCCTTTTCCATATCGCAGGCGTTATCCATGCGACGCTTATTACATTTTGATGAATCTAGGGGTTAGCAAGAAAAGCGGTTTTCTTTGGTTGATTTCTGACAGCCAGATAACAAACCAGTCTCAGGATCTGGTATACCCCATCCTTCCTTTAGGGGGACATGGATTGAAAACATTGATCTACTTACAAGGTACATGCCTTTCTTAGACCCTTCAATCACTGAACCAATGAAATCAGGAGAGTGTGACATATGTTATGCTCTCCCCCCCCTGCCCTCAGTGAACACACCACACTAACCCAAGGATACAAAAGCACAGCATAATTCTTTATAGACTTATAGTTGAGCCAATAGAATTAACTGAGCCAGAGACTAATTTGTAGTACAGCATCTTATATCTGAAATTCCTTTACCCTAAAACTCACATTACCCATAACCTGGAAAAGTGTCTACTATTCAAAATTCCCATTATCCAAAACAAGCCTGCACCCAGCCATTTGGGATAAAAGGTGGTCTATTGTAATGGGAAAATGGTTTCAGTTATTACAGGAATTTATTTTTAATGCAAGGGTCCCAATGTTTTGATCATGGTAGAAGCCCTGAAAAAAACAAAAGAGCTTTATAGCCTACAGGTAGTGGGCTCAGTCATCAAATCAGAATAAAAGAAAAATGAAGCAAACTGCATTGAGAATCCCCATAAGATATTGACAGACAACAAAGGCTTTTTGTCTAACTAGGTTAAGGAGTCATTCTTGGTGAATATAAGCTGCTGTGAAGCTAGACAGATGAGATAAGATCACAGACAATTTATCAAATTAAATATCATGACTGAACTCCCAACTGAGACAATTGTTTGCACAAAACACTTGGCTGAATTGCAAGCAGCTGCTGCTTTGCATCGAGGTGAACCACCCAGGCCAATGCAATAACCAATGTGCTAAAAACGTGCGTCCGAACTGGGGACACTTTTTTTTTTTTTTAACATGCATAATCACCTCTCCTGGGCGCTCGATGCAATAGATAAATGAGCCACCGCGCTAAAAAGGACGCGCTAGGGATAAATTTTGCATCCAAGGCATAGAGCAGTGGTCCCCAGCCCTGTCCTGGGGGCCCACCAGCCAGTCGGGTTTTCAAGATAACCACAATGAATATGCATGAGAGAAAATTTGCATGCACTGCCTCTATAACATGCAAATTTTCTCTCATGCATATTCATTGTGGATATCCTGAAAACCCGACTGGCTGGTGGGGCCCCCAGGACAGGGTTGGGTGACCACTGGCATAGAGCGCCCAGCAGACATGGCTGCGGCAATGCACAGGTTAGGAAAATGGATGCTCGTAAATTGGGCATCTCTTTTCCTAACCTGACTGGTTTAAAGACTTTTTTTTTTCCTGCTTCTGTGGTTCCTCCTGCTTAGTATCGCAACAATATTAAGTCGGAAGAACCACAGAAACAGTACTGGGGCGCCTTAAAACTTAATGCCAGCTCTGCACGTGGTAAACTTTTACATCGGGTTGTACTAGCTATTAGCCTCATCAACATGCATTTACATGCGATGAGCACAATTAGTTTCGCAGGGGGCTGGAGGTGCGTTTTAGATGCGCTAATCCCAGTATTGCACTGGGTGTAAGTCTAGCACAGGGGTAGGGAACCTATGGCTCGCGAGCCAGATGTGGCTCTTTTGATGGCTGCATCTGGCTTGCAGACAAATCTTTAATAAAAAAGTAAAAATCTAACAAAACCCCCCACCCTCCTGACCCCCCCCAAGACCTGCCAAACGTCCCTGGTGGTCCATCGGGGGTCTAGGAGCGATCTCCTGGACTTGGGTTGTCGGCTGCCAGTAGTCAAAATGGCACCGACAGCCCTTTGCCCTCACTATGTCACTGGGGTCGACCAATGGCGGCGGTAGCCCCTGTGACATAGTAAGGGCAAAGGGCTGTCGGCTGCCAGTAATTAAAATGGCGTTGACGGCTCTTTGCCCTTACTATGTCACAGGGGCTACCACTGCCATTGGTCGACCCCAGTGACATAGTGAGGGCAAAGGGGCATCGGCGCCATTTTGACTACTGGCAGCAGACAGCCCAGGTCCAGGAGATCGCTCCCGGACCGCTCCTGGACCCCCACTGGACCACCAGGGACTTTTGGCAGGTCTTGGGGGGTTGTAGTAAATTAATTTTGGAGGTCTTTGGGGGCATCCGAAGGGTGGGGGGTTTTGTTAGATTTTTACTTTTTTATTAAAGATTTGTTTGCGAGCCCTGGACCCCCGCTGGACCACCAGGGACTTTTGGCAGGTCTTGGGGGGTGTCAGGAGAGTAGGGGGGGTTGTAGTAAATTAATTTGGTAGGTCTTGGGGGGGGGGGCAGGAGGGTAGGGGGTTGTAGTTAGTATGGCTCTCACGGAATTACATTTTAAAATATGTGGCATTCATGGCTCTCAGCCAAAAAGGTTCCCAACCCCTGGTCTAGCACATCCAAAACTTGCATCCAACCGCACGTTCAGTGGCACGCTGACCTTAGCGCCTGATTTTGCATCAGGCTGATAGAAGACAAACAAACAGTCTGCCTTGGGACAAAGCCTGGAGATACATTTTATCCAACAACTTTGTGTCAGTTTTGAAAACAAAAGTATGCATGTAATTTAGCTCTAAACCTGCTGCAGGTATAAGGTACTTGTGGATATTTGCACCTGCTGTTTCCATGGGTACTGTGCCATGGAAAATGAGTAGATTTGAAAAAGCAATCCATGCATGTTCATTTTCCTGCCTTGAACTAAATATGCTCCTGGAAATGCCTCCTCTTATCTGGCGTGTTTTTTTTTCCACGTTAAAGGAGAGACATCTTCAGACTCCCAACTGACATGGGTGAAAGGCTTTTTAATCCATGTAAAAACTGGTTTAAAAATTGCCCAATGAATATCTGATAGAAACATGCAAAACAATGTCAGAAATGTTTAAAAAAAAATGTAGACAAGCATAGCGGGTGTTAATAAAATAATGGGTACACAGAATATTTTAACATACACCCCAGGAAATATTTTGATTTTCTGAACGTCTGAGCTGGTTTGTCTAAGAGGGAACAAATATCACACAAAAACACGTACTTTTGAAGTTGCATGCAAGATACTTCCTGGTGCATGTTGTGCCTAATAAAAGTTTCTAAAAACTGGATAGCAGATACTGCACTGTACAAATTATGAGGAGTCAAAAAATGTTAGTGGTCAGAAGTACTAAGCGCTTAGAAACTCAACTAAACTAAGGATATCAAGACATCTGCTCAGATATCCCGAGTTTTGTTTTTTTTTTTTTTATGACACACAGAGTACATCACGATCAGCATAGAAGACTATCATTTCACAGGTTATTGATTTTTAAACTTAAGTGGACAAATTTATGATCTTCTTAGTCAATCTTCTGCAGCTCAAGGTAGAGATACACAAAGTGAGAGAGCCAGCCACATCAGCTCTTAGTACAGATACAGGACAAAGGATTTGAAAACAAGAGTCTTACTCCAAAGCTTCAATCAGTTTCCTCGGGTCCACCGGCGGAGGATAGATGATTTCTTCAATGTGCTTCCTGTTGCAGTTGGCGTATGCTGTTGACACATGAACGAATACTTCCAGCTTCTTCATTTTCTGTGCCAAGAAAAGTAGCTGCCGCGTTGCAATGACGTTTAGTTGCATAGCATCTCTGTTGGCAAGGAAAGGTTATACTGGCAAATTAATGTGTGTGTTTGATCAATATTTCTGGAGAAGCTAGTTACTTTGAGCGTTAGTAAATTGACTTGGCAAATATGGTATTTACATTACAACCTTGTAAGTATGATTTACCCTAAGAATACATATAAATGTAATTTGAGAGTCTTAGATTACAATATTGTAGTACAAATGCTGCATGAACCAGCTGTACATATCCACTATCACTGAAAATACACAGTCATCAACAAAATGTGTAATCTCAGTATCCTGTGTCCTTACAGAATTATCTTCTGATAAATGAAAAACAACAGGAAAGGAAACAAAGCCCCACCATTTCTATTCTTCTTAAGGGGAAGAGACATTCACAGGAAGAGACAGACCTAGGGCCTGCTTTATTCAGCTTTCCCCTCCCCCTCAGACACAGAATTAGAGCAATGCCTTAGGCTAAGCAGGTCAATTTGATGGGCAGCTTTTTCTGGGCTTCTGAGCCTTCATAGATCATTCGAGTCCATTTGCTGAGCTGAGCCTTAGAATAAGAGGAAATTGATTCAATGCAGAAAACTGTCTGCTGCTGCTATCCAGGAAAAATTGCATGCGTGCAGGTTGGGGCCATCATCTTTATTCCACTTTTTGCCTTTTCTATAGAAGGAAAACTATGTGAATAATATAATAATGACTGCAAGTTATTCCGATTAAAATATAGCACATGTCTAGAAATCTTGTGTACCGTGCTACACGGAGGATGTAAAGCTCCTCACACGCCAAAGGACAAGCAGATGAACGTGGTAAGAGCCACCAGAAGAGGGGTTTGAAAGGTTCGCTGATAAACAGGGCACGGGAGAACTTTAAAAAGCATAAACACACCCATGAAAGCCGGTGGAACTTCCCTCTCCATCACCTGGGGCGAGCAGGAAAATCATAAAGAAAAATATTGGGGGCTACGTAACAGTCCAGGGAAAATTAGATCCTCCGGTTTTTCACAAAGCCACCAATTCCTAGCCATCTTTCCTTTTTCAGAAGCTTCAGCAGCAGACGTTAAGACCATCATGGTTCCTGCCTCTGCCAGAGACCCCTCCCCTCAACCCAGTCCAGCAAAAACAAAAAAACAAACCCCACTTTTCAGATTTCCAATGAAATACTTGAAATCTGAAAAGTGTTTTTTTTTTTGTTTTGTTTTGTTTTTTTTAACACAACAGGAGATCCTCTCTTGCACAAGCTGCCAACTCCCCAACATGTGCTCAGCCTCCATGCAGTCTATGCCCTGTTTCCAGGAGCTCTGCAAAGTCTCCCAGGTGTTAGTGGGAGGTTGCTAATGGAGTGGATGAAGACTGCCTGCAGCTTCTACAGTCCCCACCGCAGCAGGCCCTTCCCCCATGCACCGTCTTGGAGCACTGCCAAACCTCCTACCAGCAACACTTGAGGGGAGGGAGTTGCTGCGGTCACCACCAGGTGAGTAAGTGGGGTCAGTGAATGGCAAGAAGAGAGGAAGAGAAGGAGCAGAGAGGAGAAGAAGATAAAGTAGGGAAAGAGTGGGGAGGGAAGAAAGACTGGAGGAGGAATATTTTACAACAAAAATGAGAATGAGAGTGGCTGTAGGGATGTGGATGGGGGGGGGGGGGGGGGGGGGGAGGGGGAGACTACAGAAGGAAATACAGAAGGAAGAGAAAGAAAATGAATGAAAAAAAGAGCCAAATATTGCAAAACTACACAAGTCAGAAAATTTATTTTGGATGAAAATGTTTAATTAAAAAAAATAAATAAATATTTTACTTTAAAACCAAACCATACAGAAATGTGCCACAGAATTCTTTTAAAGAGACTTTTACTACAGAAGTTAAACTACCTCTCCACCCATAGAAACTGCAGCACTCACCTCAGGGATTCATTAAATCGGACCGTGGCAGCGCAATGGAACACAATATCAATGCAGTCTATAAGCTTCTCTTTATCCGGCTCGCTTAGATCCAGCTCCGGTTGGGTGAGTTCACTACTGACAGCTATCACCTTGTCTTTGCATTCTGGCTGTTCATCTCTCACTCTGTCAAATAGCTACCAGGAAAAAAATAAATAAAAAGGAGATTATGGCCAACCCATGCTGAAACAAGCAAGCGGCTTTGTGCTGAAAGCCCATGAGAACCACAACACGCTGGAGGAGAATCAATGGATTTGACTGTTCCTTAAAAGTGTTCTACATAAGGTCTTCTAAATGCAATATGAAAAAGATCCATTACCAACCAACACCACATTTAGAAGGGTGGGCAGGAAAAAAATAGTAAGAGCACAAAACTGGCATTGAGAGAAAACAAAAAAAAAAAAAACCCCCACAGGAGGATGATGACAGCCAGGTTACCAGGAAAAACAATGAATCAGGGAAGGTAGTTAAACTAGCAAGTCCAAACAGAGGAGTCAGAAAGAGGAGGAGGTAAAATTGTTCTTAAGATAGACAAGAAAAAAAAAAAGAAAACTAGAAAGCCACAAGACCAAAAGGGGAATATTTTTTAAATATTTTTCTATGTATCCTTGACCTATCATTGTGCTGTTTTATGTCAGAGTCTCTGGCTGTTCAGCATGAGCGGCTCTACGAAGGTCAGAGAGACACCCATAAGGAAGGTAGGGCTGCTGGTCACAACCAGCACTTACTGCCTGCAGGCTACACCACACTGCTCTTCAGTAAAGAACAGCCATCTTTCAGGAAAAGTGCTGCTGTAGCTAAAAAAGGGGCTAATCATTGTTAAATGGCTTTGATTTACGACAGGCTTCACGGTAAAGACCTGTTTGGGTCAGAGAGACCTTTTCCCCCTCTTTTGCAGTTTCCTTTTCTCACCAGAGTTAGATGAGCAGGTTGTTGAGGAAATTCAGTTTTTAATTTAATAATTTTAGTGCCTTTATTTAATCTTGAAGATACTCATGGTGGTCAGAAGTTATTTTTATTTGGAAGCAAGCTTTGCAGTTTTGTTTTGTTTTTTAATAAGAGTGGTGTTTTTAATTTAAATGGGAAGGGAAAGAGAATGTAGTCTTAACCAGTAGAAAAAAAGTTACTGAATCCTATAATAAAATTTAGTAAAGAACACACACACTCCTTCCCCTCTCTCTCTCTCCCACCTTCACAGAGCCTCTCTCTCTCTCCCACCCCTCCCCATGTGAGAAAGTCATTAAAAAGTCTTCCAGTAGTTAAACATAAGAGAGCAGGGTCAGTGAGTAGAAGGCTGAAATTTTAAACCAGTTCTTCTGTTCAGTCTAAACAGAAAGGAAAAGGGGATGTATCAAAGGCAGAATAAAGAGACACGCATGATTATGAAATGAGTACAAACCTGTTCACAGAGATGGAAGTAAGCATGCAAACCTGAGTAGATAGAGCAATGCTCCCTCATGGCATTCACACCAGAATACAGAAAGAGTTCAAAGTACTCAGCTTACCCCTCCCATCTTTTTCCATTATCACTGGGCATCAGAGAGGTCCCAAGGGACTGAATGAGAGCAAATCTATTCCTAACATTACTAACACAGGAACACGGATGAGGCAGACAACTACACACCCATCCATCTACCTTCTGTGGTGGGCAGAGGTATGGAAGTAGGATTAGAGAAGAGAGAGGCAGGGCAGTCTACAGGAGCACAGACAACATGCATTTACTAATGGCAGACTTGGTCACACAAACGGATGGAGTTCTTGAGTCTCTTCAAAGAAGGAAGTGCATGCGGCCTGATTTCAGGAAGGCTTTTGACACTATTCCATAAAGATGGCTCATGAACTTATCTGCCAACAGGGATGTACTGTTGCTGTTATTTAGCTCGTGCTACAAAATTGGGCACACTGGTGGTTTTAAATGTGCATTAAACACAAATATGCGCTAAAAGAAACAAAAAAAAACCAAACAAACAAACACACACAAAAAACCCAGGAACAAAATGAAAACCCCCCCCACAAACATATAGCAGCACATCCCTACTAGCCAGTATGGGATTAAAGCAGAAGTTAAGTAGATGAAGAACTGGTTAAGCAATAAATCTCAGTGACTGGCAATGAATAGAGGGTCCAGTTTAGTGAAGGTAACACGACCAGTGGAATACGGACGGTTCTTTTCAAAACCTTTACTAGCAATATTGCAGAGAACTTGAGGAACAAATATGTGTCTGTTTGCAGGTGACACAAAAAATGACAAAAGTGGTGTAGGACCAAAATGAAAGGGAACTTGTGCTTCAATGCAAAAAAGGTATTAAAGATTGAGGACAAAGGATGCAGACGTCTGCCAGCTGTTTATTTAGGAGGCCAAAAACTGGAATGAGACATGAAGGTTACCAGTCAGATGAACAAAGCAGCAGGGAAAGCTAATGTGCTTGTGCATAAGCAGAGAGTAAGAGCAGGTTAAGGGGAGGAAATATTGTCCTTGTATAGGTCACTAGTGATACCCTACCTCTAGCACCATGCTCATTCTGCAGGACATACTAGCAGAGACATCAATGGGCTGGAAGCAGTTCAGAGGAAGACTTCCAAAATGACACGGGGCCTGCAACATGAACCCTACGAGAGCCTTAAGGAACTAAAAGAGATAGCATGGAAACATGCAAATATTTTGCAGGCTTCACTAAACTGCAAGACATTTCCTCAAAAAAAATTCAAAGACAAAGTGTCATGATTTGAAGCTGGAGGAAAGGCTGGGCTCAGGGGGGATACTTCATTACTGAGAGGGTGATGGGTGCAAGCACTTAGGATGTCAGTAAGCTTGGGACAGATATAGAGGGCAGTGGTAAGGGCAAAAGGTAAAAGAAATGGCAGAGGAACCTCGATGTTAAACTGGTTTATGGAAACCTGTATGCTCAATTACATGGAACAATAGAGGGCTAAAGAAAGACAGACAAGACAACAAAGTCAACTTGCATAGAGCAATGGCACGGTTACATCAAACCTCCAAGAACAAGATTAACCAGCAGCAGCAAAACCTGGACCCTTTCTTTGAAATAACTAGCGGTAGATGGGCAGGTTTAGTACTGGCTGCAAACTGACTTGCTAGCTAGAGAGAAGGAGCGAACCCCAAGGCGGTCAAAGCCTGTACAGGACACAACTGGGAGATGGCCTAGGAAGGGGCAACCGGACACCCCAGGTGTGCAAAATGGTTCTTAAATGTGACATCTACAAAGTTATTATGATCATTATGACTGAAAACCAAAGCTGTTACAAAATAAATAATAGACACAAACAGCTGTATTAGCTCATGCCTTTTCATTGATAGCTCAAAGTGTCTTAAGGTTGCAGGATAAACACCAATTTCAAAGTGTATTTTACTTGTGCAAATTATGTCAAAAGGGATGAATGAAAAATAAATCAAGGGAACACCAGTAATACAAGTGCTGTTTTCTACCACAATACACTGATGAAGCTGCATTGTGTGAAGTTTTGTCTAAGTGTTTTAAAGAACTGAATGTGTGAACGCAGACTTGTTTAGAAGAAGAAGATGATAGAGATTCTTTACTTAGGTAGATTTCCCTGCCTCTCTATCAGTCAATAGGATGCAGATTGTAATATCCAGGCAGGTTAGTAACCTTGTGGTCTTCAGGGATTCAAATCTATCTTTGTGGCCACAAATTCAGAATAAAAAGACTTCCTTTAACAAACTTCGGATGCTCCAACATTTAAGACCTTTTTCTTGTCAGAAATTGTCCTTAGAACAGTATTCCATGCTTTGGTGATGTCTTAATTGGATTGTAATGCTTTATATATGGGTCTCCCCTGGTCAACTCTTCATGCACTGCAACAGGGCACCAACAGTACTGAAGAGCCTCACGTTTTAAAGAGAACGTGGGAGGAAGCCTGGAGCCCTTGAGGCATGGGGGACTGGTTCCAACGAGAACCCCCCCCCCCCCCCCCGTCTCCCTCAACTCCACTCTCTATCACCCCCACCAGTATCTCTCAATTCCCTCAGCCTGTTCTGACCAGTCCCTTCTGTTCCCACCAGCCTCAATACCTCCACCTATAGCAACCCGTATCTTTCACTTCCTATGCTGTCCCCACCTGTATTGCCAAGTCTTTCCAATCCCACCAGTCTCTCTCACAATCCCCCACCGTGCTCCCATAAGTCAGTCTCACTCTACACGTACCCACTAGTTTTTCTCCTGCTTTCAATTCCCCCACCTTGTGCCCATCAGCCTCTCTCTCACACCCTGCCCCCCCCCAATCAGTTTCTTACTTCCCTCAACCTGTCTTAGTATCTCTCAATCCTCCCACTCTGTCCCCAGCAGTCTGTGTTCAGTCCTTCCAATCTTTTCCCTGTCTGTCTCTGCAGCCCCAGGAAAATATCCTCCGTGCCACACAAAGACAATGACAGAGGCTCAGCAGTTAAAACTGAATAACTTTCACCCCACCCCATCTTCTGCCAAGCAGCAATATTCCCCATCTCCTTCCTGCCTTGTCATACAGAGCCCTCCTCCACCTTCTACCCAGCACCAGGGGGGGGCTTGGGGATACTCTCTCTCTCTCTCTCGCATCTTTCCCTGCCCCACCTACACTCTTGCTCCTGACCCCAATGCCCTCCTTCCTTCTCTAGTTCTTTCTAATACACCCTCCCACTATCATCTCTTCTGGCTCTCACATGCCCACTCTCCCCTTCACCTCCGTGTCTTTCAAATCCTCCCCAATAACCATTTCTGGTTCTCTCTGACCCCTCCATCCCATCACACCTCTAAGTTTCATTCTTTCCCCCTCTATCATCTCTGGTTCTCTGTCACCCCCCCCCCCCCCCCCCCCCCCCCCCCCACTACCCTTGGTTCGGTTACCCTTCCTCTCCCTGCACTACGTGTTGCTCTCTGTCCCCAAAACGCACGTCATCACCTCTGGCTGTCTTTCATACACACCAACCCCGTTTCTTGCTCATTACACTCCCCTCACCACCTCTGGACACACCTTCCCCTCTTCTACTGCTTCCCCCCCCCCCCCCCCCCAACCCCATCTACCCTCATTCCTAGCTCTATTGTGCCCCCTCCATTTCCCCCACAGTATTTCACATACAACCTCCACTTCCTCGTGGCTCTTGTGCAACCCCTTACCATCTGCCCTCTCTCATGCCCTCATTCCCCCTCACACCTGCTGCAGAATAACTGGCAGGATACATCTAGGGGAGGAATAAGGTGTTAGACCGCCCAATTTCATTTGTTGACTTTAGGAAGATGGGGAGGTAGCGGCATTTACCACCTCCTCACAGCATTCAGTGCAGAGGATGGGGTAGCTGGAGCAGGGAGTTAAACGGGCTCTTCTCACCCCTGTCCTCTGCAGTGGTGCTCAGGAGCCACATTTGGCCAGCCCTGCACTACAACCTGTACATAAATGCAGCAGCATGAACTGCGACTGGGGTATTGATTTGCGAGTGTGTCTCACTTGTCCTGTATAAATTGCATTTTTTGCCTATTGCTTAGAGTAAAAATTAAAATCTTGCGCTTGTTTAGGATAATTCATGACCTGATTTCAAAATGTTTTAATTCTGTTCTCAGGATCTATCAGCCGGTATGTGTTCTAAGATCTGCCTTTCAAAATTTATTTTTTTTAAACAGATTATGCTTGCTGAATCTCAGGAACGTCTTTTGTGTATGGGCTAACTTGTAGAATGTATTTGGGTAATTGACAGGTTCTTGTGGCTTGGTTTGGCCTCTGTTGGAAACAGGATGCTGGGCTTGATGGACCCAGCATGGCAATTTCTTATGTTCTTACCTGATGAGATAAAGGCTGAAACATCACTTATGAGGTTTAGGAAGTTGGTAAAAGCACATCTGTTTAAACAGGGCCTTTTCGAATCACCTGGTTAACTAAAGTCACTTTGAACTGCTAGTTTTGAAATCAGCATGTTTGGTAACTTATTAGCTACAGATGTTTGTTTAATTTATATTTTTATCTTCAATGTTATGTTTCTTTTAGTGAGTTTTCTAATAGTTATTTTCACTAAGTTACTACATTTCTTTGCAAAATACCTAGAAATGTTGATAGTGCATATGGGAAGTACTGAAATAGGTTAATGCTGGGGCATTGTTTTTTGGTGTCATATACCTGGTGACCAAACTCTTCCCTTCTAATCTCCTCAGACTTCTTCAGAAAACATGGAGCTTTGTCAGCCTCAGCAGCTGCTTGTAGCATTGCTGAGAACAAACGTGCTCCTGGTGCACAATATCCAAATCACTGGAAAAATCTCTTAGCAAAACTGTATTGTTTCCTTCTATCAGACAATTTTAGTGCTACACATATGAAGAACATTTTCTTTTGCATAACTTGAGAGAGTCAGTGAAAGAGGTGCTGCTTGTAAGCAAAAGCTTTGAAAAACAGATGTCTTCAGTACCTAACAGCCATGCTTCAGAAGGAGGTATATATGGAAAATAAATAAGCAAGACTTGCTTTTACCCTATGCAAAGTATCCACACAATCAACTCCACTCAACTGAGCGAACACTTGCTGAGACTTACTCTTAATTCTTAGAGGAAAACTTTACCTATCAATCAGTAAAGTGTGCAGAACCACTCCCATTACACCAGCTATATAAAGAGATCAAGTTGTCAGTTTACTAATTATAAGTCCACCATCCTTCAAAGTTACAGAATGACAAAGAAATTAATTAAAACAAGACTTACCTTACAGGTAATCATTTCTGCCACTCGTTCTTGAGGTTTCTGGCCTGCTTTGGGCCTCACCAATACATAAACAGCCTTGACGTTGGGACATGACCTCAATAGCTTTTCCAGCAGCACCTTTCCCATGAAGCCTGTAGCTCCTGTGATGAGGATATTCTTTCCTTCATAGAATTCTGGGATGGATATCATTCTCAATCTAAAGAACATTGGAGAATTGGAATTGTTTTAAATACCTATGCACAGCCCTTTGATTTTATTAGTTCAACAAGTCCATATGGATATTTAGAAGAAAAATTACATTATATTATATGGGACAGAAACTCAAGCTACTATGAAAAGGCAGAAACTTGCAAGTAATCACCCAGAGCTTGATTCATCCCAATTTAGAACTCTGACAAATAACTTTATGTGGAAATTTTTCTAAAGGACACAAGCCAGTTTGTTTCCTCCCCGCACATGACCCTCATTCTCCAGGGCACAACAGACAATCCTGTGGGAATCCAGAAGGTAAGCTTTTTAGACTTGAAGAGACACACTATTGATGATGCAAGAGAGCTAGATGACCGCACACTAGATTAAAGCTCGTACTGTAATTGGGAAAAGATACATAAATACCAAAAGATGACTGCTGTGCATCACTATACAGCACCATTTTAGTACCAGCAACCAATATACACCAAAGCTTTCGCTATTTTATTTTATTCTTTTCAGGCACTTCAAAAACAGATTCCATTCCTATCCCCAGAGTCTTACAACCCACGAGTTTTTCCCCCCAAAGCAATGGAGAGTGAAGTAACTTTCCCAAGGAGTGACAGCATATCTGAACCTTGGCATCCCTAGTTCGCAGCCTACTGCTTTAACCATAATCATCTCCCAAAACTCTGGCGTTAAAGTTATCCTAGCATACATATTTGGTCCCATGAGTTGTTTTCAATCCGACACCCGCTGTTGGAAGAGAAATCAAAGTCCAAGCACGCCAGCTGGCAGTTTACTCAGCTTATACCAACAGCCAGGGGTGGAAAGAGAGGCAGCAGTGAAAATGTGGAGGATCCAAGAAAATTATTAAGACTGCAAAACAAAAAATGCCCTCTCTCTCTTTTTCTTGACTTACCTCAACTTGTGTGTGTGTCTGTGGGGGGGGTTCAGAGGGAGCATTTACAAGATTTTTTTTTTTTTTGGCTTTTCTTTTCCTTCCCATTGTCTCCTTCTGTACTTCTGCCAGTCTAGAATCTCTGCCTCCTTTCCAACATCAACCTCCCCTTGCTTCACCATCCCCCCCCCCCCACCCAGACCAACATCTTCCCCCTCTCCTCCTGGTTGGCTGCGCAGATATTGCTTTGCCCTCTCCTGACTGGGACCAATACCGGTAGCCTTCCCCTTTCCTCCTTAGGCTGTCCTCTCCTCCCTGGGCCTGCACAGACCTCGCCTTCCCCTCCGCGGCATTTTCTCCTAGGCTGCAGGTGCCAGGAATGAAAGTTTAGTCATTTTTCCCCCACCAGAAACCTAGACTAGCAGAGCCTCGGTCTACATAAAATAGACAGCCGAAGAAGAACTTGTTTTATTCCACACATCCAAATATTTCTCCAAGGCAGATCACAATAAAACATTCACAACTGATCACACATATTATAAACCAACAATTAAAGAACAGACAGGGAACATGGGTACTTTAAACGTTACGAGCATTATAGTCATCAATCTTGAAACTTTCTTTAAAAAAAGATTGTCTTTTCTAACTTCCTTTGTATCTCTAATTTCTCTTAATTGGCAGACTTTCCACAGCACAGGGGCAGCATCAGCAAACATTCACCCAGGGTCCACAACCCCTTATACAATAAGGGATTTAGCGGGTCCACAACACGTGTCCAAACCTAGCGCTCATCACATGCAAATGATGAGGCTATTAGTCATTCGCCTGGGATACAGGGAAAAAAAAAAACCAAACATACATCCTCCAACTTAATATCGTACCGATAAAATCGAAAGAACCAAAAGGTTAAAAAAACAAACAAAAAAAAAAAAAAAAAAACTGTGCCAGCAGGTCAGGTTAGGAAAACTGATTCTCCATTTTCCTAACCCCATGGATGTGCTCCGGTTAGGGAAAAAACGGACGCTCCTAAAACTGAGCATCCGTTTTCCAAACCCGCTGACAGCCACCTCTGCCAGGCCAAGGAGGCGCAAGGGCGCGCAATTATCCCCGTCGCCTCTTTTTAATGTGACCCCTCATTTACATTCAGTGTCGCGCACCCAGCAGAGGGAGCTGTGCGCGTGTTCAAACAGCAGGCACCGGAAATGGACGTATCGGTCTGTCAGTTTCAGAGGGAAAGAAAAGGCACACCTATAAAATGAACACACACACACCTTCTAATCAAGTGACAGCTAGAATGGAGGAAGAAAAAAGACAGCAAGTCAGACAAACAGGTCAGGTTTTCAGAACATCCACAATGAATATACAGGAGACATTTACCTACAGTGGAGGCAATGCATGCAAACACCTCTCATGCACTCCTGAAAACCAGACCTGGTTGTGGTATTCCAGAACCAGGAATTGCCTACCCTCGCATTAATCCACCAATAAAACTACTATAATTCTGTACTTTCCTCTTTTTGGCACAGGACTAATGCATTCTCTAGAAACGAAGGACTGATTCAATGTATAATTATTCGATTATAATTCTGACTGGAATCCACCCTGAGACTACCTTGGGAAAAGGCAGAGTATCACATTTGTATAAATAAAGTAGCAATCACAGGAGAAATGCCAGAATTCCTATATTCATATTTGGAAAAAAAAAAAAAAGTTTAGTATTCCCTACAAAGCTACATCAACCAATGAAGAAACGCACAAGTATCCCATTACAGATATCTAGAATCACAAGGAAAAGCAGCAAGATTCACTCTGCTTTCTAAAAGTATTTCTAAATATTTAAAGTTCTCATAAGAATTAGCCATCAGAATAAGTACTTAGAAATAAGAACCAGGGACTCCCAATATAAATAACCAATAGTAAAAGCCTGTCCAAGGACAGGGAAATACTGTGAAGTGTAGAAAGAACAAAACAGAGGTGTGAGTAGTAGTTCAAAGCATGCCATTCGGGGCTCCGAGCAAGCGAGGATGGAGGGTGTGCCGGAGGCACTGCAAGGCCACCATCCTCCTCCTGCTGGCCAATAGGAGCCAGTGAGTGACTGCACTGTCCACTGCCACCAATGTGTCTCTTCCAGGCCAGCAGGAGACGGCAAATGAACTGTTCACTACAACCAAATGTTTCTCTTTTGGGGTGGGCTCCACACACAGAGAGACACAGAGGTAGAGCTGGAAAGTACAGGGAGGAAGGGGGCAGAGCTCAATTTGCATGCAAACTATGCAGGCACAGGGCAACTTTCCACATGATTGTAGTTAGATATACATAAGAAGCCGTACATATTTTGCATCGCCATGCCAATTGATGCAGTAAGCTGCTGACTTTAGTGGTGCACTTGGGCTCAAGTCTAACAATTAACTCAGGACTACAAGCAAACGTTTTTTAGATAATTTTTTAGTTAAAACTGAAGTCATTTACAATCCCATTTTTATTTATATTTTGTCTTTTCAGAGAATTGTATTTACAATTCTTTGAATGCTCCTCCTACTCAAAGGTAGAACTTAAGAACATGCCATATTGAGTCAGACTAAGGCTCCATCAAGCCCAGAATCCTGTTTCCAACAGTGGCCAAACTAACAGCTCAATCCAGTAAAGTTCAGTTGAAGATTTCTCGTCTGTAACGAGCTCGCTGCGCACAATTCGGACGCGTAAGGCAAACCAGCGATACAGTCTCCAATTTTGCGCATCCGTAGTGCTTCTTAAAACAGACGCGTAACCCTTCCCGCACCCGGCATGTAAATGAACGAATTAGCTGTATAATGAAGGAATTAGCTATTCCCCTCCGATACCGTAACGCGCGCTCAGGTTCTCTCATTAGTAACGCACTGTTTTGCCGCGGCCGTAACGTGTTAGTTTACCGCCTCCCCCTAGTAGGAGTTAGGACTGTGAGTCTAGTAATAAATCCATCGACACCGCTTAAGATACTCAAAAACAATAAAACAATTTTAAAAAAAAGCGATACAGAGATGATCGAGAAAATGTAATGATGTGGGACACATAAAACCTGTCAGAAGAAAAAATAAAAATTTTTAAATACCTGTCGGAGGGCCGCGTGGGTCCAGGCGGCCGACGTGGGTCCAGGCGGCGGGAGCCGGGTGGTCGCGTGTTAAATCTAGGCCGCGGGCGGGTGGGCGCCTGTTCCGGGCGGCGGCAGCAGCGGCGGGGGGACACGCGTTAGTTCGAGACGGCCGGCGGGCGGTCGCGTGTTAAATCTAGGCCGGGTCCGCACAGGCGCGCATTCACTGCCGGTGGGGGCTGCCTCTCCCGGCAGCCCCCACCGGCAGTGAATGAATGAATGCGCGCCTGTGCGACCCCTGCGATTGGGCGCTCAAGGCGTGACGTCACGGCATGTGACTGCCTTGAGCGCCGAATCGCAGGGGTCGCACAGGCGCGCATTCATTCATCCAGGCGGAGGAGCCGGTGGCGAAAGCAGCCGGCTCCTCCGCCTGGATGAATGAATTCATTCACTGCCGGTGGGGCTGCCTCTCCCGGCAGCCCCCACCGGCAGTGAATGAATTCATTCATCCAGGCGGAGGAGCCGGCTGCTTTCGCCACCGGCTCCTCCGCCTGGATGAATGAATTCATTCACTGCCGGGAGAGGCAGCCCCCACCGGCAGTGAATGCGCGCCTGTGCGGACCCGGCCTAGATTTAACACGCGACCACCCGCCGGCCGTCTCGAACTAACGCGTGTCCCCCCGCCGCTGCTGCCGCCGCCCGGAACAGGCACCCACCCGCCCGCGGCCTAGATTTAACACGCGACCACCCGGCTCCCGCCGCCGCCGGCCGCCTGGACCCACGCGGCCGTCTGAAACTAACGCGTGTCCACCCCCCGCCGCCCGGAACAGGCGCCCACCCGCCCGCGGCCTAGATTTAACACGCGACCACCGGCCCCCCGGATCCCGCCGGCCGCCTGGACCCACGCGGCCCTCCGACAGGTATTTAAAAATTTTGATTTTTACACTTCCTGGTACCTGTCATTTCAAATGTCATTTGAAATGACAGGTACCAGCGCACCCTGGTTACTGTATAGGCGCTGTATTAAGCGCCTATACAGTAAAATGGGTTACGCGGCCATAACCCTTCCCTACCGCTTTAAAGACGCGGCATGCATTTGCATGCGATTAGAGGAGAGTATCGGGGAGTTAGTGAAGAGAACTGTGCGTGCGGGGAGGAAGGGTGCGCCTGACACTACCGCACTGTTTCTACCGCGGCCTTACTGGATCGACCTGTTAGTCACAAGTACCTGGCAAGTACCCAAACAAACTAGATCCCATGCTGGCAATAAGCTGTGGCTATTCCTTATTGATTAATAGCAGTTTAAGGACTTCTCCTCCAGGAACTTATCCACATCCTCTGGCAATGAATTCCAGAGTTTAATTATGCATTGAGTGAAAAAGAATTCTCTGATTTTCTTTAAATGAGCTACTTGCTAACTACATACCCCCTAGTCCTTCTATTATCTGAAAGAGTAAATAACTGATTCACATTTACCTGTTCTAGACCTCTCATGATCTTAAAGACCTCTATCATATCCCCCTCTCAGCCGTCTCTTCTCCAAGCTGAACAGCCCTAACCTCTTTTAGCCTCTCTCACAGGGGAGCCATTTGATCCCCTTTATCATTTTGGTTGCCCTGCTCTATAGCCTCTCTGGTGCAACTATATCTTTTTTGAGATGCGGCAACCAGAAGTGCACACAGTAGTCAAGGTGTAGTCTCACCATGGAGCGATATAGAGGCATTATGACATTCCCTTCCTAATAATTCCTAACCGTTTGCTTTTTTGACCACCGCAGCACACTGAGCCAATGATTTCTATGTATTATCCACTATGATACCTAGATCTTTTTACCAGGTGATAACTCTTAATATGAGACCTAACATCATGTAACTATAGCATGGATTATTTTTCCCTATCACCTTGCACTTGTCCACATTAAATTTCATCTGCCATTTGGAAGCCCAATCTTCCAGTCTCGCAAGGTCATCCTGCAATTTATGACAATCCACTTGTGATTTAACTTCTCTAAATAACTGAGTCATCTGCAAACTTGATCACCTCATTCGTCGTCTCCTTTCAAGATTATTTATAAATATATTAAAAAGCAGAGCTCCAAGTACAGATCCCTGGAGGCACTCCACTGTTTACCTTTTTCCACAGTGAAAACAGACCATTTAATCCTACTCTGTTTCCTGTCTTTTACAGAGTTTGAAACCACAAACGTACATTGCCTACTATCCCATGACTTTTTAATTTTCTTTGAAGCTTTTCATTTACACATTTTTTTTATATTCACGCATTATCACTAATGATTCAAAACTGTTTACAATCATTCATAAAATATAATTAAGCAAAATAAAACAATAAAATAATAAAAGTGAACAAGGCCCACTAAAATATACTTAAACATTGACAGATGAAACAAGTAGTAAGCGGGAATCTGTGGAAGACAGATCTCTTAGCAGGACAGTAATCTTGTAAAAGATTATGCAGAGTGCACTAATGCGCTCCATAAAATAGTTTGTGGATAATGATTAATTTAAATTGCGTGCGCCGTTGCATAGGCAGCTAGTGCAGCTTCTGCAATGTTCAAAATGTCGCATTCCAAAATATGCCTTGCAGCAGTGCTTTGGATTAATTGCAATGCTCTTAAATGGATTTTAGGCAAACCAACCAATAGTGCATTACAGTAATGAAGTTGCGATTGAAGGACAGCGCTAAACATCTTGGGGGCCAATAAGTACTTGAGCAGATCAAGTGTTTTTAAATTATAAAAGGAAGACTATTATATTTAACATTTTTATATACCGGAGTTCATGTAGCAAAATTACATATCACTTCGGTTTACATTATAACAGTAACAAGCATGTAAGAATGCGAATACATTAAACAAGGGATATAACATGGGTCAAAATGAGGCTTAAACGTTAACTGGGAATCTAGCATGACACCCAGATTCTTAGCTTCAAATACAATCGGTAAATGGTTACCTGTATAACAAATACTTAATGGCATGCCCATTTTATTAATATTAAGTACTGGATAATACTCTTTTAACCAAATACTGATCGCATCCATACACTTACAAAACTGGGCTACTGGAAAAGTCAAATCAGAACCAAGAATAAAAAACTGAATATCATCAGGGTATATTCTCATAAAAAAAAAAAAAACATTCAGTTTTTGAAAAATTTGACAAATAGGCTGTAAATAAATATTAAAAAGAGCAGCTGAAAGGGCCAAACCTGGAGAAACCCCCCCCCCCCCCCCCCCAGTGAGATCTGGTATTACCAATCTGCACGCATTGTCTTCTAAAAGAAACAAAAAGGAACCATGCGGCCACTTTCCTTCCTATACAGACTTGTTGCAAATGTACAGTTAACAGGACATGATCTAGGGCAGGGCTTCCTAAACCTGTCCTGGGAACCCCACAGGCAGTCGGGTTATCTACAATGAATATGCATGAGATAAACCTGCATACCATGAAGACTCAGTACATGCAAATTTATCTCCTGCATAGTCATTGTGGATATCCCGAAAACCCGACTGGCTGTGGGAAGCCCTGATCTAGGGTGTCAAAGGCACAAGAATCCTAGACTCACCCTGAGTCACTGAAGTTAAAAGTTTGTCAAAAAAGGAAAGCAATAAGTACTCGATATGGTGAGCAGCACGAAAACCTTTCATGAGGGGGGACGGTGTCAAAACGCCTTCTGAAAATCAAAAAAAAAAAAAATACACCATATCTACCGGCTCCCCTTTATCCACAGGCGTATTCACCCCTTCAAAAACATAATGTAGCAGATTTGAGAGACAATTCTTCCTTAGGGTAAAAGCCATGCTGACTGTGCTCCATTAAACCAAGTCTTTCTATATGTTCTGTGATTCTGATCTTTATAACATTTTCCACGATTTTTCCTGGCACTGAAGTCAGGCTCACCCGTCTAGAGTTTCCCAGAGCACCCCTGGAGCCCTTTTTAAATATTAAACTTGCCACTCTCCAGTCTTTAGGTACAATGGATGATTTTTATGATAGGTTACAAATTACTAACAGATCTGAAATTTCATTTTTGCGTTCTCTCAGAACTCTGGGGTGTGTACCATCTGGTTAAGATTCACAAATGGCCCAACTAGAAGGTTGCATCTCATCTGAGCCCCAAGCAGCCATCAAGGCAATATAACGCAAATACAGTATAATCAACTAAAGAATGGACCCAGTAGTATAAAAAGCAAATATTCTCACGTTATTCTACTGCAGATAAGATATAGTGCAATAGCCGTCAGTGCTCAATATGTACTAGCTTCTGCACATGTTTTAAAAATGCTCATTGTCCAGTGTAGAATGCATTTAATTTGTAAGTTTTTACCAGAGTAATATTGTTTACAGTTGCACATTAACAAGCTTAAACAAGATCAACTTACTTAAACAGTATCTGGGAGTAAACTTTGCTGAGGCTTGCTGAATTTAAAGCTCTGCAATACTTGGAGAAGAGGCCAAGAATTGCATCTATTTTCATTATTGATGTTTTCCTCTGCAAAGTCCTGCTTCATTTATCAAAGGCCACAGGAAGTCACTCTGTGTTACTGCTACAAACAGCACCTCAGTTATAGCGGAGGAAAAAAAAAAATCACTAACATCTTTTTCAGAAGGCGTATTATCTGAGTTAGCAAAATCGCTCTAGTACTAATTTGATTCAGTTTGCACTGCTCCAGTAAATTACATTTTCGCTCCTGAAAAATACCATCTACCAGCCTGCAAACTACAGAGTGGTATTCCTGAGACTGTGAGGTACACGGGCAGAACAGAGAGACCCTGCAGCAGTCCCCCGCTCTCCCCCTCCCATGGAACTGGTGAAAGCAGTTCTTGAAATATTTGCCAGAGTACTGTATCAGTCACGACTCCAAAGTAACAGCCAAGAGAAAGCCATAAATCAAGGTAATCCATGCAGTGTGATCACTTTTCAGCCTTTTGGCTAAGATTCAAAATGCTGAGTCTATGAGGTGAAGACCGTCCCTTGTTGCCTTTTTGACTACGACAGAAGATCTGTACAATTTGTAAAGTTAACACAATGCCACTCAAACCTACCGAGGACGTGAACTGCTTTGATCAAATTGGGAGGATTAAACCCTCAAAAGCACTTGGTTTCAAAGATGTAAACACCACTGTGCCAGTCACTCTATTCAAAAGCCCCCTAAGTTGCCCAAGCAAACCTGAATGTAAAACTTGTTCTAGCAGGACTACAGAAAACCAAAATATTACATCATCACTTTTCGCAAAAGAAAGTAAAAAGTTATTTAACTTTCTGCCATGAGATAAACCTATCAAGGATTTTGTCTGACAGTCAGTCACGTTTCCAGAGCCTTTCTGTAACCAAAAAGGTTAGTGATAAGGAAGGGGCTAGAGAGTAAATCCTCTCCAGCACCAGCTACTGAAAATCTATGCAGGTCAAACTGTGCGTCCATTACTGGCTGCCTCTAGCATCTCCATTCAGAGCACACATGGCAACTTCAAGTGTGATCGGCAGCAAATGTTCAACTCATTTCACTTGCCCAATGGTGCACACGACTAACCCCAGGTTACAGTTTATGTATTGAGTAGCGCACCACCAAAATGTACAGGGCTCTCTCTACTGACATCTGATTATACTGGAAAATTGTTTAGCAAGTTCAAGCAGCAGAAGCAACAATAAGATTTAGGGGATTCCGTTGTCAGTTAAAATTCATAAGGGCCAAGCAGAAAGTATCTCAGCAAGTCAGGATGCTGCTATGCTGTAGGCAAATCACAGATGTATGAACAGCTGTAGAGCTGGGTGGAGATTTAAAAAACCAGGGGCCATGGCTAGATATGTCAAACATTTTCCAAAATGTCCTAAATAAGACCTTAGAAATTATGTTTCTCCTAGTGTCATAACCAAAGCAAGAGAGGAAGTAATACAGCCAACAAGCATAATTTGCTGCTAAGAAGGGGGAAAAAAAAACCAGACTACATTTTTCTATGATGAAGAAGGGAAACATTTGCTCAGTCCAAACTTGTGAACTTTAAAAGTTGTTTTTTTTGGTTAGGGTGGCAGAGCACAGATAAGAACATAAACTGCCATGCTGGGTCAGACCAAGGGTCCATCAAGCTCAGCATCTTGTTTCCAACAGTGGCCAATCCAGGCTACAAGTGCCCAAACACTAAGAAGATCCCATGCTACTGATGCAATTAATAGCAGTGGCTATTCCCTAAGTAAACTTGATTAATAGCCATTAATGGACTTCTCCTCCAAGAACTTATCCAAACCTTTTGTGAACCCAGCTACACTAACCACATCCTCTGGCAACAAATTCCAGAGCTTAACTATGAATTGAGTGAAAAAGATTTTTCTCCGATTAGTCTTAAATGTGCTTCTTGCTAACTTCATGGAATGCTCCCTGGTCCTTCTATTATCCGAAAGTGTAAATAACCGATTCACATCTACTCGTTCAACTCTCTCATCATCTTAAAGACCTTTATCATATCCCCTCTCAGCCATCTCTTCTCCAAGCTGAACAGCCCTAATCTCTTCAGCCTTTCCTCATAGGGGAGCTGTTCCATCCCCTTTATCATTTTGGTTGCCCTTCTCTGTACCTTCTCCATCACAACTATATCTTTTTTTGAAATGCGGTGACCAGAATTGTAAGTATTCAAGGTGCGGTTTCACCATGGAGCGATAGAGGCATTATGACATTTTTCGTTTTATTAACCATTCCCTTCCTAATAATTCCTAACATTGTTTGCTTTTTTGACTGCTGCAGCACTCTGAGCCAATGATTTCAATGTATTATCCACTATAATGCCTAGATCTTTTACCTGGTGGTAACTCCTAATATGGAACCTAACATTGTGTAATTACAGCATGGGTTATTTTTCCCTATATGCAACACCTTGTACTTGACCACATTAAATTTAATCACCATTTGGATGCCCAATCTTCCAGTCTTGCAAGGTCCTCCTGCAATTTATCACAATCTGCTTGTGATTTAACTACTCTGAATAATTTTGTATCATCTGCAAATCTGATTACTTCACTCATCCTATTCCTTTCCATCATTTATAAATACGGTATATTGAAAAGCACTGGTCCAAGTACAGATCCCTGAGCACTCTACTGTTTTACCCTTTTCCAGCGAGAAAATTGACCATTTAATCCTACTCTGTTTCCTGTCTTTTAATCAGTTTGAATTCCATGAAAGGACATTGCCTCCTATCCCATGACTTTTTAGTTGTTTTCTTAGAAGCCTCTCATGAGGAACTTTGTCAAACGCCTTCTGAAAATCAAAATACACTACATCTACTGGTTCACCTTTATCCATGTTTATTAACCCCTTCAAAAAATTGAAGCAGGTTGTGAGGCAAAACCTCCCTTGGGTAAATCCATGTTGACTGTGCTCCATAAAACCATGTCTTTCTATATTCTCTGTGATTTTGATCTTTAGACTAGTTTCCACTATTTTTCCAGCACTGAAGTAAGGCTCACTGGTCTATAGCTACCCAGATCACCCCTGGAGCCCTTTTAAAATATTGGGGTTACATTGGCCACCCTCCAATCTTCAGGTACAATGGATGATTTTAATGATAGGTTACAAATTTTAATTAATAGATCTGAAGTTTCATTTCTGAGTTCCTTCAGAACCCTGGGATGCATACCATCCGGTCCAGGTGATTTGTCAATCTGGCCTACTACATCTTCCAGGTTCACAGTGATTTCGTTCAGTTTGTCTGACTCATCACCCTTGAAAACCATCTCCGGAACCGGTATCTCCCCCCCCATACTCAATAGGAAACACAGAAGCAAAGAATTCATTTAGTCTTTCTGCAATGGCCTTTTCTCTAAGAGCCTCTTTAACCCGGTCATCTAACAGCCAACCGACTCCCTCACAGGTTTCTTGCTTTGGGTATTTAAAAAAGGTTTTATTATGAGTTTTTGCCTCTATGGCCAACTTCATTTCAATTACCTCTTAGCCTGCTTTATACTTAACTTGACAATGCTTATGCTTTTTTCTATTTTCTTCAGATTGCTCCTTCTTCCAATTTTTGAAGGATTTTTTTTTGGCTAATATAGCATCTTTCACCTCACCTTTTAACCATGCCAATAATAGTTTTGCCTTCCTTCCACTTTTCTTAATCTGGACTGTGTTTCTAAGATTTTATTTTTAAACAATGTGCACGCCTGTTGCACCTTTCAGTTTTTTTCTATTTTCCTCATTTTATCAAAAAGGTTTCCCTTATGAAAATTTAGTGTTAGAGCTGTAGATTTACATATTGTCCCCCCACCAGTCATTAATTCTAATTTGATCACATTAGGAATACTACTGCCAAGTGGCCCCATCACCATTACCTCTCTCACCAAATCCTGCATTCTAAGAATTAAATCTAAAATAGCTCCCTCTCTCGTTGGTTCCTGAGGCAGTCGTTTATTCCATCCAGAAACTGTGTGTCTCTAGTGCAAGTTTTAATATGCAGATATTGAGCTGGAGAAATCAGATTTTAAATGACAGAAAATAAAAAATTTGTGCACATTGTGCGAAGTCACAAAGCAGATTGCAGCTGCAACACCAGCTTCTCACAATATCCTCAACAGCGCTTTGGAGAGACTGTCTCAAGAATGCTGGAGGGCTGGGCAGCAATTCAGTTTCCAAGTTCTTTGCTCATTCCATTTCATGAAAAGCATCAATTACTGTAGTAACTAAGAGGTTTTTGTTTTATGCATAACATGGGTATCTATTTGCTGGCATTCTGAATACATGCCATACTACAGAGCACCTGGGACAAGTCATTTTGATTTTCTGGCTGGTGCTACATCTTGCTCCCCCCTGCCTCCAAATACCAATAACAAAAAAATAAAAACCAGGACTTTTGTATTAAAGTATAAACATCAAGAATTCTGCTTGGAAGTCACTTAGAATTTGATATTCTACCTATACTAAAATTCAACACTTTATGCAACAATTTTTTTTTTTTAATCTTAGCAAGAGAAAAATAAAAAGCACTCCAGGAAGCACTTTCCATCTTTTTAAAAAGAAAAGTTTTTATTTTTAGTTCTCATTCCAGCTAGTGAGACTGAAAGGAACATTTCATAATGTTGCACTTCCATACCAAATGAACATAGAATTAAACTGGATTACAATAATCCTAAAATCGTTGCACATACAAAATTATAAATGGAGGACTCATATGTTTTAACAAATATTTACCTTAAAAATTAATGTACTTAACCTGAATATGACCAAGACCCCAAATCCTAACTACACAGAATGTGCTGTTTTCATGGAATGTGAAAAATTCCAGCTCATATGATGATGGATGCATTTATCCGTTGCTAACCCAGCATCTTCCATCCAAGCAGGACCGAGGTATACCTTGTAGTACACACAATATGGCCAACTACGGTGCACATGCATATTACATAACAGCTTGCCTGGAATGGAGGAGAATTGGGAATCCTAGCCTTACTTCATAGAAGTGGTAAACAGATTTATGAAGGAAAAAGTATTGCTCAAAAAGTTATACCATATTCACTATGAGTATCCTGAAAATCAGACCTCTCTTCGGCACTGGAGGACTGCAGTTGCCTATCCTCTTCCCTCTCAAATAACACCTTGCTGAGGTCTACATTTGCCATGGCATCTGTAACGACTACAGGGCAGGCACTCTACCATGCTGCTGGGTGCTGTGATTTGGGGGAAAATTTAGAGAAATGTTTACATCCGAGCAGATTATCCAGTGGCTTTGATCATGGTATTCTGTAGCACAACAAATGGATTGTGCTACATTCACTGTGGAATATAAGGATAAATGTAAATTGGTTATTTACTTTCAAAAAATACAAAAGACTAGGGAACACGCCATGTAAGTAACACATGCAAAACAAATTGGAGAAAATTCTCTCTCATTCAATGCACAATTAAGCTCTGGAACTCATTAATCAGAGGATGTGGTTAAGGCAGTTAGTATAGCAGGGTTTAAAAAAAAAAAAAAAAGAGGTTTGGACAAATTCCTGGAGAATTTCATAAACACATGAAGTGCAATACTGGTTCAGACTGAGGATGCATCAAGCCCAATATCAGGTCACGAATATCTGGTAATCTCCCAAACAATAAAGAGATCCCATGCTATCGCTAGTGGCTATTCCCGAACTCTACTTGATTAATAACAGTTCTTATGTGCTCGAAGGTCAGAGTTGCCTACCTCTGCTGTCTAGTGTGGAAAGCAGTGGTTGAGTGTAGGGTCACTGGACAGAAACAGTAAATTGCCCATGAAGGAAGTTTTAAAATTATATCAGGGAAAAAAAAAATAAATCAAAATTCTTTACTTTAAAATTATACTCTCAACTTTAAACCAGTTCCTACCTTGTAATTATTTTATTGCCTGTGTTTGTGAGATAAATGTGGGGACTAAGCACTTATAAGCAGAGAACGGATGGTAACATTTGAAATTATGGTGATGATGCTGCTGATCACAGGTTTCAAACTTGCACTAAAATTCAAGTATTCTTTGGTACTGGTTGCTACTGAAAATCTGCACCAAACTCCATACTACAAGTGGGAGAAGATACAGGACTTTTACTTGTCCAGTGGCACAGTTAAATTAACTATACTGCTAAATCTCTGGTGACTGGAGAACCAAATACAGAATAAGCGAAAAAAAAGGAAACCCAGAGAGACAAGGGTACACATTTTCAGTAGTAATTAGAAGGCAAGCATTCAGCATCATTTCACAATTAATCAACAGCTTACACTTTATAGGTAAGCACGTTACATAGGATCAGATATGCTGTAAATACTGTTCTAGCCTCCTCTGATGCAGCTAACAGGCATCAGAGTGTAGCTATGGGAGAGTGCAGGTAAGTTACCATCTCTAGTCACGTATTGCTCTGTATTACATGCATTCTTATCAGTGGTTTAACAACAAATTCTTGTAATACTTGCCCAACAACATTACTTGGCCACAGACAACTGAGCATGGGATTCTGCCGTGTACATCATCTTCACACAACCATATACAAAATTAAAACATGCAAAACAAAGTAACAAATTAATAAATTGTCTGAGCAAACTTCGATACAATTACAATTAACATACTCTACATTTTCATCATAAAAGCACAATAGTTGAAATAATCCAAAAGTAATACTGAAAAAAAATAAGTCTTTATTACACTAGTCTTTATACCCTGTGTCACAGCAAACCCAAATTAGCTCCAGTTCACAAAACTGCCTGTATAGAAGGATGGCATAAAGGAACACAGTACAGAAGAAATGTCATATCATGTGCCACATAGTATTTGTAAGCAAATACTTCTGGAACACCATATGCATTTAGGAGGTGGTTTGTGGTCTGATGAGACCAAAGAGGAACTTTTTTGATCTCAATGCTAAGTGATATGTGTGGCATAAGACACACACAAACAGGACATCACCCTAACACCATCCCTACAGGAAAGCATGGTAGTGGCAGCATTATGTTGTGGGCATGCTTTCCAGCAGAGGGGATAAGAAGGGTTGTAACGATCAAGGGAAAGAGACAGATGGTGCAACATACAGGCAGATCCTGGAGGAAAACCTGATCTAGTCTGCCACAGACCTGGGAGTGGGGAGAAGAATCACCTTTCAGCAGGACAATGATCCTAAGCATTAAGCAAAAAAAAACAAAAAAAAAAACACAACACAACAGAATGGCATAGCAAGAAAAAAGTGAACGTCATGGAGTGGCCCTGTCAAACCCCGATATAAAGCCAATAAAAAATCGGTAGCAAGACTTGAAGATTGCAGTCTGCAGATGCTGCTTAGCCAATGTGAAAGATCTTGAGTTCATCTACAAGGGAGGCCAATACAATAAGGGGCATTCATCAGAGCACCTCAGATATATGTGTGCAAATGTTACTCTTGATACAGCAAGGAGTTTTGCGCACAAAAATGAGTGTATAAAACTGTGTCCCCTGCTTAGTGCCCTCACATGGAAATCCCATGCAAATTAAGACATTTAACTTTTATCCCCTGCATTACGCCAATACAAAGAGGTGAACTCACTTAGGTTCTCTTGCACTGGAATTTTCACCCCTGGTCAGAGGTGGAGTAAAGTTTCCAGCGCTGGAGTCAGTCAATGGGCAGAAGCTGAAATTATTATTTAGTGTATTTAACTCGCATTTTCATTGTAACTCACTCAATGAGAGTTACATTCAGATACTTTTTGGTTAATACAAAAATACGTTTATACAGATACGTTTGGTTAATGTCTCTGTTCCATGTAAACTGATTTGATTTGACTTGTTTCACGAAAGTCGGTATAGAAAAAGCTTTAAATACTGTAGGTATATCCAGCACTGGGACCTGCAATCAGGATTTATAGGTAGAAAAATTGTTTTGAGCACAAAGCATGTTTTCTGTGCATAAATCTACTTTATGCGTACAAAAACTGCTTTCTGTGCTGAAAGCGTGTGTGCGCATAAATCATATCCCTGGGTACAGTTCAGTAACTAATAGCATGTAGTATTTGTCATATTTTATGTTGCTACTACAAATCTACTAAGCCACTTCCAAAGTTTTGCAAATAGCTATAGTGCTAATGCCTATTCACTGTTTGTGACCTTATTATAAAGCCACTGTAAAAAGGCATAAATCATTTGTGTTAATTTTTAACTGATTCAGAGTGCAAGCCCATAGGTTTTGACTTCCCAACTTGTAGGCCAGTGATCCCTTCACACAGTGAATACTTAAGAAAAGGTTATTCTAGTTTGTGATGGTAGCAAATTTTGTACAAGAGTGGCAGAGGCATATGTGAGAGGAGAAGAAAATCCTTCATTTTTACATTCTGAATGTTTGTTGGTATATTTGAAATTTCTCATTACATAACTATTCTCTAATTGTGAGGGAATAGACACATCTGAATTAAGTTGTACTTGGTACAGATAAGCCTAAAGCCAATTTCTAACAGGCAGCACTAGGAGCTAGTTGGATAAATGATTCCATGGCTGAACAATAGCTTGTTTGTTTTTAAAGTCAAAGAATTTGTCAACAAGCCTGCATGAAGCCCACACTTTTCTATCAGGATGTAGAGTTACTGTAGTGTCAACAGCTACTTTGACACTTCTTCAGAGTCTACCAATAGTAACAAAATATGAACAGTGGATTTGTACTGAAAACTGTGCAAATAATTTCTGTTGATGTCAGAAGACTCTGTTCTTGGGTGAAAAGTAAGCAAACCAAACCATTGTTCAAGATGCATACTGCCTGAGCCTAGTACTATGTATTCACAACTAGGCTCTCTCTTGTTTACTAAATTCTCTCTCATGTATTTAAAGATTCGTTACAGTACACACCAGCAATTCTGAGATTAATCCATAGATTACTAAAATGTCAGAAATAGACTGCCTCATAATTATAAATGAAAAAGAAGAACAAGCTAACAATGTATGCATTCTTTCATAGGACTAGAAGGCAAACTAAAATCGTGATTAGTATAAAGGGGTTGGCATACATATAGACTTTACTTGGTCCAACAAGGAACCAGAACATACAAAGATAAGTGATCATGAGCCTCTTTTTAAAAAAAATGCAAAATATGAATCCTAACCCAAAAAAAAGGCACACATTCCATGTACAGTTGCTGCAGTGTGTGAAGAGGCCTATGGAGGTCTCAAAAGCTGACTGCACGACAGCATATTCTGTTGGTTCTGTAAAAGGGATTACAGGCTACGGCTTTATCTACGAACTGCGGCAGACATCCTCGGGCTCTATTCTACTCACTATGACATGAGAGAGGAGAAAGAACACCACGGCAGCCGTCGAATATCTGAAAAGGGGCTTGCACGACAGGCACATCCTGCAATGCACCGGCCCGATGCCCCCACGTTTCGCCTGCAAGCGAACCACACCGTGAAGTTCCCTCGGCTCCCGTTATGAAGTGGCCATTGCCAGTACCTCATTTGGACCGGAGGCGACTAAAACCGGTCGCATGTTCGACAAAATGTGCCAGAACCGACACGAGCTGAAGGGGGGCCCCGTCCGCATGGGAAATGGGGCTGCGGAGAATGAAGTTCCGGGACGGCAACACAGGCAAGGGAACCCCCCTCCCAGAGCAAAAGAAATCTTTTAACAGCCCAGCAGTGTTTAGAGACGGGAGGAGGAGGAGGGGGGCAACAAAATGAGAACCGACTCTAGCACGATACCGGAGGGGGAGATCCGCCACCGCCTCTTATCACGACACCGGAGGACTCTCCGCTAAGCCTTCGAGCAGGGACTCGCGATTCTTGATGGGGGGGGGGGGGGGGGGGCAGGGAAGAGAGAGGGGAAGCGCCATCATGTTTCAGCCGTGCCGGGAGAGGCGGAGCCGCACTTCCTGGCTCTCAGCCCGCCCTCTCGCTGCAGCCGAGCGAGCGGGCAGCTGACCACCGCTACTTACCGTTAAGGCGCGCCCTGGGCGGCAGGCAGTAATTGCTGAGCCACCCCGGCACCGGTCCGCCACCGCGCGGCTGAGAGAGGCGAGAGCCAGGAGCGACGCGCCTCCCCCCCTCCCCTCAGGGCCAGCCGCACCGCCTCCTCAGAACGGCGACCACAAGGACGGCGCTGATTGGCCGGCTGCGCGACGGGTCGTCTTAACGGCGCCGAAGACTCCCCCTCGCCATTGGCTTAGCCCGCCTAGCGCCGCGCGGCGGTCGAGGCCGAGGCAGTCGCTGATTGGCTTCCGCGCCCGTGCTCGGAAGGCATCTCCGGCGGCGAGAAGAAGCTCGTGCAGAGCCGCGGGGCTCGCGCCCCTGCCCTCTTTTTTGTCCGTGGAGACGCAAGATGGGCGAGACGGGCCCTTTCCTGGCGCCCGGTCACAGTAACGCTGCAGATCAGCGTTTCGATTGCGCGGTGAGGGTGGAGTAGCGCCCTTAACTGATGCCACTTCGGGGCATTTTATTAGAGGTCCGGTCTGCTCCAGGGCACCTGCACGTACATCTCTTTGATATTTGGGTGCTTGCCAGCTACTCGTAGCCTGGATTGGCCACTGTTAGAAACAGGATGCTGGGCTTGATTGGACCCTCGGTCTCACCCACTATGGCATATCTGATGTTCTTATGCATTGGGTAGCAGAGGCTGGCACTGCAGTTATGGACTTTTTAGGGAAATGAATGGTCGGATTTCTTCCCCCCAGCTGAAGACGGCGATAGCCATAAATAGGGAGCTTGCCAGGTGCAATCATCACAGCATGTGCTGTGTGTGCAATACCAATATTTATGAGAGTGTCCAGCAACGACAAATCTTAATAATCTTCAGCATACCTTTGACAGACCGCTGACAGTATGCAGAAGGGATAGTAGTCAATGCTTGGCTAAACAGTATAATGTCTTCTGAAAGAAAGAAAGCATAGTATCCCAGATTTCCAATTTTGAAGTGCCATAGTCTGATCATAGTCAAAGTGTGCACACCAATTGATCACTTTTCAGCTTGAATTGTCATGCTATGCTACTAATATTTCTGAACCAGTAAAGAGGAAGCCTAAATGTGCTCCTCTGGATTCTGATTTGCTTAAAACTAGATTGGTAGATAAAAGTTTTAATACCACAGCTGAGACCATTAATGAACTAGTCGATTATTTTATGAATGTATTATTAATAGTATTCATGAAATCGCCTCACTGAAAAATGTGAAAACCCCATGATTCTTGGGTATGGCACCATGATATGACACCTTAGTCAAGGAAAAGAAGCAGGAATTGTGCAGAGCAGAACGGAAATGGAGAAAAGCAAAACACACAAGACAATGAAGATGCCTTTAACCAGAGTCAAAAGATTTACAAGGCGTTTTAAGAAAAAAAGAATATATAAGAAACAGTTGGATAAGTCTGAAGTAGACCCTTAGAATTATTTCATTTGGTTTGTGGTCTTAATAAACCCTTGAACAACACATTTATTTATTTATTTATTTGAGTGTTTTATATACTGTCATTGCATGTGAGAATCACTAGTTCACTACGGTGTACAGGTTTGACCATTAATGACCGTTCCATCATGTCAGTCTTTAGCTGACCATTTGACATTAATGACCATTCCATCACATCACTCTTTAGCTGACTATTTTGAATGAAAGCTAGATGGTCTCTTAACGAGTCAAAAAGAATTCCTCTATACAAAGTGAATTAACTCTAAGGGATCCCTGGTTTCAGTGGGACTCGTTTGATTATGTATCCCTAATTGAAATTGAGAAATCGATGTCCAGATGAGGTCAGTCTGGGGAAAGGGGTAGGGTGTGCTGGGGCTAGGAGAAGGATGTTCTGGGGCTGGACTCATTTGGGGGGGGGGGGGGAAGGAAGAGTGTGTTAGATTGGGCTAGAGATTGGGGGAGCACAGTGTATGGGGGTCAAAACTGGGGACAGCTGGTCAGAGTGTGCAGAGGTTGAGCTGATTAGGGCGAGTCGGAGTGTCTAAGGCTCAAGCTGGGGGAGGTGGGTCTTAAAGCGTTTGGGGGGGGGGGGGTCTAAGTATGCCAGAGTCCGTGTGTTCTGAGGCTAGACCAGTGAGAGGGAAAGAAAGTGCTGGGGCTGGAGCAGCAAGGGGGATCTGGCTGGGGAGGGGGGTCAGAGAGTGCTGGTGTTGCAGTTTGTGTGGTTCTGTGATATGCATTTAGCTAGCACACAGAAATGGGCTTTTAGAGCTGGTGTTGCAGTTTGTGTGGTTCTGTGATATGCATTTAGCTAGCACACAGAAATGGGCTTTTAGAGCTCTGCAACTCTGTTCACGGCTGTTCGCTTCCAGGAAGATCCATAACAACTTTCCCTACTTGCAACCTGGGTACAAAGTTAAGAACATAAGAAAATGCCATACTGGGTCAGACCAAGGGTCCATCAAGCCCAGGATCCTGTTTCCAACAGTGGCCAATCCAGGCCATAAGAACCTGGCAAGTACCCAAAAACTAAGTCTATTCCATGTAACCATTGCTAATGGCAGTGGCTATTCTCTAAGTGAACTTAATAGCAGGTAATGGACTTCTCCTCCAAGAACTTATCCAATCCTTTTTTAAACACAGCTATACTAACTGCACGAACCACATTCTCTGGCAACAAATTCCAGAGTTTAATTGTGCGTTGAGTAAAAAAGAACTTTCTCCGCTTAGTTTTAAATGTGCCCCATGCTAACTTCATGGAGTGTCCCCTAGTCTTTCTACTATCCGAAAGAGTAAATAACCGATTCACATCTACCCGTTCTAGACCTCTCATGATCTTAAACACCTCTATCATATCCCCCCTCAGTCGTCTCCTCTCCAAGCTGAAAAGTCCTAACCTCTTTAGTCTTTCCTCATAGGGGAGTTGTTCCATTCCCCTTATCATTTTGGTAGCCCTTCTCTGTACCTTCTCCATCGCAATTATATCTTTTTTGAGATGCGGCGACCAGAATTGTACACAGTATTCAAGGTGCGGTCGCACCATGGAGCGATACAGAGGCATTATGACATTTTCCGTTTTATTCATCATTCCTTTTCTAATAATTCCCAACATTCTGTTTGCTTTTTTGACTGCCGCAGCACACTGAACCGACGATTTCAATGTGTTATCCACTATGACACCTAGATCTCTTTCTTGGGTTGTAGCACCTAATATGGAACCCAACATCGTGTAATTATAGCATGGGTTATTTTTCCCTATATGCATCACCTTGCACTTATCCACATTAAATTTCATCTGCCATTTGGATGCCCAATTTTCCAGTCTCACAAGGTCTTCCTGCAATTTATCACAATCTGCTTGTGATTTAACTACTCTGAACAATTTTGTCTCATCTGCAAATTTGATTATCTCACTCGTCGTATTTCTTTCCAGATCATTTATAAATATATTGAACAGTAAGGGTCCCAATACAGATCCCTGAGGCACTCCACTGTCCACTCCCTTCCACTGAGAAAATTGCCCAAGTTAAATCATGTTGTCCCTTTACCTACAAACAGGCCGATACAGTACAGTGCGCTCCGGCGGAGCGCACTGTTAACCTGCGGTTGGACGCGCATTTTTGACTCGCTAGCTTTACCCCTTATTCAGTAAGAGGTAATAGCATGTCAAATGCGCATCCAACCCCCCCGAAACTAATAGTGCCCGCAACATGCAAATGCATGTTGATGGCCCTATTAGTTATTCCCACGCGATTCAGAAAGTAAACTGTGCAGCCAAGCCGCACATTTTACTTTCAGAAATTAGCATCTACCCAAAGATAGGCGGTAATTTCTCTCGGCACTGAGAAAGTGTACAGAAAAGCAGTAAAAACTGCTTTTTTGTACACCTTCTGACTTAATATCATGGCGATATTAAGTCGGAGGTCCCAAAAGTAAAAAATAATTAAAAATTTAAAAGCAGCCCGTGGTTGAAAACGGGACGCTCAATTTTGCCGGCGTCCAGTTTCCGAACCTGTGGCTGTCAGCGGGTCCGAGAACCAACGCCGGCAAAATTGAGCGTTGGCTGTCAAACCCGCTGACAGCCACCGCTCCTTTTACTGCAGGCCCTAATTTGAATAATTTTATTTACTGTATGTCGCGCACAGGACACTGTGCGCCCACTAACCCACGTTTCTGTATCGGCCTGAAAGTTACTTTTCCATTAGTTCACAAATTCTGGTAACTTTAATTTAAACCTAAAGGCAAAGTGTGCACACCAATTGATTTTGGGGCAGTTTTTCTGCACTATTTTTTCCTCACTAGAAATATAAACTTAGGCAAAAATCATACCACTTTAAAACTGTGCAAATAAGCTGACTTGAAGGTGTGTTGCCTTTTCCTGTAAAAACGTTTCCAGTGCCTACACATTTTGAGTTCAAAGTACTTACGTTTAAAAAAGGGAGTTTCTCTTGCAATTTTGCTAGAGCAAATATGTTTATGAGATTTTACCCTGATACAAGCAGTTTGACTTGTTTTTCCTGCTAGCGGAATTATCTTGATTTTTTTTTCGCCAATGGAGCTGCTGTCATTTAAAGGACATGCAGCTCTGTACCAGGCCATATATCAGCCATCAGTACACTCTTCTCTGACATGCATGCAGGGCAGTCACCTAGATCGCCAAAATTTGGGGGAAAGCAAAATCCTACCAGTGCGAGGCATAGAAGGGTGGTGTGCCAGATCTAACCTGCCCAAACAGGGAGCACTGTGCTGGAGCCACTGTTGCCAATAGATCTGTGGATTGGTGGGCTATACCTTTTATAAATAAGGGAGTATTGTGCTGGAGTTGCTACCAGAAGGTAAATTGGGGCAAAGACTGCATGACCGAAGGTTTGCCTAGGGCGCCAAATACTCTTGCACCGCCCCTGCGTGAATGGAAGTTTGTGCTGCTTGAATGTGGAATCTGATTTCCATTTTGAGCCTAAGCTATCGTAGGGTGTTGGCTCCAGCATTCCCTTCTGGCAGGGACTTTAGATGCTCTAATGATGCAGCAACTATATTTTATAACAAAACATGCTTAGTCACAAACCCTTGATGGCTGTTTATTCAACTCTTAATCTCAGCAAAGTCAGTTGAACACAGATGAAAGTCAAGGAAACAATTTAATGAAAAGCGACATAACATATAAGGATCGGGCCATACCAACCTATAACTTAGCTTCTCAGCTTTTCACAGAAGCACCCTTAGCCTTGCTTATTGGCCATTTTTCCTTCCACCACAGACCTGAAACTAGCACCCAATAGATGAGGAATCCATGCTTAAGAGTACACAAGCTCAGTCATTTTGAGTTGTGTGGCCAGCCCAAGCTTGAATGTTCTTGCCTTATATTCCTTTTCTTTGTGAAATGGATTTTGCTAACATTTACAGTTACCATATATTTCTAGATGAAAAGTGATGCCACAGTCACCAACCAAACCAATGAACTAGAATCTCAATATTGTCTGTACCTACGGGAGGGCAATAATGAAAGCCCTTTCTGTGGTAAAGTAGCATTTGTTTGTAGAAATTGGGGCTTTCAGTATTACATCACCTTTCTCCGGATGAAAGGATGGGTTTTGGTCAATAGCGTGCATACTTTTTTTTCGCAGCGTGAAAGGGATGGAGTGGAGGCAGAGAGGAACCATGCATGTAAGGTTGATTATTCAAAACTTCTCATTTAGTCTCACACTAAACAATTACCTGCAGAAAAAGCAGGCACAACCTTTGCGGGAACTTTGCCAGGGGCAAATCCCTGAATAAAAGTGCTCGTGTAGTTTGCACCAATAAGAGCAGTTATCGTTTTTGCCCCAACTAAGAAGTTGTTCTGATTTCCCTGTTTCCGCACTTACTGTTAGACCCTGAGCAGGTCCAGTCATTTTTTATTACTATGTCTAAAAGCTGAGGCAATGTTTACCAATGGAGTTATGGTATTTTTAAATAATACTATATATTTTTTACATTTTATAAACCCGGATACAGGAGTGGCCAACTCCAGTCCTTGAGCACCATAAACAGGCCAGGTTGTCAGGCTATCCACAATGAATATGCATGAGATAGATTTGCATCCACTGCCTCCATTGTATGCAGATCTATCTCATGCATATTCATTGAGGATTCGGTCTGTTTGTGGTTCTGAAGGACCGGTGTTGGCCACACCTACAGTAATACATTAATTAAAGGCATGTTGGCAAACACATGGTACAATAATTCCAATCCTAGAAATGAGAATCCAATTAAGCATGAGGCTAGGAGCCCATGTCTAAATTGAAACAAGCCATGTAGCTATAAAAATAGCTTTTTAGATGGGAGCATATGAATGCTAAACTTTTGCACACTCAGCTTACACTGACGAGCTTCTCTCATACTCTACAAATGAAGTCATTGCACTTGTCAGTACCGAACACCAAATAAATAAGAGAAACCAGGAACAGCATAAAACTACAGTTCCCAAATTGATATAGGAAATAAAGTTTGATGATGTTCCCCAGTGTTTCAAAATGTAACTGTTAAATAATAATTTACAAGAAAATTACTAGTTCTTTTCTCTTTTTTAACCTAAGTCTTCTTAGAAGTCATTTAAACCACTTGCTATTCTGAAGTTCTGTTCTTCTTTCAGTATTGTACAGTTCCGTGTGTGTCTCTGTTGCATTGGTTTTCATCTTGTCAGTTTACACTGGGTCTCTTTAAGTTATGGGCTCTGCAGTGATCCACAGCCTTCCGCATTTTCATTTATTCATGCTGTCACCTGATTGAATTGTAATAAAAAATAATTATGCTATCATTTTTGGATGTTAATCTTAAAACATACTTTTGTCTGGTCAAATGAGACTTGGTTTTATAATATCAGTGGTATGTGGTCAAGGCTTTCTAGGGATTCAGCGAATCCTCAAGAGACTCATTCTCCTATGCAAGTGTGCACTTGGGAATCCATGTGCTGAACTTCCACACAGACGCTGGAGCACAGCTCCCTGGCTGCAAATGCCACTGCCCAGAAAGGCTTCCAGTATCATGTAGCACAGGTGTCAGGCAAGCAGCACAGTCAGAGTTAGGACCAGAAATGAGTCAAATGAGTACCTTACTCATGATTTGTAAGGGCTGGCGGAGCCCAACCCAACAGCCACTTAAGAGAGAAAGAAGACCAAAGGGTCTGGTGTAGCCCATTCTGCCAAATGTCAAAAGAGAGGACCAGAACAGCTGGCAGAGCCCATTCTGCCAGCTGTCACAGACGAGAAAAGGACTGGAGTGGCTGGCGGAATCTGTCCTGTTTGCTGCCAAAGAGATGGTCTGGGATGGCTGGCAGAGACCATCCCGTCAGCCATTGAAGACTGTGGAAGCTCAGCTGTCAGAGCCCGTATTTCTTTTGGTTTCTGCAGTATCAGTCCTCTTCCCCTTCTTCTATAGCATGTACTTCTGATTATATAGTAGCGGGTGAGGCAGGAAGCCAGACACGCTGGTGGCACAGGGACAAATGCTGGAAAAGTTAGAGCTAGGGAGGGGGAATGATTAAGGAAAACAAGCATGAGACTGGATAATGGAAAGGGGAGAAAAAGCCAAACGGGGAATGACTCTGTTAATGATGTGTGCCCTTGGGCTGCGGCATGGTTGATGCAGCTTAGCAGGTAAACCAGCCAGGCCCATTCTGACAGCTGGTGGACTCGCTCTTCCCGGGACCAGAGCTGGAGCTTCTCGCCAACCCGTTCTCTGCAGATTGTGCCCTTGGGTTCCAGGGGTTGGCAGGGCTTCGGCAAAAGTCCCGTAAAGAGTGGTACGATGAAGTCAAGTTGCAGGCAGTGGTCAGGGCTGGCAGGGGGCTTCGGTTCAGGCCTAGGTCAGGGCAGGCAGCGAGCAAGCAGTATCCAGGTCCAAGCGGGTCAGGGCAGGCGGCAATCCAGAACAGTAGTCAGCATCTTTATCCAAGCAAGTGTCAGGTGGCAATATAGAAGAGTGGTCAGTATCCGGAGCAGAGGTCAGAAGTGGGAATTGGAACAAGACAAAGCAAGACGACACTGAGAGCTAAGACAAGGCAATAGAAAGGCAGGGCAACAAGGCAATAGAAAGGCAGGGCAACAAGGCACAGCAGGTCAACGAGGCAGAAAAAGGTAGCAACCCGCATTGCAAGGCAGGAGGCTCTGTTGCTGAGGCATTGGGCTGGAGCACAGCTGGGGTTTAAATATCCAATTGCGCTGACATCATCATCAGGGCGCTGTCGGGGCCTATAAGTGCAGCAGGAGTGCGCGTATGCCCGTCTAAGAAGCGATGCGGCGCAACTGGCCCACCTTGCTTTGATAGCGTTCCCTGCCACAAGCAATCCCGGTGGTGCTCTGTGGCCTTGGCGCCATTCGGGATAGCCGCAGCCGGTTGTGGGGCCTTCCTGCGGCAGTCCGAAACGTTACAGACTATAGTGGGGGCATATGAGTGCGAGAGGGGATGATCATGGGGAGATGGAAAAATGAGTCTGATAATGAGAGACGAGAGAGAGGCATAGATCAGGGAGAAAGAGTAGCACCAAGGACTTGATCATCAGTGGGAATAAGCCAGAGAGGGGGAGCTGAAGATCCCTGCAGGTCACCACCTGAAATACATATTTGAATTTCTATTTGGTGTCCTTTTTGTTTGTTTGTTTGTTTGCTTGTAAATGCTTGAACTGAAAGAACATTTGGCTAGTTGTACACATTTTTTTTTCTTTTTATAACTATAGGAAAAATGCTTACTACTTGTGGACCAAAATGTCAAATACAGTATTCATACTACATGTAAATGAACAACTATGTACATCTTTACTTGTCTGATCTGTACAGTTTCAGAGATAAACATAGGTATGCAGGCATGTCATGTCTTTAGAAATTTTATGAAAACCAATCAAAGATATGTTTAACAAAAAATGATATAGTACTATTAAAAAAATGCGAGACACATGCTGATAGTCACTGCACCCCCAAATGTGCACTGATTCTATTTTATGCAATGCTAGTAAAACAAAATGTTTATGAGAAGTGGTGAAATGTTGCTGTAAAGATGTTCTGCTCTATAATTCCATCTCAGCCCTTGATATTGAGCTGACACTTATTAATTGCAATATTGGATTTCTTATTGAGCTCTGTTATTCGATAACTATGTTGCACTCATTGTTAAAGGAGTCTTTCATCAGCTCAGGAAGCTTGTGTGGAATATTCCTTAATCATGCCAGTCCGTTCTTCTGCTTTACCTAGATTACTACTACTACTATTATTATTATTATTATTATTAATAATCATCTCTAAAGCGCTACTAGACATACACAATGCTATACCGATACACCTAAGAGACAGTCCCTGCTCCATGGAGCTTACAATCTAATCAGGGCAAACATGAGTCAGTGGGAAGGGAATTTATTGTACAGAAGTGGTTAGGGGTTAGGCTGCTGTATTAGTGAATCCAAAAAATACTCCTCCATCTTAACAAAGTTGACAATGTTAAAGTCCAGGGCCTTCATCTTTATGTGGCCCACATGTACCTTTGCTCTTATATTAAACTACACTCTTCAAGCCCCTCTAAAGAAGAGGGCTATGGAGTTTCAAAAGCTCATCTACTACATCTTTTTTGTTGGTCCTTTGCAAGATATAATATGCAAAGACTCCAGTTTTCTCCAGGGCCAATACAGCTACTAGAATTCCATCTTTATTCTACATTTCAGTGTTATGGGTGTCGTCAAATGGATCTCCATCTGTTTGAGCTGTGCTGTAGAGCTCTGTAGATTACACCATTGTGAATGCAATTTTTATTTCTCTTTTCTAGGCTAACCCACAAGGTCTCCTCTCTTATACCCCTGCATTTCAGTTTCTAGAATGCTATTCTTTACATAAAGTGCCACTCCTCCCCATTTTCTACCTACTTTTTGCTTCCTGTACAAATTGTAGTCTGGTCTAACTATATTAGAGTCATATCATGTTTTTGCGACAGCAGCAATATCTATAACTGTTGTTGCTAGTAGGTCATCAGATCTGAGATTTTGTTGCCCAAACTAGCCTTTCAGATATTGTTCCTTCCCATCTTGTCTTCTCTCTAATTATATGCATATTTACCCTCCTTATCTTCCCCATTTTTAATGGATGTATTTGTGGGTCCTCCATCAACCAAGCAGCCATGAATCAGTCATAATATGTGGGTGACTTCATTCAATGGCGCCAACATGGATCCAGATCTCAGAGCTCAATAATAGTCTTACTGAGCATGTGCACATGTGGAACAGAGAGAAGGTACCACAGCAAGGTAGGGGTGTGTCTTTAGAGAGGCTGAGCGGTCCTGAGCCAAGATCTTCCACGTGCAGCAGCCCCCAGTCCCTTGTGAGTTGGGCCCTTGGGTGCAGCACTTACCTGGCAGAGGTTGGAAGCTGGAAACGGAGCAGGGCCCAGGACCAGAGCTCAAGAACAGGATCAAGTCAAAGACCACGCAGGCATCAGGATACAATGAGCACCAGGAACATGAAAGAAATCAGCCAGGCAACAGATCATTATGGAATGAATTCAGTGAGGATTGTTGGACTATCAAAGGTGTGTCAGCCTTCAATTTGGGACACACCTAATGCTGGTCCAATAGGAAGCCTATTGGGGTGTGTCTTCTTAATGCTGTTTTAGCTTCATGTTTCCTACAGGATTCTTGCTAAGTTGGAGTCCCTGTGTCTCTGCAAGATCCCCAGGGCTGCTGGTTCATGATTGACGCTGCCTTGTGAGCCCCTCGGTCTTTCTTTGCCCTGACATGTTCTAGTCTTTCTGAACATTTTTTCCCTTTAGGCCTTGTTTCTGGTCTTGTTTTCTTCCTCGAATTGCATTTGTGATTCAAGGCAGCCTCTCAATGGAATGTTTCTATTCTAACATAAACAATACGGAGAAATCCAAGACCAAGAAGTCTTCTGTTAGTGGGGTTAAGACCTGCATTTATAGGATTTGTATGTCCTTCAGAGACACCCATTCTCTCTGCTACTATTGTCTGTACCAGATCATGATGCTTCCCACTGTTAATGGTTGAATGTCCCTGAGGGCACAGGAGTACCATACCTGGAAGATGGAAGTCTGTGCAAGGTGCCATTGGGTAAGACTCTAGTTCTTCAATGCAAGAGCAGTCAGTGAAGCCAATCCTCCTTCTGGAGTGAGGTCTCTTCAAATTCTCCACAGCCCTTAATGAACATGAACCAATCTAGGTTTCTGAAGAAGATGTCTGTCTTCCAATTCCAGTGCAAAGGGTTCCTCAGCCAATGGGAGTCCAGCTGTCAGAACTGGTGAAGAATTTATTTTCCTCCCTAAGCATTTTGGACAAGGAGGCTGGAACCTCTCTTGTTCAAAATGGAAGAATTTTTCCCACATAGTGGGGTTATTCAGAGTCCTCCAGAGGTTCATGTCTTGCCCTTGGGGTTTCCAACAGTGGAAGTCCCAACTCTGAGGTAGTAGAGTCGTCCCCTCCAGAGGAGTCCCTTCATGGATCAAAAGGGAAGAAATGGGGTTGGCTCATTCTCCCCTGAACTTTCTGGTCACCTAATCAAATAAACTGATCAGAAATTACACTATCCTCTGTTTTACCAGCCATTCCATTAATTTACTTACTGCAGAGGTCAGACTAACAGACCTCAGCCTTTTCCTTACTTGCACTTTTGTGAAAAGTAACCAAATCCACCTGTCTCCAGTCCTCCAGAACAACAACAGAGCTGCTAGAACTTCCAAAGCTCTCTTAAACCCTTGAATGTGTCACGTCTGGCCCCATCACTTTATCTACTTAGGTGACTTATAAACTGAGTGTCCTGGGTATGGGCCCCAAGTTGTACCTATCTTGTTGGTATGTAATGGATAAGTTGTGTTGCCTATCAAGATGAATAATCCTGAGGGAGTATTGAGAGGAGAAAAGATTTTGCTGGCAGCTGAAGAGGATTGGTATGTAATACTAACTGGGCAATATTGGAACTTAAATGTTTAGGGAGATAGGAAATTGTAGGGTAAACTAACTTCAAGTGTGTATGCCTTGACTAAAAGCCAGGAAAAGTCATTTCTTTTAGTGTGTGTATACCTAATTTAAAATAAATATATATAATATAAAAAGACCAGGGAGCTATGTAAGTTCTTTTCTAGTGTGTCTGGTGGGAGCATAAGAGGAGAAGTTCGTCTTGTTGGTGGCTGAAGAGGATTGGTGAGTATTACTTTGGGAAACTGTAGGACTTAAAAAAAATTGGGGAGCAGTGAAATAGTGGGATATACTCAGTAGTGTGTATGTGTGTGTGCCCCTATAATAAAAACCAAGCCTAAGGTAAGTAAGCCTATTATCTGTCTTTCTCTCCTTCCCTCCCACCCACTCCTAGCTCATCCTTTGATTTATAGGCAAGAGACACTTTCAGATTAAACATCAATTAGGCTTTTATCTAAAACACAGGATTACCCCAACCCTTATCAAGAGTTTAATTATCCCCTTAGAGGTCACTACCAGATTAATATGTTATACACCAATAAATTTAAAGGACTCTAATATACACATTCCTACTCCCTTAGCAACCTAAACTTAACCAAGAACTCCATAAAATTAAGATAAGGCAGCAGTCCTGCAGCACAAGGGAGGCCTTCCTGTCTTTTGCATTGAGTGCCACATGTATGATTTTTTACTTGTTAGGGAGAAGTCGAATGTGTGCACCTGTGCAAAGAGCTCCTGGCTCCCAGAGAATGAGTTGGATCCCTGGAGGCTAAAGTGGCAGACCTAGAGGAGCTGAGGCAGACAGAGAGGTATATAGATGAGGCCTTCAGGGACATAGTAGCCAAGTCCCAACTCCAGTCTGGCAGCCCTAGTGCTGCCTTGAAGGAGGAAGGTCTTGTGGTAGGCGAGAATCACGCTGGTGTAGCAGGAAGTGATCTTGCAACAAGGACCTGCTCTCCAGGTGGTGCATTGTCTCCTTGCACTGAGGATGAGTCACCCAGGTCTACTACTCCGGAGGGAAGGGTTAGGTCAGCTGTCATAGTTGGTGATTCAGTTATTAGGAATGTAGATAGCTGGGAGGCTGATAGACATGAAGATCACCTAGCAACTTGCCTACCTAGTACAATGGTGGCAGAGCTCATGAGTCACCTAGATAGGATTTTAGACAGTGCTGGGGAGGAGCCGGCTGTAGTGGTACATGTGGGCACCGACCACATCGAAAGGAGTGAGAGGGAGGTTCTGGAATCCAAATTTATGCTTTTAGGTAGAAATCTGAAATCCAGAACCTCCAGGGTAGCATTCTCTGAAATGTTCCCTGTTCCATGCGCAGGTCCCTAGAGGCAGGCAGAGCTCCAGAATTTCAATGCATGGATGAGACAATGATACAGGGAAGAAGGTTTCAATTTTGTAAAGAACTTGCCAACCTTTTGGGGAAGGGAGAGTCTTTTCTGAGTCTTCACCAGGTTAGAATCAGGCTGCTGGCACTACCCTTTAAAAAGGAGATTGTTCTAGTTTAAAAGCTGCTCTAAGGGGAAAGCTGACAGTCACTCAGCACTGCGTGGTTTGGAGGGAGGTATCTTCAAAGGATACTAATGAAGCAGAAGAGCTAGGGCATCCCATCAGAGAGGTTCCAATAAAGCAAAGGTAATCCATGTGCCTGAAAGTAAAGAACCACCTGATTAAAAGATTTCAAATTATCCCTGTCTAGTGATAAGCAGGTTGTTAATACTAACAAAAAGCATACATTGAAATGTCTGTATACCAATGCCAGAAGGTCTTATAAGTAAGATGGGAGAGTTAGAGTGTATAGCACTGAATGGAGAGGTAGATATAATTGGCATGTCAGAGACCTGGTGGAAAGAGGATAACCAATGATACAGTGCTATTATACTGCAATGACAGGGTGGATCAACTTGGAGGCGGGGTGGCGCATTATGTTCAGGATGGCATAGAGTCCAATAGGATGAAGATCCTGCAAAAGACTAAATGCACAGTAGAAATTTAATGGGTAGGTGTGTTCGGGAAGAGTATAGCAAAAGGAATACTACCGTCCACCTGGCCAGAATGATAAGATGGATGATGAAATATTAAGAGAAATCGGGGATGCTAACCAATTTGGCAGTGCAGTAATAATGGGAGATTTTAATTATCCAAACACAACAGTGTGGAACCCAAGAAAATATTGAAAATTTTAGCCTAAGAGGGTATCAGCAAGCCTAATGTTGTGTGACTTCAAAACAAGACACCAACCGGTCTTCTAATCATTCACCTTCATCATTCTTTAATCCTTCAAAAATATATTTTTTGTAATTTTTGATTTTTGTTAAAAATAGTCCTCCATCCTTAAGAAATATTAAAAGGTGGACTCGTTAGATGTAAACATTATACAGCCCTACACGGCCAGTGTTTCGCTTGATAGCTTCCTCAGGGGCATGCAAAAAGTGTAGATGGAGACTCTTTAACCATTTAAAGAGGACATTACGTCTTGACCATCACATCATGGAAACGAAGGAGGACTATTTTTAACAAAAATCAAAAATTACAAAAAATATATTTTTGAAGGATTAAAGAATGATGAAGGTGAATGATTAGAAGACCGGTTGGTGTCTTGTTTTGAAGTCACACAACATTAGGCTTGCTGATACCCTCTTAGGCTAAAATTTTCAATATTTTATTGGGTTCCACACTGTTGTGTTTGGATTTGGTTATTGTGGTTAACCGCTGACTCCTTTGTGTTTAAGATTTTAATTATCCCAATTTCGACTGGGTAAATATAACATCAGGATATGCCAGAGAGGTAAAGTTCCTGGATGGAATAAATGACTGCTTCAAGGAGCAATTGGTTCAGGAACCGATGAGAGAGGGAACTACTTTAGATCTAATTCTTAGTGGAACACAGGATTTGGTGAGAGAGGTAACGGTGGTGGGGGCCACTTGGCAACAGTGATCATAACATGATCCAATTTGAATTAACGAATGGAAGGAGGACAATAAATAAATCTGCAGCTCTAGCATTAAACTTTCAAAAGAGAGACTTTGATAAAACGAGAAAGTCAGAAAAAAAAAAGAAAGATGCAGCTACAAAGGTTAAGATTGTACAACAGGCATGGACATTGTTTAAAAATATCATCTTAGAAATGCAGTCCAGATGTATTCCATGCATTAAGAAAAGCGGAAGGAAGGACAACTTCTGCTGGCTTGGTTAAAAGCTGAAGTAAAAGAGGCTATTTTATTCCAAAAAAAACCCCCAAAAAACCTTCCTTCAAAATTTGGAAGAAGGATCCATCTGAAGAAAATAGGAAAAAGCATAAGCTTTGGCAAGTAAAATATAAAACACTGATAAGACAGGCTAAGTCAGAATTTGAAAAGAAGTTAGATGTAGAAGCAAAAACTCATAATAAAAACTTTAAAAAATATATCCAAAGCAGGAAGCCTGCGAGGGAGTGGGTAGGACCGTTAGATGATCGAGGGGTTAAAGGGGCATTTAGGGAAGATAAGGACATCGCGGAAAGATTAAATGAAAGCAGATTTTCTGTGCTTAAAGGCTTTCTAAAGCCAAATGGGAATTGGCGCAATATGTGTTGCTCATCCACGAAATCAGTGGTGAGCTGTTTCAGGACAACAGACGCCTATAATTAGCCAAATCTGCAGGATCTAGATTTGGTTTCTTTAAAAGGGGTGCAATTGCTGCCTTTTATAAAGAACCTGGCACATAGCCTTCTAACCAAGATAAATTGACAAGAGTAGTTAAAAATGGAGACATTATTTCCTTTACCACCCTAAGAATATAGGGTCTACAAGTAGTTAATGGACTTTTTGAAATGTTCATAGGGAAAATAATATTTGAAACCTCAAGAGTGGATACCATTTTAAAAGAGGACCATTTCTGGGATTGATTGTCAATCGGTGACTCAAACCAGTTAGGCACATTTGTAAATGCCACAGAAAGATTCTGAATCTTAGCCTTTAGAAAATCAAGACATTTACTGCCATTAATAGTGTACAAATGATCTGGAAAAGGGAATGATGAGTGAAGTGATCAAATTTGCAGATGACACAAAATTTGCAGATTACACAAAATTATTCAGAGTAGTTAAATCATAGGCAGATAGTGATATAATGCAGGAGGACCTTTGAAACTGGAAGATTGGTGTCCAAATGGCAGATGAAGTGTAATGTAGACAAATGCAAGGTAATGCAGATAGGGAAAAATAATTCCTGCTGTAGTTACACAATGTTAGGTTCCATATTCAGAGTTACCACCCAGGAAAATGATCTGGGCGACATAGTTGATATTACATTGAAATCATTGGCTCAGTGCGCTGTGGTGGTCAGAAAAGCAAACAGAATGTTAGGATTATTAGGAAGGGAATGGCAAATAAAATGGAGAATGTTATAATGCCTCTGTATCACTCCATGGTGAGACCACATCTTGAGTATTGTGTTCAGTTCTGGTCATTGCATTTCAAAAAAAGATATTGATGCACTGGAGAGGGTACAGAGAAGGGCACCCAAAATGATAAAGGGGATGGAGCGGTTCCCCTATGAGGAAAGGCTAAGGGGGGGGGGGTATGATGGAAGTCTATAAAATCATGAGAGGACTAGAATGGGTTAATATAAATCAATTGTTTACTATTTCAGATAATACAAGGACTAGGGGGCATGCCATGAAGTTAGCAAATAGCACATTTAAAACAAATTGAAGACATTTCTTTTTAACTCAATGCATGATTAAACTCTGGAATTCTTTGCCAGAGGATGTGGTTAAGGAAGTTAGCTTATCTGGGTTTAAAAAAGGTTTGGTCAAGTTCCTGGAGAAGTCCATAAACTGCTATTAGTCAAGATGACTTAGGACATAGCCACTGCATTAGTAGCATGGAATCTACTTAATATTTGGGTACTTGACAGTTATTTGTATCCTGGATTGAACACTATTGGAAACAGAATGTTGGGCTTGATGGACCCTCAGTTTAACCCAGTATGGCAACTTATGTTCTTATAAACAGTTTTACAAAAAATATTGTGAATATTTTCAGAGGTGAGAATGAAGCAACCAATATCCTAATAAATGTTCTGTTTAGTGAAAAAAAAAAATTGTTGTACCATTATTGGAATTGTCAATTGCGAGCAAATCCAAATAAATTGAAATGTAGATTCATGACATTTTTAATTTTCATTATTCTAAACAAATGTAACTTCAGCCTTGTGATCAAGTTCAAGGCAATATTAAATAGTGTTAGCTGAGCCCTCTGTTATAATAAAAGTGTAATCCTATTACACAAGTACAACACTGCAAGGATGCATGACACGGGACATAAAAGCAAGCAAACAATTTATTTACATTTTTTATATTCTGCTTTATGGCACTTCAAATAATACATCAAAGCAGATTACATTCAGGTACTAATTATTAAGATTTTTATATTCGGCTTTTCACACTTTTTTCAGCACTTCAAAGCAGATTGCATTCAGGTACTGTAGGTATTTCCCTATCCTCAGTGGCAGGTAAAGTGACTTGCCCAAGGTATAGCAGTGGGACTTGAACGCTGGTCGCCTGGTTTGTAGCCCCTTGCCCTAACCAGTAGGCTATTCCCCCACCTCTCCCTCTAATGTTGCACCAGTCTTGCATGACTCTGGCTGGTTCCAATGCCTTTTCTCTTATGAGTGTGCAAATGCCTGCCTGACAGATCCTGGGCTGTCTGTCAAGGTTTAATAAGAAGGATCTACCAACGCAGCAGCGCGTCTGTGCTGCTGCTTCTCAGGAAGGTAAGACTCTGGGCCCAAGGATGTGAGGATTCACATTCAAGCTGTTTCCCTGGGCTTCTGCAGAGCTTGAAAGAGATAACAGGGGCTTGGGCATTACTAGGGTGACAAAATGGCCAGGGTGAGACAGTCCTGGTTTTACCCCCATTATATGCACGTAGACTTTGTAAGGAAATCAGAGCTAGAAGTCCATGCGAGACTTTTGCAAATCACTTGTTCTTTAGTTTTTCCAACTGTGAGTGAGCCATACCAATAATGTTTTGTTTTCTCTGCTTTGGAAGGGAAGCTGGCATGATTTCTCATTTGTTGCATTGTGCTACAATTACACTTGGTGGGACGTCACCATCCATCTACAAATGTAGATCTTGTGAAACACATTACAACAAGAACAAAAGAGGGCTTCCATAAACTCCAAATACTCAAACACCTAAAACCGCTGCTTCACCCCCATGATTTCAGAACCGTCTTACAAGCCCTCATCTTTACCAGTCTGGACTATTGCAACTCTCTCCTGATTGGTTTACCTAAAACGACCTTAAAACCATTGCAGTTACTTCAGAATGCCGCTGCCAGAGTCCTGACTGGCAAAAGAAAATCTGACCACATAACCCCCGTACTCAACAATTTACATTGGCTACCGGTAGAGAAAAGAATAGAATTCAAAGTCCTTACAATTCTACACAAATCAATTCATAAAGCAGACTACACAGCCCTGGATAACATCATACATATTCATAAATCACTTCGTATGACAAGAACAAGTAAACTTCAACTAGAGGTTCCATCACTTCCACATGCCAAACTATCCTCCACAAGAAATAGAGCCATCTCCATCATCGGCCCGAAACTATGGAATTCGTTACCTCATCACCTGACCTCTCAAGAATACATTAAATCTTTTAAAAAAGATCTAAAAACCTGGTTATTCAGCCAAACTCTCATAGACGGCTCTCTCAAAGACTCCAAAGGATAAATCTATAGTCCACTCCTATCGCATGTCCCTCCTTCGGCATGCAATCTTCCTCCATTGTTTACCTTCTGTCTACCAGTAACCTTCCCTTTTTGTTCCTGTACCAGCTGTATCCTACATGATTTGAGCATTGATATATACCTTAATATATTGCATATCTTGATTGGTATTAAGCTATTGTTCTATACCAGTTTTCTGTTTTCTCTGTTAAATGCGTTAAATGTAATATGTTGTTGTAAATGTAAACCGGAGTGAAGGCAATTCTGCTATTCCTTGGTATATAAAAAAATGCAAAATAAAAATAAAAAAAATAAATAAAATAAATAAAATTTGATTTAGAAAATAGCCACTGCTATTAATTGCATCAGTAGCATGGGATCTTCTTAGTGTTTGGGTACTTGCCAGGTTCTTATGGCCTGGATTGGCCACTGTTGGAAACAGGATGCTGGGCTTGATGGACCCCTGGTCTGACCTAGTATAGCATGTTCTTACCCTCTTTCAAATGCTTTTCTTTAGTAGAGCTTTACCACCAGGTTAGAATGCAACCCACATCTGCCAAGATTAAGGGTTTGTTTTTTTCTATCACTCTGCAGCAGATATACTGATATGTTTCTGCTTCTCTCGGTATCTTTCTCTGCCTCCAACCGATTCCTTTTCCATGTGCCAGAAGTTTTCTGGGATCAATCTGCCTCCTGGCACAATAAAATAGTTCCAGACGCACACTTACAGGAAGTCCTTTAGCTTCCCCAAAATACCCTTCTTAGTATATGGGCAACTGCTATTTTCCAATTTTATATTTAAAAGGAATAAAATGCCCTCAGTTCTCCCCCCCCCCGGGGTGAGCCATGTCACTCCCATGGTGTTCTTCCACCTTTGCTGTACAGACATTCTTTTTTTAGTGGTTATTATTGTGGTCTATTATTACTTTATAACTATTGGGTATTTTCATTACAGTGCTCTTTATCATGGGACATCTTAATTTAAAATGTCCGCCCAAGGCTTCATTTTTCATTTCCTGGGCTTCATTTCCTCAGCAGGGATCTTCCCAAAGGCTCCTTGCTGTAGTTCTCCTCGTGCCAGCACCTCTGCATCACGGTGCTCACTTCTAGATTTGCAGTGGCTCATCATGCAGGGATAGATTTAGGAATGTTGCTCCCCCTAGGCACTTTTGGTGCTTTCCCTCCAACATCCCCCCCCCCCCGTGAGGCTCTGTTACAGGGTAGAAGAGGGCTGTTCTCTGCTGAATGAGATTCAGTAGAGCGGGAATGCAGCAAATCTTAGCCAACCTGTTGCCCTTAAATATTTACCGCCCTAGCTACAGGCATAGTGTGTGCCAAATCCAGGGCTGGGCTGATGACATTACTGCTGCACTCAGATATGTCCTCAGTAGTGGGAGCCAGCCAGAGGCTGCTCCCGGCAATGCAACATCCTCGGGAACCTTCAAAAACTACTTCCTGTCACCTTCCTTCATTGCTTCAGCAGCGGAAACTTGAGTGATAACTCCCCCGCCACTTCTCTCAACCAGCCCCAGGCTGCAGCGGCAGAGGCATTTCAGCCTGCCCTCCTCGTTTGCAGTAGGGATGTGGGGGCCTACAGGTAATTAAACAAAAGTATTTTACTGGAATGAAGGGGGAGGAGATTGTGGTCTCATGTGTTGCCATGGGCTGAAAATCTCTCTTAAAAATTGCTTCCCCTTAGCGGCTCCCAATATTGAGAGGTCCTGCGGTCAAGGCTTGAACGGAGGGGAACTGGAGGGGAAAAACGAACATTCTAATAATGTTTCTTATCACTCTGCTTTGATGAGATGTTATTGTTAACACTGATGTTTAAGTTTATATCCACTGTTAAAAATGTTTAATGTATGAAGTTGTTCATTGTACACCGGAGTGAAGGCTTCTCGCTATACTTCGGTATAAAAAAGAATCTAAATAAATAAAAAATAAATAAATTCCCCTGTTATATCCCACAGGAGACGGCAGTTATCTCTGGGGTTTCCAAGGTGAAGGGGGAAAAGCACCACCTTCAGCAGTGCTCCTGGAGCTGGGGGAATGCCGACTGCTGAGTTGCCAGGGGCTCAGGACATGCAGGTGGTGGAGTGTCTCATGTGGACGTCGCGTGCGTGGGGGCTGGCTTTGGCCTGGAAGCCCGTGAGTGCTGGGAGATGTGCTGCAGGGGTTGGAGAGGCAGAAGCAGTTTGAGAAAGAGAGATGTGCCTGGGACTCACGGAGGGCAGAGCAAGGAAGTGATCCAAGCCTGCAAATCGAGAGCTGAGCTGAGCCTGCCAATGAAGGGAAGCCTAGCCTGCCGAGGATGGATGAACCAAGCCAGCAGAAGGAGGAAGCTGGCTAAGGAGGAGGAGGAGAAACCTGCTGGGGGAGTGGAGCGATGGGTAGGGGAACTGGGAGGAGAACAGAGGATATGTTCTTATGTTCTTAGATCAAGGGAAAATGAAGAGTCGAACAAGCTAAGGGGATTTAGGGAGTGGAGCAGGCAGAAGGGTATTAAATCCCCTGTCCCCATATATAAAAGTCAAAGTATGCCCATGTAAGAGGAGAAAACTTTAAAAAGTGCAGAAGGAATAATATGAGGAGAGGGAAAAGAGGATAAGTTGGGGAGAGGAGGAAGAAGAGATTGGGTGGAGAGAGAAATGGGCATGGATGGGCCATAAAGGGGAAGGAGGAGCTCGGTGGGGATGAGCTGGGCTTGGGAAGACTGGCTGGTGGGACTTTCAGTGCTGCCCTAGCTTTTCTTCTGGCCACACGAGTCTTGCCCATGGTCATGTTACCTGCCCATCGCTGGACATCTAAATACCGACTGGTCATTCAGTCACACACAGCTCCTGCTTTCATTTTTTTTTTTTTTTATTTGTGCTGGGGGTGCTGAAATTTGTGTTGCGTTCAGCACCCTCAATCTTGTTTAAAAAGTTGGCTCCTATGGCTGGGGGATGGAGGACAGATGAGAATTTAGCTGGCTAGCTTGAAGTTTCACTGCTACTCAGATAAGCTACGCAGTTATCCCCATGTTGGCTGAAATCTAGCCAGCAGTTATAATCACAGCCCCCAGTTTCCTGTGATAGATCAAGAGTCAATTCTGCAATAACAGACAGAAGATTCTGCAGCACATTTGCATAGAGCTGCACATGAAATGTAAATTTGCATTTTACTTTATAACGATAAAGTTGTTCTCTGATATTTCTTGTGTCTGGATAACTTTTTTTTTGAAGGGAATAACAAGATCTTAGTGATTAGTGCTGGGAAGAGGAGTAGGAGAGGGATCTTGGTAATGGGATGGAGATTTCAGAGGATGGAAATGGAAAAGGGACCTTGAAAGGGGGGGGGGGGGGGGGGGGGGGGGAAGAGGGCTCGGAGATGGAGGTGGAATCAGGAGCAGAGGGAAGGGGGAAACCTGGATCAGGGAGAGAGACATTATGCATCAGGACATACACATACCCCACACCCTCCTCTAATCTGCTCACAAATACCCCCCTCAGATCCTCACTACACCCTCACCCTGACTTTGATCCCAGCCCTCAGCCCTACACTCCTTCCCTCGCACCCACATTAAACCAGCTCTTCCCCCATCTCCCTGCCATTCTGGGCACCTTGGACCATTTCCTCTTCCTGTGCAGCCCAGGGCTAAAGGGTCACCTTTTAAACCAATGGGGACACCGCACTCTCACGCAGTTCACACTGGGGGCCCCCCCCCCCCAGGCTGCACAGGAAGATAAATCAGTCCAAGGCTTCAAGTCACCACCGCAGTGCTCTTAAAGCTCAGCGTGGCATAGGGGAGGGACGCACAGGATACCACCGCTGCATAATCCTAACCCCCTGGAATCCCATGGAAATGAAAGAATTCTTTAGGAAAGGCCAAAGTTTGCGACTCTTCCTGCAGCTGCAGAATTGTGGGAGGCCAGGGCCAATGGTTATACGCAGCCAGATTGAGACCCAATTTTCAACCACAACCCAGTCTACTAGGTTGTGGCTGAAATGTCACCTAAAAATAGCAGGCTATTGCATTGCTGTTAATAGCCTATTGTGCATGCAGATGATTTCCAGAGGGGAAACTAAATCCAGACTAAGCAGCAAAGTGCCTGCACGTTATTTGTTGTGTTAATCTTTTACACTCTGCACTGTTTTACAAGTATGTGTGGAATGGAAGCCAGCGCCAGAGCAGTACAGAGTTAAAGAGACATGAATGCTGTCCTATTCAAAAGTGAGCTAAGTTAGAAGGACCCTGCTTCTCCCGAGGATGCAGTGTATGGATTACTTTCTCCTTTTGGAGATATACAGTGCTGCATGTCAGTGTTGTATGCTCACAGGGACCTTTCGAACCAAGATGGCTATTATGTTAGCTGAGGTGAAATTCCTCTGAAACTAAAACAGAACTGTAAAATAAAATAAAAAAATATATATATTTCAAAAACTCTCCTTAATGTTATTTGTCTTACAGGGGTTGTGTCCAAGTTATTAGTAATCCTTTTTCACTATTAAAAAATTCAGCTGGGGTTCTGTTTTCAAAGCTATGAAAAGACAAATGCATGAAGAATAAGCTGACTTTTGCACTTGTCTTGACTATATACAAAACTATTATTTTATAACTGCACTATTTCTAATTTTAAGCAAATTTATACCAGCAAAATTGTACAGAGAGTAGAACATAAGTGAACAAATGACCAAGGGAAGTGAGCAACTTGATTCAATTTGTGCAGCTTACTTCAAATTCGAACCCCATGTGTTGTCTGTGTTTCTAACCCATTTGTCTTTGTCAAGGTGTGAAGCATCCCGACTGAAACATCTTGGTAGAAATCTCTGGGAAATGAACTGAAATGATCTGACTTTAGCCAGTGAATATTCTTTATTTCAAGTGCTGGGAAGTGCCACCTCATAGGACAGGCATAGCTTTACTGAATCATCTTTCACTCCCTGCAACATTTATCTTGTTAAATTTGTACTGAAGCATCTTAATAAAATGTAGCACTATTCAATTAATTTGTTTTCTACAGTCAGGTTTATCTGAGTTAGTTTTAGTATCCCGACCCAAAATAAACAGAATATGTCCAGTTTTTATATTTGAAAGTTACGGAATACAAGCATTTGAAATAAAATAAAATAAACAAATATGTAGCGCTAGTGAGATTAGGAGCCATTTGTCTGAGGTGAGCACTAACGTTTTTTGAATGAAGTTATGTTTTTAATTTTGTTTTCATTTATGATTTCGTTTCATTTAGTTTATTTGTATTGAAATAAAACAAAAACCAATGAGAAAATATAACAAAAAAAATAAAAAATAATAATACCAAAATGAAATGAAGGGACTGGGTTCCCTCCTCCCTTGCCAAAACCAAAACAAGACCAGTTCAGCAAAATGTTAAAACCCCTTCTCCTCACCAAGGCCTGCCCACACAGGCCTATCTTATCTTGTCCAAACAGGCCAGGAGTCATTCCTGCCTTGCAGGGTCCTTATTCAAAATGGCATCAGCAGGGCAGGAGCACCTAGGGATTGCTCATGTCCTGTTTGGATTTCCTAACACCCACAGTTGGGCTAAGATGCGTCCAGGGCAAGTGTTGGGGGGAGGGAGTAGGCTTTAATTTTCTAACTTTTTGGGGTTCCGCTGCTGCAGTTTTTTTGGCAGAGGGGAAATTAAACAAAAAAACATGTAATTTTGTTCATTTTTTTGTTTTCATTTTCAAATGAAATGAAACAGGAAATTTTGTTGAAATTTCCTGCACCATTTCAAATGAAAGCCAATCTTAACTGAGCTGGATTAGCTTCATTCTCAGACACAGGTGTGCGAATGGTTTATATTCTTGCACTGGTCCAGAGAGTCTTACTCTCCTCTTAACCGGAGGGATAGCGCCATCTAGTGAATTCACTAAAGCTTTTTCTTCCTATAGACACAGAATAAGAGAAAACCAGGCATCTATCTAGTGAGCAGAGAACATGTTACAAAACCTCCTTCACTCTTCCTTTGCCTAAAATAAGAACACGGATTAAAAAACCACGACTGTGAATTAGTGTCCTGAAACAGTGGAATAGAGAACTAGAGAAAAAGAAAAACATCTAAAGAAAAACCCAGATTATAAGATTGTGTCAAATGAATGTAATGGGGGAGGAAGATATAAAAAAAGAAACAATTATGTTTTTAACCAGAAAGGAGGTCACAAATGTATAATAGCTGTGTATTTATTCTAACAGACCCTTAACCCCACCAATTGCCCATCAAAAGAAACATATATTGTGACGGATATCACAAACTCCTAACCCTACGCAACCTAAAACCTTTCCTATCCCCCCCAACGTCTTCAGCTACTCATCTTCTCCAACCTGGATTACTGCAACTCCCTGCTATTCAACTTACCTATCACCACCATCCGACCACTCCAAATACTCCAAAATACAGCCGCCAGAATACTCACTGGAACTAAACAACACGATCACATTACTTCTACACTTATATCACTACACTGGCTCCCAATAAAATTCAGGATAGAGTACAAAATACTATCCATATTACACAAAATAATATACAAAAAACAAACAAACTGGCTAAGTACATCTATAAAACTACACTCCCCAAACAGAAACCTCCGTTCAGCTAACAAAGGTCTATTAAAGATTAAACAACTTACCTCACCTCGGAAGACAGCCATATCCCTAGGAAGTCCCAAACTCTGGAACACACTCCCAACCGAACTTAGAACACAGCAAAATTTAAAAACCTTCAAAAAAGAACTAAAAACCTGGATGTTTACCAAAGCCTATCAAAACACCCAATGACTCTCAGATATTACTTCACTCCTACTGGCCCTATATAAACATGTGGAACCAATGCAAGCACGTAATACAAAAATAACTGAAACCGCATAGTTTGAAACATGATCTACGCTTATAAAGCCTACAATATTTATGTCGACAATCACATGAATCTTTGGAAACTCTGTCAAACATCGAAACTTTGTAAACCGTTGTGTTGGCGAAACCGAACGATGGTATATAATACTTGATAAATAAATAAATATAAAAATCATGATGCTGTATCATGCAAAAAATTATCCATCTGAGATGAGACAAGGTATGTGTGCTTATTCCCTTGAAAACTAAATTATACATTTACATGGAAATTTCAAAACGAAGGCAGTGCCTTGCGCCAAAACTTGGGCCACCTTCTCCAAAAATATCCTCCAGAGTTGTGTAGCCCATGCCACATCAGGGATCATCATCACCCTGTCACCAGGAAAAGAAACATTGTAAAATTTAAAACAGAACCATAAAACCAAGTTCTTGTCCATTTCAGAAGAAAAGGAGATGTGCAAGGTTACCCTGGTAGTGATCTCTTCCTGTGAGGACTCCTGTCTGTAGTCAATACATTCCCTCCTCCTCTAAGAACTCCTTGCGGGACATAATATAGTTTAGATATTCCAATTGTATCCTTATTTGTAATCTGAAGATCTTCCCCCATACATTTCTTGAGCAGTCTTTGAGGGGGTAAAAGCCTAGTCTTTGTAAAGTTACGGATATGCAGGTTCTTTGTCCTAGCTGCATTCTCCAATGTTTCTATTTTAAGGTAGAAAACCAAACCATCACGTACAACAAGATCTACATATAAAATTCAGCTGGATGTCCCTTCATTACCACAAGCCAAACTTTCCTCCACCAGAAATAGAGCCATTTCTATAGTCGGCCCAAAATTATGGAACTCTTTACCTCTACACCTCAATTCACAAGAAAATCTTAAATCCTTTAAAAAGGAACTTAAAGAATGGCTACTCTCACAGTCTTACAATGACTATTCACCCAATGATAACAGAGCATAAATCCTTTTTCATATCCACCTCTCGCCCCCTTTTATTCCAACAATCCTTCTGACTCGCCCGACTTGCAGAAACCTTCTTTCTCTTTAACGGCTTCAACCGTCAACTTCAAGAACTGCATACATTCTTATCTATTGTTCAATGTACTTATTAACTTTTACTAAGTTAATACTCTGTTTCTATCTGTTTTAATGTTATGAATTTAAATGTAACTGGTTCGTTGTAATGTAAACCGGAGTGAAGGCATTGTCAGCTGTACCTCGGTATATAAACAAATGCTAAATAAATAAATAAATAAATAAATAAATAAATCCTTAATATGGGCCAGACGGGCACTATACAAAGCTGATACTTGAGTTCCCATCTTGTCAATCAGATCCTTCAAATCCCCTATCCTCTTGTCATGGTTTGAGAACTTGGTAGCAACAGTTTAGTGAAGAAACATAGCTAAGGTACAGAATTTACTAAAATATTCTCAATCCTTCCCAAGGAGATGGTCTTATTTTGCAGGTCCCTCAGTCCAGTTTGACCATTAGTCTGTGACACAATATAGACTTCCTCAGGCCAATGGGACCCCCTTGGATAGAGACAAGCCCAGACTGACCTGAATGGTGGTGGCACATTCATCAAGATCTACTTTGATAGGACCACCTTCCATGGCCAAGGGAAACAAATGTGCACCGAATCATCAGCCACTCACAGTTCCACTGGGAGAACAGCTGGCTCCCCAAACTGTGCAGCCTCCATTCCCTCAGACATCTGCTTCTGTGTCATCTCAACTTCTGGGGAAACAATTGAGCAATGAATCATCAGTGGCAGAGGGGGTGAGGTCGGCATGTCCAAGCTCAGCATTGCTCCAGACTCCACAGATGACTCCCTCTGCTCGCTGCTCAGCATAACACTTCCCTCTACAAATTGATCATGATAAGTTAGGAGGTCATATTCAAAAGCATTTAGCCGGTTAACTCAGAGGTTAACCGGCTAAATGAATATTTGGGAACCTATCTCACTAAATTCTAGCTGGCTAGAATTTAGCTAGTTAAGTTAGGGGAGTTCTGGGGCATAACTGGGGGTAGTTGAGTTAGCTGGCTATGTTAACTGGCTAACTCCAATATTCAGAGTTAGCTGGTTAATATAGCCAGCTAAGTCTGGTTGGGCCAAAGATCTGTACTAAAGTTAGCCGGGTAAAAATTAGTCAGCTACGCAAGCACTCAAGATCATTTGTCAAACCTGCTTTGATAGTGGGCTGGTTTTTTTTTTAGGATTTTCTTGTCCATATGCATTTTTTTCAGACATAGAGCTATTATATATTTTAGTTCTAGGATGCTCTATATGTCTGAATTCAGCAATATTTCATGCCTTAATTTGTATTAACCAGCTCATTTGTCATGATTTGTTTTTACAGTTGGTTTTTGAATAAACAGATTTCTATTAAAAAAAAAAAAAAAGAGTCAGCTATCTTTAAGATAGCCAGTTATATTCAATAGTGTGGCTGAACTATTGAATATGCCTTTAAAATTATCTGGATAAGTTTATCTGGCTAACTTTGCTATCCAGACTGTGTCTGAATATGGACCTCCAGATTTTTATTCATTGGGCATTGGATAGTGCAAGTCTGGTAAGTCTGTGGCTTCTGCTTAACTATCTTGATAAAGAAGAGGATATAAGCATGAATGGAAAAAGAAGAAAAATACCCTCCTGTTCCTTAGAGCTTGTTTCAGGATGTGCTCATGCTAGCCATCTTGGATCCTCCCATGGCAGGTATATGTTTCAGGCAGATAATTGTTTTTATAGTTCAGAGACATTTTGAAAGGTTTCTTGAGGTTTTTTATTTTATTTTATTTTTTTACAATTTGTTGGATTTGTGTTAGATCCATTATTTGTAATTTAACTGTTTTGTTTTCATTTTAGAAAATCTACCATCATTATTGATGGATCCTTGGTCTGATCCAGTATGGCATATCTTATGTTCTCACCTTTTTTTTTCTGCCAACTTAACAGGCCTATACAATATGGACGTGCTAAAAAAAAACCAAAAAAAAAAACCAAAAACACGTCTGCTTCAGTGCCTGCATTTTGAATGCACACCCAGGCCCTTTTCCTGGGCACGCGATACATAATGTAAATGAGGGGGATCACGCTACAAGGAGGTGATGGGGCAATTACGCTCCCCTAGTGTCTCCTTGGCCCAGGAGAGGTGGCTGTCAGTGGGTTTCGAAAACGGACACTCAATTTTATGAGCATCCGTTTTCTAAACCCTCTGACAGCCATGGGTTAGGAAAATGGACGCTCGTAAAATTGAGTGTCCATTTTCCATTTTCCTAACCCGCCGGCACAATTTTTAAAAATGATTTATTATTATTATTATTATTTATTTATTTTTACCATTTTGGTTCCTCCGACTTAATATCGCTAGGATATTAAGTTGGAGGGTGTTCAGAAAAGAGCAGACCCACATTCACTTCAACAACTAGGGGTCGGTTCACGTGTGGCAAATGTGTCGTGTTCTGTCACGCAATGCAGATCCAACAATTTGCTTTAGCCAGTGGCACCAGAACCCATTACGCCTTCATGGATATTATACATGCAACTCTGAACAGGTAATCTGTGCAATAGTATGCCCCTGCAATAAAATTTACATTGGCCACACCAAGAGGGCTATAAACCCCAAAATGATCTAACATGCAAGTTGCATCGCACCAGGAAAAAGGAAGCCCTGGTAGTTCAAAACTGGGCTGAGCACAATCATTCTCTCCAAGATTTAAACATTTTTATTGTCATGCAGCAACTCAACTTGACAGGAGGGGGCAATATTTCCCTTCAGTGACAAAGAAGAGAACTAAACTACATCTACCAATGGGACACAGTTTACCCTAAGGGTTTAAAATAAAGCCAGTGAATGGGAGGCTTTTTTTTTTTTTTTTTTAAATAAGTCTGCTCCTTACAGTAACCCTTAGGTACAACAGGGTCCACATTCATCACCATCATACTTAAATTGCTAACTCATTTGCTGGGTCATTATCACCACATTGAAACAGTATAGATGGCTGGGGAAATATGCTTGCCCGCAGACAAGAAAAGATTCTAGGAACGTAGGGAAACCAAATCAGCATAATTACAAATGTACACTGGAAGGCAGTAAGCAATTCTGAGGGTGTAACTGCAGGGGGGGTCAAGAAAGCTTTATACAAATTGATTTCGAGGAGCCCTGTATCTGAAGCTCTCCACGGGGGGGGGGGGGGGGAGGTCCATAAAGTTCTATACAAATTTCCACCAGATACAAACAGCTAAGAGCCCCGATGAGACACTAACATCACTGCGTTTGTACTGCAAAGAAGCACTGAAGTCTGCTCCAGATACGGCTCCAGCAAAGAGACTTGAAAAGGTTTCCAGCATGCTAAGAAGGTGACACAACTATCAGGCCGAGGGCACCGTTAGCCCCCTGTTTGGCCGCGCATTTTTGAAGCGCTATTTTTACCCCTTATACAGTAAGGGGTAATAGCGCATGGAAAAAGCGCATCCAACCCTCCCAAAACTAATAGCGCCCACAACATGCAAATGCATGTTGATGAGCCTATTAGTTATTCCCGCGCGATTCAGTAAGTAAAATGTGCAGCCAAGCCACACATTTTACTTTCAGAAATTAACGCCTGCCCAAAGGTAGGCGTTAATTTCTGCCGGCACCGGGAAAGTGTACAGAAAAGCAGGAAAAAAAACTGCTTTTCTGTACACCCTCCGACTTAATATCATAGCGATATTAAGTCGGAGGCCCCAAAATATAAAAAATTGAAAAAATTAAAAATCTACTCACGGGTTGCAAGATGGACGCTTAATTATGCCGGAGTCTGTTTTCCGAACCCGTGGCTGTCAGCGGGTTTGACAACCGACGCCAGTAAAATTAAGCGTCAGCTGTCAAACCCGCTGACAACCGCCGCTTATGTGGCAGATTTTATTGTGGCCTCTTTATCTGTGGCAGATTAAAGAGCAGCCCCAGAACGTAGATGCAGTGTTTCAGGCCTCTGGCCACTGCGGGCCAAAAGCACAAGTCCCACCTCCCCTCCCAAGTTGCCAAAGGGTCTGCTGTCAACGATGTGGCATTTGGAGTGAGCCCTGCCCAGCGGAAGCACTTCCAAGCAGGCTTCCTGACCCTGCGCAGAGCAGAAGTGCGGGGCTGCAGAGCTGGAAAGCCGAAGCCTGGGAATGAATACTGCTGCACTGCAAGGAGAGAAGGGAGATTCTGGAAAGAGAGTAGGACATGCTAGACAGAATATTGGGGGGAAGGAGGAGAGAGGGGTGGGTGGGAAAATCTGCTTAAGATTGCTATACTGTCCTGTTTTCTGTCCACCAAAATAAACTCTGATAACTACCTGGAAAAATGATGTCACTCCCCCCCCCCCCCCAGTGATTTTCTCCTGTTTTTGTTTTTCTCATAATAAACCCCTATAAAATTCCCTGGAAAAATTTAAAAAAATAAATAAATAAATAAATAAAAAATAAAGGCCCTTAACTATATAGATATAAAATAACCCCCAGGGCTGATGTAGACAGCACAACTTTGTCATCGATCTTACTGTGTGGAATCAAGTGCATCAGCAGCGCTTGGCTAGACTGAGGAATGAAGCTTTGCCTCCCGTTAGATGTTCGTAAACTGTGCTTAAATAATAATAATATGCCATTCCAATAGGTTTGCCAGTAAATGACAATCTTCTTACTGGTGTAAATTTACTGACAGTCCCACCATAGAGCGGGAAGGGCTGACTGGCACCTGTGTTTCAGGGTCACACAGGATTAGGTGGATGTAAGTGAATGTCACTGACAAAGTGTTTATCATACTGGCTTACTGAGATAATGCAGAGAAGTGTTTTATTACATGACAAACTGAAAGTACGCTTGGTACCAGCAATAGCAGCTGCTACTAGGTAGCATTCAGATCATCTGCGGAATGATGATCATGCTGTCAGATGTTTATTTTATTTTTTTTACATATTTATTTTTATTAATTATCTCTTATTCTTCATAAGTGTGCACTAAGGTCTTACAACAACAAATGCAGTGTGGCACGCTATGCCTTCTGTTGCACTTTCCATAAAATGGCACAGAAGAGAAACAAAGTCAAAACAGAAAATATACCTACATAGTATTATAGTAAATGATGGTAGATAAAGACCAAAATGGTCCTTTCATTCTGCCCAGTAAGTTGCTGAGGGTGGTAAATGCTGCTCTGTGTAGGTTACCCTCATGCAGAAACATTACTTGATGTTAACAGAGGTTGCCCCATTTCTATCTTCTAGGGGATCTACAATGTGTATTCCATGCTCTTTTGAACTTCATTACTGTTCACTACCTCTTCTGGGAGGGCATTCTGTGCAGAAATATTTTGTAATGTTTGTCCAGAGTCATGCCTCTTGGAGTTTCATATCGTGACCTCTGCTTCTAGAGCTTCCTTTCTATCAGAAGATTGTAAATGCCTTTCAGGAATTTGAAAGTCTGCAGCAGATCTCTCCTCTCCTCCAAGGTACACAGATTGCAGTCCTTCAGACTCTTCTCATAGGTCTTCTGGTGCAGACCCCATCCCATTTTGGTCACCCTTCTCTGGACTGCCTCCATCCTATCCTTATCCTTTTTGAGATTCGGTCTCCAGCACTGAACACCATATTCCAGGTGAGGCCTCACCAAATTTTATTAAATATATGTATCTTAGCTGACACCCTGACAAGTTGTATTAAGAGTCTCTCTAATAAATCTTGAAACATTTTTCACAACATCTTAAACACATTTTAAGCACTTAACTTTTACTGTTGTTTAACCAAGAAATTCATCCTTTACACTTAAATCTAATTTTATCTAGTTTATCCAGAGCAATATTAACCAAGATATAATTATGCTAGTTACGAATTTCTTAATCTAATGTTTATTAATTTTCCAAGTCTTATACCCAAGTGACATGCTGATTCCAGTCTAAAATATGTCATCCAACATCACTATCTGAACTTTTGCCATAATAATGCTTTAATATGAAACCAACACATTATGAAGCAATAACCAATAGCAAAAAACAATGCTTGGTAATCTCATAATGTGCTCTGCTTTCAAGGAATTTATAGCAAGTAATTTTAGCATAGTTAAAAAGCATTACGAGCTACAGGTTGTAATTGTAAATGCAAAATCTATGAGCTCCTGTGGGGGTTATGGTAAATGCATTCCAGTGCGTACATTAAGAGATGTCAATAATTTTCTGGGTGTTGAAAGCACTCAACCTTTGATCTTTCACAACAAAATGTACCCTTAGGGATACATCATAATGCAAGATTGCACACCCTGCCATTTGCTATTGACTGCCTACCAATGAGTTTAATAACATTTCAAGGACCCTCTTTCAAAAGCACTTCTGTACCAATTGCAAAATGCTTGTGTGTCATACACTCCAAATATGTAAAGGTCAAAGATATGGGTACAAAAATACAATTATTGGTTTCTTCTCAGTTTTTGGAAATGTTTATATAAAGAAGGTACTATGTTTGAAATGAAAATTCAGGTTTTGCGTTTCCAGATCTGACATCATTTGTATAAGTGCGAATACTTGTGTATCTTTGTAATTCTCGCAACCTCCTAATGAAGAGACTTGTGACGTAGCTCCAACTAATCGCAATTAAAGAGGATAAAAACAAAGTGTTATGTTTTGTAGGGTTTGGGTGGATTCTTGGACACTGTGGCAGCTGACCACACACATTGGGGGGGATGGGGGGGGGGGGGACTCCCGTGAGGGGCCACAGGTCAGGCTGAGCTCCAGCCACACAAACACAGATTATACCTTTTATTAGACAGTTTATGAAGCCACCAGAGGTGGCGGTAGTGAGTAGAAGATGGAGCCCAGCTAGGCAAGTATTCCTCAGGGCGCTGGAACAGCGGCTTCTCCGGTAGCAGTGCTGTAGTGGAGAGAACCGAGAAAATGAGTACACTGAGTCATTCACAGAGTCCTCAGTAAGGAGAAGCCCCGAGATAGGGAGAGCAGGCCCTCGAGGAGTGAGTACCAGATCCCCTGGGCACAGAGACTCATTAGCAAGTACTCATGCAGCAGTTCTCCATGGAAGATGGCACTGGGGCTGGAACGGAGGCAGGCCCTCGAGGAGCGAGTACCTGGTTCCAGGGAAACAGCTCTGAGGAGTAGATGGTAGTAGTACTCACAGATAGTGTCTGTAGCGAATTCTTCCAAGTAGAATAGGAGATGGACACAGGCAGTGAGTCAGGGAACATGGACCCTCGAGGAGCGAGTACCTCGTTAACAGCAAAGAGTCCAAATAGAAGTTGGAGGCAGAGTAGCTGGGTACGGAGAGCGAATCCCATTCCTAGGATTACCCTTGCTAACTCAAAAGCTAGCTTAAATATCTGGGCAGCGTGATGTCATCACAGGGGGATGCCCCTGAGGTTCGCACCATAGAGGAAATAAGAATGAGGGCCGCATGGCGTGCGCGCCCTAAGGTACCTGAGGAGCATGGCGGGAGGCAGCGCCCAAGCCGGTCCGGGGACGCCGGAGAGGACGGCGGGCAGCCGCCGTGGCATCCAGACATCCACAGGGAGCAGGAGTAGTCGCAGAAAAAGAAAGGTAGGCGGAGTGAATTCGAAGGGGCATGGGATAAACACTGTGGATCCCTAAAGGCTGGAAATGAAGAACCTGCATGGAGCAGCAGTTACTGCCCCTTAACAGCAGGAATGGAGATTTATTACTCTCTCCATCAATAGCCTTGATGCTTTTGACACAACTGCAACATCACTCCCTGTTTTGACAGTGGGAGGGCTGTGGGAAGGGAAACTGGATGCAGAGAACAACCAACACGTGCCCTGACTTTTATGGTCTGGGGTACTGACACAGACATAATGGGAAAAAAGTACAGGACGGCTTCTTTGGCCAAGTCCCAAAGGAAAGAACTTCAAGCGGCATTGTCTGAATTATCAAAGAGGCTCTTCACCCAGTAAAAATGTTGCTTGCAGTCATTTATGGGTTTGTCAGTTGCTTGGAAATATTACTACCCTTATCATAAAGCCTGGGGAGAAGCAGTTAGTACCCTTGAGAGAATCATGGGGGTATCCTGCACGGAGCGGCAGTTATTACCATAAGAAGCTTGCTGAGCAGACTGGATGAACCATCTGGTCCTTTTCTGCCATCATTACCATGTTACTGTGTTATGAAAGAGTGATTGAATTATGAATGTTCATGAAGGGCACACAAACAGTTGAAGCCTCAGTGGTTGACGCTACTACTCATAAGTTTCAGACTGGAGCTACTTGAACCCATTTCCATGTGCTACTGTGAGTCCCATCTACGTATGTGCTATGATAGCAGAATCAGTAAGTTAAATAAGAACATATAAAAGGTGCCACGCAGAGACAGACCAATGGTCCATTGAGCCCAGCATCTCGTTTTAGACACTGGCCAGTTTGGGCTACCTGGTAAAACCTGGCACATCCTAATAGGACAGCCCATTCCCTATTGCTCTCTCCCAGAGCTATGAAGTGGAGACTCCCAATTCTATCTGGCCAATAATTGTAGGCCAAAATCACATCATTTTGGAATCAAGGTTCATCAGTAGTCGACAACAGGGAATTTTAAAGTTACACTCTTCGGTGCAGCTTATCAAACTTAGAGACCAACAAGTAGTGATAAGATCACCAAAATATTACATTATTAGTAAAATGATTATTTATTTGATTTCATTATATTTGCCTTTTGGCACTTCAAAGTGGATTACATTCAGGTATTGTAGGCATTTTCCTATCCCTAGAGGGCTCACAATCTAATACTAATTTCTGGCAAATTAATAGTATCCCATATATTTCACAGCACTGCATTAGACACACAGAATTCTACCGTAGATGATATTAGTAGGTAAGCATTTTTTTTTCTACGTTGGTAATCACAGTTATGAAGTCATGCAGCAGAGTCTGGTTACTAAAAGCTGCTGCCCTTGTAATATTTTATACATGTGTTCTGCTTTGATTTCCTATCATGCAGCACATTCAAGTTCTTATCTAATATTTAAAGTCCTGAATTATAATTGGACAATCTTATCTGAGGAAACGTCCAAACCTACACCTTCCTGGCTACTCAAACCTATATATGGAGAGGACTACTAGCTGTCCTGTGTTTTCATTCAGTTAGACTGCACGGCAGGGCCTTCTCTGGGGTTTTGTTGTTTTTTTCTGCCTCTGGGCCTTCACCCTCTAGACTAGAGATCAGAACTTGTATTTTTCTGCTCTCCCAAAGATCCTAGGCAAAACACCATAACTAAGTTGTCTGTTCCTTTTTAAGTTTGCTGCAATTTTTTTTAAACAGTTTTACCAAGACTAATTAATAATCCTATAATAGGTGCTGAAATGGAGATTGACTGCCAGCAGATGCACACAACATGACAGCAATGGCATGGATTTCCAAAATCAACCAAATTCTTCAGACACACTGTAAGACCTCCTGGCAGCTGTTAAGAAAAACAAACAAATCATGAACTAGTGTACTAACAGGACCATCAAAATGCTGTGCCATGTTGAGTAAAATGACGGGATATTTTTCTGCTTGTGCAGGCAATCAAAGCTGGGCTGAACAGTACAGGAAATATCTGTTAATGCTTCTTCCCTTAGAGTCACATTGTACAGCAACTATCTATAGCTGTTTTGCAACTGCACCAATGCAGTGGTCCGCTAACTCTAAAGAAAGTAATACCTAGTAAAAGAACTAAAGATTTGGAAACCTTTAGTCTTGAGGGTAACCAAGACTAAATTGTTTTTGTAACAATTGTGCTATAGGTGCAGAACAAGGAGAAAATTTTAAAACAGATCTTTGTACCAGCGGAACATCCTCAAAAATGAAACCTACCAAGTCTAATATTAGAAGTGGTTCTCAATATAAGTTTTGCATTTAAAGACAAGTGCTGACAAAAAAAACCAGACAAGCGAATCCCTATCAAAATACACATACCCAGGAAAGCGACCACATCTTTTTCCATCCGAGACAGGATTGATCACATGCTTGCAGCTAGAATGTGGATGCTTGCTGCTCCCTGCTATAGAAAGACATTCCAATGTGGTACATCACATTCAGAAGCAGCGTTGCAAGTGAGTCGGAATAATCAGAATCAGTGTTCCTATACTATACTTGTCCAACTTTTTTCTGACTTGAACTGTCTTGACGTAACCGGTGGTCCCATTGGTGGCACTACCATTGATCTCTGGTTGTTGCCATTACAACATACATTCAAGAGACGCAGTGGGCTGACCGGACGCGATGGGGACACTAATCGAACTGGTCGCATTGGTGCAAACCTTGTGAGTATGTTTTAATCGCAGGATTTGCACCAATAAATCGAAGCAATTTTGCACAAGTAGTTTTGCTTTGATTATAGGCCCTGGAGAAAATGCCTGCAAAGGTTTACGTCTGCTTTTGCTGGCCAAAACAACATGCCTAACCCCATCCATGGGAATACCTCCACAGAATGCAGATATAAGTGCACATAGGATGGAAAAATCTGTCATTTTACCTGACTAGAGAATGGGCAATTTTCAAAAATTACTTTTCTATAGGTAAGCTTTTTTTAATTGCTACTGGCCTGACTTCCAGATTTGTTGCTATCCTATAGGCAGACAATGATGGTGGCAAACCTGATTAAAAAAAAAAAAAGGAAGAACAGCTGTTCATATGCACAGCTTATTGCAGGGCCAGCAGAAAGGAAGAGAGGCATGCGGAGACAGCAACTCAGGAGGTAATGCTAGAAACACATGGAGGAGTAGGGGGCTGAAGCATGGTTCTTGCCTGCAGCAGAGGCCAAGGGGATCCCACCGCCAGGCCTCTGGTGCAGAAAAGAGCCACTAATCCGGCATAGTATACAAAAAAAAAAAAAGATTTGCCTACCCTTACAATGAGGCGCAAGATACTAATGGGCATCATCCAAGAGAAAGACCTTGGGATGATCATATCCGATGATCTGAAGGTAGCAAAATAATATGCTAAGGCAGTGGCCAGAGCCAGAGGAATGTTAGGGAGCATAGAGAGAGCTACAACTAGCAAAAAATAAAAATGACAGCAAAGCTGGTGGCATCTTGCAGACTAACAGATTTATTGAGGCATAAACGTTCAAGGACATGAGTCCATTTAAGCAGATACATCTGACAAAGTGAACTCTTGTCCACAAAAGCTTACGCTTCAATAAATCTGTTAGTTATAAGGTACCATCCTTGTTGTCATTATTGCTATTATAGACTAGCATGGCCACCCCTCTGGAAGTTTTGTCAACAGAAAAAAGGAGGAGATGAGGCCTCTGTACAGGTAGCTGGTGAGACTTGACCTAGATATTATGCCCAAAATTTCCAAAAGGATATAGACAGGCTGGAGATGGTTCAGAGAAAGGCTACCAAAATGGTGCAGGGTCAAAACCAAGAGTCATACGAGATGAGACATAGGGATCTAAAGATGGATTCCCTAAAAGAGAAGAGAGACAAGGGAATATGAGAGAGACATTCCATAGTGAGGTGTTGTCATCTGTTTCGTTTCATGCACACGAATGTCTATAGTACACAGTACACCAAGGATCCCTAGTCTCAAAAAAAATAAAAAATCAAAGCAAAGGGAAAGCCAGAGATCCACTGAGGTTCATGGCATTGCGCTAGGAATCAGACTGGGCAGACTAGGTGGGTCCAACCACCCTTATCTGCCATTAGCCAGATCTCAGAGAGAGCCAGTGTTTGAGTCTCACAGCCCAGGTCTGGTGCTGCAATGTCTAGGCTGAGCTGGGTTTGGGGGGGCAAAGAAAGAATGAATTGGGGGGAAAACCCTTCTGGGTAGTTGTGAACAAAGGGTTACGGAGCCTTTCCCGATACAGGTTGGTTCCAACTGATCTGGACACCCAAAAAGGAGTAGAAAACTGCCGGGCAAAAACAAACCAAAACAAAACAGAGTTGTGGGTATGTTGGCAAAGCTATAAATAGAATGTAAATTTTGATGTTATTTTTGCACTTAAAAGCGGTCTCCAAAAAAACAGCAGGCGCCCTATCTGTGACCATCTCATCCTATACACCTCTGACTAGCAGACAATATCTGCAAACACAGATCCCATTCGGTCTAAATAGTACTGCTGTCTGTGTCTTCTAGGCTTTCCTGAGACACAGTCTGCTCTCCTCAAAAGGCAGCCGATGTTCTCATTCTTTATTCTTGGCATGAATGTATCCAGCTGTGCACTAGAAGGGGAGGGAAGAAGGCGGCGGATTCCTCGTGGATAGTTTCATGAGAATTCGTGCACCTTCATTTAATTTATTGGTAAAGTCAGAGTACATCATGGGTCTTTTGCACTTTTTTTTTTTTCGGGAGGGATGGGATGTTTTGTACATGATTTGCAAAGCTTTCATCAATAACCAAAGCTTCGGGACAGAGATCATTATGTACCATATGCCATCTTTATGGCTCTCTTAAACGGCTTCTTAACATTCCATTGTGCTGCAGTGGTCAGTTACAGCACGCATAGCATTCTCTGCATTACTGAGCAATAAGGTAACCAGAGCTCCACGTTTGGAGCTTCAAAACAGCTATGTAATGCTATCTGAGCCTATCTGCTCCCAAGGTAAGGTCTCGTGTGCAGAGCAAAGCTCTTCGGCATTTCATGCTCATGTCATGCAAACATGTCGTGGTGTCTCTCATACATCATTCCAGAAAAGTGCCACAGGCCTTATCAAAATTTCTATTTTCTATTGCTGAAAAGCATACATCCCCTGCCAGAACATGCAAGAGCCATGCCATACATCTGGTATGTTACACAGCAAGGCTCATCCTCCCCATCTTTGTCAGAGTTCTACTGAGCTTCCACACAGTGACTTCACAGACATCTGGGCTACATTCATTTCTTATGCAGGTTTCCAAATACTAGAGAGGAGAGGGACCTTTGCAAAAGTGAAAAAAAATACATTTCAGCTAAGTGAAGATCTAAATCTTAGATGTCTGTCGCCGCAGGTCTACGCTGGTCAAGATGAACGCGTTCTGCATCCAGTTTTAGAAAGATTACTTCACAGTCATCTGAGCTGTCACTGTCTTCTCTCTCCCTTCAGCTCCTCTCATGCAGCAAACCAGGAACAAAGCAAGAAATATCTGGTAACATGCTTCGCTGGCCGTGCTTTAAATATGCTGCAAATAACAGCTTGCTGCTACTGTGAAGAATGACCTTTATAAACCAGAGATACGGATTCGTTTTTTGAGGGGGGAGAGGGGAACTTGCCTTTTACAAATGGCATAATTATGTTTTCTGATGAAACCAAAACTTTATCTATGTAAATAAGGAGGTTAAAAAAACTCCCAGAAACACAAGTAATAATTGTAGTTACAGGGAGGGTCATTTTCCAACAAATGGATTTATCTGCATAAATCCACTTTAAAAATCTGTGGGCGTGGGCAAAAGCCTGCGTAGAGTAGGTGCAGAAAGCACACGCGTAAATCTCAAGCCTGCCGTAGATCTACCCTTCCTACCAATAACGCCTATTTACTATGCATGTAAAAGTATGCGCATAATTGCGTCTGCGCACAAAACTAGCTTTCATGTATGCACATTAACTCTATAGGTCTATTAGGTGGAGTAAACCGATTGCTATCAATCAGTAATTTTGACTGATGAACAAATGATCTTGTTTAATGTGCTTGTTATTTATTTATATTGAACTTTTATATACCGACGTTCGTGTAAAAAATACAAATCACACCGGTTTACAATGAAACTAATTGTCGCATGAGAGCATTACAAAGCTTTTCTCTTGTCATTGTAGACTAACTGAAGTGTTATGTATGTTATTTTTTTCTGCCTGTTTCTTTTCCTTGTATTAATGTTTATATAAATACTTCTATTTCCATTTCAAGATTTTCTGACTTATAGTTTAATTGAAACAAAAAAAAAAAAAAAAAAAAGGTGTAAGCCTGGCAAATGCAGAGATGCAAACCAAACCGATAGAAACATGGAAACGTGATGGCAGAAAGAGACCGCTTCTTGTCTACCCACCCACAAAAACAATGCATCTCTACCACGCCCTCAGAGATCCCCTGTGCTTGTCAGAGTGTAAGTCCTTTGGGCTGTGGCGAGATTGGTACTCTTTGGCTGGTGAACCAGCTAGGCCCTCACCGACAGCAGGCAGCCATGCTCAGGCAGGGGCAAGCACTAGGCTTCACCTTGTACTGATTCAGCCTCTTCCTCTGCAGGCTGAGCCCTTGGGTTCTGAGGCTGGCAGGAGTTAGGAGAGGGTCCCGTAGAGCATGGACTTGGTTGGTCAATTATTATTATTAATTGGCCTTGGTTGGCCAATTATTAATTGGCCAACCAAGGCCAATTTAATTTAATCTCACAACAGCATTCTGCACCAATTGAATAATATGCAATAAACTGGCAGCCCCACATACAGGCCATTACGATAGTAACCAAGGCCAAGGTCAGTGCAGGCAAAGTCAGAATCCAGGCCAGGATCAGGTAACCCAGAAGATAGTCTGAGGGGGCAGGGGCAAGAGCTGGGAGAGACAAGTACTGGAACAGGGCAAGGTAAGGAGCAGGACATGAACAAGCGGCACTGTACTGAGAAATACCAGCATCGCTGGCCATGGTGGGGACATTGGTGTGTACTGGTTGGTAGAAGAAGCTACCGTTTGGAGCCAGGAGAGGCTGGAAAGTGCATCCAAAACCACAGGATGATATAACAACTTTAAATAAAGTTATCGGGCCTACAGTTGAGTTGGAAAACTTTCAGACTACTTGGGGGCTTACTTCTGGATAGTTTGATGATATGAACACTAAGGAGGCTGTGGAATGGTAGGTACAAGACATTTGCTGCTGTTTATTACAGGGTTGCTAAGAACATAAGAACATGCCATACTGGGTCAGACCAAGGGTCCATCAAGTCCAGAATCCTGTTTCCAACAGTGGCCAATCCAGACCATAAGAACCTGGCAAGTACCCAAAAAATCCACTTAAAACTGTTGCCATTAGAAATAAATGTAAATTAGTCTCATGGTTTAAGCACAATTTAATTCAGCAAAGACAAACTCTCTCTGGGAAGAATGGAAAAACAACTGGTGTAAACATCTTGATGATAGTAAGAAAGATTTATATCTGATGGTGTTAAAAAAACAAACAAACTATAAAAACTGTTTCCAATAAGGTAGAATTAAGTGTACTAATAAGGTCCAAGGGTCACTCGGTTGGCTCCAAGAATTGTTTCACACTTTAAAAAAAAAAAAGAATCTAGTGAAGAAAACAGAAATAATCAATAGTGCAACTGGGGGAGGTAATCATTTATTTTGAAGAGAAGATAGCTCAACTGCAATCTGTGTTTGTGAAATATAATCGTGTTTTTGAAGTAGAATCAAAAATCATGGATTTAGCTATCGTTTAGTGCCACCTCAAACCGATGTCTTGGGAGGATATTAAAAAAGCAGTTAACTCATTTACAATTATATCCTTGCCCTTTCTGGGCAATACTTGGACTAAAAGATACTTTATGCGGATTGATAGCTCAAATTATAGTTAAATTATTCGATCAAAGAATTAAAAATGGACAACAGATCCATATAAAAGAATCCTACACTTTTGGGCATTGTTAAGAGTCACTGCCCTATATCAAACCTCCTCTTGTTGGGCAAACTTCTGGAGAAATGTGTAACTTCTCAAATGGCTTGAGGAGTATCTGGAAGACAAAAACATTTTGGATGTCCAACAGCAGGAATTTGGAAAGGACCATTGGACAGAAACCTTATTAATATCACTGTAGGATTCTTTACATCGCAGCATGGGCAGAAGTGAATCCAGTATCCTTGCTTAGTTAAGAGATATCCTTGGCTTTTGATGCAGTTTGTTATGAAATTATGCTTAGGCGTCTTTGGTTTTGCAGAACGGGTGGATCTACACTTGCGTGGTTTTACTTCCTTTCTAACAGAAAGTTAACGGAGGATTCAGATTGGAGGTAAGGGTTCATCCTGGAAGGCAATAGTCTTCAGGGGCTCCCCAGGCGTCTGCTTTATCATCTGTTTCGCAATATCTATCTTCAACCCCTTGGAGGGTTGCTGGCTTTGTTAAGCATACTTTATTTAATCTATGTAGATGATATACAGATTTTTCATTCCTTGTTACTCTGATGGAACACTTCCAGTAGTTCTGTTTAGGAACTGTTTTCAAACCATAAATAACTGGGTGTTTGAAAATGAACGTGTTTTCAATACTCAGAAAACAGTTATTCTCTGGATTGGAAGGAATGCCCTGCCAGGGAATGTAACTTAAGTAGCTCTTGCTGATGACTTATGAGGGGAGATTGAAGAATCTAAATATGTATACCCTGGAGGAAAGGAGGAGCAGAGGTGATATGATACAGACTTTCAGATACTTAAAAGGTTTTAATGATCCAAAGACAACGACAAACCTTTTCTGTTGCAAAAAGATCAGCAGAACCAGGAGTCACGATTTAAAACTCCAGGGAGGAAGACTCAGAATCAATGTCAGGAAGTATTTCTTCACGGAGAGGGTGGTGGATGCCTGGAACGCCCTTCCGGAGGAAGTGGTGAAGACCAAAACTGTAAAGGATTTCAAAGAGGCATGTGATAAACACTGTGGATCCATAAAGTCTAGAGGATGTGAATGAAGAGAAGAGGCATGGGGGTGGCTTGCGGGAATGATGGCTACTACCTGGAGATGAATATCCATATTCAATAAACATACACACGGTTAATGCGACTCCAACATTGCTCTATGCTTCAACGGCAAGAGGAAATGTGAAAAAAAAAAAAAGGATTTGCATCCACAAAAAAGCAGGGGAGTAGCTTGCTTGATACGGCAGTTACTACCCCAAACCAAATAAGCCTGATACTTCACTTTCAATGATATCCAGCATAGTTCTCTGCTTCAATGGCAGGGGGAATGATGAAAAGATTATTTATATTCGGACAACCACCAACAAGGACTGAGTTGCACAGGCTGGATAAACATGCGTGGGAGTAACTTGCTATGACGGCGGTTACTACCCCTAAACAATTAGCTAGATACTTCACTTAGATGCAGCTCCAGCACTGCTAACTACATCGATGGCGGGGGTGGAAGGGAAATAGAACAAAAAAGTCACTTACAAGGGACAAAAGTAACATAAGTATGGGGAAGAAAAAAAAAGTGAAAGCTTGCTAGGCAGACTGGATGGACCGTTTGGTCTTCTTCTGCCGTCATTTCTATATTTCTATGTTATTTTACCTATTACAGTTGAAACTAGAAATCTAGTTAAGACAGTGTTTTTAAAGCTATACATGTAGGTGATTAAAATATTTAACTACTGAAGATTTTAGAACAGTCTTGCAAGTGTTAGTAATTAGTCAACTAGACTATCGTAATGGCCTATATGTGGGGCTGCCAGTTTATTGCATATTATTCAATTGGTGCAGAATGCTGTTGTGAGATTTCTTCCTGGCACTAGAATAAGAGACAGTATCACACCAAAGCTGGGAGAACTTCACTGGCTCCTGATACAGTGGCGAGTTCAATTTAAGGTACTTGTGTCGATTCACAACCTCTTTATAGTTTGAGTAAGCTATTAGGCAAAGCTCAGATCATTTGCTGAGATCACCTGACCAAAGCCCCCGCTTAGAACTCTGGATTGGTGAGTTATACATTTTTTAAAATATATAAGCTTCAGGAGACAAGGTCTAGAGCATTATGTTGGGCCTGTCTTTTAGAATACGCTACTGATTGAGCTTAGAGAGGAAGTGGACTTGAAAAGCTTTACAAAAAGGTTAAAAGCATTCTACTTCAGGCAGGCAGATCAGTAATAGTATTGGTTTTGATAATTTTTAATTGTGCTGCTTATTAATGTTTTTGCTAGTTTTATATTTGGTAGTTTTATTATGTTATTGACTGATTGTGTTTTATGTTGTATTTCACGTGAATTATGAATGTTATCTTTGAAATCTACTTTGAACAATTTATTGGAGGTAGTGGAATATAAAAAAAAACAAATACAAAAACCAGCAACTTCAGCTCTGCAGGTATGAGTCACAGCAGCAGTGTCCTGCATTTTATCTGCAGCAGGGGTGAGAGAAATGGGGCAAGGAAAAGAACGGTGGATGAGGTGAGAAAGCAGGGGGGAAAGGGAGGAGGGTGGGGAGAAAGGGGTGAGAAAAGAGAGGGAAGGAATGAAAGTGTCTGGAGGGTATCTGAGTGGGAGAGAGTGTGCCACCCCGTTTCCCAGCATTTGAAATAACCGAAAGGGCCAGGCATGGCCCCTACTCAGCACACTCTTAGGGGTACCCATCTTGGGTGATTTGAAATGACCCATGTAACCTTTTTCGATGAAAGGTTTGGGGACACTGGTGTAATGGACGTCAGCACCTGAAGGAATCTTCATGATTTGATATTTTTACTATACTAAGTGTGATTTTAACCAGTAAACTGAGTTGATACAAAACCACCTCATAAAAGCAATAAGATGATCTCCCATTTTACGTGACTTAGCTAAGAAAGGCCTGTTTAAACACATTGTGTAAATGCCTATAACGTCACATGTACAAACCATTTGCAACCAAAAGGTACCTGTCTCCTCTTTAAGTTTACAAATCCAATACAGTTGGGATACTAGGATGCTTCCTGCAGATGAAATGAGGACATAGATTACTTTATTCCTGTTTCAGAAGTGACCTGTGTGTCTGATCTGCATCTGAAGGGTGAGTGAAGAACACTGCTTGGGTGTGAACCAGTTCATCACAGGAAAAGATGTGCTACCTTCTCCTTTCCCCAATTACACCATATACGATGTCACCATCATCTGCTCTGAGCATTAATCTTCTGAAGTATATGCACCTGACTGAATGGCAGCAAAAGGTGTCCGTGCGCAGACAGCAGCAGATACATATCTTACTAAACACTGCAATACTGCTTTATTTGTACAATTGATGAAGGACTAAAAATCATGGTTATTTCCTGCACCACATTAATTTAACAAGAATTTTCTCATAGTAAGAGAAACCCTTCAGTCAGTAGGGCCACAACCCTGTTGGTGGTCAATTTTCAAAGGGTTTAGTCAGCTGACATTCGGGCTGATACAGAAAACTTCGCGGGAGAGCCGGCGAGCACCCAGACCACTCTCCTGAGCGAGCGATTCAGGAAGCCCCGGTATGCAAATTAGGTCCTGTGGTAAAAAGGAGGTGCTAGGGACACTAGCGCGCCCCTAGTGCCTTTTTGACAGATGTGGTGGCTGTCAGCGGGTTTGACAGCCGACACTTAATTTTACCAGTTTTGGTTGTCGAACCCGCTGACAGCCATGGGTTCGGAAAATGGACGCCGGCAAAATTGAGCGCCAGACTTCCAACCCGCGGGCAGATTTTTTATTTTATCATCATCTTTGGGGCCTCCGACTTAATATCACTATGATAGTAAGTTGGAGGGTGTACAGAAAAGCAGTTTTTTCTTTTCTGTACACTTTCCCGGTGCCGGTCGAAATTAACTCCTGCCTTTGGCAGGCATTAATTTCTGAAAGTAAAATGTGCGGCTTGCATGTTGCGAGCGCTATTAGTTTCGGGGGTGTTGGACGTGAGTTTTCCATGCGCTATTATCCCTTACTGTATAAGGGGTAAAAGTAGCGCGTGGAGAACGCGCATCCAAATGGGGGCTAACGGTGCGCTCGGCCTGAGCGCACTTTACTGCATCGGCCCGTTTGGGAGGTAGGCACCTAAATTTGCCCCTTTGAAAACTGACTGGGGATGAGCTAATTCAGGAGCATATTTTCACTAGCCCCCTAGATTTAGGTACCTAGAAAGTGGGCAGTTGTAAGGATGGAGTTAGAGCCAGGAGAAAATGGTAGATGCTTAGCACTGGCTTTCAGCATAGGCACCTAACTTGGGATAGTAAATCGTGACAAATTAATTGCATTTCTAAATTTTGGTTCCTAAATATGACTGAAAATTCTTCTAAATTTAGGAAGTCAGTATATTTTGAAAACTAACTCCCTTGAATATGAAAGTTCTACCATATGGAGGAGTAGCTGAGTGGTTAGAGCAGTGCGTGGTAAACCAGTGAAGTGAGAATTCAGATCCCACTATCTCAAATACAAACATCATGTGCCCTCTGGAAATAGTGAAATGCCTTGAATCTATTCTGCTCTGAAGTGCCAGAAAGCAGAATAATAATTATTTGGCAACTCTATTATTGGACTAGAAGTTATTTAAATCTGAGAAATTATCCTAGGATATGAAAGTTATTCATGGCCTTTGCAAAAATGCCTACCCAGCTGCAGAAATAAAAAGCAAATAATTAAAATGCGTAAAGCATAGCACAAAATATTTATTACAAGATTTGGACTGAATTCACAAAGTTAGTGTGAGCAACATTTCCCCAAATCTATTATGATTTCAGCTCATTTTACTTAGCAAACAGCTCCAGAGGCCACTAAAAAAAAATCAAATCCTGCCTCTGCGCGTCAGTAAACTAAATAACAAAGTGAAAAAAAAAATCACTTACAACATACTTTGATCCATTGCTGAGAATGAGTTCTCTCTCTCATCTTAGATTTTATATCCATTTTAAACATTTCTTGGGACTGTTCCAAATATTGTGAAAGATGATTAGCAAAAAGTACCTGACAACTATTGTTTTGGGATAACCTTTCCGGTGAACATACAATCTCTGCTACGAGTGCTGTGTATGCTTGCTAGAACTTTCCGGATGATGGCAGGGGTATTTGTTTGGTGAGGGAGTTATGTGTCAGGGCACATCTTCCAGTGAAATATAAACAACAATAATATCCCCCTTTAGGATCTAGCACTATCTTTTATCCAAACAGGATCCCAGAGTTATTTACAACAATTTTCTCCAAGGAAGATGCACACACCTGCTTCTAGGGTGGACACCAGGATAGTTTTTCCTTTGTATGGTAGATAATATTTGAAGTGAGGATGACCACTGTATGCATTTGAGAAAGACCTGGAGCTCCTGGTTCAGCTTTTAAATACCTGAAGACATGATTTTAACTGAAATTTAGCCAGAATACAACTGGGCTGTTGCTTAGCTTTTATTTTGCAAGTAGAGAGTGGAGTTTTAGTAGGCTGAGATACGCAGCAGAAATTTGCATTAAGGAGACTTTGGGGGATTTTGTAAGCTTTGTTACCCTAAAGAGACAGATTATAGAGCCCTCCCTATCTTTTTCAATGTAATTAGCTACCAAGCATGCAAAGAGAACTCTGATAATCCCTATCCATGCCCTCACTTGGATAGCATCAAAGCACAAGCAAATGCTTATACATCTACACTGTCATTTTCAAAGCCATTTCCAGGGGTAAAACTGTGCTTTATCCATGGAAATGGGCTTTTGAAAATTGCCTGTTGCATCTCTGCATTAGCTTTCAGCTGCAGTAGGGGGAGGTATTCCCAGGGAAGTGGCTGGGGTCTGCACTTACGCTTGTGCTTTTTGCATTTCCAAAAGCATGCATGTAATTTTTCTCAGAAGAATGACTCGAACAAATTAGCAGGTGTCAATGCGTGTGGGTGGTTTTTATGGGATATTTTCAGAAGGGAAAAAGGTACACGTGCTTTCACTTTTACACCAACGCAGGCACTTTTAGAATTCTTCCCTGCACCCCCTACTGAAGGAAACATGACATGTTTGAATACGTAATACAGTGGGGATAGGAGGTCAGATTTCTTTTTTTTAATTATTTTAATGGTCATTACGTCCCCTCTTCAGCTTAGATAAGTTGATGCAGGCAAGAACCATAAGCAGACTGCGTATCTTGTCTGCTATGCAGAAGGATTTGAATAGCATTCAATATGTCTGACACCATGCTTTACTTTTGTGTACCCCTATTCAATCCTCTTTGGAAGATGAGATAAAAGGGCATGGTAAGCACAGCAAACCATGAGAGATTGAAATAACTGTATTAGAAGCCTCAGAGAAGTACATCAATCAACATACTTCCCTTGTTACTGTCTTCGACACACCACATATCTAATGTTATTTATTGTTTCTTGCTATTATTTATGCTTATTCCTTTTATTAATACTGATGACAGATTATTGCCATTAACACTGTTTATACTCATTACTGTTATTCTGTTATGTTACATTTCTCTAATCGTTCTCTGTACCTGACAAAAGGAAATGCCTTGCTTCCTGCACCTTCAAGTTACAATGTAAACTGATGCGATATGTAAATCAAACACCGGTATATAAAAATAAATAAATATTAGATGACATTATCTGCTTTATCCACAAAGGCTGTCAGTAAAGAACATTAACAAACAATTGTAAAGAATGAAGACCATGTGTAGGGTAAAATATCTTTGAAAATAAGAGCATGAGGACCATATTATTTAGGGTCCATTCTCTCTCTATGGGGCGGGGAGAAGGAAAAGCTTAGTAAATCTGGCTATTATGCTGTATATACACTGCTTAGTCCAATTTTAGTTGTAACTTGTGGTTTATAACTTTTTAACAAATAATAAGTTATTAGTGTCTGAAATGAAACAGGGTTTGTTGGATGAGATAGTGACACTATTTTAGTGGGTTCACCATGTTCAGGTTTTACTGGCTTGCTCATCTTTGGACTTGATAATATTTAAAAGTTGATCAATACCCTACAATCACCAGATCAGTTTCTATGCATCCGTTTTAACCATAACCCTAACGTATGTTCCCAAAAAAGTCAGATTTATTAAGGGACCTGGATATTTCCTTTTTATTGTAAACCTCTTGAAAATCCTGTTTCTTCTTATGGTCTTTTAATGTCCAGTTAATTCTTCTCAGCCAGAGAGGTAAGTGCAGGGCTCCGGCCGTTACTTTAGAATGATAGCACATGAGCTAAACAGCCTGGAATGAGTTAACTTGCACACATGGGAGGAAGGGCTGGGCACTGGGAAACAGTGGGTGGGTGGTATTAAGCTCCTATAGTTTGAATGTTCCTAAAAACTGGGAGTGACATCAGCTGACATGATATAAGAGCTTCCTCGTTCTCTCCCAGGGGGTATATATTAAAGGTGCAAGTAAGGAGGCTCGTAAACAATTCTATTCATTGGCAAACAGTGTCAGCTGCTGAGAAATACAAAGTGGGACTTAAACTATAAAGCAATACTTGGTGAGTACAATATTATTCATTAGGTTTTCTACATATATGCATGAGAAAATGGCTTTACTAGCATTTGATAACTCATGCAATTAAGTTTAGTTATTAATAATTTGTCTCTCTATATATAAATGAACAAGTTTAAGGTTAATGAACCAGGCTGTGCTATTATTTTATAATATAAAAAGCATCCTATTACAAATGATAAATGGAATCGCCTTCAAACCCTTTTTCACTTGTTTCTAACAATTATTATGACTATGTACGAACAGCAAAATCAACCGTGCATGTATAGAGCAAGCCAAACAAAGCTAAACATGCTGGGTAACAGAATAAAAAAAAGACCTAAGAAACCGGGATGGACAATACCTTTTTGGACAAACTACTGTCAACTATGTAAAAGCTGAAAAACCAAAATGTGTATGGGGGAAAAAAAGAAACTTTGTTAACCTCAACCTCTTTCCTCTGACAACATATTATATCATTTCTTTTTCTACAGCTACCATGATATTCAGAAGTGATATTGCAAAGCTTGCAGTCATCTTCTGTGGTGTGTGTTTCTTTGCAACATGTGTGGGAAAGCCAGTCAGGTGAGTACACTAATTCACGCTCATTTTTAGAATGGCTTGATCGTCTGGATGGATGTACCTTGATTTTCCTTGCTTCCCTACAGGAAAAGATCAGTAAGTGAAATGCAGTTCATGCACAATCTGGGGAAGCACAGACATGCTGCAGAGAGGCAAGAATGGCTGGAGCGGAAACTGCTGGATGTGCGCCCTGCCTCGGCCAGGGCCCCAGTGGGCGCACAGACTGAAGCCTTGGATAGCAAGACCCAGAGACCCAAACGGAAGGAGGAGAAGTGGAGGGAAATTAAAACCAGGAGGTTATTCCCAGAACAAATGCAAGGACTTCAGAAGAAATTCCTCCGAGACCTTGACAAGGTTTATATAGGTATACCTTCAAAAGGGAGTTCTCACTGAAAAGAGGTACACTGTGTGTCTGCCTGCTTGCCAGTTTATTTTGATGAGTGCTTTCATTAACAAGGCCTATTATTTTTAGTTTTTAAGAATTCTTGGGTTCTCAAAATTTTAGTTTTGAATTTGTATTAAATATTTGCCTGGAATCCAAATGTACCAATACCTTAAAGGTTTTGTTGCTGGCTGTTAAACAGCTGCTTTAAAAGAACTTAAACATGCATCCCTGTTAATGCCAGATCATTGTTATTTGCAGAGTGTGTTTATACACCCTGCACTAGACAATGGGGCCAGTTTAAAATCCATGCAAGTGCTCTCTCGGCTGAATTTATTGAAAATGAGAATACAGCCGAGATGCCCTAGCTGCACATCGGCAATGTCTACAATTAGCACTAGCAGTGCATGACCTCCGTTAGTCTGATGTGGATATCTTCATTCCGATGCAATGCCGCATCAAAAATGAAAATCTGTGCTTGATCTTCTGCTCCTATTAATTTCCATCCTTGCAGAAAAAGCAATCAGAACAATTACTTTAAAAGATTTTTCACCTGGATTTCAGAGTTCAAAACGAGCTCTAGGAATTCAAAAATAAAACAATGCAGTTTATTTTATTTTGAATGTTTATAAAGCACGCTTATAGGAGGAGCAAAAAAAACAAACAACTCATAGTCAAGTACACATTATCAGTGTGAGGTTTCCAAGAATGGAGATCAAAATATGAGGCTGAGGTCAAAGAACTGGGAGGACCAAAAAAAAAAGAAAGGAGGGAGAAATCAAGTAAATGGTTTAAAAAAAAAAAGGGGGGGGGGAATAGTGCAGGTGGAAGGTAGAAGCTGTTTCAATAGGGATTGAAGGAAGCGGAGATGAAATTTAGCTTGATGATGGGGGGGGGGGGGGGGGGGGGGGGGGGGGGAACAGAGCGGAGATGCTAAGAGGCAGTACACAGAGAAGAATGAATGAAAGAAGATAGGAAAGAGCAGACCCTATAAGAATGGAGAAGGTAATAAGAAATGTTAGCTGGACGTGGAGGTCAAGAAGCCATCCCAAAATTGTGAAGGAGGGAGTGAGTAAAGAGCTGACAGGAAGTTGTGCAGAAATAAGGAAGATCAGCAATGTGTGTTGGAAAGAAAAAGGCATTAGCCAGCAAAAGAGAGGAAAAGGAGGAGAAATGTTAAAATACAGAAAATACTCATAAAATGAAAACACTAAGATGTGGCAACAGATAGAACTGTGCGACAGAAAGGACAAAAGGAATCATCATGACAATGTCCACGTTTTTGACAGACAAGAAGCAGGTACTGTAAAGTAGGCTGAAGATTAGAGGCGACAAAATGGGAGAGGAACAACCCTGCAAAGTAGATGAGATTGGTCTTAGCCAGGATCAGTCAGAGGTGCGATCAGACAACCAAGTGAAGGGACAGGGGAGGCAAGGAGAGATCTGAGAAGTGCACAGGAACGAGGAAGGGCAGGACCAAGAAGAGTGAGGTGCCAGAGTAACAATGACATGAAAAATCATAGAGCAATTAGCTGAGGAAGAGAGTATAAGGGGGGACCTAAAAATTGAATTATGAGGAATTCTAACCAAGAAGGAATAGGAGGAAGGTGATGTTGAAGGACATACGGAAAGGGAGGTGCGGTTTGCATTGAACCAGACTAAAGGAAAGCCACGTAATCTAAGTGGTGTTCAAACTGGTCCTCAGCACCCTCCTAACCAGATAGGTTTTCAGGATATTCCTAATAAATATGCATGATCTATAGTCGCATGCATGGCCTCCAACATATGGAAATATATTTCATATATATTCATTAGGGCAGTGGTTCTCAATCCAGTCCTCAGGACACACCTAGCCAGTTAGGCTTTCAAGATATCCACAATGAATATGCATGAGGTATATTTGTGTGTACTGCCTCTATTGTATGCAAATCTGTCTTATGCATATTCATTGTGGATAAATCTGATTTGCTAGGTGTGTCCCGAGGACTGGATTGAGAACCCCTGCATTAGGGATGTCCTTAAAATCAGACTGGCTCTGGGCAGGACCGTGGGCCATTTGAGCATCACTTCTAATCAAAAGGGAAGCGATAGAGCAAGTGAGATGGAGCAAGAGGAAATTTGCATGTGAACAGCTTTTTCAAATATTTTAGACACAAGTTAGGTGAGAGATAGCTTCATAGCTAACAGAACAGCAGGGCCAAGACAGAGTTACTATAAAGTTTAGGGCTTGTTTAAAAATATCAGGAAATTTTCCAGAGAGTGAAAGGAATTGAGACGTGTAATAGGTAGGAATTAGATGTAAGAAGGAGAGGGGGGGAAACGATAGGTGGTCAAAAGTCAAGGGCACAGGCATTATCGTGTGAGGAGGTGATTAAGAGGATAATCTAGAGAAGTTAAACAAAATGTACCACCCAGTGTCAGTGTTCCCATGTCCTCCTCCGCCCCCCCCCCCCCCTCACCTGGACATGTCCTGAAACTTTGGTGTGGACAGGATGCCAAACACAAGTTATGAGATCTGTGCCTGTCTCCCTAATATCATAAGCCTTTTTTTCCTTCAGAAACTAACTCTCCTGTAAGCACACATGGGGAGATTGGTAAATGAACAGAAAATGAGGCCCCTTGTTCTGTTAACAAGGAAAGTACGTCACCTGTGGCTGAAATGCTGCTAATTTATGATTTATCTATTTAAAAATTTTCAAAGCACATATATTTATTTTAAAAACACTGTAAAATTAAAATGTAAAACAAATGACTTTGTTTTACAGAATTGTATTTTAACTACTTCTGCTAGTTTAAAAAGCACTTTTAATATGTATTTTGTTAGTATATTTTTGTACATAATTTATAATTTTGTAAAACCTCTTTTTATTGCCTTTGTCCCAGTCACATGTTTATTAATAAAATGAAAGTATAGATTTCTTTGGAATTGCAGTAAAAATTGAACTGTTTAGCTCCTTGATCTGCCTGTCATGGTTTACAAATGAAATTTTTGATTAGCAGTATCATAACAGCAACAAATAAACAAATATTGTAAACTATATATATGAAATTAACTGTTTTCCTTCCTTCTGTTTCCAATAAAATGTCCCCCATTCCCCACCTTGGTAGGCGGTGTGAAAATGATTTTTTTTCTTGTGGCATTTTGCCTGCATTGTGCTTATTTTGTTTCTTAAGCTGTGCTTGACCCTTGTTTCAGGCAGGATTCCTGCAATAATAATTTGATTTTTGAAATGAATAGAAATATCCACCCATGATATGGGTACTACCCTGTGAAACAGAGGTTTCCTGGATTGTTGCCACAGATCAAGAATGCACAATCCAAAAAAAGAGAATTAAACTGTACAAAGCCCCTGTGAACAGAATCATGAAAGTGCCACCCAATTGATAATGTTTTTGCCCACCTCTGACTTGATCCATTTACGGATGATGTGCAACTAGCCGACTGCTTGCACCCTTCTAAGCAGGCACCTATCATTGCCCATGTCCAACTTTTTCTCAATCATTGCACCAAAAGTGATTGTCTCAAATACTCTGTCCAAAATTCATAGGGGCTTTTATTTTGAAAGGATTCATTGTCTACCCTATTACCAGACAATCTGTTCAAGGCAGATAACAATCAAATAAAATACACAACAGCAAAACAATCAATATAATTAATAAGACATTCAAAAAAAATCAATAATTAAAAGCCTTGCCATATAACTGAGCCTTTAAAGCTTTCCTAAAGCACTTATAGTCTGCTTGTAGCCGCAAATTCCCAGAAGACTGAAGGAAGGCATGAGAACGTGAACATTGAAACCTAGCTGATATGACTGCAGGAAGAATCAGAAGTTGCTGCTTGGGCTTATAGTGGCTGATGAAATAAGGCACACTTGGCACGGTGCATTGGCTTGCCTGCACTTGTGCACAAATGTTGTTGCCAATGCGGTAAGGAGTTTTGCGCACACATCAATGTGTGTGCAGGTTAGCACCCTGCGCTGTAAATTTAATAGTAACGAGGGCATTAGCTATCACCTCATTACAGAGAGGTGTGTAGGCTTAACTCATGTTCCGTTTATGCTGGAAATTTTATTCCTGCTCAGTGATGGAATAAAGTTTCCAGCACTAGTATAAGGGGTTGAGCGATGGGTGGCCAGAGCATCTCTGATGTGTGTGAATCCATGTGCTCCCTCTCTCTTATTTTCTTTTCTTGCAAGAGTAGAAACAAAAACATCACTAAAAAAGGAGAAGAGAAAGCATGGTTTGCAAAGAGCAGAAGGAAATAAGCGGTGTGGGGAAGTGGCAGCTCGGGCATGGTGGCCTCTTTATAAGGATCTCTGGTCCCAGGGAGAGCCGCCCCTCGGCCGCGATAGCTACGGCTGGTGGTGCTCATGCTCCAGTGCTCCTCCTCTCAGAGCTTTTGCAATGCACACCAGGTGCCGTTGCAGGATCTCAGGTACCATTTTTTCCTCCACTAGCTCCAAGGGGAAGGCATTCCACCCTTTCCATGAAAAAAAAAAAGATTTTCTGAAGTTGGTCCTGTCTCCAGCCCCTTGGAGCTTCATACCTCGCCCCCACCTAGTTCCTAATCCACTTCCCAGAGGTGAAGTGAAATTTTTGTAACAGGCCAACACATATTATGGGGGAACAGGATCACATGAGCTCATTTGTTGCTATTTTGAATTTGGCGCCTCCTCCTGCACCCCACCCCCCGCTTCCTATTGGTAACATTGGATGGTGCAGGCTAACAAACCTGCAGGGGAAAGGGGGAGGGAGTTAGTGAAGGGTGATGGATCAGGACACTGAGGCCCCTTGAGGTTGGACTGGGTGTAATTGAAGCATGAAGTCTGCTTGATGTGGGACTCGGCGTGCGGGAAGGATCAGGGCCCTTGATTTTAAACTTGGGAAGAGGGAAATAACAGAAATTTTCAACTCTGCATTTAATGCACATTCATATTTGCATTATGTTAACATGCTTTATTTAGTACATTAACCAATACGGGGGTCATTTACTAAGCATTTTCCCCATAGACATAGAATGGAAGAAAAGCCTTAGTCAATAACCCCGTGTTTGCTATTCTCTACCTTCCTATTGCTCACGTTATTTATAAATTACCCATAAGTATAAATTTCCTTAGTCTTTATGAGGAAATAAGAATTATATCAGAATTAGGCTGATGGCACAAAATCAGTAGCTCCTAAACTTTTTTCCATTAAGGTCCCTCTTTGTGTCCAACAAAACTTTCTGGATACCTATCAGTTTTCCCCATAGGGGGGTCCACAGAGTCTATGGGGACTGCAAAATTCAGGCTTCCAATGGCAACTGCTCCCCCTTGCCTTTCTAAATTTCCATTGGGCTCCCTACTCACCAAGCATATGAAGAAGCTTCTATTGTTTGAGGCATGGCGAAGTTTCTTTTTCCATTGTTGCACTATAAAGGATTTGTTGAGGTTGCTGCTTCAGTTTTTGTCTGTGCATTTCAATTTGTACTTTATGGTCTTTTTATTCTGTATTTGGTGACAGTCTGTCTATGCTCTGCATGAATGACTGAGGTGAGGTATTTAGTTAATATGCAGTTTCTGCATAGCGATTTATAGCAACCTGACTTGTTTTGTTTTCCTAATAGGATGTGCATTGGTGTTTTAAGGCCTGGAGCCAAATTTGCAGTGTTGCATTTTCATGGTTAGGATTCTTATTGTTTTTAAGGATGGCAGTTACTGTTTCAGCATGGGAGGTTTGTACTGGAATTGTAGTTCGGTTTATTTATGGCTTTCTGAGGGCCAAGAACCAAATCCAACACACTTTACAGAAGGTCTGATAACATATGGGCTCCAAGTGTCTTTTGCAGGGGTTCCTCATTGCATCACAGCAGTAGTATGCACATCTATCTCATGCATATTCATTGTGAATAGCCTGAAACCCTGACTGATTAGGAGTGCCCCGAGGACTGGGTTGAGAAGCTCTGTCTACAATTAGGATGAAATGTTTTCTAGTAGCAAGAAACATTACAGATGTCTTAGCCATCCCATTAGCATGTATGTCTCTTGAAAAGGTTTGTAACCATAACTGGCACTTCCCTCAGGTCACACCCAGTCCCAGCCCCACTCCCTTCCACTCTGATTCACCTATCCCCACCCCTATGCACTCCACTATTCCACTTCCTTTTTGTTTACAAATTAAGCCCTGGCTATTCCAAGTTGGGTCATAAACAGGAACCAAAGATTTGTGCACCTTAGGTTCAAAGTAAGGGAGTAGCCCAGATGTAAACGGCTGCAAAATGAACACAATACAAAGATGGTAAATTATAGCTTGTAAGAAAAGGTAAGCAGGAATATAAAGCTGTTGAAATCTAATAGTTTACTAACATGTTCCTTACAGATGACTATTCAGTTAGTAAGAAATTTTGCATCTATGTGCATTGCTTCAGTGAAGAAGCAAAACTACCACTACTTAAAAATAATTTTTTTTTTAAACCTTTATTTATCAAAATGCTGGGGGCAGTCTTTATTAACAGCACACACTAGTGAGGATTAAGAGTATTGGCTACTATGGAATACCAAATATTGCCAGAAACACAAATTAGTAAAGGCTGGAAGATATGATAGGACCTATTTCAAAACTGTTTTTTTTTTTGTTTTTTTTTAAAGAAAGGTTTATGATGGGACTTGCTTTCACTTAACAGAATGGAGGAATAGCCAAGTGGTTAGAGCAGCAAGCTGAGAACCAGACAAGTCAGGATAACACTCCTTAAAACCTTGGGTACAAACATATGGCATCATTTACTAAAGGTTTTCTCCCATTTTGTGTCTCTGGGAAAAATGGGTAGTAAATAGGGCCCTTCGAATGTAAGCCTTTTGTGAACAGGGAAATACCTGCAGTACCTGGTACATGAATTGTCACAAAAGGTGGAATATAAATTAAACGATCTCACAATGCAAATTTGGAAATATTTCCATCTACAAATGTAAATATAAGTTCCTCCAGGGGGCACTTTTTCCTATTATTTTTTGTAAAATGCACGGTCTTCCATTTCAGAAAGCTATAACACAGCCTCCGCTACTACTGATCATACTATATTTATTTATTTAACAGCTTTTCTATATCGACATTAAAGTACACATCATATCGGTTTACATAATAACAAAAGGTGGAAACTACAATTAACAGGGGATTGGGGAGGGACAACTGAAAGAAATCCAATGGCGGAAGCTGTATAAGCTAAGAGAAGGAGAGAAATGGGATAGAGTTAACAAGAATAACTAGTTTAAAAATTTGCTTGATTTACAGATGGGCTGGGGAGATAACAGGGCTATAGGGTAGTTTATAAGGGTTTAGCGGGTTTACTGTGTATTTAGTTTGAAAGGGCTAGAGAAGGGCAGAAGGGAGGGTGAAAAGGTGTTAATCCGGGCAGGCCTGGTGAAAAAGCCAGGTTTTTATACGTATAAGAGAGAGCCCTTTCTCAAGAGAGCTTACAGTCCTGCTAAGGCGCACAGACAATTTTTTTTCCAAACGTGAAATACTTTTAAAAGGAAGCTTAAGTAAAACCTGGCCATAAACATTCTTGGCACCCTCCCCCTGTTTTTCTGGTGCTACGGGTTGAGCCTGCCTCAGAGACGCGGGAGGTGCAGCAGACCCACCCCGGCCTGTTAGCAGCTGTCATACCTCGCGGAACAGCAGAAAGTAACAGACGAGGTGTGCAAAGTAACCACAAACAACCCCCCCCCCCCGCCAAAAAAATAATACAAGCGCCAAGCAAACCCACAACTTCTTTGTTGACCTTTTTAATGACTCCCCCCGCCGGCGACTATGGCGCCCCTTCCTCGCCTCTGTCCGTTGGCCGCTGGGCGGCGTAGCTGCCAAGCCTGACTCTGTCCACGCGCGCCACCAGGGGCAGGTCTTCTCGCGAGAGCCGGCGCGCGCCGGGCCTGAGAGGGAGCGTCGCAGGCGGCGCAGCGTGTCAGTGCGTGCGTGCGGCGGCGGGGACGGTTGGACGTTGCGCGTACGCGCTTCGGCGGTTTTCTCTTATGCCGTAGGTTGAGGAGGAGGTAAGGCGTCGCCCCCGCCCCCCCCCCACGCCGGAGCTGTTTTTGTTTTCTCATTGTTCGGTTTCCGCTGCGGACCGGGGTTGGTCGGTCGATGTCAGCTCTCGGCATAAGAGCTAGAGGTGGAGGTTGAACGTCCGTTTAACCACTTCCCCCTCCCAATCCTTGTCTCGGGTGCTGTTTAGTGCCCTTCCCGGGGACGGGGTGGGGGGTGAAGTGGATCTGCTTCTAAGGCTAGGCCCCTTTGGGGATTGAGGCTTGTTTCCGTTTCTGAACGGATGTGTGCGGAGTTGCAGCAGGAAGTGGCTCATGTCAATGGTATGGAGAGAGTGGGAGGCCTGTTTTGGGAGTGGGGAACTGCTGGGTTGTCTGTTACTATCTTCGATGTACAGTTTTCTGATTGGGGGGGGGCCTAGGGTTCGACGCTGTTACTTTAAGTAGATTTCTAATGAGGTTCTTAAGAAACGAATGCATAAGCATCAGCTACATCTAGAAAAAAGATGTCCTCTCCTCTTGCTATGATGATTAACAAAAAAGGAGTTTGTGCGGGGTGCGTAATGTTTTGCTCTCTTCAAATTAACTTTCAGCCCCAATTCATAGAGTTTTGACTTCAAAAGGTGTTGCATATGCTGCCTGCGGTAAACATCTTTTGACGTTAGGACCCTTATGTCAGTTAAAACATGTCTGTACATGTTTTAGTGATACATTTGGCCTTATTTTTAGTCAACTGTAGTGATGTCTGAGTTGTCACCATTAGCTATTATTGTCCAATGAATTGTTGAAAAGCACTTTTAGAAATTATCAAAACATTTTTTCTTTAAGCCTGAAACTATAATACATTTTGGTTGATTTAGATCCTGTATGATGATCATTCAGTAGATGCATTGACTGTATTTAAGATAATTTAGAATTTAAGGTATTCTTAATTCTTTGTCTGACCCACATACACCATATGTCTTCTGATTTGATAATCTCTTTTTTACCTTATGACCATGGTCATATGATGCTGTTTCTGAACAGGAAGTGCTAGCAGTAATACATTCATATAACAGATGTGGGGGGAGTACCATTCTAAATGTATACCTAAAATCAGCCATAATGACCTAATAGATATAGTCCCAGGTTGGAGAAAAAATGATGCAATCATAGAACTCCTCCTAAAAAAAAATTGTCAAAACTAATAGTATCTCTAATCTCAAAAAAGATATAGTGCGATGGAGAAGGTACAGAGAAGGGCAACCAAAATGATAAAGGGGATGGAACAGCTCCCCTATGAGGAAAGGCTGAAGAGGTTAGGGCTGTTCAGCTTGGAGAAGAGACGGTTGAGGGGGGGATATGATAGAGGTCTTTAAGATCATGAGAAGTCTTGAACGAGTAGATGTGAATCGGTTATTTACACTTTCAGATAATAGAAGGACCAGGGAGCATTCCATGAAGTTAGCAAGAAGCACATTTAAGACTAATCGGAGAAAATTCTTTTTTCACTCAACGCACAATAAAGCTCTGGAATTTGTTGCCAGAGGTTAGTGGTTAGTGTAGCTGGGTTCAAAAAAAGGTTTGGATATGTTCTTGGAGGAGAAGTCCATTAACAGCTAATCAAGTTTAGTTAGGGAATAGCTACTGCTATTAATTGCATCAGTAGCATGGGATCTTCTTAGTGTTTGGGTAATTGCCAGGTTCTTGTGGCCTGGTTTGGCCTCTGTTGGAAACAGGATGCTGGGCTTGATGGACCTTTGGTCTGACCCAGCATGGCAATTTCTTATTTTCTTATATTAGACACTTGCAGATGTGTGTAGCCTGCCAAGGTATAGTTGGCATTTACATTTGTGGTGGCCACTTTGTATCCTGAATGTAATCTACTTGAAATTCACGAAAGATGGAATATAAATCAAAGAAATGAACTAATTAGGACTTCATCCAAGCAAGTAGCTGCAGTGTTTATGGTAAGAAGTTTCCTGTGGCTAAGACAGTGGGTGGCAGACTCGCTCTGCCAAGATTCTTTTAAGCAGGCTACTCTTTATATTATGGTTGTACACTGAGCCGGTAGCGGGAGGAAACTGATGCTGATATTGAGCGTCCATTTCCTAACCCACCCTGACAGCCACATTTCCTGGGCGCCTAATGCCAAACAGGTTCTAGGGACGCACAATTTCCCCCAGTACATTGTTTTTACCACGGCAGCTCATTTTAATATTAAATCGCAAGCCCAGGAGAACTGAATGAGCGCCCGCTCTCCTAATGCGCACCGAATCATGAATGCCCATTTTACGCATGCTGATATTGCATTGGCTTGATAGTCATTATTTGTAATTATCAAAGTATGCAGCCCTATTCTAGCAACCCCCATCTGTCGTCGTTGGCCAGGTTTTGCAGTTTCTACTGGAACCTGGTGTTACGGAGTCCTTTTATCTGCCAACTTGGATGTGCGAAGAGGGGTGAAAGCGGTTTTATCTGTAACAGCATATTTTGAAGTAGTTTTCTTATTTACATAGTTGTACAATAATATACCAATGAATTGTTAATCAGTATTCTTTAAAGAAGAAGGTGTCCTAGTTTCCAAAAATTTCTGTATCTTGCAGTAGTCCTTTCAAAGTGTCTTTGTGGTGATTTATGATTGCAAAAGAGGAAGAAGTCTTCTCTTATACCTGTATGTGAATGCTTTGTGACACTAAATCAAGACATTTAAGATGTAGTAGATGCATTTTAATCATACTAAAGTTGCATCACCTGCGGCTTAGATTTTTACACTTTCAATACCGTTAATTTATTTGATCTTTCATATACTTTTTGTGAGAGTGTTAACTATGGGTTTAGTGAAAATTGCAACAGTTTTCTTTGCTTTTTATTTTAAAATCTGTTTGAAATGGAAATGATCTCTTTTTAGATAGCTGCTAGAGAGGTAGTTGTGTCCCAGTGTTTATTCTTTCTCTTACATTATAGCATATCTTATGTTCTTATGCTGTTTTTGGTCAGACCAAGGGCCCATCAAGCCCAGTATCCTGTCTCCAACAGTGGTCAATTCAAGTTGCAAGTACCAAACATTAAATAGATCCCATGCTACTAATATCAGCAACAAGTAATGGCTTATTATATTAGTTTATGGACTTCTCCTCCAGGAACTTATCTAAACTTTTTTTAAACCCAGCTACACTAGCTGCCTTAACCAAATCCTCTGACAACGAATTCCAGAGCTTAATTGTGCATTGAGTGTGAAAGAAATTTCTTTGATTTATTTAAAATATGCTATTGCCAACTTCATGGAGTGCCCCCCCCCCCCCCCCCGTCGTATTATCCGAAAAAGTAAATAACTGTTTCACATATACCTGTTCAAGTCCTTTCATGATTTTGTAGATCTCTGTCATATCCCTCTCTCAGCCGTCTCCAAGCTGAACAGCCCTAACCTCTTTAGTCTTTCCTCATAGGGGAGCCATTCCATGCCCATTATTATTTTGGTCACTCTTCTCTGTACTTTCTCCAGTGCAGCTATATCCTTTTTGAGATGCAATGACCAGAACTGCACACAGTATTCAAAGTGTGGTCTAACCATGGAGTGATACAGGGGCATTATGACATCCTCCTTTTTACTTGCCATTCCCTTCCTAATAATTCTTGCACATCGCCTGTGTGCCATTCAGTACCATGTTTAGTGTTCTTAAAGTTGAAACCATGAAAAGATTGCTTAAAGCTTCCTAATATAATTGTAGATATGTGTGAGAGCTAAACTTAAATAGTGGTTTAAAATGACTTTTATACTTATCGCCCACTACCGATTATCCCTGTCCCTCTCTATGAACATAGAATACTTAAATAGACAAGGTCCTAGTGTTTGCTCACTATATATTGCACTATACTATAACAATTTTTTATGATTATCATTTCTTTATTTGTATTCTTTTCTTCATTATTACAAATTTCTTTAATCCTTAATACTATATAATAACCTCATTTCACCACAATACCTAAAAAACCCCCCCACATACTCGTTCATCCAGATCATTCCCCATTCATACTCCCTCTAACCCCTTAAAAATTCACAAAATCCTTAATATCACAAATTCAGAGAACCATTCTTATCCTATTTATCACCACTTTCAATACACAGTCGTGAACTATTGAGAACTATATTGTTTTTATCACTGTAAGTAAATACATTTCTTAAATTGATATTTGCAAATATCACCAAACATGCACTTTTCTTACATTCTCAAACCACAATAGAGATTTTATTTCTTCTTTTGTAGAATTTATATGAAATCCAAATTCTTTTACTCTTCTTCACAATTTAATGTCCCAGCAGTAAGTTCACTTTTCATTTGTCCGTGTACACAAAGGATTTATCTTTTTTTTTTTTTTAGTATCAAATGGAGTCCATTTTCCTTTTTAGCTTCTTTCAACCCCAATCTTCTTCACCAGTGGACAACTCTATTAAAACATACCCGACGCCATGGCGTTCCTTGCCACCTGCAGCAGGGGGTCAATTCACAATGATGCTCTCAACGTCACCAATGAACACCAATTCCAAAGCGTCTCTCAGCAGCCCTTATAACTGTTTCTCCGCAGCAGTTATGATTGAATTTCACAAATGGTAAATCCAGCCGCCGTTAGCAGAGAGCCTTTGAAATGCAGAGAGCAGAAATGAAGTTAATTTGGGATTTACCCATTTGTGAATTTAAATCATAACTGCTGCGGAGAAACAGTTATAAGGGCTGCTGAGAGACGCTTTGAAATTGGTGTTCATTGGTGACATTGAGAGCATCATTATGAGTTGACCCCTGCTGCGGGTGGCAAGGAGCCGCCGAAACGCCATGGCATCGGGTATGTTTTAATAGGGTTGTCCATTGGTGAAGAAGATTGGGGTTGAAAGAAGCTAAGAAGGAAAATGGACTCCATTTGATACTAAAAAAAAAAGATAAATCCTTTGTATACACAGACAAATGAACAGTGAACTTGCTGGGACATTAAATTGTGAAGAAGAGTAAAAGAATTTGGATTTCATATAAATTCTAAAAAAGAAGAAATATAATCTCTATTGTGGTTTGAGAATGTAAGAAAAGTGCACGATTGGTGATATTTGCAAATATCAATTTAAGAAATGTATTTACTTACATTGATAAAAACAATATAGTTCTCAATAGTTCACGACTGTGTATTGAAAGTGGTGATAGATAAATAGGATAAGAATGGTTCTCTGAATTTGTGATATTAAGGATTGTGTGAATTTTTAAGGGGTTAGAGGGCTTATGAATGTGGAATGATCTGGATGAACGAGTGTGTGGTTTTTTTTTAGGTATTGTGGTGGAATGAGGTTATATAGTATTAAAGAAATTTGTAATAATGAAGAAAATAATACAAATAAAAAAAATATCAAACCAATGTGATACACTTTGAGTGTCTATATAAACATCTTTAAACAAATAAAAAATTGTTGTGGTATAGTGAGCAAACACTAGGACCTTGTCTATTTAAGTATTCTATATTTTAAAATGACTTTTGCCAGTGACCATTGAGAGTGATAGTTGTAATATCAAATTAGTAGTAATTCAAAATTGAATTCTATTTCTTCTATTTTTGCATGGCATTATATATAAAACTTGATACTGTTCTTTTATGTAGGTTATGTTGCTTCCGGAGCAGTAGTTTGAGGAAGCTTGGCATGGGATGGCAGGACGGCCTCATTCTTATGACAGTAACTCCAGTGATCCAGAGAACTGGGATTGGAAATTGCATAATAGACCTCGTAAACTTTATAAACATTCAAGGTATGTATATGCTTTAGAACTAAAAGACATATTAGGCTCGTCTTTAGATTAAAGATAGAAATTATTAATAACTGGATTTCTGAATTTAAGCAGGATTAGAAAGTGCTAGACAATCTTTTCATAAAGCTGTTTTCCTAGCATGAAGACAGATGGACTCAGGACCAGTGGGTTTATGCTCCCCCACCAGCAGATGGGGTATTCATAAGGACTGTGCATAAAATAGATTTGCATACCTGAATCTCCAGTGTATACAAATGCATCATGTATTTTCATTGTACCATCCTGAAAACCAGTTTGATTAGGTGTGCCTTCAGCACTGGATTAAGAACTAGTGCATTAAGAGAATCTATAAATGTTCACCCATGCCACTGATTATTCTCATTAAACACAAATAACGGGTAATATGGCAATTCTAGTGTTGTTGCTTAGTTGAATGCAATAGTTCTTTGATATAAGGAGAGGCGAGCAAGAATTAGTTTCAGTAGTGACACATTTAATGTGCTTGTAGACAGCATGTGTTATGCTCCTGGCTGGAATTTTTATATCTTGTTTGGACCAGTCAACTGGAAACTGTCTAAATAATGTAAGAATATAGTATTCCTAATACCAAAATATCCTAATTACATTTTATTGTGATACCATTTTTTAGAGGTCTTAATATATGTATAAATCAGTGAGAATATGTTCAGATTTCATACTGTTTTGAAAATATAAACCTACTCTAAATCAAAGTTAAGTCATGTTTGTTTGTTTGTTTGTTTTTTTCCTGTGTTTAAATCACATGGGGTAAAAGCTTTGAATTTGGTGTGTATTGTTACTCTGTGTGTAAAATTCAGGGTCTGATTTACTAAGTTCTTTTTTTTTTCCCATAGACAGAATGGGGAACAAGCCTTAGTAAATCAAGCTCTTACAGGCTAATGTACTAACTTGCAGTATTTTCCAAGAAGCTCATGTGGTCAGCGAGCCGGCACTATTTTGAAACTTGGGGGGCAGGAGCAAGTGGGGATTACTCCTGCATCTAGAAGACCCCTGCTGCTATGGGGTAAGCAGAATGTAGAGGGGGGGGGGGGGGGGGCGCGGTAGTGATGGTTGAATTTTGATGCATTCCTTAGGGCTAACTTTTTTGGGTATCTTTACTGCATGCAAAAGTTGCAACACTTATGTCCACAAGGGGATCAGGGGTCGTGGTGGGATTGTCTTATAGGGCCAGGTATTAAAGTGGGAAGGAAAATGGGCTGTATGGCCCCTTTTAAATCTGTGTGGCAGTTCAGGTAGATCACTGCTTGACCAGGCCAGCCTGAAAAATAACAACCTCATTTGAAGTGTGATTTTTTTTTGCAAAAACAGGTCTGTGAAGTCTTTATTGTATATCCATTTTCACAAAATTATCCAGTAATGAGCTGCTTTGCATGATTTTACATCACAACAGCAAACTGGGGAATCTAAAACTTTGGCATGTGGTAGACCTATATGCAAAAGTTTACTACAGTGTGCAGTTTTGCAAAATTTTTTATAAAAAGGGTTATTGTACAAAACATATTTTAGTGTTTTTATGTATTCTTAGGCATGTGCTATTTTTTTGCATGTAAACCTCATTTGTGAAAATATTGGTACATCAGCCTCATAGTGTTTTATTGCCTCCTCTACTCTTCCCTTTTTATTATTTACTTATAGCAGCTATAATTTTTGAAAAAGAAATATATAAAAATGTGTATTAAATTATGCTTTGGCTGCAAGAGTTGGAGTGCCAATAATCTTTTACTTTTGGGCACCACAATTCTATTTTTCAATAATGCCTAACAAAAATCTAGTGTAAAATTGTCATTCTTTGCGAAATGGTGATTTTCTAAGGGATTATTTCACAAACTTATTTTTCTATGCCTTGAACTCACTTTCCAGGCATTCTCTGTTTAGATACATCTTCAGCTGTGCTCCAAGCCACTAGTTACTGTAGTAGAGAGTTGATGTGTGGTGCTTACAAGCCCCCATCATATTGAACTCCAACATAATAACCTATTGTTTTTCATTTCTATCACTGACAGAAGTGTAGAGGAGTCTATTTCATATTTACTTTTCTTTTACAAGAGATACCAGTACCTTTATCTCAAATCTTTTTAAATTCTACTGCATATATGCATTGTACTTGCAGTGGAAAATGTCTATTGCCAATTTTTTTATATTGAAAGTTTTGTTTTTTTTATTGGATATCAACATAAAAGCAATACAGTGGTGAACAGTCATCCAAACATTTTTTCCCAATATAACCCCCAAACCCACCCTCCCCCTGTTCCATTTGAAATAAAAATTGAAAGTAAATTCCTTTAAACAAAATGCATATAAAATCAAACCAAATCATACAAACTCAAAACAAAATAAATTGTATATACATATATTAGAAGTAAGACTGCTCTGATACAATGACACATCAAATAGTTCTCTCCCTTTATTTTTTGTTTTAATTGCAGTCCCCTCCCCTTTCCCAAGTATTTTGTTCCTTCCGTTCGATGTAAACCGATATGATGTAACCACTAATATCGGTATAAAAAAGTTTCTAAATAAATAGAAGGGCATTCAGAAAAAACTCACCCAACTTGCCTATAGAAAGCACTAAGATAAGACTCAGGTTGATTACCATCCATCCACTGGGAACGTCTCCATTGCACAAAGGGGTCCCAAATAGCCCCTAAAGGACTTTAAACGATTATGGCAAAAAGCCGTTATGTGGGATAAACAGTAAGTATATAAACAACATATTATCCTTTGAATAGAGGGAGTATCTGTATGTTTCCATAACAGGCCAATCTCACTCAGAGTTGCTATAAATATCTGTTGGCAAAGATGATGTTGTATATTGCCATTTAAATAGTGATGTCATAAAAAAAATAACTACTTAGATATTGATAACTATATTAAGTTACCTATTTATAGATAATATAATTATTAGATCTTTATTGTCTCTATTTAGGTTGGGATGAAGGATACTTAATGTACAGTTAAAAAAAAAATCAATCATTTGATATGAATGATTAAGACAAACATCACTTGTTGAATATATCTTAAATAATTTTAAATACAGTTTATCCTTTGTGTGGTCTTTTTCAGACTTTTCAATGTATCTATCTACATTCTAGGTTTTGTAATGGAAAACATTTTTGTGCCTCATTAAGATTGATTGATCGATTTGACTAATCAGTGGGGTCTATTTATAAACTGTTGATGTTTATTATTTACTGCAGCTGATATTATTTTGCAGTAGGGCTGAATGACATGCACTACCACTACAAGGTGCTCCCCTTTGGCCTCTCGGCAGCCCTGAGAGTGTTCACAAAATGCCAAATATTCCATACTTGGGATGATTGATTGGTGACAGGTCCATCACAATTGGGAGGTCTAGAGTCCCTGTAAATCCATTCAGCTTATCCAATCCCTGGGTTTCCAGGTCAGCTTCACCCAGTCAAAACTGATTCTGAGAATTATTCATAGGAGCCTGGATAAGCTCACTTCAAGAAAAAAATGTTTCTCCATGTTGAAGGAACCACATTGATGATGGGCCTTGTAAGGGCTTTACTTCAGCAAGATTGGCCAAGAAGGGCTATGGCCGCATGGCAGCTGTAGTACATGTGGTGCTCTTGACTCATCTGTATATGTGGGACTTCCAGTAAGTCTCTGAAGCCAATGGGATAAGCTCTATCGACCATTATTTCATCAAATATCTGTGACCTCCAGTATGAGAGCAGCCCTTCAGTGGTGAAGGAAGGTGGAAATTCTACAGATACGTTTCTTGCTGTATGTCCCACCACATCAAAAGATTTTCTGCTGACACCTCCAACAAGGCATGGGGGCACACCCTGGTGTGACTTGGACACAAGGACTGTGGTCCCCCAGTAGAGAATCATCTGCAAGCCATTCACTAAGCTCTGAGGACTTTCTCTCAACTCCTCTCAGGAAAGAGAATCTTAATCCAGACTGACAATGAAGTGGAAATGTTCTACATAAATAAGCAGGGAGGTACAGACTCTTACATCCTTTTGCCAGGAGGCCATCCAAAACAATTTGGTCGTAGGCAGAGCATCACAATGTCCATTTCCAGGCCAGCTACCTTTAGGGAATCTAGAATACTTTGGCAGATTGTCAGAGTGTTGCTACTGCATGAGTGATCCTTGAGTCAAAAAATAGATTTGTTGCAAGGGAAAGCTGGTGATCCATCTATTCACCTCTGAGGCCAACAGGAAGGTGTGTGTGTGTGATCGTATATTCCACCTTTCAGCCACTTCAAAGCAGATTACATTCTGGTACTGTAGAAGTTTTCCTGTTTCCAGAGGCTCACGGGCTGTTTGTACCTGGGGCAATGGAGGGTGAAGTGACTTGCCCAAGTGACATAAGCAAATTTGCAGATGACACAAAATTGTTCAGAGTAGTTAAATCACAAGCAGATTGTGATAAATTGCAGGAAGACCTTGTGAGACTGGAAAATTGGGCATCCAAATGGCAGATGAAATTTAATGTGGATAAGTGCAAGGTGATGCATATAGGAAAAAATAACCCATGCTATAATTACACAATGTTGGGTTCCATATTAGGTGCTACAACCCAAGAAAGAGATCTAGGTGTCATAGTGGATAACACATTGAAATCGTCGGTGCAGTGTGCTGCGGCAGTCAAAAAAGCAAACAGAATGTTGGGAATTATTAGAAAAGGAATGGTGAATAAAACGGAAAATGTCATAATGCCTCTGTATTGCTCCATGGTGAGACCGCACCTTGAATACTGTGTACAATTCTGGTCGCCACATCTCAAAAAAGATATAATTGCGATGGAGAAGGTACAGAGAAGGGCTACCAAAATGATAAGGGGAATGGAACAACTCCCCTATGAGGAAAGACTAAAGAGGTTAGGACTTTTCAGCTTGGAGAAGAGACGGCTGAGGGGGGATATGATAGAGGTGTTTAAAATCATGAGAGGTCTAGAACGGGTAGATGTGAATCGGTTATTTACTCTTTCGGATAGTAGAAAGACTAGGGGGCACTCCATGAAGTTAGCATGGGGCACATTTAAAACTAATCGGAGAAAGTTCTTTTTTACTCAACGCACAATTAAACTCTGGAATTTGTTGCCAGAGAATGTGGTTAGTGCAGTTAGTATAGCTGTGTTTAAAAAAGGATTGGATAAGTTCTTGGAGGAGAAGTCCATTACCTGCTATTAAGTTCACTTAGAGAATAGCCACTGCCATTAGCAATGGTTACATGGAATAAACTTAGTTTTTGGGTACTTGCCAGGTTCTTATGGCCTGGATTGGCCACTGTTGGAAACAGGATGCTGGGCTTGATGGACCCTTGGTCTGACCCAGTATGGCATTTTCTTATGTTCTTATAAGGAGTGGCAGTGGGACTTGAACCCTGGTTCACCTCCTGCTGCTCTAACTACCAGGCTACTCCACTCATTTGAAGTTCTGCTTTATGCATCTAAGCAGCTACACATCTGCTCCTGACACTTCTCTACTAAGCTTGAACATCGATCTACTCTGTGTACTCACTGATTCCCCTTATGGCCAGGATTGTCCAGTAGATCCTTTGGGGCAAGGTGAGGATACTCCTTAGCCTGTCCTTGACATATATGGTATCCATATCTCATCTATCTGTCATTTCAGTCTCTAGTTCAACTGGAGATATCTTAGACATTCATCTCTCAGGAGGATGTCAGACTCTGCCATCTAGATTTGCATTGCCGGCCCTTATGGCATGGATGTTTAGTGCAGTGGTCTTCTCCTTACATCTTCCAAAGGAGGTGGATATACTCATTTTGGCTAGAAATCCTTCGACCACAAGTTCCTATAACTTTAAATTGAAAGATTCTCAAATTGGTGTAGGACCGGCAATTTGGATCCTTTTTCCTGTGGCCCAAGGGACTGACTTCAGTATGTATTCCTCTTGTCCTCAGACTTCTGTCCCTCTTCAGTCAAAGTTCATCTTGCTATTATTGCGGTGTATGCCCGGTAGGTGGGAAGATTTTCAATCTCTCTCCATCCTTTGGTATCCAGTTTCATGAAAGGACTGTAGCATTCCAAACTCCTAGTCAGTAAACCTTCTGTGCCTTGGTACCTCTGTGTAGTTCCAGCTCACCTTAATCTACAGGTTTATTTATACCTTAATATTCTAAAAGATTGTTAAATCAAGTAAACTTTCCCCCTGTAAGCCATGTCTATATGGCCAGTGATTTTTATTTTTAATAATGGCGTCTTTCATTTTGCGTGGCACAGACGTTAGTCTCTCCAGTCTACTGGATCAGCGCAGAGCCCTTTTTAAAAATCAACATCACATTGGCCACCTTCCAGTCTTCAGGAATCATGGCTGTTTTAAATGAAAAGGTTACAGGTTAGCAATTTCATGTTTTAGCCATTTTGGAACTCTGGGGTGGATGTCATCTAGTCCTGGTGATTTGTCAGTCTGATCTATTACACCCTCCATTGTCACAGGTATTTTGTTTTAGTTGCTCAGAATCTCCACTATTAAAGAAGTTTCAGGTGCAGGAAGGTTCCCAACATCCTCCTCCGTAAAGGCAGAGGCAAAGAATTCAGTTTTTCTACTATTTCCTCATCCTCTCTGAGCCCTCTCTTGCCCTTCAGTCATCTAGTGGCCCATCTGACTCCCTCACAAATATTTTGCTCTGAATATACTTGGAAAAGATTAAAAAAAAAAAAGGTTTTTTTTTGCCTTGCTGGCAAGTTTTTCTCAGTCTGTCTTGACCTATCTAAATACTGTTTTCCATCTAACTTGCCTGCCCTTATGCTCTTGCCTATTCAGATATTGTCCTCGTTTCCACCACTTCCATTAGGAGGCTGTTCCATGCTGCTGGTTAGACAGAGAAGTATAGTGAGTTGCTGGAGTGCAAAATATGTAGAACAGGAAACAGAGATAGCTAGAAACTGGTTTGTGAGGGACTTATTTTTAACCGATATTCTATTTCCCATAACTTAGAAAAAACCCTTAAGAATATAAGAAATTGCCATGCTGGGTCAGACCAAAGGTCCATCAAGCCCAGCATCCTGTTTCCAACAGAGGCCAAACCAGGCCACAAGAACCTGGCAATTACCCAAACACTAAGAAGATCCCATGCTACTTCAAGCCAGCAGATATGTTTGCCAATAGGAAGCACTTCCTATTGGCAAACAGGACCTCCTTTATGAAGCTCCGGTTGTAATTATGTATTTTTTCCTGTTTCAGTTACAGCCATTTTTTGGGCTCCATTAGGACGGTATATCTTATTTCATACAGTAAATCAGCATGCTAGAAAGCAAGATGCCTGTAGTTTGATTAAAAAGGCCTTTGTTAAACACTGTCAAAGGAGATAAATTCTGACTTCTGGAAATGTGTTTATGAAGTTTCTTCTCATATTTTGTTGTAACTTATATGCTAAAAACAACAGTTCTCAAAGAGCTGTAGCTGGTTCACATCTTCATGGCTTTTTTTTTTTTTTGATTCAGCAATTTCCTCCTCCTTTATACTTCTGGACTGGGATCTGGCACCACGAGCCTTCATTCTTCAATGTTGTGTTAATAGATATGCAAACGCATGCTTTTCTTTTTTTTAAATCATATATCTTACAAAAAGATATACACACGGACATTTTAGAATAGGTGAAAATTGTTGCAGCTTCATATAACAAACAACCACATGATGGCACCATAGTATATAAAATAGAAGTGCACTGCTCGTAGTCGTAATTCATTATAGTTGGACAAATTGTCTGTTTTCAAAATTTAAATAAGAAAAGCAGTTGAGTAATTAAAGAAAAATCAGCTTTTCTTATTTACATAAGTGAACGCAAAACATTCAGAGGTCCCAGAAATGGGAAATAATGACCCAGTTAGGGAACATCAGTGCCATACTGGATCAGACAGAGTTCCATCAAGCCCACTATCCTGTTTCCAACAGTGGCAAATCCAGGTCACAGGTAATTGGCAAGATCCCAAATAGTAAATAGATTCCATGCTACTATCCACAGTGATAAATAGTGAATTTTTCCTAAGTTTTTTTAATTCTTTATTTATTGAATTTTTCAATATTAAGATACATTTCACAGTCAGAGTAATAAACAAAACGTAACATAATACTTCCTTCAAAGTTTAGATGTATATCTGTGAATTTTTATCTAAAATATACATGGTCATAAGAAAAAGAGAATATGATATGGCTTACTTAACTTCAGAAGCAGTTATTCTAGGAAACTTACAATAAAGATTTATCAATCTCACCATAGTATATACTAATTCCCAGCTCATTAGAGTTTTTAGGGTTGGGCATTCAGGTACGATCTTAACTGGATAGGTTGATTAAAGATAAATTTTTCCCCTTGATTTATAATAATACAGGAACATGGAAATCTTAAAATAAATTTAATCCCTTTTTGTTGAGCTTGCTCTCTCATTGTTAAAAATTCTTTCCTCCTAGTTTGTGACTCTCGTGATATATCAGGAAACATCTTTATACACTGACCATAAAATTTGGCTTTCTGGCTTCTGAAATATATCCTAAGTAACAAGTATCTTTCAGAAATAAAAGAAAATTGCACAATGAGAGTAGCTCTAGTCTTTATATCCATCTCAAAAGACTTTTCCAATAGATCGGATAAATCCAGATCTACTTGATTGTCCTGTTTTAGATCATCTAGTGCCTGTTTTTGAGGTATATAATAGATCCTTGCAATTGCAGGTATTGCTTCATTTGTATATTTTAACACATTAACAAGATAACTTTTAAATTAATCTGTTGCAGACATTAAATGAGTTTTGGGAAAATTAAGCAACCTTAACTTTTTCTCCCTCATTTGATTTTCTATAATTTCCAATTTGTCAGTATGTATTTTCTCAGACTTAATTAAGTTTCCTTGTATTTTATCTCTTTCCTTCACTTTAGTTTCTACAGAGTGTACAGAACCTTCTATTTTATCTGTCTTCATCTGATGGGTTACATGCTTGTTCAAAACTTCCTGCAATGTTTTTGCCATACTATTAATAGATTTTTGCATTGATAATAGTAAAGTTCCTATTTCTTCAAGGGTAAAATTCCTCGGGGTGATTACGGTTATTCCAGACACTGATCCTCCTTGAATGACTCCATCTCCTCCCTCTAATGGGGCCTGGGCGGGTACAGGCTGTTGTAAAAACTACCATTTTGATCCCTAGAGTCCATTACTGGACTCTCCGAGGAGCAGGTTAAAGTACCTGCTCCTCTCTGGTCTCGCAGTGGAGTATAGTTTAGGTTGAGTCTTGGATCCTCCAAGGAATCAATCCTTACTCTGATCCCACTTGGTGGCTCCGGTGTTACTGGTGCTCCCGGGGTCAAAGATGTTTCTTGGGTCTGGAGGGAAATCCCCTGCTCCTGGTCATATCCCTCAGCGACCACCCCTCCTGGGATTTCTATGGGAGTTTTCACAAAGCAATCCTCTATTTTGGGTTGATTACCAATTACAGGTGTAGAGGATAAATCCCTTAGCTTTGCCTTTCTCTTTGTATGCGGCATTACAAAGAGGAGGCTCAGCCAGAGTAGATTTTATTTACCCAAAGTAAGGAAGACTGAAGAAAAGAAAAAAAAATCTCACCTAGGATCCTTTGCCTTAGTCCAAATATGAAGTCAGTTCCATACCATAAACTCCTGGCTGCAGAATCGATTAACCAAAAATTTCCTGCCGAAGCCGAGCAAAGCCGTGCACCCCTTAGGCATGCTCGGCTTTGGCAGTGCTCCGGCGGCTGCGATGCGCCGATAGGACGCTGTTCTTGTAGGCGTCCTAGTCAGCTCCTCCCCCGACATCCGGGTCACGCTAGGCAGGCAGGATCAGGTGAGAAGGAAATTCGCTGGCAGGCTATGCAAAGGCAAAGAATCAAAGCTGCAGCAGCTGGGAGCTGTGTGAATGCCGTCAGCTCCTCCCCCGACGTCCGGGTCACGCTAGGCAGGCAGGATCAGGTGAGAAGGAAATTCGCTGGCAGGCTATACAAAGGCAAAGAATCAAAGCTGCAGCAGCTGGGAGCTGTGTGAACGCTGTTCTTGTAGGCGTCCTAGTCAGCTCCTCCCCCGACGTCCGGGTCACGCTAGGCAGGCAGGATCAGGTGAGAAGGAAATTCGCTGGCAGGCTGTGCAAAGGCAAAGAATCAAAGCTGCAGCCAAATTTTTCCTAAGTTTAATAACAGTTTATGGACTTCTCTGGGAATTTGTCCAAACCTTTTGTAAACCCAGCTACACTAACTGTCTTAACCACATCCTTCAGAAATAAATTCCAGAACTTAATTGTGTATTAAGTAAAAACAATTTTCCCCAGTTTGTTTTGAATGTGCTACTTACTAACTTCATGGCATGTCTCTTAGTCTTTGTATTTTTTTTTTTTTTTTTTTTGAAAGAGTAAATAACCGATTTGCATTTACCCATTTTATTCCATTCAGGATTTTGTAGACCTCTATCATATCCCCCATTAGCCATTCTCCAAATTGAACAGCCTTAACCTCTTTAGGCTTTTCTCATAAGGCAGTCATTCCATCCCCCTTTATTTTGGTCTCCCTTCTCTCTCCCTTTATTATTTTGGTCTCCCTTTTGCCACTGCAACTATCTTTATTCAGATGTAATGACCAGAACAGCTCCAGCTGCGGCCTCATCATGGAGCAATACAGAGGCATTATGATATTCTCTGTTTTATTTTCCATTCTTTACCTAAAAATTCCTAACATTTTGTTTGCTTTTTTGACTGCCATTTGACTGCCATTGCACATTGAGCCCAGAATTTCAAAGTATTGTTCACAATGATGCCCATATCCTTTTCCTGTGAGGTAGCTCCTAATATGGAATCTGTAACTAGTTAAATTTTCCCTGTTCTCTGTAAGACATTATTCTACATTCTGTCAATTTTATTGTTACAATGTAAACCGAATTGATTAGTAACTTTGTTGCTAGAACTTCGGTATATAAAACTGTTAAATAAATAACTACTATGTGCGTTACTTTTTCCCATATACATCACTTTGCACTTCTACATATTTCATATGCCATTTGAATGCCCAGTTTTCCAGTCTCACAAGGTCCTCTTGCAGTTTTTCACAATGCCCTTATTCTTTAACAAATTGGATTAATTTTGTGTCATCTGCAAATTTGATCACCTCACTCGTTCCCTTTCCAGATCGTTTATAAATATATTAAAGTACAGATCCCTGAGGCACTACCCTTCTCCACTGAGAAAACTGATCATTTAGTCCTGCTTTTTATTTTCTATCTTTTAATCAATTTGCAATATACAATAGGACATTTGCCTCCTATCCCATAACGTTTTAAATTCTCTCAGTAATCACTCATGGGGCACTTTGTCAAATACCTTCTGAAAATCCAAATACACTACATCCATGAGCTCACCATTATTAAACTTGTTCATTGTACCTGAAGACCTGATCATGGCTTTTAATGCTTTGTTTTAGAGTTTGTACATACAGTGGAATATATTGTTTTAATAGCAGAAATCTCTTCCTTTACATATTTGCTGAAGGAGGAAAAGGAATTCAGGAGGTTGCCCTCTTCCACCCTCCCTTCTTTATACACATTTTGAGGTGAATTTGTCACCACTAAGGTGAGGCTATGAAAATAATCTTCCCTGGAAGATTGATATATCTGGCATTCATATCTCGCAAACATTGAGGAGCTTGTCTTTTTCTCATGACCTCTGAAATTTATAATGTCAGTTTTATAGAGTCTCCATTGGCTGCTTAATTGTCCCTATCCTCAACCCTGCTTTGCTGGAGGGGGTGTGGGGAGGCGGGTTCCTACTTTCATGTATGGTGGGGTTGATGTAGAGCTTCCGGAAGTGGGTGGAACTAAAGATTATAGGCATATTGGGACACCATGTAGGTCTTAAGCCAGTAACATGCCTCCTTGGGTGCTGGGTCAATGTATCCTTAGGCTGGCAGTGTAAGTTGTGCGATCATCTTGTTCATGTGGCTAGATTCACTATAGCAACCTTCTAGAAATCGAAGCTGCCAACTCCCATTGGTACAAGCAGGTACGTGATATTGCGGTTGTTGAAAAGATGACTTTTTCCTGGGGAGCACTGTTGACATTAATCAAGATGGCAGCTTGATTTTGTTGTTCCTTCTCACCGCGCTGTGATTTCAGCCCCTATCACTTTCAGACCCAACCGGTTGCCTACAGTGGTGACCAGCAAGAACGTCAAGCCTGAGATGCAATATGCGATTTCCTCCAGTACTTAAATGATCTAAGACCGACCCACCCACGCTGGAGAAAGTTAGGCCACCACGAGACTCAGTGCTCGCAGAAATTCAGAGTTTGCGAGAACTCATGGAAGCCTACTTTTTTTTTGCAGCCCGGGAGATTATAACTGATGTTGATTGACTGGTCGGTCAGCCTACCTCTTGAAAACAGAGGTGAGTCAGTGCAAAGAGCAACTTGAATCTCTCAATAAAATCCTGGAGCAAATGTGTCACCAGGCCTCCGCTATTGCTGAAATAAAAACAGCGATTGAGGATCGTTCCAATTGCAATAGGAGAAGCAACATTCACATTTTGGGCATCAGAAGGATCGGCAGGCTGATATAAATTTCCTGGAGTCTTTTTACTTCCGAAACTCCTGCATATTCATTTTGCTAAGCCCTTCGAAATAGAGAGGGTGCATAGGGTACTGTCTCAGCCTCTAGTGAATGCAAAATATCCACGGCTTATTGTCGAAAAGAATCTGCGGTAATCCCAAGTCCTAGCTATCTTTGCAGCGGCAAAAACTAAAGCCCTATTGCTCCATGGTTTCAAGAAGGTACTTTTTGTTCCTGATCTGGTGAAAATGACGCAGCATTGGGGTGGATTTTTGGTGCTCGTCCACAGTTGAGGGATAACTGGGCTAAATATGGACTGCTTTATCCAACTCAAATTCGCATCCCTTACAATAAACACACTACCTTCTACGATGATCCTGGCTCCCTGGAAGAATACATCACCACGGTGAAAGAGAGCAACGTGATGACATGAATGCATCCTCTACCTCCAAGGACCTCCTTATATAATAATGTCTTCATCACCAGATTGGCATTGTGAGTCTCTGCATATATATTATAATCATTTTTTTTGGACCCTGTTACTGAAGTCAAGCTGGTGACTTTTCATTTCCTCCCTAGGTAATCAATGCAGTGCTCAATTTATTTTTTTTCTTTTGCTTTTGTGTCTCCTTTATCTTTGCCTGTATCACGCTGTGTAGTACTATGGTTTATAACGCACGATGTCCAAAGTGTAACTTTTCTATTTTCTTAGTATTTCAACTAAATTGATACTGTAGGGCTGGATGCCTGGGATGCTTATGTTGTTGACTCAATTTTTTATGTGCGCAGTGGGAGTTGGACATTAAGCGCTGCCAACTGTTTATTCATAGAACCTCTTTTTGTTCTTTCTATTGTAATCCCTCCGGTCTTTTGTTTTCCTAGACCTGTTTTTGGGTGTATGTGTCTGTCTGTTCTCTTCTGAGGGAATATTTCTGTTTTCTCTTTTCCTTGTGTCTTCCACTGGTCTGTTATTTCTTTGTCATAGCAATGTTTGATATACTCAGTCTGATTTATCAGTAAGATGCCTCATGCTATCTTATGAACCAGTACCCCTCCTATGGTTAATTCTTCTCCTGTAAAGATCCTTATCCTAAATTTTAAAGGACTTAACCACCCGATTAAAAGGAAAAAAGTGCTTGGATTACCTTAAAAAAAACAAAAACAAAAAACTCCAAGGCTGATATTTGTTTCAGGAAACACATTTGTCTGGGAGAGAAGCCTTAAAACATAAACCAAAATGGATAGGGGAGTGCTGCTATTCTGCTTCTCTTAAGAAGAAGAATGGGGTAGAAACCCTTTTTAGAAAGTCTCTTTATGCCAGAATATTGTCTCAGGAAGTGGATTTGGAAGGAAGGTGGGTGAAATCAGAAGTCCTTATTAACCAGGTGTGTCGTTTATTGTTAAACATTTTATGCCCCTAATGTTGACCATCCAGAATTTTTTTAAGGTGCTGGTGACTAAACTGATGCATGGTGGCAATAATTCTTTTGTCATGGGTGGGGATTTCAGTCAGCTATTGGACAGGCAATCCATTTTAAAACCAGTCAGAACCAAAACATTGAATGTCCTTAAAGATTGGCAAGTGGAACTAGGTCTCCTAGATCTCTGGTGTTAATCTTTCACTATTATACTTTCTTCTCCTCCCCTCACAAGACATACTCTCAGATTATTTTTTAATTTCGAAATCTCTGATGCCTGAAATCACAAGTGCAGAGATTTTGCCCATATTGATCTCTGACCATGCGGGCATCGCTCTGTATCTCTTACTGTTTCCTCCACAATGTACATCTCCTATATGGCGCTTCAATTCTGCTTTACTGGAGGACCCGTCTTTTCGAGCACAGCTGCGTACCTCTATTTTGGAATATTTTAATAACAATACGGATGTTCTTACTGCGTTTATAATCTAAGATGCATTCAAGGCAGCTGTTAGAGATACAACATATACATACAGGCTTCACAGACTGCCTGCTCCAACTTAAGTTGAAATACCAATATAATTCCCTGCTTAGCCAACAGGCTGGTCACCAAATTTTCCTCAAAAAAGCTAAATATTTTTCCGATAATAAATCAAGTAGACTCTTGGCACAGTACCTAGCTATAGAGAAAAATAGGACCGAAATCCATGCTATCAAATCAACCCAGAACCAGGTGCCTACCCATGATGATGAGATCAGGAAATAGTTTAAACAATACTACACCTCCCTTTACTCCTCAGAGGTTTCCAATGTGCGCTGCCAGCAGGAGTCTTTCCTTTCCTATTTGCATCATCCAAACCTGAGCATGGCTGACACAACTTTTTTTTTTTTTTTTTTTTTTGGATTTGTCAAAACAAATTAAGGAGATTGATGGGGCAATGAACTCCCTTCCCACTTGCAAGTCACCTGGTTATGGTGTGACAGTTGAGTTCTATAGAGCATTTTGGGATATACTGTCCCCTAGACTTTTGAAGCTATAGCTCCTTTTTTTTTTTCCTTTGGAAAGGCAGAGGGCAGCTTCTCTGAAGCCAATATTGTTTTATTGGAAAAGCTTGGCAGGGGACCCCTTTCTTGGTTCAAAAGTACAGACCATTTTCACTCCTAAATGTGAAGTAAAATCTATTCTAAAGTCCTAGCCACGCGCCTGAATTCAGTCCTTGGGGATTTGGTTTTCTAAACAGAAGGGATATCTTTGCCAGTGCACATTGTTCATAGAATCTGCCCATTCTTGCTATGTCGATAGATCAGGTAGAATGGGTGCCCATTCTTGCTATGTCGATAGATCAGGTAGAATGGGTATATGTTTAGCGTTTTAGACTGGTTTATAGTAATGCTGCCTCACGATTGATGGCAAAGAGCACCCCCTGAGAGTTTCAGACTTACAAGGGGCAAACACCAGGGTTGTCCATTTTCTCCCCTTCTTTTCAGTCTTTCTTTGGAACTCCTCATTCTGGCTTTATGTCAAAATGCAGATGTTCAGGTAATCACACATGGTCTGCACGTTATCTTCCCTTTCTAATCGCTTAACGTTGTCTTCAAATTTTTCTGTCTTTTTTTTTTTTTTTCCCCAGGTATAAGGTAGACTGGGACAAAATGGAATTAATGCTGTAGAACATTTATAGCACACCTCTGGTATTACCTGGATTTGAGTGCAAGTGGCCCCTAGATGGGTTTAAATACCTTGGTATGCACCCCCCCCCCCCCCCCATACTGACCCTTGATGGCTGAAATTAAGTCTTGCCTGTCACACCTTGTTGAGGACACTGCCAGCACATAGTCCCCCCCTTCACATCTCTTGGTGGGGAAGATTAGAATCCATTAAGATGGTCCTTGCTCCACAGATTAAATATATTTTGAGTATGGCACCGGAACCTCTTCCCCAAACCTTTTACAACTCCTTAGATAAGATGCTATCTGATTTTTCTGTGGGCTGGTAAATCCCCCCCCCTCCGAATTGCTATGTGGAAATTGAAACTGACTAAGGAATGTGGTGGGGTAGGATTCCCTGACTTTCACTATTACCAGAAGGCCTTATTGATTCACTATGGTATTAAATGCAAGATCTTGCAGTAATCAATGTACGTTTGTGTGACTTTGTAAATAAAATAATTTTCTTAGATGCATTGACTGGTGATTTATGTCCAGCCACACATTACTTACATTGGATTTTGTTCTATGTGTGTGTGTGTTTGATTAAATGGGTGGTCCCAGAAGAGAAACTCTCTATTTTATCTAATTGGTTACAATTGGAACGGGAGTTTAGCTTGTCTTTCTCATTACGATTACTCTCGGGCGGGGAATTCCCACAGTTGCAGCCACTCATAATGCTTTGCGCATTCTTGATTCCTTGGTAGAAAAGAAATGGAACTTGAGCCACTATGCTTGCCTTTGGGACAACCCTGCTCTTTAATTGATAACTTACTGCTTAATTGGCCCATTTTGGTGGAAATGTAGGATTTGGATGCTCGGACATACATTAGATGAGACTGGTATAGCCTCATTCTCTACTTTAGTGAGTAAGTACAATTTATCCTCCTCCCAGTTTTTCCCTTGGCTCCAGCTGACCCACTGTTTGCACCACTGTGAAATTTCAGTGACAAATTTGATTGAAACCCTAGGTCTCCTGATGTTGTGCTCAAACGTTTGTTGTGCCTCTCATGTATACAGAGAGCTTAGAGATTTTTCTTCCTCCTGAGACTCTTAACTGGCGTGAATACTGGTTGAGTATTATGAACATTTCTTTATCTGCTAGTTTCACCCAATCTTTATACTTCTTTACTCGCTGCACCACATGGACCCCATTGAAATTATATAAGGCCGGGCTAACCTCTAAATCGTGTTGGCATTGTTCCTCTCAAGATGGCACGTTGGAGCATATGTTGTTTGCTTGTAGCAAAATCTTTCCTTTTTGGTCTCAAGGTGGGATTGTGTTAGTAAAATCTTGTCTCTCCCTAATGATGTATCTTATTCGATCATTGTGCTCCATTTACAGTAATTTGTAGGTACTTTATCTAACTCATCAGGTAAACTTTTGGATATTCTTTTAGCAAAGCAGTAGTATCTGTTTTAAGGAATTGGAAGGATCCTCTCCCTTTAAATGTCCATTTTTGGTGGAATACGGTTTGATTTTCAGATATGAAATGTTTGCAATGAGTAAATTTCAGTACAAAGCTAAAATTAATGCTAATTGGAAACCTGTAACTTAGTTGTTAGTGCTTTAATGTTTCGACTAGCATATCTGTTGTATATATGGCAATGTAAACTTCCTTCTTTTGTATTTGTTTTTCTTTCTGTTTTTGTTTTATATGAAAATGCAATAAACAGTTTTGGAAAAAAAAAAAAGACTTCCCTTTGCAAGAAGTCGTATATGTAATGACAGAATTTGGGGGTCCTGTTGGAGCTTGGGCTCAACAAGATAAGTCTACCGGCTTAATTTTTGTGGGGAACAGAGATGACTTGTTCTTCACTTACCGCGTGACACACATGATCTGTATGAATATGCAACCTTTGGAATGTTGATTGCTGACATTACTATATATATATCTGTTAGTATCTATCCCTTGTTAAAATGGAGCCATTTGGTAAAATGGGTATTATCAATTTAAGCAAGTGTTTGTTTTTGGCTTCATTCTTTTTCTCCGTGTTGACCTCAGAGTCTGAGCATGCTCGATGTGCTGCTTCTACGCCTATTCCAAATTTGCATGATGTCATCCAGGATAGTAGTGTAAAACCAAAAACAGATGAGTGGAGGAGACATTAGAATAAAAATGGTAATTATATTATGTGCCTTATGGTAATACATAGCAGAGGCCATCCACAAGCCCTTCAGAAACCCTATGTATGCCAGCACTTCCCAGGGTTGTGCTCACTCTGGCCAGCTTTTTTTTTTTTTAAAGCAGATATTTTTATGCACTCATATTGGCAAATATTTGACTGTAAATTCTTCAAGATCCTGAATTTGGATGGATTGAGTACAATAGAAACAAACAGATTGGGCCTATTTACTCTCCTTTTGCTAGAATAGCTTGTATTTTGTGGTGCTCACAGTGACGTGACTTCCAGTGTGTAGATACTCTTAGCTTCTCAACGAACAACCATGTAAAAGCTTTTTTATTTTATGATACTTTAACATTGTGTACACTTTTTTTTTTATAGGTACTTAGCAAACCTTTGATTATTGTTGGTGGTTTGACTTCTTGTTTTTGAGTAGAAATCCATCTTTATAGTATTACAATATTTATAATGCATGATATTTATATACCAACTTTCTTCTAACTAAATTAATCTAATATTTCATTCATATACTGCTAGGGTGAATGCCTTTCTGAATCCAAAACTATTACAGATCTCACAAAAGGGATAGGTAGAACAGTTTCACCAAATTACTTAATAGATATTTAAACCGTGTGTAAGGAGATGAAGTAACTTGCTCAGGAATCCGTGGCTGATGCAGATACATGTTCCAGGATTTCTCCTAGTTTGTAGGAAGTGGGCTGTTTTTGCTTTATCAGACTTCCTATCTGTTGGCAATGGTGTAACTCATTTACAGGGTCATTTTTCAAAATGCGATGGGCTGTCGGTCATGGTTTATTAAATCTTACAGTTAGCATCATTGGTGTTGACTACAAAAGAGTAGGTAACACATGAAATGCTTCCCTGGTGAGTTTTAGCTGTCTTTTTACAGTCCTGGGCTGATTTTTCTTAATGCAGCAACCCTACAGAAATGGTTTGACTGGTTAATATTCACTAAACACAATTGTATAGCCACAAACAACTTACTTTTGTAGGCCCCTTACTCTAAGGGTCTGAACATAACAGACTCTAATGTGGTATAGGGTCACCTTGCTTTAATTTTTATTTTAAACACCTCTCATATATTTTTATGAATTTTTTCACTTTTAATAAGATCGATGTCCTCACTTTACTGGTAGACTCCCAGCTCTTTATATATTATCGGCTCTCAAGTTACTCAAAACACTCAGATGGCTCAAATTGCTCCAATGCAAATCTATGTGAACAAAAGTATGAATACTCATCCATTGAGTGTCCCAATCCCGACACGATCGCATTTCGGACAAAGTCGTGCCTTAGGGGATAAGTTCCGTTTTTACATAGCAACCGATGAAGTCCGACCATTTCAACCCAGCAGCCGACATCTATGGCTTCTATTTTCTTTTTTCAATCTTCAACCATTTCTGTAGGGTTGTTGCATACATATTGAGGTGACTGGAATACACTGTTGTGTTTTGGGGTATTGTTTTCTGATTTTTCTTAATACATTGACATACCAGGGCTCTATGATGCTGGATTAAAATTTAAGCCTGCCCAAATCTCTGCATGCATCCATTGGTCTGTGAATATGGTTAAACCATTTTTAATCCTGTGATGCTGTATTTGTTTGAAAACTAAAGAAGGCGGAATATAGATTAGATTTCAGCAAGCAATCTGAAAAGGTTTCTCACCAGTGATGATGTAGCTTTTATTAGTGCACAGCATGTTAGCAGGTGACACATGATGGAACACAAGGCTCTTTGGGGGGGGGGGCTGGCAGTTTCCTCCTGCCCCTGTGGGCTTCCAGCTCAGTCTGAACTAGGTCAGGGATCCAGTGCCATAATCATCATTTCAAGCTTCCTGTGGACTCTGCCTCCCCACTAGTTTGTATCTTCAGTTGCTTGTAGCCCAGTTATCTCAGCCAGCAGATTTAGAAAATTTGTCAGAAAAAGTGGTGGCTTTTTTTTGTCCTTTACTCTTTGATTCTATGTGTGTCACAGATGTGTATTAAGTACAGTACAGCTTAATCTGAGGCTTCATATCATGGAGAAGCATGTATTTAAAAGGAAGAACAAGTAAGGAGACTGTATAATAGGCTTAACATGAAAGATAAAGTTACAGATGTGATCAGTTTAAAAATACAATTGCACTCAGACTGCTACAAAGATTTTGAGACAGTCTGGGACAAATTTTGTCTCATCTGAGATTGTATATAAATGGAATAATCCCACTTTTATAGAGATTGCGAAAGATGTTTGCCTAGCCACCTGGCAGCAAGATAAGCTTGACATTCTGGCAAATTTTAGTGTTGAATACAGAGGCATGTATTAAAATGAGTCTTCCTTGTGATGGAAGAAGGTAGCTGTCAACTTTTGAAATGTTGTATTGCAGTCTGCTAAAAACTGACAAGCTCATTGGCCTGGAAATAGCTTCAGAAGATGGTATTTGGCAGTATACCCACGAGCTCTCCCCACACCCAGCTTCCTGGCTGTTTGCCTTGTCTGTCATTTGTATTATCCAATAGCCGTTTGCAGGCAGTGAAAAAGCTGTAGCTGTGCTAACAAACAGGAGGCTGTGAGGTTGGAGACGTCAGCACCGCACTACGCACATTAGAGTAAATGACTGTGAAACGATCATTTGTATTAATCTCTGGAACTGGAAGGTTGTGTTGCCTGAGCACGAAATGCCCTGACTAGCTACAATGGAATTATTATCCTCAGGAGAGAGAGAAAAGAGATCGTACAGCAGATTAATGGTGCAGTGGAATACTGAAAAGATGATGGCAATATTAGATATGCTGAACTTGGCAAGTAATGCCCAAGGATGCTGAACTGGCTTTGAAAGCTGCATTATTTGCAGGAGCACAGTTCCTTTGTACTCTAATTCCAAAGATATTGCCATGCCTTTGTGTTTCTGCCCTGTCGCTGACAAGGAGGAGGTGAGTATTGATTAAGGACTTTTACTAACACAAAGCAGTACATTAGAGTAGAATACATGGGGTTGGTACTCTCCCTTTTTTTGGCTTGCTGGCTTAAATTTCTGGTGAAAAATTTAAATTCTTTAAACTATTTGCTATCCAATATTGAATGAATAATTGTCCTTGGGTTGACTGGCGTTTTATAGATTGGGTGCAGGGGTAGCGGATGGCAGTAGGGTTAAAATGTTTCATAAATTGTTTTTTTGACTGTATCTATCTGTGAATAGTACTTTTCTGCAAGCACAAATATTGCAGTTACTAATGAAAGTGTGGATTTTTGAGAGCATGGGAAAAAATCTCAACTGAATAACTTTTTTTCTAACTTGGGTAACTTCTATCTTTTATGTAAATCAATGATTTTCTCATGAATTTTTAGTAAATCAAGGAATTAAACTAAAGCACTATTTTCAGTCTTTCTAAAGACTGGAGCTTTGTGCTGATCATAAATACAGAACAAGAAAAATTGTATAAATTCAGATGACTATAGTTAGGTATAATGAACCAGCAAATGAATGAACAAGAGTGCTTACTGCTGATACCGCTTGAGACCCATCGTGTGGCGAGAGGCGGTGGATTAAAACTTTAAAGCATTACAGAGATGATCTGATGCCAAGTTCATGATTGGCACATTTAAATAAGAGAGACATTTTGGACATTTGGAATTTTATTATATTTATACACCTTCTCCTTGGATGTAAAGACATAAATACAAGCCATTCTTGGCAGGTTTCTCTTGAATATTCATTGCAAATGTCAGGAAAACCTGATCCCCTTTTTTGACTGCAGATGAATGTATGCATGTTTAAGATATTTAACTTGGAAATCTATACTTTGAAAGCCACAAACCTGTATATTGACTGTTAATGTTCTATTAATTTCCTGCTTGAGTATTTTTATGTGTTAGAAATATTATAAGTAATGTCTTCTTTTGTTAAACACAAAATCAGCATTTTCAGGTTGGAAATATAAAAAAAAAAAAAAAAGTGTTGATGCTATCTTGTATTCTCAAAACCCTATTGGTGCCAGAAAATGGGTTTTGTTAATGCTAAGAACTCTTGTCCTTAGTGATCAGCAGTCAGAGCATTGCTAGTATTATTCGGGCCAATTGGCCGCCTCATTCTAGTTTCTGCTTTCAGCTATGGAATGTTGCTTTAGCATCTTTCCCTGTTCATTATATTTTTAACACTTCCAGTGACTAAATTTATGCTAATTTGATGCTAATCAAGTCATCACTTAGCACCTTCAGAAGATTTCTACAGTTCTATAACACTTTCTCAAGTTTATATATGCTTCCTTCTTTCAGCCTTGCAGACACATCTGAAGATGGGATCTATATAATATCAAATGCTTATCTATTACAGTATCTTTGGATTATTATTTTGTTGTCCAATAAACTATTACAGCCTACAAAGAATGTTGTTAAATGATAATGTAATTGTGTTTGTTTTTTGTTTATAGTACTCCATCTCGTTGTAGCAAAGGAGGAACAGGCCACACCAAAATGAGTCTTCATGGTGCTAGTGGTGGTCATGAGCGTTCAAGAGACAGGCGCCGATCAAGTGACAGGTCCCGTGATTCATCCCATGAAAGGACAGAGAGCCAGCTAACGCCATGTATCAGGAATGTTACTTCACCAACAAGACAGCATCATAGTGGTATGTTGGGTTAGAACTTTCAAATATATTTGTTGGCCAAGAAAAAATTGTCTACCTTGGAACTTTGTAATTCCTATTTGGGTCTGATGAAAAAAATAGAATATACAAATATTCTTTCTGTTTTTTTTCTTTTACATGTAATGTGTATGATTGAATATGTACGTTATTTTCCTACCTACAAAATGCATTTCTTTTCCTAGGTTCTGTTTGTATACTTTTTCCTATATTGCCAACATATAGAGGTCAATAATATTGAGTCATTATCATAACAAAAAGTGAAACCAGTATTTTTGAGGTTCTGATTCAGGAAATAAATGTAAGGTATATCCCAAGCTCTTGCGTACTTGCTATTAAAAAAAAAAAAAAATCTGTATTATGCAAGGAACATCTAAAAAAAAATCAAGCTAGCCTTGTACAGTTATAGGTAGATATCTTAGAGCAAACTTCTTGGTTCTTCCTTTCATTATTCAGATCATAGATGATTATTTGTCCTCCTTGCAAAAAGGCATATAAACCCATAGAGTGGACTTGTGCAGAATCTGCGAAAATATATTACTAGGTATGAGAGGAAAGAGTAAGAGGAGGATTGATCTGCAAGCTGGACAAAGTAAATTGGATTCTCTTCCTAGCACCACTGCAGGACCTGAGGTCTAGAACGGGTAGATGTGAATCAGTTATTTACTCTTTCGAATAATAGGACTAGGGGACACTCTATGAAGTTAGCAAGTAGCACATTTAAAACTAATCAGAGAAAATTCTTTTTCACGCAACACATAATTAAGCTCTGGAATTTGTTGCCAGAGGATGTGGTTAGTGTAGCTGGGTTTAAAAAAGATTTGGAGAAGTTCATTAACTGCTATTAATCAAGTTGACTTAGGGAATAGCCACTGCTATTTATTGCATCAGTAGCATGGTATATACTTAGTTTTTGGGTATTTGCCAGGTACTTGCAGCCTGGATTGGCCACTGCTGGAAACAGGATGCTGGGCTTGATGGACCCTTGGTCTGACTCAGTATGGCAATTCCTTATGTTCTTACCTACTTCTTTAGGATAATGATAGGGTGTGTTGGTTTCGAGTTGGAGGCTTGAAGGTTCAGATTCCAAGATGAGTACCTAGCAAGTGTGGAACAGCCACACCAAGTAATAAAAAAGCTTATTTGCTACTTTAATAGTAAGTGCAGAATCAGGAGAAATGAGAATTAAATTAGTGCCATTGCATTATAATAATCTCAACTTGCACGCCCTGCATTTACACTCCTCCTCAGTCGCCATCACTTCACCACTTTCTCTGGCCCAGCTGTTTAGCATCCTGTTTTCTTATCACCTGTGCTTTCAAGGGGGTGGAGGATGTGATTGCAGTACTGCAATCTCCCAACCTTATTCTTACACCTAAAGATGCTTAAATTCTGTCACAGTACTGGTTTCTACCAGTAGCTTTTGAACTATTGATCATAAGTGATTGAAGAGTAGTAGAGAGGTTTGTATTTCCAGTGGAGTATGTAGATATATCCTTACTAAAAATATATTAAGATATTGTGTCTGAGAGCTTGATAGCCAAATAAGCCATTATATCTGAAATTCTAAAACTAAGCGTTCTGAGCAAATAAAAAAAAAGTGAAATTACAAACACTTAGACTGTTTAGTTTAGGACAGGGGGAGGGGTTCTTGGAGCAGATTTTGCCCTCTTTTTGAGTAGGGTTGGGTGAAGTTTCATTTTTATTTGTTTAAAACTGGAAGTAAAAGGTTGTAGAAGTGTTTTTCTTTGAGTCTGTGCTGTCTGAAAAGAAGACCGTCGGCTTTTAATGCGAGGAGCCGGAGGAATTTTTAAAAAGGTAAGGCCTATCTTTTTTGCTTGAATTATCTAGAGCATTGCTTTACACGGGATGTTCTAATGTAAAACTTTCAAAATATGAAGAAATGTTTCATTTGCATCTGTATATTAATCTTATTGAGACATTTTATAGTAAATTCTACGGAATATGACCAATTGTTTGTTACGTTATCAAGATATTACATGTTTCAGCAAATCAAGGAAGCCAGAGTTGTATTTTTTTTCTGTCTATTTTCATATCTAAAAAAATGAAATTTGAATAGTGCATGAAGGTCTGGGCATTCTTTCTTTTTATCATAACCAGTTGGATGCAAACTATCATGGTTCATCCCATAGATGACCATGGGATGTATGCAAGACAATCCCAGCTTGCATCAAAAGTCATTTCTGTTTTTGTATAAAATATTTAATGCAATTAAACCTGTAATTGAGTCATAGAGCGCTTAAATCCTTCCTTTCTCCAGAGACATCACATAACTTGTTCTTCTTCGTGTAGCATCCTTTCTCTAACAGACTTCATCAGGTAGCATTTGGCCAATGAATTTGCTGCCATGCCTCTTATTGTTGATCTCCATGTTTCCCCTTTTATACACGCCAGTGGCAAACCCTCGCCAGTCGAGAGGGATAAGGGAAGTCACTTTCTATTAGCTGATTACATTGGTTGGCAAGGCCAATTTAATCCCTCCTGGGATTAAATGCTTCACATCTATGGCACATTTGACCCCCAGCTTGCCCTGTCAGGAGAATGTCATGCTCTGGGTCTTCAGCCACAGGTCTGACTCTTCCTACTCCGCTCCCCCTACTGTATGTTTTAAAATGAAGAAAAAAATGTAGCTTATGATAAATCTAAAATTCATGTGTATGTTTTAATAATAAATTTATACTTTTGGGTTTATCTTAGAGTGCTATTATCAAGTCTGCTTCTTTGAGAGAAGGTACTTTCAGAGTATATCCTATAGAGTTTCCTAGAACACTGTTAAGATATGTTTATCGGTCACATCTTCACTGCCCATGGAGATGAAACAATCATACTAACCTGAAGGTGCTTTTTGCAAGATCTGGTTATTGGAATCAGGAAGGTATCTGCAGCTGGGATTTGCTTGCAGAATACAACTTACTTGTCCCAGTGATATTTAACTGGTTAACACCTGGTTGCAGCTAATCAAACCTCATGATTTACAAATTCAGTTTTTCTTTTTTTGGAATATTCTTATTTCACGTAACCCATGTTGATTCTTGTTTTTTAGATCGCGAGAAGGAGCACAGTTCATCTCGGCCAAGCAGTCCCCGTCCTCAGAAAACTTCCCCGAATGGCTCCAGTAGTAGTGTTGGGCTAAGTAGCAGGAATAGTAGCCAGTCAAGTACAGATGGGAACTGTAAAGCTGCTGGGGAGATGGTATTTGTTTACGAGAATGCAAAAGATGGAGCTCGAAGTGTGAGAACTTCTGAACGAGTGACACTGATAGTGGACAACACCAGATTTGTTGTAGATCCATCTATTTTTACTGCACAGCCAAACACTATGTTGGGCAGGTTTGTAATGCATTTCATTTCTTATTGCAATTGAGGGTAAAAAGAATGCAGTAGTTTATTTTCAGTCGTGTGAATGTTTCCTCCCTTTTTAAACATGTTTCAGAAATGATCTTTGTCTCGGTGTTTGTTTCTTTGTCATCATCCTCAAGTGGCTGTAACGGTTTTAGTGTTGGCTGTTTCTGTCATGAGTTTTCAGACTTTTTTTTTTTTTTTTTTAAATATTTTGTTTTCTGAAGGGAAGGATAATCTGACCAGGTGACTATTCTGATATCTGCCCAGCTCTCCAAGGAGAGCCATCCGGCAAGCGTTTTTTTGGCTAGTGTGGAGTAAGGACTTGGTTCATTTACTAGTGGACCTGTATCCACGTTTGTGAAAAAAAAAATGGTCCCCACAATTTGGTCCTAGCTGTCATCATTTATAGACTCTCACAGCAGAAAGGCCAAGGATTTAAAATGCATGGAGAACGAATTGCTCTCATCTTCAGAGCAAGGTTGAGTCACTTTGGCCGAAGTTGGGGGTTAACTTTCACGAGCACTTTTGGTCCTGAACCTATTCTGCAGATAAATGGAGAGCTGTAGTCTTTAGTGCAATCGGTGTTGCATCTTTCACAAACACAGTCATCAACAGAAGGAAAAAAATTGGAAAAAGCCTCCCAGTTACTGCTTAATTTAGTGCTCATGAAAAGTGCCAGCAACAATGCTGAAAACTAAAGTCCGTCATTTAAGCACGGAGCATGTACAGCATGTGCAGTGACGATGCACACCATCTCCCACTGCCCTGCCAGTGCGTCTCAATCCTGTTCTGGAGGCACAACCTCTAAGCATCTCCTGGCATTTTTAACATTTGGCCTCTGTTATGATCACAAGCATCCCATTTCTTTTTATTATGTTTGCAGTTTCTATATTTTTAAATAATTGCATGGATACTTGGATTTTTAATTACATTTTTACAATAAGTATGTTGAGCCATAAAGGTTTCATTTTGCTGTAATAGGAAAGTGTTATTCTTCTCGAGCTTGTGATAAATGTTTGGGGATTGAAGGGGGAATTGCTGGCATTGCAGCAGGATCCGCCTCTGATTCATGAGTTGTTTTCCCAAACCTCCACCACTGGAAGCATATGAGCCCTGCGCCATGGTCCTCAAGGGCTGCAAACTAGTCGGGTTTTCAGGATATCTCTAACGAATCTGGATTATGAGAGATGTGCTTGCATACTGCCTCAAAAGTATACAAATCAATCTCATTGGGGATATCCTGAGAACCCAATCTTCTGCCATGGACTAACCAGAGAGTATTCTATGACCAATTTCTGGAATCAAAGTGTAACTTCTTGAATTTCCATCCATGCTAGGGTTTAGAAATTTCTCTCACATCCCCTGTCTGATTTGAACTTAGATTCAGCAAGGCTGTCCATCTTCTCTCCTTATCATGTACTATGGAGAAATGTTTTGGAATTGAAGATACAGGATTTAACTATAGGTTTAACTGAGAAATTTAAAAACCATAATACTACAGCTGTTTTTGGAGTAATTCTGCCATCCATTACAACAAACTGAATCTTTGTGTATCCCTTTCTCTCTTTGATATTTTGAGAGCAGCATAAATCCAAGCATGTGAGGTTATTTGGAGGTAATATAGCTGCGTTAAAATTAAATAGGCTGAATCCCGAGCCTAGCTTTTGCTACTTGACCTCGCCAAGGTTGGGAGTGCTGCAGAGACAGTGTTCCTAGCCTCCTTGAGTGGTGTGGGGAATGGAAAGTCATCTACTGCCCAGAAGCACCACCCCTCCCTGGCCACACTTGGTGTGAACATGCACCAAGTTTCAAGGAAAGTGCTCTGACCAGGAGTTGTTGCTACGATGGTTGGGCTAGATGGGGAGGGAAGGACCAGGTATTTGTGAATAAGGCTTATGCATCATAAACTGCCTCTGAGCTAAAAGGAGCAGGTTGAAACATCTGGGCCAAAAAAAGTGAACATTTTTTTTTTAGTTTTTAGGGTGAAAGAGGTCAGAAAAATCCGTTTGTTAGTGGAGTGCATTAAAACAGCAGCTAATAGCGGCATTACAGTACCTCAGAACATACAGGATTGAAGTTTTAAACTACCAACATAAGAAATTTTGACTTGACTAGTGCTTTATTCCATCTTTAAACTACACCACTGAGATATTCAGCTTCCCTTCGAAGGACAGTAGTATGCCTCTCCATTCAACTATCCTTTGTCTGGGGTGTCATATGCTCGTAAAAGATGACTGGCAGAGTAGAAAATATTAATTTATTATAGTGAATTTCAGTTTACCATTTGGAGAAGAATGATAGAAGGGAGCCAACAATCTTACCTTGTATTGGTATCAGAAATATGAGAAAAACATCATATGATGTAGAATAAACATGTATTAAAATAACCTTTAGCTGTTTTTTATAACTACAAATTAATAATTTTTAAAGTGCTACTGTATATGTGTAGCAATGTACAGATACATAAAAGAGAGTCCCTGTTTCATGGATCTTCCGAGCTAGTGAAGACAAACATACACGACAGTTAAGAGGGTGTGGGAAGTGTATTTTTTGTAGAGAAGTGTTTAGAATTTATAAGCAGATGAATTTTTAGGTTGGGCTTGAATACGGCCAGAGAGGGAGCATGATGCACTGACTCAGGAAGTCTATTCTATGCATAATGCACAGCAAGATGAGCAGTGCAGAATTGGGAGTTTATGGTGAAGGAGAAAGGAACAGAAACGAGCAACTTGCCTGATGAATGGATTTCATGAGGGGTATAGAGAGGAAGAAGAGAAGATGAGGAACAGTAGCGTGAATGCATTTATAGGAGAGAATGAGAAGCTTGAACTGTATGCAGAAGCAGACAGGGAACCAATGTAGCAACCTGAGAAGAGAGCTTATATGATCATAGTGATGTTGAAGATAAATAGCACAGCTGAAATTTGAATAGATTGTGGTGGAAAACAATGGTTAAATAGGAGGCCTGCTGAGCAAGTTGTAGATTTAGTGAGAGAATGTTAAGAGTGGGTGAGTGTTGTAGTATGTTTAGAAAAGAAGGGGATGGATTTTAGCAGTGTTACAGGATAGTAGTTCCCAATCTGAGGTCCATGAAGCCATCATGGGGCAATCAAGGGGGTAGATTTTCAGAGCCCTGCTCGCCTAAATCCGCCCAAAACCGGGCGGATTTAGGCGAGCAGGGCCCTGCGCGCCGGGAAGCCTATTTTACATAGGCCTCCCGGCGCGCGCAGAGCCCCGGGACTCGCGTAAGTCCCGGGGTTCTCGGAGGGGGGCGTGTCGGGGGGCGGGCCCGGTCGTCGCGGCGTTCCGGGGGCGTGTCGGCAGCGTTTTGGGGGCGGGTACGGGGCGTGGCTACGGCCCGGGGGCGTGACCGCGCCCTCCGTACCCGCCCCCAGGTCGCTGCCCTGCGCGCAGCAGGCCCGCTGGCGCGCGGGGATTTACGTCTCCCTCCGGGAGGCGTAAATCCCCCGACAAAGGTAAGGGGGGGGTGTAGACAGGGCCGGGCGGGTGGGTAAGGGAGGGGAAGGTGAGGGGAGGGCAAAGGAAAGTTCCCTCCAAGGCCGCTCCGATTTCGGAGCGGCCTTGGAGGGAACGGGGGGAGGCAGCGCGGCTCGGCGCGCGCAGGCTATACAAAATCGATAGCCTTGCGCGCGCCGATCCAGGATTTTAGTAGATACGCGCGGCTCCGCGCGTATCTACTAAAATCCAGCGTACTTTTGCTTGAGTCTGATGCGCAAGCAAAAGTAGGCTGATCGCGCTTCTTTTAAAATCTACCCCAAAGTGTACAGCTTTGGAGAAGAACAGCTCTGCTCCTTAGCAGGGAAGGCAGCCTTACACTTCCATGTCAAGAGGAGCAAAAAATTGCAGTCTCAAGAAGCAGAAAATTGTAAAAATGTACCTATTAGGGTGCACGATCCAAGGAAAGAGGAGAATTATAGACAAGATATACAAGAAGAATTCGGCAGTTCTTTCAAAATCACTTCTAAAAGGCAGCATTCACAGTGCCTTGGAAGGAATCACTGTCATCGCTCAGTGTTGACACCTAATGACCGAACATAGGACCCAAATCAGCTGGGTCTAGGGGAGCTGTGGTTTGTGGTCACCGTGATGGCTAGGCTGAGTTGGGTGATGGGAGTTGGTAGTTGTGAATGAAGACTTATGGCATTTTAGTGTAACAGAGGCCAGTTCTAATTGAGCTGAAGGCCTAAAGAAGCAGGAGAACTGTTGGCCCAAAAAAATACAAACCTGTTTCCTGTAGACTGGTTTGGTTGAAGCTGTAGTGTCATGGAAAACATTTTTCTACTTTATAAATGCTTTGTTTTCTCTTCCTCCTATACTGTCATTAAATTATTTAGTTGTTCATTTTTTTTATCCATGTGATTACACAGTTTTAAAGAGATACCCGCCACTGTTCCATGTTTACCTTGTGTATATCATTTGTGTGTCTCTTCTTAATGCACGTATGGGATCAAAAACTAGATTGATGGTGTTTCATGGAGCAGGTACTTAGCATCCTTTAGCCCTCTAGATTACTGTAATTCTGTGGGTTGGGACTTCATTGGATTTATTTATTTATTTTTTTTTAAGAAATTCTTAATGATAGTTTCCCCTTTTGTAAACTAATACAGTATGTTGCTGTTATATCTTGTTTGGCATGAGAATTTTATTCTCAGCATTTTCCCATAGCTCCTTCTCTATATTGTTTTTGGATTATTTCAGTGAAGGTATTGAGCAGGTTTATTTTCCCGATTTGTTAACATTTGGGTTATGAGTGCACAGACAATAGCCTAAACTTGGAGTATAATGAGAATGCTAGGTTTGGGCATCTGTGTTCTGGATAGAGTCAGAAAATGGCATTGATGACCAGGAAATATCTGCCGTCTTCTATAATGTAGCTTAGAACTAAGAAGAGCTAACAGTTTTTGTGTGTGTGTGTAATACTTTATTTTTTTTTAAATAACTTATAGCAGTAATAATCTTGAGGTTGAATATTGCCTGCCTGCTGAGGCTTTGGAACATAAATAGCCTGCTTTAGCCAGCAGTGGCCTTTTGTGTAGGTTGTCATACCTCAGTTAAATTGGCAATACTGTATACTTTGAATCTACAGAAAGTCCATGGTTGTTTCCAGAATCAGGGACAGTAGAACAGCATATGTGATGAGGGCTATGACATTGTTAATAGACTAAACTTGCAGTTAATGCACACTCATTTCACTTTGATTCTGTGGTATTAAGAAAAACCTTTTTTGGTTGGTGTGCATCCTTCAGTCTGAAGGAGCTACATGTATCAGAAAAGGTAGCATTGACTAATTGAAGAGGCCAATTTTGCCATTACCAGCACATGAGGACTCTTGTGCTAGGGCAGCATACACCAGTGACAAAGATCTGAATCTATCCTTGTTAATATCCTTAAAAGGGGATTTCTTTGTGTTCAGAAGTTCCCGTGGTGAGTGCTCACGATGGTTTTGTTGTACAGGATGTTTGGATCAGGAAGAGAACATAATTTCACACGACCCAATGACAAGGGAGAATTTGAAGTTGCAGATGGAATCAGCTCTACTGTGTTCCGTGCAATTCTGGTGAGCTTTCCTTTCCCATTATTATTATTTTTTTTAATTTGTGTAATTAGATTAATGCAGCTCTACTAGGGATAGTGACCCCTGGATCCCAAATGCCTTAAAGGCTGGCTATCGGGATTTCCACAGTGAACATGTATTATTAGGATGTATATTTACATGCATTTGGACCAAGAGCCAGACTTAATTGTATTGAAATAAAGATCATCAATAATGGTGTTTTTATTGTATATTGTATATTTTATTGTATATTGTATAATCTTATTTTAATGTATAAAATAAAGCAGGAAAATGCTACATATGAAAGCTCTGTCATTTACAGAATGGGAGGAATCCTTGATGAAATAAAATGTAGTGACTATTCTTGCTTGCACTATTGAAAGAAAGCATAAACACTAAACATGCACAATTAAGTGACGCGTAACCCATATAACAAGTAAATTGCTGTTTACATACTCATAACTTTTTAAATGCCACCTCACTGGTCTGGTTTTCAGGATACCCACCCAGAAGATTCATGAGAGTACTGGCAAACTTTAGAATGCAAGGATGGTCCATATGTAGTTGCTAAAGAATTTTTGTTTCAATTGCATGCTCTGCTTACCCATAGATGTATTTGTACTTCATTTTGTATACCTTTTTTTAAAATTTTCATAAGGATTACTACAAGACTGGAACAATCCGCTGTCCTGATGGAATATCTATTCCTGAACTCCGAGAAGCCTGTGACTATCTGTGCATCTCATTTGAATATAGCACTATCAAATGTAGAGATCTCAGTAAGTATGGCATTTGGTGAGAGAGACTGAATCATAGCTATGAAGAGAGAACTCATGGGAGACTTCTTATTTAAAAAAAACCACCAGGTGTATGTGGTGAAAATGCTTGCCATTTAATATTTCTACCTATACTGTCCCTTAAAGAACTCCTAAGAACAGATGGGGTGGGTGTTTTTAAACACCATAGTAGTGGAAGACTTACATATTAAAGACAATGTAAAAATCTGCAGAGGGGAATCCTTTATTTTTTGATTGGTCCCATACGCAAAGCTGAAAGGGTGCTTGGATCACTCTTCTGGCAAGTACTCTTTGGGTACTTGCCAGGTTCTTATGGCCTGGATTGGCCACTGTTGGAAACAGGATGCTGGGCTTGATGGACCCTTGGTCTGACCCAGTATGGCATTTTCTTATGTTCTTATGTTCACGCATGGTTTCATTTTCTGTGATAAATCTGAGAAGGGAGTGTAGAGGGTTTACTTATATTGTAACTTTTGGCATATCCAGAAGTATTGAATCTCCAAAATCCTTTAAATACTGTTTTATTTCACCACTTAAAATAATGTTGTCACATCTCTGCTTAATAAGCCCATCTGTGCTGTGAAGAATGGGTATTGTTTGAGCCCTGAAGGTTATAACCTGGGGCAGTGCTTGGGCTGTATGCATGATGCTTTTCCTGTTTAAAGTGGTGAAATACAATACTATTTTTATGGACTCTAGAAATGAAATGCTGGGAAGCACAAGCCCAGAAGCACTGATGTGAATCCCCATCGCGTTCCCATTGCAAACATTTTAACTTTTATTAGTCAGAAAAAGGCTCATTTGCTTTGAAATTTTGGGATTTTTCTACAGTGTTTATTTGTGAAGATTGGTTGTTTCCACCCTCTTACGTATGAGGGCTCGGGAAGATTTAAAAAAACAAACCAAAAACCAGCCTACATATTGAGAATAATTGAATTGCTGGAATTGTTTTTGCCAGTTTTAGTTTACTTCCTTGATTGTGTACACAACAAGAAGGTTTCCAACAGTCATTTTTTCACTGGTGTATATATGTTTTTTTAATTCTCAGGGAAAATAAAAACTGAAAACAAAAGTTCTTAACAATGCTAATAAATTGACTGATAAGTTTTTACAAAGTAAATAGATTTAGAACTTTATATTTTTTATTGTACATTTGAATTGATAGAGCGACTGCATCTTCGCATTGCTTTATATTCCTATCTACAGTTTATAAATATCAGCAATTGAATAATATAGATGTATTCTGGCATGGTAAACCAATAATCTGATACTTTGACACTTATTAAAATGTTTTGCCTTTTTTAGTCTTATTGATATATTATAGTACAAAAATTTGTAAGCCTTTTTAAAACATCACATTCCATATTTTACATTGTTGCACATGTACACAGGCAAAGAGAGGAAAAAGCCCTCTAAAAAAAGTGTATAAAAATCCATACAATGGTTAAGGGTTAATATATTTTAAGTCTGACCCAAGCTTTGTAAAGCCATTTACCTGTTCACTATTCTAAGGCTATATACAAATTCTTAACCATTTCCAACCATACAAAAGTACATATGCAAACCAAACCACCTCTAAGAAGCTAGCACTCTGCCCACTGCCACCCTCTACTCCTCAAGGACCCCTCCTGGGCCTAATCCTAAACTCAACAGCATCAAAAGCCAACCTTGCTGCCCTCCCCCCACCGAGATCTGGGAAGGAAACAAATGGGCCTTTAAGCAATTTACAAAATTTCATATAGTTCAGTTCATTTCTAGCCAACATTGTTCTACTGTTCCAAGGCAGAGGAGCTGCTGCTGCTGTAAAGGCATATTTAGAATTGCTGCTAGCTCTATGAGGATTCTAGGCAGGCCTCCTGAGATGCTGTAAGTGCTCATCCCAGTAAATGGAGGCTAGTAACCACAACAGTTACTGTTTAAAATGTCGAAGATTAACCAAGATAGTATACGGGGCACATTTTCAATGCACAAAGTCTGTGTTTAAATGTGCTGAACAGATGATGATCCATTGCCTTTACCAGCAAGAACAGCTTGACAGTGAACATGGCAAAATTATGAAAAGGTTTGTCCAGCCAGGTGGAAGTACTGACGTAGCTTGAAACTAATCCAGCCTAGATTCAAGGTCTCCAACAGTCTTTCTAGAAATGTGAGACACTGCTGTTGAGAGCAGCCATTTTGTAGCAGCATTTGCTACTCTATTGATTTCTGCTCTCTTCACTCTAGAGTAGACCACATTTTATATCACATTTTGAGCAGTATTTTGGAGCACTTGTGGTAAAGAGAATAATAAATTCAAGAGCCATTGAAATGCATTTGAACACATTTTTGCAGAAGTGAATGAAAGAAATGTAATTGTATCAAACTGTGGTACTATCCTAATGCCAGAAGAGCTGGCCTCCGAGTTCTTGCCATTCATGGGGGCAAAATCACCGCAGTTTCTGGTAGAAATTGAAGATTTCAAATAGTAATCAAGTTCTCACTGTTAAGGTATGGTTGCTGGAGGATGGCGACTAAAGCTTGTTGTTCAGCTTTCACTTGGACACTAAGCCGTTTCATGATTTTGACATAATTGTTTTTAAAACCCCTTGGATGTTGAGTTGGGATTTCATGGTGATGTTATCCGTCACTCAGCTAGAGTTGAGAGCACTAGTGCTTTTCATGTATAGACCTTTAGGCAAGGTGCCATGTATTTCTGTGAAGGAGGGTTCAAAGAAATGTTCAAATCCGTGCTTTTTTTTTTTTTTAATTATTCTGATATAGTTTTAGAAATCAACTTTCTAAAGCTGCTTTCAGATTTTTTTTTTTTTTTTGTGGTTCCCCCAAATCTTTGTCTTGATTTTGTTTCAGGTGCCCTTATGCATGAGCTGTCAAATGATGGTGCTCGAAGGCAATTTGAATTTTACCTGGAAGAAATGATCCTACCACTCATGGTAGCCAGTGCCCATAGTGGGGAAAGGGAGTGCCACATTGTGGTGCTTACTGATGATGATGTGGTTGACTGGGATGAAGAGTATCCTCCCCAGATGGGAGAGGAGTATTCACAAAGTAAGTCGCGTTTTTATTGCCACTTTAAGCATTTATCACCAACTTACCAGTAGCATTTGGGCTGAGCCTCAAAACTGCTGCATGCATAGCAGGGACCTCTTTTTATGACTGAATAGAATAGACCCCCATGCTTATATTTTAAGGTATGGATGTTTCACGTGGGGTTCCTTGGGAATGTACAATATAAATGCATGATACTGGGTAGCCGTAAAGCTCCATGTCTAAGAAGCTGAGCTAACTTTCATTTCACCCCATTGCAGGCAGGGTAATATAGCATTGATTTCTCTCGGAAAAACATGCCTGCAACTCCATGCATGCAGTGAGATGAAATCAAGACTGGTTCACCGTGTATAGCTGGACACGGGAGGCTATATGGTCACCCTAAGCATGAAGAATCCTTTAAAAGAAAGGAAAACTTTATTTTGGGGTAGAGTTTATAGTGTTCCTTTCCTTGGGAGGGTGATAACTGTCAGAAGAAGCTGAAATGGTAAAAGATGTGACTCTTAGATTTCTTACTGTTAAGAGGCTCAGTGAGGGATACAACTTATGTACAACTGATCAGAAGGTGATCCTCTGCAGAATGAGATTCATACTTTAACTTGAATTGAAGAAGAAGCCTGAACAGTAGATTTTGTATTAATTAAATGAACATATCGCAGGTCACTAAGGCATCTGCAGTCACATAGCAGCAGTATATTAAGTGTCCAGCAATAACGATTTTAAATGGCATTATCATTTTCTTCAAAGCTTTTCACAGTTTTGTTACCCATCTCTTCCCATTTTGTAAATATGTTGGCTCTGTGTAAGTATCCACTTTCTCTTAGGCTGCCCAGTAAATGTTGAAGAGGCATGTGTGCATACAGTCTTTCGATGGAAGAGGAGATTGGGAGCAATGGGCAGAAACTAATAAAGTAGCCTTATACTTTCACAAGCATGAAAACTTCTCAGTTTCTCTAGCTGAGCCTGAGGTCCTGTTATAGGAGGGGGTATCCTTGGCAAAGTGGAATTCTGATGGGAACGCAGAAGAAAATAAATGTCAAAAATGCATTTTCTCCTGCAAAAGGCTAAAGTGCTACCTCGCTGTGCAAAGGCAAACCAAATTTCCATTTGACCTTTTCCTAAAACTGTTTTAGACGAAGATGGTTTCTTTTTTTAAAGAATAGAAATAAAGAAATAGGGTGGCTTCTGTTATACCTAAAATTAACATTTCGGTGTGGGATAATCTGCATAGAGCATCAGTTTTTACCCTAAACAACTTGCTGGGCAGACTGGAGGTTTTTTATATTTAAAAGAAATTTTGGATATTTTCAAATTGTTTATATATCTTGAGCATATATGGAGAAGTAAGAAATACAAAATTTTTATTATAAGACATCAGCACTGAACAGTTGCAAGCCTTGTTTGAATATAGTTTTGTTTTGTTTTGTTTTTTTTAAATAAAAATGGAACCAGTGTTTAAATTTTGTTATTTTCTTACAAACCAGACCTGTATGGAATGGAACTGGTTAGTTCTAAGTTAAGATAAACTACTGGACAGTATTGTAGTTTATTTTGCATTTTAGATATGCTTGAAACCAGATCCAAATTAGAGGCCACAAGGAGGGACCTGGATTTGATTCCCCGCTCAGGTGGTCTGCTCCCCAGACCATCTCTGAAAGCTGAGGAAGCCGCATTCAGAGTCCCAGTCATCAGGCGAGCCAGATTTAGGCCCCATAATTGCAGTTTCAGAGGGAGCCCTGCCACATGGCCGCTGGCTGAGAACTGAGTTGAAATGTCCTCAGCCCTAGATTTGATTAGAGCTGGAAGGCAAAAGAAGCAGCAGGAAAAGGCTGGGGTAAAAATTCTTGTTGAATGAATATTTGCTTGCTTAACCTTATGACACCAGTGTGCATGCAAAATACATTTTTTCTAGATAATTGTTGTGTCAATATGAACTACCATACTCTGGTTAAGCTGCAGTGTCATAATTAATATTTGGTATTTAAATAATTCTATTGATGCTGCATTTTTTTCAGTTATTTACAGCACAAAATTATATAGATTTTTCAAGTATATCGAAAACAGGGATGTTGCCAAATCTGTTTTGAAGGAGAGGGGCCTTAAAAAGATTCGACTGGGTATTGAAGGTAAGCTACATTCTTTTGATTCTAATTTAGATGTTGACAGTGGTGTATGTTTTGCTTGTATTAAATTTGCGGTATAATATTAAGAACATAAGAAATTGCCATGCTGGGTCAGACCAAGGATCCATCAATCCCAGGATCTAGATATTAGTTCTTGCGTTTACCTTTATTTTCTTAAAATTGTAGTTGCCTCTGAGTTGGTATGCTTTTAAGTCCCAGCCTACCCTTATTGAATTTTCTGGAGTTACAAATTATCCATCCTCACTTTTGTACTATTGTGTGATTTCAGAGCAGTTGAGTGCTGATTCCTTCCACGAGGTTTGGTTTGAGCCCATAGCATGTCCCTTGTGGTTAAAAAAAAAAAAAAAAAGGCATACCAGGCAAGGAGCATTGTTTTTATATTTCTCAGAACAAGCAGGATGGCAGTCCTCGCGCATGGATGACATCATCCAATGGAGCCTGGCAAGGACAAAACTGTTTCCCTGGGCACCTTAATTCCCTTTCTTCAAAAAGGGGATTGGCTAATCTCTCTCAAGCTGAAGGATGCCTATACCGACATAGGTACTTCTGGCAACCAGGAAATATCTCCAATATGTATCTCCAATCTGTTGTTGGGGCTAGCATCTGCCCCATCTGTCTTCACAAAATGGCTTGCTATGATGGCAGTGCACCTACGCAAGCTGGAGGTGCATGTGTTTCCCTACCTGGATGATTGGCTGGGCAAGAGTGCTGTCAGGCTGGAGCTGTGGAATCGATGCACAAGACCATCTGGGTGTTGAAGTTTCTAGGGTTTGTTATTAACTATCCCAAGTCTTACCTCAGCCCGCCATTACCTCATTTAAAGTTTATTGGAGCTCTGCTAGACACAACTCAAGCCAGAACCTTCCTTCTGCAACAAATGTCTGCAGCCTTGATTACCAGAGCAGTGGAAATTAAAGAGTCCTACATCAGCGTGGCACATGGTGAGGTTGTTGGGCTTCATGCCGTCAACGGTGCCTGTGACTCCCATGGCACGTCTTTACATAATGAACCTTGAGATCTCAGTGGCTTCAGGCCACTCAAGATCTGAGAGAGCGCATCCGAATCACCCAGCTGCTAAGGGACTCTGTACTGGTGGCAGGACAATTCCAATTTGGAAAGAGATGCCCTTGATCAAATTGGCCTCACGATGGATGTGTCCATCCTGGACTGGGGAACTCATGTAGATCTTTGTATACAGGGCTTTTACTCCACCTAGGAGCGGTTGCATCAGATCATTCTCCTAGAGCTCTACAGGTTTTTCCATATCAGTTTTCCAGCAGAGATTGTGTCCAAATGTACACTCAGGTGGAGATTATATTACATAAGCAAGCAGGGAGGTATGTGTATGTACCTTCTATGTACAGAGGCTGTCCAGCTGTGGAGGTGGGCTTTCTCTCACAGGATGGTTCTCAGAGCCATTTCCCTGGATGATATAGAGAATGTGTTAGCGGACAGACTGAGTTGGTTCTTATTACCACATGATTGGTCCCTGAAGCAGGGAGTGGTGAAACAGATTTTCCGCTGTTGGCTAGACTTCTGCAGCGGATCTATTAATATCTCCTTGCAATAGGAAGGTCCCACACTTCTGGTTCAGGCAGAGGGCATATGGCAAGCTAGCCTCAGATGTCTTTGCTTCCATTGGGGTAAGGGTGTTTTGTATGTGTATCCTTTGCTTCTGCTGGTAGCGAAAGCCTTGTTGAAACTCAAAGAAGACAGAGGGATCATGATATAGACCCCTTTTGGCTGAGATAGATCTGATTTCCACTCTTATGGGAGATGTCCATCTGGGGAATTTCCCAGATCTCATTACTCATCCCAATTTCATCCCCGTCATTTACAGCTTGGATGTTGAGAGGTTGATTCTACAATTCCTTGATTGGTTGGAGGATATGTGTCATGTTCTTTTAGCTTCAAAGAAGGATTCCATTAGTAAGACTGAAGTGGAGGATGGCTTAAGGCATGATATGAGCAAAAGGCCTGCGCCACACAAACTGCTTGCATACCTCCTGAAGTTGTCCAGGTACTGTCTCAAGACCAACTCTGTTAGAGTCCACCTTAGTTCAGTTGGCACTTACCATTACTATGTAGTAGGTAAGCTATCTCTGTATAACCCCTAATTGTCCGTTTTCATGCAAGGTGTGCTTCATTTGAAGCCTTCTGCTGTGTCGAGGGACCTCAGTGTGGTGATGTCCCAGCTGATGAAAGCTCCCTGTGAGCCACTGTGCTCCTGTGACCTGAGATACCTTACCTGGAAGGTTGTATTTTTTGGTGGCGGTCATTTAGTGTGCAGTGTTGGTAAGCTTCACAGCCACCTTCTACCAAGTATTACTATAATAGCTGGACCTGCATATCCAGCCTAAGGTGGTCTCGAATTCCATCTTAAACAGACAATTGCCCTATTTTCCCCTAGACCACATGTCCACCAAGGTGAACAAGCACTGCCCAGTTTAGACTGCAAGAGACCCAACTTTCTTTTGATCCAAACAAGCTGGGACTCGCCAGTGCCAAACTGTCTTCATTTGGCTAGCAGATTGCATCTCCTGTTATGCTCATGTGGGATTGAATCTGGTGGGCCATGTCAGGGCTTATTCTGTCTGCCATGGTAGCATTGGTGGCTCATCTGGGATCAGTCCCCATAGAGGAGACCTGTAAGGCTGTGATGTAGAGTTCTCTCCACTCATTCACATTGCATTATTTGTCTGGACAGGGATGACTGATGTTTGGCCAATCTGTCCTTTGGAATTTGTTTGAGGTGTAGAACCCAACTCTTAGGGCCTGTTTTAGCTCCAGGCTGCCCCTCCTTTCCTTTAGGTTTCGCATAAAGTACAAAAAAAGGTTTGTTGCCAACAAAAATATTGTTGTGCTCATTAGCATTAGTTTTGTTGTTGTTCCTTTTACTGGGGAGAAGCCTGTAGCTAGGAATGACCCATGTGTAAGGAATGCCATTCTACTTGTCCTCAGAGAAAGCAGAGTTGACTACCTCTAGCAGGTGTTCTCAGAGGACAGCAGGATGGCAGTCATGAAACCCCATCCACCTCTCCATGAAGTTAGGTGGTTGTTCCTTCTTTTTCTCATTTGCTTAGAGACTGAAGGGACCTTGTGTGGATGCATAATATAATGGCATATTGTGAACATTCCCAGTGAGGCTCAAAGTTCTAGAAATGTTGAGTTTTTCCTTGCTGGGCTTGATCAGATAATGTCATCTATGTTCTCCTCTGAGAACACCCATTACAATAACTCAGCTTGGTTGCACTGTTCACATTAGCAGGTTTGTGTACAATCCACCAGGAAGGACCAAATATGATTCAGTCAACCCTTTGTAATAGAGATAAGTTATCTCTATGAGATGGTGAAATGATCAGTGGAGCACCTGCATTTAATGCCTATTTAAAGGTTAAAATAAGACATTGTTGCATATCTAGTTTTGATTGCTGGATGTTTTCAGTTTAATTTGGTTCTTTTGACTGGTGACTAGAGAGATTCACTTTTGTTTTAGCCAATGGGTGAATTGTAACCCTACTTACAAACAAGTCTACCATTCAGAAATGTTGTTGGGGGATCTTAGATTTTTTGCAAGATACGAGGAAAATCAAAAAGGACAACCTAGTGCAACAGTGTGAATCAAACATAGCTATTGTTATTACAAAAATAAAACCTTGTTTTTTATGCTTTGTCAGGTTATCCCACGTACAAAGAAAAAGTAAAGAAAAGACCAGGTGGCAGGCCAGAGGTGATCTACAATTATGTCCAAAGACCATTCATTAGGATGTCATGGGAAAAAGAGGAAGGGAAGAGCAGGCATGTCGACTTCCAGTGTGTGAAGAGCAAGTCTATCACAAACCTAGCAGCTGCTGCAGCAGACATTCCCCAGGACCAGCTGGTGGTAATGCACCCAACACCACAAGTGGATGAGCTTGATATTTTGCCTAATCATCCACCACTGGGTAACAATGAAATGGATGCTGAGGGCCAGAACCCATCGCTCTGATTCAGACTTGGTCAACAAATGGCATGCTTATCATTGCACTGCAGTTACTACTTTCCTTGGTCATGTGTTGAGCGTAACCAGACATCTTAAGGAATTGCAGTGTGGACTTTTTTAAAGACCAAAGGAGTAAAACTATCAAATACTATGGTTCGTTTATGTATTCCTTTACTAGTGGGTTTGTGATGTTGGTTCTTTGAATACGGGACTGTTTTCCTCACTCATTAAACCTCTCAGCCCCTATCCATCTAAAACTATGGGAGTTGATGACTATTTAAAGTGGGGTTTTGTGTTTGTTTTTCCTGTTACACAGTAAACTAAATGCAGATTGACATTGATAGTAGCACTTTATACTTGGTTGGGAGTTTGTAAAGCCATTTTATAGTTTTAATGCACAATACAACCTTGAAAGAAAGTGCTTCTATCAAATCTTTGCTCTCAATGTAATTAAAGGTGGAGTTAAAACCTTAAAGTGATTTATTCTATAAGGATGAGCACAAAATGAACTTTTCCTACCACAGGTGTATTCTAAGTTATCATTCAGCTATCCATTTTGACATCCTGTACAACTCTGCTTTAAGCTATCATATGTTTGCATTTATTTCAAACTATGATATATGGTTAAGGATTGTGAACAAGTGATGTCTAGCTGAATTTTTGGCCTTCTATCACCTATTCCTTAAAGCATTTATTTATTAAAGTTCTCCATAACTGAGCTAGGATAGGGAGGTGAGAATTGTTCACTCTTCATTTATTAAAGGATTGCAAGTTTTTCATTGAAATAAAGTTCCATTATTTTAATATTTGGCTCCCGTCTTAAAAAAAAAAAATAAAGCTAAAATCTTTTCAGCTGTAGTAAGTGGTGTGGTTATCATCAATGGATTCATTTCCCAGTATTATGAGTTTTGAGAAATTGATTACTGCCAAGAGATGGAATATGAACACAGAGCTGCTCCTGTACAAGCAATGGTGTAAGACTGCTGCAGTTGTATTTTGAGAAGCTTTTAACCCTAAGAACAGCAGCTCTGTGGGGCAAACACAACACTACCATGTTCTTTAACTTTTGGCTCTTGGCTTATTCTGCTGTTTTTCATCTCTTGTTCTGAACTAATTTACAGAAAACATCCTTTGTAGGGAATAATCTGTGCTTTGCCCTATATACTGTTATTAGCAAACAGTACTAAGACCTTGCTTTACTCAGTCCATTCTTTAAAAAAAAAATAAAAAAAAAAAATCCAGTAGCCATAGGGCTGTTTTATAGCCTCTAACCTAAGCCCCAGCTTTCATTAGGAAGCCAACTGTCCACCGAGCTTAAAGGAGTTCTGATTAGATCTGTAGCAATTAGCGTGGTTAAATATAGAAATTAAATTTCTCCTTCATGCCTGCTGTGAAAAACACAAGTATAAAAAGACTTGAGCTGATTCTGTCTCAAGATAAATGGGATTTCCAAAGTGGGGTGCTGGTGGTATCAAATTTATTTTATCCAAAAAATACAGCATTATAGAATAAAGGAAACATTTTATTTTAAAAATATTTAACTAATACATTACACTTTTTACCATATTTATAGTAAAGAATTCTTACAAGAGAATAAACTGCTTTATGATACAAGTAGTATAAGAAATATCCACATGGAGACCTTTTTTTGTAGTGTAAAAACACCATTACATCTGAAATGACCATTGCATATAAAAACTACTGCTTCCAGTCCTTATTTGCACATGATTTAAAAAAAAAAAAAAAAAAATTCAACACAAGAACATAAACCAAAATATACAATTAATGCCAGCTATACACAACTAACCAAATCAATGATGCAAGAACACTGTAGCAGAATGATTTCCACTTTGTCTGAAATTACGCATGGTACCTTGACTTGTGTGCTCCAATATGGCTTTTATGAGATTTGTACATAAAAGCAGTTCATCTTGTAATCCAGTAATTTTCATGTACTGAAGAACTCCACCAAGTAATGCACTTTGATGCTGGAAACCCTGCCGAAGCAAGGTATCGTGCTCACAGGGGCCATGGTAAGTCACTGAAATCAACAGGGCCACCAAGACCTGCATCAGCCTCCAACAGACTCATTATAACTGCCATGGCAGCTTCATCGTTGCTGGGACTGCTGGAACCTGGATCATTGTCAATCATGTCTATACCCATATGGGAGTTCTCACCTGTAAGTAGAATAAGGAAAGTTTGGATGTTGCAATTAATGCAAATTAATGCAAAGTGCTTTTGAAATTACTTTTATATCTAACCATTTATAGTTTAGGGTTGATTTTCAAAAGGGGTTAGGTCAATACCTATATACTTTAAGAATTAAGATTTTTGTTCAAATATTTAAGTAGGATGATATTACACAATCTGTCCCTAAGGATCTATGGAGTTAACAGTTAATTTGATACTTTGTAAACTCCTGTTCCTTAGTAAAATTTTTTTTTTTAAATGGAACCCATAAGCTACTAAGAGTATTAATGCAGTGGCTAGTTTTCAGCAGGGGGATATAAGTAGTATGTAGAAAAATGACCCTGCTGTCTGGTTCAACTGTTTTTGCCTTTCGCCAAGACATGATTCATCTCATGCTGTAGAAAAGGAAATGATCAGGTACGTAGTAATTTCTCATTATAGTACATGAGTATATAGCCCCATAGTTGGTTGGTTTTCTTTCCCACTACCTACAGTTGCAGCTCCAGCATGCTCTATACTGTAGTATCCCACCTTTATTTTTCCTTCTGGTCTTAGTTAAAATTCTCTATCCCCTTACCCTATTTTTCTTTGTCATGATCAGCGATTGATGGGTTTCATGTGCTCTTAGGATAAACTAAAGCAGCTAGTCTGCCTTTTGCATCAAATCATGGAAGCAAAGTAAAATAAAAAGGAAAAAGGGTTAAGATTAGAGAGACCCACCCACCTACTGTAAAGAGACTGTCTACCAAAGAAATGCTAGAGAGGGTGTTCTGCTTGGTGCCATTCATGATCGTGGGCTGAACTGTCTTTAAAGAACCTCTGGTACAGGGAAGCAGTTTAAGGGTACAACATTCCCACGCTGTACATGCATCTTGTAATGGTTTGCCATAAAAGGGATAAAAAAATAACCTGTTACTCCTAATCCCTATCCTGCATTATTAACTCAACTCCAAAAAGATGGGATTTTAAACTTCACTTAAAGGTAGAGAATTAGTTACCAAGCATAGAGGAGCTATCTGAATATGGATAACCGGGATTATCTGGAATCTGCCCAGCCATGGAACCAGCTGAAGAAATGTCCGGTGTTCCTCCATTTAAAATCTGAACAAAAGGTTAAAAAGAAAAAAAAAGAGTCATTAATACTTTGTCACCTTGGAGCAAAGGAGTAGCCTATGAACCATGGAACAATCAGAATCCAAATCCTACTGCTGCTCTCTGTTTAGTGTAGGCAAGTCACTTTATTCTACTCTTCCTTGCCTCAGGGTGAAACAGATTGTAAGCCCTCGGAGGATAGGGGCAATACCTATAGTACCTGAATGGAATCTGGTTTGAAGTGCTGAAAAGTGGAATATAAATAATGTTATTTTATTATCTAGACTTAAAGCAGATCACAGTATTACCTCACAAGCTCCTCGTACTATTCCTTCAGACTAGATGTAAATACAAGTTGGTAGGTTAAAAGCAGCACTCCCACCCTTCTCGGGATTTTACTAGAGGAAGTTCATGTCAAATGAATCTGATGCATGATTGGGTGACAGGATCAAGGGTAAACACTGCTTTAGCTAGATTTCAGCAAAGAAAAGCTGTCCTGCATCCGAGGCTCCTGAGAAGGGTGGGAGTGGGCCCTAGAGGGCAGAACAGATTACAGCTTGGGTGACTGACTGACATGACAGGAAGGGCTTGCAAATGGAACCCAGTCTGAGGACAGAAGCATGGAATGCCTTGATTGGTTCTGGGGCTAGGTATGTTCAATAACTCTTTGCAGCCAGACAACACAGTCACTCACACAGACAAGTGTTTGCTTCTAACCTTTCTAATATCTGCACCTGAATGGACATGCCTGAAGGAGTAGAAAGAATGAGAGGTGACCTAGCGAACGTTGAAGAATGGTCAACGGGGTTGGCAGCTGGGATTCAATGCCAACAAGGGCAGACGTGCAGCAATCCAAAGGAACGCTGATAGTAAAAAATTGATGTGCATGGATGAGGCAAGAGACCTCAGCGTGGTGGTGTCGGATGGCTCTGAAGATAGCAAAACACTGACAAGGGGGTGGTTAAGACCAGAGGGATACTGGGCTGCAGGAAAAGGAGATGGTAATGTCCCCTGATGAGGCCACACCTGAACTACTGTATCTCCAAAAGGGCAAGATGGCAGCAGGCCACAGAAAGGCAGCCACGATGGTCTGTCTCAAAAGACTTACCCCTATGAGATATAAATATGGATGCCCTGGAGGAGGGACAGGGCAGCTGCTGCCACAGACGTTTAAATGGGAATTGAGCCTTTTTCAGTGGAAAGGAAGATTTAGAACTAGGGAACATAATAGGAGGGGTGATGGAGACAGGGCAGACCCTCTCGGAAAAGGTAGCGTGAGCAAGAAGGGGCATGGGATAAACAGAGTGGACATGAAAAAGGGTAACCTGCACCGAGTGGCAGTTACTACCCTTAACAGAAGGCACAGGGGTAACCTGTAAGAACAGCACCCCCCCCCCCCCCCCAACACACACAACAAAAGTGCTGGGCAGACTGGATGGACCATTAGTTCTTTTTCTGCTGTCATTTACTATGGTTCAATGAGTTACGAGTAGCAAACTTTAGTATGTAGCAAGGATGAAGAACTGTTTTGGTATTTTTTTTATTTCTCAAATGATCCTCTCGCCTACTTCTAGGTTCAGTGGAATAATAATTTTTTTTCCCTATTCTATCACCATTATGTGTTGTCAGCCTATCCACCATGTGTCAGATTTGGCGGAAGTCTGACTGAAGACAAAAGCCTTTACTGTGCCACATTAAAACAAACAAACAAAAAAATCTTTCTGGATTATGCCGAGGACAACCCACGCAGGAGCCAAAACAACTGAGATGCTGCTGCTTGCCTCAATAAATATTAAATATAATATAATGACTTGGTCAAAGCCAAAGCTTTTCTGATGCTGAAGGTAATAAAAGTCAATGGAGGATAACTAGTTGTAGTCCAACCTGACTGCACAAAGCTATGTTTAAGCCAATGTATTTTGATGTTGCTGTATTTATAGAGGATGTACAGGCCGAGAGTGGTGGTGATAGAATCCTTTGCCGGTAAATCTTTTTATGTGGCAAATGCATACTTGTCCTAAAGAGCTAATGCTGGTTGAAAAACTTGTGTGTGTGTGCCTGGAGTTGTACAGGTGGTAAAGTATGCCTATATGTTTATGTGCGCAAAAAGAGAAAGTTGCACACGATGGTTACTATAATAATCATGTAGCTCCTGGCTCTCTACGGTTTATCAGCACAGAAATGAACAAATTCTTACCTTCTTGCCTCCAGGAGAAGATGTATCAGGAGGTGGTGTACTGGTAATATTCAAGGGACTAGAACCACAGCTTGAAGGGGATGACCCTCTTATCCTATCAGACAGGGTACAAACAATAAAGCAGATTACTAAATCGCAATGTCAGCAGGACTTTATATTGTAAATCTACAGAATTATTTACAGTTATAGTATAACATGATGCAGAGTAGTTTATAATGGTTGGGTCTCTATAAGGCTTTCTGCAAATACCCCCAGTAGTAAATTAGACTAGGATACCATTTTTCTAGTCTTTCTCCCCCCCCCCCCCCCCCAAAATAAGTTGTGCAGAGTAGACGCTTTACCGTCTCTAACACATCTGCTGTGCCAGGGTTCCTGTATCTTTTTCACCACTTTATCCACTGCCTGCTCTACGGCAGCAGCAGATTGTGCCATCAGATGAGATATCGAATGTAGTAATATCAAAGAATGCAGCATTGTCTGTTGTAAATCACCGTTGCAATCTTACTCAAAATATATCCTGGAAAATGGGATGTGCAGCCCTTAACTTTGAAGTCGAAGTTAAGAGCTGCATGGAGGAAGACAGAGTTGGTCTCTGTACATCGGTGCTCAGAAATTACTATCTCCACCTTTAAATTCAACACGTACAAAATGGTTTTTTTATATACATTTTTCTTTTGCAAATAAACTCTTGAAAAATGTCATTATTGGTGGCCTACAATATCAATAGAGGGTTTTTACACTGTGACTGATGATTATACTCCAGCCCATTTATTTATCAGGAAATCAGAAGTCTCCATGCCTGAGAAGTGCTATAGGATGGTCACCCACAACCTTGACATCATGGAGCTTATAAATAGTCATTTAGGACTCCCTCGCATGTCCCGATATGACATTTACCCAATCAATGCTGGAGTAATTGAAATCTCCCGCTATTTTGATGCCAATTTGTTAGCATTTCATAGTCTTCAACCTGGCTAGGTAGATGGGCAAATACCCCCATCACACATGGGATTTTCTATTCGTGCTTTTTGTCTCCTGCAGGATTTTAATCCTGTTTGATACTATGCCATACTTAACATAGCTCCTCCTCTTGAACTGGCCTGTTTTGATATAATTTCTAGCCTGGTATCAATGTCCCATTGGTTTTCCTCCTTCCATCTATGGCTTTTATAACTTTTTTCATTCAGTACCATACAGCCCAACTTTCCAATTTTAAGTTTTAAGACTTCTGGCATGCACACTGAATTCTCTCTGTGTTTAATTGTATTCACAAACTGCCTAGCAGTTTGAAATATATCTGGGTATTCTCTATTTAAATGCACCTGGCCTACTTCTGCTTCTATCACAACCTATCAGGATATTCTAATTTTCCCGTTTTGCCAGTGTCCTTTGAAGGCATCTCATTTCGAACCATAAACTTCTCAGCAATTGTCGGCTTTCCTCATGATCTACTTTAAAAAAAAAAAAAAAAGTTGCTCTCCTTGTTAAGCATTGGCAGCTGGATTCCACTCTTGTTAAGGTTTTTCCCCGAAATGTTGCCACTTCCTAGCAAGGCTAAAGCCCTCCATTCTCTGCAGCATCACTTCATTCCCACATTGACAAGCCAGAGCTCTGCCTGCATGTGGAACAGGGAGCATGTCTGAGAATGCGACCCTGGCTGTTCTGGATTTCAACGGTCAGCCTTACTGTGGCTTCCAGAGCCTCCTTCCTGCCCCTTTTTTTGTGTCATCGCTGCCCACGTGTACTGCCACAACAGCCAGATCCTCCGCAGGCACTGTCTAAAATAAAGTGTGAGGTCTGCCATCTTTGCAGCAGGCAGACAAGTTACCAAGCAATCCTCATGACCACCAGTCTCCCATCTAACTAGATTTCTAGCGACTGAATTGCTAACTGTAACAGGTGGCCTAACCCTTCCCTCCTGAGCATATGTCCCTGTAGAAGGAAGGCAGCTTGAACCTTGTCCTCAGGAGTTGCACTACGCTATGATTTCCTACTACACCAGCATGATGCTCTCCAGCCACTACCAGAGCAAGTAGGACCACTCTACTATGACACTGAAGGTCTTTCTCTACATACTTATCTCTCAGCTTCTCCAAGTCTGTCACCCTAGCTTCCAAGAGAGATTGGACTCGTTCTCACAGAGCCAGGAGCAATTTCCACCAGGTGCACACATGCAAGTTTCTCCCCACCAACGAGTGGATAATCCTATCATACATGTGACACACTGGATCGCCCTCGTCTTGCTGCTGAATTACTGTCTGCATTTTCTTAGGGAGTTAATTATGTAAGGTTGCTAAGGGAACAGGGATGCTTAATCTAATGTAAAGTCTCTCAACCAGGAGACCAGTGTTCAAGTCCCACTGTGACCTTGTGACCTTGGGCAAGTCACTTTACCCTCCATTGCCTTAGGTACATACTTAGAGTGTGAGCCCTCTGGGGATAGGGAAATACCTACAGTACCTGAATATAATCCACTTTAAAGCGCTGAAAAAAGTGCAAAAAGCAGAATACAAATCTAAATAAATAAATACAATGTATTTGTTATATTTTATATTAGTTTGTTAATGACCAGTTTGAAATATGTCATCAATGGATGGCTGGTCTCTCCTGGGTGCCAAGTTATCTGCAGTGCAGAGTTTGCTCAAAAGTCATTGCTGAGTGCATTCATCTTGTCTTTTGTTCACACTGATGTTGTTATTTCATCATCTTATACTATTGCAAATCTGGATTTTCATTTTAAATTTAGAGACGGGGAGAAAGGCGGAATTTAACGTCCCACTCTCCATCCGTCCTCACTTTCCCCAAACTGGTTGCCCCGTCGTCAACATTGTAAGTCAGCAGCTGCAGACGATCATAATTTAACCTCACGACATAAGAGGTTTTGTTAGACGCAGAGCTGGTTTTCTTCTCCATTTGCTAAAAAAATGGATCTTTTTGTCCCTGTACGAGAAGCGGGCGGAGACCGGTGTGAATCGCTTCTTTACCTCTGAATCTCCATGATTTCTTCTGCTATCATTCTTCCTATCTTCCCAGCTCCTGCTCTTGTACCCCCTGGAATACCAGGCACAGTAGGATGGGGTCTTTTGGTACCGCCTACAATATTAAACAAATTGTTTGTCGGACAAGATCGACGAGGCAAAGGCACCACATCTGCAATATGTTTGTCTATTTACAGCATGAAAAGGACTTGGGGGGGTGGAGAACTGTACAGTGTCAACAGTTCTTTTCTCTGCATGAACGTCAAGTGGGAACACAAAATACAGCTCTTGCAAGATTGGTAATAAGGTATTTTTACAGCTCTGAGAGCAACAATGCTACATGCTATTAAAGGGAGGGAAAGCATTTGAGAACCTGTAAAAGAGAAAAATATTTTTGGTTATCCTTAGACACTGGCTATAGCTCTGTCTTTATTTTATACTGTAAATTCTCGCTCATTTTCTGGGTCGGTCTCTCACGTACAGGGCTCCTTAGTTAAACCTTATGTTGTTTTATGTTCTGCCTTTCCCCGATGAATCAATTGCATTCTCTCATTCTGCTCAGAATGTCTGCACTGTTTCCGCCTTGGTTCTCTTTGACGCAGTAGAAGTCATTGGGCAGACGATCATGTAAAGCCGCTCTCTCAAATACAGAGGTTACGGCAACAGAGCCTCTTGCTCAAAGTTCCCGTAACATACTTTGAATTTAAGAAATTCATCTGCTAATGCATTTTAAAAAGGAACGGACCATTCGAGCTGCATTCTCTCGCTACATTAATGTGTGGATGAAGCATTCCATTCTAGAATCTGATTGAAAATCAACTTCAGTGTCTTAGATCTTAACTGACTCCTAAGAGATATATCTATTAACAATTACGAGACTGTTTATTCCTGAATTGGTATAATCATAAATTACCTTCTCCAGGCTGCAAGACGCTGCTGTCCATACTATGCGGAGAACCTGCTAGTTGAGGAAACGTAGGGTCCCCACCATCAAGTATATTGGCACTGTAGGTGAAACAGTGAGGTCACCATTAGAAGAATAATACAATCCCTATTTTAAAGAACATAAGAAAATGCCATACTGGGTCAGACCAAGGGTCCATCAAGCCCAGCATCCTGTCTCCAACAGTGGCCAATCCAGGCCATAAGAACCTGGCAAGTACCCAAAAACTAAGTCTATTCCATGTAACCATTGCTAATGGCAGTGGCTATTCTCTAAGTGAACTTAACAGCAGGTAATGGACTTCTCCTCCAAGAACTTATCCAATCCTTTTTTAAACACAGCTATACTAACTGCACTAACCACACTAACCACATCCTCTGGCACCAAATTCTGGAGTTTAATTGTGTGCTGAGTAAAAAAAGAACTTTCTCTGATTAGTTTTAAATGTGCCCCATGCTAACTTCATGGAGTGCCCCCTAGTCTTTCTGAAGCTCTGAATAGGATAACACTTTCAAGTATTAATTTGCGTGTGTAAGTGACCCTCTAGATTAGAAAAAACAAACAAACAATATATTCCCAACACAAGGGACTGCAAATCTGAACCCAGGGTCAAGTCCTAATAGAATTATCGAGAGGCTTAATTCTTCTCCTCTACGCAGCAAGTGCACACGTAATGACTTCCAGATGTTCCCTTGTTCGGCTCCTGGACCAGGTCTTCTGCACCCTGAATTGGCTGGGGCTGGGAATGCCAGGGAGGGCATTCACGGCCCCTTGGCAAAGGGGGTGTGTGTGTGTGGGGGGGGGGGGGGGGAGGGTTCATCCTGTCCATAAAAAGTAACACCTGGTGGCTGGATTTAGAGGTCAAGGTGCAGGATTCTGGAAGGTGTCCTGGATGCATAACTTGCTGGCCTTAGGACCATTGCTGCAAAGACCAGGCTAGAACAGGGGAAAGGTCTATTTAAAAAAAAAAAAAAAAAGGGGGAGAAAGGTCCAGGCCAATTGCAAATGAGAGCCCATAGCACCAGAATCCCTGCACTGGTTCTGACTGAGGAACTAGCAAGCCAAACAAGACTTATGCATCACAAAAAGCGAGCCTTCCATAGATAAAGGTCTCAGGTTACTGCTGGAATCTGTCCTGCCTCCAGGAGATCGTGATGAAAGGAAACGGATCCTTTTAGGCCTTTTTTTTTTTTAATATGCAAACATTTTTTTTCAAAATGTTTCCCCCCTTTTTATGTCCAATCAGCTTTTAAAGACAGTTGCATAAAATTAAAACGGAACTGAAATGTCACTTTAGCAGATGGAAATGGCACTTACGAAACAACTGTGTTGGTTGAAACAATATATTCTACTTCTTTGGTCCATGGGTTCATGAAACTGAACCATCGACTACTCAGCGTTATAAAAGAACCATCTTTAATTTTAAACTTGTAGCAATTGGTTGTTATTTTTTCTCTGGTCTGTAAAACTGAAAGAGAGAGACAAAGGGCATTGGATTTCGATCTTCTACAGTCCCAGCTGATACGTCCATTTTTTTTAAACTGGAAGCTAGATTATAAATCAGTAGTCTTTGGAAGTTAGAGAGGCATTTAGAGTCCTGAAGTCTATAAATCAGGCATGAAAGAATAATGAAAGCTAATTACCCAACATCTTGAGCACACAGCTTGCAGCAAGCAGAAAAATAAAAACCGCTATGAATGAACAGGCTAAAATTAGCCAGCCTGAAAAAAGATGTTTAAGCATCTGCACAATCCCTGCGGTTAGTACCTTGCCATACGAAACATAAAAATCTCTAACACCGGACCTTTCAAAGTCTGAAATTTAACATAAAAATATTTAAGACAAAATAAATAGGCTTTACGTAAAACACATTTACCACCCTATAGGCGGCTGAACTTATGCATGCAGGGCCTGTATGTGTATCGCTTTATCCCCGGCAGGAGGTGGGGACAGAGCTCACAACTATACAATAGTGAGCTCCATATTCAAAAGCCATTTAGAAGGACATCTTGAAAGTTATCCGTCTAAATGGCAAATCTGGCATATTCAGTCACTTATCCAGCTAAATTACAGCCAAATAAGTGGTTACCCGGCTATAGTTTAGCCGGATTAAAAGAGAGGCGTTCCGGGAGGGGCTGGATATCAGGTATATCCGGCTAATGTAGCAGACCTAACGTTATCTGGCCTTGGGTGACCGGATGACACGCTTCTCGCCTGGATATCTCGGACGACATCTGGGTAAGTAGGAAAAGGTATAACACAACCCCCCCCCCCCCAATCCTCATACCACCCGCTGGCCCGGGACCCCCAAACCATAGAAATGTTCTCTTAACGCATGCCCATGAGCGAGCTGCCGGGCCCAGGCCCCCACGTCTAAATATCACCTTCTCACCCCCTCCCCCTTCCCACTCACCGCCACCTCATGCTGCAACCTTCACCCCTCTCTGTGCCATGCAATCCCGGCCGCTCCCCTGCCTTACTCCAGCGATAAGGCTGCAAGTAGACGCTCACAGTAAATGTCGCTGGAGTAAGGCAGGGGAGCGGCCAGGATAGCAACGCGCAGAGATCCCAGCATTGGGAGGAGGGGGGGAGGACTGGAGGCCCGGGCCCAGTGGTGCTGATGTGCATGCATTAGGGAAACATTTCTAGGAATTCGAGGGGGGGGGGGGCAATGGGGTCAGGAGGCCCGGCATTTTTTTTAGGGGACACTACTTACCCAGCTATTTTTCCATTTTTGAAGATATCCGGATAACTTTACGGGCTGTATTCCTACAATGGCCGATTAGGGGTAAGTTGTCTGGCTACATGTATTCAGAAGGCCTTTCAGCCCGCTGAATGTAAGGATTAGGTTATCTGGTTAATTTTACCTGGAAAAATTGTCTGCCACCTGGCGTACTGGATATGACCCCCCTCATACTTTTGAATTTTCAAAAAGTGTGCATAGTTTTGTGTTTTTTTGTTTTTTTTAAGAAAAAAGTATGCAAACCCATTAGCCACTGTAAATGGCTGGGAGTAATTTTTATGGGATAATTTTCAAACAGAAAAAGTGCAGTGTAAAGGCTGCAGGTAAAAAACACCCACAGAATTTATGCCAACATGGAGAGTTACAAAATTGCATCCGATAGGCCTGATTTTCAAACGCATTTACATGCCTAAAACTGGGTTTTACATATTTAAGGGGGCTTTGGAAAATGTGCTGCAGTGGATGCCATTGAAGTGTCAATAGGTTTTACCTGCATTATGTGCACTTTACCTGGGCAATTTTCAAAAGCTATTTACCCATGTTTAGTTCATTTACACACAATGCCTCTGAAAATTCACCTGTATATATCTCCTTATTTAGGCAAAGCAGCAATATTTCAAGAGTACAGAGCTGCCAAAGTGTTAAATGATGAGACACTAAGGAGTGGAAAAAGAATGGTTTCTTGCCCTTGACTGCTGGGGAAGGGTTTACAAGCAGACGTTTGTGTTTTGTTTAAATAGAACTGGAGGTGGAAGGCTAAGGGGGGGGCATAAATCTGTACCGCTCACAGGTCCGCCGCAGTTTCATGACACGAGAGAAGTTCTGCCTAGCCAAAGTGATACCAAAGCAAAAAAACGGAGTCACTGGGAGCAGACAAGAAGCAAGACCTCATATCAAGGAGGGAATCTTAATAGAGCAGGCAATACCTACTTCAGTGTCTGAAATTCTTATAGGCTCTGTCATCTTGTTTTGCTTTTTATGTAAACATTTAGTGATACATAAACTCCCCCTTCCTGAGACCTTCAGGTACATGCAACTCATCATAGGATCAGCCACTCCAGTGGGCCGCTAGGTAGGCATTCCCCACCGTCCTATGGGATGGTAACTTTTAAACAGCCGTGCAGGTGCACACGTGTGTGCGTATGCTGGCTCACGCTAATGGATGCAGCCACTTTTATAAAACACACGCGTGCATATGCGCGCGTGATATAAAATAGGCAGTATGCACACTTTTATATGGACACGTGCAAGTGTGTGCACATACTGCCTCTACTGTTTAAGTGGTGGTGGGGGGGGTGGGGGGAGGCTTCTGATACATGTTCACACTGACACAGTCACCAGTTTGCCCAGTTAAATGATAGGACTTCTAATAAACATCCCTTTTACCCCATTTGGTCCCAAAGCTTAATATGTCGCTAACTAGCCTTTTTTTTTTTTTTTTTTTTTTAGAGCACCATCCATAGCAGAAGTAAAGCTATGTGGTAGGGGACCGGGCACGGGCTTGTGTGCATTAACACGTACGTGCAGATTTCACTGAGAAATCTAGGAACGTCCATGCCCCACCCAGGCCATGCCCACTTCTTGTGCACGTGCCAGGAGATACGTGCATACTCATGCGGTTTTTAAAATCTGTGTGCCGTGCGCCGGCCTGACTTCTGAGCATATCTCCTGGTGCGCGTAGGGCTTTTAAAATTCGCCTTTAAATGTTTAAAGCGAGAGGTTTTAAAGGAAAATATGTTTTAATGTTTTCCCCCCATCAAGGATTCAGGCCCATCTTAAATTGATAAGTGCTAAGTAGTAGGGGTTAAGGAAAGACATCCTGAATCCATATTGTGACAACCTTTCCAGCACACTGCATGAAATAGTACATCAAAGCCCAAAAGCTCTTAAATACAGACCCTTTAACAATTGCTTTCCTAAACATGTTCATACTTCCAAATACATGAAAACAAATTGTTTGGTTTTTTTTTTTTACCTTGCTTATGACATTCTGCAAGATGCCCTATATCATCTTGGTGAAAATATTCATAACAAGATGTGCCTAAAAGTTCTTGTGGTAAATATCCCAAAATAGCTGTAGCCCTGAATAAAAAAAAAAAAAAATGTAAAATCGGTTATGAAATTAAAAGTATATATATATATAAATTATGTTTACTATAAAACATCCTACAGCAAGTTTTATAAGGAAAGAATATAAAATAAAATGTTTGGAGAATCTTACCTCTGATCTACAAATACAAACTTCCCATCTATTGCGTGCCGAGAAACGTACTCGGTAGCTTTAACTCTAATTTCGCCGTTGATGGGTTGTGGAACTATGTGGGGATGCAGGCGTCCGATGGCAACCAGGCAGCTCAGATTGCAGCCTTCGCTGTCTGGTTCGTTGTCTTCATCTAACCCCATCTTCGTAGGCGGCCAGCTTTTCAAATACCCGGTGCTATGGATTGTGCAGAAGCTTTTGCGGTCTGCTGCAAAGCAGAGGGCAAGCATAAATCAGCAGAGCTTTCAAAGCATGCAACGCTGTGCAAGGTCGCTCCCTGACGTTTGTGGGAAGAGAAGAGCTGGTTCTGGCTCTACAAATGCATATAATGGATTTAATACACCACCACCGCCAACTCCTGCTCGTCGCACACATCATGAATTTATCACTTTAAAAAGGGTCGTTTCTGCACCTCCATTCTAAGTAAATTGTTTTTCTTGGAATGTGTCTACAGTCAAAATGAATCCCAGGGCAGCACAGTCTTTATTAGAACTGCTTTGAGTAACTCATAACCCTTCACACTTAAGACAAGAAATTGTACCATACTAAATAAAACAAAACAAAACCAACCCCAGAAGATTTGCTCTCCAGAAATGTTCAGTCTATATTTACCCATATAGTTGGGGAAAAGAATATTTTTTTAGAACACAACTGTGTGCACATTGGTAACTTGAGTCAGCAGTTCGGGATTTCCTGTCTTAATTTAAGAATAGTTAGCCTGCTTTTGTTTGGAAAGGAGACTCATATGTTATTGTAGTATATTAAATGTTACCCCTGTATATATATTCCTGATGTGTGTGTGTGTGTGTGTGTGTGTGGGTGGGTGGCGGGCGAGGGGTTAACACGACATTATTATAAACCAGATAGGTCACTCTTTCTGAAGCATGGATGCTACACCACGTTACGTAACATCCTGAAGTATTAGCTGGTACTTTCCTTTTCAGTATTTACTTGATTTTTCCTGGGAATTTCAATGTTACAAGAACAACAACAACAACAAAAAAAACCCCAAAAACTAAAAAAATGGTTATAACATACAGTAGGAAAAAAAAAAAAATCAGAAAAGTCGTTTTCCCACGGATTTGTTTTCGTTACGATGTTGAAATTCCCAGTAAAAATCAACTGAAGACTGAAAACGAAAGAGCCTAAGTGTTCAGCTCGTGGCACATTGGAAACAGGTCAAAGTAACCCCACACACGAAATGTTATGCATAGGAGCTCACGAGGCAGGTAACCAGGCGCAGCGTTTATCAAACGCGAGGGTGCGGACGGACGGCTCCCCCGCGCCTCCCTAAACCCAGCTGCTGTTTTGGGGGGGGGGGGGGGGGAGGAGGAGGGTTCCCCACCCCCCGGGTCTTCCCACTTGCGCAGTTTCCTGCAAGCTCGGGCGGCTTCAACTTTTGGGGGGGGGGGGGATGGACAGAGCTTACCTTTCTTCTTAGAGCAGGTGGAGGAAAAGTCCTTCTCCTCCACCTTCACCGCCGGCCGATTGCATTTCATCCTGCAGAAAAAGGAACGCCTCGCGCCGGAGCACAGCCGAGTCGGCCCTGGTGCGATGTCGGTCTTAACCGGCAGGCCAGCTGCACAAAGCGGAAAACAATCTTATGCAGGCGTGATCCGAAAGCGAGGGCAAACTCAACTGCGCTGAACTTTTCAAAAGTGAGGGAAAAAACAATTATATACACACACACATACACATACATACATACATACATGTACCTGCGTAAATTGTATTATATGGATGTTTAGTGGAAAAAAAATTATATATATACACAAACACACACACACACACACATACATGTACCTGCTTAAATTGTATTATATGGATGTTCGCTGAAAAAAAAAATTCTATACATTAGAGAGAGAGAGAGATTCAGAGAACATCCATATAATACAAACAAAAAAGGGGAATTACATTAAAAGCATGATATTACACGGCGAGAAGGAAGTCATTACATTACTGGCAAATTCACATGTACTGCGTAGCTACATTAAAGTCTTTAGACAGGTCAGATTCTACGCGTCTTCTTCCTAGGTTTTGAGGGTTAGTTTCTTTGCAATTGGTCAATATTAATCGGGGGGGGGGGGGGGGGGTCAGCCATATTTGTAATGGGTACCAGAAGTCTAAGTAGTCACGGATTCCTTGTAGGCAGGAGGAAAGGGTATTCCACACAAATCTGGTGCCGCGTCTCCGAAGGCACCAGATCTAGTTTTTTTCCAGTCGGGCTATTTTAAGGGGCAGGGTGGTTAGCTGTTGACTTGAGTGGAAGTGTTTTGCTGGGCGATACCCTTTCACCTCTTCAGTCAGATACAGGGAGACCCAATGTCTTTCAGTGCCTCGAATGCAACTTTGCAAAAAAAAAATTCACAATTCAGCAGTGCGACTGTTGCTAGACTTTCGCTCATGAAACTGTCTTTCTGGTCCTGAAATCTCTGCACTGCTTCCCAGTAGCATTCTAAGGCCAATTTAAAATCCTGTCATTGGTCTTTAGCCATGGATTGAATTTTAATGGTAATATATATCAAAATAGTATTATACTTAATTGATATTAGTATCTAATTTGCTTGATTATTTTATTAGTTGTATGGTTTGTTTATTGGTTATGTTGTCCTTATACATTTATGTACCCTTTTGATATGAACATTTTCTGTTAATTTGTACTCGCCTTAAGCTACGGGGAAGACGATTTATACAATAATAAAAATTCTGCCCTAATTCTACAACAGGCAGTGTACAAGCTATGGCCAGCACTTAGCATTCTTAAATTACATTTTGCCATAGAAGCACACAGTGATCCATTACTGTCATAACCCTACTCATGCCATTTATAAATGATACTTAAGCAGAAAAATAAACACAAAAAAGGAGAGTAAAATGCCCTAATACTTCAAAAATGAAGCACTTCTCACTTTTAGCATCTATGAGTCTTTCCCGAGGCGCAGTGTCCGACGAAGAGAGCTGTTCCTTCACTTTGGCAATATCTTTAGGATGCAGGTAGTCAAACAAACTCTGACCAATCAGATCATTCTGTAAAAAGAAACAAAAAAAAAATTAGTTTTTCAAATCCTGCAATACAAAAAAAAAAAAATTCATCACAATGTGAGAGAGATTTTAGAGCAGCAGTTTGCTACCAATCACCTCTCTCTGTGAAAGGGTGGGAAAGACAGCAAAATACCAGGAAATATCAGAGCATGCAGTCAGCAAGAAGAAAAATAATTAGAGCAGTAAGACTGAATTTTATGAAAATGTAACCAGCAATTAATGAAAGAAAATATTTACAGCTGGTTTTCAAACCATTTTAGAGAACCGAAAAGTCTCCAGCAGTCAGAAGCCCTGAACCTCACAGCTGAAACAGTATTGCGTTTAAACAGGAGGTTGAATCCTATTTTGGCAATGGGGATTACATCCTGCCCTCAGTGTGGCTGCTACTGTACAGAGGGAACCTTCCTCCAGTAGCTAAGTCTCTGTGCAACAAGCAGGTTGGCCATGCGCCTTCCTGATAGGGTTGTGCCCACATTTGAAAGAAAGTGAAAAATGAACAAAAAAAGTCATTTGTAAAGTATTTTGTGTACCATTTTAGAACACCAGGCTGGGGGGGGGGGGAGGGGTTTATCCCCCCCTCCTGCATAGACACCCTTCTTAACCTATCTGCCATTTAAATAGGACAGGGGTGACATCCCCAGGGTCTCCTGTCACACTGCTGCTGGTTTTCCAAATGGCTCCAGCCCGAGATCACCTGCTGCTCCTAAGCGTGAACTGCCAATATTATACAGCCATTGAAATCTGCTGCAATAGATGTATCCAGTGTAGAAAATTAGCCCCTTTAGCACAAAGTTACCATCATTTCCTATACTCTAAGGGGAAACAAAGCGTGAAGTCGCTCGTGATAGTCACGTGTTGCAGTCTGTAATCTAGAAAAGACCGCAGAGCCTTACCTGACTGTAGTTGAGGATCTTGAAAACAGATTCAGAAACAAATAATATCTTCCCTCTGTCACAGCCCACAACAAAGAGGAATCCGTCTGCTGCCTAGCGAGGAAAGACGTGTCAGTTACTGGAGAAGTCACAATAAAACTTACTGGTCTATACAAAAGGTGCATTGCAGGAAGAGCAAACGTAGGCGTGTGCCTTGCCCTTATTCTGAAGGGCCCACCTGTCACTAACTGGAGTGCAGTTCAACTTCCACGCCGTTCGGATCTCCGGCCCTTCTTTAGTGTGCAGTAAAGCGCAATGGCCAGACCAGGCAGCCCAAGTGGGTCCGGCCTGCTCCAATGAGTGCATTTTCAAAGGGGTTCCACGGGAACAATCAGCACAGATGCGCGTACGTAGCCTGCGTTCGCGCAATTTTATAAAACATCAGAAGTACACACGAATTTTCGGTTTCGCGGTTCAGACATTTTAAAATGAGCAAGGTTTAAAGTTCTACTTGACAGGGTTCTTCTAAGATGAACGTTTTGACCTTCACACAAAAGTTTATTATTCAAGCATTTAACTCTCTGGCGAGTTTGTGTCATCAGGAACTCAGCATCATCTTGCCTTTTGTGATTTATCTTGAATTTTTTTTTTTTTTTTTGCATGCCACAAGTCGAAATGCATTAAGTGCCAGAAAAGGCAAAAATGAGCTAATCTGTTTGGCCAACGCATGCCGTTTGGTCAAGTCAAGTCCTAACTTGCAACCACATAAAAGACTTTTTATTTAAACACATATAAGCTTGATTTACTGAGCATTTTTCTCAAAGACCCACAATAATGAATCTGTCTTGGTAGATATTGACCAAGTAAAGCTCTGGATGGTTCTCATCACAGAAAACAGCATGAATTACTGCCGAATGAGCTGAAATTTAAAAAAAGTATACATAGTATTTTGCTTTGATGAGCCATTCAGAGTTGTTACAGGAATTCCAGCTATAAGTCCATCAAAGAAAAAAAAATAAATAAAGCTACATACCCTGAGGATAAGATGCTTTAGTTCATCATCTGACAGAAAAGCAGGCTTGTAGTTTGCTTCTGTGTAAGGGTTTGTGGCACCTTAAAGAAACAAAGAGACACAGTAGTTCACCAGTGCACACGGACAGGTTTTGTATCATTTTTTTTCATTGATCGGGATCAGGTGAATTTCAAGGGGGTAAACTTCAGGACCGCACGCAGCCTTCACATGAAGTCTGTGCCTGATCGGTTCACTTGAAAGCAAGTTACTGTGCTCCTGGATAGAAAGATCGAACCATTAAGGATTATTCAGATGCGGTGAAAAATGCTAAAAAAACAAAGAGAGCCTTTAAAAGGTTTCTGAACTTGTGGCAGCAGATCCCCCAGTGTGTCTGGCAATGCATTCCTTCTGGCCCACAGTTCTGCCTCCATCTTCCAGCTCGGGTCAGAACCAGTCCCGGGATTCTGGCCCACCAGCCTTCATTTACAACTACCCGGGGATTTTCCCCTTGATTTCAATAAGGCCCTGCCAGGTCTGAACACCGCAATAATGCGTCTGAGAATAGGGGTTTATGTACCGGGGCAGCTTCCAGAACACCTCTATCCTGGGCCCTTCGATCCAGCCACCAAATGTCAACCTCAACGAGGATCACAAATCCCTTATGCCGCAGGGGCTGGGAACGCTGCCTCCACAGCGTCCCCAGCCAAGCTGGAAGACCTGACCTCGGAATTAAACCGGAGACGTGACCAGCAAGCCAGCAGGTCGGCCCCTGGAAATGCACTCTTAATTGTACTCCCAAGGTCCTGCGACTCCCTTTCAGCTAGGCCTGGCTTTAGAAAAGTGCCACGGGAAGTACGTCACCGACAGCACCCCCAAGACTATGTTCCCCTCCCCCTGCCCCAGAAAGAAAAATAAAATAACTGCAGAAGATAATGTTTCCAAAGAGAAATTATTAAAATAAAAAAAAAATACAATAAATACAGCTCAGGAAATTAATTTGCACCAAAATATACACAAATTAATTTAAACTTAATAAGCTTAATTTATTAATTGAGCTTTTATGACTTAGTTTATGGTTCATTAAATTTAGCGAGTTTCAAAAGGTCTGGATATCAGGGGAAAACAAACGAACCTCTCTCACCATATGATAAACGGAGTGTAAAATCACTCATCTCCCACCCTTTATAAACACATTGACAAAAGAGCATGCAAAGCTCCTTAGCAATGGCCTGGCAGTATGGCTTATCCAGCAGCACAGCAGCTCTCAAATGAAAGCACTTTACCAAGGGTTATTAATGAAATATTGTTCCCAAAATAAAATGATCCCCACATCTGGAAACCAAGTGCACTCTTCTGCAAAATTAGAAGGCCACGAAGGGAAAATCTCTCTCTCGGGATTAATGGTGGCATCCAGTTTAAGCAACAAGAGCAGTATATTCTTTCAAAAGACTACAATCGGGAGAAAAATCCCAGTTGGATTCATGTACAACTTACCGCGTAATGTTTTCATATGCTGAACAGCCATTCTGAGTACAGTAAGTTTATCCAGCTTTCGAGACATAGCGTTGCATGTTGGGACTAAGGAAGCCAATTCATCAATGAAACTATTCATCTTATCTCTCCGCCTTTTTTCAATCTGACTGTGAGCCTCCCTGAACAAGAAAAGATTTTCTTAGGAAACAGATTCAACTTTATAAACCAATTCAGCCACGATAGGTGACAGCAGACAAAAACCAAAAGGAGGCCTCCAGTCTACCCGCTTATAATGAGAATTACTTACAGGAGACTCGCATTACTGATAGATCTAATACAACCATATACCCCACGGCAGCAAAGGTAGTACCAAGGTCCAGTTTGATTTCAACAAGATGTGGTTGCAGCACAGACCCTCCACTATACAATTCCCCCTACACCAATATAAAATATGCCCAAACTAGAAAAAAATAAATGCACAACTGCTAGTGAAACTTTTCAGATAGCTAGGCGATAAACTCAAGAGCTTTCAGTTCTCAAAAGAACAGGATTTGTTTGGTGCAGGTAGTTGTAAAATGTTTCCGGCTGGTCCATGGAACTAAAGCATAGAAGAGGGATTTCTGCATGAAAGAGCACAGGTGTCCTATGACAAGTCACGATAAATGGAGGGTAGCATTTTACATGCAGAGAAGGCTGAGGGTAAGCAACAGTCAGAAAAAAAATCATAATCCAGCATTTAATAAAATTAGGAAAAAACTGCTCACCGAGCATTTTTGATTCTACCCTGTTGGTCGGTATATTCCAATCTAAAGAAGGAGAAAAAAAAAAAAAGTACATAATTATATGATCATCTCCTCCATAATTTCAAGTGCTATATTGCACTCTTAGTAGTCAATATGTTGTATGCATGCGCTTCCTTTCTCTATGTTTCAGTGTCATATAATAGTTATACGTGGGCAGGAAATACCATAAAATAAAAGGATTATACTTGAGCTCCTTATAAAGGGAACAAAATGTTTGTAGCCATATTATTCCAAGAAAAATTTGAGATTTTTGTTTTTTTTTTCAAACAGGGATACTTGATACTGAACCAGCATGAAACATAGCTCAAAAAGGAAACCTATAGACCACTTTGGGGTTTTTTTTTGTTTAGTTTGCATTTTAAAATAAGTACACAAATAAAAGTGCATTTTCAGAGAGCATAAACACAGTTTAAATTCATCGTATTTATTCGACTCCCCCTCATAAATTGAACCACTTTGAAGAATTACTACTAAGGGCAGAACTAGTACAATTTATTTATTTACTGGGATTTATAAAAAATTATCTATTTCCAATGGAATTCCAGGCAGAGTACAACAAAAAAGAATACATCATACAATATTAAATATAGCTTGAATAAATGAAAAAAAATATTCAACTCCTTTAACCATTCAAAAACACAGTTTCCACAACGGACCAACGGCAGAGAAATACAAGGGACCTGGGTTTGATTCCCAGATACTGGCTCTGCTTTTCGGGTCAGTAGAGCTGGAGGATCCTGCAAAGGCATTACTCACAGCAACCCTCCCCACTATGGGGTGGATGCAAGGGATCCCGATTATACAGCACCAGCATCTACAGCTGGAATTCAAGGATTGAAGGCAGAGGGAGAGGGGAAGGAACTATTAGGGGAAAATTAGACAGATGTGATGGCCTCCGCTTCAGACCCTGCCCCTAAGCCAGTCAATGTGCAGTGGAGTGGGGCTGAGACAGGGTCTTAGTGAGCTGGCAAGCCAAGTGTGCAGGAATGTGAGCCAGGGCCAACACACGCAGCCCATCATTGCAACCATTTAGTTTATTAGTCCAGAAACTGTGCCTGAAAGTATCTGCATCAACTTTAGAAATTCTATTTCTTCAGATTGTATCATCTTATACTGGCCCAGCCTAAGAATTATATGAGCTTTGGAGACTAAACGGGTCTTGTACTCAGATAAAAAAAAAAAGGACCTATTTGGTCTTGAAAGTTCATGCACCTCATCTTTGGCAAAATTTTTTTATTTTTATTTTTTATAAAATATCCCTGGCTGCCACGTAACTGATGAAGTGGGCTCTTGTCCTTGAAAGCTTATGCCTCAATAATCTGCCTCAGTAGCATTTTCACAAAGAATACAGTTTGTCGCCTCTACACAGTTGGCGGGTCATTCATCAAACCGCGATGTGTCGGAAATCGCGTCGTGGTGATACGATGCAAAATTAGGGGAAGGGGGAGGAGTGTGAGCGGGGTTTGGGCGGAGTTATGTCCCGGCAGCGCCGCGGGCGATAATGCTTTCTATATTAAATCGCCGGCAGCACCGTGGGAAGCAACTACGCCTTTTCCCGTGGCGCTATGGATGCGAAACTGTGCGGCCGGTGAAGACACACCGCCGCGATGCGGCCGGCTGCACAGTTTCCCCCCCCCCCCCCCCCCCCCCCCCCCTTTTTGTTCGCGCGGCTCCTCATTCTGCTAGAAATATAGCAGAATGATGAAATGTAGGCCTTGGATTTTGTACACTCCTGTACCTTCCATGTGGGTCATCTTTGTCAGTGTCCATACCTTCACTGCAAAAAGAAAAAAAAAAAGAATTCTGTTAACCGGTGCTCTACTGGAGTCCATGTTTGGTTTACCAACGATTTCAAAAGCGAGTTTGTAAGAGAGAGAATGTCTCTCATCCTAAAACTAAGGGCTTTAGAAGGTGAAAATAATTAGTGTCCATAGTAGAAAACGCCGATTCTTAAGACAATCTATCCTTTTTTTTGGCTCTGCAGCTTCCTACTGCTCTATTAGACTTCCAGCTCTAAAAATAGAGGCTATGACACCATGAGCCTTCATTCAGAGCTACCTGGGAATTTTTCACTCTTTCCCATAATACCCAGTCACTGCAGTAACAATCCCCAGTAAGAGACCACATAGCATTGCTCCCATCAGAACCTACCGCATATAGAGCCTGAAATCCCATCCATAGATATCACTATTGCGATGTGGCTGGGATTCGTCTATCACCTCCCCACCCCAAACTACCTTATTACACCTTCTGCAAGGGCTATGAATGCCGTCTTTCAGATTTGCTCAGCCCGGGATCAGCCTGAGTGACAGAAGCTGGGTCCAGCAACTGAAACCAGTTTTCTAGTGTGGCGACAGATATGACTGCTACTAATCAAGCTCTCTTAAAATCCAAAATATTCTCACCCACTGTACTTTTTTTTTTTGTTTTTTTAAATGACTTGAATCAATTCATAAAGAGGTATATGGGGGTATTTTATATTTATTCTAATATTGGCTGATCTGAAAGTATGGGACACGAGTTATTTTTGGTAGTGTGCTATTGCAAAATTTGCTGGCACAATAAACTCCGGAAATGTGCAGCTTGCCCATTGCAATGATCTCTTAGCCCTAAACAGCCCATGTGTCCACAGGAGGAATAGCAATACAATTTCCATGACGACATCTAACAAAAAATGCAGACTGTGAAGCAGGACAAGTGGTTGTTGTTTTTTCTTTAATTTAAATTAATATTTTAATAATATCACATACTTGTATGCACCACACTGGAAACTCTTTATCCTATTTAAGTTGCATATAAGGCTGCATCAAACTGGTGAAATGTGTTTGAATAAAAGCATATTAGGGCGGGAGAGAGCAAGATGCCAGCATGAAGTGGGATGTTGAGAGACGCTGTCCACAATTTTTTTGTGTACTTTAAAAAAAAATAAAATTGTATGGCTCCCAAGCATAAGGGGAAGGTGAGGGTTTACCTCCTCAAAGCATCTCACCTCGCTGGACAGCCTTTGATTGCTTCCTTCATGTCCCCGGCTCCTGATATTAGTACGGGCAGTGATGACCCCATTGTGGAGTTTCGCCAGGGGAAGAGGTTTCCCTCAGCCCCTCCCCCCCCCATGATCAAGTTCCTTGCTGGTGTTCAGACGCGACTCCACCCAGCCGGTCACTGCGGCGTAGGAAGATGACAAACTCCCGCTATCCGCGTGGGAAGGGGCCCACGGAGGTATCAGCGACCCGCGGGTGTGGCTCTCATGAAGGTGGATATTTTCCAGCATTTCCCCCCCCCCCCCCATCTTTTTGTGATTTCTGAGACAGGAATGGCCGAGGCTACCATGATTCAAGACCCTCTTTCTAGGAGGGTCGAGTCACTGGAGACTGCTTCAAGGTGTTTCAATCTTTGAATTTCCCCAAGGTTATGGGGGGAACTCCCAATTATGACTTTTTAGAAGATATTTCATGGACATTTTGCATATATCTACAGAGACTATTCCCTCAATTGATAAGGCTAATCTTTTTACAGTCTTCTCCCTGCTCCAGTGTTTAAACGAACCGGGGTGTCTCAGATCATCCTGCTTCGTTACATTTATCTCAATTTTTTGGAAATGTCTATCTATGAGATTAATAAAACATGCTAAGTTGCTTCATTTATAACTGATTCTGATCAAAGTAAAGTTATGTCTTTGACCTTCAAATTATGAAAGCATAATTTTCATGGCGAGGCTGTGAGAATATATATATTTATTTATTTAAAACTTTTATAACCCGACATTCATTTGCACATCACATCGGTTTGGTAGTTAAACGAAGACTTGGAAAGGGAGAGGAAATTAGAAATTTAGGAAAGTTACATAATAACAACATTTCGGGGGGGGGGATAGGTTATAGGTGCAGGGTGCTTCTGATACAACAACGATGCATTTTTAGATATGTGGTGTCTTAACATTGGGTAGAGATAGGAGAACAACTTTGTACAGGAGTTAGTGACTTGTGAAGACTGGATTGGGGGTGCTTGATTGGGGTGGCGATGGAAAGGCCTTTGTGAACAGCCAAGGGATCTATCTGGGATTACTCAGAAGAGGAGGCAGGATGCTTTGGCTCTTGCAAGCTTCCTTCATCTTGTGCTATTCCCTGTAAATGTTTTTATCAAAAACTTTGTTCAGAAAGTTATATTTTCTTCTCTCCTGAACAGTTTAAATCCTTTATAGATGTCAGAAGAGTTCTAACATCGTCGCCAGCTCCCACTTAGAACCAGCAGGCTTGATTTTATAATTGATGCAAGAGATCTGTTTTCTTGCTAAGGTCTTTTCTTTTATATATATATATATTTCTTGGGGAGTTCTTTTTCTTTGCTCTCTCCATCATGTTGTTTTTTTTTTTTTTTTTGGGGGGGGGGGGGTAATGGGATAATATGATTAAATGCATTATTGTTAATTTCTGTACTTATAATAATTTCCTCTATTATTCCCCATTCATATTACCATGCAAAGTGTCTTTGCTTTGTTACATATAAATGCTGAATAAAAATAAAGTTAAAAAAAAAAAAAAAGCATATTAGGCTGTGGATTTGCTCTAAAATAAATCACATGCCCTGGTTCCTACAACCATTCGGGACGTCACTTATACCAAATCAATAGTCCCAACATGGATAATGTTAGATTGTCTTTCAACTCAAGATGTCCAATTTCTCCAATCCACTGGGGAAGCTCATATACATATCCCATTACTGAAGCCCTGTATTAGAGCAAAAAAGTATTACAGCTGGCCTTGTTCTGGGATCTGCTAGGTTCTGGAGGGCTTTCAGTATCAAACACGTTCAATGACCCACTTGTGTGACTAAGGTGGATTGCTCGTCTTTAGACAAAAATATTTTGTCTCCACCTATGTACGGTCACACACATGGCGACTTCTTTTGGAACTAATTCTATAATTACTTACATTGCTAAACACAAACACTCATGGCCACTCATGAATTCCTAAGCAATGACTCTTCACCAAACCACTATTTTTTATAAGAGGAAATGTAACGCTCTTCCCTCAGTAAGACAGGCAACTGGCTGGAATTCTGCCAAAGTCGGTGGAAATGCTGAATGCACCAAGGATCAGACCCAAAGTGCTTTTGTTTCTGTAAGACGTTGTTCTTATGATCTGCCCCATGGGACAGGGCAATATGGCCCTTTATGTATATCTCCCTCAATTATTTTCTTGGATTACTTTAAACTGTGACAAAGTAGTTAGAACATTTATATTTGAACTAAAATATAGAAAATGCATGCATGTTTACTTGTGTGGGGTCTGAAAATGTATTTCCTCCCCGTTCATCTGACAGTAAACAACACGCAAAACAAAATACAAAATGCAAGGACTTGGTTGCATCAGCCCATGTCAAAATCATGGAAATTAAGGGGGGTGGGGAGAGTGTATTTAAGTGAATTTGCACTGGTGTGCCAGAATATTAATTTGCTGATCAGCACTTCCTCCTCAAAGAGGTGTCATGTTCTCATCGCAACAGGTGTCTCTGTGAAACGACTACTGAAATGCTCTATAATAAAACAACAACAAAAGAGAACGTAGATAAAGCCTACGCTGCTATATATCTCCTAAATAAAGGATAATGAAGCGTGAGAGTGTACACACACACACATCTGTAATATACTAATCTCCTCCAAAGGCTTGTAATGCAAACAGGATCCATTTTCTGTAAAAGGCACCAAGTACATGATATTCAAACAAAATAAATATTAAAGACAAAAAAAAACAACAAACTTAAACAAGGAAACTTTTTCAAGGTATGATAAAACTAGAACCATGATTACATGCTCTGCAATTTCATTAATTGCATTCACTGTACACAAATGAAACAAAGCAAATGTAATTTTCCTGGTCAAACAGGACTTCCATTTTATGCCAACTGATTTTGATAGAAAGATAAAAGCGATCACAAGGCAATAAAAGGACAGCTATATTTTATAAAAAAAAAAATAAAAAGAGGGACGGAGAAAGTTAAAAAGCGGTTTACGTATTTATCTACTTACTCAAAAGAAAAGCCATCAAGTCTGAAAAGGAAAGAAAAGAACAAAATTAAAATACAAAAAAAGTACAAAAATATTCTGCCAACATACATTTATCACCGATTTAGGACTCCGCTTTTCTTCCCTGTTTAATTAAAGAAAAAGTGATCTCTGTATTTTCTGGGAAATACAAGGTAAAAATAAGGAAAATATAAAGGAAGGCAAGCTGATTCATGCCCAGCCTTCTGGTAAGAGTTTAATTAGGGATGGCTGAATCACCAGAGGACACAATTCCAGTAACCATGGCTGGGACGGAGCTCCCTCGCAGGAAGATTACCATGTGCTAGCAAAAGTGGAAATGGCCAGTCATGTTACCGGTGTGGCTTTTCCCAGCTCTTATGTCTGAGTCCCAGAGTGCCCATAAGCTAGGCGACCACGACTACCAACTGCAGGGAGGGAGGTCTCCACCTTGATATTAAACAACTGATTATCGGGACTTGGGAATAGAATAATAATGGACACAGCCTTATTGGACTGGTGGATAACCAACAATCAAATTCCTACCTGAGCCACAACAGAGCCCTAACACATTAGCGAAAGAGAACCAAGAAGGCAGGACAAAAACGAGGGTCAGTGCATCGCCTCTGAACTTTCAAACCCGCTACTGTCGAGCACAGGCCTGGTCGTTCCAAAAAGGCAATTATAGTGAGGGGTTATCGGTCAGCCCGCAGCCTCCACGCCAGGCTGACCGCCCATCTTGCAGATGAGATAACTGGGTCTGTGGCCTCACCAGGGCAAACTCAGTACGCCACCAATCACGTCTAACGTGGTAACCACCATGCTGTGCAGTGAAATCAGCCACTTGCTTATTGCGCTTGGCAACCGACACAGTCCATAGACGTGAGCACCGGAACCAGCGACGAGGAATGAACTCGGGCCATAAAACATCAGTGCCGGGCATTATCGACATGAGAGAGGGGGAGGGGGAGTTCAGGGCGAAGCACTAGGAGGGTCTCAATGAGAGGGAGATGAACTGGTGGTTTCAAGTACCCACCCATATTTAAAAAAAAATAAATATATACCTACTTCTGCACGGAAATCAGTTTTTTTACACAAAGAATCTTTATTGTGGGTAAAAAATGCACGCGGGTTGATAAAAACAGGTAGAAGTGCACGCTTTCAATGCACGGCTGAAACTTGCATGCCTGTATTGGGGGTGGACGCGCGTATTTTTCATAACCTGCGTAGACCAGATACGCTCAGGCTGTAGGGACACGGCAGTAGATCCCTGCACGTATACGGGGCCATGCGGAGTTCTTTGAAAGTTATCCTCCTCAGGGGCTGTAAGGCGGTGCAGGACCCAGGGCCTTCAGCTGCTCTGCTCCCAAGACCTGGAATGAGGTTTCACTCCCCATCCGCCTGGAACCGCACCACCTCACGTTCCAAAAGAAAGCGAAAAGCGCGGCTGTTCAGCCAGGCCTTCCCTCACTTAGCCCATTAGGGAGTTACAATTCCTTCCCTAGCCCTGGACACTGCCGCTGCTGCTGGAAACTCAAAAAGAGCAGCAGAGAAGACTACCAGGCCAAAATAAATGTTAAAATGTGCACTGCGACGAACAGTTTTAACTGGATGTTTAAAACTGCATATATTTAGAGATAAGAGACGAAACAAAAGCTGGTTTTGGTTGACTAAAAAGTTCTGTGTTCTGCATTTGTTCTTTCGAGTTGAAAGAACTGGCAATGCACAGGTTTATCAGGAAACAAAGACCAAACCAGGCCATTTCATTACAGCAAAACACTGTATTGTGACAAATTTGTGCACTTTGTGCTCTGCTACACTTGTAAAACGCCTGGAAAGCACGCACTTACTGATAGTCTGTGGAGCTTCCTTTTCTCTTCCGGTTACACTCCATCCCAGTCGTTCCAAGAGAGGTAGAAAGGAGGTCAGTGGGACCCGGCGACATAAAATCGTTAATTGTAGAAGAAATGTCCATCCTCTGGTCAGCCATCGGATCATCTGCAAATTGCCAAAGAACATGGATTCGCTCAAAAAAGACTTTCCAGCTGAAGTCAAATCTAGAGCAGGTAATACGAACCCTGCACACACTCACCTCCTTCTGTAAACCTGCTAGCAGGATAATTGCATCGTTATAAAACCAGTTGTCTTTATGAAACGTTATAGCTTGTGCCACTTAAAAATTTCCATTATCCAACAATGTAACAGTACAGTATTAAAGACTACACTACTGCGGCACATAAACAAGATGAAGTGTCTTGAACGAAAGCCACACGTTGCATAAAAAGGTAACTATTTCCAGTCAAACAACCAGCTGCCTTTGTGCTGTATTAAGGTTAAATTGCAAAAAAAACTGCTCAGGTCACCCAAATTTGGGAATGAGAAATATTTTTTTGGCAGAAAGGTGTTGGTTGATTTAGGACTCTGAATATTTTAAATCACCACCGGTAAAACACACAGGACTCCAAGGCCTTGCATGTGTCAGAAATACTGAACAAACACTAAACTCGCACACAAAGAGGTCGGCCCCTCTTGGATTTGTGTAGCATTAGCAGCTTCATTGCCATAGGCAATGCTCAGTCGCTCTTCTGACATCCTTAGTATCTGGAATTAAGCAGAGGACAAGCTCTGAGCATACTCCATCTGGAGAAGGGAACCTGTGATATCTTTTAAAGCTCCTACACAACTTTTACATTTTCTGTTGGTCTTGAAAAGATACCGCAACCTGCTAGCATAGGGTTCGGCAGCTCCAGTCCTGGAGTGCCGCAAATATGGATATCCTGAACACAAGACCTAACCAAAAAATATGCACAAGATATCTGTACGCACTGTCTCCATTATATGCAGATATTTCTCTCGTGCATATTCATTATGGCAATCCTGAAAACCAGACCCATTTGTCGTTCTCCAGGACCGGAGTTGCCTCTCTCCGTATTGACTCCAAATTTTCACTGTCTGTGACAGTTGCTCAAAACTAAAAAGGCAAAACAAATACCCATGCAGGCTCCTTTAAACTGCATAAAAATCATTAGGGAAACCGATATAGAAACGAAAATTTCATTTATAATGCAAAATGTTATTTACGTTTAACTCGAAAAAAGTACCCAGGAATGGACAGAGGAGTTGGAGAAGCATCTCAGGTACGCTGAAAACAGAAAAAGGGTCTTGCAAGCAAAAGTCTGTGGCAAAAAGCCTGCAGTGTGGGCCTCATAGTTAAAGCGGGTTTTCAATAAACCAAAACATGCAATCGTGGGCTTATGGGCTCTACTGCAGTTTTCTATGCAGCCAGCAGATGAGTGTAGAAATAAAGTTAAACCACCAGGGAAAGAAGGGGAATCTTGCTACCACCTACAAAAACACACATCAGATCATGCATGCCACACCTCTAGCACAATTTGTTTCCATGCCACTGCTGCCCATCAAGACTTCACGGATTACAAGGGCAAAAGAAAGCCACGCAGGGTGCTCTGCCCTAGCTTCATACATGGGTACCAAGGTGGGACTCAGCAAACTTGGCTAGCACACTTTTCTGGTATTGCCTAGGTCTGTACGCTAGCTTGAGCAACTGAGAAGTGTGCATCCACAGTCCCAAGGATGTCCACTGCCTGTTTCAGTAGAGAAGAATTTGCATGCACGCACAAGTGTATGGAGTGCAAGGCTTATAATAGGATAAGAGATATAGACTGTATATACATATTATAAAGAATCATGTAGGCATAAGGGCAGGACGTCTTTTTAAAAAGCTATTAAACAGCATAATCCCTGGTGAGAAAAAAAAAAAAAAAAAAGCACATGCCCTTTTAAAAACAAACAATGGTCGCAGCATTCAGAGCTTCCTTCCCCCAAGGGAGAAGCAGAGTTAAAGCCAGTGTGGGTCTGGATTTAGGACACACGGCTGCAGAGTCCCAGAAGGAGCTCTGGTGCATGGCGCCCAGCTGGTTGCACATAAGAGGTTCGGGATGCCAGATCCTAGCCCTGGTAGCCCAAAAGGAGCAGGAGGAGACTGCTGAGGCAAAACGACATTTACAAGGGAAATTAGATCCACTTTATAAAACCAAGGGAAGGCTGCTAAATACGATTCAGTGCGTTCAAGAGGAAGAGATTTGCTGCAGTCAACGTTCCTATTTTCCCCCCACAAAACGTACAAATGTTTTAAGCGCGCCAAACATTGTTTGCAGAGACACAGATAGGAGCTGCATGGCTTGTTGTAGGCGCCTAACCTGAGCTTGTGCCAATCTGCAGCAGGAGTAAATGGTCCAAGGACTCCAGAAAACATGTAAAAGGCATAAATATATTTAGGTGAATAAAGCTTTGCACACATGCCTGTGGGTGGAGTGGAACAGTTTTAACTGGAATATCTATGGCAACATCTCCTGGGTGCTCTGAATGGCTTTTTTTTTTTTTTCAGGCCTTGACCAGTATTTTCTTTTTTGTCATCTCTCTCTCCCTAGCAGTATAAGCAGAACTATGATAACAGATGGGCAAGAGCTGAACTGGCAGCATGAGCTCTTCTTACCTGAAGACTATTTGAAATCCTACATCCACCAGTATGGAAGGACAAGCCTACTGATGAGGCAGATGCATCCAGTCACCTTAAAACTTCTTTCATGCCCGGTTGTTGTGTTAGTCGAGTTCTTTCAAAGCCTAGACATTAGGAAAAAAAAAATGTCATGTAGGCCACTCCAAAAACTATTTTCTGTTCCTATGTTCCCAATAAGTCAACAGGTCATCCCCAAAATTACAAGCTCGTCTGGGTACTTTTCAGCACTACAACGGCAGTCAAACTACACTGGAAAACCAAAGTCAATTTATTTATATACCAATAGGCTGGCAAGACATTTCAGTTAACATTGCCCTTAATTCGTTTTAAATGGAAGTAATGCCAAGATTAGTGGACCTTGCCTCACCGAATCCAGATTTCAAGGCAAGAAAATGGACCTTTTGAGCTGTACTAGAAAAAAAACCAAAACCAAAACCCAACCCACATGTTGAGGTAAAATAGTGAAGATGTTTAAGACAAGACAATGGACATTACTTAACTTCATACAAAGCACAAATGTAGAAGACCAATTCTGAACATGGTCAAACCTCACCACTTAAAACTACAGCATCAGAGTAAGGAAGCAGAAACTGGAGTTAGCATTGCTTCTTCCTCAAAGAATCATCAGTTGACAGCTTTTTTAAGATGTTGTACCAAGTTATAATCTGCTCAACAGCCTAGGTTGTTCTTTTGCATCTCTTTGGGCACTATAGTGTACATAGCGCAATACCAAAATACGGGGTATATTTACTAAGCTGCAATAAGCATTTAACATGCAAAAACAGCGGTTCTTGTGCAATATATGCAGATCGCGATATTTTCCTTAAAAAAAAAAATTCCTATATTTAAATGAGTTGCTTTGCATTCATAAAGTTTGCAAATACATACTAGACACCTCATACGTACCTAATTGTAATGCAAATAAACATGGCTTGCCTCGAATAACGCAAGCCATTGTATTTCCTGAAAGGTTAGCTACAACTCAGGAGCTGGAGCTAACTTTTCTCGAAGGTATTGGGAGGCTAATGTACATTCTGATGCCTCTCTCCTGAAACACCCCCCACCCAAGGCCAGCTGGTGCCATTTTCAAAGATGGTCCAAAGTCTAAGGCTGTGATGGCGAACTCCAGTCCTCAAGTGCCACAAAGAGGCCAGGTTTTCAGGATACCCGCAAAGAATATGCATGAGACAGAGAGATTTGCATACATGTAAATCTCTCTCTTGCATATTCACTGTGGACAGGTGGCCTGTTCGTGGCACTCGAGGACCCAAGTTTGCCATCTCTGGCCTGAAGCAGTGCTCCAGGTCCCACTAGACTTCCAGGGAGCTATTGTAAGCTATGGGAAGAGGGGGCAGAAGGGTGACCTTTTGTGAAATGGGAAGAGGGTAGGGCGTTGGCACACAACTTTGCTATTATTTTTTATTTATTTTGCTTTTGGGATTGCCTCTAGAGGCATCAGGGGAGGGGAGAAGGGGGGGGGGGTTTGCTTAGAACCGCTGCTGGCCCATTTACACGATGGCTGCCCCAGGCAGAATGGGGTTGCAATTTGTTTCCCTTTCCCCGTGAGATTTTTCTCATTGAAAAAATAAAAACACGGACATTCTGCAGGGAAGCCGCCACGGTATTTTGCCACGGAGGGGAATGACCCCCCCGTATGGCGTTTTACCATGGACCCTGGTATTCGGCCCCTCCCGCGGTAAAACGAGGAGCCTCTAAGCTCGTCTCCATAGTTTGGGACTTGGTATCAGTAAGAGAACTCCAGCAACCCCACCACTTCCAGCCCCGATGGGCCCTACACTGCCACGAGAGGCTCAGAGAAAGTTATCAGAAGAAGATTGTTTAATAAATTCTCTTCTCCTTCGGTGGGTCTATGTTTTAGAGTGGCACAGCTGTGGAGAGCATTTCAACCTAGCTGGCAAACATTTTTTTTTGACGCTGCTAGACTAAAGTGCTCTAATATATTTTGCAAGAATCAATATAATCATGTTATTTGAACTCATTTCATTATCTCTGTGCTCAACCCTGCTTATGATAAAAATGAAACAGCTTCGTAACAGTAAGCAAACAATTTAAAAACTAGACCACAAATGCTATAAAACTACATATGAAAAAGGAGAGAGGGCGCGGCAAGCCAGATGGCATTTTGCTGTGCAGTGTAACAAAATAAAAAGCAGGTAGTCCACAGTAAAAGTGCGATAGCTAATTTAATCAGAGCTCCAGCCGAAGATTTCATAGAGAGTATAACTGATCTATAAAAGCAAGACAAGGTCCCATCACTGAACCTGACATAAGCTGCGTTTTGTAACAACGCTGTTTCAGGTGGGAGGTAACCACTCAGCAAAAAATCACACCAGTAAACTCTTTGCATAAAGAGAGTGTCAGCTACAAAATACCACATTTTCCTGCGTTCTCCCCAGAGACTCTCCATCCCCACACAGACAAAACAAGCCCAAATTCTATTAGCAGGACAGAGCCCAGGAGTTGGGTCTAGAGCTACAAATCAACTAATAGTGCCACTCGCATATGCTTTAGAGGCGAAAAAGACCTCGAAGTCCTGAGAAAATTACAAGCAGCCCCATGCAATGGTGGCTCTCTCTCTCCATGGCAGGGAGCCGCAGTCACTGAGCGTATTTGCCAAGCTTGGTTTGGCTTTGCCATGCCAGACTTCTGCCCTAGTTTTGGCTTGGTGCTACCTCTAAAGTTCCTATTTTTATGACAGCGAGTAAAGATATGGAACGAGCAAATAGGAAACTCCTTGGGTAGAAAATTAACAGATTCACATCAAGAAACATGATCATCTTAGTTAAATATACTTCTAGAAGATCCAAGATGGCGGCATGTTAGATCTGGATCACTGTATCTTTCCCACATGCCTTTTCTTTTTTTTGACCTTGAAGAGTTTCCATTTCTAGCTGGTCTATAGGAAAGGAAAGGAAGACTAGAGCACAGGTTTTTCCACATCATCACCTGTTGGTCCTATGGATTCCTTTCTAGTTGCAGCATTAACTCAGGCTTCTACTCGCCTTACTCCCAGGGGCTGGGTCACCTAGACAGGACTCCTCTTTTATTTATTTATATTCTGCTTTTCACACTTTTTTTCAGCGCTTCAAAGTGGATTACATTCAGGTACTGTAGGTATTTCCCTATCCCCAAGAGGGCCTACAATCGAAGTGGTGTTGAACTATCACCAGAGTTTGACATGTCATTTATTTCAGAGGGGAGTAGGCTGTGCCGAGCAGCTTCGCCCTCCTGGGTATTGCGGTGCAGTCTGATGATCTGGCCAGCAGTCATGAGGTGACAGTGCCATCTGGAGCCAGTTCAATGAGAGAGGAAGATCATCCGCCAGCCAACTTACAAATATCAAAAGTAAGAGATCTAGGAGTATCCATAGACAACAGACTAAACCTAAAAGCATTTATTAAGCAAACAACTAAAGACTGCTTCCACAAACTACACACATTAAAAAGAATAAAACCCCTATTTCATTTCCATGATTATAGAACAGTGCTCCAAGCAATAATCTTTGCGAAAATAGATTATTGCAACGCTATACTACTAGGCCTCCCATCATCCCATACCAAACCTCTCCAAATGATTCAAAACACGGCAGCAAGAATCCTAACTAACAAGAAAAGAAGAGATCACATCACGCCGGTCCTTAAAGACCTTCACTGGCTGCCAATCCACTTCAGGATAATCCATAAATCCCTAACCACAATCTTCAAAAATATCCATGGACTAGCTCCACTCCATCTACAAATAGCACTTAAAAAACACTCCTCCAACAGACCCACTAGAGAAGTGTACAGAGAACTTCTACAGGTACCACACGCCAATACCACCCAACACATAACCCTGAGAGACAGGGCCTTCTCTACAGCAGGCCCCTCACTATGGAACTCAATCCCCTTAGAATTACGACAGGAACCATGTCTTCCAACCTTCAGAAAGAGACTTAAGACATGGCTGTTCAAGAAAGCCTTTCCGGACTCTGACTGATGATCTCACCAAATACAGAAAGACGGTCTATCTCCCACTAAACTGATTCGGACATACCAAACACTACACATTCTTATTCTTGTTAAATTTCTATCGTCTTATTCTTCTTCTTTTCCCAGTTAGAACCATCCTTGTTTTATTGTAACTGATTTTTTCTGCGCACTGTTATAACTTGTTATAATTTGTAAATATATAAAATGTATACTCATGTTATATTTATACACGTTTATAATGTATTGATCACCCCTGTTTTATGTAAACCGACATGATACGAATCTCCGTGAATGCCGGTATAGAAAAACTCAAATAAATAAATAAAAATCCTAGTGGAGTACTGCAAGATCTAGTGATGGCTAGCTGGCTCAGGGACTCTGAGAAGCTGACGTTTCAAGCAATGCTTTTAAGCCTGTTTCTTCAGGTATGCGTTCAAGTTTGAATTTTCCTGGAACTTTCCAGCTTGAAAAGCTTCCTATAAAAGTCACTTTGGATGAAATCTGGAAAGCCATTTCCACTATGAGGAAACAGCTGTCAAGACAGATTTCTCAATTTATGGTACAGATTGAATTAAAAAGTCAAGGAGAGGCATATGAAGATCAGTGCAATGTCAGATCAAGAGAGAAGAAGTGGAGAATAATTGCAAGAAACTAAGAGTTTGGAACTGCTATTTAAAATAAATAAATAAATAAAATAAATCAGCCAACCATTGTGTAAAAAGGTTGATAAACTTGAGATAGCATGGATTTTTCCTTATTGAGTAAAAGAGACAATCAAGTATCATCTTGACCTTGGTTGTTAACTTTGCTTTGGATTCAGATGCAGAGCTTATCCTGCAAACAAACCTTAGAGGTCCCATTACAATTGTTAAGCGAATCTATAGTCCGCATGGAAGGATGCATTTACTATATTTAAGGATAGAGATATTCTAGAATTGAAAAATAGCTTACGTGTCTTTCTGGATTTACCTAGAAAGAAAAACAGGATTTTTCATTGCATAGATCGAAGGTTTTGCAGATTGGTGCTTCCTTATTCATAAAATAGCCTGCAAATGTCTTGTAAATCATCAAGGGGCGAGATGCATATTTTTTGAACTCGGTCAGCTTTTTGTGTTTCTCTGTGGTAAGCCATTATCCCTCATCTCTGATGTAACTTGATTTTGATGACATATTAATATGGAGTCTTCCTTAACCCTGCCTTTATTTCCTCAAATTGTATTTCCTTTTGGATTATAGTAAACGCATCCTTCCATGTGGACTATAGATTTGTAATGGTATTTGCAATTGTAATGGTAATCGTAATGGTATTTGCAATTCTAATGGTATTTGGGACCTCTAAGGTAGTGATGGGAATTATAAAAGCTAAATTAATTGCGTAGATGGGCCATAGGGTCTTTTTCTGCTGTCACATTTCTATATACAGTTTGTTTCCTTATTTATATTGGTTAAATTGTGCTTTTCCGTTCAAGATTATTTTATTTACTAATTATAATATTTATCATCCGCCTATAAAAGTCATATTCAGCGAAGTATAGTAATTCATATATATTTTGCAAAATATTAAACTGAACCTGCTTCTAGAAATTGTCTGGTTAGCCTACAAAGAGTTGAGCACATTAATGTTCAGTGTTCTAAATGTCAATACCTAAAGGGATTTTTCTTTTTTTAAAAGTTACTTGGTCACCCCCTCTTCTCCACGTACCTGCCACCCACTTTAAGCTTTGAGAAAAAGTTGACAATTTTCCTCCCAGCATCTGTATTGCTTACAACCGAGACTGTGTCCCTGGGAAAACTTTTTTTTTCCCTTCGTCACAAGTTAATAGCTATATTTACTGCCATGAAATAGTGCAGGGAGCTATAGTGATAATCGTAGAGTAATACAGTTGAACATGCTGACCCGTGGCTTGTAGCTAGCATGCTAATACAGTCCAATCAAGCAAAGACTATAATTTAACCTTTTCAGCATGGGCTTCTGAGATGCAAACAGTTGCTCTACTCTTGTGGTGTTGAGCAAACACAGTATTCCAAAGTACACGTTTGTTTTGTGGTTGAGGATTTTCACAACTTAAAGTAGGAATTGCACATGAGCCAAAAACACCCCACAACTATTTAAAGAAACAATGCAACCATGATTAGCTTTATTAAATGTCTTACATGGTTCTAAAAATAGAAGACAAAGGTTTAACAACATTTTTACAAAACCAGTACCTTTTGTGGATGAGACCTTCATGGCCATGGAAGTGTATGGACAGCACCATCGCCAGATAATTCTTACATTGGTCCTATGAAATGACGTCAACATGCAAAGAATCCAGTTTGACAGGACTGGTGTAACTTCGCATTACATTTTCATGAACAGATGTTTTACAAAAAGTCCTTTCATCACTTCAGCAGGAAACTAGTCCCATTTTGAGTCCTGGTACTCTGCATTACTATTAAATCAGAACTCTTAATAGCCAAACCCATTTCTTGCATTGCTCGATTCATTACAGGAAAAAAAAAAAAAAAAGACAAGATAGGCAATGCATGAATGGAATATTGTTGCAAGCATCAATGAACAAGAATAAACCTTGTATGGCAAATCAATGCAAGAACTATGATTTCTGATAAAACTTAAGTACTTACAACTGGTTTTAGCAGGGACTTGTCAACCTGTATTTAATAGGCATGAACTAGGCTACTGTAAATAAGCAAACACTGACTCCTTCCTTAAGAAGTGAGATCTCTTGGTTGCAATATAACCGTCCTCTTATTGGATCAGATGCACTAAAGGGCTTTTCCCATCTTATATCTATGGGAAGAATGCTTGGTACATCTGTCCCACTGATTCTTTTTTTGAATCAATAGCTTTTATGCATTACTCCTGGGGGAATTCTGCACACAATTCTTTTAAAATGCTGCAGATTTTGTTTAAATAATCATTGTCCAAATAATAATTTATAATGCAATAAGAAAAAAAAGTTCTCACTCAAGGATGCATAGCTTTATATATATATATATATATATATATATATTTATTTTTTTTTAGCAAATTTTACATAAGAAATTAAGATATGCCATGCTGAGTCAGACCGAGGGTCCATCAAGCCCAACATCCTGTTTCCAATAGTGACCAATCCAGGCTTCAAGTACCTAGGCAAGTACCCAAACATTAAATAAATCTCAAGCTACTATTACTTATTAATTAATAGCAGTTTATGGATATTTCCTCTAGGAACTTATCCAAAAACATTTTTTTAAACCCAGTTACACTAACTGCTGCAACCAAATTCTCTGGCAATGAATTCCAGAGCATAATTATGCGCTGAGAGAAAAATAATTTTCTTCGATTTGTTTTAAATGTGCTACTTGCTAACTTCATGGAGTGCCCCATAGTCCTTCTATTATCTGAGTACATAACCGATTTACATTAACTTGTTCTTTTCATGATTTTATAGACTTCTATCATATCCCCCCCCTCAGCCGTCTCTTCTCCAAACTGAACAGCCCTAACGTCTTTAGCCTTTCCTCACAGGGCAGCCTTCCATGCCCCTTCTCTGCACTTTCTCCAGTGCAGCTATATCCTTTTTTAGATGCAGTGACCAGAATTGTACACAGTACTCAAGGTGCGATCTCACCATGGAGCGATACAGAGGCATTATGACATCCATCCTTTTATTTGCCATTCCCTTTCCCATCATAAAAACTTGCCTCCCTCCCCCAGGTTTTCGTCCTGATTTGCTTTGAATCCCTCCCCATGCTTGATCTCTCCCTCCCCTTTGGGTCAATCCCCAGCTTTGCTCCCTCCTCCCAACTTTCTCTCCCTGTCCCCAGGCTGAAACACCCCTCCCACAACAAGACTCTGCTTTCTCTCCACCCACTAATCTTTAACTCCCTCCCCTCAATTATCTCGCACCCTCCACCCACCAACAAAAACCCTGCTTTCTTTCTGTCTCCTCCCCAACTTTCTTTACCCTGCCAGGCTCCCAGTTCTCACAGCTTTCCCATCCCCCAGCTCCCTCTGCCCCAGGATTAAACCCCACTCTCCACCTTCTTCCCAACTCCAAGCAAGGCCTCCAGCTTTCTCACTGCCCCTCCCCAACAGCCTCGGTCCCCTCCTCAACTCTCTCTCTCTTTCTGCCCCATCAGGCTCAAAAAACAAACAAACAAAACAAACCACAACTTTCCCTCCCAGTAAGACTGCCCCCAGCTTTCTCTCTTTCTGTTTTCCCTCCCAGCAAGGATCCCAACTTTGTCTGCTCCTTCCTTCCCTAGGCTTGACCCCTCCCCTCCCCTCCCCCTTTCTCCAGCTCTCTCTCTCCTGCCCCCAAACTCCTCTCTCCTTGTCTTTAGTCATACAGGGAAGCCAAACTTGTGTACACTAACACCTCGGTGAGCAAATCAAGGTCAGAACTAAAAAGTAAAAAGTGAAAAAAAAACAAAACAAAACAAAAAACTGTGCCTCTAGCATCCTTTAGAAGTGTTGAATTCAATATCAAAATATTTTTTTACATTCTTTAACAAACCTAGACATGGCCATTTTTTAAACTCCCATTTTGCTGCATTACCCAGAAAAATAACAAAAAAAAAAATTACTCTTGCTTTAAAAAAGCAAAGAAAACTGGATAACATCTGAGATTATTCTCGTGTAGATTTGCAGCAGTCTAAAATATATTTTGACAGTAATGATTCCTGATGAGTGACTTAGCCTCTGTGTTCCTCGGCTACAAAGTGCATTGATGCCGCAAGGTCTCTCTCCTAATGCAGTGCACAGAAAACGTAAAGGCACAAGCTTCTTTGGAAAAAGAACACTAGGCCTGCCCAGCGCGTGGGTACGTGAAGCTTGCTCTGGGAGGAAGAGCTGCTGGAGTCGCAGGACGCATGCGTGCCCAAGTCTCGACTCTGCACCGGTGCCTAAGCAAAGCCAGTTGACCTACTTTTTCGCTCTGACCTTGATTTGCTCACCGAGGTGTTAGTGTACACATGGTTGGCTTCCCTGTATGACTAAGCTAATCATGTGACATGATGCAGTAAAAAAAAAAAGGATGAGCCATAGGCATTTCTCTTGGGGTTTTAAAGAAGAATTAGTGTTTTGTAAACAAGAGGGAAAAAAAAAAAAAAAAAACAGTGAAAGGTGTAGGTACAGAATGGAGCTGCAAGAATGAGATGCACGTGACTGGCACAGTTTTGCATCTGCTTTGTTTCCCAGGGCAGCTTAATGAGGAAATGGCCTACCTGGCAGTCTTTCAAGTAGGCCCTTGAAGCGTCTTGGCAAGGGACTCCGGGCCATAATTGGAAGATGTTAGCTGTATTTACATCTGTGGGTGTTAATGGTGTGCGACTGAACTAGTGTTGCTTTATTTCATGAAGGTGTACACTGTATGTTGCAGTTTATAGGAAAAACGACATTTTGTACTTTTAAAAGCACCAAGAAAGAATTTGACTGCAAAGTGAGGACATGGCTAAAATTTAGAGACAATATGAAAGCTCTTTCCACCTAGAAAAGGGATTTAAAAAAACAAACAAACCCAAAGCTCATCTGTGATGCTGAGCTTGTCGACAAGGAAATTATATTTCACTTATTACTGGAATATATTCTTCCTTCCACTGAAGGCAGTGCTCTCGAACCCAAGTTATTGAAATGGATACCGTACAGACTCAGCAGGCCATCCCCCGAGGGGTTCACCCCTCCCCCCTTATTTCACAGGGATGAGGAAATGTATTCTCTAGGACTGCCAGCTTTCTGGATCCACGAGTGTCAACGCCCTCCAAAATCCATATTTCCTGCTTGCAGTGGAAGTCATTAACAATTCAACACTAACCAGGTAAAGAATTATTGTAAACATGCAGCAGTCCTTTGATAGGACTAGAGATGCAGTAGATAAGCTGAAAATTAGAAGCAAAGAGTTGTATTGGTTTGGGGCCAAAATCACTGCTCAGATGAATGTAGAATGCAATCTTTACTCCCATAACTAAAAAAAAAAAAAGATAAGATTTATAAATGTCTAGCATAAGAGGATTAAGATATTGCATGCACCATCCCTACAGTAAAATACAGAATGGTGTTCAGCAACGCTGCTATCAAGACTTTTAATTGTATCATGTGTATTACCAGAAAAAAAAAACGTGATTACATTTCTTGGCAGCCCAAGAAATGCTGCAGTAAATGGCAATCATGGAGGAAACTTTTTTATCTGGGAAACATTCTGGATCTGAAAGCAGTATGCTGGCATTAACCATCCATGGTTGTGCATGGCAGTGCTTCATACACCAAGTTATTTTATCCTAGAGTTACCAGGGTTCTTTCAAAACCTCCTTCTTACAAACAAGAGAACTATAAAATAAAACAGCATGAAACTATAAAGTATAGTCCACCCCAACCAGTGTCCCTATCTGGATCAGATTCTCTGGACCACATTTCAGAACTGTGAAAGGCTGGTGCGTCCATTTTCAAAATATTTATTTTATTTTTTTGTTGTTTTTATTTACTATAACTGACAACCTACCAGAAGGATTACAATGCCAGAGTCGGAGTTTACCATAGCCATATGCTGGAAACAATCCCTTCTGCTGATCAGCAGTGTCAGCTACATCTCACCCCTTCCCAGGAGTTAATGGAAAAAGCCCTGGTTTTGCTGCTTCATGGCACAGATGCCCCATATTCCAGGAATGATTAGTGGAAATCCTGGAGTCTGACAATACCCAGCCATTTCCTATCAAATCTTCCTCTGAACACAAAAGTTGTCCTTTAAATAAAGTACCTAAATACAACTCAAGAGGCCAGATCTAAGACTAAACCCACAACTGATCCCTGACTAGTAATAATAATGACAGAAAAGGTCTAGCACTTAAAACAATGCATGTCTAGGGATAAGTTATGCAAGGTGCCCAGAGTAATTAGCGGATACTGCTGGGTTAAGGATTTGGTGAAGGCAAATCACAAGTCAGGGTGCAAATCTCATGGAGAGAGGGCAAGGGGGTGAGAAAGTTAGTCGGAAAGTATGGAAGTAGTAGGTTTTGCTTAAAAAGCAGATCTTTGAGAAAAAAACAGTAGAGAAATAAGATAGGGAGAAAAGAAAAAAAAAGGCGACTGTGATGGCAAACAAAACCAGAGAGTGCTGCAGGTCTATGGGCCGCATAGAAAATCCTGTGCATGCCTGGAAAGAGTTCTTCCTCAAACGCGGAGACAAAACGGTCACCAATATGCTCATCAGAGAAAAGGAGCGAGGAATGGCATCTTTTTATATCTCTCGTCAAAATAAAGAGACGTCATCACCCTCAGGGCATTAATTTGCATCAACAGCATAGCTTTCAAATACCTGCATTTTGAAGGGAAATATGAAGGAGTAAAAAAAAAAAAAATGGAAATCCTAACATTGTTCAATATTGAACTATGAAAATAAGAATGTCAAATGCCACAATTATTAGTAATAGATGAGAAAAAGGACAACTTCCTCCAGGTAACAGAACCCAGATGTTATTGAAGGAAAGCTTGAAAAAGCAGGGAAGACAAGGGAGGAACCTCCATGAAGAAACAAGTATCTTCCTTCAGGAGTGGCCAAACTGAACTGGATGTCAGGATCTCCACGATGAACTGGATTTCAGGATCTCCACGATGAATATCCAAGAGATAAGATTTGCATTCAGTGGGAGGTAGTGCATGAAGATCTCTCTTGGACATTCATCGTGGAGATCCTGAAATCCAGTGCCGTTTCTGGCTATTGAGGACTGGGGCTGGTCACCCCCTGAAGGAGATACTTGTTTCTTCATGGAGGTTCCTGAAAACCAGCGTCACTTGTGGTTCTTAAGGACTGGAGTTTGCTATCTCTGTCCTAGGGAGTCGGCGACCGATGGCCAAAGCAGAAAACTCAAGGTGGAGCAGAGGCCTCTGTCAAGCCTTCTACTGACCGAGGACCTAAGATGGTTGCTCTTCTTTCACAGTAGATTTTGGGACCTAACAGAATCTGATAAAAGTAAAAAAAAAAAAACCCAACGAAAAGGCATTTTAAATGTTTCTTTTGGAGTGAACAAGCAATTCTAAAAGCCTCACTATAGGCTGAATGTGAAGATGCTAATTTAGTAAAATGGAATAATTATCCCTTACACAGTACAAAGCGAGGGAGGGAAGGATGGTGATTCATCATTACAATGGTGACTAAGAAATATAAAATTAACCATTTCAAAAAGTCAAGGTAATTTGCTTTTCTCTGCAACAAGCATCTGTTTTGCTACCAACGGGTGAAAACTGAAGAGCTCGCGTCAACTACAGTGGCCACTTTCACCGACCGCACTGGACAAAAAAGCAGGTTTGCAAAATGAAATCCTGTATTGTATGAAAAAGGAGCAGTGCCTCCCACTCTCTGTAAAATTGTAGTGAGTGGGAGGCTGGGAAGGAAAAAGAAGAAGAAGAAGTGAAAACGTTTTATCCCAGTTCGTCTTTTTAAACAGAACGGTGACGTTTAAAGCCTGAGCTCAATGAAGTAATTAGCTGGGTTGAATGACCCGTGACAACCCCCGCTTCTCCTCTCTGACTTGTCAGATTTTAAAGCCGGGCATGGGGAGCTCCTGAAGAACATCCAAACCATAGCTACGGCCCAGGAGAAGGCGGAAGCTTTAACTGCACACGTCTGCTTTAAAAAATCTGCCTAGGGGGGGGAACAAAAAAATAGTTTTCCAGCTCTTGGTACCCCCTCCATATCCCCCAACTTCCTTTACGTCATTGCTGCCAAATATTGTTTGCGTGTGAATGGGAACCACTGCTGCTTTAAAGGTTTGGTCCCGTATTCCCAACCAACGGAAAGGCAGAGCTTGCAGCCAGGGTCAGTAGTAAAACTCTTACTGGCATTGATTTTAGTGGGGTAGGTGAATGGCCCAGCAGTAATGTCGTGCGCTGCTAAGGTGGGTAGCGCAGGTTCGATTCCCAGGCCCAGGTTCCTTGCTCCTCGGGTTGATAAAGCCTTGGCTGCACCTTGCAGTCAACATTTGCAGCACAGAGAAGTCCCGGAGCCGCTCCAAGGCAACGCCTCCACTTGCCAACTCGTGCTGGGCTATGGAAGGAACCGCATCCGTGCCTCTCAACCAGGGGGCCTGTTGCTGCCATGGCTGCTAAAGGCTTTATTAAGACCCTACTGAGCTGGAAGTCAAATGGAGCAGCGACTGAGGCAGTGGCAATTTCAGTAGATCGGAAAAGGCTTTCAATCAGCCGGCATGGTTTGTTGTTTGTTTCCCCCCCCTCCGATCATGTTTTAGAAACACTTTGTGCAAGTGATATGTTTGCTACATGGGACCCCCTCCAGCAAGGTTATTGGTCAATAATATTCTTTTAGATTCCTTTGCTCTAGGTAGGCAGAGGTACTAGACAAAGGTTTCTTATCTCCACTTGTGTTTAATTTAGCATGAGAACCTGTAGCAATTACTATCAGTGGTGACAATGTCAAACGTAAATTGTCCATCCATGCATATGACAAGCTAAGCGAGTTAGAGGTTTCCATTCCTAAAATTGTAGGACACCATTGCTTTGTTGTTTGATCTCTCTGGTTACAAAAATCAGTAGATTAATACTGGAAAAACTGGAGTTTTATATCAAGAAAGTACCTTAATGTGGTCAGCATTATACTTACTGGTGAGGCTATTAAATGGCTATTTGTTTAGAGCACGTCACTGCAGGTTTCCGTGTCCACATCTCTCACACAAAACACTGCAAGGACAATTTTGAAACTGACCAGGGAGCGTGCAGGTCACACCTACGGACTTGCAAGCTAATTGTCAAGAGAAACTCCAAACGTTCCCTTTGATAACTCAGGGTTTGTGTCTAGTGCCAGATTAAGGTATGGGCAGCATAGGCACGTGCCTAGGACACCCAACAAAGGGTCCCAAAACTCAAACCACCCCCTGCAGATATCTGATCACTCCCCCCCTCCTCTTGTTCTCCCAGGGACAATTCTCCCCCCCTCAGTCCTCTGCCTGTGGACATCATAGTCTTAAATCCAGCCCTGCCATGTCTGCCAAAATAAAATCCTTACCCCCCCCCCCCCCCCAACTTATCTCTACCCTTTTCCCAGTACCCAAAAGTACATTCACTGTACTTCTGGACGCTGAGGAGTGGACAGTTTTCAGCAGAGGGATTTTACCCAGGTAACGGCTTCTTCATATCTGGGAAAATTCCTTTGAATGCCACCCTCCCCATGTCATTGTTCATAAAACAGCCTGGAACGAACAAAAATCTTCAAACTCCATGCTCAGGAAGAGAATCAATATTGGTTGGGCCACATGGACAGCAGCACTCAAATATGTTCTATTTCTGTAATGATAAGGTCATTTTGGACAGTGGAAGGATGAAGGATATACTGAACATCCAATGTGAGCTTTCATTTGGAAAGAAATATTTCCACCAATTAATCTATTTAAAACATTTATAGCCTGCTTCATCCAGAGTTCTGAGTGGAGAATACATACATAAATCTACAATCATTTAACCAGCATAAAAGCTCACAGAAGCCAGATACTGCACAAAAGACCATAAGATGTTCACCCGTCTATGCTCAAACCCAAAGAACCAGAACAATTACCATAAAATAAAATTAGTTATAGTGCCCAAAAGTTCTGGACAAAACAAACAATGTTTGCAAATGTTTTCTGGAGGTTTTAAACGCAAGCCTCTGTCCTCAATCGTTCTCCTTGGAGTCTTAGCAAGATGAGCTGCGTGCTTCGAAGGCACATCAAGTAAAGACTTTTGCCTCAAGAAACAAAAAGGTAGGCGATCTAGAAAAAACCGTTAGGACAACAAAGGAGGGTAGATAGATGCCAAGGTCTTCGTCAATTCTTTATTGAAGTGGAGATGCGTTTAAAATACTGCGGCCCGACTCTAGCCGAGTTTCGTAGATACGATTCTTCTATCGGCTACCGGATCATGGTCTCCACTCCTAGGTAGCGAAGTGCAAGGAGCTGGTAGAAGAGTCTTATCTACAAGATTATGATTCACTTTTAAAAGAGATAAGATTTACTGTCATTGCAGATTACGTATGCACGGATTTTATTGCTATACAAGCCCACAGCTTGCTCAGCAACCCTGAGTCCAAATGAAATAAACATATCTAAGCCCCTGAGGCAGCGTTGTGTGAACGGCGAAACTCGGCCAGAGTCGGGCTGTAATATTTTAAATGCGTCTCCACTTCAATAAAGAATTTATTTATTTATTTATTTATTATTGTTTTTGTTATACCGAGTTTCATGATAGGCATCACATCAACCCGGTTTACAAATAACAAGGAGTGTAAAGCATAACGTAACGTAAAAAACAATATTTTCAATAAGAACCTTGAACTTAAATACAGTGAATCAGAAAAAGGGGAAGAGGAAAGTTACAAAAAACAAGGAAATAAACTGGGATGGGAAGGGGAGAAATTGAACAGCACAATATTTACATTTCAGCCTATTGATACATTAGAATAGCAAGTGAAAAATGAAACGGTACATAGGTAATCAAATGAATAAATATGACAGTTGTGAATGGTAATAGTATGATAAATATTCAGCAGGAATTAGTGAGAGAGGGTTTGAGGTTGGTTGATTCGTGTTTACATTCCATTATTGCATACGAGTTAGTGCTAGTGAGAGGAGGTTTTATTCAAGGCTGGAAATGCTTTTTTGAAAAGCCAAGTTTTTAGTCTTTTCCTAAATGTTAAAGAGCATGGCTCTTGTCTCAAATCAGGTGGGGATCGAGTTCCAGAGAGCTGGACCTGCTGATGAGAAGGCTCTGAGACTCAAGGATTTATGTTGGTAGGTTTTGGCCTTTGGAATTTGGAGTGACTCTTTGTAGTGTTCCCTGATAGGCCTGGCGGAGGTGAATTTTTAAGTGGTATTTGTAGGTCAAGTTGCGTGTGTTGGTTGATAGTTTTGTATATGATGTTAATGGTTTTGTACATGATTCTATAGTGGATCGGAAGCCAATGGAGGTTTTTGAGAATAGGTGAAATGTGGTCAATTTTCCTGGAATTTGTAAGGACTCTGGCTGCAGAGTTCTGAACCATTTGTAAAGGTTTGGTTGTAAGAAGCTGGGAGGCCTAATAGTAATGAGTTGCAATAATCTAGTTTGGAAAAGATTATTGCTTGCAAGATTGTTCTGAAGTCCTGAGTGTGAAACAGCGGTTTTATTCTTTTCAGGATATGTAATTTGTAGAAGCAATCTTTGGTGGTTTGGTTAATGAATGTTTTGAGGTTGAGACGATTGTCTAGGATGGCTCCTAAGTCTCTTACGTGGGTTGTTTGAAGGAGTGTGGGTGGTTTAGGAAGTGTGTTATTGTTTTCCGGTGATATGAGCAGGAATTCTGTTTTCGAAGCATTGAGTACAAGGTTTAGACTGTTGAGGAGAAGTTTAATTTCTAATAGGCAACTGTCCCAGTATTCCATTGTTTTTTGAGATTGATTCTTTTATAGGGATTACGATCTGTACGTCGTCTGCAAAAAGGAAATGTTTCAGGCTTAATTTTGTTAGTAGTTGGCAGAGGGGTAGCAGGTAGACATTGAAAAGGGTGGGTGAAAGTGATGATCCTTGCGGCACTCCTCTATTAGAAGGGTGGTATTGGGATTCTTTATTATGAATTTTGACTCTGTATCCTCTGTTTTCTAGAAATGTTTTGAACCAGTTTAGTGTGGCACCTGTTAAACCAATGTTTGCCAGCTGTTTTAGAAGAAGGGCGTGGTTGACGGTGTCAAAGGCCGCCGAGAAGTCAAGGAGGATTAGAAAATATGCTTGGCCTTTATCAATACCAGAGAGTAGGTAGTCCATGAGTGAAATTAGTAGCGTTTCGGTGCTTGCGGCTTTGCGAAAACCATATTGGTTTGGGGACAGAATACTGTGGTCCTCTAGGTAGTTGGATAGTTGGGTGTTTACCAGTTTTTCCATGATTTTAGCTATGAAAGGGAGGTTGGAAATAGGGCGGAAGTTGTTGGGATCACATGCATTTAGATTTGGTTTTTTTAGCAGTGGCTTGATTGAGGCAGTTTTTAGGTCATCTGGGTAGATGCCATGTGATAAGGAGCAGTTTATAATATCTGCTAGGGTTTTTGCTATTGTGTCCGGGATAAGAAGAAGCATTTTGGTAGGGATTTGATCAAATGGGTGTGATGACGGTTTCATTCTTTTTAATACATTTTGTATCTCTGTGATTGTGATGGGTTCAAAGGCATTAAGCTGGATGTCTTTATTTTGGGGAAGATATGTGTTATCTGGAGACGTAGTGTTTGGAATCAGCTGATTAAGGAGATCCGATATTTTTTTGTTAAAATGAAGAGCCAATTCGTCAATTCGCCAATTGAAAAAGACATTGGCATCTACCTCCTTTGTTGTCCTAAGACTTATTACCTCTGCAGGCAATAAGAAATACTGCGGGTTAGTACACCACCCCTATCCCTAAAACATGGAATTACAGATCTTCTTATTAAAAAAATAAATGGAGATTTGATACTGATCAAAAGAAAGGCTTCCTCCATTAAATAAACGGACTTTTGTAGTCACCCAGGTTCTCTCTTATTAGCACAAGATATGTGAAGGTCTGAATAAACCTGAAAAATTCAGAATAAATAAAAAGAAGGTTTCCTCCCCCAAGGCTAGAAGTGGAAAAATTGGAAAATGGTCCAAAACGTTTCCAGTCTTCTTCTGGGCCATCACGTCTCTAGCTCTAGGGGCGAGCGAGTCCACTACGATGCAATAGCACACTCACAAATTTCATTCTAATGCAAGGATTCTTGGCACAGTTTCCCCCCCACCAATGTAAGATTAAAACAGAAGTAAGATGAATGAGTTACATGGTATTTTACAACGATCAAAGACAAAGTAAACACAGAAGATGTTTCCACAAGAGCGTGCCTTGGGGGGTATTCTGTTCTCCACAGTAACAGCGGCTGCAGGGTATGGTGGCCCTGAGAGAGATAAAAGCAACGGACGTTTGTTTGATTACTTCAGGATTCAACAGGGAAGGCTTTTTCTATTCTTTCACTGACAGACTCTGCTGGGTTTTCCTCCAAGCTTTGCCAGCATCATTTGTATTTGAATTTCTAATAATTCATATGGACAGAGTAGATGATTACAAGATGTGTGGCCAGTAATCCGTCAGGTTATCACCACTGGTCTAATAGCGCCTTATATTAAGGGGAACTTTGGATGTTTTACAGGGTTTGTTTGTTTTTTTTGAGCTTTAGAAAAACGTGACACGAGATTTTTTTTAAATCAGAGACCATTTCTAGAGTACCTACTTTAGTTTGTATTTTGAGTGTGTGGATTTAGCTTCTTATTTGTTTGTTATTTTACAAAAGTAATCAAGAGGTCGTTTTGAGCAAAGCTATCTAAAAACAGAGGTTGTAAGCTGTGACGCACACATGAAGAGGCCAGCAACAGCACTTTGATATGGTCTGAAAGATCTTAGTTTTATATAATATTAAATAAAAAAACCCCTTTTCTATGTCCTACTTTGCATTAACTTACAAATTGCTTATTTTAAATATTCAGTTACTGCACACAAAACCAAGGACTGAGACGCACAGAATGGCACGGTTACCAGTTCCTAAAAGAATTATTCAAAGCTCTGCATGGCAGTGAATAGTCACTAAAAAGGGACCGTCCAAGAGCTAGGAGGAAGATGTACGTACGTATGCCATGGCAGCTAAGAAAGTTCAATGCACTACTGTTTCTAGATCCATGCAAACCGATATGATGTTCACACGAATACCGGCCTATAAAAGCTTTTATATAAAAATAAATAAATAAAGTCTGGCTTCATCCTGGACAGCAAGACTTGCCTCATGCCCTCCTGTTGAGGCCTTCAAAAATTAAAACTCTTGCCGCCATGCACTGCCATTTTGGAAGGGCTCTTCTTCGTGGCAGCGATTCTTCTCTCAGCAATATATTCTTCTGAAGGACTAACTTATTATTAGGCACTCATTCTACAGGCATTTCCCTTTCCTCCTTTTAGAACGAAATGAATAAAATCGCACAAGTCAACTAGCATGCTGCTTTCTACTAACAATACTTGTATCTCTACACTGCGCCGTATTTGTGATTTTACCCAACAAGAATTAGATCAAGAGATTTCATACAAATTTAGATTATGGTTACTCCTTACGGCACTGTTAAATTTGTACTTTGTCAGGACTAGAGAAAATATAGACAATAAGCATCCTGCACCAAGAAGCCAACCAAAAGTAGTTTATCCTATTTAAAACCCATTTAAGTGGCAATAAAGTCTCCTGCAATCAGACTTTTCTTTCCAAGCACATTTACCTAGCAGTCAAAGTCAGCCCTTCCTCTACAATTTCTAACTTAATCCCTCAGACGTGCGGCACTTTAATTGTGCGATGGGGACTGCTGCCAAACCATTATAATTTATTTTCTCTAGAAGAAAAAAAAAAAGTTTTAACTGTATTGAAAAATTACTAAATTAAGAAACCAAATTTGGACCCCTATCTCTTTAGTAATGGAAAAGCCATTTACTTGCCAAGGCAATTGAAACATGTAAAAGAAATCCAGTTTGCTTATTGTAATGTCATTAAAAATATGCTGAGTAGAAGATTACAGCTATACAAAAAACACTTTCACAAACTACGTACCAGAGATGACAATATGGCCCAGGAGACAAATTTACATTATCCTGAGAAAGTGGATATAGAATGATTTAAATTTAATAATAGTGTAAAACTCAACGTTTCCTAGGCTGAATAACGTCAGCTATAGAGGATGAAGCCTCTATAGCCAGCTCATACGGCAGGACTATCCGTAGATCACGAGTCCTGCCTGAACTAACACTTAATGTGCGAGATGTAAATCTAGCTGAGACATTTCAGAGACCCACTCTGGTAGCATTAATGCTAACGTTCTGACTAGAGAAGTTCTGTGAACACAAAAGGCAAAAAAAGATTCAGGTTCAGTGTTGAATAGATTTAAATTATGATCCAGTCCAAATTAAAAATATTGAGTTTTTAAACCCAGAAATAACAAATACAACTTGTTGATCTAGGGGTTACGTTTTTTTGTTTTTTTTTACGCAAGCCTTTAGGAATTTTATCAACGAGGTTAAACAGTCCCCACTGAAGGATCCTCATTTATTAAGTTTGTTTCAAGCAAGTACACAGAATAAGCTCTTAACTGAGCTGTCCCCTTATGAAGCAGTTCATGCCAAACATAAGCACTGGTCAGATCTCCAAGTGACCAGGGCTCTTTAGGAATGTAAAAAGTGTCCCACAACACTGAAACACACAGAAATAAATATAATACATGCTAGCACAAATCACAAAGCCATAGTGGATCCCACAAAAGCAACACAGGTTACTCAAACTGAGATTCCAGCGTTAACATTTTATAACTAGCTAATTTGTTATTCAGACAATATTCACGTTTAGCTTTACACGTCAAAATTCCTTAAAAATACATTTCCTATAATCAGTCTGGAATATAAAATAAAATGGAATAGAAATAGAAATAGTCAGAGCTCTTCAAATACTGCATGATTACTATGTAATTTAGTATATGACAAAAGAAAAAAAAAACACTTAAGAAATAATTTAGAAGTAATTAATTACTGACAAGGAAAAGAAAAAAGGTGGCATATGAAACAGACCCAGCGGAGACAAAAAAAAAAAAAAGCAGAGCTGGAATTCAAGAAAGCAAGGTAAGGACAGAAGATTAACAGGAAAGTGAAGGTAAAGCCTGACTCAATAGGTCTGCAGTGCTGCATCAGGGGGGGCAAACAGGCAGAGCAAATGGTTGTTACAGTCATTATCTGCCGTTGTATTTCAGGAAGGAGGAGAAGACGCTCTATCCAGAAAGGAAAACTACTTTCTGATCTGCATAGGTCAGCAAACACGCTATGGACGCTTGCACACAGCAAGCTCATAACCCTTCCGAAAGTAAGCTAAGAATAAAAAACCAAAAATCTCCAAATAAAATCCCCTATTTTATAGATTTGCATCAAAGGCATGCACAAATACACTATCCATATTTCATTGCTGGTAACCAGAAGACTGGCATCAATGTCTTCACAAGCTAGCCAAGAAAGAAGGGACAACTAGCTCACTGCATAGATTTATACAGTAAAACTTCTAACACAGTCAGACTGCCCAGCCTATTTAATGGTTTCTCCCATTTTGCATTTCTAGGTTTATCTTTCATACATTTTATACGCTTCTGTTTCTAATCGCATGTAGCTTTCTACACAGAAGCTTACACAAGGTTAAAAAAATAAAACCCAAACCACACACACACACACAATATTTCCAAGAGGGGTAAATGCATTTTTGTGATGGCGAAAGGAGGAAGTGGTGTTCATCCTAAATTTTAACAAGTTTAAAGGAAAACGAAACAGTTTGTGTTCAGTTCCTGAAAGTGCATTGCGTTTTCTTCAGATATCTGTACAGAGGCCGTGTCGCTTTTGCTGGATGATGTCCTGGGGACCTGCGATCGAAGCCGAGCAGCAGGCCTAATGCTACTGGATTTCCAGGGACCTTGACGGTCGGCTTTTATTGTACTTTATTATTCCTGGGAATCTAGCACAGTTTATTATGACAAGAACAAAAAAAAAAACCAAGAGAAAATCAGTTTGGGAGAAAAAAAACAAACCCCCAAAACCTCATTTTCCCTGAGTAAATATCAGTTTATTTTGGTGGACAGAAGCCAGGACAGTCTAACAATATTAAGCAGATTCTCCCTCCCACCCAGTCAGCAGCATTCCCCTCTCAACACCCTCCCCCCCGCCCAGCTTGTCCCTCTCCCCACCACTGGAACACCATTCCTCCTTACTGGGGGTCACTGCAAGCTTCTTCTCTCCCTTGACAGCAGCTTACTGAGGAGGCAGCACTGCATTTTGCCTGCGTCTAGGGGACAGGGAGGGCTTCAAACATTCACAACACCAGACAGCAGGCACTTTGGCTGCTTGGGGGTGAGAAAGCATAGCATGGGCGGCACCGGAGGGGAGAGTGCGCTTGCTGATGGGGAGGGGGGGAGGGACTCGAAACACGCGCTCTGGCTCTCACTGGTTTGCAGCAGGTGGCTGGAGGCCTCGCAGTTCTGCATCCTCAGCTCTGGTCAGCTTAAAATTAGGGTTCAAATCCCACTGCTACTCCCCTGTGTCCAAGGTCAGGGGAAGTAGCAGCGGGATTTGAACCTTGGTTTGTAGTGCACTGCTCCAACCATCAAGCTACTCCTCCACTAGCACAGCCAATCTGAACTTTTGATAGTAAAGCTTACAACTATGTGGATGATGCTCTGCTCATTCTACTAATGGATCCAGAATCAGCACAGCTATTTTTAATAAAAAAAAAGGGAAAAGGAGAGAGAGAGAGAAGAGCTAAGACCATGCCTCACAACCATCCAAGAATGGACCAAAGAAATCTCCATTTGAACCCAAACAAAATGGAGGCTCTTTACATAGCAAAACATGCAGACACGTCCCATTCAATACCCATCATCTCCCATTAAAATCACAAGTAAAAAGCCTTGGAACTCACCATGCTCCTACAAATGCAGGCAACTGTAAGGAGCTGCCACTTTAAGCTACGTAATCTAAGACGACTGCATCCTCGCATCAAGAAGAAAAACCTGAATCATGGCCATCCATGCCACAGTAACCTCACGGCTGGATCACCGTCACACACTGTAGAAGCGAGGGTTTGATAGGCAAGACCCTCCACTAACTTCAGATAATGCAGAACTCTACTGCTCTACTGATAGGATGCAAACTGCACCAAATTAAAAACCAAACGACATTGATTTTCAAGGCTGTGAGAGGAGACGGGCCTAGTTACCTGACAGAAAGGCTATTCTTGCCCTCATGATTACTGAGATCCTCAGCAGATACCTCCATAACAACTCACTCACCAAAAGAAAAACCAAAAGAACAGATACCCGCCAACAATCATTCTCGGGAGCGGCACCTGCCCTGAGGAACTCCCTCCTTGAAGAGCTCCGAAAATGCATAGCCACTCCCGTTTCAGCCTGGCTCTCCTGCCAGGCCTTCAACGTCAAACCCTAACTGCCCCTCACCTTAGAAATCGGCAGGGCAGGTGGAACTGACACCTCTTCAAACCGACTCCAACGAACATCTCCGAGCTCCTCAACCTGCCTGCCTATTGACACCATGTAGATTTTAAAACCTCAGCATTGCTGTTGACTTCTACGCAAGTTCCTGGAGTATATTTAAGTCTAGGTGTTATTTATCTTAAAATTTACATAAAAGTGTTTTGAATCTGTAACTAGTGATTTAGCTCTAGTTCCATTCTTACTATGCACGTTCTATTCTAAATTGCTCCTATGGATTGGACTGCATGCCGTCTGCCTTGGGTGAGTTTCTTATTCTAGAAGGTGGGTAATAAGTCCTGAACACAACAGCTCATTAAACACATTCCTTGGATGACTAACACATGCACGGAGCCTCCTTACTCGCTTAGGGCTGGAAAGGAAGTCTCCTCCACAGCTAAACTCCTTGGGTGCCACTTCTGTGCCAGCAGGAGCTGCCCATGGACCACACGCTCGTCTTCCACTACAGGCTCCAAAACCAGTAAGCAATGGCTCTGTGGCCGCCATATCCGGCCAGTCAGCCATCGGCTCCAGAACATGTCATTCTGCTCATGGGCTTCCACGGGGCTGCTATTTTATGCACTGCTCATTAACAGATTCCATCTGCATTCCAGGTGTATTTTGTCACACAATAAAGCTGCCATGGTATTCTGACAATCCGATAAATAGTCTTTGAGCTTGTTTTTAAATAAACAAACACACACACACACTACTACTGCTGCTTAGCATTTCTATAGCCCTACACAACATACACAGTGCCGTACAAACATACAAAAAGACAGCCCCTGCTCGACAGAGCTTACAAGCTAATACCGGTCTAAAATATTTGGTTCCTAATGCTCTGCAGACTCTAGAGGGTAAAGCCTGACTTAGAACAAAACGGACTCTGAAAACCAGATCTAATACAGCAGGAGGTTTGGCTTTGGTTATGAATAAGGTTAGAGGACACAAGAGGACAGGACCACAGGATGCCATGTAACATTGTGTTTACGCAGACACAAAACATCCACCAATGGAAAAAAAACGCCACATTCTAAGAGTCTAAACAAGAACAAAGAAACCACTTTACAACTGTGTAATTTTATTAGAAAGCTGAAGCCTTACAAAACCCACCAGCTGTTCCCCCTCTGGGTGACTGACTTATTTACTAACACTGGAATAGGAAATGAATGAAAGAATTGTATCCAATGCAGGGAAATGTACCCGTTTGCAGCTTGATAGCATTTTCCACGAAATTTGTTTAGACTGTTACAAAATATCTGTCTTGCATGGACGACAGGAACTTCCTTTGGGCTCTACCGCAGCGTCATGGGAATGGACAAATGTGAACAAGAAAACTGCTGATTACAGAAGTCTGCATTTGCAGTTAGCTCCTTGGGAGAATATTTCAAAGGACTGACGGCACTGCATTTGCACTTGACCATCAGTGCAGCAGAGCAGACACCTGGGACTCGGCAGATGATTCCTCCCATCAGTACCCAGAAAAAAGAAAAAAAAACCCACCCAAAATCCCACAATTTCTGTTTCTCATAGTTTGGGAGTCACCGTGAGGTGTCCTAATATTTCTGTTATCATATAGACTTTAAATTATGCAAAAAGTTAAGAAATTGACTAGGTACATCTGCTTTCTAGCTTTTCTAAAGAGGAAATGTGTATTGGGTTTTTTTGTTTGTTTTTTACTACATGTTGTAGATACTGCTGAGCAACAGACAAATATACAGAAAATGCTGCCATTCAATGTTAGAAAAAAACAAAATGCAAAAGATTAGTTAAAAAAAAATATATATATATCCATCCATACAAATATCACAAAATCCGGTATGTGATGTCACTCTGTTATGACAGGGAAGAGCGATAGAGTTAGCACACGAGGAGATTTGCTCCTTCAGACTGTGCACGTCATCCCTGGTGCGGAGCTGGAAGGCTGCAGGTTCCACGTCTGAACTTCCTTGATCAGAAGACTATGCCATACGCCAGTACTGCACTACCAGAAAAAAAGGTGGTACCTTGTGTTTTGAGTCAGTCTAATGACTCTTGATCAAATCCAGAAAAGTCACCTAATTGTAATTACTATGAAGACCCAAACAGGGGCTACAACAGGCACTGACAATGTAAGCTTTGTACCTTTTCTACTAGAAATTCTAAAAAAAAAAAAAAAAAAAAAAAATTCACATGCATATTTTTCTACACATTGCACATATTTCTGTTTGAAAGAAATGATTTTCTAACACAAAGCAGAGGTTCATTGGAGACATGAAATGTTATGCAAACAGAACTTTAGAGGATAAACATGCAGTGCTACTAAACACCCAGGTTTACAAGGAATTGAAAGCAAATCCAACAGGATTTACATGGTTTGGGAAAATCCCCAATTTAAACTTCAATTTCTGACCACAGATTTGCAAAGTGGTGGCTCTCAAAAAAAAACCAAACAAACTTCTAACCGATGTGATACCCAGAGGGATCCTCACAGAACCCCTGCACAAGCTGCAGAACTTTGGGTCAATAGGTGTTGCTAAGAGTCAGACCTACAGTGCTCCCTGCCCATCTTCCTGTCACACCATCCCAAGAATTCACTTCTTTTGTTTAAAAAAAATAAAATAAAATAAAACAACAACACAAACAGCTCTGTGTGGCCTCTTACCCAAAAACAGAAGCCCAGTGCCATTCTCTGGGTGTCACGAGTGACTCTTTCACTGGGCCATGGGTTTAAAATACAGTTATACTAATTATAAAATATTCAAGGTAAGTTTACATTAGTGAAGCAGTAATTGTGTAGCCTGCTAATTAAGAATCTTGAACTAATGCTGTGATGTGGGGGAAAAATTAACAGAGTCACAATCTGTATGACAAGATGTACTATTTGTAGGGTCCTTCGTTTTCAGTTTAAACCAATTTTTAAACCATAAATTCCCAACAACAACAATCCGTTTAATCTGATTTTCACCCTAATTTTAGAATGATTAAAGAGCAGCTCCAGAACTGTAGATGCAGTGACCTGAAGACTCCAGCCACTGCTGGAAGTCAGTGTGGGCCAAGGTACCTGCAGCGTTTCAAGTCCTGACCCTGCACCAGCAAAAGCGCTGGCCCTCCAGAGCCGCTGATGTGGTGCCTCAAGCCCCCCTTTCCCTTCCCTCCCGGCTGCCAAAATGCCTGCTGCTTGGTGCCACCAGTGCATGCCTACCAGAAAGTCCCCTGGCCCCGCACAAAAGCAGGAGTGCAGTGCCGCAGAGCACCGGAGCCTCAGCAAAGCTGCTGCTGAAGGACAGCGAAGCCTGGAGCCATCTCTAAGAAGGATGAATGCAGTTGCGATAGGGTGGGGGAAAAGAAGAGAGATTCTCGGGGTATGGGGAGAGAAAGGGTCAAGCTAGGCGGGGGATGGGTTTAGAGATAGGAATGCTGCCGAGTGGGAGAATCTGCTCTATAGTGTTTTATTGTCTTGGCCTCTGTATATTAAAATAAACTCCAATAATTACTTAGAAAAATGATGAGATATTTTTGCCACTGATTTTCTCCTGTTTTTATTCTTGTCTTAATAAACCCTGATAAATTCCCAGGAAAAATTAAAAAACTGAAAATGGAAGGGCATCTTGGATGGCAAAGGCTTCCCCTGCCAAGAGGGGTGGAAGTTACAGGACAGCAACCACAATGCAACTGGCTCTCCGAACAAGGTGCCAGCTAAAGGGGCAAAGTGCCTCTAGAGGCGGGCAGTGCTTGCTGGACACATCCTTACCCTTCAACGTGCCAGATATCTTTGACCCCCCAAAAGTGTACATTACAGTCTGTGAGATAAACCCTAGAATCAAACAAAATTTTAAATAAAAGTCCTTTTGCAGATTCCTCTTATGTCTGGACCAAGGTGTTGATACAACCATGTATAAAGATTTTGTGGCTTCATTTCTATTAACCATTTTCTGGTTATAAGTTACTGAACTTACAATCCTAATTTTCTAGGGCATGTTCACATGTCAATATTAGTGCAGAATGCAGCAAACACAATGCAAGGCGAAAGATAGGAATGACCAATCCGCGCATGGCTGGTTTCTAAATGCGAGGAAAGCCCAGTGCATGCGACAGCACAGCAAGAGCACACATATGGGAGATTCATTTTTCATAAAGTCAAAAAAATACCAAAAAATGTTCACATTTGTAAATAGTTCCAGATATTTTTTAAGTCAAGCTGCTCAGAGATCACTACTTTAAAGCGCACAGTTAATCTAAACATTGAATCTGTGTTTTGAGTTCTCTAGTTCTCAGTCATCTCTTGTATTCTGTTGTCAAACTTGGAGGAGACAAGGTCTGGTGACATGCTGCTGCAGGAGGTCAAGATGTGGTGGAGGCTATAAGATGGGAAGGGACTGAAGTGTGAGGGGAGTGCAGCTGGTATCGACTTCCTACTTCTCTTACCATTTTTGCAAACTAATAAGGCTTGCAACAGCAGCTCTGGGCAGCGTGCGGTGGAACACTGTGGAAGAGCAGGTGGGGAAGGGAGTGCTGCTGGCAGCTCCCAGGGGGGAGAGGGAGTTGAGATGCAGTGGAGGGAGCAGGTACAGTGGAGTGCAGCAGCAGGAGCTCCAGGGTGCATGAGAGACGAGGAGGGATGGAATGCTATGGCAGCTCCAGGAGCCAGGGAGTTTGAGCAGGAGAAGTGGAAAAGACTAACTTGGCTCATTTTTTGGCTTGCTCTCTGCATAAAAATAAAATAAAAACAACTAAATCTGACCCAAAATGGGAACACACTTTAGAACATCTGGTCAAGTCAAAACAAGGCATAGGACTCTAGTATTGTAAGGATTGCCTTCTGATGTTATAATTCAATATTATTAAATGTTATCAAGTAATGATACAGAATTCAGCGCTCCAATTTTCTATAGGTCCAAAGATGACCCATGATGGGTAAACTGTAGTTCAATAAAACGGGCTTCTTAAAATAAAGACTGTAGGAAACCATACATCAGTGAAGAATTGCCCAATGCCAGCAAACATGCTCTTAATAAAGAGGCTTTGGGTTAGACCAGCTCCTGACATCTGCTTTGTCCGTCACCACAAAAATGATTCTTGAGTCACACAACACGCCCAAGCCCAAATTCCTCTCACGGTGCTTCCTCACCCCACTAAAACAACCGGCTTTCGGCAGCAGGTGGCCCAGGACCCAGTGCCAAACCTGCCCGGTTTGCGAAGGAGACAAAGTTTTTCAAACGCTTCGCATCATCTCGGTCCCACCACAGGAACCCGACCAACTTTGCGCGGAATGAAGGGGGGGGGGGGGGGGGGCAGGGTCCGAGCACCAATCAAGCGAAACCGAGCTGTCAAATCATAAAACATTAACGCACTCTTCTGCCACCCCCCCCCCCCCCCAGCCAAAAAAAGAGAGGGCGCGCAGGCTTGGAGGAGAAGACCCCCGTTCATATTTCAAGTTCAACGATCCGAAAAGAAACAGAGCCCCGGTCTGAGTTGGGGGGGGGGATGGGACGTGAGCTCCAATCCCCGGCCCCGTAAAGCTGCACGCGATCCCGCGGCGACAGGTCAGCCTCTGCTCGGCCTGCCAAGAGATGATCTGCCGCGGGAGCGCACCCATCCTAAGAAGGAGGGGGACCCCCACCCCCGGGCGGCTGAGCATGCACACACGAGCCGCGCTGCTCCTCTCCATCTGCAGCGGACAGCATCCCCGCCCCAGCACCCGCCGGTATGGTGCCCACGAGCAAAGCTCCCCCCTTAACTGCGGGGCGAGGAGCGGAAGGAGAAGGTAAGAACAAGTGGCACTCACCCGCCAAAGGGCCGCGCGAACTCCCGGCGCAGGGGCAGGAGCGAGCAGGCTTGGTAAACAGCCGCCGTCCGTGACCTACTTTCTGCCTTCGCTAAATGTCGCACCACTAACCTACTTTTCAACCAATGACGTGCGCCGGCGGCCCGGCGCGCGCGCCCGCCACTCGGGGGGGGGGGGGGGGGAGGAGGGGGAGGAGCTCCGCGGCGCCGCGGCCAATGGCGGGCGACGGCCGGGCTACCTGCCGGCCAATTGCGTAATGGGCTTCCTTTATTCCTGCCTGCGGTCTTCCAGAATCCTAGAGAGAAGAGAAGGAGGAAGCGATCACGTGACTCTGCCCCCTTTACCTCCCCCCCCCCCCGGGGCCTGGCGCTGCCGGGGCTTGTGCCGGGACGGGAAAGGCCACCGGGCTCTCGGGCGCGCTCCTCGGCGTCGTGGTCTCCCGCGCAGGAGCGGGCCCCGGGCTCTCTCTCTCCTATTCCCCCCCCCCTGTTTCATACTTGCTGGGGGGGGGGGGCATAGCGACTCCCTTTGCGAGAGCTTGGAAAACACAATCCTTACTTCGCCCTCCCTTTCTTCCCCCGCTCCTTTGGAGGCGCTTCCTGGCATTTCCGGGCTCCTGCTTGTGCTTGGGGGGGGGGGGCTTGTCAAACCTGACCTGGGCCTCCTCGGGGGTCAGGCGTCCTTCACCCCGGTAACCTTCTTGACGTTTGAATCCGTTCACTTCAAGGAGCTTAGGGGACGCGTGCTTGAGGGTAATAAATGTTTGCCAGCCCTCGTTTATCCCCCATTGAGGGGCTGTTTTAGGCGCATTGGGCAGAGGGGCTTCAGTCAGGGCCCTGTTCGTTTCCATGGTAACCGTAAAGTGTGGGGGGGAGGGGCCTCTCAATGCTAGGAAATGTAGCCTCATTTAAATAAAATTTGCTATAAGCTATGGAAAAGGTAGGTTATTGTTCTCTAGGATCCAAGCCAAAGAGGGTGGCATCTTCTTTTTCTTTTGGCTGAGAACCTGTACAATAGTACTAATGCCCTGCCAGGGGTGAATTAGAGGGGCAGAAAAATGGCTGAAATGCAAGTGTGGGCCAGCAGCAGATGAAAAGCCAGGAAGAATACTGCTTTTTATTCCTATCTAGGCTCGATGGGAAAAAGAGAAGGAAAAAAGATAGGGGCTTATTATGGGGGCAAGGGACACAAACGGTTGCCTGCCCCAGGCACTAAAATGTTTAGTTATATCTCTGTACCCTGCAAGTCGACTCCATTTGGAGGACACAACTTTTATTTATTTGATTTATATTCGGCCTTTCAGACACTTCAGAGCAGGTTACATTCAGGTACTATAGGTCTTTCCCTGTCCCTAGTGGGTTTACAAACTGAGGGCCTGCTTCATGAAGGCTTTTCTCCCATTCTCTATCGATGGGGAAAATGCTTGGTACATAAGGTCCTAACAGGGTCATTCATTAAAATGTGTTAGAGCCCTAACGCTTGCGACAATACCATAATGCAGGCGTTATTTATTGCATTGTGCGTCGACCATGCAAATTTCCAAAATTTATTCAGGCGGGAGAGTGGAGTAGGTAGGTAGATAGAGCGCCTCTAGGGTGGCACAGGTATTAGTCATCTATAGCACTATAGGAGGGTCATCTGGTAAACTTGAGATGAGGTTTTGGTGGTGGTCTAGTTACTAGATGACCCTCCTAAACTGGTATAAATAGACAACTAATATGAGAACCTCATAAAGAGTCTCTCTTGTGTGCAAAGCCTAAAATAGCACATGTTGCAGTAACTCAAAGATTTCCCTAAATGCACCTCTTTTTTTTTTTTTTTTTTATCATGGGCATTATGCTTGTGAAATTTATAGCATTTTGATGAATCTAGGGGTAAGTTTGTATCTGAGGCAAGGGAGGGTTAAGTGACTTGCCCAAGGTCATAAGGAGAAGCAGTGGGATTTGTTATTTAATGTTGCTGTTTTTATTATGTATTGGAAGATGGAAGATGTTTTATTATGTATTGGAAGATGCAAAAAATAAAGCTTCTGCCTGGTTGTCAGAAAAAAACTTCTCTTGTGATTGGTTGTTGGTTAGTTATCCTGCCAGTTTTACATGATGCTTTCTCAGAGCGTGGATAGTTCCAGAACAAACCAAAGCCACCAATTCCTGCTCTAAACCATTCCTTAAGCTGCACTAGATCCCTCCTCATGCTTTACGCACCTTCCAGCCTATCTACCCTGTCGCGGATTTTAGTATCTTTTGTAAAAAGGCCCTGTCCCAATATTGCTAATGAAAACGTTGAGCAGAACTGAAGACCAATCCCTGAGGCACACCACAGACAACCCCTTTTTCCTCAGAGTGTTTACCACTATCCTTTATTGCCCCCCACGCAACCAGTTTCTAACACATTCAGTGACTGTAGGTCCCATACAGAGGAACTTGCTTTGCTTATAAGTCACCAATCTGTGAAGGATTTCAAAGGGGTGTGGGATAAACATTGTGGATCCATAAAATATAGAGGATGTGAATGAGGAGAAGAGGCATGAGGGTGGCTTGCGGGAATGACGGCTATTACCTGGTGATTAATAACCTTATTCAATAAACACACACGGTTAATGTGACTCCAACATTGCTCTATGCTTCAACGGCAAGAGAAAATGTGGAAAAAAGGATTTGCATTCACAAATAAGCAGGGGAGTAGCTTGCTTGTTGCGGCGGTTACTACCCCAAACCAAATAAGCCTGATACTTCACTTGGAATACATATCCAGCGCAGCTCACTGCTTCAACGGCAGGGGGGAATGAAGAAAAGAGGATTTATATTCAGACAACAACAGACAAGGACTGAATTGCACATGCTAGATAAATAAGAGTGGGAGTAGCTTGCTTATTGTGGCAGTTACTACCCCGAATCAATTAAACCTGATACTTCACTTGGATACATATCCAGCGCAGCTCACTGCTTCAACAGCAGGGGGAATGAAGAAAAGAGAATTTATATCCAGACAACAATCAACAAGGACTGAATTGCACAGGCTGGGTAAACAAATAAGAGTGAGAGTAGCTTGCTTATTGCGGCGGTTACTACCCCTAACCAATTAGATACTTTACTTCGATGTGGCTCCAGCACTGATCTCTGCATCAATGGCAGGGTGGAAGGAAATTGGAACCAAAAAGTTACCAATAAGGGCCAAGAGTAACAGATGAGAAAAATAAGCGTGAAAGCTTGCTGGGCAGACTGGATGGGTGATTTGGTCTTCTGCCGTCATTTCTATGTTTCTATGTAACTTGCCAAAATCCAAGTACACTACATCTTTCAGGCACACGTAAATACAATAATATAACTCTGATTTTGAGTAAATTACACGCTACCAGTACACTACAGGATTCAGTATAAAGTACTTACTATACTCCTTTGTATAATTTACAATAGTGATTTGACTTGGCTTGGCACTAGATTGCACCTCTACATGCCATCTAGGAATCTCTGCTCAGCACAAAGAATTATTACCTGTCCCCACCATTAAACAAGCACTTTTGGGTGAAGTAAGGGAGAGCTATATCTGTGACTGGACCTAGTTTTTGGAACAAAATTATGGAAGCACTGAGATTAGCAGTCAATAAAAAACAATTTAAAAAAGGACTTAAAATCTGGTTGTTTCAGCTGACATTTAATAAATAAGAATTTATTTTAAGAGTCTGTCAACTTTTGTCAATGCTGTTTTGATTTTTAATTGCAGGTAAGATTTTAAGATAGTCAAATATTCCAAAGATATGTTTGATGTTATTTTATGTACATGATGCATTTGTGCTGTCTTGTCAGTCTTAAGTTTATGAATGTTTTACTGTGAACTGCTTTGGTCTAAATCGATATAGAATTTTTTTAAATAAATAAATAAATAAAATCTAGTGCTTTCCCTTGAACTAAAGTAGCTGACTAATCCACTTAGAAGTGCCTAAAAAGTGGAATATAAATAAATAAAATAACTCTGATCACCCAGTCAAAGACATTGATTAGATTTGTCTGACGAGACCTAACTCTGTTAAAAACCATGCTGTCTCAGATCCTGTAATCCAGGGGAGGCAACTCGGTGCTGAAACAGTTCTGGTTTTCAGGATATCCACAATGAATATGCATGAAGTATATTGGAATGCACCGCCTCCATTGGATTCCAATAACTGCTCTATTCTTTGTTTTAGCAGCAATATGGTTGCCAACTGGCTTCAAATTTACTAGATAGGGTTGATTCAAGCCTAGATTTCCCCATTGCATGCAGGGAATTGTAGTCCTGATTTCCTTATTGCATTCCTTAAGAAAAGTAATACCTGTGAAAGGGGCTGGGTGACAGCTCCTGCCACCTCACAACATTTGGTATCTGTTTTTAATAGACCTCAAGGTAAGTACCCATGGCAAAGGCTGCCTAATGGGCACTTTAAGGTCTGTTAGTTTAAAGAGATCCTGGGAAAACAGCCATGACAGGCTGCCTTGGCAGCCCCTTGCCACATTCACCAAGGCCTTGTATTAGGTCCATAAGAAAAGTAAGACTACAAGTGTATGCAGTGGAGAGATCTCAGGACTAGATCATCGCTGTTGGGGAAATCCGGAGCAGTTGGAAACCCTAACCAGGAATTCCATTTATTTTCTCAGCCCTGAGACCAGATTAACTGGGCTGCAATTCCTGGCTTCTCCTTACTTCCACTTCTGTGAAGAGCAACCACAGCCTCCTGGCTAATTCCTTGCAAACACACAGCCCTCCTAAAATCGGGTGCTGTCTGCCTCACTTCCATTCCATTTTGGAGCAGCTTTCCCGTGGTCCTTTTCCAAACCCTTCCTCAGAGAACACTGGACAGAAATATTTGTCAAGTAATTCTACTTTCTCCTCCTCAGCCTCTACATATCAACCCCTTCATCTTTGAGTTTTACAGACCTTCTTTTGTACTTATTCCTATCACTAATATATCTAAACCAAAATCTCATCCCTCTCGTACCATAATATCTATTTTTTCTTCCATCTGCACCTTTGCCCTCCTGATTACTTGTCCATATATTGTCACTTGCCTTCCCCCTCTTGTTCTTTATAAATGTTATTTTTCTCCTTACCTTTTCAGCCACATCTTTAGAAAAATGTTCCTCTTTTTTTCCCTTTCATAATAAAATCGTGTGTTGTCCTCCGTTTCCCTGAAGTCCAGGAACCTCACTTTTGAATGAACCACCACTACCCTGTGCTCTTATACTGAACCCACACCATTTGGTGATTCTGGATCTCAGGCGAGCCCCCACTATGACATCAGAAGTGCTCTCCTCCTTTATAAGCACCAGGTCCCCCTCACTTGTCTGTTCCATTACCATTGCTGTAATAGTTTTGGGTGGAAGAGAACATCAGACATGGGATTAAGGTCATGTACAAGTGCTTCAGGTTAATGGAACACATAATCTGTTTTATTTAAAGAGGCACCAAAGCAAGTGAATTAGAGCCCTTTATGTCAGTGACATTTTGTTATATGTATTGGACCTATAGGGAATCTTATGTGCCTTGTTGAGAAAGCTGGAAGAATACGCTCGATCTGGATATAAGGTGAATACTAGGAAGTTGGAAATAATAGCTTTCCATAAGGATGTTATAAATCCAGGATCATTGATTAGGACCTGGGGCAAATTTCCACAGATATTTGCAACTCATTTTTACAGAGCGGAAATAATAGCACGATGAGGGAGTGTTTCAAAGCAGCTTTTTCTGTATGCACAATGCATTTTATATGTTTTCCTTGTTGCACTGCCACCCTGTGTGCTTTTATTGTTTAACTTTCTTTCAGGCCGATACAGTAAAAGTCGCGGGAGAGCGCCTGCTCTCCCGGTGCGCGCACAGGCCACTCTCCTGTGCGCGCGATTTAGTATTCAAATGAGGGCCTGTGGTAAAAAGAGGCGCTAGGGACACTAGCGCGTCCCTAGCACCTCTTTTTTGATAGGAGCAGCGGCTGTCAGCAGGTTTGACAGCCGACGCTCAATTTTTCCAGCGTCGGTTCTCAAACCCGCTGACAGCCACGGGTTCGGAAACTGGATGCCAGCAAAATTGAGTGTCTGGTTTTCAACATGGGAGATGCAGGCTGATTTTAAATTTTTATTTTAAATTATTTTTTACTGTTGGGACCTCCGACTTAATATCACTATGATATTAAGTCGGAGGGTGTACAGAAAAGCAGTTTTTTCCTGCTTTTCTGTGCACTTTCCCGGTGCTGGCAGAAATTAACGCCTACTTTGGGTAGGCGCTAATTTCTGAAAGTAAAATGTGCGGCTTGGATGCACATTTTACTTACTAAATCACGCGGGAATAACTAATAGGGCCATCAACATGCATTTGCATGTTGCGGGCGCTATTAGTTTCGGGAGGGTTGGTTGCTCGTCGAAAACGCGTGTCCAAATGTGGGCTAACTGCGCTCCACTGGAGCGCACTGTACTGTATCAGCCTGTGGATCTGCAGGCATTTAACCCTTGCTCCCATAGGTCATTATTTATTTATTAAAAATTTTTAGGGTTCACTGCAAAGTACAAACAATAAATAAAACAGCTGCTGTGTGATTCTTTTGAACTTCCTGAGTAGACTTTGCATGTTCTGCATTTCCTTACTCAGTGTTTCTCCCTTCCCACTTGGTCCTTTGGACCCAATGCATTCTGGGACAGTTAGTTCCTTTGGAGGCACTGCTTCAGTTTGAAAATGGGTGTTAGGAAAGGTAGCAGCACCTTTGGTTTTCTCTGGCTCACAAACTCTGTGGAAAGCATTGCTTTTCACCACTTCATTATGAACTGTACTAAAGCATTCAGAGAAGCTCATTACAACTGAGATTATAATTCCAGAGAATTTGTGCAGTTACCTTTGACTGCATTTCATCTCAGTGAGTGTTATGTTTATTCATTGTTCTAACAAATGTTTTGGAAGTTAAGAACTGAGTTTTGAGTATCTAAGGTTGGATCAAGGGTTACCTGGCTGTCTAGGAGCATAAGGAAGAAAGGATGTTCCTGCCAGGACCTCACAGAGCTTCTGCAGGGGCTAAAACTTTCAGTTTTCTTGATTCCATTTCTGCCAGTTATACTGTCAAGCTCCCTTGTTTCAAGGGCTTAACTGATAAATCCATAAAAACATTTACACATCTCTTAGGGTTTTCCCCCAAGATATTTATTGGCTTTAATCCCTCAATAAAATAGGCCCTTATATAAGTCCCGTTTTTGTAAGCAGCCAGTCTTTTCATTAGAATGAGGATTCTTACAAGAAGCACTAGCTGTCACCTGTTGAAAATTGAAAGGATCCCAACCCGAGAACCCTCCTCTTTCACCCCAGCAACTCTTCCTCTTTTTTTTTTTTTTCAATCCCTTCTACCCCTCAATCTCCAGGCACTTTCTGTCTCCCAACTTGCCCAGCCCTCTGCCTACCTCTAGCTGCACAGCTCTTTGCGAGGTCGGTGCCTCTGAAAGCCGAGCCCGACCCCAGCACATCCCCTTTCCCACCCCCTTCCACTGCCTCCAAAACCCATCACTCCGGCTGCCTCCCTCCAAATCTGCAACCATCCTGCCCAAAGCCCCATGGCCTTGCACAGAGCACACACTCTTTGGAAAGTCTGCCCATGTGTGGTCCCTGACGGACAGATGCCACCGCAAGCATCCAAGCATAATTTATGTGTAGAAGAAGATCCCAAACATCTAATAAAGGAAGTCAGATTTCAGGTATGGCTGGCTGAGGGTAGCCGATTTAAATCAGTTCTAATTGTTCCCATCTTAATCGTTCTTTTCCTTCTCCAGTACTTTGACTAAGGTATCTTGCTTATGGAAAGCGGTAGGTTTCAAGCAGGCCTATTGATTTGAAGGAATAGTTGAAAACTGTAGGGAAGCAGTATGATGCAAATAAAGTGGAGCATTATAGTAATTAAAGGGGCCTGGCATTATGCAACTGTATAGTAAGATGCCTTTCAGTCCCTTCTCTTTAGACCTTGAGTGGGTCTTGAAAGCTGGTGTATTTTTATCCACATTGACTTTCTTTCTTGTTTATTCATTCATACTTAAAAATAGCCTTTGAATAAAAGAAATGTGTTCATGTTCCTGGAGCCAGAGGCAAGATTGTCCTGCTTAATATTTGCTTTTCTATGCATCATTGGCCACTGCAGCAAAATAAATAAGTAAATAAAAGCATATTATTTCTTTTTTACTATTATTGCATGTCTCGGTGACATTTCTAAACCCATCAAAGTCGCTGGAAGAGGAGCACCAGCCGGGCTTGGAAACCCTCTGCCTTTTTTTCTTTTTTTTTTTAAAGCTGCTGAGGTAAGTTTCTAGCCCCCGTAGGTGATGCATGTTTGAACGTGTCACAGGCTGACTTCTCCTGCCAGCCTGCTGTTCAGGTCTCTCACTTCTTATTAGCATTCCCTGAGATTGCACGAAGAAAGACCAGAATACAAGAGGTCTGAGAACTGGATCTTTTTATTTTGGGGGGGGGGGGGGGGGGTTCCCCCAGTCATATGATACTAGTAAGTGATCACAATATAGCTTCCTAAATCTAACCAATCTGACTGTCTTTGAACTTGACTTGTAGACAACATTACTACCACATTCCATCAATTAAACAGCACAAGTCTACTGTTCTCATGGAAAAAAAAGTTAAAGTCTAATTGCACTCAGTTTATGGTTTATAGACCCATTGAAAGCTGCATAAAGAAGCATTTGTTTAAGGACACAAAATCATTTTGGCTATGCCTTTGTATTTGCATTGTCAATGTTCTGTACTTTGAAACATTCATTTTGAAAACATATTCCATTTTCATTGTACCTTTATTTAAAAAACAAAGAACAATCACTGGCTTTTTATCATCTCCCAAGCATTCAGCTAACTGTATCTGTTGCTTTTCTTCTTTTTTTTTGCCATCCCTGCCTCCTCTATTTGAATGGTATTAGTCAATGTCTCTAATCATTTTTTGGTCACCTGATATATGACCTTGCATTTATCTATCTTATTTTGTGTGTGTGCACAGAGAGCCCAAAATAATTGGTACCTATTGAATTTCTGAACATTGTGACATGTCTTGTTTTTCATTGGGTTGTATTAGTCCTGTAAATGCAACACAACAACTTTTCTGGCCTTAAGCCATGGGACAAATACTTTATATTACCAGCTCTTTGGTATGCAACATTTTGGTCATACCCACCTGTCACAATGTATGGGTAAGTTCATTTCCTCATTTATAAGCCAGTTTGATCAGCATTGTTTTATAACATTTTGCACTTTTAATTCATATTGGCTGGTTTATCCTACTGGTAAAATCAACCATATTCAAAGTACACTATTCTTTAGTGTCTGTTCTCCTAGTCTTTATAAATAAAGTTATAGCAATTTGTACTCTAAATCTTAAAACGATGTTTTAAAAGTCCAATTTAGCTGTCTCACATATCCTAGTCCATAGAGTCACTTATGGTTGTCACAGTTATCTAATAATTTTGGAGTTCATAAATCCTTATGTACCTTTGATTTCCTCAGAATCTTTTGGCAGTGATTGAAATCACCGTGAGAAACTGCACCATAATAAATACCAGCATTCACTACTAGACACAGTTTGTCATGCATCACTCCTTTATGAGCAGCACTGCACATCAAAGAGGACAAAAATAATCTCAGCGTTAAAAAAAATATGAAGCACTATTCTCCAGTAAATTTATCCTAGGGTAGCAAGCACTAAGCACCTCAATGCTGAGCAAACTAGCACAGGAAAAGGAGACATGGAAATACATCAAGGACCACATATGGCCATGAGCATAAAACTATGCATAAGCTAAGTAAGATGGACATGATATCTCAGTACCTGCCTTTCTTCTCAATCAGTACAGCCTGCTGACTAAAAATAATTTGCATGAACTGGTGTGAATATTGCAAGGCCATGATCATTTGTTCATGCCCTTGTGATTAGTTATAGCACTACACAAACGTAGTAATCATATGGTTTTCCTCATTGTCTGAGTAATCATGACAGAGGCTCTAGCATCAGTAATAACAGCCCCACTCCAGTTCCCCCAATCTAATCACTACATCCATCCAGTGCTGTTCTATGGCATGGAATGAATCCTCCCCACACTAATGTCGATATCATCCTTCATAATAGAATATTTATTTTATTTTTTTTAATTTATTTAAAAGTTTTTATATACCACAAAATAGGACAGTAGTCTGGCCGTCTAAGCGGTATATAGAAAAACATTCATAGTTCAACGACAAAACAAGCAATTATAAAATACATCACATTTACATTAAAATTTAGTCTTGAAAACAAAATCTCTGGAGTAGAGGGTAATATTTATTTATTTATTTATTTAAATTCTTTTAATATACCGATGCTCAAGACCAGGTCTTATCGTACCGGTTTACAATAAACTAGGGGGTAAACCAGTTAACACTGAAAGCAAAAGTTACATTACAACAGGGAATGTGGAACAAGGTTGTTAGAAATTGTTAATCTATCCCTTTTTTCTAACTGGAGAGCAGTGCATGTAAGCAGAGAGTAATTGCTTACATGGTAAGAATTAAATTCTTTGGTATAGTCACAGACTATTCTTTGGAATAGTCTCCCTTAATTTTGAAAGGGGATAATGAATACATATCTAATATGTTGTTTGCTGCTTATTAGATAGTCATGTCATAAATGTAAAAATTACAAAAGAAGCATAAATATCCACTTATCACATTCAGCCAACACCACAAAAAAAAAATAAAAAATGGAGAAATAGGAAAAAATATCCCAAACTGCTGCAACTCAAAAAACTTCTTAAAAATTAGGTGGATATGGTATCTTGGAACGTGTCAAATGCCATAGGACTTCAGCCCATTTTTTAAGGCACTATGGGGTCAATTTTCAAAGCTGGCCATATAAGTAACTTAGAGTTAGATTTTCTATCTTCACGGGGGGGGGGGGGGGGGGCAAAGCGGGGGTCGGGCCTGCGAAAGCCGGCAGCGATCGCACCACCGCGGTGTTATCACTGCCGGCTTTCACACCCAATAGCGCCACCATGAAAGGTGGCGCTATTGGGCGCGCTGCTGGCGGCGATAAGGGGTCTTATCTTTTCACTGCCAGCAAAGTTTCCGCAGGTGTCGGCCCCAACGCTGCCCCAACTCCTCCTCTTCCGGTGCTGACGCTGCCCCGATTCCGCCCCTATCTAGCTATTGCATGCGATAGGGATAGAAAATGACCCCCTTAGCCAGTTAGAACCTACCCAGCACAGTTATGCCACTGAATATGCACATATGACTGAGCACTTAGCCATATAAGTCTGACCAGCTGAGATTAGACCTGCTCTATGGCACGTCTTGCTCAACCATACAATGTATGCAGCTAAGTCCGAATATCAGCAGTTAGCTGCATAAGCTGTATGGATAACTCGCTCCACCCTGATCCATTCACTTCTTGCCTAATTTTTATGTGACTAACATTTTAGCTGTATAGGGGACTTATATGGCTAAGTGGCGGCTGCTGAACTTGCTCACATATTCAGTGGCCACTATTTAGCTGCATAAGTCCCATTTATCCAGCTAAACAGTGCTGAACGCACTTTGAATATTGACTTCTTTATGTTTAATCATTTACCATATTATAAGGAAGTTTGTATTACACAACAAATAGTAATTTTTTGTACTGCAAACTGTGTAGCCAACTCACTTTTAACAAAATATAATTCCTGTATTTATAATATGTCCAAGCAAGGTGCTTATCTGGAAAAATCTCCACAAGACGAAGAGGTTAGGAATTTTTTTTTTTCCTATTTTCTCCTATTTCTCCATGCCTTTTGTGGTGTTATATGTCATAAATGTAGAAATGTGCTAATTTCTTTCTTTTTCCCACGTTCTTCAGATAGACATAAGTGAAGTCAAAACCTTCATGTGGCTTTGACAGAAGTGATAGCAAAGAACTAATAGCAGCTTTCAGAGCAGGAAATGAGAAGTGGACTAGTGAGTTTTGACAGGCGGATGGAATTTCACCATAAGGACAGGTTGCACTATCTGGAATGGCCCTATATGATCTCATATTGGCTGACTACCAGAGTTTAAACTTAGAACACCCATTTGTAGCTGGGAAAGCTTCTGTGAGTTTCTCAGGGAGCTTCCCTGTGAAGAAAGGGGAAAATTAAGCAGAACGGTGCATGCCCAAGGATAAACCTCTTTCCCTTCTAATGTTCATGAACCCAACAGGAATATTCATTATTCTATTTAATGATTCTTAAATGCTAAGTTTTGTCAAAAGTAACACAGTTGCAGTGTTCCAAACCAGCTACAGGCAAATTGGATTGTCCCGAGCATGGGTGTGTCTGATACATTTCACAGGATTGGGCTAACGAATGTGTCATCTTCGTTTTACAAAAATATAGGGAAGGCTTTCCCAACAAGCCTTCGAGCTGACGTGCCATGGTGTCACACAAAAGACATGGGTTCTTTAACGGGAAGCTTGAAAAACCATTGGATTTGGGGAAAAGCTAAGACAAGGGAAAAGCAGGCTGTTCTCCTTGGCTCAGGCTACTGAAATGTTTATTCAGGAAGAACTTTTGCCACAGGCACAGAATGGAAATCTCATGTCCTTGCAAAGAATCTTATAATTAATTTCTATTCTTTGGAAGTAAAAACAGTTATTGTGCTGAAATATGGGTACATTTTTGTTGCTTGCTCTTTCTGTATTTCTCCTGGTGGGTTTACATGTACTTGGATATTACAATATTCTTTAAAGTGATGAATTAGAGCCGTGGCTGCATCTCAGCCAGATTCTGTTGGCGCAACCGTAGACAACATAATGTGCAGAATTTAATACAGAATATTTAATAAAATGCTATTTTAAAGAAAAAAAGTTCTGAGCACAGCTTTGAATGCAGGCTACAAGTTTGCAATGGAAATTATTCATGCCATAACCAACTCTTCTTGCACATCTCTGGTATACATCTCACGCAAAAAATACAATGAAAAATTAAATCAAATGTTAAACACAATAAGAGGGTTATGTCAAGATGTATTCTGATGGTACAGTGAAGACTATGAATATTTGTATCAATGACTCCCTCTTTCTCCCTCCAGGTAATACCAACTTATAAATTCCTCAGTAGTGCTCAGTACATGATCCTTGTGTTTGCCGTACACATTTGCAAACTATTGGACGAGATGGCATAGAGGAAATTTTGATTCTAAGAATAAGCTGTTTTACTGCATGAGTAAATGGATTGGGTAACTTTCTATCCAGTATGGCTGTATGTGCAACAATGGCTAGTTTTAGGAGAAAACTGGCTGTGTTTATGAGCACGTGGATTCTAAGGTAGCATAGCAGCGCAAAGGGTAAGAAAATCAAAAGAAGACTGAATTCCATGTGATTAAACGGTATGTGAGGTAAAATGAATAATATCTAGGCAAGATGCACCTTGTAAAACTGCTTACACAGATGGCAGATGGAATTTGATGTGGACAAGTGCAAGGTGTTGCATGTAGGGAAAAATAACCCTTGCTGTAGTTACACGATGTTAGGTTTCATATTAGGAGTTACCACCCAGGAAAGAGATTTGGGCATCATAGTTGATATTACATTGACATCGTCAGTTCAGTGTGCTGTGGCGGTCAAAAAAGCAAACAATGGGGCAGATTTTAAAAGCCCTACGTGCGTAAATCCAGCTGGATTTACACGCGTAGGAGGGTTACGCATGCCGAGCCTATTTTGCATAGGCCCCGTGATGCGCGCAAGCCCCGGGATGCGTGTTTGTCCCGGGGCTTTGTGAAAGGGGCGGGGCGGTGCGCACAACCTACGCCTGCCCGGAGGCAGGCGCAACTTGCATAATAAAGGTTAGGGGGGGGGGGTTTAGGTAGGGCTGGGGGGCGGAAGGAAAGTTCCCTCCGAGGCCGCTCCAATTTCCGAGCGGCCTCGGAGGGAACGGGGAAAGCCATCGGGGCTCCCCTAGGGCTCGGCGCGCGCAAGGTGCACAAGTGTGCACCCCCTTGCGCGCTGACCCCGGATTTTATAACATGTGCACAGCTGTGCACACATGTTATAAAATTGGGTGTAGATTTGTGCATGCCGGGTTGCATGCACAAATCTACGTCCGCGCATAGGTATTAAAATCCAGCCCAATGTTAGGAATTATTCGGAAGGGAATGGCAAATAAAACGGAGGATATCATAATGCCTGTTTTTCATTCAGTGGTTAGATGGGTAAATGTGAAATGGTTATTTACTCTTTCGGATTAATCAAGGACTAGGGGGATCTCTATGAAGTTAGCAATTAGCACATTTAAAACGAATCAGATAATTTTTTTTTCACTGAACTCACAATTAAGCTGTGGAATTCATTGCCAGAGGATGTGATTAGGGCAGTTGGGGTAGCTAGGTTTGAAAAAGGTTTGGATAAGTTCCTGGAGGAGAAGTCCATAAACTGCTATTAACCAATAGGGAATAGACACTGTTTGTTGCCAGCATTCGTAGCATTATTTAATGTTTGGGTACTTGCCAGGTACTTGTGACTTGGATTGGCCACTGTTGGAGACAGGATATGGGCATGATGAACCCTTGGTCTAACCCAATATAGTATATTTTATGTTCTTATGTTCTAATTGTTACACATCCTGTTGGCCTATAAATGGCAAAATCCAAAATATAGATGCTTATTCCTAGTAGTACCATAGGAGATTACCACTCCACCTAGTGCAAATGAAGAAAATGTTCTGCCTTGGAGCATGGGCACTAGAGGGGTTTTAAAAAAACTTTCTTTGGTTCTTACTGTAAATTCAGAGCTTTACTAATTTTCACTCATTAAAGGGATTTTCCCAAACTCTATGTGCAAGCAGGGAAAGGGTTTACAGCCTATTGAATCTTTCTTTTGTGTGCCATTGTCCTCTGCAATGATAGAGGACCTGCCTGAAGCTGAATTGCAGAGTATTTTATTTGCTTTCTCTCTTACTGCCCTTTCCCAGCTCTGGAAATATCTTTTTAAAAATGAGGAAGACCTGCTAGATTGCATGGCCTCCCCTCCCTGCAAATCATTTGGATTTGGTATCCAACTTTTTAAACAAGTCATTCACTCAACGTGGGGTGCAGTGTATTTGGATGGCAGCAGGCAGTAAGAGATCAGTAGCAGCAGTAATATTTAAATTTAAAGCAATTTGAAATAAAATAAATGCTAAGGGCTAATCTTAAAAATGTTTTCCAGAAGGCGAGTGCTTTGACTCATTTTATACTATAGCAAAGACGTTCCTTTTAAAGCAACAGGCTATGCTAGTGGTTCATTATTTTGCAAGTATCTGAGACTCTAAACTTGTGCATAAATCTTCCAACTCTATTTAGTTTTTTTGAGATGCAATACTAATACTAATCTCAGTTTGTACCTAAGTTTTGTACTTGATCCATACCAGAGAATCCTTCATGCCTATTGCGAATGTTCTCTAGATCCTCGGTAACTGAGCTGAACAGGATTTGGCAGCGCTATTATAGAGAGTAGGTGAAGTATGTCAAGTTTATCTCTATGGCAACCGATACTCTTCTACTGCCCCTAGTACCCTTCAGTACAGAATAAAGGCAGGCATGCCCACTGCTACACTGGCAGTCTGCTTAAAGCACATTTCTAAAATGCATCCAGCTGGGCTGGTTTTACCTGTCCTCTAGAAGTACTTACTTTCTTCACAAGCTGGCTGGCTGGCCATCCGTCTTCCCTTATTCAGAGTCTCAAATGTTGGAGATTTCTATGGAAATAAACAGAGATGGAAGGAATTCATTTCTATTGGATACTTTTTGCGCAGAACTAAATGTCAATAAACAAAAAATAAAATCATAATGTTTTGTTGGGCTAATTATTTCTTGACTAGCTCTCGGAGGTTATACTCCCTTTATCAGCTCAAAATAAAATGAGCACACCAAACCCATGAGTCCTCTGCACTAAAGGTTTTCTCCCATTTTTAGGCTGATCCAATACAGTGCGCTCAGCTGAACGCACTGCTTAACCCGTGGTTGGACGCGCATCCACAACCCGTTACATCATAAGGGGATTAGCGCGTTCAAAACACGCGTCCAACCCGCCCGCAAAACTAATAGCGCTCAACACATGGAAATACATGTTGATGAGGCTATTAGATATTCTGCCCAGATCCCCCCAAAAATGTGCGCTCAGACTGAACATTTCAGAGTAACCCAGCTCTGCAAAGAAAGCAGAGAGCTGTACTGCAGCTCCTCTGATAATCCTATTCATGCAACAGGTAACGTTTCAGTGAGTACTTCTACTCACTTTCAGGCCGATACAGTAAAATCAGCGGGAGAGCCGGCGCTCCGAGGCGAGTGCCCTCTCTCCCAACGCGCACCCAGGCCACTCTTCTGGGCATGCGATACAGTATTTAAATGAGGGCCTGCAGTAAAAGGAGGCGCTAGGGACACTAGCGCGTCCCTAGCGCCTCCTTTTTGACAGGAGAGGTGGCTGTCAGCGGGTTTGACAGCCAACGCTCAATTTTGCCGGCATCTGTTCTCATACCCACTGATAGCCACAGGTTCGGAAAACAGACGCCGGCATAATTGAGCGTCCGTCTTCCAACCTGCGGGCCGCGGGATGATTTTTAATTTTTTAAAAATTGTTAATTGTTTTTTAAATTTTGGGGCCTCCGACTTAATATCACTATGATATTAAGTTGAAGGGTGTACAGAAAAGCAGTTTTTTCTGCTTTTCTGTACACTTTCCCAGTGCCCGGAGAAATTAACGCCTACCTTTGGGCAGGTGTTAATTTCTGAAAGTAAAATGTGTGGCTTGGCTGCACATTTTACTTTCTGTATGGCGCGGGAATAACTAATAGGCCCATGAACATGCATTTACATGTTGTGGGTGCTATTAGTCTCGGGGGGGGGGGTTGGCCGCGTGTTTTCGACGCGCTATTACCCCTTACTGTATAAGGGGTAAGAACAGAGCGTCGAAAACGCATGGCCAATCGCGGGCTAACAGTGCGCTCCACCGTACTGTACTGCATCGGCCTGTTTATATTGTGCTGGAAATGTTCCTTTTAAAGCAGCAAGCTATACTAGTGGGTCATTATCTTCCAATTGCTTGAAACTAACTTGTGCATAAATCTTCCAACTGTATTTCATTTTTTAGAATCAATTCTAATATCTACTTTAATTTTTAATTCTCTAAGTAAACTGTTACTAATATTGTACTAAGTTACAGAATGTGGTTACACTTTGATACCTGCATATTTCGTGTGTCATGCTTGTGCCAAAGGGAAAACGAAACTCTTCCGCTGATTTTCCAGTCCTCATGCCAGAGCAGTCAGGTGATTTTTGTCCATTCAAATGGATGTTAGAAAACCAGACCTAAATCATGATGCTGTCAAGATGACAAAAAAGTTTGCTTGTCAAGACTGAAGACTCCTTCGACATTATGACTTCATCAAAATGAATTCATTACCAACAGTGCCCTGAGGGTTGATAGGATATCTTCTGGAAACAGAGCCAAGTGTAAATATAGGAGAAGATGAAAATAGATCAAAATAAAGCAGCAAAAGGGTAGAGGTGAGGACATTCCAGGGAAAAAAAAAAAAAAAACAACAGAGGCCCATTTTAGAAGGAAAAAGATTTGTGTAGTACTTCCCTTTAACACTGACAATGCCAGTGCCTCAGAAAAACCCACATAAATCAGAGGGCAAGATTTCAAGATTTGCTTCTTTGTTGTAAAATCCTCTGTATCACAGAAACGTGGGCTGAAGCAGTGCCAACTTTTCATGCACCAGGAAATTAACCTATTTGCAAGACTTGCTGATGAGTTCTACAAGTGAATAACAATTAAGCTCCCTAGTCAAGCAGTTTCCGGAAGGGCGTTGTCTGGCTAGACATTGCTGCCTCTGCCAATTGGAATAGGAAAGCAATTAGATTTGGCTATACGGAAGAGAAATCTCTCCAAATATGTTTATAAAAGTTAGGAAGAAACCTAGTCAGACAAAGGCATACTTTCTCTGGCACCCTGAATAAATAAAACATTCAGCTAGATTTGCAAGATAGTTATTTAACAGACATTTTTCTTTCAAATTTCTATTGTAGAGCTATATCACAGCATCATATCTACCTAGCTGGAACATATCATTTCTCTGATTATATACTTGTACTCACAGTAACATAGTGTAGACAGCAGATAAAGACCAAATGGTCCATCCAGTCTCTTCAGGCAAACTGTTATGAGTAGTAACTGCCTCTCCATTCAGGTTGCCCCCATGCCTTCTGTTATGAGTAGTAACTGCCTCTCCGTGCAGGTTGCCCCCATGCCTTCTGTTACGAGTGGTAACTGCCTCTCCGTGCAGGTTACCCCCATGCCTTCTGTTAAGAGTGGTAACTGCCTCTCCGTGCAGGTTACCCCATACCTTATGTTAAGGATAGTAACTGTCGCTCCGTGCAGGTTACCCCATGCCTTCTGTTAAGAGTGGTAACTGCCTCTCCGTGCAGGTTACCCCCATGTTTCTGTTAAGGGTAGTAACTGCCTGTACTTTTAGTAACATAGTGTAGACAGCAGATAAAGACCAAATGGTCCATCCAGTCTCTTCAGCAAACTGATATGAGTAGTAACTGCTGCTCCATTCAGGTTACCCCCATGTTTCTGTTAAGGGTGGTAACTGCCTCTCCGTGCAGGTTACCCCCATGTTTCTGTTAAGGGTGGTAACTGCCTCTCCGTGCAGGTTACCCCATGCCTTCTGTTAAGAGTGGTAACTGCCTCTCCGTGCAGGTTACCCCCATGTTTCTGTTAAGGGTAGTAACTGCTTGTACTTATAAGTAATATAGTGTAGACAGCAGATAAAGACCAAATGGTCCATCCAGTCTCTTCAGCAAACTGTTATGAGTAGTAACTGCCTCTCCATGCAGGTTACCCCCATGCCTTCTTTTAAGAGTGGTAACTGCCTCTCTGTGCAGGTAACCCCCATGCCTTCTGTTAAGGGTGGTAACTGCCTCTCCGTGCAGGTTACCCCCATGCCTTCTGTTAAGGGTGGTAACTGCCTCTCCGTGCAGGTTACCCCATGCCTTCTGTTTAGAGAAGTAACTGCATCTCCGTGCAGGTTACCCCCATGTTTCTGTTAAGGGTAGTAACTGCCTCTCCGTGCAGGTTACCCCCATGCTTTCTGTTAAGAGTGGTAACTGCCTCTCTGTGCAGGTTACCCCCATGCTTTCTGTTAAGAGTGGTAACTGCCTCTCCGTGCAGGTTACCCTCATGTTTCTGTTAAGAGTGGTAACTGCCTCTCTGTGCAGGTAACCCCATGCCTTCTGTTAAGAGTGGTAACTGCCTCTCCGTGCAGGTAACCCCATGCCTTCTGTTAAGAGTGGTAACTGCCTCTCCGTGCAGGTTCCCCCATGCCTTCTGTTAAGGGTGGTAACTGCCTCTCCGTGCAGGTTCCCCCATGCCTTCTGTTAAGAGTGGTAACTGCCTCTCTAGGCAGGTTACCCCATGCCTTCTGTTAAGAGTGGTAACTGCCTCTCCGTGCAGGTTACCCCCATGCCTTCTGTTAAGAGTGGTAACTGCCTCTCCGTGCAGGTTACCCCATACTTTATGTTAAGGATAGTAACTGTCGCTCCGTGCAGGTTACCCCATGCCTTCTGTTAAGAGTGGTAACTGCCTCTCCGTGCAGGTTACCCCCATGCCTTCTGTTAAGGGTGGTAACTGCCTCTCCGTGCAGGTTACCCCATGCCTTCTGTTAAGGGTGGTAGCTGCAACTCTGTACAGGTTACCGCCCCCCCCCCCCCCCCCCCAGTATTTAGTAATTCACAGTATCTACCCCTGCCCTTTTGAAGTCATTTACTGATTTTGCCCATACCACCTCTTCCGAGAGGGCATTCCAGGCATCCACTACCCTTTCCATGAAGACATGCACTCGATAATATAAAAGTAAAAAATGGTGCTAATAAAGTTGAATGTTTCTGTTTATCACAAGTTAGCCCAGTTTCAAGTTGTGATGTTTAGGAATGTTCCAGGGAAAGGAGAGGACTTCTAGATGAACACAGTGTAAACCATCTGGCTATCCTCATTTTCTGCCTCTTTCTAAGGCCTTCCAGAAATGACCAAGGACTGGAAAGGGAAAAATGAATTCTTCAGTGACATTTTTCTGCTGCTAGGGACAATAATCCCCTTTCCTTTCAAGTAACTCGAAATTGGTTATTTACTCTGTCAAATAGTACAAGGACTTGGGACCCTCCATGAAACTAACTGGCAGTAGATGTAAAACAAATTTAAGGCAGTATTTTTTTTAGCCAGGGTTGCTAACTGTCAGTGAACTTACTGACAGTAAAAAAAAAAAATATATATAAGAAAAATGACAAGCCTAAAAATGAATGTCAGTAAAAACAAACGTGTGTCGGTAAAAATATTTTGGTTTTTTAGTAAAAATCTGGCAGACTGTCAGTAAAAATCATTTTCATGAGTTGGCAACCCTATTCAACACACAATTAAGCCGTGGAACTGGTTGCCCCAGATTGTGGTCAAATTAGGTTTAAAATATGTTTGGACATGGTTCTGAAGGACCAGTCTATTCGTGACTATTAGCCAGGTAGTCTTACTGCTAGGAGCGACAGGAATGGGCCTTCCTATTAAGATTTGTTGGATGCCTCCCAGCCTGAGTCTCTTGCACCACAGTATACAGCTATTACTGAGTCCTGGAGCTGGCCACGGGAGTTTTAAATTATATATCAGTGTTTCCCAGTCCTCTCCTGGAGACGCACTGACCAGTCAGGTTATCAAGATTGCCACAATGAATATGCATTGCATAAGATAGATTTTCATACAGTGGAGGCAGTTCATGCAAATATATGTCTCATGCACATTCATTATTGAAATCCTGGAAACCAGACCTGTTTGTGGCACTCCAGGATCAGAGTTGCCTACCCCTTCCATAGCTTATAGCAGTGATCTATTGATTGGTTCTTGATAATTAAGGCACTGCTTGTCATTAATTAGTGTGTAGTCTGTGAGCTACTCAAGTAATTTCATGCTAAGAGAAAAAGTGAAGTCAAGACTGTCTATCATCAGCAATAGCATTGCCTGTTGTAGCCTTCAGGCCATGGAGTTCTCATTCATAATGCATTTCAATGGCCTTGTTTTTGAGGTATTTCTATCAGTTGGAAAGAAAGGCGATGAATGATATACTGTATATATAATGGTGGCACTTTTGAAGTTTATCATAAACAATACAAATCTTTTCAGAAGTTGTGAGTAGTTAGGTAATGTGCGCCTCTTTTACTAGTTGAATCCCCTGAAGAAGGCGATAGCAGACGCCGAAACATTGCCAATGTTGGGAGTTGTGCAGTGTGTATAAAGTGGAAGGCAGCACTGACAGAAGAAAGAAAAGAGTTTAACGCTGTTTTCCCGGGAGTAGAAGAGCGTGTGATACGCGATGGATAACATCCATCATGAAATGAAAATAGTGGAGTAAAAAATCGAGTGGTTGAAAGACTGGATCACCGCAGTGTCGGAAAAACGTAAGATAAGTGGCTACAAGTGATTTGGAAATTCGAGCACTTTTTATTAAGGGTTTTTAGAGTTGATGACACACTATGCATGATTGAAGCAATTTAAAAAAAACAAAAAATTTATGGGGAAAGAGTAAATGAGGTGATCTTAAGTGCCATATACACAAAACTGGTTGCAGCCCTTTGTGGGCAAGAGCCAGACGACTGTAAGTGCACATTATTTCTGATACGATTTCCCTGAAAATACATTATTTAAATATTAAAAATCAAATGGAGTAAAAATTGGGTTCCTCATGAGTGTTGTTTAATTTTGTATGATATACTGTATATACATGGAATTTATCCTCAATATGCTTGGTAAATTTTCCAGGTGCAAGCAGCTCCATGAAGTTAACAAATAGCACATTCAAAACAAATCACTCAATACACAATTAAGCTCTGGAATTCATTACCTGAGGATGTAATTAAGGCACTTAGCAAAGCTGGGTTTAAAACAGGTTTGGATGCATTTCTGGAGGAAAAGTCAATAAACTTGTTATTAACCAAGTAGACTTATTAGCGACTACTTCTCACTGTTTGGGATCTTGCCAGGTACTTATGACCTGGATTGGCCTCTGTTGGAAACAGAATACTGGGCTTGATGGATCCTCGATCTGACCCAGTATGGCAAATTCTTATGAAAGAACATGCACTATTTACTTTATTTTTCAACTTTCAAGCCCTGCACTTCATTCAGTCCTTGGCATGCCCTAGCCTTTTTGCAATTGGTAAAAGAAAACTGTTTTCTATTAACCATTGGAAGGCTCTGTTCCTTTTTTTTTTTTTTTTTGTCTTTTCTCAGCACAAAACTAAAATGAATAATTCAACAAATTAAAACCTAATAGAACATTCAGCTCCTCGGAGGAAACAGTGTGCGGACTGTGGAACAGTGAGAGAGATGAAGTGTCGGCTAGTTTCCAAAGCTCTCCCTTTCACATTGCCTTATGTGGTTGAAGTACACTAGGCTGTACTCTGCTGACACACAACGTTATCTCGTCACCTTTCCAATGTTGTCTAAGTTCTTGTCAGATTGTCTCTGGATGGTATTCATTTAGGTTTGCTGTGGCTCTCGAATAATATTGGGTATAATAGCATCCAGGGCTTCTTAGCAACAGCTGACTCCACAACTGCATCTCTTTCCCTCTTACATTTCTTTATTTTGTTTTGCGGTTTGTTTGTTTTTTTGCAATTAATTTTTTTTTTTGCTTGTGAATGATGCTAGATTGAGTGCTCTGCATTTATCCACAGATCAAGCAGAGCGTGGACAACAGCGGCGAGCAGTGCAAGCTTCCCCAGGCTGCCCTTGTAATGGACTCCTTCGATGAGACTGCCCAATTATAATGCCCGATAGTGATGGTGGTTTTTCAGTGATGTGTCCACTGGCAACTGGACTACCAACACCAGACTAACACAGATAATAATGGCTTTTGGTCACTAGCAAAAAACTGAATTTTAACCCGTATCATAGGTGAGAAAGACTTTGTAACCCTGTTTGTCCCTTGAGCCATCCGGTTACTTCTCACTGATATTTGAAATGGTCCTACTATCTTTAGGATAATTTTATCAGGAACTAGCGTCCAATGATAGGTTTCCAGTTTCTCATTAAGGGTCTCTTGTTAGCTCTCCTTCACTTGTTGAGACACACTTTCTTTTGAAATAATAATTTAAGAAAGGATTCCCAAGATCCCCTGAGATCCTGCTCCAGCATATTGCCGACATTACCGGATAATACCTTTCCATTATCCACTGGTCACTCATTGGTAGGACTGTCACCTGGACCAGATCGACTCCAGAGTAGTTAAATTATTAAGTTATTCAGAATAGTTAAATCACAAGCGGATTGTGATAAATTGCAGGCAGACCTTGTGAGACTGGAAAATTGGGCATCCAAATGGCAGATGAAATTTAATGTGGATAAGTGCAAGGTGATGCATATAGGGAAAAATAATCCATGCTACAGTTACAAAATGTTAGGTTCCATATTAGGGGCTACCATCCAAGAAAGAGATCTAGGTGTCATAGTGGATAACACATTGAAATCGTTGGGAATTATTAGAAAGGGAAGTTACAAATAGATAAATGTGAATCAGTTATTTACTCTTTCAGAAAATAGGACTAGTACATTTAAAGTAGTACATTTAAAACAAATCAGAGAAAATTATTTTTCTTTCAATGCACAATTAAGCTTTGGAATTCACTGCTGGAGGATGTGGTTAAGCCAGTCAGCATTCCTGGGTTTATAAAAGGTTTTGACAAGTTCCTGAATGAGAAGTCAATAAACTGCTATTAATCAAGTTGACTTAGGGAATAGCCACTGCTTGTTAGTATTTTGGTGCTTGCCAGGTACTTGAGGCCTGGATTGGCCACTGTTGGAAACAGGATGCTGGGCTTGATGGACCCTTGTTCTGACCCAGTATGGCATGTTCTTATGTTCTTATTTATATCACCTGTCCAAAAAGCCTAACTTGAACCAGACACACCATGGAGGCAAAGCAGTCAATCCAGAGGAAGGAGGGAAGATGACTGTTAATATAGTGACCCCCTACTGGCCAAAAGAGCAGCATTGAACTAAACTTCCCGCTAGCTCTCCTGGTCCTGAGTTACTCGGCCATACTGCCTGGTATGGGGATATTAAAAAAGAAAAAGAATGTGTGTCTGTGTGCGTGGAATCGGGGAACTGAATCAAAAATATAAAAGTAAATATCCCTTTTATTCAACATTCAGAGGCATATCATCAATGATACACCTATTAAGGGTTTGACCTCTCCTATTATAGTGAAATGTGAAAACTTTCTGTAGATGCCTCTACACTGCAAATTAGTGCCATCTGTTCTTTTACACAACAGAACAAAAAATAGTTTTCCCTTATTGAATCAGTTACAAATTATAGCTGTCTGGCATTTCTCCATATTCTAAGTCGTGTCAGTGTCATTCCATAGCTCTTAAAATAGCAAAAGCAATTTTAGTCAGTCCTTGAGCTGCACTAAACTATTGCTTCTCCTTAAAGGCTGTAATGGGCAGAGAGAGGGAGGGGGTAAAACATTGCCAAATCCAGATCCTGAACAGTACCAATGGCAGGGCAACTTTAAATATATTCAGTGACATCACAACATGCTCCGACATCCCTGAGAGTTCAATGGCACGGAACTACATAGTAATGACTGCAGAAAAGGACCAAATGGTCCATCCAGTCTGCCCAGCAAGCTTCTTATGGTAGAGATCTGCTGCGCTGTGCAGGATACCCCCATGTTTCTCTTAAGGAGGTATCCTGCACAGCGCAGCAGTTATTCCCAAGCCTTATGATAACCCATAAGAAATTTACTGCAAGCAACATTGTTACTGGGTGAGGAGCCTTCTTGAAAATTCAGTGCTGCTTGTTCTGCTTTGCTTTTGGACTTGGCCTTAGAAGCAGTCCTGGTCTTTTTCCCTAATGTCTGCATATCAGTACCCCAGACTGTAAAAGTCAAGACCCGTGTTGGTTGTCGTCCGACTCCAATTCCTCTTCCACCCCCTGCTGACAAAGTGATGTAGTTGCGTCAAAAGCATCAAGGCTTATTGGTTAAAGGTAGTAACTAGGAAATTAGGATCAGAACAAACAGATTCTAAAAGTCAGGTGCACGTGTAAAGAATGAGGTGGGGGTCAGAAATTGGACGAGGTGGTTTTCCATTTTCTTGCCATGTCTTATTCCATTTAAAGAACTCTAGCCAAGTCCTACCGATTCTTATAACTTGCTTCAGTTCCTCAAGTTTCCATATCATTGTGTTCATCTGATTTCAACCATGTGATGGCACAATTGTTGGTCGCTTTTATCCACAGCCAACATCACTGGTGGCAGTTCTTAGCAACTGGCTATTGAGTCAGTCCTTATTATGGACATGTAGAACCTTTTCTGCAGGCTGATCCTTCCTCTCCCACCACTTCCTCTTTTCTCCTGCACAGCATCCTTGAGTTTCCTAGCTGCAGGCATCGTCTGGAAGAGTGCAGGAGGGAGGGGACAGTGGCACCCACTTGAGTATGGAACCCTATGCAGCTGCACAGATTGCACACTCCAAAAGCCAGCCCTGGGTACATACAGATTTCACTGCTATGCGTGGCATGCTAAAAAATTGCCCTCAGTGTGATTCCTATCGTAACTGGAACACTAAAAGTGACATCAACCCTGTGGCTCCCTATTTGGGTGGAACATTTTGCCACCAAATACCCACTGGGACATACAAATTGCAAGGGGGCTTATGTGTTTTCTTGCCAATAACAAACTTATCCATTAACCAAGACCTCAACAATGTGCCTCATCAATGACTCTTGTCCCATCCCCATTCTGGGAATGTGCTGCCATCCTCCTAAAATCTCACCCAGACATGGAAGAATGCTGACAAACTGAAAGAAACAATGCTGGTTTCTCAAACAAATACCCCATCCAAGATCGAAACGTTGCACCTCCCAACTCTGGCATTCCTCAAAGACACTGGAAAACCATCATCCACTTTAAAACATCAACAGGCTAATGTGCACATTTCTTTTTTAAATGGACGAGCTGCAGTGTGATTGGGCCCAGGCAATTCCAGCCATGGACTATATAATGAACCCATTTAATCTGTGCTCCTTCAACGGAGGAATATCAAACCTACATGAATTTCCACCTGAAGCCTTTACATGGCGATGGACCTTCACATTGACATTTAGCTCTTGTACACATTACCCTATGGTAAGAGTAGAATAAAATATGTTATTCTAGAATTTCTGAGAGTTCCACAAGTAGCCAGGACATAACCCTTAACACTCTGTGCTGCTGACCCGGTAATTCCCTTTGGCTAATCCAGGGATACATGCTAAAGGGGTCTGGATTCCTTGTGCACCATCTGGTAAGAAGGTTGCTCTAAATCAGATTGTCTCCTTCTATTTCTGGCATCGTCTTATCAAATTAGCAGCACAGGTATAGTGTGTGAATGGGTTGAAGACACAAATAACATAATCCTCTTGTCTGCCCAAGAGACTAGAAAACCTAAGTTCAACAGTTGACCTGATACAATTTTTACTTCTAGGTTAATCAGCTATGGAGTGCAAGATCCTGTTCTCTGCTAAGATTCAGCTGGAGTAGAGGGATGATGACACCTCTGGCATGAGGCCACAAGCCAAATGAGCCCTTAGCAAATCCATAGCCTCCCTCTGCTGGTTCCTGCATATAAACAGGCAGTTTCGCATATTTTTGTGATGGTAAAAAAAAAAAAAAAATAAAAGAAATAGAATAAGAAGCAAGTAGCTGGAACAGATGGAGGTAGAGCAACTTGGAAATCCGTCCTCTCTTTAAAAGAGAATCTTGATTTATGTTAGGCAAATGTTTGCAGTTTTCCACCGTCTTCCCACTAAAAGGGACATTCTCCCATAACCGGGCAGCCCAGACATCCGTGGGTTCCTATCCGCCCCCACCCCAGCCTCGCTGGACTCCCCCACTTAAACACAAAGAAAATGCGACACACAATTTGGATGCAAAAGCCCCCGCCATTTATTAGAACCCCTAACATTGGAGTCTAATTAAGCACCGAGTCCGTTCAATAATGTTTAGAAAATTGCGGCCAGGCAGGTGCCGGTGCTGTGGGGTTTCACGCCAAGCGAGCCCCTGGAACAGGCATCGTGACTTCCAAGAACCGGATGGGGTCACGGCTTGGACTGCCACAAAGCGAGCCCGCTGCCGTATCCCATCAGCTGGAGATCCCAGCCCAGCTGCCACAAAGCCCCTCCCCACGTAACAGCCTCAATCTGTCGAGCGCCGGCCCGACATTGATCATCCCTGGCAAATGGGTGAGGGCCCCTAGGCCTCTCCTGTACATATTGGCACCTCCCAGCCTCCTTCTAATGCTTCTGCATTTACAAAGGCATTCTAGACTTGGTCGCTGCTGCCGCAGGGGCTCGGCAGGCGAGAGCGTGAAAGCATCTTCCTGCCCGCGCGTGATTAGCACCCCCCAAACAATGGCTCCGGCCACCGCATCGGGGTGAGAAACTTCTGCATCGCTTGCAAGAGCAAATCATTTCCCAAGTTCGACAAGTGTGCCTTGTACGGCGCATCCAGCTCTGCGCAGTGCCCGTCCACCCATTTATGTCACAAACGATAACCACCCTGGAGTTGTATGGCTCTGCTTACCTGCCGGTTAAACCTGGCATGGTATCTACCCCCCGCCCAGTGCACATCAAGATATGCCAGAGTATGAGCTCAGACCAGCAGATTTTTGTGGACGGCACGAGGAGGCCAGGCGGCTAAAAGCCCTTCCTGATTGTGTTCATCAGAGCGATGCCTTTGCCTGAGTCATTGCCACCAAGGTGAATGATGATTAGGTCAGGCGGAGCTGTGCTCACTTCTCCTTGACTGCAACATGGGCCATAGTAGATGCGATCGCATGCCTCCTCGACCTTGCCAATAAGTTGTGCAATCTTTCTGCAAGAGCCCAAGGTTGTGACCGAACTTCCCTTCAATAATGGGCTCTTCTCCGTGCATGCGTGATGAATGACTGGCCGACGATCCGCATCGAGCAACACCGGACAACAGCTGCAAGTGAAATAGAAAACTAGGTCATGGCACCTGCCTGGCCGGGTGCAAGCGCTTGGGAACCATCCTCATGCCTAACGTATGACACCAAGCACTCGACCTCCATCGATGCTGAATGAGTGAGTGCCACAACATTTGCTCTGGAGCCCCGCCTCTGCTAGGGCTTTCTTGAACATTGCCAAAAACTGACCATTCCCTTTTGGACATATGGCTAGGTATCACATTATGGCTGCTACTGGGCATGTCTCCAGATCCCTGACTGCTGTCAGTGTGATGACTTGGATACGGGCACTCTGGTCAGTATTAGACTGCCTCAACTTTAGGTATAGGGTGCCATCTGTGATGCTGACGTCCTCCCTCAGCAAGCCACTCGGCTGGGATGCCTTACGCGATGGTGCCGCAAGCTTGCTGACGTGCAGGGCACCGAAAAATTCCAGCGCAAAAGCGACCCAGAAAAGCGCATTCTCAAACTTGCCAGTAGCTACTGCAGGCAAGATGTGCCACAGTTACAGCAGATCATGGGTTAGTGGTCTCCGAGCATCTTGCCGAAGCAGAGATTCTCTAGCCCAGCCTAGCATCACACTTTTCACCGCGAATAGTGCTCAACGCGACCTGTTTCTAGCTTTCAGAAAAACACTAGGGCCGCAAGGTGCGAACAAACCATGTTCCTGGACAGTCCCTGCCGCTTGGCATGAACAGTGCATCTACTCCAGAGATCCTCTGGAACCGAATGACCAGACCTGCAGTTTGCAATGAGAAATGCCATCACTTTGCTGTAGTTGCGGATGTATGAATACCATGTAGCTGGAGCAAGTGATCTTCACGGCATCTCGCGCGCTGTCCAGTTCCAAAGGATCGAAGCTCTTCCAGGTCCTCTCTGCTGTTCGGTTTAGCTTGGTGACAGCTTCCAGAACAGGGACTACTTGCAATGAGAAAGAGTCATTGCACATTCCAGGAATATGCTTTGTTCGCGCAACAATGTTCATGCATAGGTGGCATAAAACGAATTCCCTCAGCAGCTCTGCTACCAGGAGGCACTTAGAAGTCTGAATGTTAACTGATTGAACTACTGCCTTCTGTTAAGGGTAGTAACTGCCACTCCATGCAGGTTCCCCCCATGCCTTCTGTTAAGGGTAGTAACTGCCGCTCCATGCAGGTTCCCCCCATGCCTTCTGGTAAGGGCAGTAACTGCCGCTCCATGCAGGTTCCCCCCATGCCTTCTGGTAAGGGCAGTAACTGCCGCTCCATGCAGGTTCCCCCCATGCCTTCTGTTAAGGGCAGTAACTGCCACTCCATGCAGGTTCCCCCCATGCCTTCTGTTAAGGGCAGTAACTGCCGCTCCATGCAGGTTCCCCCCATGCCTTCTGTTAAGGGCAGTAACTGCCGCTCCATGCAGGTTCCCCCCATGCCTTCTGTTAAGGGCAGTAACTGCCGCTCCATGCAGGTTCCCCCCATGCCTTCTGTTAAGGGCAGTAACTGCCGCTCCATGCAGGTTCCCCCCATGCCTTCTGGTAAGGGCAGTAACTGCCGCTCCATGCAGGTTCCCCCCATGCCTTCTGTTAAGGGCAGTAACTGCCGCTCCATGCAGGTTCCCCCCATGCCTTCTGTTAAGGGCAGTAACTGCCGCTCCATGCAGGTTCCCCCCATGCCTTCTGTTAAGGGCAGTAACTGCCGCTCCATGCAGGTTCCCCCCATGCCTTCTGTTAAGGGCAGTAACTGCCGCTCCATGCAGGTTCCCCCCATGCCTTCTGTTAAGGGCAGTAACTGCCGCTCCATGCAGGTTCCCCCCATGCCTTCTGTTAAGGGCAGTAACTGCCGCTCCATGCAGGTTCCCCCCATGCCTTCTGTTAAGGGTAGTAACTGCCGCTCCATGCAGGTTCCCCCCATGCCTTCTGTTAAGGGTAGTAACTGCCTCTCCATGCAGGTTCCCCCCATGCCTTCTGTTAAGGGCAGTAACTGCCGCTCCATGCAGGTTCCCCCCATGCCTTCTGTTAAGGGCAGTAACTGCCTCTCCATGTAGGTTCCCCCCATGCCTTCTGTTAAGGGTAGTAACTGCCGCTCCATGCAGGTTACCCCCATGCCTTCTGTTAAGGGTAGTAACTGCCTCTCCATGCAGGTTACCCCCATGCCTTCTGTTAAGGGTAGTAACTGCCGCTCCATGCAGGTTACCCCCATGCCTTCTGTTAAGGGTAGTAACTGCCGCTCCATGCAGGTTACCCCCATGCCTTCTGTTAAGGATAGTAACTGCCGCTCCATGCAGGTTACCCCCATGCCTTCTGTTAAGGATAGTAACTGCCGCTCCATGCAGGTTACCCCCATGCCTTCTGTTAAGGATAGTAACTGCCGCTCCATGCAGGTTACCCCCATGCCTTCTGTTAAGGATAGTAACTGCTGCTCTGTGCGGGTTACCTCCATACACCTTGTTCTTCATTTCCAACCTTTAAGAATCCGCAGTGTTTCCCAAGCCTTTTTGAATTAATTTACTGTTTTCATCCTCATCTCCTCTTCCAGAAGGGCATTCCAAGCATCCACCGCCCTCTCCATGAAGAAATATTTTTTGATGTCGGTTCTGGCATTTCATTTCATGACCCCTGGTTCTATTGATTGCTTTCCAATGGAAAAGGTTTAAGGATTGTGCATCATTAAAACTTTTCAGGTATCTGAAGGTCTGTATCGTATCTCCCCTGCACCTCCTTTCTTCCAGGGTGTACATATTCAGATCTTGCAGCTTCTCCTCATAGGTCTTCCGATACTGACCCCAAACCATTTTGGTCGCTCGTCTCTGGACCTGCTCTATCCCGTCTCCATCCTTTTTGAGATACATGCTCCAGAAATGAACGCAATTACTCCAGGTGAGACCTCGCCAAGGACCTGTACAAAAGAAATCGTTGTGGGGTTCAAAAAAAAGGGGAGCAGGGCATGGGTGAGCTGGTGGGTGGGAGTAAAGAGATGTGACCAGCCCTGTTTACAAAGCCTGAAAGCACAAGAAGAGATCTGTGAGGGTTTGGTAGGAGTACAGCCCTGGAAAGAAAAACCAAAAAAGAAGGTAGTGGGTCGTGACAACTTGAAGGAGAAAGGTGGAGATCTGGAACAATTGTGTAAGGTGAAAGTACATGTGTGGGTCATGCGTGCGGGGAATCCACTTGGAAAAGGAGACTAGACAGGGCAAGAGGGACAGCGATCAGATCATTTGTACTAGATTTGTTTGCACTGTACTACAAAATCTTTTTAATGATTGTGTAATTTGCATGTTAAAATGTTTTAAATGCCTGCTCTTAAGACCATCTAACATGACTTTAATGCCAAAGCATTTTCCAAGCATGCATGGTGTGATGCCTGAGAAGAAGCCATTAAGGCTAGACAGATTACGGTGACATTTTTTACAGGACTAAAAGGGTTTTTTTTAACCATACACTCTCTTTCCTTGCACGTGGCTACGTACACTGAAGCCATCCCCTCATTCTTTTTTCTTCATCTGTAATTGCGAGCCGCTTCGAGGATCAGGGAAAGACGAGATGTCGAGCAAGATAATCTTTTCACTGTATCTGGGTCTCCGCGTAGCGCTTATTGTGTATTATTCTGTACTCTGTGCGACACGAATGGTTTTTTTAACTCAAATGGACGCAGGCTCACTGCACCATTTCTATAAAACACCATTTTAAATTAATCAGGTCATTCCAGCCTCATGCATGGCTGCCTGTCAGGATTTTATTCACTACAAAAGTCTAATCTGATTAATTGATCCAGCCATATGGATGCATATAAGGCTTGCATTAGATCCTATGTTTTTTATGCTTAGCTGGTCAAATTTATTCTGTGGCCACTCTGAAATATTTTTCTAAGATCCAGCTGGGGCAGAACACAGAGAACACGGAAACCTTGATAATGGTGGTCTAAGAGAGAGGCTGGGAAATGGAAGATGTCTTTCACCAAATTCTGAATTATCCAATGTAGATCATTTTGTTCCTTTTTCACATTCGCTCTATAGATGGTAGGTGGAGGCAGTTCATCTCTCTTCAGTAGGAAATATGCAGCTAGAGAAATGCCGTAGGTCCCCTGCCCTTGTGCCACCGCTATTAACTTTCCGGCCTGCAGACCACCCCAAGCGTTTAATGATTAAACTCAACAATTGTGACCCCCCCCCCACCCCTCCCAGAACAATCCTGCAAAAAACACATAATTGGAAACAAGAGAACAATTTCAAAAAGTCGGTTACATGGCCAAGAACTGATTTACCCAGGTAACATGGCTTTTGGAAAACTGCCCACTGTAAAAGCCCCTCAAGCAACAGGCTGCAGAGGACAAATATGCTCACACTTTGCCTCAGAGTTGGTGCAAAGCCCGTGGGTAAAAGCACCCACAGATTTTGCACCAAAACATAGTTTTTAAAATTACCCCCATAAATTTGTTTCACTTATATAAATAATACGAGGGGGCTGCGTCTCTGCTCACGTCACTCGCCAACGGGCTCTCCGGTCTAGGAGAAAAATGCAAGCTGAGTGGGGCAAGTGACTTTGCTGAAAGGAAGGGGTGAGGAGAGCGCTATAGAATTCTCCACCCCACCCCCTCCTTTTTGGGAACCCCCCAAATTTATCGGGGTCTTGTACTTGCTCTGTTGGGGGTGGAGGGATGGGGGTAAGTGCCCATGTTTGGAGGTAGCATTCAGTGGGGGTGGGTGAAGGTGGTGTTGGGGATAAGGGGTACAGGTGAGGGTGGAGTATATGGAGGTGAGTGGGGTTCATGTATGTAGTGGCCTAGGTGCTATGGTGTGGGAGAGGGCGTGGGAGTGGGAGTGGGAGTGGGGTGGGGTACATGGACACTTTTTACCTCTTGAGTTCTCTACATTTTCCCCTTACCTTCCCAACTGTATGGGAATGGTGTGAATGTGTTATGGTTGTGTGTGATGGATGTGCAAGGGGTATTGGGTAGTGAATGGAGTGTGAGTGTGAGTGTGTGTGTGTGTGTGTGTGTGTGAGGAACCCTCCCTCCCCTCCTCTGTGTGTGTGTGTGTGTGTGTGTGGGTGGGTGCGAGAGAGTGTGTGTGTGTGTGTGTGTGTGTGTGTGTGAGAGAGAGGAACCCTCCCTCCCCTCCTCTGTGTGTGTGTGTGTGTGGGTGCGAGAGAGTGTGTGTGTGTGTGTGTGTGTGTGAGAGAGAGGAACCCTCCCTCCCCTCCTCTGTGTGTGTGTGTGTGTGTGTAGGTGCGAGAGAGAGTGTATGTATGTGAGTGTGTGGAACCCTCCCTCCCCTCCCCTGTGTGAGTGTGGCGGTGCGAGAGAGAGTGTGTGTGTGTGTGTGAGAGAGAGAAAGAGAGAGGAACCCTCCCTCCCCTCCTCTGTGTGTGTGTGTGTGTGTGTGTGTGTGTGGGTGGGTGGGTGCGAGAGAGAGAGTGTGTGTGTGTGTGTGTGGGTGGGTGCGAGAGGAACCCTCCCTCCCCTCCTCTGTGTGTGTGTGTGTGTGGGTGGGTGCGAGAGAGTGTGTGTGTGTGTGTGTGTGTGTGTGTGTGTGAGAGAGAGAGGAACCCTCCCTCCCCTCCTCTGTGTGTGTGTGTAGGTGCGAGAGAGAGAGTGTGTGTGTGTATGCATGCACTTTCTCCCTCTCTCCCACTGCACTCCCCATTGCCCCTTCCTCACCCATGTGACAGCATTATCATGGTTTACTACAAGTGCCAACTCTAAACTTTCAGTTGCCAGATTTGTGATTTAATCAGAAGAGGATTTCTGGTTTAGTTGTGTTTTTGGGGCAATTACATTTTTCAGAGAAAGAGCTACAAGGTTTTTTTCTATCATAATTAGAACTATGTATATTTACGTATTGGTGGCTAAGATAATTATAGAGTGCTTGTGCTGCTAGTTCTATTGTTCTCTGGGGAATTACTATAATATGTCCAATTGTCAGGTTGCATTTAGCCTGAAAAAAAAGTCAGTGACTATGAATTTAGGGCAGATCCAAATTAGGGATTTTACAAGTTTAACCTATCCCTTTATTTCTGTTCACCCTTTGCCCACCGTCCCCTTCTATTGTGGATGGACAGAGTAGATAGTCTTTGCATATCGAGCCAGGCAAGCTTGAGCAGTTTATGACTCACCTCTGATGCACATCCGGGCTCACTTGACATATGAAGGGGTTGGGGATCATACCTTGCACAGTTCTACATTCAGATGAGTCACGTCTGAAGGGGGGGAGCCCGTGCCGTCTCTAAAGCTCATGAACTGCAGCATCTTAGATAATGCATTTCTTATGTAGATCCAGTCAAAGATATCCCAGCCTGCAAAGAATCTCCAGCACCGATCTGGAGTCAGGAGCTCTGCATTCAAGTGATGGCGGCAAGAATGACTTGTGACTCCCGCCAAGGTTTCATGCATTCAGCCCTTCATTGCACGTGTTGTGATCATCTGGGGATTAATTAGCAGTAGATTTTAGTTTTTAGTAAGTGAATATTGACATCTGACATGAAATGGATAAAGTCTGGGGTGACATGGCACTGCTAGCAGATGGATCGCCCTCATCGTGAGTTAAAGAACATCTAATCTTACAAACCTCTCTTTCTCACAGCGAACCAAAGCTGGTCCTGATTATGTCACTAAATTCGAGTTGAAGATCTTGTGACTTCTGTATATCATGGCTGGGAAACTGAGCGGCTTTCTTATGGCACAGTGCCACAGACAGATGTTAGTTATCTCTTGTTCTATTTCACACAGAAAATATCTCTCTAAATCCTCCTAGTATATTGGAGCTGGCTCCATGGTTGCCAGGTGGAGACCTCGAATTTGAGATCTGGGCCGGCAGGATCTGTGGCTGGTGAGGAAGCAGCATTCAGGGCAATTTGGAAGGGGGAGAGAGTCTCAACCATTGCTCAACTGTGACACCTAGTGGCCAGACTTAGGATTCATATTAGCAAGCTTAGCAGAGAGCTGCTGTTTGTGTCTCCCACCCCTCTGGCTGAGATAGGTAGGAGGAGCATATAAAAACAGGGGGAAACTTAACCCCAGGAGTAGCTGTAATGAAAAACCTCCAGATGACATAGTCCAATAGATGCCAATTCCAATTGAGTTGGAAGTCCAAAAGAGCAGGAGAAATTGCAGGGACAATGAACAAAACGATACAACATCCTTCTTGTTGTATCGTTTGGGAGGTCTTGTTGCTTCTTGATGCTTGCTACAGGTTCTGTTGTTTTGCCCTTATTAATCTGAATCTCAATAATCTGTAAGCATAGCTTGCATTTGTTACAATATTTTCTACATAACATAAGAACATAAAATATGCTATACTGGGTCAGACTAAGGGTCCATCAAGCACAGTATCCTGTTTCCATCAGTGGCCAATCCAAGTCACAAACATTTGGCAAGTACCCAGACATTAAATATATCCCCATCTACTACTAAAAACATGGCTATTTAAAAACGCTTATGATCTAACCTAAAAACTGCAGAACACACTGATCCACAAAGACCTTAAGAACAAAAGAATAATAATCAAATCACGAAGGTTAAACCTAATGAGAGAAAAGAAGATCTCAAACAACACTCCGAATATAATTTGAAGATCATCAATTCAATTTAATACACCATATTCTTTACCTTAGACTAGATCATTTATTAATACACCCTAGTTAACTTCATTTGATAATATTAATGCATGTCCCAGCACACTGAGTTGATGATTTCAATGTAACAACTATGATGCCCAGATCTTTTTCCTGGGTGGTAGCTCCTAATAAGGAAACTAACATTGTGTAACTACAGCAAGGGTTATTTTTCCCTATATGCAACACCTTGCACTTGTCCACGTTAAATTTCATCTGCCATTTGGAAGGCCAACCTTTCAGTCTCACAAGATCCTCCTGCAATTGATCACAATTTACTTGTGATTTAATTACTCTGAATAATTTTTTGTCATCTGCAAATTTGATAACGTCACTTGTTGTGTCCCTTTCCAGATCATTTGTAAATATATTAAAAAGCATTCATCAATTACTTCTTTGACATTTTGTTTAAAGTTTAAATGAAAATTCAATAAAGAAAAAAATTGAAAAAAAAAAAAGCACTGGTCCAAGTACAAATCCCTGAGGCTCTCCACTGTTTACCCTTTTCCACTGAGAAAATTGACCATTTAATCCTACTCTCTGTTTCCTGTCTTTTAACCAGTTTGTAATCCACGACAGGACATCACATCCTATCCCATGACTTTCTAATTTTCTTAGAAGCTTCTGATAAGGGACTTGTCAAACACCTTCTGAAAAGCCAAATACACCACATCTAACAGTTCACCTTTATCTACATGCGTATTCACCCTTTCATAAAAATGTAGCAGATTTGTGAGGCAAGACCTCCCTTGGGTAAATCCATGCTGGCTGTGTCCCATTAAACCATGTCTGAATATATGCTCTATGATTTTATTTGTTATAAGAGTTTCCATGATTTTTCCGAGCACTGAAGTCAGGCTCAGTCTATAGTTCATGATAACTTTGATGAAATGGGGAAGTATCTGGAAGAAGAACTAGAAGGATGGCAGAACAGAAATGTGGAACAACAATGGACCAAAATAAAAGGAGCAATTACCAAGGCAACTAATCTATATGTCAGAAAAGTAAAGAAAAGCAAAAGAAAAATGAAACCTATATGGTTCTCAAAGGAGGTAGCTGACAAAATAAAAGCTAAAAAAACCAGGGTTCAAGAAATATAAAGGATCCCAAAAGGAGAAACACAAGGAAGAATATCTGATGGAACTGAGGGAGACAAAGAAAGTAATCAAGAAAGCAAAAAGTCAAGCGGAAGAAAGGATTGCCAAAGAGGTAAAGCGAGGTGACAAAATATTTTTCAGATACATCAGAGAAAGGAGAAAAGTTCCAAGTGGTATAGTGAAATTGAAAGGTGGAAAGGATCAAAGTGTGGAGAGAGACGAAGAAATGGCAGAAATATTAAACGAATACTTCAGCTCAGTGTTCACTAAAGAGGACCCTGGAGAAGGCCCGTCGCTAGTTAACAAGAAACTGGAGGGGAGTGGAGTAGATGTAACTCTGTTTACAGGAGAGAATGTATGGGAAGAGCTGGGGAAACTGAAAGTGGACAAAGCCATGGGACCTGATGAGGTCCATCCCAGGAAACTGAGGGAGCTCAGAGATGTGCTGGCGGGTCCGCTGCATGACCTGATCAACAGATCCCTAGAAACGGGAGTGGTACCGAGTGATTGGAGAAGAGCGGTGGTGGTCCCGCTTCACAAGAGTGGGAGCAGAGAGGAGGCTGGAAACTACAGGCCGGTTAACCTCACCTCGGTGGTGGGAAAAGTAATGGAGTCGCTGCTGAAAGAAAGAATAGTAAACTATCTACAGTCGGGAGAACTGCTGGACCAGAGGCAGCATGGATTCACCAGGGGAAGGTCCTGTCAAACAAATCTGATTGACTTTTTTGATTGGGTGACTAGGGAATTATATAGAGGAAGAGCACTCAATGTCAATTGTTCCTATGCTTCTCTGCTCTCCTATTGGTTTTTTGTACCCCCTACCCTTCCCCTGTTACTTGTAATTTCCGTTGCTTTTGTTCCATGTAAACCGAGGTGATGTTTCGACTAACATCGGTATAGAAGACTCTTTAAATAAATAAATAAATCAATCTACTTGGATTTCAGCAAAGCTTTTGATACGGTCCCGCACAGGAGGCTTGTAAATAAAATGAGAAGCTTGGAAGTGGGTGCCAAGATGGTGGCCTGGATTGCAAACTGGTTGATGCACAGAAGGCAATGTGTGACGGTAAATGGAACTTACTCTGAAGAGAGAGCAGTGTTAAGCAGAGTGCCGCAAGGATTGGTGTTGGGACCGGTCCTGTTCAATATCTTTGTGAGCGACATTGCGGATGGGATAGAAGGTAAGGTTTGTCTTTTTGCGGATGATACTAAGATCTGCAACAGAGTGGACACGCCGGAAGGAGTGGAGAGAATGAGACGTGCCTTAAGGAAGCTGGAAGAGTGGTCGAAGATATGGCAGCTGAGATTCAATGCCAAGAAGTGCAGAGTCATGCATATGGGTAGTGGGAATCTGAAAGAATTGTATTTGATGGGAGATGAAGGACTGATATGCACGGAGCAGGAGAGAGACCTTGGGGTGATAGTGTCTAGCGATCTGAAGTTGGCGAAACAATGTGACAAGGCGATAGCTAAAGCCAGAAGAATGCTGGGCTGCATAGAGAGAGGAATATCTAGTAAGAGAAAGGAAGTGATGATTCCCATGTACAGGGCCTTGGTGAGGCCCCACCTGGAGTACTCTGTCCAGTTCTGGAGACCATATCCCCAAAGGCACATAGACAGGATGGAGGCAGTCTAGAGAAGGGCGATCAAATAGGTGGATGGTCTTCATAAAATGACTTATGAGGAGAGATTAAAGAACCTAAATATGTACACCCTGGAGGAGAGGAGGAGCAGAGGAGATATGATACAGACTTTCAGGTACTTGAAAGGTTTTAATGATTCATGGTCAACATCAAACCTTTTACAATGGAAAAAAATCAGTAGAACTAGGGGTCACAATTTGAAGCTCCAGGGAGGAAGACTCAGAACCAATGTCAGGAAGTATTTCTTCATGGAGAGGGTGATGGATGCCTGGAATGCCCTTCCGGAGGAAGTGGTGAAGACTAAAACTGTGAAAGATTTCAAAGTGGTGTGGGATAAACACTGTGGATCCATAAAGGCTAGAGGATGGAAATGAAGAGTAGAGCCATGGGGGTGACTTGCTGGAATGTTTACTACCTAGTGATTACTACCCTTACTCAAAAAAAATCCCTTGCACTGTTAATGCAACCCCAACATTGCTCTCTGCTTTAACGGCAAAGGGAAATGTGGAAAAGTGGATTTGCGTTCAGGTAACAACCAAAAAGGACTGAACTTCACAATCTGGGTAAATAAATAAATGTGGGGTAGCTTGCTTATTACGGCGGTTACTACCCTAAACCAATTAAGCCTGATACATCACTTTGAATGCATACTCAGCGTTACTCTCTGCTTCTACAGCAGGGGGTAATGTGGAAAAGAGGATTAGCATTCAGACAACAACCAACAAGGACTAAATCTGGGTAAATAAATAAGCATGAGGGTAGCTTGCTTATTACGGTAGTTACTACCCTAAACCAATTAAGCCTGATACAGCACTTTGAATACATATACAGTGCTGCTCTCTGCTTCTACAGCAGGAGGAAAAAGTGGAAAACAGGATTTACATTCAGGCAACAACCAACAAGGACTGAACTTCACAATCTGGGTAAACAATCGTGGGGGTAGCTGCTTATTACGGTGGTTAATACCCTAAACCAATTAAGCCTGATACATCACTTTGAAAGCATATACAGCGTTGCTATCTGCTTCAACGGTAGGGGGAAGTGAGGAAAACAGGATTTACATTCAGACATCATCCAACAAGGCATCGATCTGTGCAATCTGGGTAAATAAGCATCGGGGTAACTTGCTTGATGCAGCAGTTACTGCCCTTAACCATAAGCCTTATGTTCACCTTTGATGCAACTCCAACATTACTCTCTGCATCAATGACAGGGGAGGGCAGGAAATTTGAATCAAAGTGTTACCAACAAGAGCCCTGAAGTTGGTGGTTGGTGAAACAGATAAGTATGGGAAAATAAGTGTGGGAGCTTGCTGGGCAGACTGGATGGGCCGATTGGTCTTTTTCTGCCATCATTTCTATGTTTCTATATTGATGGAGGTGCCATGAATATCATGTAGTAGCTGGGGGTTTCAGATTAAAAATGATGTAGGAAAATATAGCAGCAAATATAAACTATACGTGCAGATTATTCATATTTGGAACAACAAAATTAGCCCATTATAGCTCTGCAATTTCCTAATTTTGCTTGATCAATCACAAAATTCCACTATTAATAAATCAACAGGTAGGAAGAGGTATATTGGCAAATTCTCACAAGTTTCAGTTTTCTGGTATCCTTACTCACACTCTGCAGCAAATTAAAGCATTTCACAGAGCAAAAAAAGCAAGATCCATTCATCTTCCTCGCTGACTAAGAACACTGACAAGAAACAGCCTCTTTATTGCCACCCCCAGACACACACACATTTTTCCCTTGGATGGAAAAGACCAAGACAGCTCAAGGACAAATACTGAAAGAATTACGTTTGAGGTTTTTTTTTTAGGTGAGGGGGGTTGATTGTTCTAACATTATATTTTTAATGCTCTCTTGGGATGGAGGGTGCATCTTCTGGTTGTTGATTTGTTTGCAGCTGACTGGGGAGGGGGGGCAGGGTGGGCACAATGCCTGAAACTGGGGACCACCAACACTCCATGGGGATGATTTTCCATTCAAAACTGCCCAATGTGGTATCTTGGGAAGTTCCATTCACACATCACATGACTGCCTCACATCTTGTCACTCCAAAAGCCTTTTCTTTCCGAGGGAAAAATAAGCTACATCTTTGGAGGGAAAGAGACACTCTCCAATTACATTTAAAACTGAACACATGGCTTCATGCAGTACTTATGAAGCTAGAGTTTTACTTAATATGTCAAAATATTAAGTTGCAAACCCTAAAATTATTCATCTCTTTATGAAACAGATTACTACAATTTTGCTTCAGATTTCATGTTGAACCAAAAGCAAATGAAGCACTAATGACCTGATGGTAGAGGCTTTGACATCAAGAAGGCTCAGTTATTAGCATGGGAGACAATAGCTTCCAGTTGCCAGGGTAACATCATCCGCACACTCCAAATTACTGTACAATAAAACCAGCATATACTTGGGAATCCACCTCTGGTGGGACTGACTCAGGCTGACTCAAACTGAAGGCGGCCACAAATGAAACCCTTGACTGTCGCGTGAAGTCCTACCCTAGCACTGAGCTGGGATATCATTCACAATGAAATTATTTGCAGAGCAGTGAACCTTGTCAAAGTCAGTCTAAGGACTGAATCAAAATAACTTTAATTTTCCTTTTGAAAACAATGCTCTTTCCCTCTCCTCCTCATCACTCCCCCCCCCCCCCACCACACACACACACATATTTTGATGGTCTGTAATACTTTTATCTGGATTTAAGTGTGTATTTGGCTGTGCCATGCATCAACTACCATTTCTGTAAAGAAATATTTCTTTAGATTACTCTTGAGTCTCTCCCCTTTCCTCCTTATCCCATGAGCCCTCGTTCAAGAGCCTTCTGTCCTTTGAAAGAGCGCCATCTGTGCATTTATTTCCTGGAGGTATTTAAATGTCTCTATATCTCCCCTTTTCCTCCTTTCCTCCAGCATATACATGTTTAGATCTTGAACTCTGTCCTGATATGCTTTATGAGGGAGACCATTGACCTTTTTAGTAGCTGCCCACTGGAACGACTCTATTTATATCCTTTTGAAGGTGCAGTCTCCAGAATGGTACATGGTACTCCAAATGAGGTCTGATCAGAGACTTATTCAGAGGCATTATAACCTCCTTTTTCCTGCTGGCTATTCCTATCTCTATGCACCCAAGCATCCTTCTGGCTTTTGCTGTTGCCTTGTCTGTTTGGCCTCTTTAAGATCATCAGATAAAATCAGCCCTAGATCCCACTCTTGTTTTGTATACAGAAGAACTACACCCCCTATACTGGGTTTTTGCAATCCAAATGTATGACCCTGCATATTTTAGCATTACATTTTAGCTTCCAAACTGTAGACCATTCCTCAAGCTTGACTAGATTCCTTCTCAAGATTTTCACCCCATCCAGGCTGTCTACTTTATTGACCGTTTTGGTATTATCCTCAGAAAGGCAAGCCTTTCTCAATATCACTGACCAAAATGTTGGAAGGCAACCAGACCGAGGACTGATCCCTGCCACACATCACTGGTAACCGCCTTTTCCTCAGCGTGAATCCCGTTTAACACTTCCCTTTGTCGCCTCCCATTCGACCAGTTTCTAAGCTAGACCGTCTCTTTAGACCCATGCCTAGGATGCTCAGTTTGTTCATACATCATCTATGCAGAACGGTGTCAAAGGTCTTGCTGAAATCCAAGTACGCAATATCTAGGGCTCTCCCTTGGTCTAACTCGTCACCCAGGAAAAGAAACTGATTCAATTCATCTGGCAAGAACTACCTCCTGTGAAACCCCCCCCCCCCCCCCCCCATTTCTATATCCCCCACTCAGCTCAGGCCAGCCAGTGCAACAATAACCCTAAATCTGACCACTAGGTGTCACAATCGAGCAATGACTGAGAGTCCCTACCCCCCAAGGGGTTTGAATGCTACCTCTGCAGCATTACCAGCCCTAGCCAGCCAGGGGAGCAGAGGCCTGGCCTGAAAATTTTGAACCCAGGTCCACCTGCATGGCAGTGCACAGAACTTGCTACTGAGTCTCTGAACAGCCATATATTGGTAATTATCCATTCATTTGTAGTAAGACCTACAATAAAATACCCATTAGGGATATCTGAAACGACTCCTTAAGGCAGAAGGAGAAACTCGTAGGCTAGTGGAAATATTTCACTGTATACCACAGGGTGTTGGTTTCTTGTTAAGGCATGGCACGTTTCTCTTTTCCACAGCAGCTTCAGAAAAGTGTGAGTGCTTCATGTGCACACATTGACCGGGGAACTCTAGTACAAAATCTGGCCTTGGCTGTATTCAGTCAGTTCCTGCTTAAAAGCCTTTGCTGCTTAAAGCAAATGGGACACAAGGGGGCAGAGTTGTACAGACATTTCAAATTCTGTGCCCGCACGTGCTTAAAGAGCAGAATTACAATTTAGTTGGGTTTTTAGAATAATAACCTGTTAATTTGTGCACTCTGCTGGCTAGCTACCATGCCCATGCAAATGCAGTTTTCATGAGTTCTCTGTTGGATATTTTGTTTGTCAGGAATGCTTTGTTCATCGTATTTATTTAGAAATGAACTACGTTTCTGCAACGCTGCTGAGGAAGATGTCAGGAAGGCGATGCCTTCTCTATGCCAGTAAATAGTGTGGCTGCCATGTTAGTCCACTTGGATGCACAGAAAAGGTCAACAAAAGAGCTGCGGCATCTTTTTATTGAGCAGACTCAGTACATTTCTGACTAGCTTACAGGAACTGCACTCCCTTCATCTCGGCAAAGCAAAACGAGCAGGTTAGTGCAAAAGAAGATATGGCGCAAATACACAGGTGTTGCATTACTCTGAAGGTGAAAGGGGGTGAGAAGGAAAAACGTGGCTGATGTATTAGCAAAGCTTTCTTACCACTCACCTCTCTGCTATCTGCACACGGTAATGCAACGCATGCTTTGCTTGTGTGTTACTTTGCATTAACCTGCTCATGTTGCTCTGATCTGATGGAAGGGGTATAGTTCTGGAAAACTAGTGAGCAATATAGTGTTTGCCCAACAAAATGTATCGCCTTCAGCTTTTTGTAAACGCTTTAGTTCTGTCTATGCCAGTAGAACACCGGACAGCATAAAATGTTTACCCATTTACTGCAGGAACTGGATGAAGTTTGAACAAGAACACAAGTAACCTGGACACTCAGCTGAGTGATAGGATGCTGATTGTTATTATTGATTACATTGAATGTTAATTTCAATTTTGTATTTTTTATTCTCTATGCAATGTATTTCTAATGTTCTATCTATGTAATTCTGCATTATTTTGTATTGTTTTTGTTTGAAAAGTACTTTATGAAATGTAATTTTTCTATAACTGTTGTAAGCCACTTGGAGTGTTCCGTAAGGACTGATTAGGCCATATATGAATTTCAGAATAGAAGATCTGTTTAGTTGTAGCTCTCTCTGTTTATCAGTGTTCAAAGCTTAGACAACGGCAGTGCCAGTGCAGAAGGGGGGGATACGTGGCATGCTTTATCCAACTTCAAAGCAATGGACCATGTCGGCATAAATGCAAAATACTTTTTGTTTCCTCTGGCTATAAATCCAGGATTGAGCTGAAACGTTCCATAGTGGGAAAGGCAGCAGTGAAAGTGTTACCATCTGCTGCAGCTTCAAGTGCGACTTTTTTGTTTGCAGCAGGTGGCGTGGCCAGTTCTATAGTCTGTAACACTGCGACTGTAAATTATAAAATCTGCAGACTTCGGACAGTACGCCTGGTGCATATAACAGCCCAGTCGAGTTCGCTGGGGTGGGCCCCCACGTTAGTTGTCCAGTCTGTCGGATGGCAGCTGACTTTTGTTATTATAATTCACTTTGTGGGCAGCAGGGCCAGGTGAATGGCTTAAATCATGCTAGGATCAGGGGGTAGGCAACTCCAGCCCTCGAGGACTGCAGTCATGTCTGGTTTGGATCCCAGTGAATATTCATGAGACATTTGCATGCATGCAGTGTAAGAATGTGGTTAACTTGCACGTCTTGGTACTCTGAAAACCAAACATGTGACTCTTGAAAGATCAAGGTGCCTTCTCCTGCAGAACAGAGAAGAAAAATATCAAGTCTTATCCGGCTAACTTACATAGCTGGCTATCTTTAAATATTTGCCTCTGACTAAATCAGAAACAGAATAAAACAAGACTTTGGTAAAAAGTTAAAAGAATAGAAAGTGAATAAATAGTAAACAGAAAATAGTGAATCTGCCTCATCTCAGCCTATTTGCTTTGGCCTCTGTATCCTTCTGTGAAATGAGTCAGTCCTGCGCTGTGTATCAGCGGGGCTCAGTTTGGCATCTTCTCTTTTCTCACCAGAATACATTCGCCTGCTAAAATCTTTCAGCAGTTACTGAAGCACAAGGAGACACATCCTTTTCTGCTTGTGAAGAAACTCTTTTGAAAACAGAACACAGGGTGCCTATTCTGCGGGAGCCGAACATCTTGCAGTGCTGTTTAAAATTACATCTTTCCGAATCTGCAAAAAGAGATTTTATGCAAAATGAAATATGTATTCAGAATGCATATGGAAAAGACTTCCATGGTTACTAAAACACGAAATGCTATTTGGAAAAAAAAAAAAAAAAACCGCACAAAAAAATAATCCAAATTGACTTTACTTATCTCAATAATAAAAATTAAAAAGTAAGTGCTATTCATACTGGCCAATGCTATATTGTGCGCTGACCTTTTGCATAGGCTGACGCGTGTTTTGGACACGCTAAGTTAAGGGGATTAGCGCGTCCAGAACACATCCAAACCAGCGCATAGCTAATAATGCTCATCACATGGTAAATTCATGTAGATGAGGCTATTAGTCCCGATGGAAAAAATCACCGTGCGCCCAATGTGCATGTTTAACATGGAAAATTTAAAACCAGTCCTGGCATTCAGTTTTTATGCATTCCGATCCATCTAAAAAAAAAACCCCAAAAAAACCAACAACCCATAAAGCCACAAAAAAGCCCAAAATTAAGATACTAAATAGAAGAACCACGGGACCAAGCGTAAAAAGTTTTTTTTGCCAGTGGTCAGTTTAGGGAAATGGATGCCCATTAATTGAGCGTCTGTTTTCCTAACTGGCGCACAGCTACTTCTCCTGGGCGCCCAATCTAGCGCGTCCTTTTTAGTGTGACCCCCACCCCCTCTTATTTAAATGCTGGGCGCGCGTTAGGATAGTGGGCGGTCAAGCATGAGCACCTGTTTTACGCCAGCAATATTGCATCGACCTGTTAGTGTGATGGAAGGGAACAAGCGTTACCCATTTGCATACAGATGTCCCAATAGGATTTCTCTAAGAATGTCAGGACTACATCTCCAGGACTGACTCGGCCTGTCCCCTGGGGCACGGCACATTATGGCCTCATCCTAACTGTTTTATGTTTCTTAAGAATCCGATAAGGATTTGCTCATCCACAGGTTCACCCAGCAAATACTCAGGCCGATACAGTAAAGTTCGCGTGCAAAGGCCAGTGTCCTGTGCGCGCGAATCAGTAAAACAAAATATTTAAATTAGGGCCGGCGGTAAAAAGAGACGCTAGGGACACTAGCGCGTCCCTAGCACCTCTTTTTGGACAGGAGCGGTGGCTGTCAGCCCAATTTTGCCGGCGTTGGTTCTCAAGCCCGCTGACAGCCACGGGTTTGGAAACCAGATGCCGGCAAAATTGAGCATCTGGTTTTCAACCCACGAGCCACGGGCTGATTCAAAAAATTATTTTTTTTTACATTTTTTTTATTTTTAACTTTTTTTTTTTTTTTTTTTTTTTTAAACTTTTGGGACCTCCGCCTTAATATTGCCATGATATTAAGTCAGAGGGTGCACAGAAAAGCAATTTTTACTGCTTTTCTGTGCACATTTCGGGTGCCAGCAGAAATTAGCGCCTACCTTTGGGTAGGCGCTAATTTCTGAAAGTAAAAATGTGGGGCTTGGCTGCACATTTTACTTTCTGTATCGCGCGGGAATAACTAATAGCACCCGCAACATGCATTTGCATGTTGCGGGTGCTATTAGTCTTGGGGGGGGGGGGGGGGTTGGACGCGCGTTTTCGATGTGCTATTACCCCTTACTGAATAAGGGGTAAAGCTAGCATGTCGAAAACGCGCGTCCAAATGCAGATTAACAGTGCACTCCACCGGAGTGCACTGTACTGTATCGGCCTGACTGTGTGAAGGACCGGGAGGTTGGGTTTCCTTTCTTTCACCCTTAGAGCTGGATTTGCAGACTTAATCCAAATGACACGATTACATAGAAAAAAAAGCCTTTCTTCCTTATTTCAGGTTTCTTGTTACCTTATCAAGTCACTGCAGGTTCAGAGCTATGTAGAGTATTTGGGAGGTAATTTCCAAAGGCGTTAGCATGTAAATGTAACATACTATCGCAGCAATTTTCAGAAGCCAGTTTACGTGAGTAAATCCTATGCACAACTCAATGGCATTTCAAAAGCCCAGGTACTCGAGTAAAGTGCATTTACATGTCTAAAACCCAATTTTACACATGCAAATGCTTTTAAAAATCAGGCCCATGGAGTGTATTGGTTCTCAAAATCTAGTCAAGAAATATATTGTTAGTCCAATAAAAAGGTATCACCTGATACCCTAAATTAAAGATTAACAAAAAAATATGTATGCAGGTTAATCCAGTACCTGACAAAACATCAGGGCTGGATTTCTCTCTTAGGCACCCATAGGCACGGGGAGGGGAAAGTCTCCCTCTGAGGATGCCAAGCCAGATGAGGCTTCCCACTGCACAGCCTGCCTCTCTCTCTCTGTCCCTCTGCTCAGCAGCATCCATCCTCTCCTGCCTGTTCACCCTTCTCCTCTGCTGCTGCTGCTTGCAGCTCCAGGCTCCAGCGCAGGCTGCACTGGCTCTCCTCCTCCAGCTCCTGCACTCGTGTGTCTGGCCGACTGGCTCCCACGCTCTGCTCTCTGGGGATCACATCGGACTGGCAGGCAGTGTGACGCATGCCATGGCAGCCGATGCCCTCTTTGCCTTCCGCGGCATGGAACTTAAAGGTGCGAAATTGGTGACCTCGAAATTTGGCAGCATTGTCAACTGCCTGCATTGCCTCTGCAGAAATCCTGGCCTAGTACCACATCCGCACAGGAGAGAAGAGCTATAAGCAACGATATCAATACTTCACCATGCGGAAAGAATTCTCCTGCTGCTTAACTCGCCTTTAAGTCATTTCACAGGTACTAGAGGCCTCAGGTCCCAGAGCTGAGAAATGGCTTTCCTTAAAGGTATACGATTTCAATCACACCAAATTAAGCCCAAACAATATGCCAGAAACCTCCAAACTGTAAACACATCAAATCCAATGGTAACTGGTGCAATTTTCTATTCAATACCAAACATGAACCTTCTACGCAGTCTCAAAAATTCATTTTGTAGGACCTCTAAACTTGATGAGTTTGTCAATCAGATGGTGTTTAAATAACCGAACTGCCCGCAGTGCTCACAGGCATGAAATTATCTGCACATTTGTGCTAAGTCAATGGTTTTTAAACAGAAACTGGATGACGAACAGCACAGCGGCAACTCTAATCTGCAGCAGGAATGGGAGGGACAAAGAAGGAGGAACTTTCTCACGTACCTTTTTTGCTTCTCGAATGAATTTGCGGTGAGTAAGAAAGGAGATTGGTGATGCTTTTGGTCATTCTTACTGCTGCCTGACCTGTTCTTAAGCAAATAAAGGGTAGTGCATTACTGCTTTATAGAACCTTGATTTCTCCACAGGAAACTGACTAGTGCCAAGAAAAGCAGGGGAGATGGGAAAATCTGCAGTAATTAAGTGGGATTACGTGCATGTTATTACATTTTAGATATCTTGCTTTGTAAATTCCCCATAACCAGGGCCTATTTATTCCCTGTGCTTTGCCTTCACCCCCCTGCCAGATGCAAACTTTTCTCCCCATATCACAGATCTGTGTACTCTTGTCTTCTCCCTATGACTGGGTTTGCTAAAGCTATTTCTGTTACTAAAAGAATACAATTTGGCAAGAGGTTCATAGTTTTTTATGCTTTGTATTTAAAAGGACTCTGATTGAAGGCTCTGTTCAACATCTTTGTGAGCGACCTGGCAGAAGTGGTAGAAGGTAAAGTTTGTCTGTTTGCAGATGATACTAAGATCTGCACCAGAGTGAACACACCGGAAAGAGTAGAGAGAATGAAAAGTGGTGGAAGATTTGGCAGCTGGGATTCAATGCCAAGAAGTGCAGAGTCCTGCATCTGGTGTGCAGCAATCCAAAAGAGCTGTATGTGATGGGCAGTGAATGGCTGATGCACACGAACTGGGAAAGGGACCTTGGTGTGATAGTGTTTGATTATCTGAAGGTGGCGAAGCAATGTGACAAGGCGATAGCTAAAGCCAGAAGAATGCTGGGCTGCATAGAGGAATAACCAGTAAGAAAAAGGAAGTGATGATCCCCTTGTACAGGTCCTTGGTGAGGCCTCACCTGGAGTACTGCGTTCAGTACTGGTGCCCGTATCTCAAAAGGGATAAAGTCAGGATGGAGGCGGTCCAGAGAAGGGCAACCAAAATGGTGAGGGGTCAGCATTGGAAGACTTATGAAGAGAGGCTGAAGGATCTGAATATGTATACCCTGGAGGAGAGGAGGTGCAGGGGAGATAAGATGCAGACCTTCAGATACCTGAAAGGTTTTAATGATGCACAATCGTCAAATCTTTTCTGTTGGAAAGAAATCAATAGAATTAGAGGTCTTAAAATGAAACTCCAGGGAGGACAACTCAGAACCAATGTCGGGAAATATTCCTTCGTGGAGAGGGTGGTGAATGCCTGGAATGCCCTTCCAGAGGAGGTGGTGAAGATGAAAACAGTGAAGGGATTCAAAGGGGCAGGGGATAAACACTATAGATCCCTAAAGGCTAGAGGATGGAATTAAAGCAATGAGTGCATGGGAGTAACTGGGGGTAACTTGCTGGTGTGGCAGTTGCCACTCTTAACAAATAACAGTATGAATGAAGGCTTAATGCAACTCCATCATTGCTCTCTGCTTCAACGGCAGTGGGAAAAGGGGAATTGGATTCAGACAGCAATCAACGAGGGCCTTGACTTTACGGTTTGGGGAACAAATAAACATGGGGGTAACTTGCTGATGCAGCTTTTACTACCCTTAATCACTAAGCCTGATACTTTTGATGCGGCTCCATCATTCCTCTCTGCTTCCTTGGCAGGGGTTAAGAAAAATTGGATTTGGACAGCATCCGAGGGCCCTGAGGTTTACGGTCTGGGAAACTGATAAGCAGGAGGGTGACCTGCACAGTGCAGCAGATACTGGCATAAGCTTGCTGGGCAGACTGGGTGGATCATTTGGTCCTTTTCTGCCGTCATTTCTATGTTTCTATTTGGCAACAGAAAATAAGTTCAGAAGTCGAGGTCTCTCAAGCAAGCTCCTGGAATGTTATGCTGCTACTTAATCCGTTCTCTTGATGTGTAAGAAGAGACTCAATGTCTCTGTGACACAGGTTGCAGCAAGTCCCTGCTGGACTGTGGTAACAAAATCCATCCATTCATCTCGCTCTATAAATATCCATCCATTTTTTTACGTATGTGTATATAGTAGAAGACGGCGGATAAAGGCCATTTGGCTCATCCTGTCTGTAATTCGAAGGAAAGCTTCTGACATAAAATAATGCCCCTCTACCTCTACAACATCAAAGGCACCATCAGAGCATAGCAGGAAATCTACCTGAAATGGAGTCAAGCACTGTTCAGGCAAGGATCCAAAACCCAGCAGCAAAATGCCAGGAAACAAACGGAGATCATTTTAAATGCCACTATGTTTTTTTTTTGTCAGGAAAAGAACTTTACATAGGCCCTACACACCTGGGGTTTGTCACTGCAGAGACCACATCTGGGCTAGACGGACATGTGGTCAAGCCCAGTTTGGAAATTCTTGTTGGGAGAAAAACCCCACTGAGACCCACCCTGGGTAACTTTCAAAGCCATTTGCATGCACATAAAAGTATCTGCAAAACCCAGATTCGTGAATGGTTCTATACACTCAAAAGATAAGCTCTCCGGGAGGGGGGGGGGGAGGGGAGGGGATGGAGGAAGGGAAGGCAGAGTTGGGGTGGATTTGGGATTTACATGCATACATTAATTTTAAATGTTACTCACCCCAAACTTTGGAGGGCGCAAGATACATGTAATTTTATGTAAATTAATTAACCTGCACAAATTATGTACTGCAAAGAGTAGGGGTAACGTGTAGGTTATTTGAGATCATTTTACAAGTAAACTTATGCACTGGTGTAACTTAGGCGCTGTGACAATGCAGAGACTACACAGGCTGCATAATCCTTGTGCTCTTCTATTATTTTGGTTCTGGAAATTTATTAAAGAGTTCAGTCTTGGGGTGTTCACCTGTAGGCAAATACAAAAAGAATCATACTTTGAGGAGGTCAATTTTCAGACTAGTCACATTGGTGCAAAGTTTACAGGTACCTTTTACCTGCAGACTTTGCACCAAATTCAAGGGAAAAGTGAATATACTAAGACTTCTGCACCTGCTTTTTGAATGGGTAAATAATGTGGAAAGATTTGAAAATACTCTCTACAGGTGTACATAAGAACATAAGAACCTGCCATACTGGGTCAGACCAAGGGTCCATCAAGCCCAGCATCCTGTTTCCAACAGTGGCCAATCCAGGCCATAAGAACCTGGCAAGTACCCAAAAAACTAAGTCTATTCCATGTAACCATTGCTAATGGCAGTGGCTATTCTCTAAGTGAACTTAATAGCAGGTAATGGACTTTTCCTCCAAGAACTTATCCAATCCTTTTTTAAACACAGCTATACTAACTGCACTAACCACATCTTCTGGCAACAAATTCCAGAGTTTAATTGTGCATTGAGTGAAAAAGAATTTTCACAGATTAGTTTTAAATGTGCCCCATGCTAACTTCATGGAGTGCCCCCTAGTCTTTCTATTATCTGAAAGAGTAAATAACCAATTTACATCTACCCGTTCTAGACCTCTCATGATTTTAAACACCTCTATCATATCCCACCTCAGCCGTCTCTCTCTTCTCCAGGCTGAAGAGTCCTAACCTCTTTAGCCTTTCCTCATAGGGGAGCTGTTCCATGCCCTTTATCATTTTGGTCACCCTTCTCTGTACCTTCTACAGTGCAAATATATCTTTTTTGAGATGTGGCCACTGGTATTGAACAGAGTACTCAAGGTACAGTCTCACCATGGAGTAATACAGAGGCATTATAACATTTTCGGTTTTATTCACCATTCCCTTCCTAATAATTCCTAACATTGTTTGCTTTTTTGACTGCTGCAGCACTCTGAGCAGACGATTTTAAAGTATTATCCACTATGATGCCTAGATCTTTTTCCTGGGTGGTAACTCCTAATATGGAACCTAACATCGTGTAACTATAGCATGGGTTATTTTTCCCTATATGCATCACTTTGCACTTGTCCACATTAAATTTCATCTGCCATTTGGAAGCCCAATCTTCCAGTCTCACAAGGTTGTCCGGCAATTTATCACAATGTGCTTGTGATTTAACTACTCTGAATAATTTTGTATCATCCGCAAATTTGATAACCTCACTCATCATATTCCTTTCCAGATCATTTAGATATATATTGAAAAGCACCGGTCCAAGTACAGATCCCTCAGGCACTCCACTGTTTACCCTTTTCCACCGAGAAAATTGACCATTTAAGCCTACTCTCTGTTTCCTGACTTTTAACCAGTTAGTGTGTCAGCATATGTTTAATTGCAAGCGAATGATATGTCTGGAAGAGGCATACCTGAAGAGAAGGGAGAGCCAGATGAAGGTTGAACCAAAGTCACCTATCTTAGTGGTATCTCGGCAAGCAGCTGTACCAATGGAGGAGGCTCAGAATCAGGAACCCAGGAGAGAGGTGTAGGGCCGGGACACAGGAGCAGGACTGAAGGGCTGGATGAAGTGCAGGAACTAGGCCAGATGAGAGCTTCCGAAGGGCCTATCCCAGGAATTTGCTGTACAAGCCGAAGTGTCCTTTCTTGCTGTCCTTATAAACTTTAGGTAACCATCACTACATCACTACTGTTCCAGTCCGTTTTAGGTCATTAGTGGTCACAAGCCATGACCACATCTAGGCTGTTTGGTGGCCAGTGTAAGGTGGTCTCTTCAGCTTTTAGTCAATCCGCTCTCACATCATTGAACCCAGCATCATATCTGGGATCAAGTGGCTCCACTGCTGACAGTCTCAGTAGGCAGGCCAAAGACGACACAGACATGGAAAGTGAAGTGACCTCTCAGCACACCATTTGAGATGATCCCTCCACAGAAAGGTTGAAGCTCATTGGCTGGCCAGTGCAGAAAACAGACTTTTTTTTTAAGAAGCTATTTAAATGGTGCCTTCAGAGTCAGACAATTGTCTTTGATAGAACATCGCCTTTTCTCTACATGTTATTGTGTTATCAGATAAAGCACCTAATAGAACATATGGCGTCTTTTTTTCTGTTGCCCTTCAAAAAGTACATTTTCCCCTGCCTGCCACTGCTGTTGGAAAAGAGGGGTCATTGTTTTCCGAGCCAGGGGGGTTAACGGGATTAAAGAAACAGTGTAAGAAGCATGGCCATAGTGACACTTCCCTGCATTGGGAATGCTGAATGCTAGAGAAATAGAAGGAAACGTGGTTTTCATTTGGGGAGGGGGGTGGGGCATAAGAACCTTCAAAGATGGCAGTACGCATTGGCCAGGACGCCGATGCCTACCCCTCTCTAAAGCAGAATAAAATTTGAAGAGAGGAGCTGGAATAATCTTTATGGAAAAGCCCTAGTGAGGTGCTGGACTTCTCACTGGGGGCGGGGATGAACAGGAGGGAGAGTCCCGGGGGCACTCCAGCGCCCCCTCTATCAATGCTTTCTGAAGAATTTCGGATTATTTTTCTCATTCTGCGCTCAGCCGAACACAGTGACAAACAAACAATCTGTGGCTGAATCCTGTTCAGCCCCTGGCTTTACTTAGAAAAGAGTGAGTGCACTTTACAGCCAGGACGTATGCACTAGCCACTAGGTACAGCTTTCATTCTAAACAAATAAGAATATTGGATGAAAAACATAAAATAATGCACGCAGAAACAGAAAGCCTTGAGAAGAGAGAGTTGCTACAGTTTCTGCTTTTGCTGGCTAGCACAGCATTGGCCTCATATTGAAAAGTCTGTGTCCCTCATTGAACTTAGTGGCTGCTATCCCTACTTTTTACAGCTATGGAAATGCTGACGATTTGCTAATCATCCTATATGTAGTTTGGTTCCTGGTATTACAAAAGAAGAAACCCAGTTCTATCAATGGTCCAGGGGCACCCAGAGTGCCATAAAATGTACCTGTACATGGTCAGGCCACAAAGCTCTGATTCTTGCGATTACTGCTATTCCTTGAATAACAAATTTGGTTTTTTATTTTCATTTTACTGGCGCTGAAGCTTTGTGACAGTAGAGCAGGCTCTTGAGTGAAGTGGTGTCCTGAAAGGGCGGCCTTTGTTCACCTTTGTCAGAAGAAGAAGCTGCTCCGGTCTGACCTATGAATCTTCATGGGCTTGTTAAATGATGACCTTTGCATGTTTGGCATACTGCAGATACCTATCCCGAGAAACGCTTATTCAAGCCGCTCTGGGATGGACTGGCTGGGCTTTCCAGCACGCACTTCTGAAGGCTTTTGCAAACATTCTCTCATGGGCGTTTGGCAGGGGCCAGGACATCTACTTTTAAGTATTTAAAGTGACTTGCCTTTCAGCCATCAGTTAGTGATCTGTGAAAAGACTGTAGTCTTATAGACGAGGACCTTCGTTTTCAGTTTCTATTTTATTTTTTCCTGGAAACTTAGCGTTTATTATAAAAAAAAAAAATAAAAAAAAAAAATATATATATGGAAGAAATCAGTGGGAAAATATGTCATTTTTCCAGGTAAATATCAATTTTCGTTCTTGCTCTAATAAAGTCCCAGAGAATGTAAAATAAAACTTGAAAATGAAGGTCCCTACTTATAGGTATGCAGATATACCTAAATCAAGAAATAAGTCGTTTATAAGTAGGGCTTCTGATTTTAGGTTTTAACCGATAAACCCTGATTAAACATCCCTGATGTAAAAAAAAAAAATGTAAAAAGTGTTTATTAGCTAAACAGCAGAAAAGCACCACTTCCCCTCCTCCTCTCTCACCCCTCCTGGATCCTCTGCTTTCTTTTTCTGCCTTCTCCATGTTAAGGACTCCTCGGCTGCACACATTTTTATATTTGATTCAGCCAGAAAAGGCATCCAACATTAGTACCTGCGCCGCAAAACCACCAATAAACACCGATGTTTGGACCCCAAAGGACCCCTAATTAGCTGAAAAATAAACACCTATTTGTACAATTTATAAAGAGCTAAAATCAGAAGCCCTATTTATAATGCAAAATATAGGTATGACGCATTGAAGACAGACTGTTGTCACGTAAAGAGTTAATGCTAATATTTTAAATACTAAGAGGCCAATATTTAAATCTGGCCGATTCTCTATTAACCGGACAAGACGTATCCGGCTAACTTACACGGGATATTCAACAGCACAGCAAAGCTGCTGATTATACCCGGACAAGTATTAAAGTTATAGTCGGATAAGCGTAGCCAGCTAGACCTGCTTTGGGCCACCTCTGAATATTGCTACTTATCCATTTAAGTTAGCTGGATAAGTAGAGCCGCACACTTACACCTGCTGTCCTTCTAGATAACCATTTAGCCAGATAAATCTGATTTATCTGGCTAAGTAGAGTTTGAATATGGAGCCCTTAGATTCTAGCAAACAGGAAAAGTGAAAACGTGAGATGGTAACACAGAATTTTACTCTGTAACATTTATTTTTTTGAAGAATTACGCAGACTGAAAGACTGACTTGAAGCTTTTTATCCACTGAAAGCAAAAGACATCAAAAGAGTGAAATGAGAGAAAGCATTTAAGCTTTAGGGCAGCGAGCTGAAGTGCCCCTCTCTGGACCAGGACTCCACACCCTGGTGCCTGGATGGAAGTCGTAATAAAGTGCTCCTGGTTAGGAGACCGTCTAAGCGTCAAAATGTTACTGACCTCCTTAGCCAATAAGCTGGGAAAGTGGCCTTGAACTGCAAGACGAATTCTCTTCAACTCTCTGGGAGCACTTTTAAGTGTTACAGCGAGAAAACCGTTTCAAAAACAGCGTGAGGAAAACTAAATGGGAACATTATCTGAGGGGAAAGCAGCAGTGCTGAAATGACTTTAGTGGCCTGGATATTTTCAGCCTGGAAAATAGTAAAGTGACGTTAGCTGTTCCTGCACCCTGCTGCCCAGAGGTTCCCGTAGCAAAATCATCCTTGCTACTGAATGGTGCGCCTAAGGGGGGGGTCTCCATCACCACAGGGAACAGCAGCCACCTATGATGCCAGTTCCCCCCCAAAATTGTTATCCTCTAATTCCTCATCTCTTCGCCCTGCATGGCGATTTGCAAAGTCGCTGTGTAAAACGAGGACCATCTTTGTACCTTCCTGCTAATATCTGTGCAGTTTACTGGTTAAAATAACTCTCGGCGCACTCAGTTTCCCTCTAGAGGCTGGAAAATACAAAACCCCAGGGAGCCATATCTTGTATGGCGGATGTCACTGGACAGTCCTGGCCCACTGATGACACCAGTTAAAGAACGCATCTCGGATTTTGCATTTCATGTTCAACCCGTGTGTTAAAATAAAAAGTTATAAATCACTAACCTGGGTCAGAAGTCACAGGGGCAGCCCATCTGCTAGCAGCCTTTTCTGAAGTGACTTCTAAATCACCAGTGAGACACTGTTGCTTCTTGTCACACATTGAGATTTTGGAAACAGCAAGCAGCACCTGTTTAAAAAAAAAAAGAAAAAAGAAAAAAAATAGAGTCCTTTTTTCATATGTTTTAACTTTGCCCAGCAAAAGCGGGAACAGCTTCTGCTATCACCGCAGGAATATATTTCTGTATATGGAGCAGCATTCCCTACTGTCTGTAAATTTGTTGACAGTCGGTAAATAAAAATGGACAAAAAAAAAAAGATATAAAAATAATTTAATGTCAGGAAAAACGTTTGGCGTGGGGGGGGCCTGTCTCTGGTGCCGTGGGCTCAGGCTCTGTGAGTCGGGGATGAGATCTCGGGGTTAATCTCATCACAGGAAGCCTGACTATGCGCCACCTGCTAAGTCGTAGGTAAGTGAAAAAGATCAAAGTTTTAAGATTCTTAGTGAAACAAATGTCTTCCTGAGTGGCTAACTCTGATATAGAGGTTCACCAGCACCGCAGGAATGCAGCTCCTTGCACACGCAGTGGGCACTAATATGGCAGCCTTAGTGGTAAGGGTTTAATGAAGAGCGCTCACTGAAAAAAAACAAAAAAAAAAAACCCAGGATGGGTGGTAAATGATGCCCTTTCTCTGCAATCAAACCTTTCTACAACTTAGTGAATCGGCTTCTTTGAAGGAAATTTTCAGCGAGCTGACATTAAAAAATGTGCTTGTACCCATGAAAGTTAAATATCTGTGCATCTTTTCCCTCCCCCGATCTAAACTTGCATCCCGGAAGAGACATTTTTTTTCACCAGCTAAACAGAGCCAGATTCTGCATATGTAACCTCTGTGCCTCTAACCTAGGGATCTAGCTGCCTAACTCTGTGGTTAGACATCTCGAACCCTTTGAAAAGTGATCTCAAACTACAAATTAAGGACTGATGAATAAAACAGACATTGCGTCTTTCAAAATCACAAGCTTCGAAAGTAAAGTGGTTACAGGGTATGGTAAAAATCTCTAAAACATCTCTGGTAGGTCTTTAAACTGATTAGTTGGATACCTTTTGCAAATTGGAAAATCACTGGGGACCCGAATTAAAGTAGTCTGAGGAATGAGTTGCCTCATCATATGCTTGTGTGCTTTTTCTCTTTCTTGTGGCCTTAGTCACTAAAGATTCTTTATTTTGCATAGGAACAGAATGGGGGAAAAGTCCATTTCGAATGAGGTCTGTAATCTGAAACCCCCATGCTTCTTCCTTTATACAGGCCGATACAGAAAAACCCACGGGAGAGCCGGCTAGCGCCCGCTCTCCTGACACACGCTCAGACCACTCTCCTGGGCGCGCGATTCAGTAAAAAAAAAAAAAAAATGTAAATGAGGGCCCGCGGTAAAAGGAGGCGCTAGGGACACTAGCGCGTCCCTAGTGCCTCCTTTTTGACAGAAGCGGTGGCTGTCAGCGGGTTTGACAGCCAACGCTCAATTTTTCCGGCGTCTGTTCTCGAACCCGCTGACAGCCACGGGTTCGGAAAACGGACGCTGGCATAATTGAGCGTCCGTCTTCTGCCCCGCGGGCCATGGGCAGATTTAAATTTATTTTTTTTTTTTTTACTTTTGGGGCCTCCGACTTAATATTGCTATGATATTAAGTTGGAGGGTGTACAGAAAAGCAGTTTTTTCTGCTTTTCTGTACACTTTCCCGGTGCCGGCTGAAATTAGCGTCTGCCTTTGGCAGGCGTTAATTTCTGAAAGTAAAATGCGCGGCTTGGCTGCACATTTTACTTTCTGTATTGCGCGGGAATAACTAATAGGGCCATCAACATGCATTTGCATGTTGTGGGTGCTATTAGTTTCGGGGGGGGGGGGGGGGGGTTGGCCGCACGATTTCGATGCGCTATTACTCTTTACTGTATAAGGGGTAAAAATAGCGCGTCGAAAACACACGGCAAAATGCGGGCTAACTTTACTGTATCGGCCTGTAAGTGTGCACTGTGTTTAAACTTTCCCTAAAGGAAAAGACAATTAATGCTATATTTTATTTGTTTATAAATAGGGAGGATAATTTTCAGTAGCCTGCCTATGGCTAAAGCCTGTGGGAATGAGGAACCCAAATTTTCAAAGCTAAGATATGCACAGAAGGTTGCTTTGAAAATTTCTGGGTTTTACCAGTGCACATGTACGCAGGTGGGCAGGAAGTAATGCCTGCTCCTAAGCAGGTGCAACTTGTTGCATGTACATTTACGTGCATGCTTCCAAAAATTGAAAGCACGTGCATAAATGTTTTCCGGCTCCACCTCCTGAAACACCTATCCTGAGTGTAGAGAAAAGCATTCATGTAATTGAGCTATTTCCTGCACAACTCTTCGGATGATTTTCAAAATTTGATTTATAGGTATAAACTGGGGTTTATGTGCGTAAATCCTTTTGAAAATTAACCCCTTAAAGTATACGGAAAAATAAGAATATATACCTCACCATAAAAAATACTCAGTTGTACATTACAATTAAGAACATAAGAACCTGCCATACTGGGTCAGACCAAGGGTCCATCAAGCCCAGCATCCTGTTTCCAACAGAGGCCAATCCAGGCCACAAGAACCTGGCAAGTACCCAAACACCAAAAAGATCCCATGCTACTGATGCAATTAATAGCAGTGGCTATTTTCTAAGTCAACTTAATTAATAGCAGGTAATGGACTTCTCCTCCAAGAACTTATCCAATCCTTTTCTAAACCCAGCTACACTAACCACATCCTCTGGCAACAAATTCCAGAGTTTAATTGTGCGTTGAGTGAAGAAGAACTTTCTCCGATTAGTTTTAAATGTGCCACACGCTAACTTCATCACCACAGGGAATAGCTGCCACATATGATGCCACTTTCCCCAAAAATGTTATCCTCTAATTCCTCATCTCTTTGCCCTGCATGGCGATTTACGAAGCACGTCCGACTTTGAAGTGGCACTACAAAGTCGCTGTGTAACAAGGAAGATCAACACACAAGATCATCAGTCAGACAAACGTAACCGCCTTCCATAGGGTCCTACCTGTGCAGAGCAAGGGGCCTCCTCTGAGTACTGCAGAGTCCTTGGAAAAGTTACTGGAGCCCCAGGACATGGATCTTCCAATAGGGGGTGGAGGTGGGGGATGCTCTGCCCCCTCCCAGCTGACATCATCATCAGGTGCCTGTTAGAACCCTGAAAAGCCGCTGTCATTGGTGCGCAGCCAGGCTCAAGGAGAGCAATACCCAGTCACTCAAAATTAAAGTCCTCACATAAGGATTTGTGGTTCGAAAACAAAACGACATTTACAGACGCAAAATGAATGATTCCAAAGAGCAATATGCAAGGAATGAAAACAGTTATGCAAACCTTTCAATGAACAAAAGGAACACAATGGTTGCAGTGGTTTGGAATCCCACAGGCTCCTTTACACTCTGAGACCTCGCCAGGAACACACAGGAATCTTCTACCTCCCACTCAGGTTTGATCACACAGCAGACCAGAGGATAAGGTCCCCTTCTGCCTGCCCCTGGGCTGGAATAGTTGTCCCCCTTGGATTCCTGTTGCGGGTTCTTTTCCTTGAACTTGCTGTTCAGTTACACCAACCCAGTGTTGAGCAAACACATCTGCTGGCTCTCATCCCTTCCCTCTCCAGCTCAGGATGAGAGCCAGCAGACGTGCTTGCTTTCCCTTTTGCCATAAAGGATCCTTCTCACTTCTCAGACTCCCCTAAAAACACTGTCGGCACCTGTATGTTTTGGTAGAAAGGATCCACTCTTTGGAAGTGGGGTACGCGCACTGTTATACTCCTCTTGCCAGAAGCTTTAACATTGCTAAGAGCCTGATATACCTTATATCAGGGGGTGACAAACTTCAGTCCACAAGAGCCATAATAAACAGGCCTGGTTTTCAGGATATCCACAATGAATATGCATGAGATAAATTTGCATGCAATGGGTGTATGCAAATTTATCTTATGTGTATTCATTGTGGATATCCTGAAAACTTGACCTGTTTATGGCTCTCGAGGACTGAAGCTGGCCACCCCTGCCTTACATGAATAATAAATGTTTTCATGCCTTTGTTTCAATGGTAAGTCTTAAAAGGCAATTTTCAGGAAAATCTAATTATCTTTCCCTAGTGGAAAACTAGAAAAGAACACCAATAAATAGCATCAATAATCAAACCCAAGTGATAGGGTAAATTCATCTCCAAAGTCACAACTGTAAAGTTTTACACAACTCAACAAAGAAGATCAACACAAAAGATCATCAGTCATACAGCTCTTAACTTCAATAACCGAAGTTTGTCTTCTGTTCCCTAAGACAACTGTGGCTGGAGAATGTTAGAGGTAGCATTCACAGCCCCCTGGGTACGGACATCTAAGTCATCATGCAACAGAGATACCTAGTGGCTGAGCGTAGGGTTCACATTAGGGTTCTTGAGGGAGCTGCAGCTTACAGTCCCCGGCCAAGGACAGTTGCTGTGATGGCTGCGTTGAGTTGAAAGAGAGGGGGTGGGAGTGAATATAAAACAGGGGGTCTATGTTCACTTTTACAAGCTTGTTTTTCTGTGCACTAATGAGCAATGAGCTGTTTTGCATAGTTTTACATCTCATTACCTCATTAGCATAGGTTTTGTATGAAAACTCTTGGGAGCTAATTGAGGCCCATTAAACGCACCGTTAACATGCATAAACGAGATTGTGTGCACTAGCAGTGCTTTGAATGTGTGTTAATACTTCCGAAAGCTCGAGGGCACGCTAGAACATTGGCCGCGAGGAGACAGAGCACATGAACGCTGCGAGGGCTGTTGCAGCTTTTGTTGCTGTGCTGGGTCCGGAGGCCGCGAGGCTCCAGATAGTTAGATGCCCTTATTTTCAAGCTGTGCCTTGCTTTCAGAGGTTAAATATTCTGCTTAGCCATGTGGAAGAAACTGCGTGCCAGGAATTCACGTGCTCTGTAGCTGGTCCTTAACAATTGCAGAACGATGGAATTTAAAGCTTGCCGCCTGCCCCAGTGGTGCCTCCCCTAATTGGCAAGAGGGCCCAAACGTCAAGAAAAATCTAGGGTCCTATGCATAATCCTTGAAAAAATGCATTCTTCTTCACTTTGTACTGTGAGCAGACCAGCGATTGGGAACTGCAGGAAAATACTATAAATCAGAATAACAGTTTCATGGGACTCCCTGGCCCACATTTCCTTTATCTTTAGATGCTCCTTCAGAACTGGGAAGAAGCCCACTTTGGCCTCCTTAAGGAGACTGTTACCAGCTCTGGCACCACAAGTGATTGTACCAGTTCGGAAACAATGATCCTTCTGCTGGAAGTTTAGGCAACGCCCCCTTGGCAGTTTGGGAAGTCCAAGATTTATAGGCTTTCTAACCACTTGTAAACTGAAGCATTCGTTGCCGACCAGCTATGTATTCATGCACCTCCAAATTTGTTCATACCGAGTAATAATCCAGTGTCTGAACACAATAAAGGTCTCCACTGCAGCATACAAAGCTACAGGTGCTCAGCTGGACAGCCTCAGATAAACATAGACCTATTTATTTATTTATTTACAGAGTATTACCTTCTGAAAAGGACATTTTCAGGTCAGATAGGTTATCGTAGAAAAGCATTACTGCTATTCAGGTTCTCAGAAAAGGAATTGCACAAAGTAATAATAGTAATAGGACGGTCTTGCTTTCTGTAAAACTGAATCGAATGCTCGGCGACTCCTACATCAATGCTGGACTGTGGCAGGCGTGCATACGCGTGGCCTTTGGGCTACATGCATGTCACATACCTGGTAAGTATGGCTGTTATTGAGCATGCATTTCTACAGGAATGATCATTTCTAGCTTGCAGATGCTTCAGAATGCTGCAGCCAGAATCCTGACAAACTCCAACCGAGGAGATCACATCACACCCATTCTCAGGAATCTCCAGTGGCTCCCTGTAGGCTTCAGAATCCTGCATAAGTCTCTCACCATTATTCATAAGACCATACACCATCAGCACTCACTCAACCTACATATCCCGTTACATCTGCACACTTCTATAAGACCTATAAGGGAACCCTTCACGCCCCCACCACCAAATCCACCCTTCATACATCCACCAGGGAACGGGCCTTCTCCACAGCGGGGCCATCCATCTGGAATACCATGCCTCTGCTGACCTCCTCCTAATTCCTTGATCCTGGAAAGTCACAACCTTATCCATTTGTTAATCCCCTTCCAGTATTGCCACTGCACTGCATCGTAGCCACTCTTACTCCTGTGTATATAATTTCTATATTTATAGAGTGTTCTATATGTGATCCATGGCTCAACCAGTATTTACCTTGTTATTTTGTTAAACCTCTGTCATCTGCACTTTCAGTTACAATAAACAAGGGGTTGTGGAAATTTGGGTAACTTATCTCCTTCCTTAATGTTAATGTTATAATAACCGATATGATAGGATATGTCTCATGAATGTCGGTATAGAAAAGAGTTAAATAAATAAAATAAATGAATAACTTTACTCCACAGATCTAAGTAGTGATCCTCAGCAGGGGCCGTGCAGCCCAGAAAGGTTTGTTTCACTTTGGGGAAGGGGGGGGGGGGGGTTTCTGGCCAATTTTTGTTTAATTGAGGGAGCGATGCTCTTTTTTTTTTCATTTTCGATAGTGCATGCTATTTCCCCGAAACCAAAAGGAAAAAAAAAAAATCCAAATTTCAGTTGGATTTTCTTTCATTCCATTTGCAGATGAAATGAAGGCATTTCATTGCGTTTTTCATTTCACTTGCAAATGACGGCGCCTGCCTAATGTTCACCTTGTATCACTCAAACTCTTTACCTCTCGGTCATTAATTCTGACATTATCCAAGCAGCTCCCCCACAATTCCCCTCCACGCCTCGGTGCGGTCATGGAAGTGAGCGGCCGACGAACACCTTCATACACCTGCTTTAGCAGAGAATGGGTACTGCTGGCCCCACGTGGGCTACGGTGTGACAAATGGCATAACTGGGGTACAATTTGTATCTTTAACTTTTGTGTTGTATTAAAAAAGCATTTGCATTTAATTTTTTCATAGAGGAGGGCTGCTAGCATTGATTTTCTAGCCACAGTCAAAGAAGTAGAACTCAGGGCCAGTTAAAGGGCGTTAGGTATCCTAAGCAAACCTTCAGCCTTGCACTCTACCCCCGACTCCCCCCCACCCCCCAACACACACACACACAAGGCAGCTCCAGCATAACATTCCCCACTGTCTCACTTGGGTCTTTCCACCTTCTGACCCCAGAGAAATGTAAAGGATGTCATTTAACCTCTGCTTTAGGGGATTATCGGTGATGTGCCTTAGAGCAGAGGTTTATTAAGGGCCAGGGGTTGCTCTATCTTTAAGAGAGTGTTATGAGGGAGAACCACTAGGGAGGGAGCTTTCTTGGGGCAATACAAGATGGTGCCTCACTTCCTTGCTTGGAGAAGACGCTGAGGTGAAGCCAGGGTAGGGAAGCCTTTCCTTTCCTATGGCCAATCAGCCAGTGCCCAGCAAGGCCATGGCTCCAGGACTTCCAACATTAGGCCCCTGGAGGAAGACCGGACTAGCAAATTAGTTAGAATCCATTCCTGTACCAAGGAGGAGGATGGATAACGATTGTGAACACTATCTGCTATCATTTCATGAAGAAGATGGACTAATTCCTCTATTGTATTACACTAGCGTGGAGGACGGAAGGAAAAGTTGTGCTCCCTGAGAACAACTTTTTTTTAGAGGGAGAGTGTTTGGTTGCTATTGCTGTTGCCGCTACCTCATCTGTCAAGGTCCAACGACCTCTGATGTAATCAGTGAATTTTTAAGATTTCTTTATGTCCGACTGCTGGAAACCCCAGACTGGAAAATACAAGTTTTTGGTTGAAGATACCTTTGGGTGAGATCCTCCTTAATCCTGAAGTTTGGGTTTATGAGAGGCATCTGTCAGTCCATGGAAGAAGGTAGGGGAGGGTGCAGTCAGAAGAGTCACAGAGCGGAAATAAGTGTTTTCTGGTGCTTTCCCTGTCCAGGTTGAGAAATATGGCCCTGGCCCTAGCCTTGGCCTCGGTGCCAGGTCCACCACACCATTTTTGTATTTTGCACATGCAGAGACTGGTTTGAGGCTCCAAAACCAGCATCAGACACTCTCATTTTAGGTGTCCCAAAAACGGGATTACTGTTATGATGTCTTGCAAACTGCTTTGGGTTGTCTAAGGAAAGAGATATAGAAGTATAACATAACGTGCACTGCAGGCACATGACCTCAGTCCGGACTCTCTGCCAAGCCCAGCAGCCCTGGGGGTTCATGGGAACTTGTGGGGAGCATCTTAAAGAACTACAGAGCTAATGATGACTTCTTGTCACATGGGGGCAAATGTTCCTGTTTTCAGTGAAGTTTTGGAAGGTCTTTCGCAGAGGGCACAGCTTTCTCTGAAATGTACACGTTGCTAGCTTACGGTCCTGTATTGTTAATATACAGGGAGGCCGTGGGATGTTATCAAAGCCTGGGTACCTGCCGGTACATGAGATCTCACCTGACCACCTTTGAAGAAGACTAGAAAAGTGCTGGAAAGATTTATGGCATTTCACAAGCTGCGAGCTGAGACAATGGCACCTTTGTGCCTTCAGAGCTTTGTTATGAATTGGAAAAGTGTTTTGGTACCAAACCCTGTAATCAGCTTCCAGGGCTTTCCTGGCTCTCCTACTCTATTGCACATCCATCATGCTGAAAATGGCCCAGAAGTTAGGCAAGGGCTAGAGGAAACAAAGAATTTACAGCTGGAAAACATTCTTGTTCTCGTTCTCTGTGCTGTGTTGGAATAAGAAATCTGATCCGAGTTCATTGCTCAGGCCATGGTAAGAGTGAGTCTTGGATTCATCTTTGGAAGCTGTGGTCATGAATACTGTTGGAATGTTTTACTGCCCAAGACCAGTCCAGGGTATTCTGTTGTATACGCACACATTGGTTCGGTGGCTGGATCGTGGTTCTAGGCCATATTTAATTCATACCACAAATATGGGGCTTGAATGCATGCGTCCTAGATAAGCTACTGCGAGTCACAAGCTGAAATGCCCTAGTATTGTTTGGGTCTGCTTGTTTCAGGAGCTGCTGCTTCAGTCAGTGGGGCGGGAATGCCACTGCGGAAACTGCTGTGCGCTCCCCGTAGGCCTCTGACGGGCTTATAAAGTCATACGGCAGATGCCCTTTCTGCTTTCACTGATTGGACCTCTGTTCACCTTTCTGCTCGAGTGAACACAACTTCGTGACTTCACAGCTCAGGAATTAGGCCCAGCGTACAATGCTGCTTGTCCAGCAATTGTCTGCAGATTAAATGAAATGACTGTTCTTGTACAATGTGTCCACATTGTGCTGAAAGTTTACTGCTCAAGTGACCTGCTCTCTTCCCTGCTTGCCTTAACTTTCTAGTGGCCAGAGTGTCGCTAGCGTTCATGAACAAAGTGGCCTGAACCACTGTGACTGAAGACTTAGAAAGTGTGTATTTAGAGCTTGATTCACCAAATTCTTTTACTATAGATACAGAATGAGGGAAAAGCATTATTGAATTAACCCCATAAAAGAGTTCCTTTGTGACTGGAAAGTAACCTGCTAACTTGTGTAGCCTTAGATGTTTAATTAAATGAAAGCATGTGTGAGGCAGCTTGAAATATTAGAGGCTGAGACACCAACAGCAGAGCAGTGCCTCCAGGGCCAGTGCTACCAGGTTGCAAACCATGCATTAGCACAGAGCGGCAGCTTCTGGAGAGTGATAGCAAAAAGAAGCAGCAGTCACAGCACAACTCAATGAGTCAGCAGTGCTTTAAATCACTTCATCTTTACATTTAACTGTGCACAGTTATACTGCCATGCTAAGTTCTGCTTTTCACCCTGCTTTTATTTTTGTGTTCTAGATTTGACTTTTAAGTTATTAGATAGACTCATTTTGTTCCTACACTTCTAAAAGGACTCTGAGCTGCTAATTTCAAATTCTCTATTGTTATCAGGAGCTTAGGACATGAGATTAAATTATCTTCGGCACAGGAGAATGCAATAAAGTAATAGTTACTAATTCATGAACTATCCCTTCTCTTGCCTCTGCCAGCAGCTACAGACATTGGAGATGGAGCTGTTTAATTAATAAACTGTAGCGGTTTTCCTGTTAAGGCTTCCCCTTTCTGCTTTAATGTTCACTTCGCCTTTTGCTTTGCTCCCTAACTGCAGCATTCTTACAGGCCCATGCAATATAATGTTCGATGTTATTTCCAACTTTGGTTCTATGTAAACCGATGTGATATGTATCAGTACGTGAACATCGGTATATAAAAGCTCTTAAATAAATAAAATAAATAAATATGGGCGCCTAGAAAACGGGCTTTCAATGCTGTGTGCCTGCTTTCCTAGCGCTCGCCCAGCCACCTCTCCTGGGCATGTGATCCAATATTGAAATGAGGGGGGTCAGGCTAAAAAAGAAGGCGCTACAGAAATGTGTGTATCCTTAGCACTTCCTCGGCACTGGGTGACCAGGAGAGGTGGCTGTCGGCGCGGGTTAGGAAAAACGATGCTCAATACGAGCATCCAGTATTCTCCCGCTACCGGCACAGTATACACGCACAAGATACACAGCCTGGACCGTCTGTCTTGTGCATGTATGTTGGATCTGCTTCCTATAGTTCTTCATACTTAGTATCCTGATGATACTAAGAGGAGGAATCACAGAAAGCGGGATTTTTTTTGTTTTTTTCCAATGAGTCCTTCAGCGCGGCAGACCTTCTCACCAGCCCGGGGCTGGTGTAAAATTTGCCACATTGCAATGGGCACATTTGGCCACGCGGGAAAGTTTTCGAATCATGGGGATTAGCTAATAGCCTCATCTACATGTACTTTACATGTGATGAGTGCTATTAGCTTTGCTGGAGTTTGGACGCGCATTTTGGATTTGCTAATCTCCGTATTGCATCAGGGGTTATGGACGCTTGTCCAATCATGTGTAAAGCTGAGCACACGGCTTTACACGTTACACGTGTTAGAGAATGTAACATGTTACACATGTTAGAGAATTCCCAGGAGATTTGGTGATTTAAGAGTGCCTCCCTGCTGCTGATTTGTGAATGAACTACCCCCTTATTTCTCTCTTTACATTTATTTGATTTATATTTCACCTTTCAGGGTCCTCAAAGTATATAACATGCAGGTAACTGTAGGTATTTACGCTCTTGTTACTGCTGAAAGATTTAGCAACCCTGAAGGGAAGGGAGAGTGATAGAGGGGGTTGCAGGGAAGGGAAGCTACAGGAGAAGATGGGGAGCCACAAGGGAGGGAGGAGGTAGAGAGGAGGAAGGAAGGGGAGAGGGTCAGAGGCTGGCCACAATGGAGAGAACAGAAGAGAGGGGGATAAAAAAATGGGGCACAAATGGAGAGACTGAGGGGGCATGAGTAAGACAGAAAGATAAAAGCCTGCAGGGCTAAGGGAAAGGGGGAGACAACTGGTTGGAGAGGGGGTGAAAGAGAAAGAAAGATTATGGGCAGGAGTAAAATACCATAAATGGAGGGTTGTGATGGCAAGATGGAGGAAAACCGTGGAGATCGAGGGGTTAGAGGTGCATGAGAGGTGGGCGGAAGAAGCAAAAAAAAGAATGATCTCCAGATGCTTCTGCGGGTGCCAGGTCCCTGTCTCAAAATGGCACCGGCCATCCCTATCCAATTTACAACTTCCCAGCTTACTCTGATATCGTTCAGTTTATGTCAAGGTAATCATTTGGATTTCATGATTGACTGAGCTTCCTTTATTGTTGCGAGTAGTCCTGCAGTGGTTTCTATTAATTTAGGACCCTCTCTATTCATTGTTACAGAAAACTGTGCCCTGAACGTGGCCCCTTAATGATTGTGATTTGATTGTATTGTTGCATCTCACCTAGGTTAGGTGAGCAAGTGTAAATTATTTTATTTATTTAAAAAGATTTGCACGCTCCAATGTTCATAACAGGGAACAAAAAAAATACATTCACAAAATCAAAATATAAAAATGCACAAAAAATACAAAAGAAAAAAATGAGAGACAATGCCAGAGAGCATTCACTGAAAGGTGAGTGAGGAGGGTGTCTTGCCTTAACAGTGCCTAGGAGTCAGATTCCAAGGCACAGTGGAACAAAAAAACTTTTTAATGCCTTCTTAAACATTGTAACTGTAAGTAAGTGAATAAATAAATGTGAGCTTCTCCGCAGCCCCTGTCTCAGGCCACATGCCATGTGAAGATGTCGAGTGATAGTCATAGGGGAAGGGGATAACATGACACAGATCCCCCAGCCCTTTGTAATAGGGCCATTATGAGACTGTGGTTACTGGATGATTAGGGAAGGCCCTGGGAGCATGCAAACAGGAGGAGCAGACTATCATATTCCGGGTGGCGTTCTAGTGCTAACATTTGGCCTACTGTTATGACCCTTGCAACATTATGGCAGAAAACCGAAGATATTGTGGGATATGGCAAGTAAAGGATCAACTGGAAGAGTCCTACCAGCACAAGGCCCATTTCTCTTTGTATTCCTTGTGTTGCTCCCTCAATACTAATGAGCACTACCCGTCACTGACCTTTCTGTTACGATGTTTATTGATATGTAACCTGCTCCATAGGCCTTCTCACCTTAGGGGAGGGGGAGTAAGGGGCTGGAAGTTCATATTGGTGGCAGAGGGACCTGATCCTGTACCAGCACTTGGAGCATTTGGGGGTGGGGCGCTAGCCCATACCCTACCTCCCAAACTATGCCTATGACCCGCCCTCCTTGGAAAGGGGAAGTCCCACATCCGTACCCTGAAGATGGGGGTAATAGGTTCTGTGGATTGGGGGACAGGTTTCAACCTGTAGGGCCACCAAGAGCATCACCTTTTTTTAGTTTACCAACAACAAACAGATTAAAGGTTCCAAACAGAATAAAGTTTGCTACAAAAAAAAAACAAAAAACCAAGTCTCAATAGTTACAAAAAAATAGGTACAGTCCAAGTATGAAAACATCCAAGCAAGGGGAACCCATTCTTCAGTTTCAAACCTCACATAAAAGCAAAATAAATCAATGTGCAACCTCTAGGTTTTCTCCCAGAAGCTTTTTAACACTTTGCCCCTGGAAAAAAGATAGAGAGAGTCCTTTTCTTGTTTCTCAAGCTACTCACAGCAGACCAGCTTGCCCAGGGCCAAATTCTTGCACGGTTATCTTGTGGTCAGATTTTCTTGAGCTGGCTCTATGTCACTTGTAGAAGAGAACCCCATCCCTTTCACAGATCAACCGGAAAACCCAGAGCAGAGTCCATCCCTCTGACTAGATCTTCCTAGCTCCCCACAAGATGAATCACTTGACTTCTCAGAATTCTGTCTTCAAACTCTTCCAAGCATATATTCCAGAAGCACCCTGCCCGGTGACACCTGGAGTCACCATATATATATAAAATCACTCCTCTCTGACCCATGACACAAAACCTTCCAATTCTGGAATATTCCTGGTATTATGCACTAGGAGGACCTGGTGCCTCTACATATAAAACAAACATTCCTATGGGAAGTAGAGTATTGAGGTGCCCTTCTGGCAGAGAATTTACTGGAGGATCCTTACGGCTCTACTCATTGTGCATTTCTCCCCATAGAGACAGAATGGAAGCAAACCCAAGTGGGGTAATTTTATTACAGGCCACATACATTTGCAGACTGTGATGCACCAAAGTTACATCGGTTTTCAAAGTTAATTCACCCAATCCTGTCCTGCCAGGACTCAGTATGAAAGAGGGGCTTCACCAGCGATGAGGCAGGCACCATTTTATACAGAGCCTGGTGCTGGGCAACCCTGAGGCCAGTGCAATTTTGTTCAGGACTGGTGTAAGAGTATTGGGCTCTCTAGACAAACCTTTGTTCATGCATCCCCCTCTCCCTAACTTACCTATTGGTGGCAGCTCCAGCAGAAGTGGCACTCTTCTGTAAGAACATCAGCTCTACACAGCACCCACCTGTGGCACTCTAAGAGCCTACCTAGTTTGCCTGGTGGACAGACCCGCCCTGATTTTGTTGTTTGGTTGTACAACAAGATGGCGGCAGTCTCAGGGCCTGCTAGGCTGGCACTATGTTTGAACTGGGACTCTGGGACAGGAGCAACTGGGAATCGCTCCTGCCCCTTTCTGCTTCACAGATCCCAGGAAGAGGATAAGAAACCTCTGGGGTAGGGTAAATGGCAGGAGTATTTTTGCTGTTTTGCAGCTCTCAGTTTTATATGGGTGCCTTTCTAAAATGGAAGTAAAAAAAAAAATTCAGGGGTTTTTTTTGTTTTATTTTAAAATGAAATGAAAGACGTGTTCTTCATTGCATTTCTTATTTTGTTTAAAAATGAATGCACATCCCTAGCACAGTTAGAAATTTTGCAAGGTTACCAGATGGCTTTAGGTTACACCTAGGGTGGGCTGATTCAGCCTTGCTGTTCCCTGTTGCATCCATAGTAGCATGACAGATATGTTTCTCCATGGAGAGGAAGCTCCTGGTTTTCGTTGGGAAATCAAAAAGTTTCCATGCACGCCATGGGGCAGAACTAGGAATGACTCAGCCTATCCTAGGTGACATCCTAGAGACCTTGTTCAATAACCAATTTTTTCCATCAGCACAGGGAGAGTGATCTTCCAAGTTATTTCCGTGGGTGAAACAGTGCTTCATCCGCAGAAATGGAAAATTATTTACCCTACATGAGGGTAAAAAGAACCCATGTAGGACCTGTATGCAAGTATTTTTACCCTCAGGGAGCAGAGGTGCTCCCAGGGGGCAGGGAGTTATACCTAGGTCACAGCATTTCATGCAGGAGTAACCTGCACCTTGAGTTGCTTTCAGTGTTCAAACTGATGTTATCATGAGGTTTGTCTTTTTTTTTTTTTTTGACAGCGGTGATGAAGACCACGAGTGGTATATGTAATAGACAATTATAGGAAATTAAAAATAAGCATCTCCTGCTCACAGAACTATACCGACTCATTTTCTACAAGAAGCTTTTCAGTTGTTCTTAGGCAGTCTTGATAAAAACCCTGCAGAGTATCAGTGCGGCTGACCTGACGTGCCACCTGTTTACCATGTGATAAGATTCATAACTAATCCGATTTTTCTCCGACAGGTGGAAAAATTGGGTACTATTGTGAAATAAGCTGATTAAGTGCTCTCTGCCTTATCCATCTGCTGTTTTTTGTTATTTTTTTTAAATATAGGCACTTCCAGACATGAGGCTACTTTTCAGCATGTCAGCGCTTGTGATTGTTCGGAAAGAGTAGAAAACACCCATGAATGGCTAGCAATGTTTGGCTTCAGGGGCCACAGCACCCTGCTTATGTGTATTTATTTTTGCAAGGTCCATCTGTACCAGTTTGGATAAATTAGTTCTGACCTGTTGCGCATCAATAGTTTCAATGTCCTTCGGCTCCAGATGTGCCTAGGATTTTTAATTAGAAAGATCTTTATAACTTTCCAATGCTAGCTTAGTGCTATTGCATGATTTTCTTAGCAGCTTGTCAGTCTTCCTTTGTTTCATGTTTTTCCTGCTGCTATTTTTAAATGTATTCTTTAACAGTGTGCTAGGTGTAAGAACACCGCCTAATCTGATTATAGACAAAGCTACATTTGCCATTTACAGACTGATTCTGGTGTCCTCCGTCCTGCAGAATTATTTTGATGCCAAAGTAATATGCGTGCACAAATCAGTATATCTAACATATATATAAATTTCATGGAAATGTTACCATTGTTTTCTTACTCTCTTCCATTTAGATGATTTACATGTACTATGTTCTAGCATAGTACAACAGAGGAATTATTGGTCCATCTTCTTCATGAAATGATTGTATATAGTGCTCACAATTATTATGCATCTTCCTCCTTGATACAGGAATGGATTCTAACTAATTTGGTAGTCCATGCTTCCTCCCAGGGGTTCTGTAGCACCTCCAAGGAGCCTAATATTGATGTCCTGGAGCCATGGCCTTGCTATTTGGTCACAGGACAGGAAAGAAAGACTTCCCCACATTTGAAGGGCAACTTTGTTGGTAAAGAAAGCAATCAGCTGTGCATGTACAAAAAAACACCCAAATCCTCTCTTTAGAGACTCACAGTTGGTGCTTTTCTTTGTCCTGAAGCATGATAGAATAAATTCAGAACTCTTAAGAAGAGAAAGTACAGGGAATACTTTGCATCCCACTCTGTGTAGAAGTTTGAGGCCAATGACCTACAGTGCACCAACACTTTCTCAAGTGTTAACACAACAGTGCTTTTAATGTGCATTATTTAACTCACAAGAGTTTTAATGCAAAGACCTAGCACACCATTAAAGACCTATGCTAATCAGACAATGAGATGCAAAACAGCTCAACCCCTATCAGCCAGTTAAAAATAACACATGTTAAAATGGAGGATGGAGGCTGTCCAGAGAAGGGTGACAAAAATGGTGGGGGGGGTCTCCATCAAATGACTTACGAGGAGAGGTTGAAGGACCTAAATATGTACACCCTGGAGGAGAGGAGGTGCAGGGGAGATATGATACAGACCTTCAGATACCTGAAAGGTTTTAATGATGCACAATCAACAAACCTCCTTTGGAAAGAAATCAGTAGTAGAACTAGAGGTCATGAAATGAAACTCCAGGGAGAAAGACTCAGAACCAACATCAGGAAATATTTCTTCATGAAGAGGGTGGTAGATGCCTGGAATGCCCTTCCGGAGGAGGTGGTGAAGACAAAACGGTGAAAGAATTCAAAGGGGCATGGGATAAACACTGTGGATCCCTAAAGGCTAGAGGATGGGAATGAGGAAAAGTGTGCATGGGGGTGACTTGGTGGTGTGGCAGTTACTACCCTTAACCAATAAGCCTTCATAGTGTTGATGCAACTCCATCATTGCTCTCTGTTTCAATATTACTCTTTGCTTTAACGGGGGGGGGGGGGGGGGGGGGGGAGAGAGGGAATCAGACTCAGACAGCAACCAATGAAGACACTAAATTTAAGGTCTGGGAAAACAAATAAGAATGGGGGTAACTTGCTGATGCAGCTGTTACTACCCTTAACCAATAAGCCTGATACTTTTGATACTACCACAAGCTTGCTGGGAGACTGGATGGACTGTTTGGTCCTTTTCTGCCATCATTTCTATGTTTCTAAGTAAAAATGACCATAGACTCTGTAACACAAAACGTTGATCTACGTCTTAGGGAAGTATGATTAAGTTTTTGTGATAATACCCGTGTCATGGCACTAACTTTAATACTAGTAAATTAATGCAAAGCTCATTTGCTTGTCATTAATATGGGTCATTAAGTAACCTGCATTAATGGCAAGAATTAAAGCTCTTTATTGCATTGGGTCCTGATCTGATAAGCGATTTCCCCATAGGTACAAAATGGAAAAAAAAACCTTACTAAATCAGGATTTTGGTCTTGCAATGTAAAAAGACTCACAGCCTACCCATGGACCTACTGCCATTAGCTCAGTTTAATGGGCATGAGAACACAGAAGTACTTATGCTCTGCATATAAAATGCTTTGAAGTCATGAAATGGTAGAAAAAGTAACACTTTAAAATGTCTATAAACCCTTTGCCAAAGGTCTAAGTTCAGGGATTTACAAATTATTACTTTGTCAAGGTGAAACGAAAATGAAATATATGAGACAATGGGAAAATTATTTTGAAATTGATCTTTCGTGGGAACAATGGGAGTTGACATGGAGAAGCGCAACTACAACCTCTAGCAAAAATTAAATTGGTTGCATAGGGTGTGGGAAATATATTGGATGGAAGCACTTACTGCCCTTAGAAATAGCAAGTCTGAGCCATTGGAACAATTTGGTATTCATTTATTAGTAATACGAACGCAGAGGCTACATTATTTTCTTAGCCAGTGCAAAAATATTAATTTTGTCTCTTCTATCGATAGAAATATATTTTCTGGCTGGTTCAACTTTACAGAAGTTTGTTCAAGGAAAATGATTTATTTGAAAGTCAATATTTGACTGTACAATTTGATATCATCACTCAATACAATTTAATTAACAATAAAATATCTAGAAATGAGGCGAGGTAAGAAATATGGAAGACAAAATGAAAGAATTGTTAGGGTTTGGTACACTGGCTATTCTTCAGAATCTGAGGATTATCTTTAAACCCCACCACCAATGGGTTAATTGTTCCATGCCAGCTGCAGCACTGTCTCTGTGAAGAAATATCTTCTAATGTTACTTTATTTTCATTGTATTCATTTTGTCCTACCTTTATAAATCAATACAACTTAGCCAAAGTGGTTTACAAGAAGATGACCTCAGTCTTCAGTATAGCATAAAATCGAGAAAGCATTAAATAAATACAATGCTATCTAATAACCCTATGACACCACATACAGCTGTAACAACATAAACCAGCAAACATCAAAACTCCAGGCCATCCCAACTGGCCTGGGCCTGCCATTGTTTCCCAGAATACAAACTCACTTGAGCTCAGTGAGGGTAATTCTTTAACAGCCCGCATAGAGCTGATGTGCATGGGGGCTTCGGCTCTAATGCTTAAAGCAGACTTAGGTGCATAGGTCTACATTGGAAATTAGCAGGACCGCGAGTACCTTAGCACAGCATAGGCATACCCATTTATACTTGTATGCGATCATTTACATGCAGAGCTTCGAAAATCCAAAGCACACGAGTAAATGATTTCCCAGCCCCAGCTTCGGGAACACCTCTTTGCAGTACGCAAAAAAGTACACACAAATTGCTTTTGCACGTACGACCCCCAGGGTAACTTTCCAAAAGCCCATTTATGACCCCCAGTTTGAAGAGAACACTCATTTTATCTGGCGATCTTTGGGGCCGATGCAATATAGTACGCTCAGCCGAGCGCACTGTATAACCCGCAGTCTGACGCGGGTTAAATAGGCGCTAATCCACCCCCTAATGCAATAGGGGGATTGGCGCCTATTTAACGCGTGTCTGACACGGAGTGAATGAGATAGCGCGCATCACATGCAAATGCATGTGAATGAGCCTATTACTCATTCACTCCAATGCAAAAAAAATAAATGTGCGTCTCAGACGCACATTTATCGCTCAGATATTAATGCCTGCCTGGAGCTGAGCGCATTGAAAAGACATACAGATAAGCAGAAAAAACTGCTTTTCTGTACTTCTTTAAAAGTTAAAAAAAACCCAAAACCTCAGCTGCCGGTAACCGCGGAGTCACATTAGCAAGGAGGCGTTAAGGTTGCGCAAGCAACCCTAGCAGCTCCTTACTAGCGTGACTCCCTAATTTACTTATAGCATGGCGCCTCCCTTACGGGCGCCATTTTCCGCATTTTTTTTATAGCATCAGCCCCTTTGTGACACCATCAGAACAGGAATCTTGGAGACGCAAACTCCACATCTACATGCACAGGGCCACCGACATTTCTTTCCCCTTTTCTAAAGCCTTTGTTTACAGGCTATCAACCCATCTCAAATAAGAGGTTTGGTATACACACACCAGAAGCTGATCCTAGACTATAGCACTGATTCCGCACCTTTCCCTCCCTTATCTTGCTTTGCTGTAGGCACGCTGGATTGTATTTGTGTGCAAAGCCAGTGTTCCTAATAAAACAGCCACAGCTGAGTGAGGGCTACATGCAATGTGCAATATGCAATGCACTGTAGAGATCTCACATCAAACAAACTGAGCTTTCAAATGGCCAGTTTGCCCTATGTGGAACAGAAGACGCGTAGTACAAAAGGCCGGATTACCTTATCTCCCCAGAATGTGCAGACTAGTGTATAAAGGAGATAGTTGCTTTTGTCTGCTATTCTCATTACAAGTGAAGACCTTGTAAAAGAAAACGGATGGTTCAGAATTCAAAAGAGATGCATGGATCTTTCCCAGGTTGATAGCAATCACGGCCACAGTACTGGCATTCACATTGCTGAATGAAATCTTTTCCTCTATGAGCTCCTGTCTAGAAAAGAGAAACGCAGTTAATTGGTTTCTTGCGCGACTGATGCCAGTCGTTAGTGGGTTGGCTCGCTCTCCCCCTCTAGTCAGTAAATTTAAGATATATCAATGGTGCCTTTCTTTGTCCAGCGAGTACAATATTAAGTTTAGTAACAACTGCTGCCGGCGGTGTATGTAATGCTGAGTTTTCCTTTATAGTTTGTTAGTTTGGAAAAGTAACCACATGTAAGGATAATTAATTTTGTAAGAGTTTAGGAATGAATATGGTCTGGCCCCCATCTTTTGTCTGCCCTGTGCCAAAAGGGAAAAACCAGAATGGGGCCTGGAGAGAACTTGGCTCTATGCACATTTCTAGAGGTGCCAAGTTTATTTTAAAAATCGAAGTGAAAGGATTTCTAAGCAACTAACTGATAAATTACAGGCCAATTGATTGGTTCAATCTCTTTTCTGTAGAATTGCATGAAGATTTTCCCTAATATCCGTTCAACCATAACTGGAAACATTTCAGGTTTCCTTAAGGTGGGAGTTGAAAACAGGCCTTGGGGAAGCACAGAGGTCGATACTCAGAGCATTTGTCTAGCTAATGTTTGAAGTTAGCTGGAGAACACACAGCATTTCCACATTTTCCCCGTTCACTGGCTAAATTTTAGTGGGACAAGTCACTACCTTGCTAAAACTTAGCCAGAGGAAGAGGTGGTGCAGAGGGTGTGCTGGGGACATAGCTGAAATTTAGCAAGAAAAATGAAAATACAAAGAAAAATAGCCACAAAACAAGAAAACGAATAATAAAAAAAAATGATAAAAAATTATTAAAATCAGCCAAGCAATATTTCCCTGCACATCCTTGGTAGTCATCAACATTCAAAAAATGTACATATGCGCTTCCATATTTGGGAGGAATCTTATTTACACACTTCAAAAAAAAAAAAAAAAAAAAGGGAGGAGAAAGGAGAAAATCCACCAAAGAGAAACATTAATGTTACATCCTAGAGGCATTCTTTAAAAAAAAAAAAACAAAAATCACAGCCCTGTAAAAGAGATTCTGTGTGTCTGGAAATTAATGCTGGGCTTGGAAGAACATGTTGGTGTCGGAAGAGATCAGTCAGCCTGTTTCATGTCTGCATTCTAGTGTGGTGCTTTGGCAGTCAATAAAGACATAAAGTTTTTAAAACTAAAGTTTCATAATAGTATGATGAAAAAGGGAGTGTGCCCTCCTGTCTAATTTCTCTAAATGGTAGGTATTAAAATGAAAAGGTTTGTCTTCATTACAAATCTCCGGCTCTTTTTAAGCCTTCTGGTACAGATTTTAGTATTTTAATCATTTAACAAGTTATGCTAAAATATTATATACCTCAAACCTTTTAATTGAAAAACATTTTTTATTCTATGCAAAGGCAAAATCAATGTTTAAACACATGCTGTAAGTTTTTATATGAAATAATAAAAAAAAAAAAAAACAATGCTTGTTGATAGAATAAAAATGCCCCTGCCAGGGGCATGTAATTCAGTCCTGCCCGTGTGCTTCTACGTGGCGATATGACTCAACTAGTCTGCGCTTAATCTCACATACATACACACACACACGTGCACATATACAAGTAATATAGGGGTCCGTATCTTAACATCCAGTTCAGCAGTGCTGTCATATTGAACAACAAATAAACCTGTAACGGGCCAGGGGCTCGATTCTCTCCTGCCTCCCACCCCCAATTTCAGATAAAGACCCCCCCCTACCCCCAATCCCCTTTACCGGTACTGTAAAGGACATAACATGATGGCCTCCCTCCCCTCGGGACCCCTCCACCCACCTGAATTACAAGTGCTGGGCCGGCACCCAACCCCTGGACCCTCCCCCAGACCCGCCCTCCATCTCCTTGATATCATTATGATCTTTGCCGGGAGCTCTCGGCATTCCAGTGCTGACGGGAGTGTAAACAATGGGTAACTTACACTTCCAACATGGATTCTTACAGAAGCAGCGCTGGAATGCTGGGAGCGGGTAAGTTAATACTTTGCTCCTGGCAATGATTATAATGATACTGGGGGGATGAGGAGGGGTCCCGGCCCAGCACTTGTTCTTCAGGTGGGAGAGGAAGGCCTTAATGTTATGCAACCCTACCAATAGTCACTAAGGTTCTTCATTAGGTTATAAGAACATAAGAAATTGCCATGCTGGGTCAGACCAAGGGTCCATCAAGCCCAGCATCCTGTTTCCAACAGAGGCCAAAAACCTCTTTCTGGATGGTTCCTGCTGGCCAGGGTTCACCCAATATTCAGGGAGTTAAGAACATAAGAATTCTTGCCCTCTGTAAGAGGGTAAGGTACTAAGAGGGATGAGATAATGCTTATATGGCACTCCTGTGGGTTGGCCACTAGATGTCACTAGGTCTCTATAGAGAACCTTAAGATCATGAGCCTTCCATCCCTCATCAGCCCTTCTCACCTGGAGGGATGCGGTTGGATGTCTCAACCCTACTTAGCCCAACCATTTTAGAGCTCAGTGGGATCAGATTCAAGAACAGTGAGGATGTTTAAGTTTTACACTCTGGTGAGGCCCTTCCAGTTTCACCCTGGAGTTTCAGTGCACTCTCTGCCAGAGGGTCCTTCTGCTAATTTACAGAGAGGTATTTTTATTTCCAATTCCCTTTTGGGGCAAAAGGGCTCTCACCTAGAGGACTTGTGAGTCCACGCTAAAGCCTAGGTGGGCAAGCACCAGTGACGGATCCTGCTGCGAGAGACAGTGATAGCCGAGGATGTATCCAGTTTTACCTTTTGGAAGTTTTTTTTTTTTTTTTACATGAACAGTGTGGGGAAGTTTTTTTCTGATCCACCCCTCCCCACTGGGATGCACAGCGGATCCCTTTTTGACTTTTCCTCCCTGAGAAGTTCTCAGTAACAAATAAGAATGAAAGAGAGAGACCGGGAGACCCCAATCGATCTCCAGACTCTTGGGACCAGGATGGGCTGGGTGTCCAGGAAGGAGATAGAGTCAGGTAGGATTATTTTGCTGTAAAGTTGGGGACCCCTCCACTAGGAGTCCAGCTGGGTGAGCTTTGTGCAATAGAAATCACCATGGGAGCTCTACCCAGACGCCTGAAATAAAAGGTCACATATCTACAGAGAAATACACATGTACCTACAGTCAGATGTAACTTCAACATTGTGGACTAATGGACATTAATTTGATTATTACCAATCAGTAAACTTTCTTTTAACATCCAGGAGCTGGTCCTGTTTGATTTGTTCCAGCATATCACCCCATGGGATGCACCTATCTACTCACACTGAAAGGCACTAACATCTGGGCCATAAGCGAGAGCTTCCCCCCATAAAAAGAATTCACCATGGATAGAGAGACAAGCAGAGAGGTGAACTGCTAGCTGAAGCAGCCTTGAAGAAAATAAATATTTTGTGTGCCGTTGGGGCTTAAACCCCCCAGGAAGAGTGAGAGATGCAGGAAGAAGATTAGGATGATGTGACGAGGAGGTACATCCCCTTCACGGGGATTGGGGTTAGTAAACGTTTATATAAGATGCCCCCTGACATCTGTTAGTGTTGTCTCTAGAGTCCTGAGGATAGAGAGCGCTTGTGAGGCATCCAAAGATTTCTACAACAAGGAAGGATTCAGAGTTGGAGAAAAGTGCTAAGACCTGCTAGTGGCCTACCAGAGGGAAGACACCCTTCTAAAATTACTAGAAAAGGCAGTGCTATCTCAACTGGAAAACCTCCTAGAAGGCAATGATATTCTGTACCCAAACCAATTCGGATTCAGAAAAGATTGCGCAACAGAAACTCTACTAATATCTTCAATGGACCCTGTACTACTAGGGTTTGACCATGATGAATCTTATATCCTGGTTCTAAAAGACTTACAAGCAACTTTTGACACTGTGGACCCTACCCTACTATGCCACCAGATGAGAAAAATTGGAATAGAAGGAAGTGTGCTCAAATGGTTTTCTTCTTTCCTAGCTGACAGGACATTCCAAGTCAAACTGGGCAACCACATCTCTGACACTTTCCTATTGATGCAGCTGTCTCTCAAGGCTCAGCAGTATCAGCAACATTTTTTAAGATTTATATGCTTCCTTTCTGTACATTACTAGCAAAACTAGATATCAACTTCTTATATGCAGATGACATTCAGTTCTACATTCCTTACACCAAATCAATTGACAATACAGCATCACCTTCAACATACAAGGCAGCAATACAGCATGAACTGACAAGGCTTAAACTAACACCAAACACAAATACAACTGAAATTGTATGGCTAAAGAGAAACCCCTCCACAGAAAAAACCACCACCCCTTAACCTGGATAATTCTAGGAATACAGATCGACGAAAACATCACAATGTAAAAGCACATAAACAAATTAATTAAAACCAGATACTCCAAACTGAGAGTACTACATTGATTAAAAACATTACTAACATTCCAGGACATGTGTACTGTGTTACAAACACTAATTTTCTCCAGTATAGATTACTGCAACTCCCTATTAGTAGGTCTCTCTTCAGGTCATCTTAAACCACTACACAATGATGGGAGTTTAAGTTGAAAACAATCATCAGTGCTGTTTGCAATGGACTTACGGGACAGGTAAGAGCTAAGCAACAGAGAGGGCCCAGAAGTTAATCTCTTCCCCCCACCCCTGCCTCCCAGAGGGAATGCTGAGCACTCAGAGATTTGGAACACCTTTTAAAGAAATGAGCTATTACAACTGATCTGAGATGGGAGCCCTTGGGTCCACAGTCTGGATATTCCCATCCTAGGGAGCTACACATAATGTGAGATGGTCTGACACCTGTGGAAGCTGAGTGACCCTCTCTCTGGGTAGGTTCAAAAAGAGTTTGGGTGACACAGGTGGTGTAGTGGACCCGGGTCTAGACGCTAGGAGGGGTGCGCAGGAGTCCTTAGCTCTCTGACTGCTCTATTCTTTCTGCTTCTTCATGCCCAGTTATGGAAGAAGAGGACTCACTCCAAAGCATATTCCAGTAGACAGAACTTTACTTTACTGGTAGTACCAGCAGTCGGCGCATAGACTATGGTAATAGAGAATCACTGATTAGATCAGGGTACATTGGCTTACACAGCTATGCCGAGATGACTTCAGCAGATACCAGGAAAGTTAAAGGTGTAAGTATTTCCAGTTAGGAGACTCATTTATAGATATTTCTTCCCTTTTCCATCCAACAGCTCAAAGCACTAATAGTACAATATCACTTCTGATAGGCCACTATACGTCCTTCCCTTTAGGAGGCCATGGATATCAGACTCCACATCAAGACGACGTCACAAGGCACTTCCAGGGCTCCCTGCTTTTTACACAGTATCTCTTCCCCGAGGATCAGGAAAATCTGCTCATTCCAAAATCTTTTTCTCCCAGCTCCCTTCCAGGCTTTCACCCTTCTGAGGTTCTCCACTCTCCACCTTCTGGGGCTCAGGTCAGGCCCCCTGGTTGTCCTTCCTTGAAGAGCCACAACCTTGAGGATGAAAGCCAGTGCAGTGCCCTCTCAAAAAACAGAGAGGCTGAACCCACTCCCTGCCAAAATCCTAAATCACCCATTTTATACTGAAAGACAAGACTCTCTGTACAAAACCTTCCTCCCCAGCCTTCTTAAAGGGAAACTTCCCACCTGGAACAGCAGGAGCCACCTTGTGTTATTCTACCCAATTGCCCCTTAAATTTCAGTTAACATGGAGAATCAAGGTTTGCTTTTCTGCGGGCTACTCACACTCTATAGAAGCGTCCCAGGCTTCTCCCCCACCCAGAATAGTTTCAGGGTCTTCTTGGTGATGGTTAAGGCTCCCGTTATGGGAGACCCATCATATATTTTAAGAATATATATATTTTTTAGAATGTTCAATTTCTAATAAAAAATTAAAATATGTTAAAAATGTGATGCAGTGCTGTGGGTACTTATCCTTGATGAAGTCACTCTTCATCAAGGATAAGTACCCACAGCACTGCACTGCATCACAGCCTATGTCTGATGCAGTTTTAAATCCTGTTTCTGTGACGGGGGGGGGGGGGGGGGGAGCGAGCACTTATACTCCTCTAGTAATATGGCGTTCACTTCTAGCCCAAGGAATAGCCTGAGCTTATCTGAAATTAAATACAAGCATAGGATGTGATCATCATTCTGGGACTTTAACAACTCATCAAAACGTAACTCAGTGCAACTCCTGTGTAGCTTCTGTTTTCACCGGCAGCATCTCCTACATTCTCAGCGCGTCAGGTCATCGTCTCCGACTGTAGAGTCTCCATATTGGAATTTAAACAAGTCTTTATCTGCAAGCGGTGTGGGACTCTGTCTGGTGTGCAGGTGTGGCAGATGCTGGGTTGTGCTTTTATACACTGCACTGTTTACATCTTTATCCTTTGGAACTCTTCGTGTGACCAGAAGAAAGTGGAGCCAGAGCTGGACGTGTTAGAAATACCTGGGGCTGAATTATCCCCTCAGTCTCTTCAGGCTCCAGAGAGCTCTCACTTCCAGAAATTCAGGATTTATTGACTAGCAACTGTTGCAAAAGGGTCTATTTGGGAGAGATGAGGGGAGGGAAAAATATTTAGCATAGTTTCAAGAGAACAGCTAAAAAGAGAAACAACATGCAACCCAGACCGAGGAAGATCTTAAAATTATGTTGTTTGGGGCTTCTGACCAAATTATCTCAAAATATTTTAGGTGATACCCTTTAAGCACAAATACAAATTGCATGATTGAACAATGTTTTTGGAGGTAGTTCACCCTGCCTCTCTATTGTGCCTCCTGCAAGATTTCTGTCTCTGCATGATTTACAAAAATCTTTGTAGGCACATCATTTATCTTTGATGTTGCTATAGAAGGCCACATCCCTCCGGCTGCCTCAACCAGATACTAGCTCTTTTACATGCTAGTCTTATGAGAATTAATTATTTTTTTTTTTAATATGCCCTGTGTATTATTGATGCTGGCATCCGATAGTGTGGAACAAGCCCCAAACTGAATCACAAAAAAGCATCTCACAGCTCAACAAGAGAGGGTTGACTAAAGGTTGTAGGGATTATTCAGATCACACAATGTTAAAGCTTTCCTTTCCTTCTGTCTTCTGATCGAGAATGTGCTTAAATTTTATACAATATTTCATATAGCTACAGAACCAGGTCCAGAATCATTGGAAAATGAGCAAGCCATGTTCAGCTAGTATTTGAGTTTAAGAGAATATAATATATGCCTGCATGTAATGACATATTACGTTTGGCAATAATATCATCTTGTTCTGTTTCACTGAATCTGTATGCCTCTGAATGCTTAGGGGGTTTGTCATCTGAGGAGCTTAAGTTTTGCTTACTGTGCTACAGTCCTGCAGGATGGAAGATTAAACTTTGCATTGCATCTCCACCCTGAAGCTTAAAGCTTGTTCTCACCAAAATCTACAGTTTGAAAACAAGTCTGTTTCCTAAGAAGGTGCAAGCAGCAAAAGAGAGAAAAAGAATGGCTTTTCAAACCTCGAAATTGCAGGCCCCAGAAGATCCCGTCAGTAAACTGTCGAGGGACATTGTAAAGTTTAGTTCGTTTGTACAATATCAATCGACTGGTGGGGACAGGCTCATTCCCACAGAATGCTATATAAATAGTGGTTTTAAACATCTAAACATTTTTATTTAAACAGGCTTTCAATGATTAGTATCTTCATTTCTTTTTTTTTTTTTTTTGCCTCTGAAATGGTTTACCCACTTGTTATCTTAATTGGTTTTATTTGCTTTTTAAATCATTTAACTGTTTGCAGAAAATTGTTTATGCCTATTTTGATGTCCTGGTCTTTGTGTGTTATTTTATTATGTATGTATGAAATTGTAAATTGCCTAGATCCTAAGGCAAGTAGGCGATTAAGACTATGAATACTTAAGGAATTCTTCCTTTTTCACCCCAGACACATGATAGAAGAAACCCTTTATTCTATCTGTCTCAAAGTTTGTTGCCTAAGCTAGTAGGCCATATACTATTTCTTTATATGATTAAATCATCATCTAAAAAAGAAAGGAAAATATAAATGTAAATCCACTATCAAGAGACCTTCTCCTAGTGTCCATGTTGGGGGTTATGCTGTTCGTTGACTTTCATTTCAGTCAACACTAAATGAAGGCTCAGGAACGCTTTTGTATAACTCTTAAGGTCACGTATATCTACGAAAAAAGAAAATTGCTTTCTTCCAGGTGGTAAAACATATTGGCATTGTTCGGCTTGTCAGGCCTACAGCTACCTTTTGATGTCTTGTAAATAGGGGGGGATCGGAGTGTCTCTGGTTCTGCAATAAAAGATCTCATTAGACTGCCAGGCTTGCTCTTTGCTTGACTGTTGTGAATGTGTTGATACTGGCTTTGTTTTACTCACTCTACCTTGTGCATGTTGTGCACTGTGCCAGAAGTGTCACTGTTCTGCCAAAATGATTTTCTTCCTTGCTTGCAAACTGTTGTCATACACAGCAATTCAGGAGGACGACCTTGCAAAATGGTTTCTTCTGCCGCTAGCTCCTTTCAACTGCTGATTTTCTTTCTCTGGTTCTAGCTTTCATTTTTCCTCCTTCTCTCCCATCCCAGAAACCCTACGATGCACTGGAAAATCAGTGTGGACAAATGATCTGGAAATGCCATGGGTTTTTTTTAATACATAGAAGGTGTTGTACTTAGGCCCCACAAAGCAAGGACGGTCTCTAAATGTCTTAGTAACCCTGGGGAAGACTATTTAGATCAGAAAATTATAGCTGCAATACTGGAAACCAAATATAACATACAGATGAGCTTAAGGATAATATGAAATGATTGCTGGACTCTCTACTTTTGCTTCTGTACTTTGATGGCCTAATGATCCTGCTTCTACCCACTTTTTAGTGAGAAGCATGATCTACTGCCTCATGGTCTTAATGCAAAAAAACCCAACAACAAACTACTAATCAGGAGTACACAGCTCTAAATTAAAATCCCAGGTCTATCACTAGCTCTGTGGACTTTGGAGAAATCATTTGATCTTCTTGAATGATGGCTCACCCACCTGTGGCTGAGTAATGGATAATGTTCTTCTCCCGTTCTCTTCTTGGAAGCTTTCACATGATTCATGCATTAGAAATGTGCTCAATGCGTCCTGTCCAGCTATGTGAATATCTCTGGAGCAGTAGTATCGGTAAAGTACATTGGGATCATGTTTGAATGCAATAAGGCCCTTAATTGCATACATGGATTGAAGAATAGGGTCACTGGGCATATTTTGATTAACTCTGAAGACCAGCCCTGTTTGTGAGTGAGATTGGAGTAGGGAAGGAAGAGAGTCAGGTGAAGATGTATTAAGAATAGTATTTGTAAAGAATAGATTTTCTCTCCTTTCATGGGCACGACAAAAAAGCCAACAGAAGTAATAAACCATGAATTGCATTTCTGACATTTCGAGGGAAATTTTGAATCTCCATGGGCCTGCAAGCCACTTATCGAAAGGAAACTCCCTGTGGAGTTTCCCTTTCAAAATACGGTGGCAGGCTGACCTTAAATCTGTGCCCTGTGTTGTAGACAGCTGTCTATCTACCAAAATCTCTTTTAAAAATTGCCACCTCCATTTTGATGCATATACTGTATTTAAAAATGCCAATGTCGTTTTCTTTTATTCAACACATGATTTTATTTGGCTCTGTACATGACATCTCCTGGCCTGTTACCCACTGCATCTAATTAACTCCATTTTCACAGCAGTTAGAATGGTAGTACCCATAATTTATATCAACTGAAGTGCTAAATGTACTGTTAAAAAACAACCAAGAGCAGACATGCTAATTAGTGTATTCACATCTGAATGTATTTGCATATTCCCCAGATCTTTTGGGTTTGCATAGAGGAGAAGAACCTACAGTAGTGTGATAATGCTAAGTGGCAGATTTTTACATTGTGTTTTAGAATGTACAATTTATATTTTGATTATCTTTGAACAAGTGATGCTGTGGTTGTGAGTAAAATACGTGAAATGCTTTCCAAAATGCATGATGTGCATTCTCACCATGATGCTTTACTTCTTAACCACAGCAACCAAAACCTTGAAAGTTCAGAACCAGTAAACATTATGGACCATCTCAGTGGTTCCACTTGAAATGGGTAGAGGTACTTCGTTCATTTTGGATTTTCCACTAAGAATCAACCATCACAACTGTCGTCCTTGGGTCTTATTCAGTAAATCCCATTGTGTCTTGGGACTAGTGATAGTAAGAGTGGGTGAACATGCAGAAACAAGTCAGAGGAGTCTTGAGGAATTAGAATGGAGAGGTTATCTTTGATATTCCCAGTGCTGTGGGGATAAATGGAGAATGTGTTTCTAATACTGTTCATCGGCTGCATGGTTCTCAAGTGCACTAGAATTACAATGAAAAGCTTGTGAAACCAAAGTAAAATTGAGACATTTTCCAACTTGTCAATAAATACTTCTATGCAATAAAGTAATGTAAGCCTTAATGCTCTGGGACATGTTTATCCAAAAAGCATGTAAGAATGGTTTGTACTAGTTTCAGTATTTCTGCCCATAGGGGAAAGTTAATGCGCCTTTACTCTGGTTACAGCCTCCCTTTCACTCCTGACAGCACAATCTAAAAGGGAACGTGAGAAAGATCAATGTTTATATCTAAGCCTTGTTTACTGGAGAAAGCTTGAATTAAATAGTGTGGTTCTATTGCTAAATCATGTTCCCGTTTAACCTACCAGTCCCCCAACCCTACCTCCAAGAAAAGAGAAAGGGTGACCAATGAGTGTTTAAATTGGGCAATAAAAAAAAAAATAAAACTGTAGCCCTTTTTTTTAAAAAAAAAAAAAGAAAACCAATATGCCTGGCTTTTTCCTTCCACTAGTGGATCTGTTCGCGTATGGACAGCAGAAATTACAGAAAATCACAGACCCCCAGCTCTGAATCCCCTGGGTCACCGTCGCTCCCCACTGGGCAAAATGTCCACAGATTCACCAACAGAAAAGTCTCTTATTGAATGTAGACAGCAATAATACAGTAAAGCACCTTACACCCAAAGTTCCTTTACCTGAAAACCCCCATTATAGGAAAATATCATGGGCTTCAGTTATCTGGAAATATAACTTATCCGAGTTACGCCACTGCATAGAGCCCTGCTTAAACCGGGCAGATGGCACGTGAGCAATGTAGCAGGACTGTCACCAGCTTATATTATAGGCCAACTGAAACCATCATTTATTATAGTGCATTCAATAAACCATTGCACTTTGTTCGGACATTGTTTTCTCTGTTTCTTTATTAACATAAGGGAGAAGTTATCTGTAAAATCCATCACCTGAAACAACCATAATCACTACCCTTTTCAGATATAAGATACTTTAAATTTATATATATATATATATATATATATATATATATATATATATATATATATATGCAGAGATCAGATCTATGCAAATATTTTATAACATGTTTATGATATAGGTACACTTTATAAAATACATTTATCTTTAACCCCACAACATACGCGCACATATCTGGCTTACGTGCAAATACATGCAATGCGTTGAAATCATGTATAATCAATGCTTTCGACGTGCATATTTTTCCTGTTTTAAAAATGTACTTGCATATATTTTATGTGCAAAAGTAAAGTAGGACTTACTCTCGCTAGTCCCCAATTTATGCACATAAATCGGCCAATTCTAAAATATGCACATGTAAATGAAATTAACCAGTTTACCAATTAGTTCACCAGTTCACCCAATCCTTCTCCAGATAATCAAGAACCTCCTGGCTCTTCAGTTTGAACTACCCACATCTCCCACCCAGTCATTACCACATCGTAAGCACATTTAATGTCACTTACACCAGCTAATTGCCAACCTGCTAAAGGTGCACATGTGTCTTTTAAAGCAGCAAATTACACATGTGTTGGTCCTGCCCTAGACCACCCCTTTTTATGTGCGTATATGTGCACATGAAAGTGAAAATATGCTCTTACTTTTGACATTTATAAAATAAGGAATCCATGAATAGATGCTACTTCTACATGTATATGCTAATTTTACGTGTGTAACATTTTTGAAAATTCACCTCACATTTCCACAGAGACTTTTTGGATTTGCATATATATATTTATACAGTATATAGATGTATATATACAAAGGGGCATAGGATAAACACTATGGATCCCTAAAGACTACAGGATGGAAATGAAGAAATGAATGCATTGGGTTAACTTGCTGGTGTGGTGGTTACTATCCTTAACCAATAAGCCTTGATACTGTTGATGCAACTCCATTATCGCTCTCTGTTTCAACTGCAGGGGAAAAGGGGAATCAGATTCAGGCAGAAAATGAGGGCCCCGACTTCTATGGTCTGGGGAAAAAAAAGCATGGGAGATTAACTTGCTGATGCGGGCGGGTTACTACCCCTTCCCTCAATAAGCCTGATACTTTTGATGCAACTCAACATTGATCTCTGCTTCAAACGGCAAGGGGTAACGGGAAATTGGATTTAAACAACACAACCAATGAGGGCTCCGACTTTACAGACTGGGAATCTTGTTAAGCATGGGGATAACCTGACAGTGTGGACAGATGTTGCCGTGGGCTTGCTGGGCAGACTGGATAGGCCATTTGGTCATTTCTGTCATCATTCCTATGTTTCTATATTGTATATGTAGACTTTTTTTTTGCTTAGTTTGATTGCATTTCAAATGCTTTATCTCTTTTTTCTGTGAGATACATGAAACGTATGATGCATCAGATTTGGAGCAGAAAATTCCAGAAGCCACTCTTAAGATATTGTGCAAGTATTCTGACATATTTAAGAAGAGAGATCCCACCCCTGTCGCAGAAAATATTATCCTTTCTGATGTGTTCTACTATTTCAAAGGTAAACAGTATACTGTCGCTTAAGGGAGTTAGCATTTAGGCATCATATTTGTTCACGTACGTAGGTAGGCTGTTGTAATATTATATGATAAGGTTGGCTCATCTCTTAAGCAGAAGAGATGACTGGGCTTGCTCTGGTGCATTACCTTTCAGCTTGTGGCACACTAGCTGCCTTGAAGCAGAATGAGCCTCTAGTGTGAGAAACGAAGTGCCATGAAACCTCTGTGCTAAAATATTTTAGCCATAGGCCCAGAATGAGAGAAATCTTTTCTGAAAAAGGAGCAAATTCTGTACAGTCAGCAGACTTGAAATATGTATCTGTTTCAGCTTACTTCGGAGACGATAATTAGGAAATGTTCGTTGTCTTCATTACATCTAGAAAGAAGATTCTGTTATCCTCTGCATTTCGCTAGGGAGCCAGTTGCTCTCCTGCTCTCGAGATTGAACCTCTTACAGTAATGTCAGTGTTATAATCGCTTTTCACTTGTTCGATTTAAGGACATTCAGCCTTTCTCTACAAATCGGCCTGGGCTTATGATTGCGCAGACAGTGATGTGAAGGCTTCTCAATATAATGCCTATAATCAAGCTATAAATTGAAAGGAATGGCTCACTCTCTCCCGTCATACTGACTCTATCATGACTGGTTAATTTATTCTCAGACTTGGATCCTTGAATCATTTATGTCAGTTTGTGTGAAGCGTCTTACTTTATCTAGTCCTATTAAAGGTTTTGAACTTTAATTTTGGAAAGGGATGGGGAGCAGGGAGGGCTGAAGCGTTGACTACTCTACTCCCTTTTAGTAGTACCATTGGCATTTCAGTAAATGAAGTTGACTGTTCACCTCCTTTAGAACGTTAAAGGTGAATTTTAACAGCCCGACGCGCACATTAATTAGGGGATGCGCGAATGTATCAGGCTCATATGCGCCGCCGAGCGGATTTTAAAAGTTGCCAAGATACAAGTGTATCTCCCGCAGCACGCGCATCTCGGAAGTTTTCCAAAAGGGGAGGGGTGGGGCATTGGCGTTTTGGAGCGTGAACCTGAGATGTGCGTGTAAATACTTAGGTGATCTGCCAGGCGGCAAGGCCCCCTGCCTCGTTACTTTACTTTTGCTATGGATGACGTGTAAAATCTGCGGGGTTTTAAGGATCAGGGCTAACTGGGGGGAGTGAAGGTTATTAAACTAAGGGGGTCTGAAGGACCTCTCTCTTAACTGGGCGAATTGGTAAAATTGGGAATAGACTCCGTGCACCCCTATTAAAATCCCCTGATTTACGTGGTAGATGTGGCATTTGCGCGCACCCCACTTAAAATTGTGCGTGTGGCCAGGCTACGTTATAACATGCACGCATGTGCACACATATATTATAAAATGACCGCATCCCTGGCGGCAGGTCAACGTATGTCCACCAACGTGCGCCGGTTTGAAAGTTACCATCTTAATCTTCATTGTCACGGGTTTTACTGTCAGTGCAAGTATTTGTCTAAACCAGTTCGCTGAATTTAGATCCATATGTAATTAACAAATTATTCAGATTTTGAAAAGGACTCGCGATACAAAAGTGCTCCCAGTCTAAGCTCAGAAAGCTCAGCAGAAACAGTTTTGTTCATGATGTTAATGGAGTGTGCGTGCATACAGTATCCTTTTGGAGAGAGGCAATACAAATGAGTTGTAATCAGGGCTTAATTTGTAGACAGAAAGGAAGTGGAACTGTGAGTGTGTGAGATGGGCAGGACCAGCAGGTGTGAACTCTCTCTCTCACACACACACACACACACACACACACACACACCTGAATCCAAAGTCATGAGGCTGTCCTTGTCTCAGGTTAAGCAGCTCCAACACCCTCTGATCTTCTCTGCTTCCTCTAAGGGTTGGTGGGGGTCCATGAATGATCCATGCAACTACTGGCTCTGTTCCCAGGGGAGCTAGAACTGATTTACACTCCCAGCTCTGCGCTGCTTTCTTGGGTCCCAGAAATAAGGTGGAAGAATGCTGTTCTGGGTTGTTCTGCCAGAAATTAGTCCTCAGTAAAGGACATAAAAAAGGGTTTAAATTAGCATAAGTTTGAAAGTTGTGAGCCAGTGGTGCCATTCATCAGGACCAGGGTTAAAGCCTTAGCAATTGGCACCACTGCTCACAACTTTCTAACTTATCCTAATTCAACCCTTTTTTGCATCTGTTCTTTTCCTTTGCAGTGTCTGCTTCAGTATCACCTTTCCCCCTTCTGTTCCCCTGCAATGCAGGAGAGGAGAGTGTGTGTGGGGGGGGGGGGGGGGGGAGAGAGGGAAGGAATAGGGAGCAGAGTGGATGTTCTCTTCAGATTCAGCCCCTCCCTTTCGGGCTGCCTGGAAGGGAGGGGCTGGAGCAGAACATAAGACTTGCCATAATGGGTCAAGTCCAAGGATCCATCAACCACAGTATCCTGTTTCCAACAGTGGCCAATCTAAGTCACAAGTACTTGGCAGGATCCCAAGGAGTAGATCGATTCCAAGCTGCTTATCCTAAGAATAAGCAGTGGATTTCTGCAACTCCACCTTAATAGTGGTTTATGGACTTTTCCTCCAGGAACTTATCCAAACCTTTTTTTAAACACAGCTATACTAATAGCTTTCACCACATCCTCTGGCAATGAATTCCAGCGCTTAATTATGCATTAAGTAAAAAAATATTTTCTCTTATTAGTTTTAAATGTATTACCTAGGAATTTCATTGTGTGTCTCCTGGTCTTTGTACTTTTTGAAAGAGTAAACAACTATTTAATATTTACTCATTCCATTCATTTTATAGACCTCTACCATATCTCCCCTCAGTCATCTCTTCTCCAAGCTGAAGAGTCCTAACCCTTTAGCCTTTCCTCGTATGGGAATAGTCCACCCCCTTTATCATTTTGGTCAATCTTCTCTGTACCTTTTCTAATTACGCTATATATTTTTTACGATGTGGTGACCAGAACTGCACACAAAACTCATAAGAATGTAAGAACATAAGAATATAAGACTTGCCACACTAGGTCAGTCCAAAAGTCCATCAAGCCAAGTATCCTATTTCCAATAGTCGCCAAGCTAGGTCACAAGTATCTAGCAGGATCCTAAGGAATAGATAGATTCCAAACTGCTTCTCCCAAGAATAAGCAGTGGATATCTGCAACTCTACTTTAATAATAGTTTATGCACTTTTCCTTCAGGAACTTGTCCAACCCTTTTTTAAACACAGCTTTAGTAATAGCTTTCACCACATCCTCTGGCAACAAATTCCAGAGCATAATTATGTGTTGAGTTAAAAAAATTATTCTCTTATTAGTTTTAAATGTATTACATACTAACTTCATTATGTCCCCCCTGGTCTTTGTACTTTCAAAAGAGTAAACGATTAACATTTCCCGTTCTATTCCACTCATTTTATAGACCTCTATCATATCTCCCCTCAGCCATCTCTCCTCCAATCTGAAGAGTCCTAACCTCTTTAGTCTTTCGTCATAGGGGAATTGTTCCATTCCCCTTTATCATCTTGGTCATCCTTCTCTGTTCCTTTCTAATTCTGCTACATCTTTCTTGAGATACGGTGACCAGATCAGAACACAATTCTCAAGTTGGAGGTCACCCATGAGCAATACAGAGGCATTATGATATTTCTGTTTTATTCTCCATTCCTTTCCTAACAATCCTTAGCAATCAAATGTGCTTTCTTGGCTGCTGCAGCACACTAAGCAAAAGATTTCAATGTATTATCAACAATGGCACCTAGATCCTTTTCCTGAGTGATGACTCCTAAATGTGGGAACCTTGCATTTTGTAGCTAATATTTTGGGTTCTTGAGATATGGTGACCAGATCAGAACACAATACTCAAGTTGAGGTCACACCATGGAGCAATACAGAGGCATTATGATATCCACATGTTTATTTTCACCCTTAAAAAAATGTAGCAAATTGTTAAGGCTAGACTTCCTTGGCTAAATCCATGTTGGCTTGTGCAATTAAACTATGCCTATCTATATGTTCAGCAACTTTGGTTTTTTATGGTAGTTTTACCATTTTGCCTTTCACGGACTTCACGGATCACCCTTTAATCTTTTTTTTTTTTTTTTAAATTGGTGTTACATTGGCAACCCTCCAGTCTTCAGGTACCATAAATGATTTTAATGATAGTTTACTAGTTTCCAATAGCAGGTCCGCATTTCATTTCTCAGTTCTTTCAGCACTCTGGGATGTATTGTCCTGCTGCTCTGCCTCTTAAGTCTGAAAAGAAATGCTGACACTGTGTCCCACCCTGTTCCCCCACAAATTAAGCCCTGGTTGTAATAACTGGTTTTATCAACAAAATTCTCAATATTAGTTTTTAGATGATTGATTTATATCCTCATTTCACCCACTTCAAAGCGGATTACATTCAGGCATTTATTAGCTCCTACCTTAAGCCAAGTTCTGCCCTCTCTTTTTACCTTAATGCTGTGATTGCTATGAGCAGTCAAAATGAAAATGGAGGGTTAGACACGCTCTGCAGTAGTGGTATAGCTATCAGGTGCTGATAGTGGCTCATGGCACTACAGCCACACAGCACAGAATACGGCATCCCACATGTCAGCAGCCTAAAGATGCTGGCACTGGACTTTTGCTTTTTCTGCAGGCACACAATATTGATATTTTTATTTTATTCCACTTATTAATGCTGATGGACATCAACAGGCCAATGCACATCTTTCCTTCGTAAATGGAAAATTAAAGACCAGTCACAGTGTGATTATGGCCATGCAACAAACCTTGACCCATCTAGTGAACCACTGTAACCTCGGTGATCTGTGCAACTTGGGGAGGGGGGGTTAATGGGGCAAGGTTAATCTATATATTATGGAATGGAATGTAGGATGGTTCTTCCTGCAAGGGTGAGTGGGAGGCAGGGAAGGAAAGGAAAGGAAGAAGTAACATTAATTAAAGACAAGCAGATTTTGTTCAATAGATGCATAAAAATCTAATATTAGAAGGATGTATGTTTTCTCTTTTCAGAGTTATATTTACCTTCAATCAAAATTCCTGATTAGGCCCCCCCAAAAAATCTGGATACATAAATAGCATAAAAGGAATAGTCTAGAAATATCTCATGAGTCCTGGAAAAGCCCAAAAATACAGATTCCATAAAGCCATGATAATTATTTAAGCAGTGTGGGCGATATCTTCATGGGACAAGAGGCCACCACCTACGGGTAAGGAAGGTGAACGAACAAGTGAGTTGGGTTTTATTGGAGCCACAGAGGAACAAGGAGCACCTTAAAAACCTTACTTTCAAGTTGAAAAGCATGCCATTCACATTCCGGGGCTGGATGTTACTTAGATTGAGAAATCATCACTTACAGCAGCTGGGTACATCCACCTGCATTCTTTCCTGCCTCTCTCTGGTGCGCATCAACGCGGGTTATTAATTAATTTAACTGTGTGTGTTTTTCATGTATCCACCCTTCCTCCTGAATAGAAAAAAAAAACCCTTCACTTCTCTCCAAAAAGGAGGAGAGTTTCACTCTCTTGATAAATCATAAATCAAAGTTGCATTTATGATTGGGTGTTTCCATACTTCCCCCTCTGTGCACCTGAAGTATAGGAGACACGGATGCACCTCCTGCTCGAGGCTGCTTCTGACTCGGAGCAGAGGTCGCAGGCTGGGTGCAGTTCATGGACAAGTTTGCACAGGGCAGATGTGGGTGAGAGGAAGCACCAGGCTAACTGCGAACACTGGGAGGGCAGCTCAGAGCCATGAGCTGAGCCGGCTCTGCAAAACCTGTGTTAAAGGATACGTTCCCAACAGGGACGTGTTTAAGAAAAAACTTTACTTTTTGGTTTAATTTTATTTTTTTGTTTCTGAATGTCAGCGCATGCTCAAGTGCAGAAATGAAATACAACGTGGGGTCTGGGTTTTTCGGATTGTAAATGATACAGACGACAACCACAAATATCACTTGTATTTTCAATGTCATTTTAAATGGCTGCAGATCTCTAAATCTCACATTATTATTGCTCAGCCTGGACAATACACACAGTATGCAAACGTTTTGAAGCTGTTTCTGTACAATTACATAGCTCAGTAAGTGGCACATGAAGTTCTTTGTTAGGTTTGTCCCAGCTCATAAAAAAGCTCGTAAATGGTGTAATCCATTTATTTATTATTATTAAAAGCATCCGTATTCCACAAGTACAATAAAAATATTGTTGAATGTGCCTCACAATTTTATCAAACATAATCCAATAAACAATAAAACAGAAATCTGGGAGGACAATTTTCAAAGTCATTTCCATGGTTGGCCATTTCCTTTGTCAGCTTGGCAGTTTCCTCCTGCTCAACTGGTACCAGCCCTCTTGGACTAGGGCACTATGAGCCTTTGTTTGCAGCTACCTGAGTCATTTTTCCCCTATTTTGTATCCTGTCCCAATCCAGTCATTGCAGCAAAAGGTCCTGGACCAGGGGCCATGCACCGGTGCTCCTTGAAGAATGCTGCAATCATGGGGCCCGAGACTCGCTCTTCCAGGAGCCTCCAAACCATCCCCAGCCCGGACTGGACCAGAGCAGGGAAATGAACCCAGGTTCTCCACGAGGCAGTGCACATCCTGTTATTTATTTTGCTTTACAATTATAGACGTTTCCTCTAGTTCTACTGGTTTTTCTTTGTAGGGATTCTGTCGTCTGATATCTTATCTAACTCTGCCCCTTTCAAGGACTCCAGATGCAGTTTGCATTCATACGATGACAAAGGATATGGATTGGGATGATCCAAATTTGAAAGCTAACCTGAATGAGTCAATTTTCAGTTTAGTTTGGATCATCCAAACGGAATGCTAACACAAAATGCAGCCATGCCTTTGGGCTGCAAAAACACGAGTGAGCAGTGGAGTATAGGGGCGAAGTCCTTCTGTGCATGAAACAAGAGCAGGATCTGGGGGTGACTGCATCTGATGATCTCAAGGTGGCTAAACAGTTAGATAAGGCAATGGCAAATTCCTAAAAGATGCTTGGGTGCAAAGGGAGAGAAATGGTCAGCAGAAAAAGGAGGTGATATTGCCCCTGTATAGATCCTGCTGAGACTTCATTTGGCATATTGTATGCAATTCTGGAGAATGCACCTTAAAAAAAGATGCAAACTGGATGGAATAGCTCCAGAGAGTGGCTACTAAAATGATCGCTGTAAAGTATATAGGGACAGACTTAAAAATCTAAGCATGTATACCCTAGAGGAAAGGCAGGATAGGAGAGCTAGAGAGACATTTAAATACCTCCAAGGTATCATTGTACAGGAGATCATAAGATGAGGGTAAAAGGGGGTAGACTTAAGAGTAATCTAAGGAAATATGTCTTTAGAGAGAGGATGGAACAGCCTTCCAGTGGAGATGAAGACCATATCGGAATTCAAGAAAACATGGGATAAGCACAGGGAATCTCTGAGGAAGTGGTAGGGATTGTAGAGCTTAGCAGTTAGTGTGGGTGGGCTGCCTAAATAGGTCCTATGTTTTATTTTCTGCCATCACATTTCTATGAATGGGCACAATCCCATCAAAATTCCAACTTTCTTTTAGCTCATTTGGTTCAGTTCCATTAAAAACTATGGAGCAAGTAAAGCTAGGCAGAACAGAGCCAGTTGAAGACAAGACAAGGAAGAAGCAGGAACAATCATATTTCAGCATCTTTTCTATCAGTATATTCCAGCTGACAGCTGCTTGGATTGACTTTGCCTTTTCTTTTATATGAAAGTGAAACTAAGAACACTTTAAGCAACCAATGATCATTTAATTTTCAGTCGTTCCTCTGTTGGATATTAGAAAGAAAAGACAGATATTTTGAAGTTCCTAAGTTCCAGAGCTAAAGAAAAGATTCAAAGAAAATCATTAGATTTAAAGGGGAAAGCAAGGTTTCATTGTATCCTAGCTGTGCTGCTAGCAGCAGGAGAAATTGTAATCTCTCTGGGAAAAAAAAACTTTTTAAAATGTGTTTTAAATCTACTACTTATTTCCAGGAGTGTCTGTACTGTGGTGGAAACCCATTAATCTACATGTTCACTAAGAACATATAGATTAATGGGTTACAATCAAAGTAGTGGTAGATTTATTTATTTATTTATTTAAATTTCTTATATACCGGCATTCGCGATGGGAGTCGCATCATGCCGGTTTACAAATTACAAGGTGTGACAACAGAATAAATACTTAATAACTTAAAAACATTAACATGTGATAGAAGAATAAGGTAGCAGTTACAATAAAACAGGGATAAAATGCAACTTGGAATGTAGAGAAGGCAAAAGAGATTAACAATGAGATGGTAGAGATGCATCATTAATGTTCCATAAAATATGTTGGTTTCTCAGTAGGAAAAGGAAAGAGGAAGTAACCTATTTAAAGAGAAGTGAACACATGCCTTTGGACATATTCTAAGATTAGCTGTCCCATGAAGGCAGTTTGAAAATTGGCCCTGACATGTCATTAACAATCCTAGAATTCTATTTCCATTGCTCTCTCTTTTTATCTGTTTTTTATTCTTGTATTTATATACGGCATTATAAGTTACACACTGTTAACAAGTTCCTACTAATTTAAACAGATTGAAAATAATAAAACAATGAATATGGCTTGTGGAAAAAACACCTTCTCTATTGATTGAGTACTACTTTTTTAAAAAAAAGTTAAGGCCCAAAAAGTTGATTGACTTGTTAGGCTTTCAATTAGTCAGATGCAGACAATTTCACAATTGAACAAATACTTTGACCTTTCTAATCTATCAGGTTGTGATTATTTTTCTGTCTGCTTTCAACAACCATGGGCTCCTTTAATCAGCAGCTGTCTGAGCATCTAAAAATGAAGATTATTCACTCTTACAATGTAGGAGTAGGCTATAAAAAAATTCTCTAAATGCTTCCAGCTAGAAGTATCAACTGTCAGAAATATTGTTAAGAAATGGAGTGAAAGAAAGGGGTGCCTAACGTTTTTTCTCACAACTGTACAATCTACCTGAGTAATGGAAGCATTTGGATATAAAATGAGTTGCACAGGAGCCACACAGAGGAGGAGTAAAATTTGAACCCTGGTCTCCAGCTTTTTGTTCTAACCACTAGGCTATACCCTCTTTAAGTCTAAGGAACAGGGATGTATAAACCTTTTTGAAAAAGGGTCAGGCTGGCCTGGTGGCAGCACTATGCACTGCCAAGCAGAGGACTTGGGTTAGATTCCTGGCCTGGTCAGGACTGAAGAAGCCACAAAGGCAGTGTTCATAGTCCTTGGGACTGTACAATGGTGTCACTAAGTGGCCAGCTTTAGGCCCCATCAGAAGGAACCCTGATGCTTGTTTCCCAGCTGAGGAGTTTTGCTGTCATTACTAGGCTGTGTGAGTTGGAAGGGGGGCAATCCCAGTTAGTTGTGAATGAAGGCTCATGGTGCCAGATCCCAGCTCCAGTTCCAAATGAATTGGAAACTGCCAGGTAATTAAAAAAAAAAAAAAAAAGTTCACAAACCAATTTGGCAAAGGGCCAGTTCAGTGAACCTCTTACAAAGAGAAAGTGCCATTGCCAGCAAACGTTTACAGTTCATCAGTGAAAAACGGACTTGGATCTGAGCACAACTAGGTGCAAAGCATAGATGCCAGCTCCGTGGGTGCTCTGGGTGCTGGAAATGAGCACTGCCAATATCAGATCTGCCTTCAGTCTCTCCTCTCGGCTGCTGTGGGTCTCGGTGACCGAGGAGCTGACGTGGGAAGCAGATTTGATACTGGAGAGGCTAAAGCACTCCAGAGCCTACGACGTGGAAATCCATCCCAGACTTCCAATAATCCATATCAGAGCGCAGAGAGATGGCGAGATCTTGGGGGAGAAATGCATGGTTTTAGTCAAACCCAAGTCCATCTGGGTCAAGCCTCACTTTGGAAAGTCTGCAGGTCCCTAATAGTTAACGTTAAAACATTTCCCACAAAACATGCATTGTACATGCGACATTATATATGTAAGCCAGAGAATTTCTTCCTTTATTTTTCTTTTATAAACTCGCCAAGCGATACGGGGTAGAAAACTTTGCAAAACACTAATGTTTTATGTATAAGAATTTGATATACAATTCTTCAGGAACCCTCATTAGAAACCTGTAATTGATACATCTACACTTGTACTTTTAAGCTGTATACTGTGTAAAAAGCACTGCAGTCATTCTCTTGGGATTTGACTGGTTTTGTCATTTGAACCATGTAATGGGAACTTCAGAAGAAAAACTCCTCAAAGCCCATATTCAGAAAAGTGCCTGGAATGGTCCAGCACAGTCCTGGAGGCCAAGGCAAAAAAAAAAGTCAGAGTACAGAGGAACAGAGAATCCCCACACACAGAAGCAGGATTGAAAACTGTCATTTGAGACAAATGTCAACAGCTTCACACTACAGAAGCCAGGTACGGCCGGTCAGTGGGGGAACCAAAAGATAGAGAGATCTGGAAATGAATTTTGTTGTAATAGATTCATTATGGGAAAAGAAAAACAGATCTGCAATTTTTTTCCCCCCCACAAACCTGAAGAGTCTATAATAAAACTACTATCCTTGATTTGTCATGGTATTTTAACAACAACAGAATGGCCGCTTAGCTTTAGCCCTTATGCGGAAAGGATTCCTCAGCATGTTCCCAGTTAGGAACGTCCCCAAACAGTTGAGCGCAATAAAATTACCTTTTGGCATTTAAGACAATGCAAACTGAAGCACTGCACCCTAAGATTCAGAGAAATAGGGAAAGTTCCCTCAGAGTAGACCTGCTATTGGTGAGGCTTGACAAATGCTATAGATAATTAAACAGAGAGAGAAAAGTAAACAACAACAAACAGGAGAGTTAATCATTTATCCGCACGGTCAGTTTCTACACTGCTGCTGGAGTTAGCTGAAGGAGGACATTGTTACACTATACTGGATACGAGATGCAGGTTTGCTTTCTTTCTTGGCTTGAATGCACAAAATTAGCCGGCTACGGTTAATCAGTGAAGAAATGTACCTATTGGAGACGGGCCAGCTTTGCTGATACACGATAAGAACTTCTGATTCATTCCTGATCACCAACACCTAAAATCAGGATGAAAGTGATTCCTGCATCCTAAAGTCAAAGAGACAGAGAGATGGGTGAGAAGGAGAGTTATGTTATTTTATTATTTTTCAACTTTTTTTTTTTTTTTTTATCTGGTAGTATCTTTCTGTTCCTTTGGGTTGCCAGTTCAAACACAACTGGACTCAGTGTTGGACTATGGTGACATGAACCTTCATTGAACTAAAGCAGGACAAGGGGTTCCCCTGTTATATCCCCTCCCAACTTGCTTCTCCCAGCCATTGAAGTGACAGTCCTTGGATAGGGGTCACAGAGCACAGCTCCTTCTGGAATGTAGTAATGTAGACCCTGCGTCTAACCATTAAGATGGCTAGGATTTTCCAGCCGCAGCTCTGCCCATCCCGGGGAGCAGAGTTCAGACCTGGGCGTCAAGGCCATGTCTTTCACATGGCAGCATACAGCACTGGCAATGAGCCACTGTGCCATCCCCATCTATAAACCTCTAGCAATAGGTTTTCTGTCACACGGCCGAAGCTATGGGGTAAGGATGATCCCTGCAGGGCCAATGCAAGGGTATTGGATGCCCTAGACAAGGTCTTGCACCTTCCTCTCACCAACCCTTACACTCTTCCACCATTGGCAGGATCTGCTGGCAGCCCTGGGCTTCCTTCCATGTTTTTGCTGCTTCCCAAAGTGTGGTGACCAACTAGTTCACCTAATGGAAGTGCTGGCCCTGCTTCTGGGCCTTTTGGTTGAGAGTGAGGACTTGTACTACATGGAGATGGTAGGAAGGGATGGGGGCATTAATGCCCTGCCGTCAACCATAATAGAAACAGAATGCTGTCATGACCATTGCTCTAGCTGGAGGATGAAACCTGCCAGCAAAAGCAATATTTAGCTCATGAAGTGATTTCTATACTTTGAGGATTCGTATAATGAAATGTGGCTTAGGGAATGAACTGTGAGGGCTATTAGTAGACATGTAGACAGTCACATTAAAACAAAATAAATCTCTTGTCTCTTACACACAAAAACACACTGTCTTGCTATAAGAAATTGTTTTTTTTTCTTAAAATAATCTGATCCATTAAAGCAATTTATGGATCATTTGACCCATGGAGCTTCAGTGCGAAAAAGTGCAAAATCATAATGTTGGGATGTAAGATTCATTAGCCATGTATCAATTATTCAATTGAATATGTCTGGATTGTTTTATGTATTTTTTATGAATGATACCTTGTTAACTGCCTAGGAATGTCAATAGGCAGCCTACACATTTTAAATAAATAAATTAGAAGGACAGGAACTGAAAACTAGAATGAGATCTGGGAGTAATCTCAGATGACATGAAGGTAGCCAGTCAATGTAATAAAACAACTGGGATAGCTATGCTAACATCATCATCATCATCATCATGAGGGCAGGCATGATGGACATCCTCCAGGCAATGAGGAAGGACACCACACTCTGAGCTCAAAGTAGACAACCAGCACCACAACCGTGGGGTTGGAGATGAAACAGATGCTGGAAAGCTGCCCATCTATCATCCGCTTTGGGTACCACTTCTCTAATTTACAGCAGAATATTATTAAAGAAAATCAGATGTTGTCTAATAAAATGGAGCAATCAGAAAATCAAATAAGGGGAAAGAATCTTAGATTCATACATTTTCCTACAGACCCTTTGGTTCCACCCAGGGATATGTGGGGAAAATCTCATTCAGATTCTGAAAATCCCTGAGCAAACACTTCTCTGGTGTCTAGAATATATTATTTACCGCCATTCACTTCTCAAAAAGTATTCCAGGTTCTAATTCTGGCCTGTATTACCAGAATTAGATATTACTAACATCTTGGAAACAACTCAAAAAGGATCAGGTTAAACCATCCACATTAAGGGGTAGATTTTCAAAGGGTTACGCATGTAGGTTACACGCGTAACCTCCAAAAACCTACCTCAGACCCCCTTCTGCGTGCGCTGAGCCTATCTTGCATAGGCTGCCGGCGCGCACAAAGCCCTGGGATGCGCGCAAGTCCCAGAGCTTTCCTGGGGGGCGTGTCGGGGGCGTGTCGCGGCCGGCGCATCATCGGGGATGTTCCGGGGGCATGGCCGCAGCCTCCGGACCAGACCCCGGACCGGACCATGGCGTGCCGGCGGCCGGCCCGGTGCACGCAAGTTACGCCTGCCTCAGGCAGGCGTAACTTGTGCAAAAAGCTGCGCGGCTCAGCGCATGTAGGCTGCCAATTTTGGGCAGCCTTGCGCGCCCCGACCCCAGATTTTAACAGATATGCGCATAGCCACACGTATCTATTGAAATCTGGCATACTTTTGTTTGCGCCTGGTGCGGGAACAAATGTACACACGCGCGTAGTTTTATAAAATCTGCCCCTAATTGTTTCCTTTCTGTTGGAGTTAGATAAGGAATGGATCTTACAGATGTTCTTTTGACATTGTCTAGAGTTGTTTATGGACTTTAAAAAGTCAGTGCTTTTCCAGATTTAGCAAGGTCCACTCAAATGAAGAGGAAACAATTTCTTCACCTGAGGCCCCAGGTTTTACACATGGGAGTTCTTTTCCTATTAAAATACCAGAATTCTACTTATGTTTTTTTTCTTCTTTACAGCTTTAATTTTTTGAAGGATAAAGTGTCATCTTTTTCTAGCTCTTCTCCAGTAGCTCCTGAATGAGCGCATATGTTTGTAGCCTAATTTGATCATATACTTATAGCTTCCTATTTGTCAGGTCCTATTTTCCTTTATTATGTGAAAAATATTCCTGCAGGTGTGAATAGATCCACATATTGAGGACTTAATATGCGGAACATTGGTAGAATTTATAGTTTATTTTTTATTGTTAGTTGATTATTTCCTTTATTTCTGCTTGTAAATTTAAGTATCTCTTTAAATGTAATGTGAAAATTTAAAAAAAAATCTCTTAAAATGTACATGTTATTTAGATTTTTTTTAAACAATTACCGTTATCTAAATTTAAACAAAAAAAAAAAAGGTGAAAGATTGGCCTGCAGAAGCTTTGGAGGACAATAAACTAGGCATTTTGAAAGACAATGAGAGGACTCTGCAAGCATTTCATAGGGCGAATCACCACTGAGGTTCTCAATCTTTAGCTTCCAACAATCTTTGTAAATAATGAGTAGATCACCACCTCGTCCTTTTCTGCATGGTTGAGAAACACATGAGAAACCAGCTGGACACATTTGGTTCAAAATTAAAACATCAGAATCTAAGAGCCAAGATTCAGTGATGCAAAAAAAAAGTCTATTTGTCTTTCAAGGATTAAATCATGAATCAGCTGGTATTTTTTTCTTAATGGCTTGTACATTAATAAGCATGCGGGAAATCTTATTAGATGACGGTTCAAGAAGATTCGCTTGAATTGGAGTGAAGTAAGATGGCCAATGAGATGCTGAAAAAAGTTTAGCAAAAGAAAGACCACCATACCTTCCTTGCTTGATGATTGTCAGAATTGATAGAAGGTGTGTAGTTTAATGCGTTGTAAGCGTCCTTGCCTTCCTCGGTGGCCCTCAGCATACACAAAGGAATGCGCAAAGGAGTGTGCGCAGCACCAGCATGTGGCACCTCTGGCGTTGCACGTCGGCTCTTCACCCCCCTGATTCAATGACATCATGGGGGGGGGGCAGGGCCATAGGCCTTTGACGACAGCTGGGCTGGCGGCAGCGGCGGGAAAATCCAGGGGTCCGTGTCACTTTCACAGAGGAGCCAATAGCTGTAAAATGGCTCGTCGTGTTGGGGAGAGTGCTGACAGCAGCAGTGAAGTGTCCTTCTCCAGTGTTGCACGCCAGCTCTTCAGCCCCCGATTCGATGACATCAGGGGGGGGGGGGGGCAAAGGCCATCAATGATAGCTGGGCCAGCAGTAGCGGCAGGAACATCCAGGGGTCAGTGTTCATTCTCACAGAGGAGCTGTAAAATGACTTCTTGTGCCGGGGAGAGTGCTGACAGCAAAGAACTGGGGGGAAAAAAAATCCAAGAACTTTTCTGAGTAGCATATCTGAAGTTTGAGAAGGACGTATCAATGATTTGTCTACTGGATTGAGATCCGTGATCTGAAAGATTTAAGTTAAACCCATACTTAGAAGAATAGTTTTGAAGGAGGAAGGATTTGTAAACACTGAATTATGAAATGGAATATTGACAGGGATTGCACTATGCTTAGCACAGCTCGTTAAGTCCTTTGTACACTTAAATTGTGTGTGTGGCGCAGAGTAACTCCTTGCCTGTAAATAAAAGCCAGACCAGTTGGAACCGCAGCTATTGAAGCTGTCTGTAGTCATTTCAGGTCTTGGCTAAAATAAATCAGTGAAGCTACGGAGAGGATTTGGTCACCCTTACTTTTGAATACTTTCACCTGTAGACCTGTGCTTACCAACCTTTTCACATCTAAGGCATAAAATGTTGCCTGCCACACCAACCTCCCTGGAGCAGGCAGTGTGGATATGGAGACCACTTGGATTGCCAAAAGAAAAGCTAGAGAAGCACTGAAATCCCCATCAGTCTCTCTTCCAAATTTTAAAATAAAGGGAGAAAGAGGGTGAAGACACATATGAACCATCACAGTGCACCATCTCTCTCTATATGCAAGTGAAAGGAGACGTTGGTGTTGGTGCAGACAGCTGGCTCCATGAGTTACCTTGACTGTTGAATGCAGCTGCCAGAGCTCCTTCACTGTTGCTGCTCCCAATACTCAATGTGGTTAGTGCACTCCCCATCTCATTCAGCATGGGGATAAGACAGAGGCTGGAATGACTCAAAGAGGGGGAAAATAAGGAGGTGCTAGGTGCAATGTGTGGTCCACATAAAATGGGTCCCTGCAGGCTGCCTATTGATTACCATAGTCCAGAGCTCATGCTGTAGCTAGGAAAGAGGCCTAAATGCTTACGAATGTTCTCAGAAAGTTCTTACAAGCTTAAACACCATCGCTGCTGAGAGGTGCCGAGAGCAGATCCCAGGTGCTGGCGTTAATCTGAGCATCAGGCAGTGGTGACTTTTCCATGGCACAGCAGATCATGTCTAAAGGCGCACACTGGTTGGGAACCACTGTGCATTACACCATCTGCTTTCACCACAATTTAAAGAATTCTGAAGACCATCAGAAACTATTAAATAAACAAAAGACTTAGGTTTCATCAATAACTTGAAAAATGTGTGCACAAGTATTGGACACATGGTAACAGTTATAAAAGGTGTTGAATTAGGACAAGATTTACATTTTTGAGTAGTGCCAGTTGCTTCTTATGTTCTTATTGTTAACGGTTCAACCCTGGCTACTGTCCATGAATTCATTTTCACATAGATTATTTTAAGACAATTGATCTTATGAACTTACCTCATGCTTGGATCTGAAATGGCTGCACAGTATTTAGACTGCATCTCCACTCCATCTGTGAGTGCATCTGGATCCCAAGTATTTACAGCACGACTTCATTCTGAAAAAGCAGAGAAAATGCCAAACTGCATACAGACGTTCAAACACACAGCTCCGCAAGCTCCAGTGAGGCCACTGGGACAGCTTCTGGGCACAGCAGAGAAGACACATGTATAAGCAGCTCCATATCTCCACGAGAGGGGGTATTTTGGAGAACATAGGCCCAGCAACTGCTAAACTCTCATCAGTTCCCTGCTCTACACAAAACTGCACATTTCAGACTGGGTGCTCCCCTACCCGTGCCTGGCACACACTCGGGTTTCCTGGTGAGATGCCACTTTCACACTTCACAGATTGGTGGTAGGTCACATAGTACACCAGGACACACACACGACACTGTAACAATGTTTCATCGCAATACCTTACAAACATTCATTGTGAAATATGTACATCTATGTTTGCGCGAATTACTGCAAGGGGGACAAAAAAAAAAAAGAAAAGGCACATCAGTGAGAGGCCGAACTATGACTAATATAAACCTGTGATTCTGAAGAAAAATATTATCAAATCTCCAATTCACTACACCCAGAACCAAAAGCATTCAACTGTAATACCTTCCAGTGAATTTTTACTGCAAGCACAAATAGTTTTAAATTATGCCCGAGCACCCCAATTACCAATTGTAAAGGGAAAGGAGAGAGGCGGGGAGAGGAAGGCCAACATGGGAAGCAAGATAGTTTGACAATATTGTATCCATTAGCAGTCAATCATATTAAACAAGAAATACAGATGCAGGTAAAAAGAGCTATTGCCAGTAATATCCTGCAAGCACAAAAATCAGCCTTACAATAACACACAATAGTACAACTGTAAAGGTGAGCAAAGGGGAGAGGAGCAGGGAGGAGAGAAGAGGGAAGAGCCAAGATAGGCAGGAAAACAGGGATACAGGTAAAAAGAGCAATTCCCAATAATACAACACATATTTATTACAATATTTATAAACTGACTTCCTGAACTTAAAAAGCCCACCCAAACCAATTAACAAAAAGTTAAAAACTGAATATACAATGCCTTGTGACAACAAAACTGAAACACAGTCAATAAAACAAACAGGGAGGATCGTCACCAATAGAAGAGCAATATCCTTTCGCCCAGTTACAGCATATTGCAAGCACAGATATCAGCCTAATATTGCAAGCACAGATATCAGCCTAATATTGCAAGCACAGATATCAGCCTAATATTAAGACAGAGCAGCACAATTACCAATTGTAAAGGAAAAGGAGAAGGTCAAGGTAGGAAGCATGACAACTGTCAATAAAAACAATGACCAAAGTAATAAAACACAAGGAATGACAACAAAAGTATAAAATAGCCAAACTGTCAATAAAACAAATGTGGAGGACTGACACAAATAGAGGAGCAATACCTTTTTCACCAAGCTGTAACTTGTAAAGAGAGAGGAGACAACGGCCAAGGTAAAAAGCAAGACAGAGATACAGGTTAAAAAAAAAAAAGAAATTCTAAGTACAAATATTAGCCTTATATTAAAAAACACACAGCACTATTACTAATTGTAAAGAGCAAGGAGAGGAGAAGGCAAGACAGAGATGCAGGTAAAACTGCTCCTTTTACTTGCATCTCTATCTTTCTGCCTGCTTTAGCTTTTCCCTCCTCTCCTTCAGTGCAAGGCTGTGATATTAACACACAACATCACAATTATTCATTGTAAAGGGAGAGAAGCAGGGAGCGCAGCCAAGGGCTAAAAGAGCAAATCCTAATAATACAACAGGTAGTGTATACTGCAAGCACAGATAGCCTTATGAGAACACCCAGCAGCAGAATGATATCCTGCAGAGGGGGGGAGGAGGCTGCCGAGGTAAGCAGGAAGACAGAGATGCAAGCAAAAAGAGCAAATCCTAATAATACAACAGGTAGTATGTACTGCAAGCACAGATAGCCTTATGAGAACACCCAGCAGCAGAATGATATCCTGCAGAGGGGAGGAGGCTGCCGAGGTAAGCAGGAAGACAGAGATGCAAGCAAAAAGAGCAAATCCTAATAATACAACAGGTAGTATGTACTGCAAGCACCGATAGCCTTATGAGAACACCCAGCAGCAGAATGATATCCTGCAGAGGGGAGGAGGCTGCCGAGGTAAGCAGGAAGACAGAGATGCAAGCAAAAAGAGCAAATCCTAATAATACAACAGGTAGTATGTACTGCAAGCACAGATAGCCTTATGAGAACACCCAGCAGCAGAATGATATCCTGCAGAGGGGGGGAGGAGGCTGCCGAGGTAAGCAGGAAGACAGAGATGCAAGCAAAAAGAGCAAATCCTAATAATACAACAGGTAGTATGTACTGCAAGCACAGATAGCCTTATGAGAACACCCAGCAGCAGAATGATATCCTGCAGAGGGGAGGAGGCTGCCGAGGTAAGCAGGAAGACAGAGATGCAAGCAAAAAGAGCAAATCCTAATAATACAACAGGTAGTATGTACTGCAAGCACCGATAGCCTTATGAGAACACCCAGCAGCAGAATGATATCCTGCAGAGGGGAGGAGGCTGCCGAGGTAAGCAGGAAGACAGAGATGCAAGCAAAAAGAGCAAATCCTAATAATACAACAGGTAGTATGTACTGCAAGCACCGATAGCCTATGAGAACACACAGCAGCAGAATGATTATCCTGCAGAGGGGGGGGAGGGAGGCTGCCGAGGTAAGCAGGAAGACAGAGATGCAAGCAAAAAGAGCAATTCTCATTACTAGAATAGGCAGTTAGCCTTCACTGACCACATGTTGGAAAGGAGAGAGCACCAGCATCGATTCACCTACGGAAACGGACAGCATTTAACCCTTTAACGCTCTATACTAGCTTGGTAAAATAAAATGCAGCCCTATTCTTCACTGTCCTGTCCACCCCGTGGGGAGGAAATAAGAACACCTTAGGAAACGTTATCTAAAAATGCCATTTTAAAACTTGTTCTATGCCATATTACTTTTTTAAAAAAGCAGTTAACAGGCATGAAATAGCAAGCCTTCAAACGTATTAATATGAAGTAATAGCAAGCATACAAAACTGATATAACCTTTCCGCAACAATGCCCCGAATCCACACTAACCTCCTTTCTCCCGTTTGAGAGTTGGCAAGAGGAACCGACTCCACTCAGAAGAGCAAAGCAGCAACGTTCCTTCCCTTCCCCACAGTCATCCTGGTCAGTCTTTCTGCTTCTCCCTCCAAAATACGTTTGAAACAGATGACCTTTTCACCTGGTGAAAACTGGACAAAAGTAAAGGACTCCACTCAGAAGCCTAATTTAATGAAAGCAGGCCTCTTACTCTCTGCCTTTATTCATTGTCTCAGTCTGTGCATCCCTCTCACTCACGCACCCAACATGAGAACCAATTCCCTGTACCGAAAATGTCCTGCCATATTGTCCTTCAGCTACTTTCTGCTTCTTAAGCAGCAAACTTTCGCACAATCTTCTTTTAATCTGTCCCTGCTTTGATGTACCTTTACTTGGGGGGTTGGAGCAAGAAGAGTGAAAAGGAAGCAAGTCTTACCTTAGCTCCGCACAGGAACTCTGTCCTACCACTTCAATGGCACCGCCGCTCTGCTCTCCTTTTATGGGTACTGGGGGGGGGTCACATGACTGTACCATGTGACTCAATGACATCAGAGTCCACGCCCCCCATCTCGCCTCTCACTTGTTCTTTTACTAAGGTGAATGTGTATGCAGAACAAGTATATTTGGGATAATTGTAACAAGAGCAATTTTCCTGGGACAAATATACCCAGATTGATTGTAGTCAAGACAGGTGTAGCTGAAACAAGTTGAGTAGCCTAATGGTTACAGTAGAGGCTACAAACCAGCAAAACCTGGGTTCAAATCACACAGCAGATTTTCCTGGGAAAAGTTTACCTGGACAAGTCTACCCAGAACAATTGTATGTGGGACAAATGTACCCAGAACAATTGTATGTGGGACAAATATACCCAGAGCAATTGCATCTGGGATAAGTGTGTCCAGAGCAATTGTACCTCAGACAAGTATGTGGTGTGGCAGTCAAAACAGCAAACAGAATGTTGGGAATTATTAGAAAAGGAATGATGAATAAAACGGAAAATGTCATAATGCCTCAGTATCGCTCCATGGTGAGACCGCACCTTGAATACTGTGTACAATTCTGGTCGCCGCATCTCAAAAAAAGATATAATTGCGATGGAGAAGGTCTACCAAAATGATAAGGGGAATGGAACAGCTCCCCTATGAGGAAAGGCTAAAGAGGTTAGGACTTTTCAGCTTGGAGAAGAGACGACTGAGGGGGGATATGATAGAGGTGTTTAAAATCATGAGAGGTCTAGAACGGGTAGATGTGAATTGGTTATTTACTCTTTCGGATAGTAGAAAGACTAGGGGGCACTGCATGAAGTTAGCATGGGGCACATTTAAAACTAATTGGAGAAAGTTCTTTTTTACTCAACGCACAATTAAACTCTGGAATTTGTTGCCAGAGGATGTGGTTAGTGCAGTTAGTATAGCTGTGTTTAAAAAAGGATTGGATAAGTTCTTGGAGGAGAAGTCCATTACCTGCTATTAAGTTCACTTAGAGAATAGCCACTGCCATTAGCAATGGTTACATGGGATAGACTTAGTTTTTGGGTACTTGCCAGGTTCTTATGGCCTGGATTGGCCACTGTTGGAAACAGGATGCTGGGCTTGATGGACCCTTGGTCTGACCCAGTATGGCATATTCTTATGCTCTTATATGACAAGTGTACCCAAAAGAAGTGTACCTGGGACAAGTGTATGCAGAACAAGTGGCCCGTGAGAAGGGCACCCAGAACAAGTGTACCCAGGGCAAGTGTACTTGGCACATGTGCACCCGATATAAGTGTACCTGGAACAAGTGTACACAGAACACATGTACTTGGGGGTCACATGTACCCAAGAGAAGTGTCACTAGCACAAGTGTACCCGGGACAATTGTACCCATACCAAGCGAACCTAGGAGACGTGTACCCAGTACAAGTGTCCATGACAAGTGTGCCCAGGTTTAATGTGCCATGGACAAGTGTCAGCATGCAAGACCTTGCATATTTGACAACCTGCAGGTGAAGCTTTTCAAGTCACCGTAATGAATGCAGAATTCAATTCTCTGTGCTTAAAATCTGGATTTCTTGCAGATAAGTGCTCCACACTTCTACATGCATTATTTTATTTGCACAAAAAATAATTTTAAAAAACTCTATTATATCTGAGCCATCCACATGATTGCATCGCTTTATGCCATATTAGACGTTAGTCATTGAAATATTTAATGCAGTCTGCTGGGGCCATTCTTTGGAACCACCCACAGCATTTCAGTTTTAATGGGATGCATATTTCATCCAGGGCTTTAATGTCCAGCATTTTCTGTAGGGGAAAAAAAAGCTTGCAAGCCAAACCTTTTTGAGAAAGTGCCCTGGGCGTTTTGTCCAAGCCTAAAAATGTGCATTTTCAGGCACGAGGCCCAGGCTGCTTTTTGGCTTGCATAGATTTTTTTTTTCTGTGAATTATTTTTGCTTCTAGAAGTTACAGGAAATTATAGCCTTACCCAGTTTCAGTATTGTGCCAGAAAACTGACCCACGGGGCTTTTTTTTTTCTGTATTTCTTTGGTCTGATCCCTAAATCTGGCTCTCAAACTTCCCATGAAGTGCCTGGGAGGGGGGGACTTTTCACTGAAGAATTCCTTTTCATTTTCTGTGATTTATTTAGGATGTTGAACAAGGGTGAGTATAAATTATATCCAATGGCGCACAGAGAAGTAAATCACTTCATGTGAACTTGGGATACTCTGCCATGATGCAGTCAATCTTCTAATAGGATTGGATTTAAAATGTGCCATCGGCAAAGGTTCCATGCAGAAAACAGCTGCATTCTTGCATGTAACTTCCTCTGACAGGCAAGTGCCATGCCTTGCATCTCAGTCAGGGCTTCACCTCACCATTTGCCCAGTAACATTACACAGCAGGGTTTTACACTTACTGCTTCGGTGCGAGCATGCTCCCTTGTCACCGAATTAGATCAAATTAGAAATATTGGAAAAACAGAAAAGAAACGACGAATTGCAAGGAAAGAGGTTTGGTTTTTTTTTCTTGCCTTTAGGACTGCAAATTGGACCAAAGGCAGCTCTCCCACAAGTACCTTTGATGGGGGAAGGCCATTTCCAAGACATTAAAAAGCCCTGCCCGAGTGGTTCTGAGCCCAAGGCAAAGCTTGAGAGCCCTGAGACCAGCACAGTGCGCAGAATCTGCCGCACTCTAGAAACCATCGGTGTTACTAATTATTGCCAGTCTGTGCATCCCTCTCACTCTTCTGAGGGCGACAGACGTTTCCTGGCCGTGAATGCCAATCAGAATGGAAACTTCCTACCCCAGGATTATGGCACAAGTCTTTTTTAGGTTTATAATTTGTGTTTGGACCCCAGTTCTGCTGCTGCTGCTGCTTGCTGACAGAGTTTAGCCAAAGTTCAGTACGCAGGCCTGTAGGGAAATGTTGGGTTTTTTTTTTTCGGCTGGCTTTTATGTTAATACATTTTGTTTCATGGGTAAATAAACTAAGTCTTTGCAAATATTGAATGATAGCTGGCAACCCTTCAGAACTGAAGGTTTACTTTCCAGTAGGTGCTAGGAACACACCAGGAGCTTTGTGAGCCGCTCTCTGCCTCTTCCCTATGGTTACAAACAACACTTCATGTCCCAGCTCCTTCCTTTTCGCCCAGGGTCCCTCCCTCGGCACTGCCTCCTGGAACTCGCACAGCAAAGGGAGAGCGGTCAATGACTCCCACGCGCTTTTCACTGTCTCTCACATCTCCTTCGCCTTAAAGAAAGCCCCTTCTATAACTAAGAAACATAACACTTACCTGACAGATCTTGCACGAAGCAATATTTTAGGTACATAAGAACATGCTATACTGGGTCAGACCAAGGGTCCATCAAGCCCAGCATCCTGTTTCCAACAGTGGCTAATCCAGGCCATAAGAAACCGGCAAGTACCCAAACACTCTTTACTAAAACAGTTTACACTTTCTGTTTTTCCATAGTTGCACTGCTTACAGTCTGGTTTGAGGTTTCCAGTTCAGTTTTTGTCTGCACATTTCTATTTCCACTTTACAGTCTCTCTGTTAGGAATTTGGTGAAGGTCTGTCTGGGTTTGGCATGTGTGAACAAGGTGAGGTGCTCTGTTTGTAGTTTTTGTGTGGAGATCGATAAACAGCCTGGTTTGTTCTGTTTTGTTATTAGGAGGTGTTTAGGGCCTGGTGTATTGTAATATTTGCAGTGTTGCCTTTAACTCACCGGTGCATAAGGAGATTTTTCACTGTAGCCATCACCAGGCTTCCTTAGGCAATAAGCAGGAAAAACTAAAAACATCTGATCAATGAGGTTGAAGAGAAAAATATAAGGGAAAAATTGTTCAAGAAGGCTTTTGATCCAGACACCAATGCCTTCTTGCTCTGAGACTATAAGAAAAGTGATGAAGCACAGTGTGTGTGTGTGTGTGTGTGTGTGTGTGTGTGTGTATATTCTCAACAATGGTGCAGCCTGCACCCAAGCATTAGCAAGTATCAGACTTTAATCCCACCATCTGGGCTTGCTGGTGCATTTCTCTTGTTTAGCATGGGTGGGCAGGCTAACTGACAACAGAAGGGATAATGCGCAGCTAACTGAACAGGACAGGGCCATCCTTGCTTCCAGGGGATTCCAATGACACAAAGCAAGAAGACTTGGCAGATCAACTCCAGATAGGAGTGACGGGAGAGCCTAGGATCAGGGGAGGGCGAGCTCGTCAGAACCGGGAATGGTGTCAGAAGTCCTATTGTGTGTGTGGGAGAATTATATCATCTTTGCAATTGAGTACATTGTCTAACGGCTTAGGCCCTTCAGTGTAGTGGTTAGAGCAATGGACTGGGAAGCAGAGAAACCACGGCTCCCACTGAAACCCATTTGACCTTGGGCAAGTTACTTTACCTCCCATTGCCTCAGATAGGTACTCAGAGAATAACTTTCAAACTAATGCACACGCTGGCACATACACATGTATATGGCTGTGTGTAGTTTTGCCATAGTATTTTATAACCCACGTACAGGACATATGCGCCTTTTAATAAAATGCATTGTATCTGCATTGGCCACTGTTGGAAACAGGATGCTGGGCTTGGTCTGACCCAGTATGACATGTTCTTACCCCTCAACATATGCGCAATATATAGGTTTACGCATGAATACATGCAGCGAGTATTTCAATGCATTGAACATGCATACTTTTCTCTACCTAGCTTGCATATATTTTATGCGTGAAAGTAAAGTAGGACTTACATATAATCTGGCTTTTCGTGCAGAAGTCGGCCACTATAATGCGCGCGTCAAGGAAATTACCATCTTGGCTCTTCAGCCGAACTCCCTCCAGTTCATCTGCCCTTCCCCCACCGGTCAATAGCACACAGTAAACACGTTTAATAGCACTTACGCCAGATAATCAGCAGGTGTAAAAAAGCGCGAGTACATTGGCAAATGTTCACGCTTGTCGTTTAAAATAGCAACTCACGCCTACAAAGTGTTGACTCCGCTATAGAAAAGCCCTAGACCACCATTTTTTTGCCTGTGTATATGAGTGCGCAAAAGTGAATATAAGTTGCATATTTCCTACTTTTATAAAATACAGAACACCTGAGCAGAGGCTACTCATCAATGCATTTCGTTAATTTTTATGCAGGTATAGCTCTGAAAATGCACCTGTTATAGATTGTAATCTGTTGGAGGGAGTCCTGCTTGCATCCAGCAGTGCTATAAAAGTGATAATATTGTTAACGTTTACAGCAAGAGCGACCCTGTCTTCACAAAAATCTGGCCACAGGAACAGAATGGAAGAAGTCTTTAAAATAAGGACCCTGCTGTAATTTCCTCCCAGTCGAGTTCATGTTAGGTTCACTAAAGAAAAGCTGTTGAAAACAAATTTTTGTAAAGTCAATAAAAAGATGCGAGCCCACAAAATAAGGACCCCGGAGACCGTGTGGTAATTACATGCATAGGGATTGTGCCACCTGCCCTCTGGGCTCCTCTTGGAAACTGGGGGGCTCCTTTATGAGCTGCAGTGCTGTTCAGGCTAGTGATAGGGTCAAATCGTCCCGTGATGAAATTAACGCCCTGGCGGTAAGACAATAATTCATAGTGCAATTCATGCACTATTTAATAGAAGGAGCAGACCTACACCAGTGCTAAGGTATAAATCACACTGGGAACAGCCTCAGGCATGCTGGTGGTTACAGGGCCTAGTGGGGAAAAGCTATTTCCCAGGTAAGAGAGCAGGCAGCTGAGAAGCCAGCAAAACTGTCCTGAGTGTGGGCAGGTTTGTAAGGCCACTGTCAAACTCTGAAAAAAACATTTTATTTTTCAAAAATCAGGAATTTATTAAATCTAGGTGCAACCAAATTTGCCCTTGCAGTTCATCAGCGGCAAGTTTGGAGCACAAACAAAAATCTCTAGGCAGGTGGCGTTTTTTATGGTAAATCTCATTGAATTGTGTGGGGAGATTTGCTGTGCTCTTTCAGTTGATTTACATACTGTTAGAATATTATGTACATATTTATATATAGTAACTTAGGAGATGAGGGCAAGTAAAAGCTAATTGGCCCATCCAGTCTGCCTATTCTTTATGGCCTACATTGGTAAGCATATAGTCCAGCCACCAATCATAGAAGCTTGACTCCTTAGGGCAGGGGTTCTCAACGCAGTCCTCGAGACACACCTAGCCAGTCTGGTTTTCAGGATATCCACAGTCCATGGAGGCAGTGCATGCAATCCATCTCTTGCAGATTAATTGCGGATATCCTGAAAATCCTACCGGCTAGGTGTGTCTCGAGGACTGGGTTGAGAATCACTGCCTTGGAGGGCGTGGCTCTTTATCCAGTGTTATTTCATATCTGGATGGGCAGACAGGATAAGGCAGTATTGGGTCTCTTTCTGCTGTCACGTTTCTAATTTTCTCTCTCATTTTACCTCCCTTGTTCTATAACAATCTTTGAAGAAAACTTATTGCAGCACGGTGAACCCAGCACGAAAAGGACATTTATTATTCTCATTTGAACTTGCTGTTGCGGAGTCCCTGTTTCATGTCAGCCTTGTTTCCGAGAAAGATAACCTACAAGCTTGTTAAGGACGGCCATGCAGCAGATATTTTTTCCATTATCTAAGCATGGAAGATGCAGGAGAACTTCTGAAAAACGAGTCCTGGACATTCTACAACGCAGACATAAATCTTTGCCTTCCTAGCCGGTATTTTAAGTGAAGCGCTAGCTGGACTACAAGAGCTGGCAAAGATTTACCTGTCGTGCTGAGGCAATGGAGAGGGCAGGTGAAAATATTCTGTCCTCTGAGCAGCCGAGGCAGCTGGCCAAATCCTTTACAATTACAAATTTCTCAGGGCCCCACAAGCTAATTTGAGATCACAGACGGATATGATTCGAATTATAAGGGTAAATTTGTTACAGAGCGAGGCAAGTAAGCTGGGAAGCAGGTGAGGAGTAAGAAGCCAGGCCACAGCTTCCCCGATTGCTACAGTGAGGACAGGTGGGTTAGGGAAGGAGCTTCCCTGCCAAAAAAGCAACCACTAAATGTGTCTGCTTAGTAAGGACCAAGTGAGCAGTCTGTCCAAAAAAAAAAAAAAGATTCAATTAATGTAAACTTTATGCACCCTCAACTGTAAAGGATAAAAATAAGAGAGGGGGTGGGGGGAGGTCATTTACCTGGCACCGTCCTCCTACTCCTGTGGGCCTCCAGCACCACTGGTACCAAGGCTGCGAGCTGGCATCCACCACTCTTTGGCCGAGGGCCACGCCCCGGGGCTCCTTCCGGAACCTACATCCAGGCACAAGGTTTGGCCTTTGAATAAGGACCGCGATGTCCTCTGTAAACGCTTAAGCTTCGCAGCCTCTCCAGCCAGAGCCGGCCCGCCGAGCGTTAAAACCCGGCTTCGGACTCTCCGCACGGTGCCTGCCACTGAGCGCAGGGAGGTTGAACATTCACGCGAGGCGGAGCGGGAACTTTCATGCAGAAAAGGTTGAAATCAGGGAATGGACAAGGGAAATAGATGCCAGTCTGGAAAATACCGTGCTTTGTGCATAGGATTCCTTTAGAGTTCCATCTCTACAGGACGAGGCGAGCTCTCGGGGCAGTTATTGAATAAAAGAGTGCCCAGAGCAAGGGTTGGTTTCAGTGTTCTCCCACGTCCTGCTTGCAGGCTCACAGACTGACACAAAAGGGTGACGAGGCCCCCCCGCGGCTTGACACCTAGGCCAGGCTCCCTCTTCGCCACAGCCCTGGCTGATCCAGCCTTGATTTTCCACTCATTGCATAGTTTCTGTTTCTTAAGAAACAGGGGAGTTATCTGCCCAACTGGATTGTGCACAAAGCTTCTATTAAGTTTTGCCAGCCAAATTCCATGCCCAGGTGATATAATAATCCGGCCCTGGTTTTCCACCTCGCTTCTCTAAGCAGCCTGGTGCTTTAAGTCCTACAGGATGCCTGGCGAAGAGTGAAGGCCCTGCCGCCAGGCCGGCTGGTGCCTTCGGGGGGGGGGGGGGGGAAGAGGGCTGTCTCCCTCTGACCTTCTGGCTGACCCCGGGAATGGGGGCAGTCCCCAGTCCAAAGTGCTGACCAGCTGCAAAAGAAGGACCAGTTCCAATGACGACCTCCTCCTGCCACTCCCTGGCCTGGCCCGCCGGGTGATCACCTGCCCCTTCCCATAGCCCTGGCTGAGTGTTAGAACACAAGGAGCTCCTGCACATACTGTGCATATAATACCTTGTGCTTGCTAAGTGGACAGAATACATACTTGGGAACTCTAGAAGAGGGCTTAGCTTCTCTGGGTCACGGGATAAGGTCTTGCCACGACACTGGCATCATTTCCACGCTCTAGCAGTAGTACCTGTGCTTCTATACTAGGACGATTGCCTCCTAAAATTACCAACAGGTAGCATGAAGATGTAGCTGCTACATCATGCATGCAAGAACTTACCATGGCAAGAAAATCAGATGAGTCTCATTTCAAGTTGTTGTTTTTTTTTGTTTTTTTAAATAAAGAGTCAATGCATTTTTGCCCTGCTACCATTAAAGTGATTTTTTTTGATGACCAAAAAGGCATCTTCACTGTTTCAGCACAGCAGAGAAGGGCTAAATGAGACCAGAAGGTCCAGTTTTTGTTACTTGCAAGATGATTATGGCGGCAGAGCAGTATTTTCATTTTTTCTTTTTCATTTCAGTTTTTGAAATTGCAGCAGTGAGACGGCCATAACATTTTGACTCATGCAGTTAGAGTTGGGAGCTGTTTGCACTGCTGAATGAAAGAGGTCAGCTTCTGCTCGCTTGCCGCTCTCTGATGTAAGGATCGCCTTTAAGGCAGAGACGTACCTGACCATCACTCTCAGAGTTTTCTGGAACCTCCTTCATTGATTATCGTGACACAGAAAAGGGAGTTGAATTAGCACAAGTCTGAAATGTGAGCACAAGTCTCACTGGTCAAGGCCTGATATCTCGGTCGGCCCTTCAATATGAAGGTAAAAATAAAATAAAATAAAAAATATTAAACTCTAAAATCTGCAGGCATTCTGCTTTCCATGCTTAAGCTTGGTTTCCTAGAATAGCACTCTAAAAGTAATTTAAACCATCCTCGCAATGCCGAGTGATAAATAACTGGAATTCTGAGCGCTATCCTTTTTTTTTTTTATCTGCCTTGGATTCCAATTTAAGGAATGTCTTCATACTCAAAAGAAGAAATAAAGCTTGTGCCTAGCCTAGCAAAGACAAACTATTCAAACACGTAAGACCTGTGGAAGCCAGAAGTGTGTGGCATTTTGAAATGCCGGGTCAGGAGAGCACAAAAGCCCAGCAGGCGGCCACTCGGAGTACCGTGGCTCTGTGACCTCGGCTTCGGCAGTAGGCGCCTTGTTAAGAAAGGCCATGGCTGGGGGGCTCCTGCCCTTTTGAGCGTGCGGCTTTTGTCAGCCTATTACATGATTTTTAAGATGACAAAAGTGAGAAGAATGGCCGAAGGCCTGGGCACTGCATCTCTGCTGACCTGGGCCCAAGCTTCACAATATGGCGAGGACATGAGGACAAAAGGTTTCCAGCCCTCTCATTGTGCCCGAGACCTGTTTGGCGGGGGAACACTAGCAGGCCCAGCGCCCTATGCTGTCAGGAGAGATTTGGTGCTTCTTTCAGAGCCAAGGGGGAGGGATGAATTAAAACACTTCAAATGGCTAATGAAACTAAATCTGTATCACCAGCCAGATCCTGCTGACATAGACCAAGGTGAATGACTAGTGGACTGGTTCCTGTTTAAGTGTAGAATCAGAGGTCAGCAAAAAAAAAGTTGTACATGAAACCTTTTTAATGGACTAACTTAATACATTTGAGCCTAATTTTTAAGATCAGGTAGGTAGTTATTGTTGTGTGTCCATGTGGCCGAACGTGGCTATTCTGTTTAAGAATGAACTGTTATAATTTACTTGTGCATGAAAATCCCTCTTTCAAACGTTTTTGCCTTGAAGCTTCGGAGATGGCGCACCAGCTCACAGGCCTGTGACTTTCAGCAAGTCGAAGAGCGGGCTAGACAAATATTTAAATCTGGAGAGAGAAGGAAGCTCCGCATATTTTCTGGGCAGCCATGGAAGGATTTCCAGGAAAAGCATGGAAGACGTTAGAAGTTAAAATGCGAGCACTTGCGAGACAAACAGTAAAATCATTTATCATCGTTTTCTTCTGAACTATACGAAGAGTAGAACTGGCTTATTGAAGTGATGTAGGCGTTTATGGAACCGGGTTTAGGATACCAAAAATGTTAAATGTGCCATTTATAGTTTCCTGGCAGATAACTCATACAGTTGCGGGTCCTTTGAAATGTTTGATAACCCAGGGACGTTATTCAAAAATAGGACTTTTTCCCCAAGCTGCATCTATGGAAAAAATAATTCCTTATTGGATGATGCCCTTAATCATGGAGTATGTCGAGGGGATTAGACTGTAGTATTGTAAAATTCTGTCCTTGACATGGCAATAAAATCACTATTGTGTATATCCATCTTCTATTTATATACAAGCAGGGTTTATGTTAACTTCAATGTGGAATTTTTTTAGAAACATAGAAACATATAGAAATGACGGCAGAAGACGACCAACGGTCCATCCAGTCTGCCCAGCAAACTTTCACACTTATTTTTTCATACTGATCTGTTGCTCTTGTCCCTTTTAAGTAACTTTTTGGTTCTATTTCCCTTCCACCCCCACCCTCGATGTAGATAGCAGTGCTGGAGCTGCATCTAAGTGAAGTATCTAACTAATTGGTTTGGGGTAGTAACCGCAGTAATAAGCAATCTACTCCCACGCTTGTTTACCCAGCCTGTGCAATTCAGTCCTTGTTGGTTGTTTGAATATAAATCCTCATTCATTCATTTTACTTCCAAAATGAGATGTTGGAAATAATTGATTTTTAAATATTGTTGGCTTTGTCTGCAAAAAATGGAGGTTCACTTATTGCTGCCATTGGTAAATGATACTATTTTGACTTCCAAAAATTAGAGAATATTTTTACATATGAATAATTTGCATAACCTATTTTTCTGACTCGTAACTGATTTAAAGTTACTCTGTGAAACTTGGCAGCTGCACCATAGCTAGAGAATGCAGCACTCTATGCTGGACTAGCAGACAGGGGCCATCACCCATTTTACCAAGCAGAAAACGACGACAGATCTGTCACCGCATCCCACCTCTGTCGGTTCAGTCAACACCCCTCTCAAAGATGCGTACTGTGGTGCCGCACTATCTGCACATCCCTAACTACGGCCCATTTCAGAGTGGTGCAGATAATTCTGCACTACAGTACATTTTCATGGGATGAAGCTGATCGTCTTCTGTTGGCCATCATATGCTTCTTGTATGCCTGAGAAAAAAAATGCTGCATGCTGAGTAGCTCCAGCTATTTGTTGATGTCCAAGGCACAGGAATTGTGCAGGTGAAAGGCCTAAATGAACCCCTGCTTGCAAGCCCTGGTCATTCCAAATTCTTCTTTCATGGCAATGAAATATCTTGAGTTTCAGTTCACATGGAAGGAAGGATTCATGGCTCTAGGGTCGGAGAATGTGGTAATCTACCTTTATGCAGACCTGCTAGAGCTCTCATTTTCCCCTCCTGGCACTTCACCTAGTCTATTATATTCTTCTGTTTCATATTTGTACTCTGCCTTCTACATAAAAATGGCCTGAAGCAATTCACAATATGACTAGCATATAATGCAGCAACTAGCAAAAAATTCCAAAGTCCATCATAGACGCCAAGTACCTGATTCACTAGTTCCTATAGACACAAAATGAGAGAAAAGCCTTAATGAATCTGGCCCTTAAGTTAGCAAGTTATGCTAGTGACTGGAGTAAGACTACCAAACTCGTATGACTTGAATCTTAATGCAAAACTCTAACTGTGAAAGCCAAGAGGATGAAACCAGCACTTCACCTATTGTAAGAAAAAGTCATCTTTAAATGACATGAATAATATACACATTAATAACTCTTAACTAGAAGCCAGACCTTGAACTAAATTACACCTTGCATGTTATGACATCCATAGCACTCAACTATGATTTAATTATCAGTTACCTTCTGGTGTCTCTTTCATTGTAGGCTTGGAATTCCTGTAATCAGGAGGTATAAAACTCTGCTGAGGCGCAGATTTTATCAACCACAAAGGGAGGGGGATGGGGAGGAGACTTGAAGCTCTCAGTTCCTGAATTTGAGTTCACCAGCGTGGCACCTCCTGCTTGTTTTCCTCATTCGCGTTGGGGAGCCTGTCATGTTATTTTATGGAGAAGGGCGTCTGTATCCCATGACCCACATATAATGAAGTCATGCCAGAGCTAAACGTTTGCATCCGCAGATGAGATCCGGCCTTCTCCAGCCTCATGTTTCTGACCCTTTGTACTTGAATCTTTTGGGTGATATGAACATCTAATGTTTTAGTCCCAGTCAGAACACATTTTACATGGAAAATTATCCCCTTACATACACCACTTTGCTTTACACATCATTTTCTTGCTGGTTGAGAGTAAACAACTCAGGTGGCAGGAATAGTAGAAGACTTGAGTTTTGAAAAATAAAACATTAATGGAAAATAAAGAAATGTTAAAATGTTTCTCTAGGCTGCTCCATTTGTGTTCACTTATAAGGTCAAGGTGGTCTCCATGGTAAAAACAATTAGGTATAAATAAGGTAGTATTGGTCTAGAAAAAACAATAATGGATATCAGAAACATTTGCATTGGGCATCACTGAAGATACATTTCTTGTTATTAATGGTCTGTCATAAACCCTGATGTTGTCTTTGTTTTGCCTTCTGCTCTCGATTTCAGAGGTGACTGCTAATCAGTAGACAGTTAGTAAAAGTGGATTGCCAAGATCATGGCACTTCCATACAAAGCATTAGGGTTTACAGTTACTTTCATCTCAGCCAAACCGGCGAATGCCTGTTAGTTATATCATGTGTCTTTGATCACACCACGTGATCCCCCTTCATTACAACCTAACATCTAGCAGTACCTTAGCTTGATGGGAATCCAGAAGTCAGTAAGCTCCCTAATGCCATGGTGATCCAGGAAAAGACCAAAGAAACCCTTTGATAGCCAGGTCTGTCTTCCAGGGGAAGAATTAACCTTAAGACCCCAAAAAGGTTTTGGTTTTCTCCATGGACTCTAAAGTGAGCCATTCCATATTGTGCCAGTGTATCAATAAACAGCTCGTCCCTATGGTCAGAAACGTATGTGCCTTGCAAAAGGAAAAGGTTAGCGTTTACATTTGCAATGGGCTTGATTAATTTACTGGTATACCTGCTTTGTTAATAAATTGTCACTGTTAAGATGTTACCTGTTTGTAGGGTTTATGGATCCTCATCTTTCTGCTAGAAAAGTGTATTGAATGTTGTGGTCTTTATCAGTAATTTTTTTATTTTTTTTTTTAAACGAAGGCTTCTTGCTACCCAATAATTTGTATTCTATGAGCAAAGACTTGCAGAACTGTAGAGCGCACTAAGAAAACTCCTGATCTCAAGCAGTTATTGAATTGGAGATTAACCTCCTAGTTAACATACTATTAGTTTTACCACAGAAATGTTGATTTGTATGTAGCATACTGTAGCCCAACCAGTTCTGACTATGGTTGATCAATTATGTCAGCCTGCTGTAATTCTGCTTACTGCATTCTCTTTTAAGAAATTGCTCGCGTACAATCACTTCTGCTCTCCATCAGACTTGCTGAATATGCTCTGGCAGCACATAATGAAGCACCATCCAGTATGCAATTGAGAGAGAGCACTTTCAGAACAGAGTTCTTAATGCACAATGATCATCTAAAGACTAAACAATTTTAGCAAGCCTGCAGTCTGGAAACCACCCACAGAGTTACCAGGCCAGCAAAACCGATGTTCAGACTTGAACGGCTGCCACCCCTTGACAGTTAGCTCAGCCTGCAGTTCCCTGGCATGCATGTTCTCTGTCATTTCAGTTTATTGCTGATTAATTCATAACAGACACGGGCTTCTGTAGGGTCGGCCTTCTGTTTCTATCAGACGCCACAGGTTATTGTGTGTTTTTAACCTCCCAGGCTCTTCCTAGTGGTGAATTGTTACTGCAAACATTAGTGAAATATTTATAGGCGTCTGATAGAAGGAAAGGCCAGTTCACAGGACAGATCTGTCATTATACTTAAAATCTTCCATTATCATTTGCACAGTGAAGGAAAAAGGACAGGAGAAAAGGTTACAGCATAGAATCAACTTTAATCTGAACCAGACTGGACTCTTAATGCAGTCTATAGAAGTTTAAGTGAAATCTATTACTTCTTAAATTTAGATTTGCAAAACCTAAGGCCATTACTTCGTGGTAGAACTTGGTTCATGTCGTCTCATTTTTTTGTCATCACTTTTCTCTGCCATGTCTCCCACTTAAAAAATCCATCCTAGCTTGCCAGTGTTTTGTGCTGAGTCAGGCCTTCTGCAGGTTCTCTTACTAGGGATGTGCGTTCGTTGCTTGATTAGTTTCATTCATTTTGGTGGTACATATGATTCTCATGAATGCATAGTAGGCATGCAAAACGGATGGTATGCGCGTATGTAGGCGGCCACCCACATACGTGCATACCTTCAGTTTTGCGCGCCTACTATGCATTAGTGAGATATGCGTGTACCGCCAAAACAAATGAGACGAATCAGCCAACGAATGGACATCCCTACCTCTTATTGACAAGCAGCAGTAGCAGGAGGACCCTAATGGGAAAGAAAAGAGTCCCCCTGCGGTTCTTTTGTGTGATTCTTCTACCACCATCAGTGGGAAAGGGTGAATAGAGCCCAACAATCAATTTGAAAAACACCCACAAGGGCCCCACTGCCAATGAGGCTTGCATAGTAATGCAGATTACTCCTACTACTGATTCGGGCAAAGTTCCTCTCTTTGCAATATATTAGTGACTTAGGCCTTCAGTGAGTTATGGGGTATTCCCAACAGGTACATCAACTGCTATTCTTTCCCAAAATTTTCTCCTACGGCAAATTCACTGTTATCTACCAGATATTAACAACTCACAGGAGCAGTTTCTAACTTTATGCATTTAGATTTTTTTCATCACTGTTCTTGATTTAAAAAACACCTTAGTTGATCTCTCCGCTCTTTCCTGCCTACTCCCCTTCCCCTCTCCCTTTTCTATGTTACTTCCCTTTCCTTTTCATTATAGTTGATTGTAAACCGGCATGATATGTCCTACGAATGTCGGTATATAAAAGTTCATAAATAAATAAATAGAATGTTTAAATTGTTTTCTTTCCAGTTTGACTTGCTGAAGGGCGTGTAGCTCCTGAAAGCTCAGTCAAAAGGTATCAAGGTATATTTGTTTTATTTGTTGATCCTTTAGTTCTGTGCCTTCTCACGAACGAATATGGCCATCACATTGCTGTCTGGCATCATGCTGAAATCCACGCTACCTTATCATCATCGAGTTTATCAAAACTCTTCGTAGACGAGCTGTGTTCTCTGACTTTCCTTCAGTTGATTGTCTCCATTATTTAGCTTGATGGTACATAGAGAAGCAGTCCCTGAAATGTGAAATTTCAAAAGTCTTTAGGTTATGTCCTTGCCCACACCCACAGTTGCATATTTTTCCCACTCATATTTGGATATCAGAACTGTGGCCTATCCACTGACACTTTTTTTCCCCCTGAAAGAATTTAGCGTCATCTTATTTTCTCCTTTTTACATATTTTTTTTTTCTGGGTGCTGAACTCAACATCCCAGTTGGGACTTAGAACATTTTCCCAGCAAAACTTTATGTGTTGTCTCAGGTCAATAAAAATGATCATATCCTATGTTTTGAAAAAAAAAAAAAAAAGCTACAAGACGTCCCCGTGCATCTTGGCAAGCCTGAATAACCCCTTCCATGGACTTTTAGGACTGCTCCCATTCTCCAGTGCATAAGCCATTATCAGCTTTATTACAACCTGCAGGAGTCTCATTATCCCTTTCACAGACAAGGAAGAGTCATTCTGTAAACATCAGCTACATCTGGAATTGGTAGGAGGAAGGAACTGACAAATGCTCATTGTGTGACATCAGTGCAAAGTATGGGCACTTGATCAGCCTGTTATCAATAAATTCAGAAACACCTGCACAATTCAAAAGAATTAAAGTGGAGCAAAAGCATCAGGGCACCTGTAGAAAACCTCAATTACTTAGAAAAGGACAAGACAAAATGAACTGCACTCGCGTCTCCCAAGCAAACTAACCACTTTTTTCATGACTATACTCTTACCTTCTCCTCGATTGATCAGTTGCTCTCATCCTCACCAGAAAGGTATAACACTAAAGGTACCCCGTAGTCTTGCTGATGCTGGAACTCAAATCTGGAATTGGAACTGGATGGGAAAACCTGGAAAAAATATTTGGTCTTCAACTTTCCGTCTGCACCAAAAAGGGTAGAATTAACGGTTAAACTACTGCACAGAGCCTATCGTACACCTGCTTTTTATGCTAAGATCTTTCCGAATGCTAGCTCGACCCATCGGAGGGGGTGCGGGGAAGTTGGTACCTTTATTTACAAGTGGTGGCACTGCCGCGTGGTGCGATAGCTTTGGTCTCGGGTTGCACAGGAAGTGGCCAACATTCTTGGTTTTCCCTTGTTGGGCCTTTTGGGGTGCTGGGACGGCTCTTTGAACCCCTGCAAAACACAGGATGCTGGTGGGCCAACTGCTGCTGGCTGCGCGCCTCACGATTGCCACATTTTGGAAACCTACTGGAGCCAACAGGTACAAACAATGTTGGATCGGGAGACGACGTGCTATGATCTAAAGGGGGACATCCTTTAAATATGATACTCTATGGGGCGTTAATCACCAGTTTCGTAACTCTTTGTCTTCGTTCTTTCGCTTTTACAGTAAGTCTGTACCGTTTTATATTGTTATGTCATTCGTTATCTGTATGTCCGAAAATGTAAAATAAAGAGTTAAAAAAAAAAAATGGTATAACACTAGTGGCTCAGATGGCAAAATACACCTCTCTCTTACTCTGGAGAAACTGCGCTCCATATTTCCAGTGCTTGTCAGGTCTAACAGCTCAGAAAGACTTAAACCAGCTCAAACAGCATCGGGAAAGAAGGGAAGGTGAGCCAAGGTGCCCCATCTGCCCGAACTTTACATTCCCTGGAACACTTCCAGCAGTACAGCACCTGAAAAGGAGGAACAGGATGCACACAGATGATAACATTTAGCATCCTCATCACTGACAGCATGTGCGCCATGACAGCACATGCACTGCGCACACCTTCACACCTACCAGGCGAGTGTCCGCTGAAGTATTGTTACGCTATTTGAAGTTCTCTGGGATGCAGCCTGAGCCCTCAGGGCCGATGGAAGCAGTAGGCACTGGCAGATTAGGAGACCACCTAGAGCACTACGGTATTAGGGGCAGCAGGAAGACCTGGCCGGCCTCAGTCAGGCTGGCTTTGCCCTCCCCTGCCGCCCGAGCAGGAATGGATAGACATGACCCAGGAAGCTGGGCACTCATCTCTGTCCCCCCTGCCCTGATGTCGCACCTGAATCCGTTGCTCCTTGGCGTGTGCACCGACACAGCAGAGAAGCGTGCGCCGAGTGCTCATGCGGCAGGACACGGGAGCAGGGTAAGCGCGGGCAGGAAGAGGACTGGCAGCAGACCGGAGGACTCCTTACTTCTGTGGCCTGCTGCTTTGCTGCCCGTCTCGGGCCATTGAGCAGGGTGGAGTGCAGTCTTGCTAGCTCTGCCTTCTCTTCCGCCGCCGCCTTCCTTGCTTGCTGTGCGACCCCTGACCCTAGAACTAAGGGACAGGAAGAGAAAGGGGGCTGCTGGGAAAAAAAGGGGGACTGCTGGGAGAAGGTGGGAAAGACTTGCTGGGCATGGGAGGCTGGAGAGGGGGGGGGGCCTTCTGGGGATAGGGGACTGGAAAATATAGGGTTGATGGGGTTAAGGGAGAAAGAAGGATGGAGCACCTGGGAGGGGGATGGAAGAAAGAATGAAATGCTGCCTCAAAGCCACTGCTGATACACAATTGGATAATTGGGGTGGGGACAGGGATGGAAGGCTGAAGGTTCACCTAGGGGACCTAATGTCCTTGCACTGGCCCTGTGAGCACTTGTAGCTTGACTTCCATCATTCTCATTTAGCTCTTCTGCATCCCCCTTGCTTGCCTTCAGAGCAACATTCTCTGACTCTGGAAAGTGGTGCAAGACACAAATGGGGCTTTGGAGTCGGATGGGGAGATAGGAAATGGAGAAAGCTATTTTATTCCTATAACCATACATTCCAGAGTCTGTGCTGAGATAACTATGTGTCTGCATGGCTGAGGATAGCTGCTTTTACCTCACCCCTTACAAGTCGCAGACATGTGGTTAGCATAGCACGAGGCGAACAAGCTCCTGGCTCAGAGACATCCACTTTCTGGTGATGCCCCATGTGTGATAAGAGCATGGTACTCACTAATCCACAGAGGTGATGGAAACCAGACCGATAGTGAGCCTGGGATCCAGCTGTGCAGGTGCCCGGAGCCTTTGTCTGCACTGAGGAGATGCACAGACACAGCTATCACGAAAGTTGTAATTATGTGAAATAAACTATGATATAATGCAATTAGACAGATGACTGCAGCTGCTGTGGTATTCTCTGAATGTGCTCACATGGTACCAGGCCCTTTATAATCAGGCCACCCTACATGGTTGGTAAACGTCCCGCAAAAATAGCAGATTGACAGTGATCGATGTATGCATAATTCGGAGAAAGGCGGGAGCATAAGGTCCTAGAGATCTGCTCGGCCATGTGCACGGTGAGACCTGTGATATAGGAGGAAAGTGTACCAGTGTCAGCACGGCACCACGAGATAATCTGGAAGATATGCAGGCTTCTGCTGTTCTATTTCCAAGCCCGGCTCCGTTTTGGCCTTGGCCCAGGCCAAAATAAACCTGATTGTCAAGCACAAGGCACCCACACAAGTTGGTTCTGAATATCGGGATTCTTACGCAGCAAAACAGAGCACAGAGTTATGAGCGTAAAGAGCGTGCCGGTTACGTGCAGAGCTTTTGGAAACGTAAGTTAGGCGTGGAACTTCAGAATGTCCCCGGATCAGCCCCCTTTTTTTTGCCAAATGCATGTGCGTTAGGAACTTCCACAAGTATTTTTAGGTGCCCAAAGATCCACTTCAGCCCACAAAGGTGACTTATGTGCACAGCTCCTTGTTTTTTTTGTGCCAAAGTCCCAACTAAGGTTTTGGAAATTTACTTCCCACCCCCGCCCCAGTGTTTAGCCAAATTACTCGTCCTGCACAGTCAGGCTTGGCAGGTACATTCCTTCTAATTTATACATGGTTTGCATTTCACTGGACTTTGTCTCAGTGACCTGAATTTACAGTGTTTCTTACTGCTCTGCTCAGAAGGGTAGTGGGGCAATTTGATAGTGGTGGGAACAGTTCTGACCATGAACACTGAAAGACGAACCTCCCTTGTCTTGGAAGGCAATGGGTAGAAGAGGTATTTATTTTTCATTCAATGAATAATATATAAATACAATATATTTTATTTCTAATGCTTTAAATTGCTGTGCTTAAGATCACATAACCACAACTGTGTCATTTGATGACTTACCCCTCTGCCAGGAAGCATTTACTTTTCCTTTGTCAGTTCAAAGTTTAAGCACATAAAGCGCTCCAGATGCCCTGAAATACAGTATTAGCAAATCCCAGCTCCAGTGGTTTGTAGGAAATGAGCCGGTGGGCTCAGTCCAGTTCCAGGAGCCACAGCAGAAGCATTCACATGGCAGCTCCTATCAGATAGCAGCAGAGCTCCAAATTTTAATGCACACTTCATCGGTAACTTGTAGCAAGGACATATGAGAGACTGTCCGGATGAGAGCTGGATTTTTTTTTTTGCAAATAGCGATACATTTTGTTGGTCCAAGATAAGAATTATCCAAAGACATGCTTGAGTTTTCAAGGCTACATAGTCCGCCCACTTCCCCCCTTCAGCAGGGACCTATGTGGATCACATAGTAAATGATGGCAGAGAAAGACCCAAATGGTCCATTCAGTCCGCTCAATAAGTTGCTTAGGGTAGTAACCGCCGCTAAGGCTGGATTTCAGCACAGGCAAGATAGGTCTATGTGCCTTGGGCGTCAAATTCTGAACGTGATCAAAACTTGGCCTCCCCCCCCGCTGCTTTCTGATTCCCAAGGGGAGGAGAAGAAACCTTGCCTGAAATCCTCTGCCTATGGGCATCATCATCTTAAATCTGGTCCTGACTGTGGCTCCCTGCAGGTTACCCCTGTGCCTTCTGTTAAGGGGAGTAGCTGCTGCTCCATGCGGATTACCCCCATGCGGAAATGTTACACCCAAGGTTAACGGAGGTTACCCAGTGTCCCTCCTCCAGCCTCTCTAGGGATCCACAGGGTTTGTCTCATGAATTACATTACCATTGTTAGCTTCAACCATTTTTGCGTCACTCCAATAAAAGCAACCACAACAAAGAGCTTGGTTTCCTCCAGGACCAATATGGCTATCGGAGCGCTGCTCTGCAGCCCAGCCTGAGATGGATGCCCCTTTCCCTCCCTTGATACTTACTCGATCACTGGAACGACTCGCTTAAGAGGTGGGCTTCCTTCCTCACCCCAAAGCGCGTCTCCCAAAGAGTGAAATGACAGGAGTGAGCTTCTAAATGAAACGCAGCAGAAGGCAGTCACGTTCCGGCTGGTATTTTAGGATCTTCACGTTTCATTCTTCAGATAGTAAGTGACGAACGGGCACACAGAATGGAAGCAACAGTATAAACAAACCTCAGTACCAGAAACCACACATTATTATGAGTTTCCTCAGGCTCCTTTATGAGATAGAAGACTTCGGGCTTCCCTATCCCCTCGGCGTCAATCAGCCATTGAAGGAACAAGAAAAATCTAAGACGTGTGTTGTGGTTCCTGGCAGTGAGACAGATCAGTAATCATACATGCTGTTTGGACACTGTGTGCTCACTTGCTTTGGATTAAAAAGAACTATTAAAATAATACTTTTTCCTTCTTTCTTTTTTTTTCCTTTTTGAGGGCCACAGTCGATATTTTGTAATAGCAGATAATTAGTGCACCTCATCTCTTCCCTTGCGAGAACTGTTTTGATTTGTTTGCTGCTACTGCCTGTCACCTTCATGGCATGTTTAATGCCCCTGTCATTCTTTCTCCTGCTAATTGCAACACATTTTGTAAAATTAAGTCTGCATCTTGCTTTAAAGTCCCGGGTATCTACTGTTGGGAGAATGATCTCGGTCTCTTGTCTTCTATTGGATGAGGCTCTTTGATATAATTCTGAGTAACCTTAATTAGCAAATTAACACAGAAAATTTCAGCCAAATGAATGGCATCATTCTGTGACCTTTTCCCCTTTCATTGTATTTATTTATTCATTTTTGGTTTACTGCAGCAGTAGAAGCAACCGCTGTATCCAAGGTCATCAGACTTCTTTGAGGCTATTGCACTAGGTACCAACTCCTTAATCCCAGAAGCAGGAGACAGCATGCACCACGACCCCAGCCATGCACCCTTCCTCCTCCCAAAGACCTACAGTATGCCGGGTCCAAGAAGTGAATGATGTACAACCCTCTTCCAAGATTCTCTTTCCTGGATGACAAAGGTCTTTGGAACTCCCAGGGATACCAACGAATCCTATATGGATTGGTAGAATATAAACGATGATAAATAAATAAAACAGAGTGTATCGTCTTCAAGAAACACTAAGGTGATCACCTCAAAATGAGTCAGTATAGAAACCACAGAAACTGCAACAAGAAGGTTGAACCTACCTGGAGCCCGATTAATCCCACCACAAAGAAGAATGGAGAAAACTATTCACCTGATGTTGATGTTCCCAAAACTGCAGATTGCCTGGTGCACCAGAAAGTACCAGGACCATAAATTAGCAAATTCATTCCCATCTGTTCAGCAGTTAAGAAGGCCCACTGCTGCTCTTTAAAGCAACAATACAAGCAAAAATAAAAACAACAAAATGCTTGTCACTAATTCAGTAAGCACTTTAAAGACATAAAATCATTCCACTCTCACGGTTTGATTCAGAATTTTTAATTCAGTTCTTAAGGTGACGTTTCTGTTTAAAGGTTTTGATAGCTCTTTATACTTGGCCATGTCAGCCATTTTGAGTCTAAGTAAACAAGGTTACTGCTCCTCTGTTAGAAACATTTGATGTGATCAGGCTGCTACATCTGAGGTATATATTTGAACCTTTTTGAAAACCTTGTTAACCTCCTTAACCTTGAAAACCATCATACTTTTGTAAACAGTTATGATGGCGAAACCGAATGACGGTATATAAAACGTGATAACTAAATAAATAAATATATATATACCTATAGCACAAGCCACTGAAGAGTAGATTTAAGGAAGGACATATATTTATAAAACAGTTGAGGTCTCAGTATTAGAAGTGACTAGTAGGGCAAAAAAGAAAGGAGACCTAAGAATTAGAGCAAAAGAAACAAAGCCATAGAATAGGTAAGGTGATATTTATAAAAATTTAACAAGAAACTACTGCTTTAAAGCAATTTATAAAGAAGAAAGCAGCTCATGTCGTAGTTTTATTATGGTCCTGTGAACCAAAGGTACTCCATAGTATCCTGAGAGATTAATAAGACCATTTTTGTTTGAGTGGTGCTTTTGTTAAACTGTTAATTATAGTGAGGCCGTAATCCACGTTGCTAAGCTACTAGGTCAGTGATTCTCAACCTTCTTCGCCCTCAGCCATGCTAACAGACAGTCAGGATTCAATGAGCCACAATTGCATGCTCTCATCTTTCGGCTCCAGAAATCCAGCTCTGTTATATTTTGCCGTTTCAAAAGTTCAGTGGCACGGAAGAGTCACACAAGAGAGCAGTGCTGAGTCACGTGTGGCTTCTGAGCCAGAGGTTGTGTGATACCATGCTGTCCCGATATCTGCTCTCAGGTATTGCTTCCAGATGGTCAACTTAGTGCACCATAAGGTGGCATTGTTTCATGTAAGACTTGGGATTTAAAGTCTTGCAATTTTTGAAAAAAAATACCAAAACAAAGAGTCCAAAACAAATATTACAAATGAGATATGAGTGGTGTGTAAGACTCATACAGTATCGTTTCACCTGCACCTCTGGACAGAGCTGCATCTCTGAAGGGCAACAGCCGAGAAGTACCACAGATATCAAAATAGTTTAAAAACGAGTCCCTTTTTCATATTTAACATCTCATAGCCATGTTCAAGCATTACGTGCCTCCAGGTCTGGTTATTTCCTCTTCATTAAGGCCTGGCGGGTTGAAGGGCCCAAAATGAAGTACTGCCAGGGCATTAGCTAACAGGTAAGATAAGGAGCCTCGCTGGGATCAGCCGTGGGGCCATAATGTGGCTGTGTGGCTGGTCCGGCATGGCAAGAAGGGGGAGGTTCTCTTGACCGTGTCTGCTGATGCGTTGGCTGATGTGCTGAGGAGGAGGCAAGACGGCCTTGCCGTGGCCTAAGAGGAGGCAGTTTCCACAGCGACTTCCTTTTCTCCGCTGCAGGCCTAAAGAAGCAGAAGTAGTCGCCACGTCTGAAAGAAGCACAGGAACCGCCGCCGGGATCACCGGGGTAGAACTCTACTCACCACTTCCACAAAGACGTGGCTAGGCTGTGTGCCGCCGGCCTGAGGAACTAGCAATCTGAATCGAGCCCCGAGCGCGAAGGAAAGAAGCTAGTTTTCGTACAGAGAAAGTGAGCACATGAAGGGGAGAGCAAGCAGAAATATCAGCTTCCAACCGAAGAGTGAAAGGGAAGGAGCCCCCAGCATGTAAGAGCGAACAGCGGCATCAGTTGGAAGGCAAGGTCTTCTCTCTGCAGCTTAGGCGGCGCTGTGCAAGATGGAAGGAAACCATGTGCCTGCCGAGCCTCAGGAGGAGAGCATGGTCTCTGCAGCGGCAAACAGGTAGAAGGAGCAAGACGCCAGCTCCTAGCAAAGAACGGCTCCCTGTCTACAGTGCTGCCAAAGAGTGCAGCTTCCAAAAAGAACACAAGGTCCAGACAGGGTCAGGAGCAGGCGGTGGATCAAGAATGCACCCAGGCTGCTGGGCAGCATGAGGGCGACCTGGAAAAGCTAATTCTGCAGCTGAGGTGAGCTAATTCTGCAGCTGAGGCGAGGCACAGAACGGTACACAATGGGTCTGCGATCAGGGAACAGAATGGGAACCACCAGCTCAAAAGAAGGAGAGCATGATTCGGGGGTTACCTTCCCAAGGTACCATGCCAGTCCAGAGCAATACAGATGAGCAGTCACCTCCAGATGTGCTCCTTAATGAGTCCTATGGGGGACAGGGGTGAGTTGAGAGTGAGTTGGGGCTCTGTGAGGATTTAAGCAGAGGGGATATTCAGGGTTCACAAGACAGGGAGAACCGAAAAAGGGTGCACAGAAAAGGTGAGGCAAAGATGATGAAAGGAATGAAGGCTTAATTTAAGCTACTGGGCAGCAAAAAGAAAAAGCGGCTCAGAGGAGCATTTAATGTAAGGGACTCCTCAGGGTCTGAATCCTCCACTGCTAGCGATTCAGAAGTGGAGGAAGGGCAAACAGACAAAAAGGTAGGGGAGGAGGCTAAGATAAAGCAGTGGGGACCAATATTTGGGTTTTCACATATTAGCCAGCATTATTGGGAAGAAAAGGCCCGATTTGCATGCAGGTCTAAAGGCTGTGGGGTAACCTGCATGGAACGGCAGTTACTACCATAAAAAGCTTGCTGGGCAGACTGGATGGGCCCTCTGGTCTTTTTCCGCCATCACTACTATGTTACTATGTTATCCCAAGAATAAGCAGTGGACTTCTGCAACTCTATCGTAATAATTGTTAATGGACTTTTCCTCCAGGAACTTGTCCAAACCTTCCTAATCCAAACTACACTCACAGCTTTCACCACATCCTCTGGCAACGAATTCCAGAGATTAATTTTGCATTGAGTAAAAAAATATTTTCCCTTATTAGTTTTAAATGTACAACTTAGTAACTTCATTGTGAGTCCCCTGGTCTTTGTACTTTTCAAAAGAGTAAACAACTGATTAACATTTACTCGTTCCATTCCACTCATTTTTTTTTATAGACCTCTCTCATATCTCCCCTCACCCGTCTCTTCTTCAAGCTGAAGAGTCCTAACCTCTTCAGCCTTTCTTCATAGGGGAATTGTTCCATCCTTTTTATAATTTTGGTTGCCCTTCTCTGTACCTTTTCTAATTCTGCTGTATCTTTCTTGAGATGCAGTGAGCAGAACTGCACACAGTACTCAGAGATGAGGTCGCACCATGGAGAGATACAGAGGGCATTATGATATTCTCCATTAATTTCCTAATAATCCCCAGCATTCTATTTGCTTTCTTGGCTGCCACCACACACTGAGCAGATGATTTAAACGTATTTTCAACGTATGTCGTTTATTTATTTAGTTAAGACATTTATGAATCACTCTTCCCGATGAAGGAACACTCAAAGCGATGTAAAAATCAATATCATAATATACATCAACTAAAATTAAATTAAAACAGAACAAAAACCTGCACACACTATTAAAATACTTAAAATGTTGAGAGTGTATCTGCTGTGTACCTCACCTATTAGCCCCTTCAATACCCTTTAATTACTGTTGCTGCTCATTAGCCTTGTTTTCAGCCCTCTTTGAAATTTCAAAAGATCTCATTCTTCTCTTAGCCCCCCCCCCCCCCCCCCCCCCCGGGGAAGCTCATGCCACAGCTCTGGAATTTGCTGTAGTAAAAGATCATTTTTATAACCAAATTTTTCTAAAAGGTTTTACTGGTGGTAACTGCAGCTGTTCAAATCCCTGGAGATCCTTCTGGCTTTGCCCAATGTTCCTGCCCAACCTGTGGAAGGGTCCAAGGGAGACCTCTGACTCCCTTCTACTTGTCTGGCACCAATCCAGCCATTTTACAGTTTGAACCACACAGAGCCGAGAGGTCTCGTGAAACTACATGGCCCTGTGAGGTTCAAAACATGACGCATCTAGAAACATAGACATGATGGCACAAAAGGACCAGATGGTCCACCCTGTCTGCCCAGCAAGCTTCTTATGATAGCATCTGCTGGGCCATGCAGGTTACCTCCATACTTATCAGTTTCCCAGACCATAAAAGTCAGGGCCCTTGTTGGTACCTGTCTTATTCCCCATTATCTCTTGCCGCTGAAGCAGAGAGCAATGATGGAGTTGCATCAAAAGTATCAGGCTTATTGGTTAAGGGTAGTAACAGCCGCACCAGCAAGTTACCCCCAAGCTTATTTGTTTTCCTAGACCATAGAATTCAATGTCTTTGTTGGTTGCTGCCTGAATCTAATTCCCCTTTTCCTCTTTTCCCCCCTGCCATTGAAGCAAAGAGCAATAATGGAGTTGCATCAACAGTATGAAGGCTTATTGGTTAAGGGTAGTAATTGCCACACCATCAAGTTACCCCCCAGTTACCCCCATGTGCTTTTTTCTTCATTTCCATCCTCTAGCCTTTAGGGATCCACAGTGTTTATCCCATGCCCCTTTGAATTCTTTCACCGTTTTGTCTTCACCACCTCCTCCGGAAGAGCATTCCAGGCATCCACCACCTCCTGTTGTGGGTTCTGAGCTGTCCTCCCTGGAGCAGCACCAGGCAGGTAGAAGGAGGTCAGAGGTCCTTCAACAGGTTAACAGGAACATTGTCTTTAGCTAGCAGGACATCTCCTTCCCCTCTCTGGGTGTTTCCAGGTGCTTTTTAGGCCCAGCTAAGGCGAGCGTGGTGTCCTCCCCCGCTAGGAACCCTGTCTGTTTCTAGACTGAAGTGGTCGTAACTTTCTTTTACCTGTCTTCTTCCTAGGACTGGGGCCCTGGGTGGTTGTATTGTGCTGCTGCTGGCTTCTCTCCATTTTCCTAGCGTGAACCGTGTGGTCTCCATCAAAATATATACATTTTAAAAGAAGGCAATTTCGTTTTGAACTTTCATTTTCAAATTGCAGCAGTCCCCTGGTTCATCTGATGGATGCTGTCATGAACATGTCTTTCCCGTCAAATCAAATCAAACATGTTTGTGCACCCAATGCTTAGAACTGTTTGTCTTCAGTTTGGGATTATAACCAGAGTTCTCACAGGTCTTTGCAACAGACACCTCACACTGCAGGGCTTGTACTGAAACATCTTACGGTCATCCCTCCACTCTCAAAGGCCTGTGATGGAGACAAGTTTTGTCTTGCCTAGTATGACATTTTGGAAACATGACAACCGAAGGCCAAGAGGCTATTTGTTTTTTGTTTTGTTTCTGAAGCAGGGTGGATGTCTTCTGTGCAGTCGAGCCCAGTAGGAAATTGAAAGGACGGCATTGCCGCAATGCACGACACAGCAGAGCTGTCTCTCATCAGGCAGCGCCCAGGCAGAACGGTAAATATAAACCATTCAGTTCTACACTCTCTCTCTCTCTACCATCTCGGCCTCTGTTGTACACAGGGCGGGGAGAACTTGTCCATCGAGTTCCTGCTGGCTTAAAAAAAAAAAAAAAAAAAGCAGGATCATGGCGGCTTTCATTTGCGCAGACTTGCTCAGAAAAGTTCAGCAGCTGCAGACCCAACGATATCAAATGGCACGGAGGGGAGGCCTCAAGTTGATGTCACGATGACTTATAATAAAGTTTTGCAGCCAATGTTTTTTTATTCTATTCGATTTGAACCTACTAGTTAGAGCAGAATAAGAGGTCTGATGTTTTCCGTACACAAAATGCTGAAATCGTGGCACACATTTATTTGGTGCATATTCGTTACAAGTAAACTGAAGTAGAGCCCTAGGAAGGTTGACCATTGACAACCTGGGGAGGGAGGAATCAGGGTAGTAATGCACCAGAGGGAGACTGGCAGCCCACTGGGGTTTGCATGCGCACCTCCTGGCCCTGGAAGAACCAAGGAAAGAGAGAACAGGAGAGCTGAAGGCCATAGGGACCGTGCATGGTTTTATAGCCCCCCTCCCTCTTCCTCTCTGGGTTTGTCCCAGGCTTCCATAATTTCTAATACTGTCCTCGCCTCCATCTTCTCCACCAATTTCTTTCAGTTTTCATTGAATGTTTATTTTAGTTTGGTCCATTAAAAAAACAAAATGAAAGGACATGCTCCCCCACAGCCCCTCTGCAGATCCCCCCTCCCTTACCCCTTTTATGGCTCTCTCAGGCTGAAAGGATCCCCTGTCATCTTCCTAGGACTGGTGGGGCGGCGTGATTTTGATTTTTTTTTTTTTTGCTGAAATGAAAAAAATAAGTTTCAGTTTTTCAGAAGTACCCCTATTTCATTTGAAACTAACTGAACCAAAAATGGTCCTTTTTCAGTGCAGAGTCCACTTTTGTTGCAAACAAATGAACATGCCTACTACCATTTCTGTAAGGAAATATTTCCTTACATTACTTTGCGTCTACCTCCTTTCATCCACCTCCCACCCAGAGCCTCCTTTCCTTTGAAAGAGATCAGCTCCCTCTGCGTTTATTTCATGGAGGTATTGAAGTGGTACTACCTGCACAGTCTCCCAGGGCATGCCATGGCTCTCTGCTGACCTCAGACAAGTACGTCATCGGGCTTGCACCATCCTGCAGCACTGCCCTCATTTTCAGTCTGCTTGATATTTGTTTGCCACAAGCCTACTTCAACAAATAATTTAGCTCCTATGATTTCACAGACAGGACATTTACCTTTTTTTTTTTTATTCACAAGTATTTTTCAGCAGGGCTGCTTGCAGATTCCTATTCTTGTCTAGAAAACTATATTATTTTTTCTATTGATTTTTTTCGTACAAGTGGATATCTAAACAACTTGCCTTCTTATATTTTTCGGATAAAACCTGCCCATGCGAGGATATGAAAGAGAAAGGGATAGCATTGGTTTTCTATGTTTACAGTCAACGTTAAGGCTAACACTGCGCTCACCGTGATCAGCAACCCTTCGCGGGTGAGGAAGGTCGTGTTCCGTGATGGTCCTATCTGTGAGCGTGCAGATGGCCGATCCGGGATCGGAAGACTCTGTCACAGGTTGGGGTGGCGTTGGACCGTTCCTTCGCTCTCTGCGGCATGCTGTTTATCTGTACAGAACAGGACTGCCGCCTCCCCGCCCGCATCTCTGGTTCATGCACACCGTCCTAATGAAAACAGAAGGCTCTCTCATTTTTGGCAGCTGATGTGAAATAACTCGCAGCCTTTATTGCTTCCATCCTTCACAATTTGTTTTCTTCTCCATTCAATGCATTACGCATTTGCTTGGTGGGTTGCACGAGAAGACGAACTATCAAACAGAAGAAAATAAATACATTGGATTTGGTGAAATATGACTGCAGGGTTGCCCACACCTGTCATGTTTCAAAAATGTCTCCTGGCCTGTTGGAATGATTAGTAATTTCAATGATATCACAGTGACCAGCAAAGGAGTCTTTTCATCCAGCTTCCAAACTGTTTGAAAAAAAAGGTAGAAAGGTAGAGGCTACAATGTATATCAGAGGATGCCCAAGCATGTGAACTGTGCTATTAAATGCAGAATTAGGTGTGATGATAATGAGAGGGTTTTGTCTTTTGCTTCTTAGAAGAAGATCATTTCAAACATTTTTACAAACCTTTTGTAAGTTAGTACTGAAGTTTTAAGGTGGAAACACTACTTTTCAAAAACACTGCAGAGAGTAAAAGCAAGTTTTGCAATGTGGAAGACTAATTCTAGTCTCTTTCCCAAGGCGGGAGAAGACTTTTTAAGTGAGTGTGTGTGTGTGTGTGTGTCTCCTGACAATTCGTATTTGCCTGACCTTCTATTACCATGTGTTCCCTCTCATAGCCTTCGATATCCTGACTTGTTGGTTACTTTCCACGCCTTCCATAAAAGATGTATATCTGCAGGAAACCTAATGATGGGCTTTTTCCCTTGCGGGGCCTGGGCTATGGAATTCGCTCCCTGTCGAACTGCGACCCATGCAGGATTATCGTCTCGTCAGGAAGTTGTTGAAGGCTCGTTTGTTTGTTGAGTTAAGTGCATAGTGTCCAGTATTGTACCATGAACAGATGGTTCAGTTTCAAGTTTCTTGTTAGGTGTTTTGTTATTGTTTTATAAGTGTTTTGTTTGGGATCTGCTTAAAGCTGTTGCACCAATTAAAGTAGAATATCAATGTTTCTAAATACAGATGTTCAGGGGAACTTTTTTTTTATTGATGTTTCATCTGACGTTTATATTTCCTTTTTCTCTAATTGAAATGAAATAAACATAAGCCCCCCCCCCCAAAAAAAAACCAACAGAAATAAAGGGGCCAGTTTCCCCCACTCCCTCCACCACAAAAAACCACGGTGCCATGCATGATATTACTCCATCTGTGGGGGTCGAATAAGTTGAAATGGAGCGAGAGCAATCGCCCTGCCTTGCCAGGACCTGGTTGTCAAAATGGCGCCAGCCACCCCTGAAGTTGGCGCTAATTCATTGCTTGGCCAATGTGCAACAAAATGGCATTGACCACAGGGTTGGCTGGCGCCATTTTGACAACCAGGTCCTGGCAAGGCAGGGCGATTGCTCTCGCTCCGTTTTCACCTTTTCGACCCCAAAGATGGAGCGATATCGGGCATCCAGAGGGGGCGGTAGGATAGGTCCCGAGAGGGGGAGAGAGGTTTGATGATGGTGGCAGTGGTGCCAGCAGCAGGGGGTGCATTCCTTGGGAGGGGGGGAGGAGGAAGGAGCGTTTGTTTCATTTTGAAACGACACCAAACAGAGTGACCCGTTGAATTTTCATGTCATTTCAAAATGAATGCACACCATTTGTGCCTGGTGTGCTAACTACACCAGATTTCCAGTATATACCAGGGGATCCAAAAGGATCCTGTCCAGGGTGTTTCTTTAATCCACGTACGTGGGGGTCACGCATGCCCCAGAAAGTAGTTGTGCGTGCAAACTCTTGTTTGCTCTTTTGCTATGTTTCTTTTCGTACTTTGAGGGCAATATTAAGGGAAAATCCAGTTCGGTACAGTGACTGTGATGGTAGGTGCTTAGCCGTTTCCTTTCCAAAATAAAGTGATATTTTTAACACCCGTTAACAGTGAAAAGAGGACGCAAATGTCGTTTTCTGTGCCAGGGTTTTGAAGTTTCTCTCATTAAAAAAAAAAAAAAAATGACGTTCTCCATCCATTTTCCAACTTGCTACTACTCTGGATGACCGCCATATCTTTGCCACTTTCCACCTACGTGGTTAGCATCCCCGTCTTAGAAATGACAGCAATTGCATGCAAATCTCTGGAGCTGCCTTTTGTATTCGGACTTACTTTGGCAGGAGGAGATTGAATCTAAAGGAGCTAATTTTACTAGAGAAAGATTTCTCCATGCAACAGAAACAAAAATCCCCCCTCCCCCTTTTTATTTTATTTTTTTTATTCTTGCAGGAAAACTGTGACTTTTTTCCTTGACTGTAACTGGGTCATAGCCCAAGAACCCTGCATCCTTTGTTGCTGCACAGTGCCTGCCCTTCTTTAGTGCTACAAGGCCAGTGAATTGGGGAAGCTGCTGGTGCCCTCTGGTCCCCCCACTCGGCACTAGGAAGCTGTGGGATTTCACGGCGACACAGTTGCCTGGGGACCAGGCTAGAAATGTTCCAGTTAAGCAAATGACGGAGAGGATTCTTAATTTCCTCATTTACTCTCAGGCACTCGGGACCTTGCTTTCTGCCTTTATTCAGATTTGAACTATTCAAAGCCCATGGTATGTTGTGATTGCTACTGAACTGGTTTCCCCATGAGTTATTCCTGAGGTCAGCTCCGTGGACATAATAAAAGTCAGGGCCAGGAATCAAATCCAGGTCCCCCGTGTGCTGCCGCCGGGTTAATGGACCGGCCCTCGGTAGATTCATTTTAAAATGTTTCAGGTCCTTACCCTTGTGCTGAAGGCTGCTGGATTCTGAATTAAAACAAAATCTTATCTGGCGTTCACATGAAACTAAAAAAAAAACAAACAAAAAAACCCCCAAAAAATACCGCACACCTACTTTTCACCGTTCAAAGCCATTGTAAACTGTCTTTCAGAAGTCAAATAGAGGAGTCTTGAGTATTCAGTGTAAGTTTCATTGAAGAATTAAAAATCTATTATTAATTAACTTACTTATTTTAAATATTTCTAACCCATCTTGCTTTAATACTAGAACACAATAAAATACACATAATACAAAATAAACTGCATTGAGCATTAAACAAATTACAAAAGTGATGGCGTGCCCATGAAAACGCAGAATGCAGAGGATAAAAATGCTGGAGGTGCTGATGTGTTTGGAAAGCTAGGAACGCAGACAGGCCTTCCTCAGCTGAGCTGGATCTGCAGTAGGTCAGCCGTGATCAATAAACCAAGCAACCATGACACAACAGCTCTCGAGAGCCAACAGGTTTACGTAAGATCAGGGTCCCACCCTATTTTTTCCGTCCCCTGGAAATTGTTCAGTGCAACCTTGTAAGAGATATCCAACTCTTGAGCTTTTTATTGACATGGGTGGTGTTTACATTCCTTGGGTGTATGTCAAATGATTAATGTACAGGAAACATTCCCATAGGCATGTGTTTTAACAATACGGGGTGAATTGCCAGCAGACCAGCGGGCTTGCCCTTTATACTAAGATCAGCAGAGACAGGAGTGGCGTGGCTGCATCAGGTTTCCAAGAAGAATGGGGAAACGTGCGTGGCGCGAACACGGGGACAAAAGATTGGGTGCTTAGGTCAGCCCCACAAGTCCTGGTGGCTGTATGGGATTGTGGTAGGGCTTGGTAGTGGATGACGGCTAGGGGCCTGGGTGTTGGCCTTGCAGGAACAGGGAAGATGGCAAGACTTGGGATGGCCTGCCAAGGGAGGTGGTGGGGGCAGGCAAGATGGCAGAGTCTGGACGTGCTTAGGACAGATGGTGGGGAGTAGTGGTGGTGGTGGAGGCAGGCTTGGGCGGGAGTGAGTGGGGAGGGCTGCTGTAGGCTTGGACGATGGGAATTTGTCTGCTCGTCTCTCCATGGCAGCAGAGAACCAGAGAGAAAGCATCACAACTGGGTGGACTGGGTGAGCCAATTGGTCTATATCTGCCATGATTTACTGGGGTTACAGGACACTTAGGTTAAGAGTCATTCTAGAAACATAGAACATATCAAGTAGGTAAAGGCCCCCATGGCCAATCTGGTCGGCCCATTTGCCCTTCTGGTTGGAGTATCGCAGACCTGACTGATCTCGGGTTTCACTCCTGCTTCTCTAACGCTTAAGGATCTTCTGGGCTTACCCTATGCTTTCTTTAATTCTGATGCTGTGTCTGACTCCTTAGTTGCTGCGAGGTAGATCTGAATCTGAAATATTTTTTTTTTTAAAAGGAGACAGAAGCCAAAATATACACCGCGATGACAGCGGTGTATGGAGGCGAGTCCTGATCTGGGAATTTTTGGACAATTTCTCATTTTTGCATCCGTTCCCCGAGTTTTGTAATCTGCAAACCGATCTGAGTGCAAATGTCAGTCCCTGTCAGTGAAAAGAGTGGTTATGGGCAAGAGGGGGGTGGGGGGAATGGGGAGGGGGGTGATGCCCCCAAAAATGCTCCAGGTGCTAGCGCTGAATTGGGCTCCCTCTGCACCCCAGCCCAATAATATGACCCCCCCCCCCCCTACTTCTTGTCCTAAATAAGTAGGAAAACTATGCCTATGCCGGGTTCCTGGAAGACTAAGATACGAAAATCAACCCAAGCTGAACAAATAAAAGAGCTGGGTCTGTAGTTTAGCTTTTACCCATCCTGAGGATCCAGAATACGGGTTCTTGTCTGTGTGCACTGAGCTAGGAGCCCCACTCCCTTGGAACAGGATCACCGAGATCCCAAAACAGATGTTTATTTCAATTCTGCACAGGCCACAGGACCAGCATCACCCAAAAAAAAAAAAAAAAAAAAATGTTCATGCACTGGTTCAGCACCCAAACCCAGAATAACATTTTTTTTCTCTGTCCTAGGGTGCACTGAAATGTTTCGCTCCCCACTGCCCCGGCTGATCCCCTCACCTCACCTGCCCAGAGCCAGGGGGGGGGGGGGGGGGATACTGTGTGTGTGTGTGTGGGGGGCTAGAAGCAGCAGTCAATGACAGAATTGGCGTTGGCCCCTGCGCCGTGCTCACAGGCCCCCCCCCCCAACTCCTGCGGCGGAGCACATGCCGGGTCACGGGCTCCCCATGCCGATTCCACCACCAAGTGCCTTGCCGCTGAGATCAGCTACCTCCCCCTATTAATGCAGCCCTGTACGCAGCTATCAAAATATCTGCTTTGCTGGGAAAATACCAGACAATACAAAGAGGAGCTTTATAGTATATTTTTTTTAATTTTCAAACCCCCATGTATTCCGTGGGCAGTGAAGAGGGTGGTACCAAGCCTCTCCCAGTACAAGTCTCTGCATGTCATTTGTAAAAACACAACAGATTAGTACTGTGCCTTAATAGAAAGAGGAGTGAACTATCATTTTATAACTGGATGAAAAACTTTAAAAGACAATTTTAAAAATAATTAAAAGGAAATGTCTTTGAAAAGCTGGAACACGAAGGCTCGGGGGCGATCTGGATCCGTGCAGCTCTTTGCACTTGTTCGGGCAGGTAGTGTGCCAGGGTAAGTGCCATTCTGAAATAAACGATTTAATTAGCCACCATTAAAAGAGAGGAGGAGGCCAAAGGAGCATTGGCTGTGGCATCCATTTCACATTTTTCTTTTCTCTGTGATAAAAAAAAAAACCCCCCAACAAAAACCCCACCTTCCTGGGCAGGGCCGTGGTGGCCTCTTGTGACATCTGATTCCAGCGTTGGGGGGGGTCAGCGGGTGAAACCTCCGAGGTGCTTGGGGATCTTTTCAGAACTTTGCATTTTGGACCAGAATTTTCTTGAAATTCTGAGTCAGTGCGGAGACCTTGGACCTCTTCACTTTCGATGCACATCCAGCATGGCTCTCTGCTTCAACGGCATGGGAGAAGACTTATACGTCACGCATATCCAGCATAGCTCCCTGCTTCAACGGCAGGGGAGAAGAAAAACAACCAATAAGGGCTAATAACATAGTCTGGGTAAAACAAATAAGCATGGGTGCAGCTTGCTTATTGCGGCGGCTACTACCCCTAACGAATCAAGCTAGATATTTCACTTGGATGCAGCTCCATCACTGCTCTCTACATTAAAGGTGGGGGTGGAAGGGAAATAGAACCAAAGAGCTAAGAGAAACAGATAAGTATGAGAGAGAAAATGTGTGAAGCTTGCTGGGCAGATTGGATGGGCCATTTGGTCTTCTTCTGCCGTCATTTCTATGTTTCTATGTTTCAATATGCACAGGTCCTTTATTGGACCCCCTTTTCCCCCAAAATATATATATTTTTTTTGTATTAATGTTTTCAGCCTTTGGGTCCTAGTGGTGCTCTTTCTTCAGACGATGCGAGGAACTCTGTAGATCTTTGGGGGATTTTTTGGTTTAAGACAGCCAAGAATGCCTGGCATTGTGCTTCCTCCTTCTGACATCATCTGCTTACAATTTTAGATAGGGCTTAATTTGCTTTGATGCACTTGGTAATGATAAGATAATTAATATTTACAATTGCAGCATTGCAGCCTTTAGGCTGATTAAGAGAGCACACATTGCCTAATTTCTGGTTTTTGTGCTGCGGCATTGCAAAAGCTTTCAAGTTTATTAAAATTGGCAGTGCAGAAATATCATTACAATTTTTAGTTATGATTTATGTTTCACTCCTGAGGAGTTATGAACGCGTAAGGTCGTAAGGCAAGGTGTCACCTATTCTCCTGCCGCTAGAAATCGGGGTAAATTGGGCAGGGAGGAGGGGCACCTCTGCGCTGGACCTCCTTAGAACCTCATTGCAGGCATCACACGGGTACACACAAAGCAGCGCTGTGGGATGAAAAACCGAGAAAGAGAAACAGGGGATATGGGCCATAATCAAGCCTTATCTTTTATTACAAAAAAAAAAAATGTGCAACTCATAAGAAATGAAATGTAGAGCCCTACGGGCCCTCTGCTAAAAGGAACGTACCATATTGGCAGGGGGGAAAGTAGTAGTTTGGTGGGGAGTAGCTCCCCCATGTGGAAAGGCGTAATTGGCGAGGTCCCGGTTCTATAAAATCTTGTGACACCATTCTGAGGTGCGGATTCTTGGCTAGGAGGCAGGCCGTCTCTCGTCCTGCTACTTGTTTTGTTGCGTTTTCTTTTGGGAAAGGACCCTTAGGCCTCAGGCAAGGAGACCTAGAACTGGAATGCCTAAAGGGTGCATTTCCCCCACCTTTAAGGTTGCTTTCTTTTGCCTTTTTCTTTAGTGGGTGAAGGAAGTTTCATCCACCACACCCTCCTCCCCCCCTTCCTTCCTCATTTTTGGCTGTATTTTGAAACTGGTCTTATTTTTAACCATCCGAGTGCCCCGAGAATCCAGGGACTCGGGGGGGAGGGTTCAACGCCGTGAAGGAGTCTGGCACTCTCCGAAGCAAAAGAAATTCATTGACCCGTGGAAGGTCACAGAAGGAATGAATTCCCATTTAATTCTGGGGAGAGGAGAAGTGGGACCAGCGGCCCCCATCCGGCATTACCCACCTTTATACACATCATCTGGATACTGGAGGGGGGAGGAGCGGTGGGAGGGGCGCCAGCAAGAAGTAAATTCTGTACCACTGGAGAAAGGCATGAGGCCTGGGGATTTAATTTACGTCATCTCAAACTGGGTTTGAGAATCCTAGCCACCACATTTTGGGAGGGAGATTTGAAACCACCCCTACAAGTCTGCAACTGAGAAGGATCAGGAATGAAAGAACAAATCAAAAAAAAAAAGTTATAAAAGTTACAGATTTATTGGAGCGGCCAAAAGTGTAAATGGGCAGCAGTGAACAAGGATTCGTAAATGAATATTTCATCCACTCCCAGTCAATTATCAGCAAAGTTAAGCTGAAACCATCATCAGTTTGCAGATTCATTACTACTTGTTGAGCAATGTTCAGGGCCTTGGAGAATAATCCCCCCCCCAGAGAATCCTGGAATCAGTACAGGATGTGTGAACCACAGAAGTTCCGTAATTTAAAGGCATTTCTTGGGGTCCTATGATGGGGCTCCATAAATATATTAAAGCAACTGCAGAACACAGACAGACCCCAGTACAGGACTAAGGAACCACTAATTAGAAGTAGAAAGCTGCAGACAAAAACCGAATTCTTCCTTGCTCTACCGTCCATTCCAGCCTTACCCCGCCCCCTCCTGTCCCCTTCAGCTGCCTGAGAAGGGAGGGGAGCAGAAACAGCAGGGGAGGGGCTGTAGCAGGGAGCAGAGTTGCTCTTTTCTGCTCTGACTTGTTCCAGCTTCTTCCTCTCCCCTCCTGTTTTCTGCACCACAAGCTAAACCCTGGGAACAAAGCTGAAATATCAGGCCCTGTCAAACCACTTTGAAAAAAAAAAAAAGAAACCTAGCACACCAAAATAAACAAAGCCATGGTAAAAAGCAGTACTTGTTATGGCTGTTTCTTTGTACATACAAAAGATGTGAAGTAAAAGTGATTAAAAGCCCTGGTGACTGTGATTTCATGTGGCTGTGACTGCACCCCCAGAAGCTGCCACCCTAGGCAGTTGCCCTGCCTGCCTCATGGTTAAGCCAGCCCGGGAAGCTTTGCTGGGGGTCCTAACTACTTGAATTGGAGCAGCAGGTCTTTCTTAACTGGGTGGGAGGGAATACACTTCAGGGTTTCCATCATGGACTTTAACAAACCACTCTTCGCTTTCAAGTGGTGCTCCAACAATACATTTTACTGAATATTCAACATCTTCAGTATAGTGGCAATCTGACAAAGTATATTTCTTAGGAGCTGAATCCATCTCTTCCATCTGTACATTCACAGCCATTCTCTCGCTTACTGCAGATAAACCGATGCGCCTGCAGGCCGTGCGCCCGTAAGTTTACCACACATCCAACAGGCAGCTTTGTAAAGTTTCCATAGATCGGGCGCTGCCTTTCTCTCCCCTGCTGTACCTATGGACAGCATTGCTTTTTTTTTTGTCGAATTGAGTATTTGAAGCCAGACAAACGTGGTGAGGGCTGCCCAAGGCAGCCTTCCCCACAGGAATACAGCTGCAGTCAGGAGGAGATTGCCCAGGGGATGCCAGGATCCTATGGGCAGCTTGGACAAGGTGCACCCAAAAATAAAGAGGCCAGATGCCTGAAGAATATATTTTGACAATACACACCCCCGCTTTGTGCTTATGACAAAAAACATAACGAAGAGTGAAGGAGGTCCATTGACCCTATTTGTTAGAAATATAAGGAGCAACAAGTACAACAGAGGCAGATGCTCTCTAGATGGTGTTTTATTAGATTGCACCTTGCCTTGAGCTGTCTAGGAAAGGGGTGGGGGGGGGGGGGTCATTTCAGGCCATCAGAAGTCAGGGGAGTGATTGGAAAGGAAGTCGTTTCAAATACTCATCTAAAAATATTTAAAGTGACAGTAATTACAAGTCATTACCTAGGTGAAGGAATTCTTTTACATCAGAGTATGCGCTTTTGCAAGACAATGACACACAAGAAAGCCTTCTCCTGCTGAAGGCGGTCATTGCCCTATCTAATCCGGCCAATTCACCCTGTGAGCTGGTTATATTCTAAGTTCACTGTGTGAAAGCTGGGGAGGGAGGGTCATAACACCACCGCCGAGCAGAACGTTATACGTAGGGCGTTTGTCGCAAACCTTAGCAGGCGTTTCATTCTAATTATGCATCTGTGAGACCGCGCAATAAAACAAGGCACTTTGTAAAAACGTTCAGGCCCGTACAAAAACATTTGGCAAATATATGACTACAGCAGGGCTTCCCAAACCTGTCCCGCAATGAATATGCATGAGATAAATTTATTTATCTATTTATTTAGAATCTTTTATATACCACCTATACAATTCAGGTAGGGCAACACACAATCATGTCGAAACTAAAAAAATATATATAAAAGCAAATCAGTACAAATAAAACTAAAATACACAGCAAGTACACCTTTTAAAAAAAATGCAGAGTAAAAGAAGAAAGAATTGTAAAAAGTGCAAAGTAAAAAGCCATGGAGCGTTTAAGCTGTCAAGCCTAGAGCTTGTTAAATGCAATGGAGCATAAATATGTTTTTAAAGCCTTTTTGAACTCTTTTGTGTTTGATAAGAGTCGGAGAGAATCTGGGATGGAGTTCCCATAAAATGGGGCCTGCCACAAAACAGGCTCGTTTCCTAGTCTCGCTGACTCAATAGTCGGAACTTGCAAGCAGTTTTTGTCGATGGAGCATAGGTGACGTGGGGGCTGACATAACCGTGGCGAGGAGCACAGCCAAACTATTGAGGGGGTTGTGTATTAAGTTATGAATAACTGACAAGACCTTATTACTGAATGCGTTGACGTATTGGGAACCGGTGAAGTGACTGAAGAGCGGGGGGTGATGTGACCTCTGCGATTTGCGTTGGTAACAAGGCGAGCAGCAGCAGCATTGCGAACCAGCTGAAGAGGACGTAGGGTGGTATCTGGACGTCCTAGGTAAAGCGAGCTGCAGTAATCTAAGCCTGCCAGAATTAAGGCTCGTGATACAGAGTGGAAGTCATTAGGGTATAGGAGAGGTTTTAGTCTTTTTTTAGTGGAGATTATTGATGAGAACCTGACACTGGCTTCCAGTAGAAGCCCACGAGAAGCTTCAAATCATTATGCTTACTTTTAAGGTTCAGAATGCAGTGCGACCACCCTATTTGAAGGAGAATATGTCTGGTTATGTGCTCAGATACGAAGCACACAAAGTCCTGGGAGCAGCAGATGAATGGCTACTGAGAACATGCAGAAGGGCTTTCTCCAGAACTGCTTCCAAGCTGTGCAGCAGTTTACCAGATGTATTCAGATTACAAAAAGATGATTTAATTATTATAAAAGCATAAAAAACAACTTGGATATTTCAGCAGTTTTATCTAGGCAGCAGTTAAAAGGGGTGGCAGAGATGGATGAATAACTAGAAGGAGATGGGGTGTAAACAGACTTCAGCCACAGAAGGAATTTTTAGTAGCAAGGCCAATTGAAATATATGAAGTGGGAGCTACGGGGTTGAAGATGTAGATTTTATTAGTGGAAAGCTCTATAAGTAATCTTGGATTTTATTTATTTCTTGAATGGTATTGTTTATATTGTAGTTTTTTTATGTATAACTTTTTTTATTCTGTTTTCATTGCGTGTAAATTGCCTCGAGCTGAATGTAGATAAAGCGATTCCAAAATTGACATAAATAATAAATATTCATAGTAATAAAAGCATTTAAGAAAGCAATACCTTAAAAAAAACATTTCTAAAGGATATAGAGGGCAATACTCAAAACCTTTTTTCTAGTAAAAAACAAAACAAAACCCATTTACCTATGGAAATCGGGGTTTTGAATATTGCCTCACCCACCCACACAGGTAATCAGCCACGGACTGGGTCAGAGTGCCCCCGGTTATTTTCAACTACACGCCTTGTTTCTGACCAAAATATTACTGGACAGTGAAAGCATGCACAGTTCTCTGCGGGTAACTTTTACTTAGGCTATAGTGAAAGCATTTTTTCACAGCAACCTAGTGGAATCATTCAAATGTATTAGGGATCTGTTGTTTAATCACACAGGATCCTTCGATTGATTATCGCCCCCTGATGTGTTTATTATTACTTACCAGGGGCCCATCTACAGGTCTGTGAGACACATGCAGGGTGCAGCTGGCATCTTTATAAAATAAATCTAGCAAGGGGAATTATTCTCAGATTTATCTTTCTATCGGTGATTCCCCCTTGCTTTGGGGGAGGTGGCGTCACAGTGAGAGACCCGCACTTGGTCCTAATTTTAGGTCCTGTGCCTGGGTTATTATTTCGCAACGGATCTCAACAATCAGGTGGGACTGCTGCTTTAAGGGAGGCGCAGCATTTTATTTTGCCGGTTAAAAGCATTTGTGCCTTAGTCAAACAGTGTGGTATTGTATGACCCAGTTCCTACAGAATAAAGCTCTTAATAAAAGAATGGACAGGCATCTGAATTCATATTCCTGAAAAACTGGGTCGCTGTCACCTACATTGATTGCCTGTATTACATGTAAAGCCAATGAGTGCCTCACAAGCACTCGGCTTTATTAGGATCGGAATGTGCAATAGTGAAATAAAATACCGTGCCTGGAAAAGCATTAACCTATATAACACAGGAGAACAATAGAATGGGGGAAGAGAGCATTTCTCCTACTCTTAAGGTTCACTTAAATCACACTGAAAGGCAGGATCACGCCTTCTAAGAAACCTGAGTGCTTCATTTATTTTTTTTCTATTTCATGCTTAATGACCTCTGCATTCTAACCAGACATGAACCAACGTTGATAAGCAAAGCACAACAACAGAAATGTGCTCACCTTTGAATAAAGGAAGATCTCTTTGCCCTATACCATAGCGTATTCGAAGCAAAGTCCGCAAGGCCCATCTCGGCTGTCCAGTCGATATCGGTGGCCTAACAATAACTGGCATTACCTTAGTTACTACCATGAGTCCCCGTTATATGCCCTGAAAGTCATGGTATGCATGTAGGTTCTTCTGTCTCAAACATACTAATTGCCCTTAGTCTTAAATTCTGAGCTCTCAGCAACTGATTATCTGAAGGTGGAGTCTTCTATATAACTCAAAATTGGAGACGTGAACCCCACAGATTGCACAAAATCTCTAAAGGCATTCCTTGCCTTGATAGCAAATTGTATGAATCTGCCACTTTGACTTTTAGAATTAAGTGTCAACAAACAAGTTGAAGGTGGTACCTTTGTACTGTACTAACTTAATACATCTCCGACTACTTTTCAAGAGTTATCCTTGCTTCATTAACTCACAGCTCGATCCAGTATCGTCCGCTCGAGGATTGCCCGTCTGTAACGTGCTCGTAGCGCACAATTCGGGCGCGCAAGGCAGTTCGGCGATACAGTGTCCAGTTTCACGCGTCCGTATCGCTTCTGAAAACAGACGCATAACCCTTTCCGCACCCGGCATGTAAATGAACGAAAAAGCTGTATAATGAAGGAATTAGCTATTCCCCTGCGATACTGTAACGGGCGCTGATATTATCTCCTCCGTAACCCGCTGTTCTGCCGCGGCCTTAACCTGCTAGTTTACCGCCTCCCCCTAGTAGGAGTTAGTGTAGTGTAGTGTAGGGTAAAAACATTGCTTACCCGCCCTGGTCCCGTCCGGTCTCCTGCAGCCCCGTCCGGTCCGGACGGGGCTGCAGGAGACCGGACGGGACCAGGGCAAAAAAAAACAAACGAAAAAGTAGCAAGGCTCGGGCCTGCTATGGTAAGTTTAAAAAGTGTAAAAAACAAAAAACCTGTGTGCTATATAAAAAAATAAAACAATTTTAAATACCTGTCGGAGGGCCTTGGGTCCAGGCGGCCGGTGGGCGGCGGGCAGCCATCAGCGGCATCCGGTAGTCCCTTCTCCCTTCCTCCCTCCCTCCCCTGCCTGGATGAGCGCCAAAATCGCACGGGCGGGTCGGCAGCAGGATCCGGGAGCGGCGGGTAGGCAGCAGCGGGGTCCGGGGGGTCCGGGGCAGCGGCGGCGGGGGGGGGGGGGGGGGCGGCAGGGGGGGGGCGGCAGCAGGATCCGGGAGCGGTGGGTAGGCAGCAGCGGGGTCCGGGGGTGGCAGCGAGATCCGGGGAGCCAGCAGCGGCAGCATGTTCGATCGCGCAGGCAGGTAGGTGGCAAAGTAAAGATGGCCGCCTGCACGGGAAAATCGTGCAATTGGCCGCTGAAGACGTGACGTCACGACGTTTGGCGTCACGGGGTGTGACGTCACGTCTTCAGCGGCCAATTGCACGATTTTCCCGTGCAGGCGGCCATCTTTACTTTGCCACCTACCTGCCTGCGCGATCGAACATGCTGCCGCTGCTGGCTCCCCGGATCTCGCTGCCACCCCCGGACCCCGCTGCTGCCTCCCCGCCGCCCCCGGATCCTGCTGCCACCCCCCTGCTGCTGCCCCCCCGGACCCCGCTGCTGCCTACCCGCCGCTCCCGGATCCTGCTGCTGCCCCCCCCCCCCGCTGCCGCTGCCCCCCCGGACCCCGCTGCTGCCTACCCGCCGCTCCCGGATCCTGCTGCCGCCCCCCCCCCCCCCGCTGCCGACCCGCCCGTGCGATTTTGGCGCTCATCCAGGCAGGGGAGGGAGGGAGGAAGGGAGAAGAGACTACCGGATGCCGCTGATGGCTGCCCGCCGCCCACCGGCCGCCTGGACCCACGGCCCTCTGACAGGTATTTAAAATTGTTTTATTTTTTTATATAACACACAGGTTTTTTGTTTTTTACACTTTTTAAACTTTTTTACACTTCCTGGTGCCTGTCATTTCAAATGTCATTTGAAATGACAGGTACCAGCGCACCCAGGTTACTGTATAGGCGCTGTTACAGCGCCTATACAGTAAAATGGGTTGCGCGGGCATAACCCTTCCCTAACGCTTCACAGCCGCGGCATGCATTTGCATGCGATTAGAGGAGAGTATCGGGGAGTTAGTGAAGAGAACTGTGCGTGCGGGGGGGAAGGGTGCGCCTGACACTACCTCACTGTTTTTACCGCGGCCTTACTGGATCGAGCCGTCAGTGAGATACAGTGCAGTTGCCCTGAGTTTAATACTTTCCTGCATATGCCATTATAGCTCAGGAAGGAGAAGGGGTGGAGAAGGGCTGCAGGAGGTGATGAGACAATGTGACTTTGCCCTTGAAGGGGCTTACATCTGATAATTGATGAGGAAGTCAATGTCCTTATTAAGTCCTTTTGTGTTTGTTTCAAAGTGTTTGATCATCCTAATTTGAAATGGTTTCCTTTCTTGTGTACTCATTATGTTCTCTTTAAGTACCTTGATTGTGCAGTCGTTAAGGGGATGATCTTCCTTTCAGAAGCAATCATCTGCTGAGCTGTTCTGGGTTTTTTTCTTTTTCTGTAATGTTCTATGTTGTCTATGAAGATTAATTATCGATTTTTGGCTTGTTTTGCCAATGTAGCATCCTTCATATTTTTTGGAATTGGCTCATGTACATAACTTTCATAGAGAAGCATGAATGTGAACCTTCTATTCTGAATGTCTTTCCCAGGTAACTGTAGGGTTCTGGGATCTAAGGTGGCACAACTTGCACTGTGGTGTCCTGCAAGATTTTTGTGCCATTTTCTTTGGTTTAGATTTCTCTTATGGGCTTATTCCAACCACAACTGTACCTCAGAAAGCACAGAGACAAGATGGAAGCAGTCCCGAGAAAAGCAACCAATATGGTGTGGGGTCTGCATCAAAAGATTTATGAGATGAGACTGAAGGACCTAAATATGTATAACCCTGGACGAGAGGAAAGATATGATACAGACTTTTAAATACCTAAAAGGTATAACTGATGCACAAGACTCTAACCTTTTCCAATGGAAAGGAAGCTGTAGAAATGGAGGTCACGCTATAAAGCTCCAAGAGGAAAGACGAGAGAACAATGTCAGAAAATATTTCTTCATGGAAGAGGAGGTGGGTGCATAGAATGCCCGTCCTCTCCACCCCTCCCACCCTCCACCCAAAAGAGGCGTGAGAACTGTAATGAAATTCAAAAAGGCATGGAATAAACAATGAGGGTGCCCAGTGGCTAAAAGATGGAAATGAAGAAACAGAATAACCTGTGCTAACTTTAGGTGTAACATTTCTGCATGGGGGTAACCTGCACAGAGCGGCAGTTGCAACTCTTAACAGAAGGCATGGGGATAACCTGCATGGAGTGGCAGTTACTAGGGGTGTGCAGGGGAAAAATATTCTTTTTTTTTTTTTCCGGTTCATTTTCAGGAAGGTTTTTTTTTTCCCCACGAATTTTGGTTCTTGGAATGTTTGATTTGTTTCATTCATGTGAAAAAAAAAAAGAGCCAAACATTAAAAAAAGAATGGCCAAAAAACAAAAATGGAGCCTCCCAAGGCCTTCTGTCGCTCCCACCTATCAACCCGGAAAAATGCTGGGGCAAGGATCACTTCCCCCACCCCCAGCCACCACTTACCTGGTCCAGTGGAGATTGCTAGCGAGGCCTAGGCATAGGCTGGGGATGCGGTAGGTCACTGCGACCTCAGCCTTCGCCTATGCAAACCCAAGCCCAATTCCTGGGCCTTGGCCTAAGCTGGAGCCTGGGTTCATGCCCACCGCCGCGGCCCAGCTCAGAGGCCGGGCCCGTTTGCTGAGGTGAATGCACTGGGGGTTAATTAACTTTGGCGCAAGCCCAGCAGACAGTGTCAGTTGAAGAAGAAAAGAAAGAAAGAAGAGGGATATAGTCAGAGCTGTTCCGAAGCCTGGGCCTAACCCCAGGCCGAGGCCTAGGCATCGGGACCCAGCCTCTAGGTCAGGTTCGGGCATTGGGCTTCAGTCTGGGCCAAGGCCCTGGTGTCAGGATCCGGTCTCTGGGCCAGGCTGAAGCATTGGGCCTGGGCATGGGCTCCAGCCTAGAGCAAGGCTCAGGCATCTCGACTCGGCCTGGCTGTTTCCAAGGATATGCAATGGATCTGATAAGTGATTGTTCGGGGGGAGGTTTAGGCAATGAATAAGGTTTGTTTCATTCGGGAGCCCTCGATTCGTTTTGGGGCCCCTCGAACGAAACGAATTGCTTTTCTTTGTCGTGTCTTGCGCATGCGTTTTAAACAAAGGCACATCCCTAGCAGTTACTATCCTAAAGAACTTGCTGGGCAGACTGGCTGGAATATTTATATCTTTATCTGCCTTCATTTACTATGTTTGCAGACTCAGATTTGCATTTATTGTATTCAATCACACATGAATACTACTAACTTATGGGTTGAAAGAGTGCATTTTGGACCAGCTTGGTGGTTCCGTGGCAGTGCCATGCATTGCCACAAGGAAAGTCCCTGGTTTACTTCTCGGCTTGGGTCTTTTACTCCCTGGGATGACTTGGGCTGGGGATGCTGCGGTGAGGGGGGAATCATGCTCAGCTGCTCAATGGAATTAGGGTTCCCTGATTGCAAGGTTCTGAATTGAGTCCTAGTGCGCGTCACCGGCCACTGCCGCGATGACCAGACTAGAGAAGTGCTGGACTTGGGGAAGGAACATGGTCTCAGGCCTGGTCCTGATTGAATGGAGGCCCAAAGGAGGAGAAGTAAAGTACTGGGTCTGGAAAAAGAAAAGCTCAAATATCTTCACTGGGGACGCAGAGAGGAGAGGGAGAGAAAAAGGACCAAGGATGAGGGGTGGGAGGGGCAGGGCCTTGGAGGTCAGGGGAGGTGGTGATGAGGGGCAAATCCTGGAATGAAGGGAGAGAGGATCCAGAATCGGTCACAGTCTCTGGCTCCCTTGGTATCAATCCTACTTCTCCTCACATCTCCACCCCTCTCTAACTGCCTCTCGCTCCTCCTCAAAAAATCCTGCATGGCCCTCGCACAGGAATCTATGCCTTTTCTCTCTCAGCCTCCTACCCCGAAATCCCTTTTTTCTTGCACATAATCACACGTATACCCCATTCTTTTCACATGCACGTCTCCCCTTTCACCTCTAGCCCCTTCAATTAGTCCCCAGTCAGTCCCCTTCTGATCCCACCCCCCCCATAAATCCTCACCCTCCAGTCAATCTCCCTATCATCTCACCAGCCAATCCCCCTCTTCTCCCTCCCTATTTTCCCCCAGCTGATCCCTTAGCCCCTGTTCACACTCCTATTCCCCCCAAACAGTTCCACCCTTCCCCTTTTCCCATGCAGCCGAGCAGGCCGGTGGAAAGAAGGGCAAAGCATTGCTGCATTAGGCCATAATCCTCCTCCTTTGCCACCCGAGGCCTCTGGCACTTTGAATGCGCAGAACACCGGTAGCAGGCTTCAGCCTCTGGCCTGCTCTGCTTCACTACGGCGGCATCTGTGGCTTGCCAATCCCTGCTGGTGCCGATTCGGCTCTTACAGCCGTCTCCATGCCACCACCCAATATGCCTCTTTCTGTCCGTGTCTTTCAGATTAGGTGCAGAACTTTTCTGTTACTTGTGTAACCTCTGGTTGACTGGATAATTTTGCATGTAAAATTACTGCACGGGCACAGGAATACACGGCCTTCCACAGTATACCTATTGTCAATGATTCATCCCGCTAACCAAACATTTCCATCCTTCTGTCCCTATTGCAAGACTGTTCAACAATTAGTTAGCAAGAAGTTTGACTTTGTGAAATTTAGAGTTATAATCTTAACCCTTCCCTTGCAAGCATTATCTGTATATTAAAAGATGAAAAGCAAGGTATTAAATCTGAGTTGTATTCAAGCATAGACAAATTAACAGATTAAGGCTTTTTCTTTCCCGTAGGCTATCCAAGCCTCCATTGGAGCACAAGTAAGCCTTACCGTCAGTGAGTACAAGCTCAATAATCCTCACAATTAAAATCCAGTCACATGTAAATTTGGTAAACTGTTGCCTGTCAAATCATGACATCCGTTTCATTTTACACAGAAACAAGAAATTAGATTAGCATATGACTGGGAATAATGAGATATAAACTGCATATGGCATCTTAAGGAGGGATTTATGTGATACCAGCAGCTCATGTACATCATCCTTCATGGATAATTGTCTTAGGTTAGTCTAACAGACATTATCACAGCCTGGAAAGAAGTATAATAGTATACATCCATAAATCTTTTCACTGCTCCATAGAGGTTAATGCAGACCTTTGCAATGAAAACTTGTTGGGAAGAAAGAGGTATAATAGTTGGCTTCCATCACCTAACGTTAGTAAGCTGCTGCTGATTTCTTCTGAAGGAGCTCTCAACAACTCTGTTGCCCCTAGGGCATACTCCCCCCCCCCTCCTCCCAGCAAATCACTGCCTGATATAACTGAGTAAGACTGCTGCATAGTAGAAGCTGCATTCAGGATATCCACTTTCTATGCAGCTCCTGACTCTTGTAGAAAGCAAATGATCATTACACAGATTCTCCTATTGTCTTTCACTTGTAGTTGCTCTTTTAATTTAACCTCTTTCACTAGGTCTCATTTGCTCTTAAGTCAACTGTTTGTTGTTTTTTTTATCATTGTGAAAAATGTGATTGTTAGTTCTCTTTTCTTTATTATGTTTTTTTTTTAATTGTAATCCACCCTGGTGTTAATTAATGAAAGGTGGGGAATGCAGTTTTAATAAATGTAATATAATATTAAAGGGATTTCTACTCAGAAAAATGGAATCTTATTTCTTACATTCCCTCTTTGGGCTCAGGTACAATCAGGGTTTCAATGGTCTGTCAACTCTGTATATCAGTTCCCCTATATGATTCATTGGACTCTTTTTTTGGTTGGACCCATATACAAATATTTATTTATTTATACATTTTTATACCGTCGTTCCATGTATAGATCACAATGGTTTATAAAATAACATTCATATTAACTATAGATCTATGACATAAGATGTGAAGTACAGAAATAAGTTAACAATAACAGATTTTACATATTAGTCAGTTCATTGAACCTTTTTCAAACTCTAGTTAAATTTGTTCCTCATGCATCCAATAGCATCTCTTGTCCTTCTTGTTATTGTAGATCTCTACATTCTGATGTTTGTTTGTTTATTTATTTATTTAGAACTTTTTATATACCGACAACCGTTTGCACATCGTATCGGTTTACAAGTAACTCAAATTTCCGGCAATGCCTTGGTTGTATGCATTTATGAATAGCCTTGTTTTTAGCTCACATTTAAATCTCTTTCTGACTGGTATCAAAAGTAGCATCTCAGGTAGTGAATTCCAAAGTTTTGGACCCACTATGGAAAAGACGAGAACAGTTAATGAATTCAAAAGGGCATGGGGCATACACTGCGGATCCCTAAAGGCTTGAAGAAAAGGATAGTGTAACATTTCTGCATGGGGGAAAACTTCACGGAACAGCAGTTACCACCCTTGACATAAGTCAAGGGGTAACCCGCACGGAGCAGCAGTTACTGTCCTTAACAAAGCACATGGGGGTAACCTGCACGGAGCTGCAGTTATTACCATAAACAAATTGCTGAGGAAAACTAGATGGACCACTTGGTCTTTATCTGCCGTTATTACTATGTTATGTGTTGTAGTACATGAAACTGATATGCATAGAAGGGACCTTGGTGTGGTCTTCAGATCTATGTAGGACAACATTTTAAGGGGTTTTTTTTACACTGGGCCAGTAAAAAGGTATTGTACCTTCCAAGAATACATCTTTCCCATCTCTGAAAAAAATGATTCACAAACCAGACAGCAATCATAATTCATGATTTACAAATCACAGGGTGGAAGCCCAGCAACCCAAATTAACTGCAAATTACTATTTGGGAGGGAGGTTCATAGATCACACGGTTTTGGAATGGCTCGTCTTTTGCTTAATAATTACCTATTGCACTACTCACTGTCAACTGTTAGGTCTTGAAAGAGCTTTTTACCTAAATACGAAATGCCCAGCAGCACAAAGGCAGTCACTGCTTTCAAACGGGCATGAAATCCATAGCATGCGTTCCTGTGAGTCAGCAGACAGAATTTTTCACTGTGATCATCGTTCAACTCCCTGGGAGAAGGCTGGAAGTAGCTTTCTAAAAGTAGGTCAAGGTCGCACTAAGTTTCTCATCTTCCTCCATCGAGGGGGGGGGGGGTATGTAAAAATTGCTTTCGAGGAAGCTGGTCGGACTTAGGATTTCATAGGACGGAGCGCATCGAATCACAACCGAATGCAGCTAGGGCAGTGCATCCCATAATAAAGTGAGGGGTTACCCCCCCACCACCGGGCTTTCGCTGCTCACCCCGTTTTAAGTTGCACGTGGGAGAAGACTGGGAAAAGCTGTGGGTTAAAATTATTAAGAGCTCTCAAATTATAGTAAGGAAAGCCTTGTGCCATTCAGATGCCGATGGGACAGCCTGCCTCATTCTGTAGTGTTAAATATTTATTCTTATCTTCAGGTTTTATTTCAGTTTAATATTAGATTTTAGTTTTTGGGATGGGGGTGGGGCCAGTAGTGTTTCCTTTCTCTTCCAGCTCTGTCAGAACAAGCCCTGGAATCCTTTCCCCCCCCTATTTCTAATAGACCCCCCCCCATCCTCCCACTGTTCCTACCACCCCTGCTCACTACAGCAACATCCCTGAGGCCAGGAATCGAGCACCATGGCTCCATCCAGAAGCCTGGGATCTAAATACAACCACCCGGTGTTGCCCACGATGGAGATCATGGCTCCTCCCCCCGCCCTCCCCTCGGGGGTGCGATGTAATAAGACCTGCGCTGAAATCAGCAATTTTTCTGTGATTATTTGTTTTGGGTTTTTTTTTTTTAGCTTACGCAGCAAAAGCAGGCGCCAAAGGCAGGATGCAATAAGGAACGACATGCAAAATAGCCCTCGGAGTATCGAATACACGTGCCAATCCCGGGGCCCGGCCCCACCAGGGTGTGCGAACCCGACTCTACATAGCTCACTATCCTTTCCTTCAGCAGAGTCTCCATTCATTTTCCCCACCACAGGGGGCCTGTGGCTTGCAGTCTCCCTCCCTGCCCCCACTCTGGTGAAGCGGGACCACCGCTGCTGCTCTTCTCCAATCGCGTGGCGCCACTCCCGTTTCCAGGCATCTATTGACCAGGTCACTCAGCCAGCCGATCTTTGAGCTCCCCTCGGTATCCTGGGATGAACCTCATAGCTTCAGGCTTTCAGAGGGTCAAGCCCACGCCCAACACACATCATAATAGGCCTCATGCCATAGGGGTCCCAAGGGTCTTTTTTTGCAGGGATTTCTGGTTGCCTTCACAGCAGTGCATGCAAATATAATGTAAGGGATAGTTTTATCTCAGAATACTGTACTTTGATATTTTTCATGTAAAATATAAATGAATAACTCTTAACTGTGTGTGTGTAATGGGGCGGGGGCATTGTGCAAGGCTATAAGGTTTATCTAGGGCACCTAATACCCTTGCACCAGCAATGGGTTCGGGGGGTGGGATGGTGTCAGTTGTAAAAGTTTGTATCACTAAAGGGAGCTGGGTTTTTTGTTGGGGTTTTTTTTTTTTTTTTGGTGGGCCTGGGACAGAGAATAAACGAATGGGGGGAGGGGGGCCAGCACAGTAATTGTTCGCACAGGGCAGCAAAAAAAAAAAAAAAGCTAACCCTGGCCCTGCCAATCCCCGCATAAAACCCAGATGCAGAAAGCCGCAGGAAAAAACAGGCACTAAAATAAGGCGGCTAACGAAAAAAATGTTGCAGACTCTTCTCTAACTATTTCAAGTTACCACTTGTTCGAAAATCAATTGTTTCAGCTCCTGGCGCTTTGGCCCTTTCACTCCACTGGTGGCATCAGTGTGGTTGTGTGTCTGTGCAGCCTTCTCCTTGCCGGGCGCTCAGAGACGCTCTTGTACAGGTGGCCGATGCAACTCACATAAAACTGGAATAAGATGTTCCCATCTCTGCTTACCGGGCAGTGGAATTCTGCACTATCTGTAAGGCCCTTACTTTATTGGCAGGTAATAGGGATGTGAATCGTTTTCCATATCGTCTTAACGATAGAAATCGTGTGGCAGGGCAAGAAAATCGTCTTAGGCACGATTTTTTAGTTAAAAAATCGTTAAAAATCGTTTTTTTCCGATTAGTGCGCACTAACTGAAAATGATACAATTTGACACTTTTCAGGTCAGTTAAGGTCAGTTTAGGAATGAATATGTATTCCTATTGGCTGCCCTCTTATTTATTCATGTTACCAAGTTTCCTACTGACAGTATATGGGGGATGGGAAATGGAAACAGTTGGTAGCTTGACAAAACAAGTAATGTGATCAGTCAATGTGACTAGAACTTGTGCCCTAACCCTGATACCAGGGGTATTGTGATCTTCCTGCACACAGTGCCCTATCCCTATTAATACCAGGAGTGTTGTGATCTTCCTGCACACAGTGCCCTATCCCTAATACCAGGGGTGTTGTGATCTTCCTGCACACAGTGCCCTATTCCTGATACTGGGGGTGTTGTGATCTTCCTGCACACAGTGCCCTATTCCTGATACCGGGGGTGTTGTGATCTTCTTGCACACATCCCGGTATCAGGGATAGGGCACTGCATGCAGGAAGATCACAACACTCCTGGTATTAATAGGGATAGGGCACTGCATGCAGGAAGATCACAACACTCCTGGTATTAATAGGGATAGGGCACTGCATGCAGGAAGATCACAACACCCCTGGTATCAGGGATAGGGCACTGTGTGCAGGAAGATCACAATACCCCGGAGGAGTGAGGGTCAGGCAGCTCCCCCCTGTCTGTGAAGCCAGCCTCTCACTAGTAATGCAGGGAGGGAGCTGTCTCAGACTTCACCATCCTCCCCCCCCTTACCCACACACCATTCACTAGCTGGGACATGGGGGAAGTCAGGAGTGAGGGTCAGGCAGCTCCCCCCTGTCTGTGAAGCCAGCCTCTCACTAGTAATGCAGGGAGGGAGCTGTCTCAGACTTCACCATCCACCCCCCCCCCTCACCCACACACCATTCACTAGCTGGGACATGGGGGAAGTCAGGAGTGAGGGACAGGCAGCTCCCCCCTGTCTGTGAAGCCAGCCTCTCACTAGTAATGCAGGGAGGGAGCTGTCTCAGACTTCACCATCCTCCCCCCCCCCCCCTCACCCACACACCATTCACTAGCTGGGACATGGGGGAAGTCAGGAGTGAGGGTCAGGCAGCTCCCCCCTGTCTGTGAAGCCAGCCTCTCACTAGTAATGCAGGGAGGGAGCTGTCTCAGACTTCACCATCCTCCCCCCCCTCACCCACACACCATTCACTAGCTGGGACATGGGGGAAGTCAGGAGTGAGGGTCAGGCAGCTCCCCCCTGTCTGCGAAGCCAGCCTCTCACTCGTAATGCAGGGAGGGAGCTGTCTCAGACTTCACCATCCTCCCCCCCCCTCACCCACACACCATTCACTAGCTGGGACATGGGGGAAGTCAGGAGTGAGGGTCAGGCAGCTCCCCCCTGTCTGTGAAGCCAGCCTCTCACTAGTAATGCAGGGAGGGAGCTGTCTCAGACTGGTATCAGGGTTAGGGCACTGTGTGCAGGAAGATCACAACACTCCTGGTATTAATAGGGATAGGGCACTGTAAGAGATGACTGTAGTAGATTGAATAAAGATCTGATGTTTCTGCTCTCCTCACACCAAACAAAAACAACACACAAGCAGAGAAGCCCTTCTTACAAAGCTGAGCTAGTGAGTTAAGTAGGAGGAAAAGTAAACATACTGGTGCCAGTGTGGCTACTTAAAAAATACACTTACCAACAATCAATTACATATATTTGAACTGTGTACAGTTCCAGCCAGGACCACCTTTCTAAAATGCACAGTGATTGGCAAATTCAACATGCACTAGCATTTCAGGTGCCTGCTAACAAAAATAATAAACAAACAAGTTCTAGTCACGTGAGTGCTGATCATTACATTACTTTTTTTGTCAAGCTTCCAACTGTTTCCATTTCACATCCCCCCAACCATATTGGTAACATCAATAGATAAGAGCACAGCCAGCCAATAGGAATACATACATACATATTCATTCCTAAGTGACCTTTACTGACCTGGGAAGTGTGAACACTTTGTTTCATTTTCTGTTGGTGTTCGTTAGTTTCCAGTTCCATTTCCCATCCCCCCAACCATCACCTCAGTGGTAACCTTGGTAACATCAATAGATAAGAGGGCAGCCAGCCAATAGGAACACATATTCATTCCTAACTGACCTTCAGTGACCTGGAAAGTGTTTATTTGTATCATTTTCAGTTAGTGCGCACTAAATCGAGTTAGTGCGCACTAACGGGGAGTTAGTGCGCACTAACTCGAGTTAGTGCGCACTAACACGATTTAATGATTTTTAACGATAAATCGTTAGAATTTCTATTGTATCGTGTTCTATAACGATTTAAGACGATATAAACATTATCGGACGATAATTTTAATCGTTGAAAAACGATTCACATCCCTATAAACCAATATAAAAAGAAGTTGCAGGAGTCTAAGATTGCAAGCCCTTCTGGAGCAGGGAAATACCTAAATGTAATCTGCTTTGAAGTGCCGAAAGGTGGACTACAAATAAATTAATATAATTATTAAAAAAATAACCTAATACTTTTTATCAAAAGGTAGAAAGAAAGCAGATTAGGATGAAAACGAATGGAGAGCTAGGAATACGATGCGAGTAGAAAAGCCAGAGAGACAAAAATACATGCAAGCTGATACTTGGAAGAATCGAGTTAGTGCCTCTGCTGCTGCTGCTGCTTGGATGGATAACAAAGTTCAGTCTGTAAGGTCAAACCTTAAAAGAACAAAAATGACTGTAATTTGCCAGGAAACATTGCTGTTTCCTTGACAAATACCCAGTCCTGACCTCCTTTGCATTCAAAAGATAAGGAAAAGGGCGGCTGGAGAAGTACCTGTCGTTTTCTTAAAATGTAATTTAACCTAATCTGAAAGTTCTCAATTTCTTCAACAACTACACCTAATGGACTCAGGCTGCAATCCAGAAAGCTGCCGTATGTAATAAGAACTGGAAGGACAGACGCTGAGATAAGCAAGAACAACTAAATTGAACCGCACCATCTCTAAAACCTTCTGTATAGGTAGCAGGAAACATTTCAAACTCTGTAGAGCATATCTGTTTGAGAAAAACTGAATACAATAAATTCTATTTCCTTGCTTATTCAGTATCCTTTGTGTGTCCCAGCAGCAGGTCCCGATTCTGGGCTGCCCACAGGAACGTGGCACCATCCGCGAGCCACTTAGCAATTAGAAGGACAAGCAGGGAAGAGAACTAGGAGCAATCATCTGGGATGACTTGAAGGCCGACCCACCCTCAATGCAATAAAGCAGCCAGGAGAGCTAACAAGTCCCCTGGGGGTGCATAAACTGAGTTATCAGCAGCTGGGAAAACGAGATATTACTGCCCTCCTATAAGCCACTAATGAGACCCTCCCCGTCGTGAGTACTGTGTTCGGTTCTGGAGACCGTAACTTCGTAAAGAACATCAACAGAATGGAAGCAGAGTAGGGAGAGATTACTAAAATGATACAAGGCCTACCGCGCACAAACCCTATTTGGGATATTCCTGCTGAAGGCATGAAGGAAAATAGGGGGTGGAGAGGATATGATAGATGCATTCAAACATTTAGCAGGCGTCAGCAAAGTGCAGGAAGGTGCAATTTCCCATTACAGAGAGGATATTCAAGGACAAGTGATGAGAAGCTGGAGGGAGGCAGGCTAGCAGGGTGATAGATGCCTGGAATAACTTACCAGCAGACGTAGCATAAAGCAGCACTGTGACAGAATTTAAGCACACGTGGGATAGATGCAGAGAGCAGCGGTAAGAACAGGCATGAGAGTTTGGACAAAAAAAGACACGAGGGAGGGGGAGGGACAGCCGAGCTGATGGATCAGATATGAAAATGTGAATGCTCATGCGCCCAGCGGACCAGTAATAAAAAACAACAAAACTAACTAACTAGTAAGAAGCAATAGTCTGCAGGTGGCCAAGCCTGTACGGTTGACAGCTGAGATGCATCCACAGCCAGAGCACCATGAACAGGAACCATCAGGCAAGACTGGGGAAAGCCAAATGGCTCTTATTTGTCGTCATCTACTGTGTTACCATGCACGGAACAAACAAACTATCGCATTACTCGGCAGTTCCCCGCCGCGGTCCTGCAGGACTTTCGCGCAATGGAGCCAGCCTTGCTCGTCACGCTTCAGGACGCCCAAGCAGCAGGGGACCTGAGCACGGACCTGTGGCGAGGGAGTCACTCGAGCCCTGAGAAAACACAGAAGCAGCTCTGATTGTAAGAGCTGGCAGGTGCTCCCCAGGGACTCCTTTTGCCTTATGATTTCAAAAAGATATAGGCGTGCCCTGACGGGGAGGGAAAAAAAAAAAAAAGCGAGTCTCTAAATTAGGCAAGTTAATTACAGTTAGAGCAGATGCTGTTCCATTTAAATTAGGCTTTGTCATCCGATAACTGTTTTTCGGTGAATACTTGTCCTCCCAGGTAAACAGGTCATAAGGGAGGAAGCAACAACCCATCAGGGGAGCCTTAAATGTGTCCCCATTACTACTTGTAAAAGATACGGGCCAGATGTACCAAAGCAAGGGCGTCAAACTGCAAATGTCTGATCAGGTCTCCCCTGGCCTGGAGCAGCTGCATTGGCTTGCCGGACCTGGCCAGGGTCAGTTTTAAGACTGTGACAATGGTTCATCGGGTTAATTTATGGTTCTGCTCCTTAGAATCGTTGCGAGAGGCTGGAAGTGTCTGGGCCCTACCAAAACTTTCCGCTCTTTGCAGGACATGCACCGGTTAGTAGCACCTCCTCTGATAGACGTGAGCTTAGTGGTTATGCAATAAAGAACATTTTTTTTTCAGCTGGCTCTAACTGTGGGGCGCCCTTCCTAAGGAGGTGACATTAGTAGGAGAATACTAATGTCCTTTTGTGAACTTTGCAAGACTCAGGTGGTTAAACTGATAACATTTTAGGAGTTTAGTACTGTTGGAAGGATAGATAGTTTTAGATGATTGTTTATGTCAGTATGGATGTTATTTTAGTTTATTGCAATTGTGATATGTGTTTTATTTTATGATTGTATTTAAGTTTTTATATTGTAAGCCGCTGAAAATAAAGGCAACTAATAAATGTAAACAAATAATCCTGCAGGCCCGCAAACTGGTCAGGACAGGTTACAGAATGAGACCAAAGACCGATCCCTGTGGCACACCACTGATAACCCCCTGGTTCCTCTGAGTGAACTCCCTTATCACTACCCTTTGTCCCCTCACACTCAACCATTTTCTAGCCCAGTCAGTCACTTTAGGGCCCATCCCTAGAGCTCTCAGTTTGTTTATAAGTCATTCATGCGCATTCATTAGAGATATCCTGAAAAACAGACTGCTTTGCAGACCTTTACTAAAGGGTTTTTTTTTCCCATTTGACGTCCTATGGAGGAAAATTCTTAGCACCCATAGCCCATGACTTCTTAATGAAGCTTAAGATCATCTTGGGTTGCAGCTCAGCTTTTCGTTTGCTATGCAAAGCTGGTCAGTGACCCAGCAAGTTTCTTGAAAAACAAATATAAACTGGCTTACAGATGCTAACGGGAGATGCCGTATTGTAGATTACAGCACTAATATAATAATTAAGCATGGTAGCCCCTGCCACATCAATTAACATGTTAATTATGCTCAATTTGCTGTCCATGAGCCTGCACCTGGCATCAGAGGCAGCAGCAGATGCTCCACTGTGTGCCTCTGCCTGGATTTGGCACTGGAGAACTGGTTCAGGAGAAGCTGGGTGTCCCTGTCACTAAAGGCCTTCCGAGCCCAGTCCTGATGTCTCAGTGACCTGACTGTGTGCCAGAGTCAGAGGGAAAGGCCCTAGCTCAAAGGGGATGATTTCCATTAATATAACTGGTCTTTTTGTCATACACTCACTCAATGGCTTTCCAAACTGGTTACTTTAGAGGTGACCATTAACCTACTGTTTATAAACAAAAAAATTATGTTACCTGAATGGACAAGAGAAATCACAGGAAGCGTTGCAATGAGGGAGTAAAATGAAAAGGTTGTATGTGCGTGTGTGTGGGTGGGGGAGGGTGGGGAAGGGGTGAGGGAGGGGGGTGGTGCGTTAGCAGAGCGATGGAAAGAGACAGAGAGACATCTGACACAGGAGCTGGTGTGGGGAGGAGAGGAGAGAGAAGGCGTCCCCTCTGAAGATGTGGGAGTAGGAGAGGGGGATGCTCTCTCTGAAGTTGTGTTTTGCCTATCATGAAAGGAGCACCCCCCCACCCCCTGTCCCCTCAGTTGTCTTTCCAAAGTTAAATATTGGAAAGATGTTAACGCACAATTAAACTTTTTCCAATACAAAGGAAACTGTAAAACTAGGGGGTCGCAGATTCAGGGTACAAGGCAGCAGACTCAAGACCAACATCAGAAAATAGTTTTTCACAGAAAGGATGCTGGACGCATGAAATGCCCTTCCTGAGGAGGTAGTGAGGACAGTAGCAGAATTCAAGGAAGGGTGGGATGGTAACAGTCAGCAAGAGATGACCAAATGGTCCAACCAGTCTGCCCAACAAGTTGCACATAGTGGTAAATGCCACTTCGTTGTTAGGATTTCACCTGCTATGCAGCCTTATCCTACCTTCATGACGCCTCCCCACCAGCAGAGGCCCTCAGTATGCCTCATCACTAGTCTTGTCAGATAACTCCTCACTGCCCTTGCCATGCTCAAGCCCTAGCCTTATGTAAACCCGCCTTGCCATTTTAACCTTGTCTTCTCATGGTGTCACTTCTGGCTCCATGACCTGACCATTATTCTTGCCTTGTCTTGTGGCCTATGGGCCTTCTGCCTTGCCTTGTGGCCTAGGGGCCTTCCACTTTGCCTTGCTTTGTGGCCTAGGGGCCTTCAGTCTCTTGCCTTGCGGCCCTCAAACCTACCTTGTTCTCTGTTTTGAGGCCTCTAGCCTATTCTCTCTTGTACCCTGCCTTGAGGCCTTCGGGCCTATTCTGTCTGTTCCAAGCCTTGCTGCCTTTGGGTTTCCATGTGCTTTGTTCACTGTTTCCCTTGTCTAAGTCTTGCCCTAGTCAGCTTGTTGTTCTTGTTCTGTCTGTTCCAGTAGCCTGCCCAGTCCTGCCTGTACCAGACTCCTGTCCTTGCCTTGTCTCACCCTTGTCTTGTCTAGTTCCAGGTCCTGCTTAGTATCTAGCCTGCCTTGTCCAAGCCTTGTCTCCAGCCTTCCATATCCAAGCCTTGCCTGTCCAGTCTTGCCTTGTTCCTGCTTGTGTGGACTCACCACTATGATATGCTGCCGCCCTAGAGACCTACTGGCCCCCCAGAAGGTCTTGGGCTCAACCTGCGGGAGAGGGGGCTGGCTAGGCAGAAGATCAGCCCTCATCTTGCTCAGAGTCCTGCCTTGAAGTCCCATGCTACTCCCCAGGTAGATTTTATGGACTCCGGGGCCTATAACATCCATGCAGATCACCCTCAAGTCCTCTGTTAAGGCTCCGTGCAGATTACCTCCATTCTGTTAGGGTAGTAACTGCTGCTCCATGCAGGTTCCCCCAAGCCTTATGTTAAGGGTAGCAACATTTACAATAAAAACCAAGCAAACTGTCAAATCCATAACAAAATTACTGCTAGTGATATTTTTATGGGGTGAGCAGCCGTCTTGATAATTCAGACGCTGCTTTGCTTTTGGACTTGGCTGTAGAAGCAGTCCTGTACTACATAATGCTATTTCCCGAATGTCTGTGTATCAGTACCCCAGACTGTAAAACCCAGGGTCCAGCATTAGGTGTTGTCTGAATCCAAATTCCCCTGCCATCAAAAGAGAGCACGATGTTACAGTTGTGTTAAAAACAAAGGATAATTGGCCTGCAAATGTAAAAGTGTCTCATAAATAATTGCTCTATGCCACATCCTAGCCATGAATTTATGGCCTCAGTTGTGTGGACTCGTCACCCCAACTCTATGCTGGTCACGCCAAGCCTTATGGGCTTGGGTAGTAAATGACACTCCAAACAGGTTTCCCTAAATCTGAAATGCTGCATCTAAAGTTAATATAGGTTACCTTATTTCTTCTCCATCCTCTAGTTTCTAGGATCCACAGTGTTTATCCCATGCTCTTTCGCATTCCATTATTGTTCTTGTCTTCACCACCTCTTCTGGGAGGGCATTCCAGGCATCCATCACCTTCTCTGTGAAGAAGGATTTTCTGATGTTGGTTCTCAATGGTCCCCCTTGCAGTTTCTATTATGACCCCTTGTTATACAGTTTTCTTTCCAATGGAAAAGATTTGATGTCTGTGCATAATTAAAACTTTTCAGGTATCTGAGGGTCTGTATCCTATCTCCCCTGCACGTCCTCTCCTCCAGGATGTGCATATTCAAATCCTTCAGCCTATCCTCATAGGTCTTTAACACAAACCCTACACAGACAAAAAGATGGAAACAAAATACTGGAGTAATATGCATGGATCACTGGTTCAACTCCAAAGCACATTGTAATGATTGTATCATGCCTCCAGGAAAGACATAGGTGTAACCTGCATAGAGTTGCAGTTGCAGCCCTAAACAGAAGGCACCAGGGCAGTTACTGCCCTAAATAGAAGGCATGGGGTACCCTGCAGCCCTAAACCCCTTGCTAAGCAGACTGTGGATCATTTCAGTCTTTTTCTGTTGTCATTTATTATGTTACTTTGTTAACGCTCAACTTGAATGGCCTCAATCCCATGGGATCGAGTGTCCCATTGGCCTCAATCCCTTAAAGGCACAGAAGCTCATGGGCTGACAGATATTCTATTTTACAATGCTCCAAATGACACTGGCTCAAAGGCCCCTGTGCCTTTAAGGAGACAGATTCAATGGGATGAGATAGTGCCCCCCTCAGGCTGAGCATTGCCTGGGAAGGAGAGGGCCCAGGAGGGAAGAGGCAACACCCCTTTCATTGTGGTGCCTTCAAGCACGTGTTTACTTTGCCTAATTAGAAATCCAGGCCTGCAGCAGCTCATAAAATAAGCCACAACTGTGCGGAAAGTTGGGAATGGTTATTTCACTTTCTAGGACCCAACTCTGCATCTGGTAATCAAAGCATTGATTTGTTATGCTTTTCTCAAAATTGGACTATTATTGGAAGCCTCCTAGAAATGTTGATAGTGCGAGACCTAAATTGCTGAAATACACCAGTGTAATGAAAAACCTTGTACCAGGGGTGGCCAACCAGCATCTCGCAAGCCATATGTGGCTTGCTGATATGGAAAACGTGGCTCTTCGAACACCAGTGATGGCAACATCTTTGGCCCATGTGGGGCCAAAGGGAGGAAGAGATGGTCTCATCAGCAATTTGGAGGAGATCTGCTGCTGGAGTGGAGTAAAAAGTGAGAGAGACAAGGTAAGAGAGAGAGAGAGAGTGGTGGGGATGAGGGGGTGGAGAGTGATATGGTGTGGAAGAGAACGCATGGTGGGGATGAAGAAGGGACCTGATGGAAAGAGATTGGTGGGGACAAGAAGCTGCATGAGAGAGCTTGCAGCTGCTGGTGCTCTCTTATTACAAGGAAGGGCGTCCACCCCAGTCTTTGGAGAGGTAACCCTCCCCCTCCATGTCATCAGGACCTGAGGCCGTTTGGTGCCATGCATTCTGATTTCTTGACCAGCTCTGCAATATACTAATAGGGAACAGCATGTTTTTCCCACTGTCCTACAACTAGGGCTGAGGTGTCCTTTGTAAAAAGGAAAGCCATAGTTTTGCCAAAATATAATGGGATATTAATGTGTCACATGGTCTGAAAAAAGAAGAAGAAAACAGGTCTGAGCACTGACTGGAACAGCAATCACTGGAAATGCAAGCAATGGATGGGGCAGTTAAGTTCCTGAGCCAGCGTGGGCCACGGGATCCCCTCTCTGGTCCCAGGAGCAGAGACAGCGATGCTCTCCCCGCAGCCCCCGGAGGATAAACCAACAAGCGCATTTTCAGTTTTAAACAAAATGGGTTTCTGCTTGCATCGTCACAGGCTGTGGTGCTGGACAATGTTTGCTCTAAACCCTTTCTAGCACAGTCCTAAATCACCTCTCCATCTCTCTTGGTTTGTGCATCTACAACCACAGGGTCCGTTAATTCAGGAATTTTAGATTAAACGCCTCCTATGCACAGATGCCTCTGGGAGCCAACAGTGATTTAGGGCTGAAAACGTTTATTTAGGGGCTGCCTAAGCCGAAACAGAGAAGCTGGTTGGAAATGAATTGGCTGCAGCTCAACATGAGCAAGACTGAAGTGCTATGGATTAGTAAAGTCAGCCCAAACAAACGAGGGGTGCTGGTGGGGGTGCCTATTTATCTAGGGCTTTTTTCCCATTCTGCGCCTATGGGGTAAATGCTCAGTAAAGGACCCACTGGATTTTCTTCTCTTAACTCACTGATCAGCAGCAACGCCCTGTTCATTCCAAGGCCAGAAACTTGGTGTTATTACTCGATGGCAGAGCACAGCAGATGGTTAGGCTCGCCCATCCTTTTCATGAGGTTACGACTAGTCAGATAGGCTGGCTCCTTCTTGTGCATGGACCAGATGGAGCCGGTTGTGCAAGGAGGAGTACTTTTTATGCAGTTGGACTACTGCAATAGTCTTGTAGCAGGAATTAAAAAAAATAAAAAATACTTGTACCATCTCCAACTGGTCAAGACTTTGGCAGCACAGATCATTTCTGCAGCAAAGTGTAGGGACAGTATATCCTCTATCTTGTGCAAACTCCACTAGCTTCCAGTTGGTTAGTGTATTACTTTTAAAATTGCCTGCCTTGGGTTGTTTACATATGTTATGGGTCCAATACTCAGTGGCATTTATCCAGATAATTCATTATTCAACTAAAATTTAGCTGGCGTACAGAGGGGCATTCTGGGGCAGAATTAAGTTAGCCAGATAAGTTATCCTGCCTACTGAGGTTATGCTGTAGAATAGTCCTAAAGATAGCCAGATAAACTTATCCGGCTATCTGTAAGATAACCAGCTATATTCAATAGGGTGCCTGCACCACTGAATATCCCTCCAACGTCAGCTGGATACGTTTATCTAGCTAGCTTTGCAATCCGGCCAATGAGTGAATATCACCCCGCTGTATAATTCAAATCACATGCTTCATTCTTCTCAGTCCTAGTTCTCGCTACTAGCCACTCCTTTGCCGAAGTCAGCAAAACTTACCACGACTCTGGAAAGGGCTTTTAGTTGTGTTGGCCCAGCTCTTTGGAACACATTGCTCCCTGAAGTTTGTAGCTGTGTGGACTACCTCTCCTTCTGCAAAATTTAAAAACGTGGATTTTCAAAAGACCTGTGGTGACCGGGGAGATTAGATTACCAAATGAACATTTAATTTATTTTACAAGGTTTGTAGGCATTAGGCACTTCCCAAAAGTGTATTCCTTCTGAATGGCTATTAATGTTTTAGAGTGATGTGTGGTTTGTCAGTACTTAGCAAAATATTTTAGATATATAACATTTTATTGTTTGTGTCATATAGTAATTGGAATGTAAACCTAATGTGCTGATTTTTTTGCTTTGATCAGCTAGGAATGTTACGAGTAAGCTAAATAAATTAATAAATAAAATTATGCTATTCTACATGGCATTGGACTGCTTTGAGCTGGGCCATATACATACTATTTTGTGACCAAGATCCCATCTTAATAATCCAGAGGAGACTGCTGGGTAATACACTGAAAGAAATGCAGGAGGAGATGATTCCAAGAGCCCTCTGTACAAGTTATTTTCCCTCACAGACCTCACCTTCAACTGGATATAAACTAGATAGCATCAGTCCAGAGAGCAGCTACTAAAATAAGAACATAAGAACATAAGAAAATGCCATACTGGGTCAGACCAAGGGTCCATCAAGCCCAGCATCCTGTTTCCAACAGTGGCCAATCCAGGACATAAGAACCTGGCAAGCACCCAAAAACTAAGTCCATTCCATGCAACCATTGACAATGGCAGTGGCTATTCTCTAAGTGAACCTAATAGCAGGTAATGGACTTCTCCTCCAAGAACTTATCCAATCCTTTTTTAAACACAGCTATACTAACTGCACGAACCACATTCTCTGGCAACAAATTCCAGAGTTTAATTGTGCGTTGAGTAAAAAAGAACTTTCTCCGATTAGTTTTAAATGTGCCCCATGCTAACTTCATGGAGTGTCCCCTAGTCCTTCTACTATCCGAAAGAGTAAATAACCGATTCACATCTACCCGTTCTAGACCTCTCATGATTTTAAACACCTCTATCATATCCCCCCCTCAGTCATCTCTTCTCCAAGCTGAAAAGTCCTAACCTCTTTAGTCTTTCCTCATAGGGGAGTTGTTCCATTCCCCTTATCATTTTGGTAGCCCTTCTCTGTACCTTCTCCAACGCAATTATATCTTTTTTGAGATGCGGCGACCAGAATTGTACACAGTATTCAAGGTGCGGTCTCACCATGGAGCGATACAGAGGCATTATGACATTTCTGTTTTATTCATCATTCCTTTTCTAATAATTCCCAACATTCTGTTTGCTTTTTTGACTGCCGCAGCACACTGAACCGACGATTTCAATGTGTTATCCACTATGACACCTAGATCTCTTTCTTGGGTTGTAGCACCTAATATGGAACCCAACATCGTGTAATTATAGCATGGGTTATTTTTCCCTATATGCATCACCTTGCACTTATCCACATTAAATTTCATCTGCCATTTGGATGCCCAATTTTCCAGTCTCACAAAATAGCCAAGAGTATTCATTATAAAGCATATGGGGACAGTGATAAGCGCTACGCCATTCTTTATGACGCTTATATGTCCAGGGATACAAGAACACAGATTTTTGAAGAAAGTATAATTTTTTTTAGAGATCAATATAAATATTCTTGGGAGATGCTGATGCCATTTCTCTGACAAACTGACTACCAGCATCTCATCGTGTATATGAACTGATCCTTCTTTTATAGGTAAAATACAACAGACAAAGACCTAAACATGTACACCCTGGAATGAAAGGAGACACATGATACAGAGAATAAATGCACGGGAAGCAGATTTCTTTCAACAGAAACGTAGCTCTGGAACGAGGGCAAAAAGAAGTAGATTGAGGAGTAATCTAAGGCAGAGGTTCTCAACCTAGTCCTTGGGGCACACGTAGGCAGTCAGAATTTCAGGATATCCACAATGAATACGTATGAGATATGTTTGCATATAATGGAAGAAATGCACACACATCTATCTCATGCGTATTCATTGTGGATATCCTGAAACCCTGACTGGCTAGGTGTGCCCTGGGAACTGAGTTGGGAGGACCACTGATCTAAGGAAATATTTATTTACAGAAATGGTGGACACATGGAGAATTAAAGAAAGCATGGGACAAGCACAGAGGATCTCGGAGGGAGAGGAAGGGATTGTAAAGTTTAGCGGGAGGATCAGCCACATGGCCTTCGTCTGCCATCATAGTCTATATAAAAAGCCTAATTTACTAAGGCCTTTCTCTTATTTTGTGCCTATAGGGGGGGGGGAAAAAAACAACTTAGCAAATCAGGCACAAAATGGTAGAAAATCCGTAGAATATCTGGCCCTTAGAGTGAGTGTAATGCAGGCTTTAATTTATTGCTTGCAACACTGCATAGTGCTAGACAATTTGTGTATCTAAACATTGCAAAGGAAAACTCAAAACAATGAACCACATAATGCAAATCCAGTAAAACGAAAGGAACACAGAGGTGGAGGACATGTACCTCGCATGTTTGTCCATTTTGGAGCGTGCCATGGGATGGATGCACATAGCACATTGCAATATAGACAGCAGTCTCAGGCTGGCAGAGAATTACTCCCATGGTGCAACTTCAGCTTTACCTAGCAGTGGAAAGTGTCAAATTCTAGCTAGCCTCGGGTCAGCCCCAAGTCACTTCTTTTGGAAAAAAGTGCCAGCTGTGCCCCCCCTCCTCCCCCCCCCCCCAAATCACTCAATAACTTTGAGACGTGGAAAAGGCTGATGCTCCCCCTCCCCCAAGGACTCCTATAACAAAATATTGTGGGGAGACGGTCCATCCTTTTCCAAGTCATAAGTGTAACTGGGGGAGGACGGGGGGGACATACACACACACAAATCACTTGCATTAATTAGAAAATTGCCAATTTGGTGCCCCTTTTCCCAAACCACTCACAGCTTTGAAAAGTTGAAATGTCAGATTCCTGACACACATCCAGCACAAACAGGAAGCACAGCGCCTTTCTGAGAAGCCTCTGCATTGAAGCAAGGCTGGAAATGAGAAATGGATGGGATGCACTTTTGTCTTACGTATTATGGTACAACAACACTCTGCCTTCAGAAAACAAAGTAATTTCCTTTGTGATTTATGGCATCTCCTCCTGGCGATTTGTGGTCTTCTGCCCAGGAAGTGTAAACCAGAAAAGGAAAAACAACAAAAGTGCAGATCAATGCATCAGAAATAGTCTGCAGTGCAATTCTCTCGCGAGGCCCGTGCCAGATCGGACCACGGCTCTGGCATCAAGTAGCAAATCAATATAAATCAGCAGACTCATTTGCTGCAGGGACGAGGTGAAGTCATTGTGTGTGCTGGGATGTCCTCAGTAAAAATGAAATGTTAAGTTTCTGCTTTGATCCAATGACAGACACGTTAAGGCAGCAGCATTATCTTGTCACACAGTTTTACTTCTGCTTTAACCAAATCAAATCTTTTGTTGACGCACTCTTTTATTTCAGTAACTTTTCTTCTTTCCAGTACTAACAGTAGTCTCCAAATTCTGCACAGCCCGCAGGCTGGTTTTGTGTGACAGATGAGGTATCAAGTCAGGACAGCAGGGCTGGGCTAGCTGGAAGCCACCTTGCCTGGCACTATTTCCCCTTCTGAGCTGTCCATTTTCTTCCGCCTCCTTCAGTTGGAATCAGGGCTGGAGATCCAAGCACCTCACCTGCAAATTCTCCCCCCCCCCCCCCCAATCTAGATCCTCTCCTAACGAACTTTATTAGTTCAATCCTTGCAGCAACAGTCCTGGGCTGGGAGGGGGAGGGGGGCACGCACCCTAACACTGCACTCAGGGCCTTTATAAGCTGGGCCGCTGTCATGCAATGACTTACAGCTCCTCTCCCTCCCAGGGGGGGGCTGTGAACGCCGCACCCCCCAGCCCAGGCCGGTGCAAGATCTGAGCTGGGAATCTAACCCACATCCCTCCGCACGGCCCTGCCACGTGGCTAAAAATCTAACTATGTACACCCTGGAGGAAAGGCGAGATACGAGAGAGGCATTCACACATCTCAAAGGTTTCCGAGCACGGGAGCTGAGCCTCTTTCAACGAGGAGGTTGAAAGGGAGCAGACTCAGGAATAAGCTTAGGAAATATTTCTTTACAGAGAGAGAGTGGTGGATGGCATTGAACATCTTCCCAGTAGAGGTGTAGGAACAAAAAACAGAAAACCATACAGGGGATCTCTAAGGAATTGATGGGAATTATAATGCTAAATTAATTGGGTGGACGGGCCATACGGTCTTTTTCTGCCATCACATTTCTATGGCCATGGAGGGCCACATCTAGGTCTGGTTTTCAGGACATTCACAATGAATATGCATGAGATGTATCTGCATACAATGGAGGCAGTGCATGCAACTCTACCTCGCATATATTCATTGTGGAGATCCTGAAAACCTGGCATGCTTAGTTGCCTCTCTCTGCACCAGACAGGCCTGCCTAGCGGTTTTCTGAGCTGCTATTTAATTTTCCAATAAAGGAATGAAGCAGGTTAGTTGCTAATGTTTTAGCCTTTCTTAGTAAGTGATTACCTTCTTTCACACCACCCTCACTGTTCAATGGCAGTAAGAGTTTATGCCCTAGAACCCAGGTTCTCAGCTCCGTCCTCAAGGGTCGCAAACAGGTCTGATTTTCAGGGTAATCACACCTGTGCACGTCCATCCGCTTCTCTGGGGATAGCATTAAAAACAGGCTGGTTTGGGGCCCTGGCTGAGAATCCTAGAATACAAGTTTGTATTTGGAGTGCTGGGAGGGGGACAAACAGAGGCGAGAAGAAAGATGAGTTTGGGCCCCTGTAGCCATTTCCTCTGGTTTGCACCTTGGAATCCCTGCACAGTTTACCAGGAGGGTTAAGTCAAGCTGTAAGGAACCAAGACGCACGCCTGTACCGCTCCTAAGCCAAGATCCTATAACCTTTGGCTTCCCCTTGCTTATAACGCCCAACGGTGCATTCGCTTATAGCTCATAAACAGTGCGTAATTCAAGCGTGACCACTCGGTCTTTGATCATGAATTGGGGGCTTGCAAGGTGCCCTGCCTCCCCCATGGGAATGCTCTGGAGGAGGAAGGCGAGAGGCAATGTTTAACTCCTTACTGTGAAACAGATCAAGCAGACAGCGACAAGATAGCTGAAGACTGAGAGTGCCACCTAAAAAGGAAAAGCGATCGCCCAGATCATGCAGGCACTAAATAATATACCTCCAAAGCTTTACTTCAATCAGAATTACACTTGCTTCACTAGCTCGATGGGTTGTCATTTTACATCCTCTTCTATGTTTCCAATAAAAAAACAAGTCCCAAACACATGAAAAGCAAAGCCTGCTTTTGACAGACTCCACTGACTGGATCGTATTCTCTGTTTAGGAATACCTGAGAATTGGATTAGTGGCAATAGCAGACTGAGGATTTCAGCTTCTCCTGTTGCATGTCAGTAAACGTGCCTGCTATTAGTGTACTCTCAGGATTGTATGGATTAACCAGTCGTTTGCAGCGATTCCTTTTAGTGGAACTCTCAGGGGACGGCAGCTGCATTCTATAGAACACAATAAACGGATGTTTTATGTGACTACTTTTTTTTTTTCTTTGGAAAACCAAGAATGAATCATTTCTAAAAAAAAAAAAAGAAAGTTTGCAGCAGGCTCTTCTGACATTGTATTTGACTTAGAAAGTCACAGCAGGGCTTGTTCATTCAGCAGGGACTTGTGACTTTGAAAGGACAGCACTCAAAATTCATCTGAATAAGCTATCAAGATATTGTAGGTGGCAGATTAGCAGAGGACCTACCGAACTGATCAGTGAAGAAATCCGAACATTTCAGGGTCCTCAGAGCTCTCTTATAAGGCCTGTTCATACCCAAAGAAATGATTCAGATTTCAGCCAAAGTTCTGCATTTGGCTACACTCTGTGACACTCAGGCATTCGGGCCACTGAAATTTAAATAGAATATGCCCGTCTGCACCAGTTAATCTTCACAGATTGCTCTGGTAAATGTAGGTATCTCCAAAAAAACAAACACATTAAGTATTTTTAAGGGCAAGTCTGGGAGGCATTATCTCAACATCCAAGACCCAGAGGCAAAGGGACTGCCAATTTTGCGTATTCCTTGCTTTGATGTTTTAATCACAGCTGTACCTCAAACAAATTCATACCTGGAATCTGAATTGCATTCACTGACCTTAAGAAACCTTCGGGAGCTGGAAGGTATGAAATCAGTTTTAATCTGAGTGCTGTACAAGCACTTGTGTTTCTTGGCACCTGGCACCAATTTTGCAATATGCAGCCTTTTAAATAGTGAAATGTATACATTAGCGATTTCAAAATCAAGGATTTTCTAGACACCTACATATTTGTCTTGCAGAAACAGAGGATTAAGACAGTCATTCATCAAAATCTTTGAAGTGAAATAAAAGATCCGAATTGGGAGGGGTGGGGGGGGGGGGGTGGGGAAGTATGCTCCCATGCTGAACGAAACACAAAACCTTCAGTTCATTTTAAAAACAAACAAACAAAAGTACGGATGTGCCAGTCCGGAAAGGATCGGACAGGGTCCCCTATCGACCAGTCCTGACAAGTCTCTAATTCAAAAGACCTTTCCTTTTATTGTTGCATTTTACAGTATAAACTTAAAAAAAAAAAACCAACCCTCATAGGTTTTCCTTTAACCACAAACTGCTTTCAGGATGGTAACTTTCAACAAAGTTACTAACTATGCACTTAACATTCTGGCTTCGCAATCGAACCGATTGAAATGTGCTTAATACTTCTAATTGCTTTGCACAATGGACTCCTTCCATTTAAAACGTGGGCATTTCCATCAACAGTGGAAGGGGTGCCAGGAAATCATTTGAAGAAAAAAAAAAAAAGTCAACAGATAGCAGGCGAGCAGGGGCTCCCGGAGAAACCCTTTTTGCCTAGGTGCTTTTCCCATGGCCACAAACGCTATGGGTAGCATCAGGTCCCCCCTTCAGAGCTAAAGCCATCCTTCCTCCTCCAACCATACCAGCATTTCTATAATAATAATAAAAAAAAAGATAAGAAAAAACGTGTGTAACTTTCTCTTATCAGCTGAAACTCAGTTTGCAGAGGCTGTTTGGGATGGGTTGCACAGCGGCGACTACACGAGAGATTCACAGACGGGCACCGAATCCGAATCCTGGCTGTGCATGGAGCTCAGCCCCGTGTCCGAGTCCTCGTCGTCCCCGCTCTTGCCCAGTCCCCTGACCTCCTCCGGCCAGACCCCGGGGGGCTCGGCGCCCTCCTCCTCGTCGCCCCCGGGCTGGCTGTCCGGACAGTCCAAGGCGTCCAGCAGCTCCTGCAGCTCCCCTTCCTTGTCGGCGTAGGCTCTCTGGCTGCCGTCCAGGTCGCGCCGGAGCGCCTCCAGGTCCGTGTTCAGGCGCAGGCCGATGTACAGGCTGGTGCTCAGCTCCGTCCTCACCCTCTCCTGCTCCAGTGAGTCGCCCTCCGGCTCCCGGGCGGCCGGCTCCGCCTGGCGCCGCTCCATCCAGCGGCGGTTCAGCTCCTCCTCCAGCTCGGCAGCCAGGCGCTCCAGCAGCTGCTCCTGCTGGCTCAGGCGCTCCTGCAGCTGCAGGACCTCCTGGCCCCGGCGGGCGTACTCCTGCAGCTCGGCCAGCGCGCCGCGCTCCGGCTCCGCGGCGGGCCCCTCCAGGTAGGTGTCCTGCACGTAGTTCACCCCGTGCCGCTGCATGCGGTCCAGGTGCACGCCGGCCTCGTAGCGCTCGATCTCGCGGTCCAGCTCCCGGAGGCGCTGCAGCTGCTGGCGGATGGTGTGGTCCTGCGACAGCACAAGGTGCACCAACGTCTCCATCACCTCGGCCGGGCCCCGCGGCCGTGCCTCCTGCCGCCTCTGCTTGATCTTGGCCAGCTTGCGGAAGGCTTTGCGCACCAGCCGCCGCTGCTTCTCCTGGCTCAGGCTCATGGCCACGCGGGCTGCCCCCTGCAGGCGGCAGGGGCCCTCCCGGCTGGGCACCACGCGGGCCTCGGCGCTGCGGGGCCCGTTGTTGGGCAGCGAGGCGTCGCTCCGCACCAGCACGAAGCGCACGTTCGCCTGCTCCTCGCCCCAGGCCGTCCAGAGGCGCAGCAGCTTGGTGGCGTTGGGCAGGCTGCGCTCGAAGCCCCGCCACTTCTCCACCAGGCAGTAGGCGTGCGGGGCCCCCGAAAGCAGGCCGCCGGGGGCCCCGCCGGGGCGCCCGTTGTGCTCGTCCAGGAGCACCCGCACCACCTCCGCGCAGGTGGTGCGGCGGGAGAGCCCCGACACCAGCTTCTCCTCCTGGCAGAGCCAGACGGAGATCTTGCACTCCTCCGGCTCCATCGGCAGCGGCGCTGGGCTGACAGCTGGAGGGGGGCGTCGGACGGCAGGAGCAGCGCCGCTCGCCTTCTCTCTCTTTCTCTCTCTCCGCACGCTGCGGGCTGGCAGCTTTTTCCTCGCCGCTGGTCACATGCTTGGCTCCGACTTTTCAGCGCTTACACTCCACCCCCCGGCCGTCAGCGGGGGAGGACGGAGAGGCCGAGCTCTGGCGCCTGCCTTCAGAGCGCAGGCAGTGACTGCGCCCTCCCTGCCCTGTGCGCGCACAGCTGCAAACTTTCAGGGGCACTGCAAAACCTCCGCTCGCCGCCTTTGCACGCTGCTCGTCCCTCTCATCCTGCCCACCACCGCTTTCAAAGGGAGCGGAGGCTGGCTCGGCCAGATGAAACTTTCAAGCAACGAGCTCCTCTCCCCTCTGAAACCAGGAGGGGAGAGGAGGTTAGAGCTACGACTCGGTTCGCTCCTGCGCTTTTGGAGTGCAGCTCTGGCAGCAGGAGCAATGTTTTCTCCTCTGTTTTGTAGAGGAACATCGCTAGAAGAGGACCAGATGGTCCAGCTTGGACTGGTAATATTATATCTACAGTGCAGGTTCCACCCACCATAGGCCACTCCGTTACCCCTAAGCCTTTCGCTAAGGGTTGTAATATTTACAGTCAAGAACAAAGCACCTGGCCAACACCGAAAATTACTGAGGGAGGAGCCTTCTCGAAAATTCAGAGAGGGCTGCTGGATCTGCTTTGCTTTTGGACTTGGCCAGAGACACAGTCCTGCCCTTTTCCGCTTCGGGCTGCATAATCAGAACCCCAGACCCTAAACTTCAGGGGCCAAGGATATTGCCCTCTGAATTCAATTCCCCTTCACGACCCTAACAGCAAAGGAGCGCGGACTGTTGACATTGCCCACACTGGCACCTGTTTGGAGGTAGGGAGGGAGGTAGGTCCATGATCCTACAGCAACCACACCTAGGCTCCGCTTCAGTCTGTATTTGATGCTTTCAAAATGGGACACTGCTCTGCTTCCAGCTCCCACTAGGGCAGGGAATTTAGGTGAAAAACTTAGTTTTAGCAGTAGGTGTCTTATTTGATTCTAAACTCACATTTGAACCCTTAATCTCTAAAGTGCTTTCTGTGTCTAACAGGGCAGACCTTTTTTTTTTTTTTAATACATTGCCCTTGAGATCTTTAATCCATGCATTGGCTCTCAAGCATCTATGGTAATGTAATTCTTTATATCATTCCTTATCACCACCGCCATGTTTGGAAAAAGGAAATGCCATCATGGTACTTCACTCTTGCATGATCTCCCTTAGTGACCAACTCAAAATTGGGGGGGTTTGTTTTGACCTTTGTTCAGGAACCTCCTTCATACCTCTATAATCTTTTAGTACCCTACACTACCAGGACACTCAGGCCACTCATCCCCAACATGAGCTGGTCCGATTGCCTTCTTTTAAAGACTGTGGTTAGGCAGGGACTCAGGAAATGTCCTTTACCTTTCTTGCCCCTACATTGTAGGGCTCTCACTTGAAAAGAAATTTCTTAAATGCAGGAAACCACTGAAGACTTTTTTTTTTCTCCTCACTTCCACCTTTCCAGAGTGATGATTTTGTTTATAATTTGATTTTTATACTGATTGTGTTACTGTTTACTTATTCATTTGATCAGTTTGACTTTTGTTTTATTTTTATGTTTGTATTGTTCCTTTATTATTAATTATGAGTAGAATTTTACATTATAGGAGGACCTTGCAAGACTGGAGGATTGGGCATCCAAATAGCAGATGAAATTTAATATAGACAAGTGCAAGGTGTTGCATTTAGGGAAAAATAACCCTTGCTGTAGTTACACGATGTTAGGTTCCATATTAGGAGCTACCACCCAGGAAAAAGATCTAGGTATCATAGTGGACAACACATTGAAATCGTCGGTGCAGTGTGCTACGGCAGTCAAAAAAGCAAACAGAATGTTGGGAATTATTAGAAAGGGAAAGGTGAATAAAATGGAAAATGTCATAATGCCTCTGTATCGCTCCATGGTGAGACTACACCTTGAATACTGTGTACAATTCTGGTCGCCGCATCTCAAAAAAGATATAATTGCGATGGAGAAGGTACAGAGAAGGGCAACCAAAATGATAAAGGGAATGGAACAGCTCCCCTATGAGGAAAGACTAAAGAGGTTAGGACTTTTCAGCTTGGAGAAGAGACGGCTGAGGGGGATATGATAGAGGTGTTTAAAATCATGAGAGGTCTAGAATGGGTAGATGTGAATCGGTTATTTACACTTTCGAATAATAGAAGGACTAGGGGGCATTCCATGAAGTTAGCAAGTAGCACATTTAAGACTAATCGTAGAAAATTATTTTTCACTCAATGCACAATAAAGCTCTGGAATTTGTTGCCAGAGGATGTGGGTAGTGCAGTTAGTGTAGCTGGGTTCAAAAAGGTTTGGATAAAAACCTTTTTACCATCTTCCTACTTAACGCACAATCACTTACCAACAAAACTTTAATACTTAACGACCTACTGCTGGACTCAACACCGGACTTTTGCGCCATAACAGAAACATGGCTCAAATCCACTGATATCGCACTTATTAACCAACTACCAACAGAGATCTACGACTTCTTCTCTATCCCACGACAAAAAAAAAGAGGAGGGGGTATCTTTCTAGCTGCCAAAAAATCCCTGAGGTTCACACTCTATCCTATCAACACAAATACCAAACTAGAACTAGGATTGTTCAAATCAGAAGATCTCCAAATCCTTCTAGTCTACGCCCCTCCAGGCCTGCTAGAGTCAGACGCCTCTCCTATTCTAGAAACTATAACATTACACCTAAACCTTGACTCCCCAGCTATAATCTTGGGTGACTTCAACTTACATGTTGACAAAGTTCCCCTCTCAACAAACTGCGAAGCCTTCCTCACCGCAATGTCCGCAATGGGTTTCAAACAACAAATCAACAAACCCACTCACAAAGCAGGCCACACGCTCGACCTCTTCTTTACAAACTCCGGCATTTCTCAAATAAATCAACCTGATTGTAAACAAGTCCCATGGTCAGATCACTCCTTAATCTCCACCAGCTTTTCTCTACCACAACCAGATTCCAAGCCTGACTCAAGACCCGCTTTCCTTTACAGAAAACCATGCAACTCTGAACTCCTCAGCAAACTCCTAGCCCCAGAACTACCGTCCATCGATGTTTCTACACCTAACTCTGCTCTTCAATCATGGTCCAAAATAACAAAATCAGTAGCAAACACTCTTTGCCCACTGACAACCAAAAAACATCCAAAAGACAACCCTGGTTTAATGATGAACTGCGAAATCTTAAACAACTACTTCGGCAGAAAGAAAGAAAATGGCGCAAAGCCCCTTCACCGGCCTCACTCTCAGACTACAAACGCACTCTCCACCAATATAAAAGCATTACACAGAAAACAAAGAGAGACTACTATGCCCGTCAGGTTCATCACCTCATCTTTGACTCAAAAGCTCTATTCGCCTTCGTTTCCAATCTCACTAAACCTATCACTCCAGATATACCACCCGAACTTTCTCAGACCAAAGCAGACGAACTGGCTCTTCATTTCAACAAAAAAATCTCTGACCTCCTCAATCAGTTGTCACTAACCACTACCTCTCCAGATAACACATACCCTCTCCCAAACAAAGACATCCAGCTTAACACATTTGAACCCATCACTGTCACAGAGATACAATCGGTGCTAAAGAAAATGAAACCTTCATCACACCCTTTTGATCAAATCCCTTCCAAAATGCTACTTCTCATTCCTGATACTATATCAAAATCCCTAGCCGAAATTATAAACTGTTCCCTGTCCCAGGGTATCTACCCAGATGAGCTAAAAACAGCTTCAATCAAACCCCTCCTAAAAAAAACCGAATCTAAATCCAAGTGATCCGGCCTATTTCTAATCTTCCATTCATAGCCAAAATAATGGAAAAATTGGTGAACACTCAACTTTCCAACTACTTGGAAGACCACGTTATTCTGTCCCCTAACCAATATGGTTTTCGAAAATCTGCAAGCACAGAAACGCTACTTCTCTCACTCTCAGACTTCCTTCTCTCCGGAATCGATAAAGGCAAAGCATTCTTACTAATCCTCCTCGACTTCTCGGCGGCCTTTTACACCGTCAACCATTACCTCCTTCTAAAACAACTGGCAAACATTGGAGTGACAGGTACTTCATTAACATGGTTCAAAACCTTCCTGGAAAACAGAGGATATAGGGTCAAAATTCATAATACAGAATCCCAATATCACCCCTCCACCAGAGGGGTGCCACAAGGTTCATCGCTCTCACCCACACTATTTAATGTATACCTTCTACCACTTTGTCAACTACTCACAAAATTAAGCCTGAAACACTTCCTCTTCACTGACGACGTACAGATTGTGATCCCTATAAAAGAATCAATCTCGATTACAATGGAATATTGGGATAGCTGCTTATTAGAAATCAAACACCTCCTCACCAGCCTAAACCTAGTCCTTAATGCGTCGAAAACGGAATATTTCCTTATATCACCTGAAAACAACAACACACTTTCAAAGCCACCAACCCTCCTTCAAACCACCCATGTAAGAGATCTAGGAGCCATCTTAGATAACAGTCTTAACCTCAAACCGTTCATTAACCGTACTACCAAAGACTGCTTCCACAAATTACATATTCTGAAAAGAATAAAGCCACTTTTCCACGCTCATGACTTTAGATCAATCCTGCAAGCAATAATCTTCTCCAAACTAGATTATTGCAATTCTCTACTACTAGGCCTCCCAGCTTCCTACACCAAGCCTCTACAAATGGTACAGAACACAGCAGCCAGAATCCTTACAAATTCCAGGAAAATCGACCACATCTCCCCCATCCTCAAAGACCTTCATTGGTTACCGATCCACTACAGAATTATGTACAAAACCATCATGATCATCTACAAGAACATCCACCAACACACTCAACTCGACCTACAAATCCCTTTTAAAAAACACATCCGCCAGACTCATCAGGGTATACTACAAAGAATCACTTCAGGTTCCACATGCCAAAACCTACCAACATAAATCCTACAGTTTAAGAGCTCTCTCATCAGCAGGTCCATCCCTTTGGAACTCTATCCCACCGGACTTGAGACAAGAACCATCCGCTCCAACTTTTAGGAAAAGACTAAAAACTTGGCTTTTTAAAAAAGCATTCCCAGAACTTGATTAAATTCTCCACCCATCAACACAAACACAAAAGTTCACAACCGTATCATATATGTCTATTTTTGCTATACATTTATATTTATACATTATACTACATATTTATTAATTGATACAGCTGAAATGTAAATATTCTTTGTTCAGTTTCCTCCCCTCTCCAGATCCCAGTTATTTTTCCTTGTTTTTTTGTAACTTTCTCACATCCTAAATATCGTTATAATATTTTTTAAGTTTCATACTATTTTTGAAGTTGAATTGGGAATGTTGATTACTATGTTACTCTCTGCCTTTACTCACATTGTTAATTGTAAACCGGGTTAATGTGGTTCCTGTCATGAAACTCGGTATAATAAAAATAATAAATAAATAAATAAATAAATAGGTTTGGAGGAGAAGTCCATTAAGGGCTATTAATCAAGTTTACTTAGGGAATGGCCACTGCTATTAATTGCATCAGTAGCATGGGATCTTCTTAGTGTTTGGATAATTGCCAGGTTCTTATGGCCTGGTTTAGCCTCTGTTGGAAACAGGATGCTGGGCTTGATGGACCCTTGGTCTGACCCAGCATGGCAATTTCTTATGTTCTTATTGAGAGCGCTTTGATGTTTGGAAGAAAAGTGATATGTCAGATATAATTACCTAAATCCTGACCTGATTTCTTCCTTTATCCAGCATTTTTCAATCTTATATTAACAAAAAGGGTGCATAGCATGCCTAATTCCATGGAGCAGGATATACAGAGATGGAGTCGACGCCTGTGGCCAGAAGAAGCAAGCCCACCAGCCTCTCTTACAAGTTTTAAAAGGGAGACAGGGGGGAACCCTGCACCATGGACCAGCTCCCTCTGTCTACACGGACAGGAGAAGGGAGAAGTTGTTGTGGTGCAGGTTGGTTAGTTGTCTTGGCTGCCACAGCTCTGGCTGCTGCTCCCAACGCTCAGACTGAGTCATAGCCATGGCTCAGTGCACCCTCTCTCCCTGCCTCACTCAGCCTGGGGCTAAGATAGAGACTGGAAGGACTCCAAGCAGGAACCCAGGAGGGGGGAGACGAAAGGGTACGGCATGCACTGGAGGTGCTGCACAAAGCAGGGCTTAGCTATCTGCGCCCTGCATACTGCCCCTGAAGGAGCAAACCCCAGGGGCTCAGGCTGTAGTTAGGAAGAGGAGGCCTACGCCATTACATATATTCTCAGAAAGCAGCACCTATATGTTTGAGTGCTACCACCGGTGTCTCTTATTGCTGCAGGACACTGAGCAGAGCACAGTGCTGGCCTGGATCTGAGCAGCAGGCAACGGTGACTTTTTCATGGCAAACCAGTTGGGAAACACTCTTAGAGGCTTAGTTATTGCACTGATAGTCCTCGGCCAGGGGCCACACCAGGGCTCTTTTTGGCTTTCTTCATATCAGGGGTACTAAATCCAGGCACTAGGGTGCACCAGGACTCAAACTCACTGGCCCCCAGGCCAGCCCCCTCTAGGCACAGCTGGTGGGCCTTTCCATTGGATGGATTTGGCTGACATTTTGCAAGAGTGTTGGGCATGGCTCAGTGACAGACCCTTAGCCTAAATTTCAACTCGAACCAGCCACAGTCAGGGTCCCAATGCATGCACTGCCATGGCAAGAGCAATTGGTGCTTTTTTTTTTTTTTTTTTACTGTTGAAAGGGTCCTGCAAATGCACGACCCTTTCGGTCTTTCTGGCAACGCCGCAGCTGGACAAGGTGAATTCCAAATTTCAGCGAGCCCATGGGCTGCTTTTTTCTGAAATTCCAAAGTCAGCCTCAATCTTTGTACAGTTTTAGGGAGGCTGCAGCCTGTGCAAGTCATTCAGGCCTGTGCCCCAAAAAGATCAAAGCCTTGAGATGTTTCTTGACCAGAGGCCTATTTGGGGCTTTTACTATATTAACTCTTATTATTCCTCCCTGTCCTCCCCTCTCCTACTCTGACTTTAAAAGCCATTTACTCAAGTAAAACTGGGTTTGCTGAAGTAAATGCACTCTATACTCGAGTGTTAAATAAGAATTATTTACAATGTTAAATAAGACTATATTGATGTTATACTGTAAGTCAGGAAGCTCCTACTGCTTGAATACAGTTACACTGTAAACCGATGGGATATTCCATAGTGAACACCAGTATATAAAAACGAATAAATAAATAAATGGCTTTTGAAAATTGCTAGGATGGTAGTTACATTTACACGTGTAGATCCTTTTGAAAATTCACCTGTAAGCATATTTCCCATAGACACAGAATGGGAGAAAAGCCTTACTGAATGAGGCTCTAAGTGCCAGAGCCTGTAATTTGGAGCAAAGGTGCCCTTAAGTGCTGATGCTCAGGTCCTGAAAGCTATGATCAAGTAGGTTTAACTTTTTTTTTTTTTTTCCATTCTACATTTATTCATTATCCAATTTTTTTATTTATTTTTTTATTTTTGCAGCATTCAGTGACACTGATATCACTGCACTTTCCTCCTCTCAGGAAAGGTGTGCTAGTTCTCAGTCAAGCACTTCATGGGTGCTGCCCACAGGCTATAGTCTTGAATAATACCCGGGGCCTTAAAAATGCTGATCTGAACCAGTCCGGAATACTTTTTACTACTGTGCTTCTCTCGCTTTTGGGTTTTTTTTTATATTGCCTGTTTCCATAATTTGAACAACAAATCACTGCAAGTACAAGGCAGAAACATTCAGACACACCCACAGACTAAATACTTCTGAAAATTAGAGCACCAGCAACTGAAAAAATAATTGCCTCCGTGGTCAAACGAGAGCACATGAAGCAGTGAACAAATCTACATTCATGTGCAGAAAATAAAAAAATAATCACCCCATACGAAACGAACAGCTCTCTCTATAGCACTTCGGACGCTGAATGGCGCTATAGAAGTGTTTAGCAGAAGTAGTAGGACCTCTCCTAGCTCGTGGATGGGGAGCAGACTTAACTTATCAGCTAGAGATGTGCAGGCAAATAATGTTTGGTTCTGTTTGTTTTTGACCCATAACTTGGTTGAGTTTCGTTTTGGTGGGGTTGGGGGATTATTCGTTTTTTGCAGTTTTTTTTTTTTGGGAATTAGCACACTCAGGCTCTCTCAATAGGCTTGTGCCTAGGGCAGCCGAAATCTATGGGGCTGCTGAAGATTTGTTGCCTTTCAGCTCTGCTGAGTCTCACTCAGCGGAGCACAGCCCTCTGATTCCCGATCCAGCCCCTCACCTCCAGGGAAGCCTGCAGGAGATACAGCAAAGGGGGATCATTTTGGGGAGACGAGGAAAGGCTGAGTAGAGATCATTGGAGGGTAGGAAGAGAGGAGGGGGGCAGTGTTCAAGTGTGAGAGAGGAGGGGTTCATGCCATGTGTTATGGGTATGCTTGTGATATCGGGTGGGAAGGTAGAGAGTGGCTGAAAGGAAGAGCAGGACCAGAGCATGAAAGGGACATCTCCCTCCCCCCATCCGCTGCAATTCAAGTTCTCTCCCCCAGATCTTAGAACCCCCTTCCTTCCTACTCTCCAGATCCTGGAACCCACTCCCCCTTCTTCAATCCCGTAACCTACCTACCTCCCTCTCCCTCCTCCACCCCAGATTCCTAATCTTCCCCATCGCCCATCATCCCCCAGCTGTAGTCCTCTCTCCTTCATACTCCTCCTCCTCCTTTCTCCTCTCCCCATACTTGAAATCACTTTTGTTCACCCAATAAAAAAATAAATATAATAGTGTAAAATTACTTTATTTCTATAATGTAATATAAAAGTTGGAAATGTTTGCCAATTTGCTTCAGAAATTTTTAAGTTTTGCCACAAGAAACTAGGGGTCTATGCCTTAGATCTCATTGACAACAGGGAACAGGACATGGGGTGACAGCACCAACAGTGCGCCTAGGGGTGCCAAAATCCTAAATCCATCTCTGAGCATGTGCTATTTGTCAAAAAGAATAACCTGAACATTTTGAGGGTTTTCGGAGACACCATGCATTCATTTTGGGTAAATGGGCTGTTTCGGTTTGGATTACCCATTTCTTTTCAACAAACATCCATATACTCTCCTGCTCTTACGGTGGCATCCACCAGTCACCCAAATGGCTTTACAAGGTCACTGACCTGAGCTGCATCCTTCACTTATCCTACATGCGGGGAAAACAAGATGGTAAGCATTTGGATTTTTCCACGGATGATGGGTCCAGTGGGTCCTGTAAGGGAACAGGTAAAGAGAGAGACAACAGAAGAGGAATACATAAGACATCTTAGTTTTTGTTTTTTTTTGAAGGATACTACTAGAAATTATCAGCAGCGTTTGGTAAGAAGTAAGAGGAAAGGATTCAGAGTTCACTATTCAGTTGAAGAGGATGGCAGCTCAGGACTGCAGGTCTCATCTGACCTGCGTCAGCCGATTCCTGAAGAGTCTACAATGGCATGTGGTGGTGGCTGGCTGTGCCTGATGGGGGGAAAAAAGCAGACTAAAGCTGAGTGATCCATCAGTCCATGGAGTCGCTTCTTTGTTTTCTTCCTAAGCAGGCGCACTGTTTGCTCTCCCTGGGTTTCCCCGTTAAATCTTAGATTACAAGGTTTAGCACTGGGTCCCCATACACTTGTTTGTCTGACATGCACAAAAACACGTCAGTGCAGTCCCATAACCCAATTAGACTATTAATCAGATCCATTACAGGCTCCCAGGGAAGCTTGCCCGAGCTTACAGATAAATGAATAGGGAAGAGGCTACTTGAACTCACAAATCACTCGTTCACAGATGCCCGTTCCCTCTCCTTTCATATCTGCTCATGAAAACAGGGCACAGAGGAACAGAAGAGCATATCCCGGCTGAATCCCTCATCTAAATGCACGCCATGAAGAAATTCCTCTATCCAACGAAAAGAACATGCTGGTCCCTCACTAGAAACTGAATTTGGGGTTTGTGTGCGCGTTTTTTTAAATCACCCGGGGCCTTGGATCTAGGATTACCATGCCAAGCTCCACTTTTCAAACGCCATACACCAAACGCCCAGTTTCCACCTCCTCCCTAACTGTATGCCCTTGGAAACAGAACCTTAATTTCTCCATTTGCAGGAGCCGGAGACTAGTAATTTTACTGGTTTATACAAATAAATTCTGTGGGAATTAAATCCACTTAAGAGTCTCCTTTTCCGTTGCAGGCACAAATACTTAGCTGTTTTTTTTTGTTGTGCTTGAAGTGAAATGAAATGCCAACCATACCCGCTTGTAGAAATGCCTACAGTGCAGCATGTTGCACGTCTGCTTAATGCGCTCTCCCAGGCGTTTACATAGACAAGTAAAGCAGCCTGTGATGGACACGTGATAATATACAGAGAGAGTCTGAAATGTACTAGAACAAGAGGTTACTAGAGGGGTTTCGCAGGAGTAACATAAGGAAATGTTCCTTACTGAAAGGGTGGAGGCAGCATGGAACAGCCTCCCAGTGGAAGGAATGTGGGACAGGAACAGAAGGAACGTGACGGAAAGTCAGAGATCAAGTAGTCATGTCTTGGTTGTACAATAAGAGGAGGAAATGGGGAGGTTGGCTGGGCCTTGTGCTTCCATGGCTGCCATCATTTTCCTTGTTCACGAGTGTTAATTACTAGAGGTGTGCATGGAAAACAATTGTATTTCTTTCATTTATCCCCTTCTTTTAATAATTGTGATTTTGTGTTTTATTTCCTTACTTTATATGCATAAAATCATATTTACGTACATAAAATACATTTTATGCAAGCAAATGCATTTTTGTGTATGTAAAACATTTACATGTACACAGAAATGAAATAAAATGAACCCACATCCCCAATCTCCTTATAAAAAAAAAAAAAAAAAAGAAAGACTGTGGTACTCAATCATTTTCAGTAAGTTAGAAACTCAGACATACTTACTCCAAATGCATTTGAAAAACAAAAATAATGCATTTAAAAGTCCTTTGAGAGAAAGATAGATGGAGACACAACTGTACATTTGCCTAAGATCTGCTGGACCATAGCCAAGACTGTCCAGCGAGCTCATCTGGAAGGGGCAACACAGTGGAAGAATTGAGACATGAAATTAATCAGAATTAACTTTAGAAGAGGATAGTCATGAAGAAAAGGAGGAAACCTGGATGTCAAACCCTCTCAGACCTATTCTGATGATCCGACCTTTGCTACTAGTTTTAGAAGGATAACATTTCATATTCTGTGCCTTATTAGCTAGGAAATATTTTTTTTTTTCCAGGTAAAGTGACATTTCAGACCAGTTTAGTACAAAAGCCTTTGGTTCACAGGCCTGCACTCCCTATAATTTGTGATGTTAATGGTATTCTCCAGAAGTTAATATTTTGCTTACATTTGATATATGATTTCCAATTTTCCACTTATCTGGGTGTGTGACCCAGACGTACAATTAGTCACTTTGTTATAGCTGAAAACCAGTTCTAGCGATAAAAAAAAAAAAAAAAAGGACAGATAGTAAAATTATGTATCATGCCTTAGAATGCTGGAAAAAGTGCACCAACCTCTGTATTCTGTGGATAATTAAGGAGCCAATCCTTACCTTTGCGTCTCTGGTAACTCACTTGGTTTATCTCAGCCAGTCCTAGTCTGGGTACCTTCCTTTAGAGAGATTATTTACAAAGGTACATGGAAAAAATCATTTGACTTTCTTGTCCCTTTATCCTGGAACTCATTGTTGCTTTTTGTTCAGCTTGAAAAAGAATGTTTTAAATTTAGGAAACTACTAAAATCCTTTTGATTTGTATAGCCCTTCCCAAAATAAGGTGGCTTATCTTTTTTTCAAACTGATTTTATTTCACTATTTACTGTATGTTTACACAGATGTTATTTGCTGTTTATTGTACATTTTACTGACTTATGTTACTAATTTTATTTTTTCTTTTATGATTTTATATTTTATTATTGTATTATTGATGACTAGATTTTTTTTTATTGTAGTTACGTTTTATTGTAAACCGCTTTGATTTATGTAAGAAAAACGATATAGTAAATACAATAAACTAAGTAAATGCAAAGACTGCTGTCACAGACAAAAATCCTGGCTCTGCAGTCAATTTTCTTCATTGGATCTTTCCCAGTCAATAAAACCAGAATGCACAGCTGCAGACTGATTGCAAAGAAGGCTTAAATCATATCCCACATCTAAATCCCAGACATTTATTATTTAAAAACATCAAGGAATATAATTCCTTGTATAAATTCTCTCCCTAAAGCCATATATTCCGGAGGAAACCGGAAAAATTGTGCTGGAACACATATTGTGCAGCACTTACGATGGAGTGCTCTTTACACTCTGCCTGAAATGCTTCTGCTGGTACATCTGATATTCCTGCAGGCAGCCAATCTGTAATCATGCTCTGCAAAGCGATGCTATGTCGTGTAGCTATAATTATGTCTCTAGCAAACAAAACTGGGATCTTCTAAAATGCTTTCTAATTGTTTGCTGGTCAGCATCTGGGCAGTAAAAGTCAAATGGATAAATAGTTTCACAGATGTAAAACACACATGCAGAAAAGGGCAAACTGAGTCCTGTGATCCTAGGGGGCAATCATTCCAGTGATGGAGGGTGTGTTTGGATCGGTGTCATGGCACATCAAAGTCAGAGCCAGGGCGATGGGGTTTAATGTCGCTTGTACAGGTCTGAGGGGCTGGCACTAGATCTCTGGCGACAATGCTTACGAGCTGTAAAATCCTGAGATCTTTAGATTAGACTCTCGAAGCGTTTCCCGACTGATTCAGATAAACGTGGGACTGAAGGAACAGGGGGATGTGGCTATTTTAAACAGTCCTGAAAATATCAGCGATATTTGTATCATTTAATGTCGTTTCCCATCCGAAATGACACGAAAAAAATCTAATGAAATTGCATTTGCTATTGATGTTCTCGCAGCAAACTGTAGCAAAGTACACACATAGTAAGAACTGTACACTTGTAAAAACAGAGTATACGCTAAATCAAACTATGGGAAAGCAAAACAATATTAACAACATTAAACTGAAGCGACCACATTATTTTCATGTACACCCCTAGAAAGAGAGAGAGCTGAAAAACCACTCGAGGCCTCAGAATGGACCGAACGTGAGGATGACGCGACATCGTACCACCCAATGGCCTAGCAGCCTGCGTGTGGGAGCGCCAAAGCCCATTTTGGCTCATGCACATCACTGTATATTTTTTTCCATATGTAACTCTAAAGTTCACAGGCGATGCCGTCATTAATTCTGAAATCCCAGTTCCATTCAGAATTCCAGTGTTAGCAGACCTATGGTGACAACCGCCGAATCTGGCCTCTGAATCGGGCCAATACAGTAAAACCCAAGGGAGAGCCGGCGCCCGCTCTCCCAACGTGCGCCCCAGGCCACTCTCCGGGTCACGCGATCAAGTACTTAAATGAGGGCCTCCTTTTTGACAGAAGCGGCTGTCAGCGGGTTTGACAGCCGACGCTCAATTTTTCCGGCATCTGTTCTCGAACCCGCTGACAGCCACGGGTTTGGACAACGGACGCCGGCATAACTAAGTGTCTGTCTTCCCACCCGCAGGCACATTTAAATTTTTTTTTTTTTTAATTTTTGGGGTCTCAGACTTCATATCGCTATGATATAAAGTCGGAGGTACAGAAAAGCTGCTTTTTCTGCTTTTCTGTACACTTTCCCAGTGCTGGCCAAAATTAACGCCTGCCTTTGGGCAGGCGTTAATTTTTGAAAGTAAAATGTGCGGCTTGGCTGCACATTTTGCTTTCTGTATCGCGCGGGAATGTCTAATAGGCCCATCAACATGCATTTGCATGTTGCGGGCGCAATTAGTTTCGGGGGGGTTGGCGGCGCTTATTCGACACGCTATTACCCCTTACTGTATAAGGGGTAAAGCTAGCGTGTGGAAAACGCGCATGTAAACCCGGGCTAACAGTGCGCTCCACTGGAGCGCACTTTACTGTATCGGAAGTGAGTGGGCACCTAATGGTTTTGTCATGAACCCCAGTGCAAACCAATACGAGTATACAGAGGTTCTGCAAAACTAGGAGCGTTACAAAGAGTCTGAGAGATCAAATCGAAGGAGGACAGCCGACCCTGCAAATAGCTTTGAGGTCATCTCGGTGCTTTGCAAACCCTTCCTGGGCTGTGCAAGCACGAAATGCTCATTATGTTGCTGCTTAATTATTTGTTCATCCATATTGTGCTTGATGCTGGCTGCATGGCCAGGATTTACTAGAAAGGCCAGTCAAGCTTGCAAATTAACATCTGCATAATAGGCAGGTTATCCTGGCAGCTCCTCCGGCTGTCTTTCAGGCACAGAAGGCCTGGCCATCCATCATCAATCAGCACAATGTTGTTGGCTCCTGCCTTGCAGTGGGCCACTGCATTGTGAAGCTCTGGTCATTGAAACCGGTTCCCGTCCTCCAGATTACTTTGTAAACAGTCCTCAGGAAGTGTCCATGTGGGGGGTGGGGGATGCAGGCAGCTTCTACACCCATTTTACTTCCGAGTAATTATTCTGTTGCATTCAAATGGAGAAGTCTCCCTCATCACATTCTTTACTTACTTTTTCAATTAGTAATGTCATTAGTTAGCAAAGCCTGAGAAGCTGGGCCGGTCAGATAGAAAGTATTGTATTAGCTAATTCAGTACGATTTTGGGTTTGTTTGTTTGTTTTTTTTGCTGTGACTTCTGGTGAGAACATATTCATATTTTTGTTTCTATTTGGGCCAGTATCCCACCTTCCTCTCCCAAAGGGAGCCCAAAGCAGTTTGCATATCAGATTAAAATACACATTAAGAACATAAGAACGTGCCATACTGGGTCAGTCCAAGGGTCCATCAAGCCCAGCATCCTGTTTCCAGCAGAGACCAATCCAGGCCATAAGAACCTGGCAAGTACCCAAAAACTAAGTCTATTCCATGTAACCATTGCTAATGGCAGTGGCTATTCTCTAGGTGAACTTAATAGCAGGTAATGGACTTCTCCTCCAAGAACTTATCCAATCCTTTTTTAAACACAGCTACACTAACTGCACTAACCACATCCTCTGGCAACAAATTCCAGAGTTTATTACATATATTAAATACATCAAATAAAGCAAATGTAAAAATCCCTCATACTGCCAGCCACAATGATGCTGGCAGCTTATGCCAGCTAGGGATGGCGGAGGCAGCCTCCTGCGATCCTTCCTGGCAGAAAACAGACTTTGAGAAGCCACTAGGAGGATGGAAGGGGTAGGTTGGGGTGCTGGTGGTAGGGGGGGAGGATATAGGATTCTTTGAAAATGATGATGCATTGGGGAGCGGGGGCTGGCTCTGGACCCCTAGTCGTTTCTCTTTTATAATACAATCAGATGGGGCTGGATGTGGGCTGGCAGGCTCGGCCCAGCTGAGCCCACGAGTTATTGAATGGGTGGGAGTCTGTGCTTCGGGCCGCAAGGCCCATGGCAGATTTTATTTTTGGGTGTGGGGGGGGGGGGGGGGGGGGGGAGAGTCACTTGGCTTCCCCACTTATCTGGCTAAATTTAGACAGGCACAGTTGAAAATTTGCTAAGTTAGGTGGCTAACTTTACCCCACCCAGGAACTGTTAAGTTATCCAGCTAAATTTAGCCAGATAAGTGGTGGAAATATTCAAAAAGTTGGCATCCAGCTAAATGCCATTGGCCCCATATGTCTGCATATTTAGCAGTTCAGTTTGCAGCTTATGTCATCATCATTATATCTATCCTCCAGGGATCTCCCTCCTTATTCCTCCCTGTACAACTTTTATCGGGGAATTCATTTTTGCATCTGTTATTGTATCACTGTATTTACAACTGTTCTTTCCCACCTATAGACATTTGCAGTCAAGGTTAATGAAAAAGCAGGATGCAGCACCCTCAAGAGCTACTATCCTTGGAGCAGCCACTCATTGAAGCCATTCGAGCTGCAGCCAGGACTGCCGCGTTCTGCCCATCCCTGGCCAGCCTAAGGGGCAGGAAGCTGGGTGACCTGGTGCCTTCCGCTGGACAGTACAGGGACAGCTCAGCACTGCCCATGGTGCTGGCCTCCTGCCTCAAATCTTGGAAGCAGAGCGCTTACATGGCCTTTCACAAAACACATCCAGACATTAGGAGTTTAAGCCAGTTAAAACATTATTGGTAGAGGATGAAGTAGAATCTTCATTTTAACTACACTATTTCGTTTCTGGCTAGCTTTAAATGGAATTTATTTTTTAAGATGTTGGAGCCAGTGATACTTTCATAATTAAATTAATTAGTGCTGGTCATTTACAAATATGGGCAGAAGGTGAATCAGTTACTGCCAGGATGTATCTGAGATAGATGGTAAAAATGAAGGAGTTATTTGGAAGGGAGCAACAGCAGGCTTCAATAGCAAGGATTTTCTGCATACTTTATTCAAATTACAGCAGAGGTCTGAACTTCTGGCTTTTAAAGCCAGTCTCCGGCTTCCTTAAGCAAGACAGAAACCAAAGTCTGTCAACCCCTTACCCTCAGGGAATCAAAATCTAATCAATAACCTCAAAGTCCTCGGGACTTCCTGGTCTGCTGCTGCCTCTTCTTTGTAGCAGGGACTTCTGGAATGAACTCAGATGCTTCTCAACAGCTTTGACCCATCTCCAATTTCAGGAAGCAGTAAGAAAATCCAAGGTCTTTACCTTGCAGAGAAGTTAAGGAATCGGCCACTGCTCTCTTTCTTATCAGCAGCAGGCGAACCGGCCCAGGGATGTGCATTCGTTGTGAACGAATGCACAATCCGCAACGTATAGGTCCCTATTCGTTGCATTAGTGGGTTCGCGAAACGTATGGCGAACCCCCACGAATCCTGAACGAATAAACCCTCCATTCTCCTGACAACCCCCCCCCCCCCAAAGATTTGCCTAATGAATGTATGCATGGGCTCCACAGCAGACTGTGAGCTGAGTTAAAAAGAGGCTTTCCTGTGGGCATGGGAGGAAACCAGCAAGTGTACATTTTATTTTTATATACATTCTCACTACCTTGTCTCCCCCTCAGCCGCATGCACACAAACAGCAGGGTGCAAAGGGCACAGCCACTTTCAATGCACTACTTACCTGTGAAAAAGAAATATGTGGGCAGTGTCCATAAAGTGGACCTGTTAAAAACCACCTGAGTAGTTTGCAACAATGCTGACTGCTTCATAATTGCTGCGGCCCTCCCTGCCCCAGATTACACCAACCTTTCGAAGGCAAAAGAACCTGCGTAGACCTACGCGTGCACTTTCCCTTTCTAAAATTTTCCCACCGAACCTACCCCTGCTAAAATCGGTAAAGCATGCAGAAAAAGGGGGGGTGGGGGTGGTGAAAGTGCAAACCCCTCCCCCGATGTCTTCCGGGTCCTCTGAATCCAACGTGGGGCAGCCCGCAAAGACCACCAGTGCTCCCACGGAGGACACAGATTTCCCCGGAAAGGAGCCACTGTCGACCAGACAAGCAGAAAAGATTCGATGCAGCATCTGATCTTTATTTTTTCATCTGCTAAGTTTCCCATAAATAAGTCTCTATTTTCTTGCCATGGTCATCAGAGATTCAATGTAGCTAACTAGCAACAAATATTTAAAGCCATTTGGAGGATTAAGCATGCGCATTTATGTCTATTTTGCGGTGCATACCCCCCCGGAAAGGCCCCCTGGAATTAATCCCAGAGAGGAGCCGCTGCAAAGTTAAGACGACCAGTTCACGCGTTAGATGCTGCTGCCCCCTGGTGCTCAGAGTTTGAAAAACAACATTTTTCCTCTGGGGCACTCATATCATTGCTTGTGTTTCATGTTGGGCCTGCATGGATTTTAGGCGCGCGTCTCATAAGGAGGAGAAGCTGATCAGATCACTGTGGGCGTTTGTGCGTGTACCTCACTCTTTCAATCTGTAAATGGCTAGGCCAGGCTGAATCAAACTTTGCACGGAAGTAAGCTCTGGGAGGCACATCCGGCTTTGGTATCTTTCAAGGTTTCTGAAAGATTTTGGTGGGGGGCAGTTTTCCCATGAAAGGCCTGGAGGACAAGTTTCTGAGAACCATCGGTTATTTCTTTAGCTGCAGATGGCTGCATTAATCCTTTTGGGTTAGGAACCTGGAGCAGTCGCATTAGCACTGAGCGTTCATAATGGCTAATGGACCCTCAGAAACAGAGGTGTGCCTTTTTAGAAATATTGCCCCATTAGATATTTTCAAATTGTATGTTCTTCAAGTCTTAAAAATTCCTGAAGAAATTAAACCGGTTGTTACAAAAGCTTATTATCTATTTCCTTCTAACCTTAACCAAAGTAATCAGGAAGAAATATCTTTGCCTGATTTAAAACGCTTCTGAACTCGTCGCAAGAGTTGGTGGTCACCCAAAGGAGGCCACTATTAGTTTCCTTCGCATTTTTGATGGACAAAAACAATGTCTTTAAGCAGTATTTTCGAAATAACCAAACTTTATTCTTCGGTCAAAAGATTTGGTGCTACCCGGATCTAATCAAACAGACACAACAGCGGAGAAAATTGTTTCTCAATATGAGAGTGGAAGTTCTCCAGAAGGGGGGAACTTTTAAGCTCCAATTTCCATGTAAATGCCATATAAAACTTGGGGAACACAGATATATATTTCTGGAACCCGTGCAATTAAGGGACCTTCTGGACTCTCAAACCAACCCCCAGTAATGCATACTACTTTGGTGAATTGTAAAAAGAGGTGGAGGAATTCAGGGAGCTTTTCTGTTTGCCTGTTTGTATTAATATGAATATATTGAATGCTCCATGTTTCTGCTCTCCCATTTTTCTTTTATTAAGATTGAGTACTATATAAGACTATTGCCCTATGGAAATTAGTATTGTTAAAATTTAATTTCAATTAATGTACTCGAGAGAGTTCTGTCAAGTGTTTACTTGTTGTATTCTTAAAATGCAATAAATTAAAAATTAAAAAAAAAGAAACAGAGGTGTGCCCCACACAAAAATATCTCTGCCCGATGAGGCCAAAATCTCCCACAAACCAGTCCAGACTTCTTGGACATGGGACTATTTCTCCAGTTTTCAGTCATTTACTTGGCCCAGGAATTCTAAATGCTTTAGGATCATAGGCATAGAAAAATTATCTATTCGTCAGTCACCACTTGAAGTTTTTCAGGACTGGTTCCCAGTGCTACCATTGGTTTTTCTGATGGGTAGAGAGGATGCGTTATCACTAGCAATGATACGGTGCCAATGACCTGAAGGGCAAGGACACAGGGATGCTGAAGACTGGAGGGTCCTAGTTCATTTTATGTGATCTTATCCCTATCGATGGGTGGTTTCGTTACTATTTATTTTATTTATTTATTTAAAAACTTTTCTATACCGTCGCTAAGTTATATACCATCGCAACGGTTTACAAATAGGCACATAGACTAAGGTAAGTAAATGTAGGATATCCTACATTCTAACAGGTGCCAATAAAGTTCGGTTACAATTTCATAAATAAAATCATTATTTGAGTAATGTTTGGTCAAGTCCAGGTATATTATTGCGTTACTATCGCTTTGAAATATTACTTCTTAAAAGTAGGATTGATTAAATTCATTCTCATCTGCATTACCTTGTACTTTCATTCTCTACTAATTTAAAGGGCCACATTTACCTTGGGGGAGTAACAGAAAGTTACTACAGAGGTAAATATTATACTTTTTAGCACCTGCTAAGGAGAAAATGCCAAATAGCGTTAAACAAAGCCGCATAAGCTTGTGTGAATTACCATGGTTGTGAGCTTTCTGGTGCCTGTCCCATCTCAGTATGGAATATATCAAAAAGACCAGCAATAAATATTAAAAAAAAAATAATCAAGGGACATACAAAATATTTACTAATCAAGGGGTCCAGAGATCAACATATTGCAATTTCAGCTCTGTATAAATAAGCTTACTCTGTACTCAGATGTGAAAAAATCATAGGGAGTTACATGTGAAAAGTGAAAGAAGTGAAAAAGTATGTTCATAAACTCATGAACCTTCAGTACAGAAGTCTGAGATTAATGGAAGGAAGGCGCTTTTAATCATGATATACAAAAACACTTGTGAACCATATCTTCTTTTATAACAAATCAGCTTACTGCTAAAAATACCCTAATGAAGTGATGGCAAACTCCAGTCCTCAAGTGCTACAAAGAGGCCAGGTTTTCAGGATATCCACAATGAATATGCATATAATGGAGGACGTGCATGCAAATCTTACTCATGCATATTCATTGTGGATATCCTGAAAATGTGGTCTGTTTATGGCACTTGAGGTCGCCATCACTGCCCTGGTATAACAGAAAAGAGCCTTTATAGAACCAGAGGTTTATTACTTCCACACATACGTATGTCTCAATAGCAAATAAACAGTTCCTGTTTGGCAATTTCGTCAACTTCTTAACTTGCTTTTTCTGTGTTTCTCTCCAAACACAAAGGTGTATTCTTGTGTCCCACTCCAAAAGCAAAAAAGTGTCCATATCTTGGAAAAGTATGTAATCAGTTCTTCAATACTCCCAATAGTTTACTGTTCCTGTACAAGGTCTCTAAGTTCAAAGCTCTCAGTAACGCCCACTGTAAAATGCTCCAAATGTAACAGATTGGAACTTACCTGAAAAAAACAGACATGCAGCTGATGCTTCAGCACGCCAACACGCTCCATGTTTTGCCATACTGGCTGACTCAAGGAGGCTCAAAGCTGTTGTCCCAGCTGACCATGGTCAGCTTTTTTCTCCTCCTTTCTGCTCTTAGGAACAAGGGACATTGTTTATTGCTATCACCCCTGATGCAGACTTTGTAGTCAAAACATGGCCATGGCTGGGGGTTTTGGATCCATTTATGAATTGAAGCATATGCATCATTTTTGTATAAACACATTCAAAGTATTTTTTTACCATATCTGAGTTTGTATGTTATATTTTTACAATGTTATCTATTTATTTTTACCTTCTCTTTTATTTCTATTTCTTTTTAACTATATTTTATTATATTCTAATTGCACTTCTCCTTGCTCTTGCTTATCCTTGAAAAGCAGCCAAAGACCCGAGTGGTATATCCCTGGCCTAGGTAAGTTAAATGACAAAGCCATAATTCACTCAGGGTCAAAATGTACTAACCAAACCCTTTACGTACATTCCTGACACGTGACAATCCAATCATACATAGCCAACTCCTTTTCTGTGATATGGTTCACATCTCTTCGCAGAAGCAAGCAATCATCCTGATAACATCGGAGTGACTTTGCTATCAGTACAACTGGAGAGACCATAAGGGGATCTTTAGCAATGAGGGAAGGAAGGGGCTAGGATATTGCAACAGGTAGGCAAAATGGGCCAACTAGATGGGGCTGGCGGTCTTATCTACCATCACATTTTGTGTTTCAAGCTCTGTATATCATCAGTGATGACAGCAGGGGAGAGAATGGGCCGGGGCGAGCAGCAGCAGCAGCGTCCTGTACGGGGGCTACTGGTGGGAGAGGAGCAACAGTAAGATGAACGGGGGGGGGGGGGGGGGGGGAGAAAGTGAAAGAGGGAGAAAACTGGTGGGGGCAGAAAGATTGGGAAGGAGGAAGAGGAAAAAGACCGGTAAAGTCAGCAGAGAGGGGGATTTGACAATAAAAACAAAATTTAACTGCAAATCTTTGGTGGGTTTCAGCTAGTAAGAAAATGTTATTGGGCGGGCAAGAACTGAGATTTCTTTCTGCTAAACTGGAAAACAAATTTAAAAGGTAGCATTGGGTGCAACAAGCCTGGCTACAATTACTGGAAACGAAACTAATTTAGGATTTAATTTTGGGGGGGGGGGGGGGGGGGGGGCGGGGGGGGGGGGGAGAGAGCGCAACCGGTTGCATGGATGAAAGGGGTCTGCTCACCACTAAGTTATGCAATAGTTTTGTTCCATTGTGACAGCACAAATGTCCATAGCTAAAGAGATTTTAGTAATGTTTTGGGGTAGCAACACATGCATAACATGCAATGTACTCATTAACTAAATATAATTAAGTTAGATAATCAAACTCATTTGTGTGCATAAAAGCCACTTCCTATGCCTAGCTGTGAAAGTCTTATTTATATAGTTCTGATGCTTGCTTTTGGGGAAGAGGAATCCAAATTATAGTTATATGATGCAAAGTTCCACAATGGCAATCACCACCCAGGAAAAGGATCTAGGCATCATCGTGGATAATGCGTTGAAATCCTCTGCTCAGTGTGCAGCAGCAGCAGCCAAGAAAGCAAATAGAATGCTGGGGGTTATTAGGAAAGGAATGGAGAATAAAACAGAGAATATCAGAATGCCTCTGTATCACTCCATGGTGCGACCTCATCTTGAGTATTGTGGTTACCACATCTCAAGAAAGATGTAGCAGAATTAGAAAAGGTACAGAGAAGGGCAACCAAAATGATAAAGCGGGTGGAACGATTCCCCAATGAGGAAAAGCTAAAGAGGTTAGGACTCTTCCCTTGGAGAAGAGACGGCTGAGGGGGGATATGATAGAGGTCTATAAAATGAATGGAGTGGAATAAGTAAACGTGAATCAGTTGTTTACTCTTTCGAAAAGTACAAAAACCAGGGGACACACAATGAAGTTACTAGGGGAAACATTTAAGACAAATAGTATTTTCTCCTATTTTACTCAATGCATAATTAAACTCTGGAATTCAAAGCTGTTAGTGTGGCTGGGTTTACAAAGTTTAGACAAGTTCTTGGAAGAAAGGTCCATAAACCATTATTAAGGTAGACTTGGGGAAATCCACTGCTTAAGGCTGGGATAAGCAGCATGAAATCTAGCGACAGACTCTCTTGGGCTGAGAGAACCAGATTAGAAGTGGACAAATTCACAGACAAGAAGGGGAAAGGAATTGTGGACAAACTTCCTTTCAACTCAAGTTCAAAAATGAAGAGTCTTCTCTAAGCTCAAAAGGTAAAAAAAAATCAGTCGGAATCAGAAAGTCTCGTAAAGTTCTGCAAATCTATGTCCCTCTGAATTGGGCCTAGGATTTCTCAAAAAAAAAAAAAAAAAAGGACCTGAAAGAAACAGTCCTCAAAACGCCGCAATCCCTGGTGGGGATAGACACAGAAAACAACCACTGCAAATGCAGCATCACATGGGGGCCTAGACAGAATGTTCCTCTCTCCTCCTTTTAAGTGCATCACATTTCTACAAGGCCACATATCATTGTAGTGATCCCAATGGGGCCCTACATAAGAAGAGAGCAAATCACAAGACCTGTATCTCTCTCTCTTTCTATATATATATATATCAACAAAACATACAATCAATTCCAAATTTGAAAGTTATTTATTTTTTACAATTACACTGTAAAAAAAAAAAAAAAGCAGAATGGGGTGTGCATGGTGTGCTCATATGGTTTGACTGCACAGCTCTTAGCAGGGCTGTGGGTTGGCTGCCATGGAGAACTTGGGTGGCTATTGGTTAAGCATGGAGAGCCCACTGGGACAGGTGAAAAGACTCAAGTCCCTGGCAGAGGACAAAACATTGGGCTCTGTTTAGGCTTTGTGCTGGTAAAATTCAGCAAAAATCTTACTTTTAAAACATAACACATCCCCCTCCTCCCCTTATCCAAATATCTTTGTCCATGTTTGTGTGGACAAAGTTACCTGGACAAACATGGGCAGGGCTGGAGATGTAGCAAATATGGGCTGACGTATGTAGTCAGATAATGCTCAATATAGCTGATAAGCCGGCGCACACAAAGAGCAAGTCTAAAGTTACCCGAGTAAAGTTTATATAATTGTTTGTTAAAACATACAACTTTCCAATGTACTACAATAACATACAATATGAACAATATGCCAAAAGCAAGAAAATAAACTGGCAAAATAAAATACATAAAAAAAACCAATCAAAAGTGAATATCATTTAAAGATTAAAACCAAAATGCACCACACAAAAAGCAACCACATCCAGGTGTATTTAACCACCAGGAAAATGCTAAAATTCAAAACAGAAACTAGGGATGTGAATCGTTTTTTGACGATTTAAAATATCGTCCGATATATTTTAAATCGTCAAAAATCGTTAGAGGCGATATTTAATAGGAATTCCCCCGATTTATCGTCAAAAATCATAAATCGGGGGGAAGGGGGAGGGGAAGGGGGAGGGCAGGAAAACCGGCACACTAAAACATCCCTAAAACCCACCCGACCCTTTAAAATAAATCCCCCGCCCTCCCGAACCCCCCCAAAATGTCTTAAATTACCTGGGGTCCAGTGGGGGGGGTCCGCTGTGATCTTCCACTCTCGGGCCACGGGTGCGTTGATAGAAATGGCGCCGGTGCTACTTTGCCCTGTCATTTGACAGGGCAAAGGTAGCACCGGCGCCATTTTGCTTCCTGTCCCCCGACGTCACGAGCGTAGGAGATCACTCCCGGACCCCCGCTGGACCCCCAGGGTCTTTTGGCCAGCTTGGGGGGGCCTCCTGACCCCCACAAGACTTGCCAAAAGTCCAGCGGGGGTCCAGGAACGACCTTCTGCACTCGAATCGTGTTGCCGTACGGCCGGCGCCATTTTGCAAAATGGCGCCGGCCATATGGCCATTTTGCCAATATGGCAACACGATTCGAGTGCAGGAGGTCGTTCCCGGACCCCCGCTGGACCCCCAGGGACCTTTGGCCAGCTTGGGGGGGCCTCCTGACCCCCACAAGACTTGCCAAAAGTCCAGTGGGGGTCCGGGAACGACCTCCTGCACTCGAATCGTGTTGCCGTACGGCCGGCGCCATTTTGCAAAATGGCGCCGGCCATATGGCCATTTTGCAATACGGCAACACGATTCGAGTGCAGGAGGTCATTCCCGGACCCCCGCTGGACTTTTGGCAAGTCTTGTGGGGGTCAAGAGGCCCCTCCAAGCTGGCCAAAAGTCCCTGGGGGTTCAGCGGGGGTCCGGGAGCGATCTCCTACGCTCGTGACGTCAGGGGACAGGAAGCAAAATGGTGCCACCTTTGCCCTGTCATATGACAGGGCAAAGGTAGCGCCGGCGCCATTTCTATCAACGCACCCGTGGCCCAAGAGTGGAAGATCACAGCGGGACCCCCCCACTGGACCCCAGGTAATTTAAGACATTTTGTGGGGGGGGTTCGGGAGGGTGGGGGATTTATTTTAAAGGGTCGGGATGGGTTTTAGGGATGTTTTAGTGTGCCGGTTTTCCCGCCCTCCCCCGATTTACACGATATTTAAAAAAACAAAACCGCAACGATCCGATTCCCTCCCCCCCAGCCGAAATCGATCGTTAAGACGATCGATCACACGATTCACATCTCTAGAAAGCTCACAAAGGTCTGAGAGAATAAAAATGTCTGAAGTAACTTTCTGAAATCTAAAGTTATCCAGAAGTTTTCCATGGAATATTCGGGTAACGTTATCTGGATATCTGGGTCATTTTTCCACCTGCTGGCTTACTGAACATGGCCTTCTCTGTTTCTCTTGCATAGAAGTGACTGGTACACTAGAAACGACTGAATCTTTCCTACTAATAATCATAACCACAGCATTTAAATGCTTGTTTCAGATAGACATCACTCTCTCAAGTCAAGGTTTTAATTTACTTACAAAGAAATCAATTCAGAATGTTGTGCAAGAATTAATTCCCCAACTGACCTAATATTAGCACTTAACGGGTTTGTGCTCTGTGGACAGCATTGGTTCTTGACCCGGTCAGTCTTCAGGGTGGCAGGCCAGCCAGGTAGGGTTTCAAGATGTCCACAACAAATGTGTGTGAGATAGATTTGCATATACTGCTGCAACTGTGTGCAAATCTCTCTCATGAGTATTCATTATGGATATCCTGAAAACCTAACTGATAAGAGGATGAGGTCTCCAAGAAAGCATCTCGGAATCTCTGACTTACAAAATGCGCAGCAGAAAGGTTCGTGAAACCGCAGAGAAAGGAAATTGATGGTATGGAGTAATGCGAAGCCAGGCCTTTGGATTCCTGGCTGAAACAGAGATGGATACTGCCTTGACAAATAACGGCACTTGGGACTTTTCCCAAGCATAAGGCACTTACCACTTTGTTTTCCCCTCTGCAGCATTGCGCACACATCTATTTTTGCTTATTTGGGGGTTTTTTTGCATACAGATCCCGTTTAATCTCACTATTTTAGGACCCAAACATCTATATCTTTTATTACTAGCCACTCCTTCTGCACACCCGTGACACGTATTTGGAGGCACTCAATTTTGTCTCCTATAACTTTATCTAAATTGTTTATTTCAAAGTGCCCATTCTGAAAGCTTCCAAGTTCCCTGAACTCCCTACATGTCTGTATACCACCAATTTCTGTTTTCTCTTTGCCGGTCTCCAGGTAACCCGAATGGAGAAAGTCTCTGGGGTATTCTGATGATCCCGTTAAGATCAGAATTCTCCGAAGTCTAACTGCTTCTCCAAAAACAACCCTGAAGGTGTTGCCTGGTATCATGTTTTTCCCCCAGAAATAGCCAGCTCCATGCTTACAAACATTCTCCGGTCCGTAGTGTTCGTGCACCTCTATATCAGTGAAGCAGGAAGCTGGAAGAACGTCTCCCAACTTTCTGACTGATTCTTGAAACTCGTCATCCTTCTGATCATTTTTGATACTTAGAAAAGAAGAATAGGAACCCATGTGCTGAAAAAGAGATGGCACCACCTGGATCTTATCGGGTTGGGCTTTGCACTTGTAGAAATGGTCTAGCAGCCAGTCGCAGGGCATCTCGTCATAGAAGAGCAGCAGAAACCGTGCCAGCTGTTGAAGGTCTCTACTCTGGTAGAGTTTTCCGATATATCCCAACTTGGAAAAAGAGATTGTGGTCCAAGAAGGGTTTCGCTCAGTTACTGAATTCTTAATTGCCGTAAGAAAGCCATTGGCACACTTGACGTCATCTTCCAGCATTAAATAGTACCGAGAAAGATTGGCACAGAAGTTAATTAAAAAAGCATAATCTACATTTTGTTTTGACCTGTATTTAACCCTGTCTTCTGCATCATTAAAATTCCTTTTGAGACCCTCTAGGGTTGGGTAGCTGTCCAAAGAGCAGGATATAACAATCATGTGTCCTGCAGCAATGTGCAATTTAAATTTGATTTCAATTTCTTTCGCCGTCTCTCTGCTCACACTGGCATTGTAATCTGCCAGATAGATTACTAGCAGTAATTCCTCCAGTTCTTCTTGGTCTGACTGATCGAAAATAGACTGAATTGTGTCCATCAGATAATTTTCTTTCTGCCGTTTGATGGACGATATCCCAATCGCCATGTAGCCTTGGGGGAAAAAAAAAAAGCAAACTATAATCGGTACAAGCAAGCAGCCCTGTCTTCCTCTGCCTTATCACTTTAACCCCAATGCTACTCCTCCCTCCATACTCCCAGAAAGCAGTGACATGGGATGTAAAAGGGGACAGACATCCGGAGAAGGAGCAAATCAAGGATGAAAGCATTAAAAGTGGAACACAAGTAGAGAGAGATTTCCTCTCAAGGTAAGATTACAGTAAAACCAAAGCTCACGTTTTGCTGAGGGACGAGATCCTAACAGATATTCATAAGGAATAGGTAAAGGATCCAAAGCATCTTCTGTAACCATGTAAGTTTGAGGCTGTGGATTCTCTGGCATAGGCGCGCCAGAATTAATTTGCAAAGTGCCATCCTTAAACAAAGAATAAAATAAGATTATAATTTCCAGCACAAACTAGACAACTAATTCAGTGACCTAAAATTTGACAAATCATCCGTACAAAGGAAGAAAGGTAAAATACTCTGTAAGATGAAGAATAAGCAGTCATAAACTGGTGCCTTCCTTTTCTGCTATGGCTCCCTTGTTGTGGTACCCCAGCTTCCATTAGAGGTCAGGGCTATGGGATGTTTTATTAAAATGAAGGTAACATTTAAATCTAAAGTTACTTTTATTTTATTTTATAGACATTAGTTATATTGATATGTTACCAATGTAATTTTATTCAAACTTTTACTATTTTCTATTTTATTTTATGTTTTTATTTACTTTGTTTCTTGAAAGTTTACTTTTATTATTTTGACAATGTTGTAATCCATTTTGTTCAAATTTTTGCTAAGACTGTATATAAAAAGTTTTAAATAAATAAATAAAATGTTCTGCAAGGCATTAAAAACGTGGCTCCTTGGCCCAGTAGTGTAGAGTCACTTCTGCTCTGGGTCCTGGTACTAAGCTGCTCTTGGGGGCTTAGAGTGGGTCGGGTAGGGGTATGAGTTTTGGAGGTTGCGTATTCAGATGGGATTATGGGGTGCTGGGCACGGAGCCTTTAGTTTTGGGTTTCATTATTGTTTATTTCCTTTTTAAGTGATGCTGGTGTTGTAATGCGATGAGATGTGTCAGTGTTTGCTCTGAACTATTTGCTTGACGTGGAACTTGATTTTATGTAATGTGATCTAATTTGTTCAATTATTTTGAAAAATTTGGTATAGAAGTTTGAAAATTAAATTTATATGGGACAACATTTTCTGATGATAGAGAAAAAAAAACCCCACATGCAGTTATGCCCTCAGGTGTGATCAGAGCCATCTCTTGCTGACATTTGCACAGAGTGCCTTATTCCTGGTTCTTTATTCTGTATCCCTGTATTAAGAATATAAGAAGTGCCATCATCCATCGAGCCCAGCATCCTGTCTCTGGACAGTGGCCAGTCCGAGTCACTTGGAAGTACTCAGAAGATCGTAATGGAGAACACCTTTTCTTATTGCTCGCTCCATAATGTACGAGTTGGCAATTCCTCCAGTCTAATAACTGCTAATGGGCCCGTCTTCCAGAAACCTGTCCAAACCTCTCTCAAACCTCAGCTGTACGCCAAAAGCCTTACCACAACCTCTGGCAAAATGTTTCACAACTTAATTGTACATTCACTGAAAACACAGGGGTAGACTTTTAAAAGGTGCACGCGCTTCCCAGAGCCCGCACATGGATGCACTGATTTTATAACACGTGCGTGCCGGCGCGCTCATGATATAAAATCTGTGGGCTGCACGCGCACGTGCGGGTGGTGCAATTTTGTAAAAAGTACGCGCGGTGACTAAAATCGGGCCTTGACCTGTTCCCTCTCAGTCTGCTCCAATTAAGGAGCAGACTGAGAGGGAACTTCCCTACCTCCCCCCCTTCCCCACCTGTTTATCGCATCCTAAATTCTTACCATTTTTTGTTGCACAACTTATTGCACCCCTGGAGCAGAAGTAGATTGCGTGCGCTGGCCGACTGCCGGCGCGTGCTTCTCCTGGGACAGCAGTTAATGGCCGTTGTCCCGGCTGACCTCTGTCCCGACCATGCCCCTGGGCCCACCCCCCTTTTCAGGGCCCAGCAATTATGCACGTATTGTCACGTACACGTGTGGCCTGGCTCTTTTGAAAATGCGCATAGTGTACGCCGGGCCCAGCCACGTGTGAGACAATATTTGCGCGCGTGGCCGATTTAAAATTCGGCCGATAGTCTCTTAAATTTGTGTGAAATCTGCCACTGGTTAGTTTGATAGATTCTGCCCTTTTCCTAGTGCTATTTGAAACCACCGTCTCCTATTGAACAATGCAGAACAATGACTAACAATACATACAGCTGAAAGTCACCAACGGAAAATTGACAATTTTATTATTTGTTACTCATTATTAAATATTAAATTGAAACAGTATACACATATATGATTATCCCAAAATCATATAAATGGTAACCCCAACCCATCTCTCATTTAGAGTATATTACTGAACTATGTAACCGTAAAATATTGGCACACCATGGATAACCTAGAAAACTAACCAACCTATTTCGTGCTGAAATGTAAACCGTTGTGATGGTATATTACTAAACGACGGAATAGAAAAAATTTTAAATAAATAAATATTGCCCTGTTGCATGTTATTCCTGATTCTGTCACAGAGGTAGCCAATCTTTCAGCCACCAAGAGCCAAGGAAGCAGAACGCAGTTTACTGAAGAGCCTCAGGGTGGTGTGGGGAAGCGCAATGGAGGCCAGGGGCTATGAGTTCCCCTCAGCCCTCATCCTGCCCTGTCCTCACCGGTCTCTCACTCTGTCTCTCCACCCTGCCCCTTTCACTCTGCCTAACATCTCCCTTTCTCCCCATTTTGGTAATTCCTCAAACCACTCCCCCCCCCTCACCCAATCATTGGTGGCTGGGTTCTGCCAGGTACCCGGGCCTCCTCCACCGGTCTTTGGCAGCTGGTAGGTGGGCTGATACATCGTGAACTATTTCAACCTGCCTTTCACTTTGGGTTGGTGATCTCCCAGAGCAGCTGTGAATTGCACCCGCAGTAAGGACTACCTGAGAGAAAATTACTTAAATTATCCTAGTTATTGTTAGTATAAACGCATGGTAAATCAGAGCTTAAAGCAGGCAGTAAATGTGGCAAGGTTATCCAGAGTAATACTTTAAAACCGTCGCTCGGCGTGCTGCGGCAGTCAATAAAGCAAACAGAATGCTAGGAATCATTAGGAAAGGAATGGAGAATAAAATAGAGATAATCATGCCCCTGCGTGCAAGCCACTGCCACATCTCAAAAGAGACAACAGAGGAACTGGAAAAAGTTCAGGGAGGGACACCCAAAATACTAAAGGGAATGGAATGGTTCCCCTGTGAGGAAGAGCTAAAGAGGTTCAGGCATTTCAGCTTGGAGAAGAGACGGCTGAGGGGAGATATGGTAGAGGTCTATAAAAATCAGGAGTGGAGTCGAATGGGTTTAAATGCAAATCAGTTGTTTGCGCTTTCAAAAAAGTAAAAAGGACTTAGGGGGTCACTCCATGACATTACAGAGAAAAAAAAATACTTTTTCACTCAACGCACAATCAAGCTCTGGAATTCATGGCCAGAAGACATGGTAAAGGCAATTTGTGCAGCTGGATTTACAAAAAGGTTTGGACGAGCTCCTGAAGGAAAAGTCCATAAACCATTATTAACCAGATAGACTTGGGGAAAGCTGCTGCTTCTCCCTGGGTGTTAGCAACATGGGATCTATCTACAGTTTGGGGTCCTGCCAGGTACTTGTGACCTGGATTGGCCACTGTTGGAAACAGGATGCTGGGCTTGATGGACCCTCGGTCTGACCCAGTATGGCATGTTCTTATGTTCTTAATTTACATGCATTATTTTCCTCCTTTGAGCTAAACATGCCCTTGGTAACCCATCCTGAAAATGGGATTAAAAGTGCACATGTAGTACCAGTCAGCCACATTGAGGGTGGGCAATTTTTGGCCTGGGATTTATGCACATAAAATGGGGTTTTTTTACCCATGAACAAGGCTTTGAAACTTGCCTTCTAAATATTATTATTAGCAGGAGCAACGAAAGGGGTTATGTAAGAAAACTAGTGGATGTAGCCATTCTTCAACCAGGTTATTATTGTAATTGCAGTGTTTACTATCTCCCTAATCTCTTTCCTCAGTATCAGTCACACAGTCTCTCTCTCCCCCTTCCTGGAGTTCCCGCCTGCCTCAGTTGGACTAAGCAGCAGGAACACATTCCTCCCTGGCGATACCACTCTGATCTCTTTCTGTGGCGATGCCACCACAAGCATTTTCTAACTCCTCAGCCAGCACTCATCTCTTAGGAAAAAACCCGAAAAGCTGCTACCACTTCATTTTGGAGAAGCTTCTGGATGAAGGATCTTCCTCTCCTTCCCCTCCCACTCCCTGCAGCACTCTCCTTCTCCCTATCTACCCTGCCCCCTCTCCATTACCACCCCCCCCCCCCCTCAGGATATCTCCCTTTGAGAGGAAAATGGAGGGAAGTCACCTTCCTCTCAGGGCCGAGTTTCTTGTTGTCTGAAAGACTCAAAGGTAACGTATTCTGTCATGCTGAGTTTGGAAAGACAACTTGACTAATAAGAAAATCTGATTTTGAGATGCCCTTAATTTTCCTCGTGTAGCACCCAGTAATTTTGGAAAGTTTAAAATGGGTAGAACTCACTGTTCTTGATATGTGAACAGATACGGGATACTCCATTTTATATTTAGAAATGGCAATATTCATTTAAGTACATCAGACTTATAGGTGGTGCTAAATGCCAGTGTTAAAGACATACTGTACCAGCTAAATTATTCCTGCCTGTAAGCACATTACCTTTAGTCCTTTTTGTGGAGTTTCCTCTTGTAAGCAGTCAGCATCTCCTTTTAGTGTCCTGGTGAAGATGAGGCATATCATGGTGTGCAACACAAAAAGTGTAATCACAAGAAAAGTCACTTTTCGGAAGTGAATATAACGAACGAAAGGAGATAAACACTTCATTGGTGGCTCTTCTGAAAAACAGACATTGTGCTAAATATTACGCACATACAGTTTGCTTGCTGAATCCTAATGCACAGTAGGCTATGTAACACGGGACAGCTTCTGCGTATTCACTAGAACAGATAGCCTTGATCCCTTATTGTAATTATTACATTATTATATTTAACATACCATTTAAATATCAAGGCCTATGTAAAATACACTCAAACAGTGAGTGTGCATAAAATAAATAAAGTTATATAGGGTAAATAATATTCATCTATACTAAGGGGATTATTTATTTTTCTATTTATAGTTCACCACGTCCAGAAGAGTCCATGATGGAAAACATCATAATTCAAGGTTAAGGGGAGGGCAATAGCATTTATTCTTTTCAGTGAAAAAAAAAATGGCCATCAAAAAAAAAAAAAAGGTTGGGTGCAAAATCCTTGAGTTAAAAATATTCACATCTTTGTGCCAAGGTGGAGAGTTTGAACATTGTCCCCCCAGTTGTTGAAATATAGCAGGGGCACCGTGAAAACCAAATGAAGGCTGGATGTGTTGCAGCGTCGTCTCTGGAATGGGGTGAATGCCGCCTTCTCTACGGAGGCTTCCGACAATGGAATTTGCCAGAATCCTTTAAGTAAGGCCCAGAGCGATGGGGTAATTTGCCTTCTCAATCAGTACCTGAATGGCAGATGAAACTTGATGTGGAAAGGTGCAAAGTGATGCACATAGGGAAAAATAATCCCAAGTGCAGATAACGAATGTTGGGTTCTGTATTGGGAGTCGCTAAACAGAAAAGGGACCTTGGAATCCTTGCGGACAATACATTAAAATCCTCAGTTCAGTGCGCAGCAGCAGCAGTCAAAAGGGCCAATAGAATGTTAGGAATGATCCAAGAAAGATTGCAGAATAAAACAGAAAATATTGTATTACCTCTATATTGATCCATGGTGCGACTGCACCTTGAGTGATGTGAGCAGTTCTGGTCACCCCCATCTCATAAAAACACATAACGAAATTAAAAAAAAAAAGTGCGGAGGAAGGTGACACAATGAAAACCTGGCAGACTGTCAGTAACGGAACAGCTCTATGATGAGAGGCTACAGAGTCTAGGGCTCTTCAGCTTAGAAAAGGGGCGGGGAGAAAGGGGAAGGACAGATGCAGGGGGTGCAAGAGGTGAATAAAAGATTGCCATTTGCCCTTTCAAATAAGACTAAAACAAGGAGACACATGAAACTAACAATCAACAGATTTTAAACAAATCGTAAACGCTGGGGAATGTGCTGCCAAGTGATGTGGTTAAGGTGGCAAATCATAGTGGGGTTTAAAAGAGGGTTTGGACAAGCTCACGGAAGGAAAGTCCATAAAACATTAGTAGCCAGGGAGACTAAAGAAAGTTATTGCCATCCCTAGGAAAGTGAAAAGACCTGGCCATACACAGCTGGCTGTAACCTCAGGGCTGGAGTATGGTACAAGTTTGGAAAGGAGGACCTCTGTCTCTGGAAAACCCGGCCTGGATTGTGGGGCAATTTTATGAAGATAGGACCTGGCCCTGGACCACACGCATGTGGTCCGATTGTACGCCATATTAACTGGAATAGCTACCCTTTTTACTGCTCCCCAGCTTCTGAAACCACAAACTGGGTCCTGAAGGAATATGTACAGAAGAGTATATTTGGTTATCTGGTTAAGTGGAATTTGGGTACTGTGAATATGACAAATTAAACAGTGTGTGGAGCTGGTTGATAGGTCACACGGAGGCCTTTTCCATTACTTGTCGGATCAGTCTGTTTGCATAATGAGCACTTTATAATGAAGTAATACTTTAAAAAGGTGTTTGTAGATTCTAAAAGAGCTATGGATATCCAGTAAACAAAAGAACTTTTCTTTACTAAACATAGTTGCTTGGAAACATTATTCAAGTTTTCTTTCATCATATGAATAGCCTCTTAGTTAGAGAAACGTTGACCATCCCAAGCTGCATGATCGGCTTTTGAGGCTAAGCTGGTCTCAATAAACTGAGTGATGTGTCAACAGAACCCATGTACCGCACATGGGCTCTGGAACATATTGTGCTGAGCTGCTCTGGGAATGGATTCAGACTGAACACCAAAAGCAATGAGCATTTCCACCCCTCCCCCCCCCCCAGTGGAGAGGTTCTAGAACAAGGGGTCACGACATGAATTCGGAGAGGAGGTGACTCGAGTTACATAACAAAGCATTTCTTCACAGGACTGGCTAAGGAAGCATGGAAGAACCCCCACCAAATTGGATGTGAAGGCAGAAACCTTAAAGGAATTAAATAAAATCATAGGGCAAGCAGAAGAATAGTTCATGGAGAGGGCGTGGGGAGGGTGGGGTCATAGATCAAGCAGAGCCCGCAGGTAACTGCAGTAGGAAGGAAGAATGGACAGAAAAGGCAGCCAAGGTTGCCAACTCATGAAATTATATATATATATATATATATATATATATATTTTTTTTTTTTTTTTTTTTACACAGAGTCTGCTGGATTTTCACCAACAACCAAACTCTTATGGACACACACTTTGCCTTTGCCATTTTGTGCAGAGCTGGACTTACTCTGCTGAGGTTTATTCCTTTGCACACCAAAATGTAGTTCCCACAGCCCAAGTAGGGTAGCCTCATACAGCCTGGGCTCCAGGAACCCGAGACAAGTCCCATTATGCGTAAGGTTTGTACTGACATGCAATTATTTTTCTAGTCATGGCATTTATGATGCTGTTTTTATTTTTCTGACAGTTAATAACACTGAAGGCATGTTCTGTATTAATCCACAAATGAGAACTGAACTCTTATGAGATGAGTTTAGAGAACACTACTAGAAGAATAAATGGCATATGCTTTTTACTTATTTTTTCAATAACATGAAAAAACATTTCCATATAGAATAGCAATGAGAGCAAAGGTGCTTGTGGATTAGTGAGTCCTTCCCAATCACCATATAATTTGTGTGTGTTGATTTATAACTCACCTACCTCTGATAACACCCTAGGCGAGGAACAACCAATATAAAATATATAGTACATCAACACAAAAAATGCATATAATAAAACATCCTAAAATAAGCAAATGAATAAAACTAGTACCTGTTTTAATTCTGGCAATTGAACCTAACAGCAGCAGCTCAAAAATATGGGAAATATCCAACACATTACAAATGCTATTTATTTCAGATATAGGATGTGTGCAAGGTTTTGCAAGATAGAGAAGGACATTTTTACAGAGAATCCAAGCCACTAGGTGCTTAACTGGACCAGTCAAAGTGGTATTGCTTAATAATAATAAAAAAAAAAATTTGTACTCTTTATTTATCCCCACATATATACATAGCCTAATACAAATGAACAGCAGCCACCACCAGGCACTTTTTGTATTTGGTAGACTGTGGTGACATTGTGCCTCGATGTGTTTTGCCTTTGGATCCTAGAGCCCCTGGTTTCTCCCTGCAGATCTATTGCAGGTGTGGAGTCTGGTGCACTCATGGCTTGCGAAATTCTAATGGTGTCACTAATGGGAAGGAAAACCTCAGAAGTGAAATAGAACGGATAATGAACACAGGCAGCACACCACCCTTTCAGAGTGCCAAGCTAGGATCAATGTCATAGCAGTCCATAATACTTACCAGCTCTCCCTTTGAGCGTTCTAAAGTTTGATGTTCACATCTAGCTGATGGGTGGAGGAGCTCCCAAAAGTTCTCTCTACAGCCAGTGGCCCAAGGACCTTGCACTGGATAAATCAGGAAATGTGGGAGAAAGCAGAATTATAGCAACCATAATTACTTTGCACAGTTAAGGGCAATTTAAATGTTAAGAACATAAGAACATAAGAAAATGCCATACTGGGTCAGACCAAGGGTCCATCAAGCCCAGCATCCTGTTTCCAACAGTGGCCAATCCAGGCCATAAGAACCTGGCAAGTACCCAAAAACTAAGTCTATTCCATGTAACTACTGCTAATGGCAGTGGCTATTCTCTAAGTGAACTTAATAGCAGGTAATGGACTTCTCCTCCAAGAACTTATCCAATCCTTTTTTAAACACAGCTATACTAACTGCACGAACCACATTCTCTGGCAACAAATTCCAGAGTTTAATTGTGCGTTGAGTAAAAAAGAACTTTCTCCGATTAGTTTTAAATGTGCCCCATGCTAACTTCATGGAGTGCCCCCTAGTCTTTCTACTATCTGAAAGAGTAAATAACCGATTCACATCTACCCGTTCTAGACCTCTCATGATTTTAAACATCTCTATCATATCCCCCCTCAGTCGTCTCTTCTCCAAGCTGAAAAGTCCTAACCTCTTTAGTCTTCCCTCATAGGGGAGCTGTTCCATTCCCCTTATCATTTTGGTAGCCCTTCTCTGTACCTTCTCCATCGCAATTATATCTTTTTTGAGATGCGGCGACCAGAATTGTACACAGTATTCAAGGTGCGGTCTCACTTACCTGATAATTTCCTTTTCTTTAGGACAGTCAGATGAATCCAGAACAAGTGGGTTATGAACCTCTATCAGCAGATGGAGACTGAGCAAACTGACATCACAGTACATATACCCTTGCAGTGACATCAGCCTGCCAGTATTTTCTTCAAAAGCAAACTGTGCTTTTTAACTGCAATCATTTAATCTTTTATCACCTCATTGTCAGCCATGCCTGAAACCTAAAAAAATGTGCTGTAAGGAAAGGGAATTACAATCAGCAGTGGGCAGACTGGATAGACCAGTTGCCTTATTTCTGCTATCACTTGACTTTCTTAGCAGTTACATTTTTATATAACAAGTTCTGCAGTAACATAATAAGTAATCTCTCAGAAAAGTAAAACGTCAGTTTTGTTCCAGCAGTAGATAAAAAAAAAAAGATATTAAAACCAAAGGGTGAGGTAGATCACAGAGGTATTTAGAACAAAGTTTTAGTGAAGGTGCTTTTTTGTTTTTGGCAGTCATTTGCGGATATTATTTTTTAAAATTTAGTTGTAAGCAAAGCCGAAGTTTTGCTTTAAATTCGGCGTGCAACTGAACCCAGTGTCCAATGCTCCAGATTTCAGCTCTGCTCATCGCACAGCAAGGCCTGGACATCTGAAATTTGCCACACAAGATTCCAATGCAGGAGAATTTGATTTGATCTTTTTTGCAGGTAGTTTTAATGCTCCCATTTGGACTCTGGTCATCACGTCATCTTCTACCTGTTACAATGACTAACATAACTAGCAGAAAGCCTGAGGGAGATAGACACAGGAGAGACTAACCAGTGATACTATGAAAAAGAATATAAATCTAGGGATAGGGGCTAAGTATATTCATGGATTAAATTGCTTTTGGAAAATAAGTCATTCAGGGTTGTATTGGGGGATACAGAGTCCGAGTTCCATTCACTCCCCACAGGAGTACCTCAGGGCTCATCTCTGTCTCCAGTTTTATTTAAGGTGTACTTAATTCTGCTTTGTTTACAACTTTCTAGGTTGCAGGTATCTTTTAAATAGCATGCAGATGACATTCAGTTTTTCTTCCCAATTACTAATTCATTGGAGACAGCACAGAAGAAGCTATTAGACTGTTTAAAACAAATTAAACAGTGGTTAAGTGGAAATAAATTAAAACTGAATATTAGGAAAACAGAGGTCATTATGCTGTCCAGATTAGGGAATGTTTATTCCTTCCCCAATACTCAGTTTGATGGGACCCCTATTTTGCTCAAAGATCAAGTTAAAAATTTAGGTGTTTTTATAGATTCATCATTAACTTTGTCCACATTTTAAGGTATTGGTTCAAACATGTTCTAAATTGTGTCTTCTACGTAATTTAAATAATTTATTAAATCTTTCAGATTTTTTTTATTGTGTCACCAATCATTAATTTTATCATTTTTAGATTACTCTGTCATTTTTAAGTTTATCAAAATCTCAATTAAAAACTCAATTGATCTTGAACTCTGCTGCTCATTTAATATCATGTGTGAAGATTTTATTTATTTTTATTTATTAACACATATATCCTGCTCTATCCTCTTTACATTGGCTCCCTATAAAGTGGCAGGTGCTGTTTAAAGTATTAGTTCTAATGTTTAAAGCTCAGTAGAATTTGGTGCCTCCATGTATTTCGGAAGCAGCTCGGCTGTATCAACCCAGTCGTGTTCTTCATTCAGTAAGTAAAAATATTAGAGAAGTTCCTACTATAATAATAGCACGCTTGACAGAATCTAGAAATTGGCTTTTTAAGGTGGCAGGGCCTTCTCTATGGAATAATTTACCTGAGGATATTAGGGAGGAACAGGATTTAATTCATTTTAGAAAAAAAGTTGGATGCACGTTTTTATATGTTAGTTTTTGGAAATTATTTTTTTTTCTCAGAGGTTTAGTCTATCTAATGTGATGTATGAATTATGAATAGTGTCTGTAGTATTGTATAAACGTGTATGTATACTTAAGGATTATGTATGTAACCACCAAGAGTTTTAGATTGGTGGAATATAAATGCTTATAAATAAATGAATAGTAACGCTAATATATAACAAAGCATAAAATTAAAACCTATGGCAAGCAAGCTGCATACAGAAACATCTTTCCATGCCTAGCTACCTAAATAAACAGGAGTCCTCTCTCACCCCCAAGTATAGATACATGTTTATACGATACTACAGACCTGCTATTAAGTTGACCTAGAAAATAGCCACTGCTATTACTAGCAATGGTAACATGGAATAGACTTAGTGTTTGGGTACTTGCCAGGTTCTTATGGCCTGGATTGGCCACTGTTGGAAACAGGATGCTGGGCTTGATGGACCCTTGGTCTGACCCAGTATGGCATGTTCTTATGTTCTTAAGCCAACCTGTTCCACCACTTAGGCCAGAAGCAAAGGAATCAGGATGCCCGTATCCGGTCTGTCCAATGCCAGGTGTGAACTCCCCATCTTGTATAAGTTCTCAATCTCAGCTAAGAGGGCTCAGACCCTGCACTTGGATCTTAGCTAAAAGCTGGCTAAAAAGGGATACTCCAGTTTATTCAGTCTGAAGAGAAACCCATATATCGTGATTTGGTTTCACCTGGTCACTATCTTAGAGCCCTTAAATTACCTTTTATTACTACCAAGATTTCATTGCAGCCTGAAATTACATGGGTTCATGTTTTATGGCTTGCTTGAAGTCGCAAGGAAAGTTAATTTTGCTAACATACAAAATAACAATATATAATGCACTTGCAGGGTGAGACTTACCTATTCCTGTCTTTTCTTTACTTGCGAGGGAATGCTGCAAATTCCTGTCTTGCTGGGATGCTTGCGTTTTCCTGCCACACACTTGCTTTGGGTGCAGCAGCGACAGGACTGCCAATGCATGTTGACCAGACGCTCTACCTGCCTCTGTGTTTGCAAAGATCTTTTCTGGTTACGCAGATCTTGCTCTTGATAACAGCTCAGCTATACAAGGGGACAACGTACTGCACAATGTTTCCTGTTTGTACAGCAATGCCACCCCCCCTCTGGCTCCAAGGAAATGCCTCTGAACACTGCGCAGCGCTCAGATTCTCCCCACAGTAGTTCATATAATTAGATCCAAATTGCTCACAACTTAAAAATGCTTCTGTTAAAGACTTTAATTTAGGATTTTTATTCCACCTTTTATGGCAAGAGAACCATTTCAGAGCAGATTACAAGAAGGTAAAGGGTAAATGCTACATTAGGTCACAATAATTTTGAAAAATTAGCTTTATAAGCATTAATTCATTGTGACAAATAAAATCAAAACAAGAGACAGCAATAACTTGGCAAGCTGCTTCACCAAAAGATGGCTCAGTATCGAGGAGAAGGTTAGTGCTCTGTTTGCTGCCCTTAGAAGGGTGCAGAACCACCCGCAAAGGCCTACAAAAACCTACACAAGCCTTCCGGGGGGTGGTTTCTTTAAAGCGTGCTTAGGGTGGCAGAGAGGACAGGTTTTCAGCTGGTGAGGTATCCATGAGTGTCTAAAGCAGGGAGAGAGGGGTCCATAGATCACGTGCCGCAGCTTTGAAGGTTTTGCATCCCTTGAGGGGAGTCACGAGCTGTTGCTGTTTCTGGGATGAGCGGAGGTTTCAGGTGGGGTGCTACCCTCTGTCAGATAGGTAGGGCTGATGCCTTCCCATGCCTTGAAGGTAAGAAAGAGGATTTTGAATTTTATGCGGAGGGAAGTAGGAGAGCAATAGAGGGGAGACCGTTATCCGTTTTCTCCTGCCAATCATGGTTCAGACAGCAGTGTTTTTTGTATTGCCTGAAGTTTGCAAAGTGTCTTTTGAAGTGAACGGATGTAAATGGCATTACAGTTGTCTAAGTGGGGGAGTATTATTGATTGCATGAGTGTTTGAAATCAGTTGGTTGGATGAAGTAAGGGTGTGCACATAAAAAGTGTTTTGTTTCCCCCTTTTTTGGTCACATTTTTAAATTGTTTTGTTACTAATGCACACAAAATGCATTTGCTCACACATACGATTTTACATGCAGAGAAAATGTATGCATGTAAAGTAATGAAACAAAATGAATGGACATCCCTAGCAAGAAGGAGGCATATTTGTTTTTCTATGTGCAGATGCCAAAAGGGTTTCTGCATTACTGCTAACTGGCTCTCCATGGTGAGGACAGTCGAGAATGACTCAAACTTTTAACCACTTGCTGTGGGTGTAGGATGATGTCTTCGAAAGTAAGTGAAGGGCATAATCTGGATTTAGAATGTTCTTATCTCCGTTTAGTTGAAGTCAATTGATAGCCATCCAGTTTGTTACTGTTTTGAGCAAATCGGTTGGGGGGTGCTATCGTATAATTCCTTCCCATTTGTCCACTTGTGGAAGGAGTTTGTGTTTGTTGTTCACATAAACGAATGCAGAGTATGAAGCTTTTGATTATGGTGGCTAAGAGTTGGAAGCAAACATTGAAAAGGGTAGGGATATGATTTCATTGTTACCCACATTAAGGTCTATGATGTGAAATGGGTTTATAAAATTTAAAATAATTACTTGGAGTACATCCCAAAGCAGGGGGCCAGGGCTCAGAGGATGATGTGCTCCAAAGTTTAGACAACACGGGAAAGCTGAAAATTGGGCAATACTTCGTGCACATTAGTGGATCAATTGAGGGCTTGTATAGTATGGGTCTAATGTTGATTGTCTTCAAGAGGCTGGGGTGAAGCCCGGGTTGAAGGGAGGCATTTATCAGTGGAAACTGATGCTGGCAGGTGGGCAGGAGAGAGCTCAGAGAGAAGCCTCACTTGCCTACTTTTCCAACGAGTTTCTTGGTGCCCTCATATTTTACACTGTTGAACAAGTTAAAAATGTTGGTATGTGTTGCTCTCGACTTGGACGCAGCAGCCAGATCTGCTTTCCCCAGCTTAAGAGGGAATGGGCTTTCCTCTTCCCTCTAAAAGGGGGCTTTGAACTGCAGCAGAAACCACATTGATCCCTGTTCATGGCACAGTTCCCTGCCAGGGCCAGTTTACTACTTAGCTCCTGGTTGCCTGTGCCTCCAGATGTTTCAAGAAACAACTTTGCTCTGTGGCTTGTAATTTATTGCTTAGCCATTGTGATTTCAACTACTCAGCTCTTATGTTTGGGAATGTTTTAACCTTTGTTTGGTGTTTAATGGATAGTAAGTGAACGCCGGCAAGTTCAGCCTCAGACAGATGGCTCAAAGGCAGCTGCTGACAGAATGCACCGGGCAAAGAAGCCCCCTGGGACAGCAAGAGTCTTCCAGGGGCAGGCAAGGCTCCGGTTTTCCCTTCTATGGGAGCCCTGAAAGTCAAGGATTTGCCATTCGTTTAAAAAAAAAAAAAAAAGAGTCCAAATCTGGAAGTATATGACCACGATCTTGGGAAACTTGCCTGTTCTTTCAGCGTTGGCTATCCTTGGTGTGGGTGATACAGACATTGACTGGAGAGAACATAAATTATCTGTTAATCAATAAGTCTTTGGGTCAGGCGAGGAAAGGTATCTTCTTGAAATGGATTCAGCCGGACTCTCCGAAAATAGACTTATGATACTCCGAGATGATCAATATCCTACAACTGGATTATCGTACCTGGCTTCTATCTACACCCCGCAAACAAGGGGCCTTTGCCAACATTTGGGACCCCATTTGTACATCATCTGCCAACATTTGGGACTCATTTGTACATCATCTGCCAAACGAGTGGAAGGGCAAATTTCAGGAACTCTCGTGTTAAGTTGATAAATATGCACTGGTGTTTTGTCTGGTGTACTGCTAGCTGCAAAGTACTAGAAGCCTTCCCCTTCTGTATCTGGCTGGGGGGTGGGGGGTGGCTGGAGATTCATGGGGGGGGGGGTGCGGGGGAGATGGGAGAAAGGAGGGGGAAAAGGGGGAATATTAATCACATGTAAGACTACATAGAGCCATTGTATGAGTCATGGTATCATGTCTTACTGTTAAGTTTTCTCTGTTATGTTTGGTTAAACTCAAAAACCTTAAAAAAAAAAAAATAAAATTCCAAATGAGAAAAATAGCTTTCAAAAATCACATAAAAGGAGCCATGATTTCTGGAGGTTGTTGGGTCAATCAGCCGGTGTGAGGAGCTAGATAAAAAGTGAACTGCACCCTCTACTGGTCTGCAGCAATTAGGAAGTTCTTCCTGTAAGTGCATAAACCTTGTGTACACGTGTTTTATGGGTGTAAATTCTAACTGCCGACAGCAGTCATATACTTCACGGGTCCTCCATGCCTTCCCAAAGTTCTCTGGATTCATTAAGCAGCTTCTCCCATTACAATTGTTACTTGTAAATGTTTATCTTTCATTATTTATTCACCTGTTCCATGTAAACCGATACGATGTGGAAACGGTTATCGATATAAAAAAAAAGCCTTAAATAAAATAAAATAAATAAATATGGCCCAGGCAAGAAGAGTTCTGATAGAATTTGTTTGGGCACGGGGAAGATCTTTTTAGGATGGTTAGGATAGGTAATCAGACAATATTAAATATTTAGTTTTATGAACATGCAGAGTATTAACAGATACGGCGATGCGATGCCTCATACAGTAGGTTCAGTTACAAACAGGAAGAGAACCCAGAAACAAGACTATTTTTCAGGTTGGAAAAGCAATGTAACATATTGCAGCGGGACTCAGAATTACATTGTTTGGTTGTGGGGAAACTGTCTCAAAGAAATGCGTATTAAAATTTCACTAAATATGGGGCAAGTGGCCCAGGAGGCCATCATCATTACGGGTATTCTGAACTACATTTCCGCAGCCCAGTCAGAGTGCCTATTGCCTTCTGTATCCAACATGCTCTGCTGCTAACTGAAGAAGGATGTCCCGCTAGCAGTAATTTTTTTTAATTTTTATCCCTGCTTTTTTAAAATCAATTATGAATTGCTTATTAGTTTTACCTAATTATGATTTTACATATTTGATCTGGAAACTTTGACAGAAGTTTTCCGTGATTGGGCTCCATCCTGATGATGTCACCCATATGTGAGGACTACCATCCTGCTTGTCCTGTGAGAACAAGTATTTCAATGCACTGAACGCATATTTTAAAACATGCGTGCATAACTGAAATTAACCAGTTTAACAGTTACTCCACACCACAGTTCACCCATCCTCCTCCAAGTCATTGAGATCCTTCTCGTTCTTCAGCCTGAACCCCCACCCATAGGTTCCCCTAGACCTTCCACCCAGCCAATAATACAATTACACCAGTTAAATCAGCCGGGGTGCATTTATGCAGCTAAGTTGCTAAACATGTGTGCAAGTCTTTTAAAATAGTGAGCTACGTGCATAACTAGGAACGCTCCTAGCCCAACCCTGTTTTATGTGCTTATATATGCACACAAAACCTAAAGCACGCGCACACCTTTGACTATTATGAAATAGCGATTATGCGAGTATAGACTTTTGAAAATGACCTCTATACTTTTTAATATCAAAAGTAGTAAATCTCCAACTCTGCTAGAAAGTCTCTCTCTAGTGTGCATATAAGGTACGTGTGCAATCTGGTTACGTGCATACTTTTATGCACACAAACCTCAGGCAATCTCATAATGAGCCATTTAGGCGCATAAATCTGTATTGAATACGCAAAAATGGCTTTAAAAATTGCCCCCCCCCCCCAAAAGTACTATATTCAGTTTTCAAGAAAATCCCTGGCTTTAAAAGGATTGGATCTGCTTTGTAAATTGTGGACAGAAGTTAATCCTTGGAAATAAAAATACAAAAACAAAATACAAAACCTGTTTTAAACCTCCCCCTTATATTCCTTGTAAATACTCTCTTGAATCAGGTAGCTTAAACTGCTGCCAGTCAAAATCACTCGTTTGCATTCTGAAGAAAAGCATTTAAAAAATTTTTTTATAGAAGTTTTTAGTGTAATTATATTTAAAAGTAAGATGTGGCTGACAATATTTGGCAAACAAATCTATAACAACTGAAACAGATAAAATCAAATCAGTACTTTGTTCACAAAATTAAAATCCAAGCGACCAGCTAAACCAGTTTACAGGTGTAGGTAGGGCAAGTCCCCTGGCAATATGGTAATTCTACATCTGATACTGCAGGAGATTTATGCAGCGGAACATATTTTGCCTGCAGCAAAAAACATATCGAGATTGCCTTGGTGGAAATTCATTTCCATCCCATGGAAGGTTTATTCTTTTTGCATACCTTCAAATTTTACAGTAATAGAAGCCTGCGCGAGGATATGTGTACCTGCTGAGCCAATCAGGAAAAGGTGCTGGGAGCCATGTCCTTTCACAAGCCACATGTGAGCGCACTTTAAATCTCTGATTTGTTTCCTTCCATGCTCATTGTTGAGTTTCTCTCTGTGTAATCCTAACGAGACTGCATGGTCCTACAGGATGATCCACTGGAATTGGCCGCAGCTTACCAATGGAGGGACCAGCCTTCAAAAGTTCCTACTTGAGGATCTACAGTGCCTTGCAAAAGTCTTCAAACCCTTGTAACATTTTTCACATTGTCTAAAAAAATGCAAATCAAAATGCATTAAAATTAAGTTTCACTGATCTACGCAACACATTCTACACTTTCATCGTGAAAAAACAATATAAATGTTCCAAAAGTCCCCCAAAAAGTCTTATTTGCATAGTTTTTCACATCACTTGACTCAATACTTGGTGGAAGTCCTGTTTTCAACAATAACAGCCATGACTTGTTTAGGATAAATGTCTAGTAAGTTTGTACAGCACAGCAGGATGATGAGGGTTTTGCCCATTGTTAGCAGAACAGCTCTCTCTCAAGTTGGCTGGGGCTCTTCTGTGGACAGCAGTCTTCAAGTCTTGCCAGAAATTTTCTGATTCAGGCCTGGGTTCTGACTAGGTCATTTAAGAACCCTTCATTGCCTGGCTGAAAGGTCAAGTCTAGGTCCATGGCAGTCTGGAACAAGTTTTCCTCTGGGATCTGCCTGTACTTTTCACCATCGTTCCCTTTTATCTCCACAAGTCTCCCTCTTCCTGCTGTTGCGAAGTAGCCGCATAACATAACATTGCTACCATTACTGTAGGAATGGTCTTGGTAGGGTGATACGTGGGCTTGTTTTATGCCATACAGTTACTGAGCATCAAGACAAAAATTTCCATTCAGTTTTAAATCAGACCAAAAATCCTTCTCTCCCGTGCGTGCAATGTGCAAGTGTTTCTTTGCCGATACCGGGCGGCACGTTATATGGCTTTTCTCAGGTGTGGTTTAGATCTGGCCATCCTCCCATGCAAGCTATATCTATGGAGTAATCTTCAACCTGAACAGCCAACATTTCCCCCAGTCTAAGCCAGAGACCTCTGTAGCTCTTAAGACGTAATCTTAGCCCTCAGGGTGACCTTCCACAGCAGTTCCCTTATCCCACAGCTACCGACCCGGAGGGAGAGCACCTTTGCGGTATAGCAGTATCTTTGTGGTGCCAGACTGTTTTTGCTTTACAATGTTGGACCTCACAATGCCCCAAGGGATATTCAAAGACACTGAAATATTCTTACGGCTTTCTCCCAATCCGTGCTTTTTAAATAAAGCTATCCTGGAGATCTTTCAGCAGTTGCTTGTTTGGCATATTTTGCCTCAAATTCACTTCGTACAACAGAAACAGCTCGGTTCTTCATCCAGGATTATTAATTAGCTCACTTACTGTGACTGGACAGTTAAGAAAATTGTTTGACCCAGAGCAAATTTGGGTTTGCTGTGACAGAGGATGGGAAGGCTTCTACAATCAGGACCTTCTTTTATTTTTTTTTTCTTATTCTTTAATGCATTTTGATTTGTATATTTTAGGCAGCAGAATGTGAAACATGTGCACGGTGTGTAAAGATACTTGCAAGGCACTGTGCTTACAGAAGAGAACTCTGTATCCATGATTTTCCCCTCTGGAGTTTATGGAGAGTGAGAACGAGAATAATAACATCCTGCATATGTTACCTGAAAGTAATTTGACATATTTAGCCTTCCCCGATGTATACGTTTTCTCTATGTGGAAGTCAGACGTGCACTTTCAGCCTGATGCAAGCTTATCAGGGTGATTAATTTCACTGTAATTAAAGTACACATAGTAGCACTGAACCACAATACTGCAGTAGAAGTGGGCAACAAAGAAAATGGCTGGTCTCTACTGGAAGTGAATGTACAGCTGCATAAGGAAATGTCTAAAAGGGAGAGTTTCCTGGGTTAATAAAGGAAGGAGATGGTAACAGAGAAAAAAAAATATTCTTACAACAGTCACATTTTGAAGCATGTTCTATTTTCCTCCTCCTGGGACCCAGCAACTATTTTATTTAATTAAACCTTGTAGGACCTTGGCCACGCTAAGGAGGGCTTCATGGCCTTACAGATTCATTGGGGGTCTGGGGAAGGGGAGGTCTTCCTGCTATGTATCCTGGTGATTTCATACTGATCCCGGACAGGACTTTAACACATTCACAACACACTACAGCAAGATTTTCCTTTTCTTCATTTTTAATTGATACTGTATGAATACAAAGTTTCTAAAAAGCTACAAAAAAAGTCTACCACTTTATCAAGAAGGCATCAAAAATGTGTCACTTTGCAAAGACATGAAAACACCTGCAGTAATCGACACAAAAGTAGCGTTTTCAGAGTGATGAGTTAATTGCACTTAACTGTCATGGATATTAAAGTTATCACACAAGTACCGCAAAAGCTAGAATACATCCTATTTTTTTTTTTTTGTCCAAGTTTTTAAAATAAAAGATTTTTTTTTTTTTTAAAAAGCACCGTTTAAAAAATTCTCTGCACACAAACCCTATAATTTTGATATTACTATTTTACTAAAGATAAATTCACTTTAAAGCCAACACTCAGAACAGTTTTAAACAAAAAGGTACCAGTACCTACACAGACAATAACAAATACAAAAATACCGCACTGCCAAGTGCTTTGACGGAAACGCCTTTTGATAGCTTCTCAAAGAAAAAAAAAAACCAGCACTTCGAGAAAACGCCGAACACTTCATGTTTGTTTCAGAGCGCCTTCTCTTTGAATCTAAGCAGGAGGTATTATCAAAAGGCAGGTTCCATATCAAATTTGCCAACAGCAGTACAATATTAAAGTAACCACTGACCATTATATGAATATGCCTTAAGTTACAAACCCAGTTTATACACATTACACAAATAAAGAACATAAGAATTCCTTGGTAATTTACAATGTGAACAAATGCACATAGCAGGAAAAAAAAATAACAGTTTTACATAAAATGTATTGATTTTGAAGTTTTAAAGGCTATTCGGGTTTAGTGTTATAAAATTCCTTTGTCTTTGTCAGGCACGTATTGAAAACAATTTTCCTTTTTTTTTTTTCTTCCCCCTTAATCTGCAGATGTGAATCTGCAGCAAAAAAACAAAACAAAACAAAAAAAGCCCACACACACATTTTTCAAGGAGGTAAAAAGGGAAACATTGTATGTTTGATAAGTGAAGGGCACTTTACAACTTAAAGAGAGACTAAATTCAGAGTGCGCAACGAATTGCTTGTCCTAGTCTATCTCTTCAGAAATAAACATCTTTGATTAAAAGAAATAGAAACAATAGAAATAAAGATTAACCTGAGAAAAGTGTGAAACGAGAATCTGCTACTACTTCTGTTTAACGGGGGGGGGGGAATGGAGGTGTCACATGTGAAAAGATCTGTAAGAACACAATGAAGACAAGAAGAAAAAAAAAAAAGAAAGATCAGATACGAATTTCTCATTGCCAATAAAGCAAATGTTGCTTACCTGTAACAGGTGTTCTCACAGGACAGCAGGATGTTAGTCCTCACATATGGGTGACATCACAGGATGGAGCCCAATCACGGAACACTTTTGTCAAAGTTTCCAGAACTTTGACTGGCCCCCTACTGGGCATTCTCCGCATGGCACTAACCCTGCAGCCAGCAGGCGTCCCCCCTCCAGTCTTGTTTAAAAAGATACGTTTCTTATTTTATTTTTCGGCACTGCCTGTAACGAACCCAACACCGCGGGGCGGAGGGCGGGTTTCGTGAGGACTAACATCCTGCTGTCCTGTGAGAACACCTGTTACAGGTAAGCAACATTTGCTTTCTCACAGGACAAGCAAGATGGTAGTCCTCACATGTGAGTGAGTACCGAGCTGAGGATGTCCGAGTATGCACAAAATGTACCCAGGTGTGCAAGGCACTAGGACTGGGGTGAAAATTGGCCGAGGGCATCCTGAACCCTACCGAGCAGTTGTGACTAGGTTACGCAGGACAGATTGGCTGAAGATGGAATCTTGTCTTCCGGCCTTGTCTAAGCAATAATGGGCTGTAAAGGTATGGAGAGAACTCCAGGTAGCAGCCCTGCAAATGTCAGGAAGCGGCACCGAGCGTAGGTGTGCTACTGAAGTCGCCATGGCCCTCACAGAGGGTGCTTTAACACGGTCTTGAAGTGGAATGCCTGCTTGCTGATAGAAAAGGATATGCAGTCCGCTAACCAGGAGGAGAGAGTCTGCTTACCCACAGGCTGCCCCAATTTAATGCAATGGAAAGAGACAAACAATTGAGTGCTTTTCCTGTGGGCAGCTGTACAGTCTAGGTAGAATGCTAGAGCCCGTTTAAAGTCAAGGGTATGCAGAGCCTGCTCTCCTGGATTGGAATGGGGCCTGGGAAAAAAGGTAGGTAGTATAATGGATTGATTGAGATGAAACTCTGATACTACCTTAGGCAAGAACTTAGGGTGAGTGCGGAGTACTGCCCGGTCCTGCAGAAGTTTAGTGTAAGGTGGATAGGTAACTAGGGCCTTTTGGGTGAGGGTTGCCTCAGTGACCCGGTCGCCGAAAAGGTCGGTGCCTTTTCTGGATGGGGTTTCTTCGACGGCGGCTCAGATGATGGTGAGGTCGATTTCGATGATGATTTCGCTCCCTTGATGGTCCTAGACGTCTGATGTCTGTGGCAATGTTTCTCTCTAAGATCCCCTCGGTCCTGAGGGGGAGTAGAGGTGGTTGAAGGCCGAGAAGTCGTCTATGCCGGATGGTCATTGGTCGATACTGTCTCGAAGTTTATGGTTCCGGTTCTGACGACATCTATGCAATAGATGGCGTTAGGGTTTGAGCACAGAAGAGAAGTTCCTTCTTCTCCATTCTGGCCTTGCGACCTTTTGGTGTCATTAGGGCACATTTGGTGCAGGTCAGGACATCGTGCTCACATCCAAGAAACATTACACAGACTTTATGAGGGTCTGTTATGGACATGTTGCGAGTGCAGTCCGGGCACCGACGGAACCCCGACGCCATGGTCATGAAAAATTTGAACCGCGGTACGGTCGACTGCCAGTAGGCCGCGAGGGCCAAACTCGACGGGAATCGACCGAAAACGGGTAGAAAACTTACTGGAGTACCACAGCTTGAAAAAATTGAAGGAGGGACCCCTGTGGGGTAAGAAGAGTTGTAGTAATTCTGTGAGGAAAATTCCTGTCAGGGATCTCTGTGGAGCTCCTTAACCGCATGGCTACTGCTGCGCAGAAAAAAAGAAGACTGGAGGGGGACCCCTGCTGGCTGCAGGGTTGGTGCCGTGCTGGGCATGCCCAGAAAGGCCAGTCAAAGTTCTAGAACCTTTGACAAAAGTGTTCCGTGATTGGGCTCCACCCTGTGATGTCACCCATATGCGAGGACTACCATCCTGCTTGTCCTGTGAGAAATAACTCGTCATTCGATTTCCTTTACATACTTGTACCAGACCTTGATGTTAAACTTTCATCTCTCGACTAGAAACTAACAAGGCATTTATGAACGTAAGGATGTCAAGTTACATGTGCTACAATGGTAAGAGATATCCACCCCCCCCCCACCCCTTAAAATGTGCAGTATATCTGCTGGATTTTTATTTATTTATTTATTTTTAGCAGTAGCACCTAAGTCAACTTAAAAAGAATTCAAGTAAAGAAAAATACTCCTATTGTTAAAGCATAAACTTATGGAACCCTTACCTCATTTTACCTTTTGGAAATTATGATACTGATGTGAACAGTTACGCTTGGTCGTTGATACAAATCAGAAGTTCCAATAAATGATTCGTATCATGTGCAGGGTCCCCAAATACTACTACTACTACTATTTCGGATAATTATGTATTAGGCAGGGCGGGCAAACCAAAGGTTTCAATTTGCTGCAGGCTCGTGCCACACGCGGGTCACGCTGCACGCAGCCTGCAGCAGAGAAGTCACGCGGGGCTTGTGCTGCCGTAAGAAAACCAGAAGGGTGGAACAGAAATAGTGCGTTGTATCTACTGCCTACTGTCGCACGGGAAGAGTTTTGTACTTATCTTTTTCATTAGTTTTTCAAATAATTTTAAAACAGTGTTTGAAAGTAAAGATTCCCCTCTTCCAGCATTTGGTTTTGCTGATGCCTGTTCACTGGACAGTGTGGTATCCCCCCCCCCCCCCAGTTCTGTCTTCCCCCATCCCACTCTTCACTTGCCGTGTAACGTATAAGAGAAGCAAACTCTGGTGACCGGAGTGATTACATAAAATGCCCCCCTCCCCCCTCCTTTCGATATCCCAACATTGCTTTGCAAAGTTCAGTTTTAAATATGCCTTTGCAATCCCCCCCCAACCCTCAAAATAAATGCCACTTTCACATACTGCTTGCATTTAACATCGGGATGCTACAGAAAACGCATGACAATTTAAGATTTACCCTAACAAACTTTTGTTATGAGCAAAATAAGTTCATAGGGGAAAAAAAAAATATAATCCATTCACAGGTTAAGTAGAACCTTACCAAAAAAAAAAAAAAAAAATCACATTTATCCAAGGTCTGAAATCCTTCCGGCTTTGTGTGATTGTCACGTTACATGCATGCAAAAACCGATGGGTTGAAAAAGTGACAAAACTGATGGCAATATGAGAAACATTAATTGCTGGTTCTGAGTACAGTCAGTCTACTACAAAGAAGCCAGTGAGACGAAGATCATTCCCCCCCAAGCTTTACACTATCACATTTTGAAAGAGACAGTTCTGTTGTGAAAGGAGGCCTATACTTTTGTTCTATTAAATGAAAGGCATTTACGGTGATTTCTGAATAGGTTTTTGGTCTCTACAAATTGTCGTTAATTATGGCAGCACTTTTTTAAGCTGGAATTTCCAAAACCAAAGGCACTTTCATGCTAGTGTGCAGAAGAGTCACAAATATTTGGTCATGAAAGTTTTATTTGTACACAATGATCTTTTCCACAGAACTCTACGACGTGTCCTTATCGTTTTGGCGTGTACAAATTTTAGCTGCAGTCATCGGACTGTCGTGTGTGTACCGAAGGCTACGTTTTATCTGTACGCTACATTAAAGAGAGAGAGAGAGCGAGAGAGAGAGAGAGATCTGAACGAACCAAATTCTGAAGACACCCTAATACAATCGAAGCAATAGTCTAAAGTTACTTCTAAGGCACTGCGCATTGTGATGCTTTGGCAGCTCTGAATTAAAAAGTTCCTAGAAGGAAAGCAACAGTAAGAGAAAAAAAAAGTTTTTCCAGCTTATAAAAGAGCTCACAGTCTGCAGGCAGCCTTCTGGATTACATACATACTGCCAAAGATTAAAAATCTTTAGGGATTTAAGGCTTTTAAAGAAGAAAAATGTGCAGGGTTTCAACCAGTTCCACAGATGTAAAGAAAGATTATGCAAACATTTGCCCCCACTCTTCACATTCCAAAATAATGACATATCAATGGATATTGTGACAGATGCAGTGTACCAGATTATATTAAACATGTACCTAGTTTGTAAATTTAAAGTTACAACATATACGTTTCAAATAATTATTTTGCCACTACACGAACACAAAGAAAAAATACCAAAAATCACAATCTGACAATTAAATGATAGATTTAAAAAGTTGTTTTGATGTTATAACACCAAGTGCTTAAGAGAAAGAGCGCTCTTAGGGCTGCTGCAATGTAGTGCTTTTGTGGGATTGGTTGTTAGCGTTAAAAATCTTCATTCGAGGACCCAATGGCAACCATGTGAATTGGTGGATGTCAAACTGTAAAGTTCACAAAGCATAAGCAGCAGAGAGGTTAACCAGCCTTAATCTGCCTTCATGGATTTTCTGGCAATTAAAAGCCTTAGGTTAGTATAGCCATATACTGTTGGTCTGATGGTCAATATCCACAGGATATTAGGCCAAAACAGCTGGATATGCTTATCTTGCCTCCCTTCTATAATTATCCATATGATAAAGAATTAAATACATGTGATCCATAGCAGTGGCACCCAATTTAGTGTACTACAAGTAGAAATGCACCTCTCAGGAAAAACAGCTGCTCTACCGGGACTGTTACTGAGTAAGACAAATACTAGAAGAGCAACATGTTCAAAACGAGAGACAATATATTGAATAATATGTAACAGCAGCAACATTTTTCAAAGTATGCAAGAGAAGCAAGGCTATTTTTCCTCAGATTAATACAGCAAAGTCCTTCCGCAACTTTCTCTACAGCACATTTCAATCTGCTTTTAAAGGCATGACCTGTAACCACTGAAGACAACTCATCTTGCAGTTTAAAAGCAGACAGACTAGATTTGAAACTGCTAGAGTGAGAAAGTTGAAGGTGAAGGGAAGGAGGTGCAAACCTCTCTCCTGGAAAGAATACCAGTCGAGACACGAATCGTAAATGAAACGAAGGAGAATGCTCTTTGGGTCACAGGGGGCTACACTGTTCCTAATTTTCCCCATCCTTTTCTGGCCTGTGGGTGCTTTATTAAAAACGGGATGAACATTTCTGAACCTCATTCACTCTTTGGAATCGGAACACAAAGTTAAAATACTACACAGTGACAACTTTAAACGAGTAAAAGGCGAATAAAACTGTAACATCCTGGGGGCCAAGCAGCCGGAAATATTGGAGTATACAGAAAAATGACTGCTCTAGGAAGGAAGTGTGACAGGGTGAGGTGACAGAAGTGGAAATAAGTGACTAGATAAAGCACAACTTGTTAATAAAGCAGAGTGTGCATGGCATTCTGGAAGCAATTACCATTGGCTTTTAACAACATCATCGAAGGACATGTGTGCCCATCGGTAAGAAGCAATAACTTGGTCTTACTGATCTTTTTCAGTAGACGTTTTGACATATGTCAAAGTATGAACAAGATGGTAAGACCACAGCAGTTACCTGTGCCATCTTTACCACCTTTATCAGTGCTTGAAGAAAATATAGGCCGATTTTAATTGCCACTTCTGTAAAACAAAACAAAAAAAGTGACTAAGCCATGAACGGGTTCATTTTGTAATAGTCCGCATAAATTTGCCAGCAAACACACGGATAAGTGGCACCAATTTTCAAAACAAACTTACACGTGGAAACTCGCTTTGAGAGTTATCCCACCAAAAGCTACCCAAGGAAAAGTTACATATGCTAATCCGTGCACAGTAAAGGTTCAGGAAGTTTAACATATATGCTTTCGAAAACCCAGAAAGTGTGCGTGTGAAGTCTAAATGCCTGCTCCATCCCCAACTCCACCCCTGGGAAATACCTCCGTTTAGTCCGAGTAAACTTATGTGCACACACATGCCACACGCCGCATAAGTTTACCCGTGTAAACAATTTTATAACAAACCAGCTGCGGGTTTACCCACAGAAATGGCTTTGAAAATTATCCTTGAAATGTTTAACACGCCCCCTGAGAATATGAGTCATGTTATCTCAGAGCCTGGGCACTTGAAACCATGTCTGTCAACGCATCTTCCCAAGTTATCACCAATGCTGCCTACAGGTGTGTTAGGTGTTGATCTTTAAAGCTCTGTAGTCAATATTATAACTTGGCAATAGTTGGGATGGACAGATGTCTCTATCCTGGGCAGTCTAAATGAAAAGGAAGATTATCACATAAACCACTGCTTAGGGTTGCGAAAAGCTGCAGGTCTTCTGTAAACCTGTGGGTGATGCAGAATTAACCCCCTAGGCTGGAATACTATGGACCAGCTCAAAAAAGGCTGAAATGCCACAATGCTCGCACCAATTCACAATAAAAACAAACACACACCTCCTCTTCCGTTACAGCACCGATTACATTTCCAGCTGGTTTTAAGCTAATTAAGGCTGGTAAACTTCCACAAACATCCCATCAGCCACGTGGCTAGCCTGCAGGGTATTGGCAAGGCCTCATTAATTGCAACTGGTTTTCCTCTCTGTAGTGTTAGAAATGGATTTCAGTGCTGGACATTTTCTATTCTGCTCCACAGAAAATGCTACTTGTCCATATAAAATATGAGCACATGAAAGACAACAAGCATTAAAAGTCTAAACTTTTAGTATTTGCCTAGTTATTGCTGAAGTCAGCCATCTTTTTCTCTACATATCTTAGTACAGTACAGCTGCTTAAATACACAAGATGTATGAAGCACAAGGGGCAGTACCTGGTTAAAAATAGTTTAACAGAGTAAAAAGGGTTAGCTTAAGTGTTTAAGGAAAATAAAACTCTGAAATTGGTTTTGCTGTAGGACCTTTCCATTTCCGTCCAGCATATTGAGCTATTTAACATTTGGTTTCAAACAGGAAAAAAAAAAAAGTTTCATTAAAGGAAAATAACTTAGTAAATAACATTTGTATTTTTCTACCCAGCTTCAGAGAGAACATTTCTAAAAGGCATGTAAAAGTCTGTGGACAGAATTAGTGTTGAGAAAAATGCCGTAGGCTGAATTATTCCCACATATTTGTGCTGTGCAGGAGTTTTACAGAATTGAGGACCTATTTGAAATGGGCACCCACAGCAAGCTTGAAGCTTGTTAGTCAGTTTGTTTTTTTTTTCTGTAGACCGACTTGTATATGCGAATTTCAAGGACAACTAATTTTAGAAAAAAAAATAAATCTTTACAACTGTAACAGAATTTCACAGCTACAATTCATATATAAACATTAAAAAGACTTCACCGAGACAGGGTTTAAAAAAACAAAACGTGGGTGAAAAGGTGGGCCAGAGGCACTGCCACTTTTGAGTTGAGGTTTACAGTCCGTTTCAATAATGAAATCCTTAGCGTGTCTATACATGTGTAATCGCTGCTCATTCCTTTACAAGCCTGTAAATGTGATGCTGTGCTCCGTGTTCACTGTTTGAAACTTCAAATACACACGCCATGCAGAGGAGGGTTTCCTGTGTATCTCTGTTTGTTACCACCTTTGGAAAGAAAGGGACACATTTAGCAATACTGATGATAAGGATTATAATAATAATAAATTAAAAAAAAAAAAAAAAGGTATCTATCAAAGGCTAGGCAGGTACAAAAAGGAAAGAGAAGTGAAACAAGCAGGAGACTGAGAAAGCCATGGCCTGCAATTGCAGTTAAGTGTTTATAAGTTCTCGTGGAAACACAGGCACTCAAGAGAGCTGGGTCTCTCTGGTAGGTTACAAGCTCAGTAAAATCTAGAGGTCCTAGGGGAAACACAGGTGCTCACATAGCTAGGATCTATCTGGCAGGGGAACTAGGAGACACAATGTTTGGTCGCAATAGTATCGATGGCTATTCAGATTCCCACCAAGGAAGAAAGGAGTGCTGGGTGTCAGCTCAATAGGGGGGGTCTTGTATGCTCTTATAACCAAGCAGGTAGAATACCAAAGAGGAAACAACAAAATCTATCCTGGATGGTAATCTGCTTTGAAGTGCCTGAAAGGCAGATTATATAATTAAGTAAATACATAAATAAGTGATATCTGATACACGGTCACAGTCCACAGTTGGCAGCTGGCTTATATGCTTAGCAGGGTAGCCAGGAATAAACGGGTACACAGGACTGGACAGGAATAACCGGGCATATTGGATGGATCAATTGGTCTTTTTCCTGCCATCATGTACCCCCTGTTTGTGTACTGGGGCCTCGCCTGATGGCTCAAAGGCAGTGCTGTGTGTTGCCAAGAAGGAAAAATGGGTTTGCTTTCCAAACCTGGCTTCTGCCTCTTGGGGCCAGCAACGGCCAGGTATGCTGGGGGCAGGCATTCACAGCAACCTCCACGCTCCTCCTCCTCCTCCTTCCACCAGGTGGGAAAGGGCCCTAGCCACTACTCAACAGTGACATCTACTGGCCAGAGCGCAGCTGGACTGAGTTTTGACATGAGCTAACACAAAAATCTGTGGCCCTTGGCCAAGGATAGTTACATAGTCATTGTGACGGTGGTGTTATATTTGGGGGAGGGGAAAGAAGGAAGTTAAAGAGTATTGGGATTTTCTTCCTGGTAGTTGCAAATTAATAAGGTTCACAGTGTCTCAGCTCCAGTAGGAGCTGGCTCTCAAGAAGTATGAAGACTAAAGGGGCAGGATGAATATTGCTGGACAAAGAATTATTTTAAAAAATTACTGTTTTATAGAAATAGTGTAATGGCATGAGTATCAGTATTTTTTTTTTTTTAATTTCTGTTCTACTTTTCCATTCTTTGTTTGTTTTGCATCACTTCATTCCCAGGTGCCATCAAGTTTTTGAAATTCACTCTACCACAGTTGAAGTAGTATCTTTATCTGTTAATTTTGTAGGCATAATTGCCTGGCACTAATTTTCATTCAGCAAGTTTTCCCCCTAGGGTGGGGGCCAGGCCTCCTTCCAGGGCAGCTGTGTACAGCATCAACCCAAATCATGTTGCAGCCATCCCTGCCAAAAGCCGGCCCAGTTCTTTCCAAGGAAGAGTCGGGGGCCACCATTTAATCCAACTCAGTAGGCAAGAGCTCCGCAAATGCGTTTGAATACATTTCTGATTCATTTTATTGTTTGTTTGTTTTTTTTAGCAGTCTGCAGCACGATAGCAGTATACAGGACTTGATAAAAGAAAAAGTGTGCCCCAACATTTACTAGATCAAAGACAAATAAATAGTAAGCCTTACCAACAAGATTGTAAAATTTTCCAATACACTGTTCATCATATATTTCTCTGGTAAGTGTTTAAGCTTGTGAATGAAGTTGATCATATATTCACACATAGGAGAGCGGTTTATTCTGTACACAAATCGGCCATTTTCAAACCTTGCATATTCCGTCTAAATGCAAAATAAATAAATGTTTGTTCTTTGTTCACAAAGGCATTTATTAAACACACCAATACATAAAAAACACCACAGTTAATATTCTTTTCCTTCTGCAGGTGCTTTTTTTTTTTCTTTACACCCAGGTCTTATTTTAAATCATTCTGAATTTTTTTTTTTTTTTTTTTAAATTCTTAAGATAGTTTGAACTTGCCCAGATTTCCATGCCGATCTACTATAACCTGTGCCTATGGCAGCAAAATTGAGGAGGTGGCAAAGTTCTGAGAGTTGCAAAACTGTTTCAGTGGGCCCGGGTCACAGCACCCTCATCGCCCGCCCTGTTAAGATACAATATATATTCGTCCCATTGAGAGAAGCAGAGTTCCACATCCCTGGCAGCGCCGGGCGGTTCTTGGCTGCATCAGCCCACCTGCTGCCCTCACTGCCCCCCAAGCCATATCCAACCCTTTACACTAGGAAGGCAGGGAGATGGAACCTACAAGCAAAAACCTAACTCCGCCACCGAGTTCTAGGCTATCGCACTGTGATCACCTGCACTGTTCCAACAGAAATACTATAACATGTCGCTTTCGTAATTATTATGCACGAAGAAGGAATTACTACTGCCTGTTAGTACCCCGACTGGAGAAGTGACAGGTGGGAGGATTTTAATCGATGCTCTGCCCAAAGGGTAATATTTACTGCTGCTGTAAAATAAAAATGTATTGGTCTTGAGGTGTCTTTCATGATTCTAAATGAAGCAGGAGACAGGAACATTTTAATCATTTAAATCAAGGACCGTACATTTCCAGGAGAAAGACTTCCTCCATCCAATCCAATGCCTTGCAATCAAAACTGAAAGGTCTGAACCTTATTGCACTCAGAGCAAATCTTCCATTTTGTGTCCAGGTTAAAATTCTCAATAAATCAGGTCTGATTAGTTTTATAGTTTACGATAATCAGTGAAGTTGGTTATATTTTATTTTTCAAGACAAATGCATTCCATGTTGTAAAACTCATGGAAGTTTTTTCTTGGTTGCTTTTTTTTTTTGGAAGTCAAATTGACATCACCCTAGACACAATGGGCTGGATTTTAAGATGCATGAGCAACCCGGCGCGCACAAATGTTCGCCCGATTTTATAACATGTGCACACACTTGTGAACCTTGCGTGCGCTGAACCCTAGGGGAGCCCCAATGGCTTTCCCTGTTCCCTCCTAGGCCGCTCCCTTCCCCTACCTAAGCCACCCCCCGACCTCTGTTAAATAAGTTGCGCCTGCCTTCGGGCGTGCGTAGGTTGCGCACTTCGGCCGAGTGCCGGCGCGCGATCCCCTCAGCACGGCCACTGCGCCGGAGGCCTCGGTCCCACCCTATCCCCGCCCCTTTTTTCCAAGCCCCGGGACATACGCGCATCCCGGGGCCTATGCAAAATAGGCTCAGCGCGCGCAGGAACGGGTATTCGCGGTTACGCGCATAGCCCTTTTAAAATCCGCCCCAATATGTTCAGGATGCCCATAACTACCACTTTCTGATATATAGAAATTAAAAAAAACACCAAAAAAAACCTTCAAACATAGGTAAGTTGAACTCTAGATGGCAAGTTAAAACAGCTTCAAAAATAAAAATGTTGCAGCGTCTCAGCTACAAATTACTCTAATCAGGGTCTGCTATACTTAATCTCTCAGCCTGGTGTATGTTTTGTGCTTGGATATCCACATCAAACATTCAAAAGCTATTCCTGCACATATTTGGTTAAAGCACCGAGCAGATCTGTATATTCTGTGAATCGAGCCTGGTTGAGGGTTGCGGGAACCATGTTTGGAAAATCCTGCTCTAGCTGATCAGAAAAGCCAACTAGTGTTTTCAGGAGCTTGGGTTCAATAGAATTATTATTATTTTTTTTTTTTAAATATCTTTTTCTTTTTAAAATGACATATCCCTGGAAACCGTCTGTACAGCACAACTGTCTTCCCCTTCCAATATGCTTGCTTTCTGGTCTTAGGTTATTTACTTTCTAGGAGAAGTGTGGAACTATTAATTATGCAATTCAGATAAAAATGTATCTTGTGCTTTTATATCATTTTGTTTTACCTGAAGAAGGGAGCACAGCTCCTGAAAGTTAGTTAAGAAAAGCATTCAGTTAGTCCAATATGCAGGTATCGCCTTACTACTATTTTTAATTTTTAATTTATTTTTACTTCTGTGTTCATTTCTCCAGGAATTGTAGCTCACGATGCCCGTTCTTTATCAAAGCAACACGCGACACATTTACTGGTGATCGTTTTAGCCAAAGGTAAGATGCTGTATTTATAGTAGATGCCATCTTGAGATTCCAAAATCCTATCCAAGATTCAGACACTTCTTGGGCTTTCAAAAGAATCCTTGTAGCCAGATTAGGTATTCTCATTTTTCTTTTTCAGTATTTGCAATGAGAAGAAAACCCAATTTTTTTGTGTTATACACCTTCTTTTTGGACACATTTCTTCAAGTGCAAATGAAGTTAGCTAAAAGTACCGTGCAGTGCCAAAGAATATAGGATAGGTTTTTTTTTTCACAGCAATGTCGTAACAAAATAATATGAACTAGCCCAAACCAAGGATAGCCCCTCCTAAGACTGACATGAAGAAAACCTACTAGAGAAATTGCAAAGGCATTTGAAACAGGGAGAAAAAAAAAATAGAACGATGCACAGAACAGTGGAAGACCGCACTTATACACCCTGTCTTAGGAAAGAGTGCACAAATGCAGAACGTGACAGCCAAATCCCCTTTGTTTTTGTTTTCATACCTCTACTTTTTCTACTACTTGCTTTCCAAATGAGCAGACTTTGGTGGAGCAGGTGATTGTCATGTTCTCTGAGCTCTCATACTGACTGGTTACGCCATAAAAGGCTCCTGCGTCATCTTGAATGTTGCAGTTCAGATCCGCCTACACGAAAGGGAACAGCAGGTGGCAGAAGTTAGTCTCCCAGCAGTGATCACCACCTACTGAAAATTCTGACAAAAAGGATAACACGGGAAAAGAAACATCCAATCCTGTGTCTGAACTCTGTGCCAGACAGGAAAACACCTTGGTGAAAGGTGCATTTTATTTCCTCCCCAACAGCTCAGACATCTTACAAACAACGAACACGGACAACTTCTACCGTGCCTGTGACAGAAATATCACAAATGCCTTTGGAGATCAGATTACAGAGAGACCCCAAAACATTCAAGAGAAGTCTAAAGACATGGCTTTTTAAACAAGCCTTTTATAAAGAGACCGGAGAATAGAAAATACACTGGAATAAACAGAAGAGCACCGGCACACAGCACTATTCTCATAAATGTGCATTACAATATTTTAACAAATTGAGTACACAATAAATGCAATAATATAACACAGTAAATGTGATTTTTTTAACCTGTAAAAGTACCTTCTAGGTACACCTGGCCAGAACCTACATCACTAAACATTTGTACTTATTTTTATGATTTAATGTAACCGAAATGTAATGGCACCTGTTAGAATGTACTATAGTACACTTACTCCAAACTTATGTGCCTACATGTAAACCGTTGCGATGGTATATAACTTAGCGACGGTATAGAAAAGACTTTAAATAAATAAATAAATAAATCAAGGTGTCTTATATTTATGTTAAATCCTACTTTAGTCAGTCAGTGATTTAACACACATAGAATACACCTTGGGCTCAAATGAAACATTTGGAGTGGCTGCATCATGTTAATGTCTCGGAAGCGTATTCCAGAAAACCATGAATCAGCTAGACCGATCAGCAAGTGCTGTGCTATCCGGCAAACAAAGCTGCAAAATGTGACCGGTGCTGAAAGGCAAAAGGTCTGGACTTCCTTGCGCACTGTAGCATTCTTTTAGTTAATTGGGCTCTGAGGTCTCTATTCTTAAAAAAAAAAAAAATATATATATATATAACTGTAATGGAAACCTTTTAATGTATAAAAAGCCAAATATCTAAAGATCTTGCCTGTGGCATTATTCTCATACTGCACAGAGATATTTAGGCTGGCTCGGAGGACATTAGGCTCTTGACTCATTGAGATTTATTCCTATGAATAATTTTTTTTTTTTCAATCTACAGATTTGGCAAACTAATGGCTGAGGAGGTAATTTTCATAAGGTTTTACGTCTGTAAATGGGCTTTTGAAAACTGCTGGTTTTGCGAGCGCATCACATTTAAAAATGTACTCCATAGGGCTGAATTTTCAAAAGGTTTTACTTGTGTAATTGGGCTTTTGAAAATTGCTAAGATGCACGCTACTTTTATACGTGCAACCCCTTTGAAAATACACTCCTTTGTCTTTTACTGGCTGCTGTGTGCCAATGTGTGTTGCCGTGTGCTCTGTTTTTCCCCAAACATTCTTATGTTAACAGTGAGTGAATGCATCACTGAAAATGGATTTGCGGCCATATTTCTATCGCTAGAGTGTTGTAGGAGGTCAGCAAAGCAACACAGTCACATAAATTGCTAAAGAAAAACAAACAGAAAGAAAAGAAATGTTAAACAATCAATTTCCATCACAGCTGGCATTGCAATTGCTTCTCAGTAGGAAGAATAGTAAATACAAATCATTTAGCCGCGTTGTCACTGTTTTATAAGAATTCCTTAAACATTCTATTGTGCTGTTCCAGGTGATAATTTTGTGGCTCACATGCGTAACGCACTGTACAAAAGTGGTCATTACCATACCAAATGATCATTTTATTAAAGAATGATCTCTCTGGGTTTTGTGTTCACAAAAATATGCAATCTGCCTTCAAAGGAAGACAGTATACTTTTGTCTTGCTGAATTAAATCAATGAAAAGGGTTTTTTTTTTGAGAGACAATAATGAATTCTATAATACTCTACACATTCTGTTTGGGGAATTATTAGCACCACAAAGATTTTCTTAGCTGATTATCATCTTATAAGACCTGGCAGACAGAGTGAGTTAAGCGATTTTTCCCCTATAGTAATAGGACAGAGAAAGTCAGTTACAGCCTCCCTCCCTTCAAAGTCTCATGGAGGCTCTCTTAGGACTACTCTGACTGTAAAACAGCTTTAAGCCCATCTATGGACTGTACTGAGGGATGTGTGTCGTTCCTTGTATCTTCTGCTTGAACACTATAAACATGAGACTGGTATCATAGCCTTTTTTTGGAAACATGATGGCAGATAAAGGCCACACGGCCTATCTAGTCTGCCCAGCACTACCTATCCTCGTCCCACTCCAGTAACCAAAGGAAACAGCCACAAGCTGCACCGCTTTGTTACTGCTTTTTCAGGTATCTCTGACAATAGATTTAAGGGTAAAAGAAGTGCCATGTGCCTAACTATAAAACAAACAGGTATGAAACTATGAAAAAATAAAAAAGCACCAAGCCACACAACGACTGAACCTTTTACACTCTCAAGATCAAAGTAGTTCCTTTCCATGGTTCCTGTGATCATACGACACTAAGATGCAATGCTCGATTCCTCTATATTTATTTATTTGCATTAGATATCTCAGGCAACAAAGCAAGGTATGAACACAAAATATACATAAAAAATACAAATAAATAGCATAAAGCCACACATCTCAGAATAACCAAGCCCCTATAACATCCCATGACCAGATGTAGTTGGGCCAGGCATGTGCTTACCAAACACTTGATCAGATAGCCATGCCTGGACTGAGCACCATTATTACCCAAAGGTAATAATGGTGCTCAGGGATGATGACAAAATAGCAGAAATCAAATTATTTGCCTTGGTCTTTAACAGAGAAGGATGCTACGGGGACACACACACCAAAAACATTCTGTGATGGCAATAATTCTAAGCAACTAAAGAAAATCTCTGTGATGATGAAAGATATAACAGATCAAACTAAAACAAGGATAAACCACCAGGACCAAATGGATTCACTCTGAAGTTCTGAAAAAAAAACTCAAACATGAAATTAGAAACCTACTATTAGTAATCTGTAACTTATTTAAAACAGCCCCAGTTCCTGTAGACTGGACAACACCGATTTTTAAAAAGATAATGGTACACAAAGAAATTCAAACGTGATCTAAAAACGTGGTTATTTCAAAATGGCTATAACCTAACTTAAAATCACCTGAACACAGAGCAGTGTGTTCAGGTGTTTAATGGCAATGCCATTAAGAACCTGTCCTCTGTTCCAAATACCTTATCCCAAGTACGTGTCAGTCTTTAATGTGTATGCTGTTTGACCTCATTAAAGTCAATGTAATTGTCCATGTATAGTATGTACGTTATGTCGAAAACCGTTGTGATCTTTATTTGGAACGACGGTACATAAAATGGCTAAATAAATAAATGTTTAATATACCGATTTTCAAAAACACTTTTCAAAACTGTGTACAATACAAACTGTGATCTGGAAAACTACAGACTGATGAGCCTGATGTCGGTGCTAGGCAAATGGTAGCGGCTATTCTTAAAAATTAAATTTCTGGCCATATAGACATGGCTCAACGGGGAAAGTCAACATGGTTTTAGCAAAGGAAAGTCTTGCCTTACAAATATTAGATTTTTTTTGAAGGTGTAAAACATATAAAGATAAGCTACTAGATATAGTGTATTTGGACTATCAGAAGGCATTTAACAAAGTCCCCCACAAGAGATTCCTCAAGAAATTATAAAGTCATAAGACAGGAGACAGTGTCCTATTGTGAATTGGTAACTGGTTAAAGCAGAGAAACCAGAGAGCAGAACTAAATGGAGAAAGGTCATTAATGGAATACCACAGGGATCTGTATGAAGACTGGTGCTGTTTAATAAATTCATAAATGATCGAGAAAAGAGAACAAGTGAAGCGATCAAAATATTAAAACAGCAGCAGATTGTGATGAACTGCAGAGGGATCTTTGCAGGACTTGGAGACTAGGGCATCCAAATGGCACATGAAGTTTAATTTAGAAAAGTGATGCACAGAGAAAAATAATCCCAGATATGTAATGCTGAGTTCTGTATTAGAAGTTACCACTCAGAAAAAGGACCTAGGAGTCCTTGTGGACAATACATCAAAATCCTTCACTCGGGTGTGTGGTGGCAGGCAAAAAAGCAAATGGAACGTTAAGAATGATCAGAAAAGCCAGGGCGAATAAAGCAGAGAACATTATATCGCATCTGTATCGAGCCATGATGAGGCTGCCTTGAGTATTTTGTGATCTTCACGCTGTGCTTAAATAGCTCAAGTCACTCAGCGTCATCCGTGTTGTTCTCCCTAAAGAGTACGCTGTAATAAGCATACAAAACTCTCTCTGGTTATTTGTACAACAAGCCTATGTAATTAAGCAAACGAAGCATAACGGGCTTCAGAAATTAAAGTTAAGCTTGCTTGTTGTTAATTTCTACTTAATCATAGCAGTGGGCCATGGTTAGTGCTCAGTTACTCCATTCCTTTTCCTGCATGGACAATGATCAAAGGATACAGATTCCAAATTATGAGGTCATTTCCCTGCTGCCTTCCCCCCCCCCCCCAACACTGGCATCTGACGACTTGGCGTGCTTAACCGACAAGTTATGTTACAGCTTCGGCATAGCTTCCAGATCTGTTGCAGGGTCAAGTTTCTAATGGACAAGCCTTGGCTGTCATGTACTTCCCCAGCTGCTGGCGTACCCTTATTTAAAGAAGGAAGTCATCTCCCCTAGCATCCTGTGTAGAAATGTCTCCAAACAAAGCTCCATCTCCCCATTAGTTTACAGCAACTGCTAGCACTACCGTGAGTGCAATTTCATTCCCATGCAAATTATAACGCCATTTCCAGACGGTCTGCCCAGGCAATCTCAGTTTCCCTTGCTGAACGGGAAGTGTTCCTTTGATACTATCCTTTCACTGCTACTTTTGTCAAAATCAGGGGTCATGACGGTAGCAGCAGCGGCCTTCCCCCCCCCCCCACCGGTGACTTTAAGGTGGGGGGGGGAAGGTTCAGACAGGGTTTCTGAACCTCAACACACAGCACAATGGGCTGAAATAAAGAGGCCAGCCTTCACTTTTCTGTTTGTTTTTTTTTTTTTTTACATTGCCCCTGCTCTCTAACCCCCTCCCTCCCTCCCCCCCAAAAAAATGGGCGCTCAGTGTTGAGCGCCTGATTTCCTAACGCGCGCTCAGCCTCTTCTCCTGGGCACGCGACAATATTTAAATGAGGGGGTCACGCTAAAAAGGAGGCACTGGGGAGAACTGTGCAACCTTAGCACCTCCTTGTCAGCAGAAGCCCAGGAGAGAATGCTGTCAGTGGGTTAGGAAAACAAGACGCTCGTTAATGGAGCGTCCCGTTCCCTAAACTGACCACTGGAACACTTTTTTTTTTTTTTTTTTTTTTTAACCTTTTGGTTCATTCAACTTAATATCTGCTTTTCTGTACACTTTCTTGGGCTGCTCAGAAATTAACACCTGCTCTGGGCTGGCGTTAATTTCTGAGCACTAAAATGTGCGGATCGGGTGCACATTTTTTTTTTGTAACGGGGTGAATAGCTAATAGCCTCATCAATATGCATTTGCCTGTGATGAGAGCTATTAGTTGGGGGGGTGGGGGGGGGGGGTGGGGTGGGTGGGACACGCTAAACCCCTTATAGTATAAGGGGTTGTGGGGATGCGCGTGTCCAACTGCTGGGTTAAACGGTGCGCTCGGCTGCGCGCCCTGTATTGTATCGGCCTGATAATAATCAGAGCGGACTGCTGTAATATGACTCCTGAGCTCTGCAGTGCTATGCATACAAGCAGTCAGCCAGTTTGGATGCGAGTAAAACCTCTCAAATTCACCCCACTGATACTTCATCAAGAAAAGTGGCCAGACCAGGTGCAGATACCTTGAGTAATCTTGTTCAGGTTGCTCAGAATGGCCAACAAATCTCTTCTCCTACTTACCTAATTTTATATTTGCTACGGCAAAGCAGTAGATTTTTTTTTTTTTAAGAGACTAATTTAATCCTCCTTTTAAGTGTAGATTACTTTCTGTATTTGAATTTCATAAGTAATTACTTCAAATGAATCTTGAAAGCTTGCTCTGATTATAATACTTGGTACCTTATAAAATGATTATTTGCATTGCAGATGCCTACAAATATGAGTATCCATTACAGAAAAAAAAAAAGCAATTAATCTCACATCACACAGTCCAACAATGTCCCTGCAAGTTTTAAAAAGGTTTAATATAATCCTCCTTTTAATTCAAAATAATAGTGGCGGGTTCATAGTCATAACTATCGCTTTCAGTATTTCTTCTATGTATGTCATGGTCCTTGGGCTTTGTCTATGGAACACTAGCTGTCACAGACATTTAATTTCAGGAAATGGGAAAAAGAAGCTGCTTGGTGAGCAGGGAAGCTTCTACCAAATTAGTCCTCAAAAGGCACACTAGGCTGGTCTGGTTTTCAATCTATCCATAGGGAACCATGCCATGAGACCTGTATACGTTGGGCCTAAAAATCAGGACAACATATGCAAATATATCTTCAGAAATATGGGGAAAGAGCACTGAGAAAATCCAAATTTATAACCAACAAATATAATAATAAGTTTAACACTCATCCTCAAAAGCTTTTCCTTCAATAAATATGAGACTATAAGCTTGCCACAAGCCTCTGAATTGTCTCTGCTTTTACAGGCCAACAATGCTGGAAGATCTGTCATTTTTTTTTTCATTTGAGAATTCTAATCATGTTTTCATATATATTATTCAAAGTTGGAACATTTTTGTGTTTCAAATCAGTGCTAAGGCTCATAACCTGTTCTCCACTGTATACCTTCATCTAGTACTTATATGCAGAACATTCTATACTGTCAGCTAGGATTTACAGGCAAAACGTTCCATATTGTCAGGAAACTACTAGAGTGGTTTCAGTTCTGCACAAGACAAACTGGTTAACACTCATATGTAGCCCCACCTAGCTTCTCCCTCTCATCTTCTAAAGCCTTCCATGATCTTGTCCTTTTCACCATTTCTTCTCGTGCCTCCCCCTACATTTGTTCATTTTCTTCTTTGCTTCTTTAATGATCTTACTCCTGTTCTGTAATCTTCCCTCACTCTGCATCAGACTATGTCATCTTCCTTTCAAACCCATCCTCCATATTACTTCCTTTTTATTCCTCTCTTGTTCCTCCCATTCCCTCTTCTTACCTCAGTCCATTTTCTGCTGCTCGTTTCCTCTCTCTGGTTACCCTCCTACACTACTTCCCCCTCCCAGGTTTTATGGTGTCTCTCTTGGCTTTGTCATAATTGGAAAGTTGAATTGTTTTCTCTTGTTGTACCTACTCTGTCAAAGTCTTCACAATATGGGCATCTGGTATTACTGTGCCACCCGCACCCTCTCTTCACACTGAATAAATCCACACAAATAACAAAATCAACAAATAACTGTTGGAATCAAAATTGGCCTCAACTACTATACCACAATTATAAAGATATACACCTGAGCGCAACACCCATACCTAACTCAGGCTACCCATCCTGCAGACATGTGGACAAGTGCAAGGTGATGCATACAGGAAAACATTACCCATGCAGTAGTTACATGATGTTAGGTTCCATATTAGAAGCTACCACCCAGGAAAGAGATCTAGGCGTCACAATGGATAATACATTGAAATCTTCAGCTCAGTCTGCCATGGCAGTCAAAAAAGTTAACAATGTTAGGAATTATTAGGAGGAGAATGGTGAATAAAATGGAAAATGTCATAATGCCTCAATCGCTCCATGGTGAGACCGCACCTTGAGTACTGTGTACAATTCTGGTTGCCGCGTCTTAAAAAAGATATAGTTGTGATGGAGAAGGTACAGAGAAGGGCGACCAAAATGATAAATGGGATGGAATAGCTCCCCTATGAGGAAAGGCTAAAGAGGTTAGGGCTGTTCAGCTTGGAGAAGAGATGGCTGAGGAGGGATATGATAGAGGTCTTTAAAATCATGAGAGGTCTAGAACGGGTAAATATGAATCAGTTATTTACTCTGTGGGGGCACTCCATGACATTAGCAAATAGCACATCTAAACTAATTGGAGAAAATTCTTTTTCACTTAAACAATTAAGCTCAGGAATTTGTTGCCAGAGGATGTGGTTAGTACAGTTAGTCTAGCTGGGTTTAAAAAATTTGGATACGTTCTTGGAGGCGAAGTCCATTAACTGCTATTAATCAAGTTGACTTAGGGAATAGCCACTGCTATTACTAGCATCAGTAGCATGGGATCTTCTTGGTGTCTGGGTACTTGCCAGCCAGGTACTTGTAGCCTGGATTGGCCACTGTTGGAAACAAGATGCTGGGCTTGATGGTAATTTATTATGTTCTTATGGTTTGAAAGTTCCATTGGGAAGAAATGACCCCACATCCCTGACCCCAAACTGCACGGGGTTGCATGTAACAAAAACAGGAGCCCATATTGTCATGGACAAACCAAGATCTGTCCTGGCCTGCCCAATCATTTTCTTCTGAAAATGAAATAGTCAACATCGTTAGGCTAAAAACATCAGGACAAAGCAAAACACAAAGTCAAACTACTCAAGATCAATCACAACACAACCCAAAGAGACAGGGAAAGGAGAGAAGGATAGAGGAGGAAAAGAGAAGAAAAGGACCATGAGCTTCAGGGAAAAAAAAAAACAAAAAACGACATCTATGCATTTAGTTAAACAAATTATAAAGCACACAACCTAAAATAAACATCCACAACACGGGTTACTCACCCAGAATTTTACTAGGAAGAAGGCATTTTGAGGCCCCTTTCCAAACAGCTCCTTCAAACCACCCTTCTTTTCTGGAAATTTATCATAAATCTGACGAATGTCTACAGATTCAATCAGTGGGTCACTGTACGAATGGTTGGCCTGTCCAATGTGCACAAAGAGGTGTTTGTTGTACTGTGAAACATAAAACAGAACAGGCGCCATTAGGAAAGAATGAGAATGACGGTGGCTTCATTGGCATCGTGCATCTGTGTACACGCATGGGCTTCCCTATGCATGTATATCATACAGAAATAAGCTAGCTGAGCCCCTTTATTTCTGGGATGAGAATGAATTTAATAAAAAAGTTAGTTAGAACATGTAACAAAAACACAACCAACAAGCCCAAAACAGGAAGCCTGATAGATGCTAAGCTCAGTAAAACAGAAATAATTACAGAGTAAAGCTAAGTAGTTTGCAAATCACGTTTAATAGGACATTTTAACCGTAAATCAGAATCAGGAGCTGACATACGTAGTTACAAAGCTTTTTAACCTTTAAAAATTCGTCATCCCCAAACTTTGAACCCTCTTTATCTGTAAAAGAAAGATTAAGGATCCCTGAGCCAATTACAGTCAAAATAAATAAACAAACAAATAAAATGACATTCTTTTAGCTTGCTCCTGAGTGGGAAAGGGAGCTCATTCCTGCTACCACCGGCAGATGTTTCCAGATCGGAGATGTCTGGCGCGGTGGGAACCCTGTAGCATTCTCAGGTCATATTTCTACAAAGAATCACTCCATAGTGCACCCATCAGCAGCACCATAACCCACACTCCTCCTCACCTGCTTGCAGATTCTAAACAAATTCACTGCTGGGGGCTAGTGGGTGGATAAACCTGGAGAAAAGAGTCATTTATTTTACAGCCTGGACCCATTTTTTTTTTTTTGGGGGGGGGGGGGCCTATCTGTGTTTTTTTTTGTTTTGTTTAATAGCAAAGTTGGCCCAGTTCCAAGAGAAGTATTTTACAGAAAAAAAGAGAAAACCATTTTGATTTTTAGGTAGAGCACCACCTGACTCGGGATAGGTTTTCACCAACTAGCTGTCATGAACTTTTTGGAAGAGTTGACGGCTCTGCTCATACATACTTCAATGACACACTGCCAAACCTCTGCGGTCGCTCATCTCAGCTAATGCATACTAAGAATTTCGGTATATAAAAATGTTAAATAAATAAATAAATAAATAAATAAGAATAGCATCACATTAATTCCCTTTTGGGAATGTATATTTTGTTGTACTCTCTATACAAGTTGCACACCATTCAGACTTAAAAGTAAGAGAAGAGTTTATTCACTTGCTGGGATGAAAGAAAAATCTCCTGTTACCTTATGCTATACCCTGATGGTATGTGAATTGTACAAGGAGTAAAACAGAGTGGACCATCCCAAATCTTTCTGAAGCATGTACAAGACTGAAAACCTTTTGTTTTTGCATAAATGGAGACAGGAATAACATGCAAAGTTGTTTAAACTGATTCTAAAACATGGAAAATCATTTATTGAAGACAAGAAACAATGTAATTATTAAACAAATAAAGGTTTCTGTGAAAAGATGGACAAAACTTTTTTCAAAACTAATTCCTTGTGGGTCCCCTCATGGAGTAGAAAAACAAATATCAGTAAATACTGGGTTTTGTGGATGTATATGGATCATTTATGGTCTAAAGACCTGATCAACTAACCACGAGAGAGCAAAGATGTGTCCTGGCGTTATTAGGTTACAGCAGCTGAGTGCTCCACAGACAGTGCCAGACTCTGGCAAGAGTTCAGATGGACTTAAGATTCCTACCAACTAACGAAGCAGTCATGGTCTCCTATCCCTGTGAAACTGCTCCATGAAAATCAACACTTTGCACGGAACAGCTTCATTTAGGCTAAAGACAATTATACAATGTCTCAATTCAGAAAAATTCCTGAGTCACGTAAATGGGAGACGATCTGGAAATCCAGGGCACGTGGCACGTTTTCTCTTATATGGCGAACAAGACATTTTGTCCTGCATGGGGTGAGGACAGGGGGACGGAGGGGGTAATGAGCAAGCTCCTGTGGAGAGGTTTTACTCCTGTGCATGAGTTTCCCTTATGCCTCTGGATTCTGCAAAATTGAATCCACAATGATTACTGTAAAGTCATAACACGCGCCAGTGCATCTTGCGTTTTTCCTTACTCTTATTTTGGAAAATAAACAGTTCAAAAATGATGTCTAAGAACCCAGTCTTTAAAAAGGTCCCCTCCTCCCTCAAGCCCCACCATTTAGAAACAAAAAGAAAAAAAAACCCATAGAGTAAGGCTTCTGAGGGGGCAAAAAACATTTGTCAAGACAAAACCATGAGTTTAAAAAAAAAAAAAAGTCTAACAATCATTTTAGAAAGATTTTCCATGCATCATTTCTTTTTGTGAATAAAATCTGCCCCTTTTTCCCCTGTTGGAAAAGTGGCAGCACCTCCATTCCATGCTAGGATGCAAAGCCCTAGCAAAGAAATGGATGGGATTCTGCACTGAACAGTCCCACTTCTTCTTCCAGACTACACTGATAAGGAGAAGCCATTTTCTTTCCTTGTCTCCCCCATCCCCCCGTTCTATAGGTAGTTCATTGCTGCTATTATAGAAACATAGAAACATAGAAATGACGGCAGAAGACCACCAAACGGCCCATCCAGTCTGCCCAGCAAGCTTCACACACTTTTTTCTCTCATACTTATCTGTTTCTCTTAGCTCTTGGTTCTATTTCCCTTCCACCCCCACCATTAATGTAGAAAGCAGTGATGGAGCTGCATCCAAGTGAAATGTCTAGCTTGATTAGTTAGGGGTAGTAGGGGTAGTAACCGCCGCAATAAGCAAGCTACACCCATGCTTATTTGTTTTACCCAGACTATGTTATTCAGCCCTTATTGGTTGTTTTTCTTCTCCCCTGCCGTTGAAGCAGGGAGCTATGCTGGATATGCGTGAAGTATCAGTTTTTTCTTCTCCCATGCTGTTGAAGCAGAGAGCCATGCTGGATATGCATCGAAAGTGAAGTATCAGGCACATTTGGTTTGGGGTAGTAACCGCCGTAACAAGCCAGCTACTCCCCGCTTTGTGAGTGTGAACCCTTTTTTCTTCTCCCCTGCTGTTGAAGCAGAGAGCTCTGCTGGATGTGTGTATCAGTTTTTCTTCTCCCCTGCCGTTGAAGCAGAGAACTATGCTGTATATGCATTGAAATTGAAGTATCAGGCTTATTTGGTTTGGGGTAGTAACCGCCGTAACAAGCCAGCTACTCCCCTCTTTGTGAGTGCAAATCCTTTATTCCACATTTCCTCTTGCTGTTGAAGCTAGAACGATGTTGGAGTCACAGTAAGCATGTGTACGTTTATTGAATAAGGGTATTGTCTCCAGGCAGTAGCCATCATTCTGGCGAGCCACCCACTCTTCATTGACGGCATCTTGACTTTATGGATCCACAGTGTTTATCCCACGCCCCTTTGAAGTCCTTCACAGTTCTGGTCTTCACCACATCCTCCGGAAGGGCATTCCAGGCATCCACCACCCTCTCCGTGAAGAAATACTTCCTGACATTGGTTCTGAATCTTCCTCCCTGGAGCTTCAAATCATGACCCATGGTTCTGCTGATTTTTTTCCTACGGAAAAGGTTTGTCGTTGTCTTTGGATCATTAAAACCTTTCAAGTATCTGAAAGTCTGTATCATATCGCCTCTGCTCCTCCTTTCCTCCAGGGTGTACATATTTAGATTCTTCAATCTCTCCTCGTACGTCATCCGATGAAGATCCTCCACCTTCTTGGTCGCCCTTCTCTGTTATATACACTCATGTGCTATATACACTCATGTATTGGCTCTACTGCCAGCATCCCGGTTGGAGAAACGGACCGCCACATTCTGCAGGAGCACAGGAGGGGGGGAAGGTAAGATTAGCCTCATCAGCGGGGGAGACCAGGGAACGCTGTATTCTGTCCACGGAAGCTGCAACATACTTGTTTGTGCTTTGCGACACACCGGTTGAGAATCGCTGTGCTATATACACTCATGTATTTGTACTCTTTATTTTTCATTGATTCATGGTGACATATGTTACAATGATTTCAGTTTGGGTTGATGTTTAACTTTGCACCACGCAGAGGTTATGTCAGCTTCTGTTCACTTAGAGAGACATTGAAACATACAATTTTTCTAAATATTTGAACACAACTGTATTTTTTTTTTTTTTGAGATGGGGTTTACCAGAAATAAGCACAATACTCAAGGTATGGTCACACCACTTATCTATACAGAGGCATTACCATATTCTCAGTTATATTTTCCATTCCATTCTGAATAATTCCTAACATTCAATCTACATTTTTGATCGCTGCTACAGAGCGAGCTGAGAATTTCAACATAGTGCCCACATTCACACCAAAATCATTTTCCCGGGTGGCAACCAGAGCCCAGAATTATGTATCTATAGTTAAAATTATTTTCCAATTGTGCATCACTTTGCACCTAACATGAAATGTAATCTGCCGTTTAGATGCCCAATTCTTAAGTCTGGTGAGGTCCTTCTGCAGTTCCTCTTAACTACTTTGAATATTTTTGTGTCACCTGAAAATTCAACAACCTCACTCATGAGTAAATTTTCAAAGGGGTTATGCATGGAAAAATAGCACATGCATGCATAAGAAGCAAGTAATCACATGCATGCTATTTCATAAACATTGAAAGAACATGGTATTTTCAATTTCATGCAACATTTGCCAGCGTAAATAAAAGGGGTGCTCTGGGCATTTCTGGGTGGGGGTCAAGATGTGTGTAGAAGTTGCAATTTTGAAAGAAATTTACAAGTATAAAATTATCAAACTTGTTTGCACAATTTTACACCTGCTAATGACTGCTGCAAGTGAAATCATACTTGTCTGTAATTTTTGGGAGGGAGAACTGGATGAATTCGGGGAGGGGGATGGAATTCAGGATGAAGTACTGATACATTATTTCCAGGAAAGATATTTGGAGGTTGGTTCTGCAAGTTCAATTGGTTATTAGTACTACTGTGGGTTGTGAAGCAGCAGGGCATTGCTTTGGTTTTGTCTGCCTATGATTGTTTTATGTTTTTATGTATGTTTTATCGTAAACTGCTTTTATAGTTTGTACTGGTTATGCAATGGGGCGGATTTTAAAAGGAGCGCGAATAGCCTACTTTTGTTTGCGCTCCAGGCGCAAACAAAAGTACGCTGGATTTTAGTAGATACGCGCGGAGCCGCGCGTATCTGCTAAAAACCTGGATCGGCGCGCGCAAGGCTATGGATTTTGTATAGCTGGCACGCGCCGAGCCGCGCAGCCTACCCCCGTTCCCTCCAAGGCCGCTCCGAAATCGGAGCGGCCTCGGAGGGAACTTTCCTTTGCCCTCCCCTCACCTTCCCCTACCTAACCCACCCGCCCAGCCCTGTCTAAACCCCCCCCTTACCTTTGTCGGGGGATTTACGCCTCCCGGAGGGAGGCGTAAATCCCCGCGCACCAGCGGGCCTCTTGCGCACCGGGCCGCGACCTGGGGGCGGGTACGGAGGGCGCGGCCACGCCCCCGGACCGCCCCGGGCCGTAGCCATGCCCCCGTACCCGCCCCCAAAACGCTGCCGACACGCCCCCGAAACGCCGCGACGACCGGGCCCGCCCCCGACACGCCCCCCTCGGAGAACCCCGGGACTTACGCGAGTCCCGGGGCTCTGCGCGCGCCGGTAGGCCTATGTAAAATAGGCTTCCCGGCGCGCAGGGCCCTGCTTGCCTAAATCCGCCCGGTTTTGGGCGGATTTAGGCGAGCAGGGCTCTGAAAATCCGCCCCAATATCAATTTAAAAAAGTATTTTCAAAATGATATATACACATTTTAAAATATACTTGCCTCTGATATAACAGGCTTTTTATATTATTTTCATGCATAAAATATAGGAATGAAAAAAAACAGGTATGTTTATAAAATAGGTAGATTAAGTGCTTTGTATTGCAAATATTTACGCATACTGAAATATATGCATGAAAAAACAGGCATGTTTATGAAACAGGTAGCATAAGCTTTCATTACATTGCAAATATTCACGCATACTGAAATATATGTATGTATTTTTAGAGCAGAACTATGCTGTATTTTATAAACTATGCAGCAATCCCTGCCACAGTTTATAAAATACTAAGACAAATCTCCGCATGCAAATCCAATATCCCAAATAGTTTTGAAAATTAGACTCTCATACCCTTTTTCCAGATCATTAATGAATATGTTTAACACTGGGTCCCAGAACATTACCCTGAGGCACTCCACTATTTACCTCTTTCCACTGGGAAAACTAACCATTCAGTCTTACTCCGTTTCCTAACTTTTAAGCAGTCTACAGTAAGACCTTGCCTTCTATTCCATATTTTTGGTTTTAAGTGAGGGACTTTATCAAATGCCTTCTGAAAATCCAAATACACTCTGTTGACTGGCTCACTTTTATTCACACAGCCAAAGAATCTGAATACATTAGTAAGGCACAACTCACAGTTTGCTAAATACATTCTGCCTCTGTCCCATTAAACCATGTTTACCTGTACATTGAATCATTTTGTTTTTAGCAATAGATTCCACTATTACCTGGCACCAATGTCAGACTCACTGGTCTGTATTACTCAGGTCAATCCTGAAACCTTTTCTGAACACTGGTGCTACCTTTGTTACTCTCCAGTCTTCAGGTACAGAGGCAGATTGGAATGAGTAGTTACAGATTTCCAGTAATAGGTCTGCAATTTCATGCCTGAGTTTCTTTACAACCCAAGGGGAGAAGGTAGAATGAATACCATCAGGACCTAGTGATTTACTACTATTCAGTTTTTCAGTTTGCTCTAGCACCTCTTCAAGACTCACAATGATTTGTTTCAGTTCCTCTAAATCATCACCTAGAAAGAATGGCTCTGATGTGGGTATGTCCCAACATCCTCCAAAGTAAAGACTGCAGCAAAGAATTCATTTTGATTTTTTGCTATGACCTTATCCTCCCTTAGTACCTCTTTCACTGCCGGTCATCTAACGGCACAACTGAGTCTCTTGTTTTCCTTTTTTTTTTTCTTTTTTAAATGAACTTGAAAAAACTTTTTGGTTAGTTTTTGTCCCCCATGGCAAGCCTCTCTTCAAATTCTCTCTTGGTCAGCTTTGTTAGCTCATTTTCTAATTGTACCCGAGCTGCCATGTTTTTGTATTACGTTCATTGTCCTTTCCCATAGGCATGATGCATTTTTCCCCTAGGAGCAAGGAACCTTAAGAAAAAGTGATCTGCACTGTAAATTACATGTAATGTCTTTGCTCTTACACACTTCTAGGATCAAGGAAACTGAAAACCTGATATCTTACAAAGGACAATCAAAAACTAGAAGAAACCTTTAGAGAATTACAGAAAACAAATCAATTTTCTAAACAGAGCTGCTTCCTTGAGGCAGAAGGACTTTCTACGTAGCTGATTATCTTCCTTTACTACCCTGTTCCACAATAAGGGTGGTGAAATATTGGGCAGCTCTCCTTTTCATGTGGGGAACAGAGAATTGGCTGGCTGGACACTGTTCCTTCCTCAGGTTCCAGGGAACTAGTGCTGCACTGGAGCTATCTTCAACCCTGGCAGCTAGAGTAAGGCACGTGGAAAGGGTTAGTAAAAGCTCAGGGACTTGAGTAGCCTTCCATGGTTGGGGCAGAGCCACCCAGCAACCAGGCCAACAAACACACACATCCGCAAGCTGGCTCCGTGGAAGGGTGGCCTGCCTTCCCCTCAAAAATAAATGAAGCTAATTCAGCAGGTAGTGGGGGGATCTGTAGCTAATTCTGAATCAAGTGGCAATATATATGATGTACCCTCGTACATGGATTGTGTATCTCAGCAGATGATGTGATGATTTCATTAGAGAGTGCTTTTGCTTTGATATATAACTACAAGACCCATGTATGCTCAGTAAACAATGCACCATGTTTGAATGCATCTGTAAATTCTCACCACTTGCTACTGAAAGGCACTTATGCTGGCCTTCAGCATCAAGGACAGGCTTAATAAATAACAAAACTGTGCAGGGAAATACAAATTCTGGAAGACTAGATTCCTTATTTGTCAGAACCACTTGCTGCTCAGGTGTATTATTGTAGTTGGAGGAGTGTAATTTCAAATTCAGATTGATAAAAAATAATATAAAAGCTATTAAATACATACCACTAGTTTTTTTTTTGTTTTGTTTTTTTTAATAAGAGGGCAATTTATCATTATAATGGGGAAATGAAAGTGATCAGGAAGCCATGGTAAAGCAGGACAGGATCCATTAAAAGCCGCCTTCTTTATTTTGTGCCTATGGAAAACTTCCTTATTGAGAAAGGCTCAACGAATCAGGAAAGATCACTGCTACAGCTGCCCCTGCAGCTTATCAAAAGAACAGATGCTACAGCAGAACGGAATGTACAACGAGGCTCACAGAAATGTGGCACGGTAGAGTAGGCTGGTGATATAGTACTGTGCATTATCATCTATGTCTGCAATTTTGAAGGAAAGTTCTCATCATTTATTCAACATAGTTACACCAACTTGCTGACTCAAGTGATTTTGGAAAATGTAAACAGAAGTGTACTAGCAAATTCCAAGTTCTCCCACCAAAACTAAATCATATGACTACATCATTAATCAAGCCCAGAACAGGAAAAATAGTGCAGAAAAACAAACACCTGTTTAGCAGACGTAATAACTTGAAAGCTTTAAAGGCTGTAATGTATTCACTTGTAATTGCAGTAATTGAACTGTGCAATGTCCTGTATGTGGGCCTCCCTGCCAAGGCCTTGCACAGGCTGCAAATCAACACAAAACACTACAGCAAAAGTTTTTATGGGCTGCTCTATGAGTGTAAGTGTCCAATCTTTGCTCTGTGCCATGCACTGGCTTAACAGTAATGGCCAAAATTAAAATTTAAGTTCCTCGCCTAGCATTCTGTGTCCTTAGAAATAGTCGTCACCATATTTGAGAAGTAGATTAGTCTGGTAATATCCAGGCCAAGAACTTACATCAAGGCAAGGTAGTTTGTTGACCTCTCCTAACTTGCGAGGGGGTACACAGCTCCCATTAGAGCCAATTTATCTTTCCATTACAGCATCCCCTCTATGGAACAGGATGCCAACAGACATTAGGCAATGACTGAACCTACCATCCTTTACAAAGAAGGTAAATACCTTGGTTTCACCTTCAGCTCTGTAAGGGAAATCTAATTATCTATTTGGCTTATAAGCTCGTGGCTGGTGAACACTGGTTCTGGCGTTTCTTTGCTATGAAAGTATTTAAAATATAATTTTATTAAAAAAAAATACAAAAAACGTAACCGCCAACCCCTCCAGACTCAAAGCAATGTAAAAAACATGCAACAAATTTACATAGCAGATAAAAAACAATGAAACAATAAGATACAAATTCACATAAAAAACAAAGCAGAAGGCAAGAAATCCATTAATAAATTACACAAAATAAACACACTACACAAAATAAGGCATCTAGAAAAAAACACAGAGTCTTAAGCAGTTACGGTCTGAATAAGGTCAAATCAACAGATCAAGATTACACAAAGCAAACCAGAGTGCCTTACTGACATCTTACTAAATGTCTGAGAAAGCTCTATTACAGAGCCATGTCACAAAGTTCTCGAAACATCAGGCACAGAATTCCATATATTGTTAGACTGACATTAATTACACACCTAAGTCAAAAGACAACCAGAGAATCTACCCCTTGATACAAACTTCTGCGAAAATCATGTAGCAAAGCTACAAAAGGAGCTGTGAAACTAAAATCTATTTGAAACTTGGCTCTTGATGGTAATTTTCTGAGTCACCCATAATTTTTGGTATGGTGCTGATGGCTATAGGTTGTCACATTTGACTCATTTGTCAGGTTTATTTTAAAACATTTGTATCCCGTCTCTTCCACTGTTTGAAGCGGGTAACAATAAAACATACATAAAATTAAAATATACAACGAAGACTAACGTGGATTTTGTTTTCTGATGTACATTATTTCATGTACTAGTAATGTATTTTACACTGTAAACCACCTTGGGCTGGGAAGGTGGCTTAGAAGTATTAACAAACAAACACTATCAGGACTGCTGAAATTTTGCTCAAATCCAGTAGCTACATCAAATTCACAGATGTTTTCATAGATTTTTTCTTTCTGGGATTGTGAAGGTATCTCAGTGGAAAGATTCTGGAGAAAAGCAACTGTGCAATTGAAAATGAAGGGAGGGCATGGTTTTAAACTTTTGCCTAATTCTTATATGTATCATTTTTGGGAAAAGTGTTTTGTTTTTTGTTTTTTTTTGCTAAAGAGCTTGCTTGTACAATTTTCTTTGTTCGTGTGGTGCTCTTTTTCTCTACTAGAACTTGCAGGAAATGAAATCTTTTTACAAAAAACGTGCAACTTCAAAAATTGTGCAAGTGAATTGATCTGTGAGCCTTTCGTACTTGTTTTGCTCTGCCTTCAGCTAAAACCTAACCATGGTCCGCAGTCTCCAAGATGCAAGAAATGCCTTGTCCGTTTTTAGGGGACAATTTTCACACTATCCGCATGGGGCCAAACACGCTGCATGTTTCTTACCCGCGGGGCCCCAGTTCTCAAAGGAAAGGAATTCATGTATTTTTACCCTGAAACGTGCTGTGGGTACATAGTATGTGTGGTCACTCGCAGCTCCTTTTTGCCGCAGGTAGAATTACATGTGAAGATGTGAAATGCTTTTTAGGTGCATAACTTTTCTTTCATCGACCTAAACATTGCCCCCAGGAGCGCCTCTTTCTTTTTATTGCCTTCTTTTCTCAGAAAAGTCTGAAATGTCGCTTACAACAATGCAACGCATACATTATAGCATAATCACATAAAATACAATAAAATATCAATACAATACATCCCAAAAGAGGATTTTTGGATCCTTGCCCATCTAAGTGTGGGAATATTTGATATTTGGGAGTGAGGGTATTTCCCATCCTGTGCGTGACAGATGGGAATTTGGATAAGCGTAATATAAATAGCAGAATACCACAAATAACTTAACCCCGCCCCCCCACCAGCATTTCCACAGCACACCTTCAGCACAAAAGCCACTCAGCGGCCTGCTCCAGAGAGGCCAAACCATGTGGTTTGTCCCTTCGGAGTTGACCCAACCCCAGCACTGGGCCTGCTCTTCACCCTGCCAACATCACGACGGACAGGCGGGATAACAGTGTCCAGGGCCCAGAGAACAAAGGAAATGGAGAGATGTCAACCCTAAAAACAGGTGGTGTCTCCATCTATTGCATAGACTTTTAGCCTTTCAGAGAGCAGATTAAGATGGGTAAAACATTTTTTACCTGCATAGATCACTTTGAAAAAACGCACAGAAAAAGTACATTCAAGTTTAGAAAAGAAAAACCTATTGTGTTCATCAGGCTTTGTAACGACAGATGCAATACACTGTATACCCTGAAGATGGCTACACAGTACCTTCTTATGCCTTAAGCAGGCTAAATATTTGAAGAATGCAGCATAACCATGAAAGATGACCCTTGTCAAATATTACTAAGAAAAAAATTGTAATCCACTTAGGAATTCATAGAAACCAAGATAAATCACCCATGTCAAGTGACGCTAACTTATAAGTAGTAGCAGAATAAAGACAAATCGCTTTCATTAAAAACCTGAACGTATAAAAGAACTTTTATCTAAATTACGATCTTCTGCCTCCAGGCTCTCTCGCTTATATTTCCCTGAAATCAGGGAGGGCCGAATTTTGCAGACTGAAGAGCACTTGCTTGTGAACTTTCAAAACCTGCTCTGAAAAAAGTCAACTTTTACAGCCCCCCGCCCCCGGCACTCATTAAATCAACTGTTTTAACTTTTCAGCAACCTGTGCCTTCGGGACTGCACAGGGCTTCTGCTCCTCAGGAGGCAGCTAACCTTGGCGTAGGCCCCACCTTTCCGAGAACGTGCATTTCAAAAGGAAATAAAATTCAGAAGCCTTGCGTGCAGCGATATATATAATCTCTGCTGCAAACGTGCAGGGTTTCGTACCAACTATCTCCTGGAGCGCTGACTTGTAGAGCTGCAGCAATGGCTTACCTATCATAACCGTACATCTTAATTCACAGCCACCGGAGCAGGCGACACGTGCGCTGAACTGTGTCACCCAATGAGCCATGTAATAAAGCACGAGTGAAAAACATAAAAATGTATGCTGAGTTTTAGCCCAACCCTCTCTTTTCCTCTTACACTGAAAAATGAGTTAACTCTGGTTGCAATAAGCTAATTAATTAATTAATTTATTTATTTAACGTCTCTTATATACCGAAAGCCGTTCGCACATCGTATCGGTTCACAAAGAACAAAAAAACTTATGGGCAGCGCCCTTACAAATAACAGATAACAATACAAATAACCGGGGGAGGAGGCAATGCAAATTAATAGGTCAATAAATAGGGATGCAAATGCATTTGAAGTTAAAAAAAAAAAAAAAAAAAATGCATGTGAGCACAATAATTGTCCATGTGCAGGAAAAAAAAAAAAAAGCTCTTGGTCTTATTACACTGGCACATATAAACAATGCGTGCACTGAAAACCGAAAAGGCCAAAACTGACGACAGGAGAAAGGAAGAAAAGTAAGCAGTGGGAGGAGGATCAGGCCACAGCACCCATGGACTATCAACTGCAGAAATGTGAGTTAACTTTTATGTCATCTCTAACCCAGGATTTCAATTTCTAGCATTAAATAAAAAAAAAAAACATGAGTTAAGCCTCCAAGGCTTTAACGTACCTCCCTGCACTGGGGAATAGCAGCTAATGCCTTCATTAATATGGGATTTAACAAGGAGCAGTGCTAATTTGTCTGCACATTTCTTTTCGTGTGCTAAAACCCTTATTAAATTGCGAGTAAAGTTACGCGAACAAAACTGAATAAAAAAAACGTGCGTTCGGCGCAGTGCGCCTTATTACATCGGCACCTCTGTTACCAAGAGGGGCGTGCACTGTTCATTCCACCTCGAGGGAAGATCAGCAACTCAGATCCATTTCTTCTCTTATCCTACCCTAGCAATCACTTGCCCTCCCAGTCTGCAACACCTGCATAGCTTGTGAAAACTGCCTGGGGCAGGGGGAGCCCACCTTTAATTTATTATATTCCCACCCCCCCCCCCCCCACCCCCACCCCCTTCCTGCAACACCAGTAGCAGGCCCTGGCATGTGTGGGAAAACTGCTGCTGTCATCACCCTCAGTAGGAAGACTTGAGGCTTCAGCAGCATTGTCCCTTCACCCCAGACTTAAAAAAAAAATAAAAAATCAGTTTCAAGACTGGAATTTAAGTTAAAAAGATTAGGAAGGGAAGAAAGGCAGGTAAGATTTTGAGCAAGCAGAAAGTATCTAAAACTATTTCTAAAGGAGTAATCTTCATTAGATAAAGGTAGGTGTGGCAGGGCCTCCGGGTCTGGCCACTAGATGCCACTATCCCTGTATCCCTGTCCTTACAACACACTTACGGGCCCGATATAGTAAAATCGCGCACAAGACACTCTCCTGTGCGCGCGATACAGTAAATAAATTTATTTAAATTAGGCCCAGCAGTAAAAAGAGGCGCTAGGGACACTAGCGTGTCCCTAGCACCTCTTTTCGGACAGGAGCGGCGGCTGTCAGCGGGTTTGACAGATGACGCTCAATTTTGCCGGCGTCTGTTCGAGCCCGCTGACAGCCACGGGTTCGGAAACCGGACACCGGCAAAATTGAGCGTCCGCTTTTCAACCCGCGAGCCGATTTCAAATTTTTTTTTTTACTTTTTTTTTTAAAACTTTCGGGACCTCCGACTTAATATCATCAAGATATTAAGTCGGAGGGTGCACATAAAAGCAGTTTTTACTGCTTTTCTGTGCACTTTCCCGGTGCCTGGAGAAATTAGCGCCTACCTTTGGGTAGGCGCTAATTTCTGAAAGTAAAATGTGCGGCTTGGCTGCACATTTTGCTTTCTAAATCGCGCGGGAATACCTAATAGGGCCATCAACATGCATTTGCATGTTGATGGCCCTATTAGGATTGGGGCAGGGGGGTGTTGGACGCACGTTTTGGACGCGCTATTTACCCCTTATTCAGTTAAGGGGTAAAGCTAACGCGTCGAAAATGCGCTCCGATGGATACAGGGATAGTGGATAGAGATGCCACTATCCCTGTATCCATCGGAGTGCACTGTACTGTATCGGCCTGTTAGAGAGGGAGCCATCCATACCCTTCAGTCCCTCCCACCTGGAGGTTCTGACTGGATGTCTCAGTGCTATTTAGCCCGGCCGTTTTAACACTCAGGGGGTTCAGTAGGACAGAGCAGCTGCAGAGTAGAGATGTATTTTTTGTACACTCTGGTGTACAAAGGAGTTTATTTTAGAAGAGACACCTCACCGTGCACTCCCTGCCTGAGGGTCCTTCTTATAATTTACAGAGAGAGACATTTAAGCCTGATACCCCTTTGGGGTGAAGGGGCTCTCTTCAGGGGACCTCTGAGCCTACTCTACTCACTAGGTAGGCAAACACCAGTGATGGCTCCTGCTGCGAGAGACGGTAAGGACAGAGAAGATGTCCGGATTAAGACTAAAAAGCATTCTTTGGAACTACAGAGTAGTGGGGGAGGTTTCTGGATCCCCCTTCCCCACTGGGATTTCAGTGCAGTGAATAACCTGGTCCCCAGAGTTTTCCACTGAGAAATCACTTGCAGTAACAGCAGAGGAGAATGAGCAACCGAACCAAAGGAAGAAAGTAGAAAAGGGAGGAGATCCCACCCGGACTTCCACCCTAGGAATCAGGACAGGCTAAGGTATCCATGGAAAGAAGATATCTAAAGGTAGGAGTTTTGCAAAGCCTCCACTAGGATTCCCACAGTGCAGCTGCTGGGAGATTAAGCGCATTTAATAACCAGCATGGGCTCTACCCAGACGTCTGTAACAAGGACACCTACCCACACAGAAAGAAAACCCTGTAACTACAGTCAGACGTAGTTTGGACAAATGGACTTAAATGTAACTTTATGAGTCAGTAAACTTCACTTTACCACCCAGACCTGGTCCCGTCGTCTGACCACATGGGAAGCACATAAAGTACAGCACACACCCAGGTGACCTTCTTTCATCATCTGGGCCATAAGAGAGAGCTTTCCCCCATAAAGAGAGTCCCGTCCCCCCCCCCCCCCCGGGATTAAGTGAATGGTTAGCCAGAGCAGCCCCAGAATTTACTGATAAGATTGTGTTCCCCGGGGACACAACACACCACTAAGGGTTACATAAGTATCTGCTCACTGGCCCCCCCACAATGTTTCTACATTCCAAGCAGTAATATCTCCAGATCCTGATCTCTTAGCGAACCTAACCTAAGGGATTTTGCAAAATCAGGGCCATACCTATTGCACATTGCCAGTCTGACATCACAGCTCCCTATCTAAATTAAGGGGTGAAATTTAAACCAGGAGACACGCGGGTATGTCCGACCCGGCGTGCGCCGAGCGGGTTTTAAAAAGCCGCCTGTGTACGCGCCTACCTCCCGGTGAGCGCACAAGTGAGAAAGCCCCCCCCCCCAAAAAAAAGGGGGAAGGTAGGGGGCAGGGCATGGGTGATCCGGGACTTTGGCTGGGAAGCGACATGGACACTTAAGCAATGAAGTCTCCACCCCACTTAGAGAGAAAAAGGAGAGAAAAGTGGAGATTGTACTTGTTACTCAGAAGCTGTACTGATATACATTAGATTGCAAACTGTTTAATTTTCCTTCTATGCAAAATTTAACTATCAACCTCAGATAAAAAAAAAAAGCATCAAGAGTCCATTTCATCAACTACAAGATCCTCTAATCTGGATTTTGTCCTTCCCATCTCTGTATTTAGAATATGAGCAGTTTACATACATAGAAGTAGTTTTAAAAAAATATACTCTTTATTAATTGACTTAAATCCAGCAAAACTCAATATTAATTATGACTACGCTAAACATTTAAGAACATAAGATGCCATTCTGGGTCAGACCAAGAGTCCATCAAGCCTAGTATCCTGTGTCCAGTGGCAATCCAAGGCAATCTAAGTACCTGGCAAGTACCCAAACATTAAACAGATCCCAAGCTCCTATCCCTTATTGATTAATAGCAGCTTATGGACGTCTTTCTCTAGGAACTTATCCAAACCTTTTTTAAACCCTGCTACACTAACTGCCATAACCATATCCTCTAACAATGAATTCCAGAGCTTAACTATTTGTTTTAAATGAGCTACTTGCTAACTTCATGGAATGCCCCCAGTCCTATTATCTGAGAGAGTAAAAACCGATTTACATTAACCTGTTCAAAGTCCTTTCTTGATTTTGTAGATCTCTATCATATACCACCTCAGTCAACTCTTCTCCAAGCTGAACAACCCTAACCTCTTTAGCCTTTCCTCATAGAGGAGCCATTCCATGCCCCTTATTTTGGTCGCCCTTCTCAGCACTTTCTACAGTGCAACAACCATTTAAAATGCGATATTTGAAAGAACAAACACCACAAGGCATACCACATGTAAAATAAGCCTATATATTTTAATTAAATGGAATTTTAGTTTAAAAAAAACAAACCCTTTGACTACATTATGACTTTATATAAGTTATACATTCAGAGATGCACTTCTATTCAACCATCCCAAAATGTGGCCAAGTTGAAATGCTCCCTTATATTTCCACCTGCCACCATTCACATTAAAACATATATAATCAAAAACATGTAAACAAACTAACTAGAAAGTAAAAAAAGAGTCAATAAAACCCCCCAAAACATTAGAGACAAAAAAAATAAAAACCAGAGAACTGAAAAGTGCTGGAGTACTGATAAAACTAAAGACCCATAAAAATATTATTTCCCATCATAAGAAACAAAATATAAAGCATCACTTGGTATTCCTAATCTGTTTTAACTGGCCTCTGCTAGAACAACTTCACCAAAAACCTTCTTAAAAAGAGAGGCTTTCAATGCTTTTTAAAATAATGTGGAATCTGTCGTTGACCGCAGGTAATCACCAAGGGTGTTCCGAGACAGGGGGCCTGCAAAGGAAAACGCTAGGTGATACGCCTCTGCCAGATGGACAATTTGGACCGATGAAACCTCCAAAAAAGACCATGATTTGCAGAGCACAACGTGCGTGTGGGAACATACATGCATAAAATTACGCTAATCCAAGGCGCTATGGTACTGTTTAACAACTTATGAATCAACATGGCGATGTGGTGCTTGTCAGGCAACCAATGTAGAGCTCGAAGTACAGGGGCTTACATGAGCAGAAGGAATTGCTGTCTATAAGAATATTTGTGGCAGAATTCTGCACAATTTGTAAAGCTCTCAACGAAGTGTTAGGGAGTCCTGTACACAACAAATTACAATAATGAATCCTGGTAAGCAGGAACACCTGCAACACTGAGCAAAAAAATCATCATCAGCAAGCAGGAACTTTAACCTGTGTAGCACGTGAAACTTGGGGAAAGAGGCCCATACAAGAGCTCTCAAATGAGGTTTCACTGATGATTCAAGTCCAGGTCACCTGCTAAATTAGGAAAGTGTGAAAATAACAGTATTGTAGAACTTCAAACTCAAAGGCAAATGGGGCTTCAGCAGAGGGGAATCTACTCAAAATCAAGATTTTAGTTTTATCCAAATTGAGGGCTAATCAATTATCTGTTGGCCAAGATCTAGCAGATGACAGGCAGATAGTTAATAGTTTATGCATGGCATGCCAAGTCAATTTGGGTACAAAGATGACAGAGTAAATAAAAGACTTCCCACAAAAGAATGAGCAGGAAAACAAAAACTCCTGAGTAATCCTCAGTGAACAAGGAGAAGCAGACATATCAGCAAAATGTGTCATATCCTGTCACTGGGCCAGAAATCTGACTAGAGGCAATACTGAACATCCCGAGAACCCTGAAATCGTCGTATTTCTCATCTGCGTTTTGACATTATTTCCTTTTAAACACTCTGGTATTACTGCAGCAGCACATGGATGAATTGTCATGCCAATAAAGATTCATAAATCTAAATCTATACAGCCGTATATACCTTTCAACTTTTAACAAGAAGCTCCACACAAAATTAAAGGATCCTATTTTCTGGGGCGTGTGCGCATATTCACGGTCTGCATGGATCTGGAAAAAAAAAAAGCCACCCCCTCTCAGAGTCATCATAATCCCCCTGAAATGTCCTGAAAATTTGGTGTGGGCAGGATAACAAACTCAAAATTTATTAGTGGATGGGACATACACTCACAAACACACAGACATAGTAACCTCATAAGTCTTCTTTCATTTCGGAAAGTAACTAAACATGTTTTTTTCCTCCACTCAACAAAAAGGAGCTCCTAGTGTTCACTATCAGCAAATTATAAAATATTTTAAAAAAATTAACAGTCAAATGTTTGATTGATTTTGTTAACATACTGCACTGCTTGTTCTATTAAAGTAACATGTGGATCTCTTTTCACAAAAATATCCAAACACTGAGAAAGAAATTATTTAACCTCGCTATAACAATTCCTGGCATTTGATAGACATGTTCAGTATAAACTATGAGCAGAGTCTAATCTTGTAACAAAGCCCTCAAAATCAAACTAAAACGTTCTCATGAGCAAATACTCATTTAATAGAAATTTGTTTCCATAACAAGGTGCATCCTGTCAGATTGGAAGAAAGCTTTTTCTGTGATACCATAGCCACCAATACATATCACTGTTATTGATGGTAAGCTACCAATGGTTTCCTATAAAACCAAGGAAAGAAAATGGACACGTGGAAACCGAACCCCCAAAAGTAATTAAATTGAATAATTTGCGACAGGAAGCTTCGAAGGCCTACAAGAAAAATTATTAATGCATAAGAAGAATCTTTTGATAACACCTACTGAATCCGAGTCTCTTTGTTGTTCCAAGAAAGCTGAAAACTCAACCAGCCTAAGTTTGGTTGTTCCAATGGATCGACCTTGCCACGCGGGAACTGATGGAGCTGGAGCTGAAGCAGGCTCAAAACCTGTTAACAGATATGTTTGATTTATTTTGAAGGTAAACAATCTCTAAATTCCAATTCAAAAATGTTTACACAAGCTTATGGTCCATCAGAATTTTCCAAAAGAAGCTTGCTTAACAAAATTACCTGCAATTTAGAAAGTTAAAACAAAATCTTGGCTCTTTAATTTTGACCTCTAACCCATTTGCACATCCATTTGTTCCTTGATGGGTTCTATTTATTTCTCTTATCTTTTATTGGTTTTATGATGGGATGATAACTTTTTGGATTTCCTTGCTTTTAGTATTATTCTAGTTTAGGTTGCATGTGCATCAGTTCTTATGCTCTGCTTTTTTTGGGCTCAACTAAGTTGTATATTTCCTTTAGGTTTTAGATATCTAAAGCATGTAATTACTGCCTATCTAAAACCCAACCAAAATATAAAGCTTTGTTAAACCAAAATGATTGAAAAAGTAGAACATAAAGAGCATATACAAAATTAAAAGCTAAATCAGTACACTAAAAGCATGAACTCCAAAAAGTAACTGCATCAAAACAATAAAAGATCACAACAGAATTAAACAGAATTTTTGTACACAGAAATATTAAGACAGTTATAACAAATATTAATGACAGGTAATCACGACAATAAAACTACAAAATCATCCTAAATATGAGAAATTGAGAAATCAGGCCAGAGAGGATCCATTTTAGGTTAGATTCTCTTTGGCCAGTTTTCTCATCTATAATATTTAGTGTGTGTTTGTTTTTTGTATTATTACATGTCTGTTTTTAATATTTATTGTAACCTTTCAACAACATTTCTGCCAGGTTCTGCTGGAAGGGTGGTTCATAAATCTAAATAACCAAACATTAAATGTGGAACGCAAACCTGAGGTTGAGGATGTCAATGAACCACGACTGTTGAAAAAAAAAAAAAATAGAGTATGACAAAGAATAGGCCATTCTACATTCTCTCTCTCTTTCATACAATTCCTCTAGGCACCTGCCACTTGCCATCTCAGAGACTTTTATATCCTGTGTGCTAATTTGACTGAAACAGCAGCTGGGTATACTTCCTTAGGTGGTGCGAGCAGGAGAGAGGAAATTATGAATTTTTGTGGTTGGGAATAGTGTTTCCTGAATCTGATGCTAGTACAGACTCCCTGGCACACCAGCGACCTGCAGTCAGAGTAAGAACTGCTGATTATTTAACTACAGTAATGCAGCTTTTAAATAACCATGAGATAAATCAAGATCTAAATGCCTTTTTACTGTCTCTCCCTCAAAGGAGGAGAGAACAAGCTTTAGTGTAATGGCAATATTTTTTTTCCCCATGTTTTGTTACATTTATCATCCTCTACATCCAAGCCTGTTGATCTCTCTGGTTTACAACATTAAACATACATCATCTTACACATTTCACAAACAGTTACTTTTTTTTTTTTAAACTACTCTTTCCTATTTTCAATTGGTTTAAGTAACTTTGTAATTTTCTTACCCAAACCCAACCTCTTTCCACATTACTACAACAAATCACTATTTATACAGTTCTTGAGCTGTAGCAAAATGGCTGCTGGGTGATGAAGCACCATGGCCCAACCACAGACAGGCTCAGTGTCAAGAAGACTCCTCCCACTACTATCCCCCCACCCCCAGCCCTCAGCCGTCTAAGGGACTTGTGCATCAATCTAGGCAATCACCCTAGAAAAGGGGAAAAAGGTTTCGAAAAACAGATTACTGTGCAATACTGGCACCACCATCGTGGTCTTCGCTCACAGAACTCAGAAATGATAAAACGTACTGTAAAGTTGCTAATCTCACTCCATGTTACCTAGAGATTATAATCAGGTCCTGGTTGATTGACTATCATTATTCTTGTTGTCAAAATCTTTTTTTTTTTTTTTGGCCCGGCAGTTTCTTCTTCTTCTTTTGAACTTCCAGCTCAATAAGAACTGATCTCTGTTGGGGACCGGGCACCATGAGCCTTTAATTCACAACTCCCTGGCGGTCTCCCCTCCCCCTGTTTTAAGCTTTTCCCTCCCCCACCTCGTACAGTCACTGCATCAGCAACAGTCTTTGGGCTTAGGGACCACAAACCACGGCTACCAGCTGCAATCTGCTACCCGTGCACATTAAAGTCCAGCTAGTGGGTGTCAACAGCGAGCAATGGCCGAGATGTCTCGACTCCCAAAACAGCTGTGAACACCGCCTTCGCAGCATCCCCAGCCAGCCCCAAGCGGCAGAAGCTAGAGCTGAACTCAGGTTTCCGGCATGGCAAAGCATTAACACTGCCAGCCCTGAGGCAGCCCACCACAGTGTCTTAATATTTTACAAGGAAATGTACTTCCTGGGCCAGACTCCATTGCATAGGCGTCCTAAAATCATTGCTTAGCTGCAGACCCCAACTCATACATGCTGGAGCATAAGAGTACTGTTTAATATGAAGACAATAAGACTGAGCTTCCCAAACTTTAGTTATTCCAAAGCTGGTGGGTTTGGTTTTTTTTGCATATCTACAATAAATGTAAATGCAATAATAAATTAACATTTGCTAGGACTCAAATGTACACAAACATATCATACATATTCACTGTGGATATTTTGAAAACCTGACCGGCTGCTGCATCCCCAGGACAGATTTGGAAAGCCTTGCAATGAGACATTGCTTATGGAAATAATAATTTAAAAAAAAAAAGGCTAGCATTACCTGAAATAGGTGCAGTTATTGTTGGCTGGATAGGATAGGTTTGCTGAACGAATGGCTTTACACTGGGGGTGAAAAAAAAAAAGGAGGGGGGGAGAGTTTTGCAAACATGTGAGATATTTTCTGAAAACGATACATATTTATTCATCATCATGGCTGGAACAAAAAGATTACTTGTAATGCAAGAGAGGGGGTGCTCACTTAGAAGCCCCATTAACCCCCCTGCTGTCCTCTTATACATGCCCACCAATGCCTATTTGTCCACATGCATGCCCTCATCTCTAGCAACACTCAGACACAAATATGCATATATATATTTGCAATAATTTGATTGTAAGAGGGGACGTTCTAAAAATGTTATATTTCTGCCACTTCATGCAAGTTTCTTTTTCTTTTATGCTAAATATCTTGCGCATTTCTTCTTTTATGACAGCTGCTGTTTGGTAAAACGTAAATAAGTTTCCAACAGATCCTGACTGAATAGATCCTTATGCTACCCCAAACACCAAACTGATTTGTGGCCTTCCCTTCTGTGACTACAAAGGTTGCCAACACCGCGTCTTTTGCCTGCGCTGGATTTCCACATAGGCCTGGCTCCTATGGCGCTGAACTTTGAAGAAGGTGCCCCCAAAACTGGAAACTTCTCCCACTCTCCAGTCTCGGGGTGGAGGTGGGGAAGGAACCTGCCCTTCATCTTAAATCAGGCCCTGGTCTTCACCACAGCAGTTTCTCATGCACTCCAAACTCCTGCTTTAATTTGTGCAAAGATCATAAAATGACAACATATGAAACACAGACATAAAACAGAATACAATACACTCTCTTCCATCACCACAGGTATTTTTCCCCAAAATGACTGTTCCTTTATTTGCTTTACCATCCATCGTGGCACCCAGCATCTCACACATTTTACACCCCTCCCCCGTGAAATGCAAAGATATCTAAGCTACTTTCCTTTCTTTTCAGACTTACTCTTGTGAAGATCCAGGTTGCCCTGTCTGTATCATTCCCGGCCAGAACTAGGGAAACAAATCAGAAATGTCACTGCTGTATGTGCCATCTTCATTAACTATACCTTTGATTATATATTCACATGCATATACACACACAAAAATCATATTAAGAATTTTCTAACGTGAAGTACTGTCCCATGATTACACTTTGATTGTTTGATAAAATCTAATTATTTCTTCAAGGGCAACTGGGAAATCAGAAGACAAATTGGAACAAGTATGGGTTAGAGGGTGTATCGTACAACAGACGAACCAGCCTTCTGTTGTCAGAAACGGGAATATGAAAAACTAAGTTGAAAAACAAGGGGGGGAAAAAAAAAAAAAGATGCAGCTCTGTGGAACATGATACACATAATTCCTGGATATTCCTAGATTAACACAAAACTGCTGGACAACACTCGCTGGCAAGATTAGCCACTACACTCATTTTGCTACTGTACGTGACTTATGTTCACCCCGACTAGTAAAAAAAAAATAAAATTCTAAAGTTAGATTATTACACAAATAATCATTATTGTATACATTAAGGGATAATTTTCAAAGGGCCGTCTGTGGATAAAACAGCGTTTTATGCACAGAAGTGGTCTTCTAGAAAACTGCTTGCTCGATATGCAGGTAAACCTATAGGTCTTGTTCACGCCTAAGTTTACACAGACAGAGCTAAGGCATTCATGGGGGGGGGCACAGTCTGGATGCAAGTGCAGTCTTTGTAGGCACCTAAACATTCAGGGAAAATTTCATGCATAAACAGCCCCCCCCCCCCCCACACACACACAGCTGCCCCCCCCCCCCACACACACAGCTTGTGTGTGTGTGGGGGGGGCGGGGGGGCAGATTTTGAGGACAGGAAAATTTCCAAAGGAGCCTTAGGAGTGGAAGTGTAACTTATGAGGTAGATCTTTAAAAAGTACGCCGGATTTTATAAGATACGCACGTAGCCGCGCGAATCTTATAAAATCCGGGGTTGGCGTGCGCAAGGCTGCCCAAAATCGGCAGCCTGTGCGCGCCGAGCCGCACAGCCTGCCTCCGTTCCCTCCGAGGCCGCTCCAAAATCGGAGCGGCCTCGGAGGGAACGTTCCTTCCGTGCCCCCCCACCTTCTCCTCCCTTCCCCTACCTAATCCACCTCCCGGCCCTACCTAAATCCCCCCCCCCCACCTTTGTTGGGCAAGTTACGCCTCTAGGACTGCACTCCCGGCCCGCCCCCGAACCGTCACCACGCCCCCTCCCGCCCCTTTTACGAAGTCCCAGGACATAGGCGCGCCGGCGTGCAGGGCTTTTAAAATCTAGCCCTATGTGCGTATTTGCAGCATGAGCTCTGCAGGATGTTTAAAAATTACCCTCTGCGGGGGTAATTTTGGACTAGCCCGCGTGGTCTGCAAAGCTGCTCGGGCACTTTTAGCACGGGTATATTTCTGCCAGTTTTTAAAAGGAAAACATTGTGCCCACTTTTCCTTTGAAAACTAGCAAATGAATTCCCCGTCTGCGCTGGGGGAGGAACATGTGCACATTTAAACATCCCATGCATGCATCCCATTTACCTCCCCCCAACCTGAAACTCGTCTATGGGGGAGGCCTCTTTTTCCTGTGGGGTGCAGGCGTGTACTCCTAGCTGAGCAGTGGAAGGCAATCTTCAGTCAGGGCCATTTTACCCGGATAAATGGCTTTGAAAGTGAATCCTTTGCACAATATTACAACCAAAGATTAAAGCCAAACCCTGGTGCTTTTCTGACCTCCTTCCCCTCCCCCCTATATAAAAAAAAAATCTGGCAATTGAGTTGTTTTGAGGGGGGGGGAGGGTAAGGGGTAGTCCTGATGTATTTTACCCCCATGTTTACGTAACCCTTGCTTCAGGCAAGAGGCTGCTCATCGTGCAGGGCCTCCTCCGATCAGAAAGTTACTGCAGCACGCCGACGCTGCACACCACATTCATTTTCACCAATCGCTGCTGTGCACAGCATGGCATGCACCCACCCTTCCACAACCAGCCAGGCCTCGGTTTTACAATTTACGGCTTTCTTCCTTCAAAAGTGGGAAGCAGGAAATGACCAGCTTCTAAAACTGATCATTTTTCTTTAAAAATCGGGTTAGCGTCATTTTTGCGTCGTCAAAACACGATGGTATGTCAAATCCGGAGGCAAAGATTTTTTTTTTTGACGTCCAAAAAAAAACAAACCCCGAAAAACCTCACAAGCTAAGCATAGCCGGTCATAACAGTGCATACTGGGTGACTATTTTCATAATGGCCCACCACTATGTCAAGTTTCTGAAGCAGGAGATGAAAGCCGCAAGGAAGCACGTGCACCGTGCAATTTTTCATTCATTCTAATTAGGATGACATTCCACAAATACTGAGCAGAGATGCTTCTTCCAAAACGGACTGGCAAACCTGCTGAGGCGGGCTTTAAACGAGGATCACCGGAAACCGGGGAAATGGACAGCAGCAACACTGCAGAGGGAGGGGGGGGGGGGGGGGAACAGGCACCATCAGGAAAGAGAGAAGGGGCGGCAGCAGAAAGGGGAGAGCAAGACAGTAGGGGATGTGAATCGTTTTTCTGACGATTGAAAATATCGGAAGATATTTTCAAACTTGTCAGAATTCGGGGGGCCCCCCCGACCCCGATAGGAAAACCCCATGAAATTTTTCGTGGGGTTCTCTTATCGTTTTGAGGGGGGGGGGGGGGGCAGGAAGAAAGGGCACTTAAAAATAAACCCCAAACCCACCCAGACCCTTTAAATTTAATCCTTTTGCGCCATCCTGTGCTCCTACCATGTGACAGGGGCCGGCCAATGGCATGGATACCCTGTCACATGCTAAGGGCAAAGGGCAATCAGCGCCATTTTGATTAGTGGCGGCCGATGGCCCAAGCGCGGGAGATCGCTCCCGGGACCCCCGCTGGACCACCAGGTACTTTAAAAATTTTTGGGGGGAAGGAGGGAGATGCGAAAGGATTAAATTTAAAGGGTCGGGGTGTTTTGTTTTTTTTTTCGGCACAACACAGCCAATTAAAACGGGTAAGAATCGCGGGAATGAAGATTTCCCGCGGTTTTTACCTGAAATCGGTACCGGAAACTAGTCCAGTACAGATTCACATCCCTACAAGACAGCATCACAGGTGACATCGGGAGGAAGAGAGGGGGATAACATCAGGTAAAAGAGACGGAGGGACAGAACCAGTTGAGAAGATGCGGCATGGGTCGGGTAGGTGGGATTCCAGCGGACAAAGGAGGAGCTTTAGAAGAAACAGCAGGACACATGGCAGAGGAATAGACACCGGTCATTTTTCAAAGGAGAGGATTTACATGCAACTAGGAAAACCGAAAGTGGGCAAGGACGTGGAGCCAGATGGGGCACATCCTAGGATATTAAAGGAGCTTAGAGAAGTTCTGCAAGCTCTGCCGATGGTTCTTATCGATCACTGCCAGCAGAGAGGAAGGGTTCCAGAGTAGTGAAGACGTGCAGACACTCCCCCTTCCCATGTGGAAACAGGGAAGCAGCCGATTAACAGGACAATCGCTCTGATCACTAGGACGATAAATTAATAAAGGGAAGGACAGTGGAATATCTTGAATCCCGGCAGGTTATAGGATTCAAGCCAGCATGGTTTCTGCCAGAGGAAGGTCGGGTCAAACAAACATGATCCAACTGCTTTGACTTGGTAAGCAGAGAATTAGAACTGGGGCATGTACTGGAAATGGTACATTTAAGAGCCAAGGCTTTTGACGCACAAATAAGCTGGGCAGGTTAGGGGTGGGACTTAAGAGCAGTAAACTGGATTCAAATTTGGATGATAGGCGGACTGGCGCGGTGATAGCGCCGAACACTGTTGTGCGGAAAGTTCCGGGCTCAATCCCTGAACTGCTGCCTGGGTCAACCTGGGGTTGACCCAGGGGGTGGGAGGAGGGTGTCATGCTCAACACACACACACAACTCATGGCCGGACTTGGGATCAATGATTGCAGGGTTCTGGAAGGCGCCTTAGTGCATGTCTCAGGACCATCACTGCAATGACCACACTAGATGCACATTCCCCAAGTGCTTGTGAATGAAAGATAACGATGCCAGGATTCCAGCCCTGGCTCCGATTGGCAGGTAAGATTTGTCTTTCTGCAGATCAAACGAAGATGTAAAATAGAGTGGATGCTCTAGATGGAGTTTAAAAAAAAGAAAATAAATGCGGTGCAATAGAAAAAAAAACTTGAGAAACTGTTTAGGGTATGGCAACTAAGATTTAATATGCAGACATGCAGAAATTAAAGAGCACTGCGAATGAAGGGGTGAGATACAGTACAAGGTCCATTATCCACTTACTCAGCTAACCACAAAACTCAACTAACTGGCATCTAGCAGCCAAGGTTTAAACGGAATGCTAATCAACACTAGGGAGCACAGAAGCTTTCCCTCTGTTTAGCTCTGTCCCCTGCAGATTCATGAGCTTAAAGCAAGGGACTCGCCGATAACCAGCATGTATGCGAGTAACCAACATGTGCCACTCTCCAAGCAGGCTTGACAATGGTACTCATGTGCACTCATCAGAAATATCAGCGTGATCATATTTGATGATTTCAGAGTAGAAAAACTGTGCGACAAGGCAGCGGTAAGAATTAGAAGAATGCTAGGTTGCACAGGAAAAGTCATTACTAGCAGGAAAAAAAAAAAGGAAGGTGATCAAATCTCTGTACAGGCCACTGGTGAGACTTCAACTAAAATACTGTGCCCCATTTTGAAGGCCATAATTGCAAAAAGATATAGACAGAAGTAGTCCGGAAAAGGTCTACTAAAATGTTATAGAATCTGTAGCATGCGTCTTGAAAAGCAAGGTACATGTTACCTAATCACGTATAACTTAGAAGAGAGGAGCAGGAAGAGGGGGAATATTAGAGATATTCAAATATTTCAATCAAATGTTTCCCAAGAAGCATTTTCCAGTTGAAAGGAAGTTCTGGAAGACGTCATTACCTGCGGCTCAAAATGGGTAGCTTCAGAGTTAACAAGGAAATATTTCTTCACAGAAAGGGTAGGTGCCACATACAACAGCCTCACAGTAAGAGCCAAAACAGTAACAGGATTTATGGGATTAACACGGATGATCCTTCGCCACAAGGACACGAAGGTAAAGCACGCGACAGGATAAGTTCTGAGGCACCCTAAGTGGACCTTGCAGCCTTAAACAGTTCTGTTTCTAGAGGAACATCTGGCAGTTCATCTGGAACGTCACCATCGCATACCAGCAAGATAACGCCCGCAGGCTGCCTTCTTTAATGGACTGCAAATATTTGCATCAGATCTGCTTGGTTTATGATACAGAATTGAGCTCGATGAGTGACTTACCCCAGGTGCCGCAGGAAACGTTGGGCGTGGGATGCCCGGCAGGCCCAGCTTGTTGTGAATTGCAGTGGCTGATACTATCTGGGCGGATGACATAGCCGCCATGTGCTGGAGCGCTTTGTCCTTCGCCGTTTGATCCTTCAAAGTGACAAGTACACTCAGTCTTAATGAATGCACTAGAATGAAAAATCCTACCATGTGCAGCTACAAGCACAGCTACCAAAAAAAAAAAAAAAAAATACAAAACAAACTTAAAAAGCTTCAGTTGCTGAGAAGCAAACATGCAGATATATTTATGCTGGAGGCCAAAATGCATTTCCATTAGCCTTACCTATACACGGAAAAGTGCTCAGAAGAAAATTGATTTTAATTACCTATGTCTATTTATTCTTTCACACAATCACATTTTTAACCTGTTTCTCTTCGTAAGAAATTTAAAAAGTGATGAATAAAAATGGAAAAAGCATTCAAGCTACTAGAAATGTCTTTTCTCTTATTGTCGATACTGAACACTTAAAGGCAAACATGACAATGTGTTAGACTAGTACTAATAATCATTTTATATAATGTATATTTACTGCAGCTTCAAGGCTATTTTTTTTTTTTTATCGCATAAAAACTATTATCCATCTTGCACCTCTCCCGAAGGGAAGGGGAGTGTGGGGGTCAACCACACAGTATGGGATAAGAATGCTTCTCCAAAGCAGAAGAGCATTCTGCACATTACGGATCATATGCAATGCTCTGGGCCTGCACCTGATTATATTAACCTGGTTATCCCTGGTCATTGTTCTTTGATGCTCTTTCCATTAAAAAAAAAAAAGATTTCTCCACTATTTTTTCAGCCCTGAAAACTGACTTCAAAGCCTTTTGTACTTACAGAGGACAATTTTTCAAAGCCATTTCCATGCATAAAACAAGTGTTTTGTGCCCAGAAAGAGGGTCTTTGAAAATTGCCTTCCTTATCTGCATGTTAAAGTAAGCACATGGTGCTAAGACAGGCACTCTTTTATGCATTTGGGGAGGGGGGGGGGGGGGGAGAAGTCTGAGTGGGGGTTAGCACTCAAACACTATTTTGCTGGATAAAGTCCCCGCACAAATAACAGGAGCAGGTCTGTGTGCGTACTTTTTCCGATTCAAATTTTCAAAGGGTACTTATCTTTGAAAACTGATGTAAAATCTGCGAGTAAAAAAAAAACTTTCATACTTCTGGGCAGAGTTTGAAAGCTGCCTTCATGGAGGCTGAAGGAGACTCTCCTTAAAGCAAAGGCCTCCCAATGTTTGTTTTTTTTATTTATTTATTTTGTACGCTTTGAATTTAATTCAAAAGTGCTCCATATTTCAGGTACAGCTCTTGTGATCTTGGTCATTGCCGGTAATGGGCTCAACTTCGAGGCAGCCATGTTTATTTGAGAAATCTGAAGCGCCAAATTTCATGTCCTCGTATGGACTGTGACCAACCATCTCGGTGTGCCTTCTGCAGGGATGAGTGGGAGGAAGCACCAGCTCATCCCAGTTCACCCTCAACACACACACACTCAACTTGACTAACACGAATGGGACAGCACGTCGCCAAGACCTGACAAAGGAACCTAACACGATTACAATACTTAGCAAGTTTCGTAAACTATTTCTTTTCTTAGAAAATAGCAAGAGACATCCAAAACGTTCAACTTCTAAACTGCAACAAATAGTTTGTTTGCAGAATCCTTGCTCCCTGTGTCAGACATACAAGCACGCTCCGAGCTCTGACATTTACAATGCGTCATGGAAGGCGTGAGACTCGGCAACAAGAAGATGGCGGCTTCTTTTCTGTCTGTATGTCACTGCCTGTAATATTCTTTTTATATAAAACACAGAAGATATAGCAGGATAACAAAAAAAAAAGAAAAGACTAAAAGGGAAGAAAATAAAAAGGACCCTTTCCCCAAAACATATTTACATATGTTCATTACAGACAACGAAACTACAGAAAGGGCTCCCAGTGGATATAGTTCTGGTCTCGGCACTTAGTAGAATTTTTCTTTGGACAATTGACTAAGCTGGGACCTTATGAAATCACGACACCATAACACAAAGGTGACTGGAAGCGCTGGTCAAAGCTCAGAGCTCACTCACACTCCAGGGATCCGCTGCGGATTAGAATGCAGGGCAGGAGTTCAAACCTAGCATCCTTAAGAGAGCCTTCCAACTTGGGAGGACGCCAACTGCTGGAGTTGGGGTTCTTACGGGCATCAGTCTGGGACCCTAAGTTCAGGGCAATAGGTTTAAGGAAAGGGGTGTGAGAGGGAATCATACTCCCCTCTGAAATGTTTTTTCTGACCTAGAGCGATCATTTGGCCAGGCTTCATGGAATCTATACTGCTGGCTTGAGCAATGAAAAATTCATGCACTCCGACTGTACTGCTTTCAACTATATTTTGGGCACTATAGATGTATAATATATGTCTGCGAAAAAGCAAAACTAAAGGGGGGGAAAAAAAGGGAGGGCTAGTCATTTACTATGCCTCTTTACCAAAAAATATATTTAAAATACTTTTTAACCAAGGCTATGCTCTTGGACTTTTGCAAGTAAAATCTGAATTAAGCAAATAAATTAATATTCTCCCATTACCATATGGCAATGAGAGCAGTAAATTAATATTAATTTATGCTAAAACAGCATTGCATGGTGAACAAACAAAAGCAGAAATCAGCAAATTCATTAATATAAGCAAATTGGCAAGCATGCTGGCAAGGTATACATGCTCTTATCTATAGTCTCATTCAGAGAAGATAATATATATTTATACACAGTCTTAGACATGTGCAATTTCTTCCTTTTATGTTGCCTCTTAAGACTGGCAAAGGCTGAAACACAGTGAAAGCTCGCCAAACAATCTGCCAAGCATAGCTAAAAAAAAACAAAAAAACAAAAAACCAAAATAGTCTGTTTAGTCAAAATACTTACCATGTTTGTTACCTGGATACAACAACAAACAGTTTATTAAAGTGTTTGTGTACAAGAGTAAATCTAAGTAAAAAATCAGTATGGTCATGAATGACAAATTAAGAGCAATTTGCCAAGAATTGCTCGGCATATAAACACATAGCTAAGTTTTTCTCAGAGGCTGATTCATTGGGGGAGGGGGGGGGGGAGGGGATTAAGCAGAAAGGAGTCAAGCCTTGTATGGTTTCCTGGATTTTTTTTTTTTATGCACATGGACCATGGACGCAGACTGGACGTGCAATGCGAAAACAAGTCTACGCAGAGATATATGTCAGTGCTCAGATGGAATGCCAACATGTGCATTAATGTCTGGAAATCCGACATGAGGATGAGGAAGCTGTAACTATTTGCTTACTGACATGATCACCCGGCAACTTTGAATTTACATGAACCTATTAAACGTGAATTCCAAATCAAATGACACGGACTATTTCTCGACTCCTCTTACTAGGAGGAATGTGTCACAGCACTGTGCTTTTTCCTTCTGTTTCCGACTGTCCTCTTCCTATCTGGTAGAAAACAATCACAAATGAGAAACGGCAGGAAACTGAAGCACGGGGTTCCGGACCGCAAGAGCCACGAACGAGCCTAGTTTCAGGGATGTGCGCAAGGCAAATAATTCTGAGGAATATCCACGCGCCTGGGTCCAAGAGCCCGCGTGAATCTGCACAGAAAAAAAAAAGCACAGCAATTTGCAGCCCTCAAGGACCAGCGCTGAGAAACCCTGAACTATTTTATTTATTTGGATTTTTCACTTGCCCTTCTGAATAAGAAAATTCACCCAAAGCTGTTTTCAGTGCATTAGAAGTAGCAGCGTAGGAGCAAGGTCATTTGCAGCTTTACAAATAGCAAGGAGTATAACAAATTAGAATGGCAGCAGGATTCACAGTTTAATTTAGTATATAAAGGTGTACCTAGGAGCCTTTTAAATAACCTGGAAAATATGGCAAAACAGCTACATAATACAACGTTTTCCCACATTACATACTCATTCTGTGTTGACACATCTGTATTTGGGTACAAATATCCTATGATGTGCATTCCTTTTGTCCTGTACTCTAGAACTAAACAAAAATGTTTAAAAGAAAGGCAGTCACACAAGGTGATTTTAGATTATATTATTGAATTATTTTCTTTACTGGCCTTTTTATACCTCGACCTGTGGTATCCTTTTATCACTTGGGAGTTAATCAAGACGCCCGGTAATCCATGAATAAATAATGTATTTTCATTCACTTTACATAATATCGGCTCAGAGCGTCGTGTACTATGCTGCACAATACGTATGATTATTTTTTGAAAATGGGGGGGGGGGGGGGGGGGGGGGGGGGGGGGCGCTACTAAGAAATTTTGTCAAACACACTTACCAAATATCAGAGACAAAACGGAAGTGTAGCACATAACAATGCATAGCAGCCTAAGGAGTGCAGACACTTAGGTCATATTCAACAACGCCCAGCTCAGCCAGCAAAGAAAAAACCCCCATGTCCTCTCATAATTTCTGGATCTCACCGATATGTGCAACAATATATGCAAACTTTATTTTTTTTTTTTATTAATTTATTACATTTTGTAAACATGTATTAAAACTTATATTCTGCTCTTCAACAAGTACTGTATACATAAAGGCCCACTAGCATCGCATCATTAACAGATTTTCCTCTATACTTTAGCCCATGTCTCACGTCTTCTGTCCCCCTCTGCCTTGGCTATCCTGTTTTTCTTATTTGCAGAAATGTTCAACTACTGGGAAGGAGGAGGAACAAGAGAGGAGGTGCTGGTCGACTCCCCTGCTGCTGTGTAGTAAAGCCTTCCGGGATGAGTTTCTTGTGATTTTAAGATAACGTCTTCTGATGGCTTGTGCTGCTAGATATGTCAATCGAGATCTATCACAGCTGTATATACTAAAAAGGCATACAGATACTTAATTTGATGACAAATAGCTTCCTATGAGATAGAAGCAATATTATACTCGGACCTGTTATACCTATAATCGGTGAATTTTCAAAGCCCTACGTGAGCTGAAGGTGGGAGATATGAGCATGTCTCTGGTCGGCGTGTGCCACGCAGATTGTCAGAAGCACCCAATTACACGTATATCTCCCAGCGTACGCACAATTCAAAAGGTTCAAAAAAAGGGGCAGGGCATGGGCGTTCCGGGAAGGTGACCTGAAATGTGCATGCAAGTATTTAAGTGCACAAGTGCGTGCCAGGGCTCCCTACCGCATAACTTCATTTCTGCAATGGATGGCGTGTAAGTTTTAAGAGAAAAAAAAAAATCAGGGCTAGTCAGCAGGGATTGAAGGGTAAAAGCTTATAGGGTAAAAGGAAGTAAGATGAGTTAGGAAGTTGGGAGCCTTTACCTGGGCGAACGGAGAATGGACGGGGGAAACTGGTAATTGCATTGGTATGCATATCGAATAAGATCCACCCCCACTTACGCAGTAATTTGCATGCACAAGCGCACGTCCATACAAAATCGTATGCACATGTACGTGCGTACAGCCGATTTTATATCATATGCAATAAAATGGCCGAACCCATTCGCACGAGCTGCCATGCGTGTGTACATGTGCACCCGCACGGCTGTTTAAAAGTTACGGTCATATTGTAGCACCAACCCATCTTTATATCGTACCAAGCATGAGTTAGGAGACCCAGAAAGGTTGAGTCACTGGGATGGTAACTTTCAAAGAAGCGCATAAGAACATAAGAAATTGCCATACCGGGTCAGACCAATGCACTCCAAAATCAGGAGATGCACGCGCATATAGGGCTTACAAGTGCTCACTGTATCCTCAAACCTTGTTATTTATTTAATTCACAGATTTAAAACCTTGTTGGTTCTTTCCATTTCATTGTAAAGCACGTTGCTGCATTATGTTCGATTGTAAACCGAGGTGATGTTTCCAAACGTGCCCCGGTATATAAAAAAAAACAAACCCCTTAAATAAATAAATAAAATACATAAATCGGGTTTTGGCCACACAAGTCAGGGAATTTTATAACTGGCGCGAGCACACACCACAAGATCAGTTTCACCAGTTCATCCACCAGTTTGCCCAGTGCAGAGCTGGGTCCTCCAAACCCCGCCCCCTGTTTTAAGAGCCTGCACTCTCCCCCAGTTACCACAGGCCCTCCAAAACCCTCAGGAATGGCTCCTTTTATTTATTTATTTTTTTAAAGCTTTCACCTCTCCTCCACAGCAGAAGCGAAGTTATGTGGCATTAGACCTGGGTGTGCGCATTTCTTGGACCTGCCTCAGAACGCCTATGCGCCACCTACGACACTTTTTAATTCCCAGTGAGATGCGTGCGCATTTAGGCGACTTTTTAAAAATACAGTGGGTGCTTGTAAGCCCCAACATGCGCACGCATGGCTTTTAAAATTCACCTTAAATTTTTTTTTTAATCCGATATACTACGATAAACTACTAAGCCAGTGTACAGTCCTGCTTTTTTTTTTTTTTTTTTTTTTTTTTTAATTATATGGGCCACTCACAAATCTCAATAGTTTTTCTTTTTGGAGTTAAGACTAGGTGGTTTCCTTCCACATTTTCCTTTATACAGTAAATAAGGGTCCTCACCAACAGCCTGATGATATTCATTAAAGGACTAGGCCATGATTGAATAACTGCCTATTGCGGGCAGCTCTGGAATTTGTTGCCAGAGGATGTGGTTAGTGCAGTTAGTGTAGCTGAGTTCAAAAAAGGATTGGATAAGTTCTTGGAGGAGAAGTCCATTAACGGCTATTAATTAAGTTTACTTAGGGAATAGCCACTGCTATTACTAGCAACAGTAACATGGAATAGACTTAGTGTTTGGGTACTTGCCAGGTTCTTATGGCCTGGATTGGCCTCTGTTGGAAACAGGATGCTGGGCTTGATGGACCCTTGGTCTGACCCAGCATGGCAGGTTCTTATGTTCTTATGGTGCAAAATCTTCAACAATTAGAACCCCAAGGGATTTCTTTAACAATATCTACGGCAAAAGCCTTAGTTAATAAGATCCTAATGTTTATTCACTGTTCTTGCCTCTGGCAACCCTGCAAGTCAACACCGCTCAACCTCCTTTTTAAATTCTGAGTTTCACACTTTATAAGTGCAAACTTTGTAGGAGTATGATGGAGAAAAATGGGACAACAGAATCTTGTTTTCCCTGAGCATATATAAAGGCTAATTCACTAAAGTGCCGTAACCTGCATTACGTTTTTAATATGGAAAGCAAGATATTAATGAATAGCCCCATTGAATAAAATGGGAATTGTGGCAAATATACATTTTCCGTATTAAAAATTTTAAAGCGGTTTATCACATCTCAGTAATCAGCCTCTATGTGCAAACATCATGTCACCTAGCAAAATAATTGCATATGACCAATGCTGTGGTTTCCAGTCTGGCAAACTAGTTAGAACCTGGGTTTTTGACTGGTGAGTACAACTGGTCTCCTCAGCTATGCCTCCTCCTTTCTGAGATGTTTTTGCTAAGGGGCTTGTTCTCTTGTCATTTTTAGTTTGTAATGGAATTATATTTTTATTAATTTGTTCCTGAACGGGGGAGACATTTTTATTGTATTATTGTCACAGTGTTTGAACTGTTGTGTATTATTATTATTATTTTTTTTTTTTTTAAATAGACTAGCACGGATAAAAAAGTTTGAAACCATCTCATTTGCAGATGTCTCACTGAAATGTTTGCATCCCCAATGAACAGTATTGTTTAATACATCAAATTCTCACCACAGAAAGGCAGGCAGTATAAGGAACAATACAGATAATGCCAATCTCGAAATACCACATGTGAGGAGCGACAGAGAAAAAATATTTTGAGGGCTTCAAATGACTAAGTTAGCATAAATGCACATTAATGCAAAGAGCTAAATTACTTATTGAAATGGGTCATGCCAATAGACTTTTTTTTTTTGTTTTTAATGAAAGGCAAGGAAAAAATGTTATACAGTTGAAACAAATTTAATGAAGCAGATGGATTTTAAATTGAAAAAAATACTGTATAAGGTGTATAATATCATATTTTATTTCTATGCATCGATTCAAGTCAGCGTTGCAAAAGCTAGGGTCCCAAAATGATTAACAAACATATACAATTGTTCCAAATAAAAGGAGAGAGCGCACTTGAATTTTTGTAGCTCTGGTCTCCAATTTGCTTGTTATTAAGGAAGACGGCAGGAAATACAAAGCTGGCTATTTCAGCCAGGCAATAGCGGACGCCAAGAAAAGAATGTGCATTCATAGCTGTCCCAACTTGCTGTCTAATGAGTAGCAATTAATCCATGTTATTGTATTTCAAAAATGGTATAGTTTCCATTCACATCAAAGAGAATTTTCCCAAGGCTTTTATCATTGTCCACTGAAGGAGTACAGAGCTATCTTTCACATTTCTCCAATTGTCAACAATATTGTCTGCTAATGCTGTATGTCAGCGTGGAATGTAGGCATGAACAGATTTCAAAACGCCAAACACATGTGTGGATCCTCTGGCACTTTTTTTTTTGTGTTTTACCAATGCTTTTTTTTTTTTTTTTTTAATAAATCTGGAAACCATACAAATGTGCAATTGAAACCAAAGGATGTAATTTTCAAAGGAATTACACGTGTAAGAGATGTAACATACTCTCATAGCAATTTTCAAAAGCCACTTACGCACGTAAAGTGCACTTCCATATAAAACCTTCAATGGCATATATTGCAGCGATTTTCAAACGCCCGCTCACACGCGTGAAACGCAATTACACTTACAAAACCCAGTTTTAAGCATATAAATCCCTTTGAAAATTACTCCCAAAATTATGGTGGTGGCAAATAGTGGGTTTGTTTTATTTTCAATATATGAATAAAAATGGATTATAAGGGCGCACTGATCTACTAGAATATTGTCTTTCAAAACACAGACACTTCTGTCCTCACTAAACTTAAACGCCAACAGAAGAATCTGCTGCCGAGGAAATTCTAGAAGCCACATTAGTACATGAGAGAACTGGATTCTTCGCAGGCTGCAATACCTTTTTTTTCTGCACCAACACAATAATAATCTGAAGAAAATCCTGTACAAGAGCTTCTGAGACCCACTTAAGTCCTGCTGTATCACAGCATCTTTGGATTAAACTTTATGCCAGCCCCTCTACATCGTAGCACAGCCTATGAAGAATCCAAGAACAAAAAAAAGAAGAGGGCGGGGAGAATAAAAAGACTACCTGGCAAGGTCTACCTGTCTTACAACATTATCAGATCAGAAGAGAAGACAGGTATAAAAAAAAAAAAAAAAAAAGTAAATCAAATCTTTTTAAATATCAACTTTTTCATAATTTCAACATATTACACATGAATATATATAAATATACAACACATACAGATTTTTCTGTGTGTGCTTTTATTTTTTTTATTTATTTTTTTACTGCAAACACTGAATTGCTACATTTGCCTGGGCTATTACACTCTTGGTTAAAGAAGCAGTGTGTTTCAGTATTCTTAGTTATTCTTCACCAAACTGCTCAGCCAGTGCAGCTAAGAAGCCAGCCACCAACAGCCATACAAATTTGCTAGCATGCTGCCCCCACTGCTCGGAAAGAAAGAGACCTGCTACGCTGACCAGCTGCTAGTTACAAGATGCAGTAACAGGGTTGTGGTGGGAAGGATCTACAAGATTCAACACCAAGTTAAAAATTATTCATAACTTAAAAGAAAAAAAAAAAGTGTGTTCAGTAAGAGCGGGGAAAATTATTTAAAAAAACATTAACATTTTTCTAAATCCATTTTTTGTATTCAAAAAAATTTTCAGAAGTTGATTGTTAATTAGGAAATTTTAAGGAACATGCAGGGACTGCTCCCTCCCCAACCACATATTTGGTAATATCCCTATGAAATATTTTTAGGCATGCTGATGCAGATAAAGAAATAATTTCTAAAAACTGAACTAAGAAAACACAAAAAAAGTATCAAATAAATTATTGCTGTCATTAGGGAGTCCAAAAAATGAATAAAGTAAATATTTCATTTTTGGAAATAAGCTAATTTCCAGAGTAAATACTAAGAGTTTATGGTGCTCTAGTAAATCAATCTCGATATATTAAGAATACATGGTTGCATTTCTAAACACAAGTTAAAATGGATTTCAGAATAAAAAAAAAATATGTGCCAGGTTAATAGATATGAAGATTTTTCACAAGAAAACAAAGGCAAAATAATAATGTAAAAGCAACAGCATTCTAACACAAAATGATCACAGTGCAACAGGTTAAAAACAATCTGTTTTTTCTTGTTTTAACGTGGAATGGTTATGAAGACTGGATAAAACTGGGCTTGCTCAATGTTAATAATTTAGGTTGCATGCTAGTACAGACAGGGGAGATTAGGTACTCGGAAATGTAAACAGCTGTCACATGCAGAAATGCTAGGTTACAAGAATCTCAGCACCAGGCATTCAACCCCATCACCATGGAAAACAGGAAGTGCAATGCATAGCAACCACGAGCCCAAAAGCAGAAAAGCGCATACCTTCAGCTTGGAATGAAAATCGCGAGATTTCCTTCTGGCAAGAACCTGAATGTGACTAGACACCTGCAGGGTAAGGGAAGGGAGGAAAACAAAGGAGAAGCCTGTAACCATGGAGATGAAAAGCCCCTTACAACTGGGCAAACCAAACCTACCTTAATGGCGGCTTGAATTTCACGAACTTTCTTTCTTGCTAAGACCTGTATGTGACTAGACACCTACGGTGTTCAGATTTACGGAACAAAATAAAAACAAAACAAAAAAAAAAAGGAAATCAAATTTTAAAAAAATATATCTTTAATTTATTTTATTTTGTGAATTACTGGGAAGTTATTTGTGTTTTATGCTGCTGTTTTTTTTTTTTGTAAGCTATCCTGTTAGGGGATGTCGCACTGCCAGCCAGGAACCAAGACGATAACTTTTAAACAGTCGCGTGGGCGCACGCGCGACGCGTGTGCGCGGGTTTGCCGCCTCGCGTCCAGGGACACAGCTGTTTTTTATAACATAGGCGGGCACATGCGCACACAATTTTAAGAGGATGCGTGTCTATGCGCACAAACGCCGCTTCTGACAATTACCAGTTTTCCCAGGGAAGGGATAGGACTTTCAAACCTCCCCCCTCCCCCCAGTTTAATAGCCTCCCTTTCCTCCTGTTAGCCCCGACCTTTAAAATCCTACTGACATGCCTAGATATATTTTATTTTATTACTTTCACGCCACCCACAGCAGAAGAAAATTTACACAGCGGGGGACCCCGGGGCGTGCCTGCGCACGTACGTATTTAGCCACAAATTTGAAGTGGAAATCCGGGAACGCCCATGCCCACACCCTGCCCCCCCTTTTTTTTTTTTTGGGATCTTTTCATGTGCGCGCGCAGCGGGAGATATGCGCGTACTCGGGCGGCTTTTAAAATACGCTCAGCACGCGCCGGCCCAACAAATTTGCATATCTCCCGGTTTAGGCGAGCGTGGGGCTTTTAAAATTCACCTATAAGCTTTTACCATCAGGACTCCTCCCGTCTCATGGGTCATCAATATTGTGACTTTAAAAACAATTAAGGCTGCATTTATTTACTTATTTATTCCCACCTCACCTTAACATCCAAAGCGGTTTACAAATAAACAAACAAACAATCAATAAAGCTTGTGCACTAGGATTTTTTTTTTTTAAACACTGAAGCTAAAATAAATGGCAATTGCCACTGTTCAATTGTTAAAAATAAAATAAAAAAATGTACTTAACAGAATCGGCGGCAAGAAATGCTACCAGTTCATATAATCTAATATATAAGTCAACAGATATGGCAGTAAGTAAAATATAAAATATTGAAAACTACCCACCCAATAGTAATACGTACACAAACCAGAGGGAAATAAAAATGATTCAAAATTACTTATATTGAAATGAGATGGTATCACTATGAATACACAAGGTTACATGTCTGAGGCATTGCGAGAGGTTTCAGATTTGACCTTCTATCAATCGTTAAGTGAAGAGCCTATTCTTACTCTTAAGTTGGAAACTGACACTGAATGAGTTAAGGCACGGGGCGATGGTTTTCTTACCAGTAAGGAACTTGCTTTTTTGAAGGTTGATTTTCCAGTCACACCTGTTTTATATTTGTTACCCAAAGTTCACAAAATTCTTGTTTAGCTATCTGGGCCACCCATGTCATCCAAAGATTCGTTATTGGAACCTTGTTCCAAATATTTGCATCCTTTGGTAGCTTGCTTACCATCTTATATTAGGGATACTGATGATATTACATTTTTGCAGTCACAATTGGAAGATTTAACAAACTTATTTTGTCACTATCAATATTGAATTATATATTATTGTTCCAGAAGATGCTGTAATTGAGATTATTTGCCATGCTTTACACACCAGAGAAATATCGACACATCTATTAACTTATTATGCTTTTTGATCTCAAAAGAAATTATTTTTATGTTTGATTGCAATTTTTATTTACAGATCAATGGGACTGCTGGGGGGGGGCGGGGGATCATGTATATGACTGATTTTGAAGCTGAAAGTTTATAGTCCTTTTTCGTCCAACATGGTCACACATGGCATCATTATACTGATGATATCTTTTTATTTTGCAGATGTACTTTATGTTTGGAGGCTTTTATGGCCTGGCTTAACTCTTGTGAATTGAAAGTTCACATTCTCTACGAGTAAAGATTCCATTGCTTTTATGGACATCAAGATCATGATCACACAGACAATGGTTTTGCTTTTTCAGGTTACCACAAATCAATAAATTGCAGCTTTGCTTAATTTTGCAAGTTGTCATCCTCCTCATCATCTGAAGTGTAATCTCCCTATTGGACAATTCTTAAGAATTAGGCAGTTGTGCTCCAAAACTGAAGATTTTAAGACTCAAGCACGCAATATGGCCAGGAGATTTGTGCAAACATTAAACGTACTTACTAAAGATTGATTTTTGCAAATTGCAATTTACTTTTACAACCTGTGGTAAAGGCATAGCCTGACTGGATAATGTATGTTTTGTCTTGAGTTGCAGCTATACGACATATTTTAAAGTATTGGCATGGACAGAGTAGTGACTTTTTCTTCCATCAACAACCTCTTTTTGCTTTTAAACTGGCTAAGTGTTTACATGATGCCCTAGTCCATTCTGAATTTGTTTCACACTCTATTTCAGTGACATCTACCATTAATGAACACTGCTCCGTGTCCCCACAATCCTTTTTAGGGACTGATTTTCCAAATGCCATGGACCAAATTTTACGTTTTAAATTTTCAACGACTGTGATACTCCATGAGTGGTATCACAAATGCTCCTGTAACTTATTATATATTGGCAAAACCACACCACCCTTGAGAGTCAAGATGGTTAAATACTGAAGATGCTGAATATCAGTATAAAATGGATGCCTACTATTGTGGCTCTGTTTCACCTTCAATCACTTTTTCCAGATTTTTTTTTTTTTTTTTTTTTAATAGTGATTGATTTGATATCTTGCTGGCATTGTAAGGGTGATCACAACAAACGTTTGTTATGAGAACTGCAATGGATACATATTTAACAGACTGTTTCCTCTAGGAGTCTTAATAATGAATTAGATTTCTTTTCTGTATGATTTTGTATTTAAGGGTTTGATTGACATACTTCTTGACCAATCAATTTTGTTTGTCGTCCTATGAGCATCACTTTAATAATGGTGGCTGTTTTGCTACCACAGAACTTGTCAAGCAATACGGAAGTATTGTGTATCCTATCTTGTGAGATTTTTTTCAAGTTCTCCTAATTACGATGAGTATGCTCTTGATCTTTAATGTTTTTTCCAGTTTACATTAAATACAATCTCAAAGCAGATAGACTGAACTGTTGAAACATTTGCATGGGCTTCCTTATGAACATTTCCACTGGATATTTTATGTGAAGCCTTGGATATTTCCTGTTTTGGACATTTTGGACACTTATCTGGGTGTTTTTTATGCAAAGGTACCACCATTGAGGAGCCTGAATCATCTATTTCTAAGATAAATGCATTGAAACGAACGCCGTCTATATGTTTTACATGCTCTTCTAAATTTAATGAACTTATCTGCCCTTTGAAGAAGGACTGTGTGCCTGAAATCAGAGAAAATTCTTTCACTCAATGCACAATAAAGCCCTGGAATTTGTTGCCAGAGGATGTGGTTAGTGTAGCTGGGTTCAAAAAAGGTTTGGATAAGTTCTTGGAGGAGAAGTCCATTAACAGCTATTAATCAAGTTTACTTAGGGAATAGCCACTGCTATTAATTGCATCAGTAGCATGGGATCTTCTTGGTGTTTGGGTAATTTCCAGGTTCTTGTGGCCTGGTTTGGCCTCTGTTGGAAACAGGATGCTGGGCTTGATGGACCCTTGGTCTGACCCAGCATGCCAATTTCTTATGTTCTTATGAAACACAGTTCCGTGTCTGGCATTGGCAGAGTTTATGCGCAGTGAATACTCGGTTGTGACATACAATAATCAAATCTGTTTGATCTGATACTTCCTGGAGATGTTTCAACATTGTAATCTGTTGGAAGCTATTAACATCATATCACAGAATCTTCAGATAAGTGGCCATGTATTTACTAGTTTCTAAGTTGGTAATTACCATTTTATTTGCAATGAAAAATTTCTTTAAAAATTATTTCCTTGAGCATATTCCATATTGAGATATTGGACTTGCCTGTTAGCCTTATATATAATCATAGGTCATAAAAGCTGAGTCAGAAAGTGACTTCACTCACAATGATGCCTACTATGATGGTCATTAGAATTTAGTGCGTCTATTTGCTGTAGAATTTCTGAGATCTGGTGGTATATTTTTGTTTCACTTAATTTAAGTGTCTACAGTTCCATGGTCTGACCATAAAATGATTTGTTTTAATTTTCATATGTTTGGTTTGAGCACAAATACAGATTTGCATTCAGTGATTAAACAATGTCATGCCCCTTTTGTTACTGCAAAATTTAAGGACACTTAGATGGAAGTTAAACAAGATATTAATTATGAATCTATTGGTTGTTTAGCATCTTCACTGATTATTAATTTGATGGCCGTTAATGAGGAAATTGCCCTATAAGGTGCTATCAAATGATTTGCAGGCATGGTAGTGTACTTCGGTTCATTTCTGAGCTGCAAATGTCAAAACGTTCAGTTAGAAAGGCAGAACTTAAGTGGAGAAAAGAGTCCACACTCTGCAGAATTTAGAATTTAGGCATGGAGAGCTCTTCATAGAAATTTAACTATCCAGGCTAGGAAATCTTATTTTTCTAATAGGCTGTCAAAGTCTTTTAGTCGTCCATCACAAAAAGTCTTCTTAAACCTATAGAAGCAGTAAGAAAAATGCCCTCTTCTCAAACATTTGCTGATTATTATTGTAGCAAAGTTTTAGCCAGTAAGATCAATAAAGCTCAACTGGTTTGTATCAACTCTCTCCCAAAACAAACAGTGCCTAGAATGAGTTTGACAACCTCCAATTCTGAGATTAAGGGTTTTAACTATCACTTTTGAAACGGCCAAGGTGTTTTTTAGATCCCTGTCCAATTTGCAATAAAAGTTTATTAATCCACTGACCTCACTGGGTAATATGTCCCTGGCTGAAGGAACGTTACCTGACATTTTGAAACAATCTCTTGACCCATTACTAAAAAGGGTAATCTTCCCTTGGACCAACCTCCCAGTTATTGTCCGATTTCTATTCTGTTATCCTGGGGAAACTTGGAAAAAATTGTTATGGCTCAATTGAATGTTATCTTTAAGTAAAAAATTGTCTGCATCTATTTAGTGCAGTTTTAGATTGTATCATAGCAGCAATATGCTATTAGTATCTGAAAATGATCATTTGATGAATAAATTGGATTTGGGTATTGCTGCGATTGTAGTTTATCATGATATTTCAGCAGCATTTGATTCTGTCAGCCATCAGATTCTGCTTGCCAAGTTGTAGCAATTGGGGATAGGAGGGGTAGTTTTTCATCAGTTCGAATTCTAGTCAACAAGTTAAGTCTGGTTCCTCTTGGTTTTCTACTGATGTTGGGGTCCCACAAGGATCCACTTTGTCCTCTTTTTGTTTAATATTTACCTTCTACCACCATGTTTAGTTTTGAATTCCCAGCATCTGTGAATTTAACAGACTCTGGGTAACATTTTGGTTTTCCTTCAAGCTATTTCTGACTGGATAAGCGAAAATGATTTGTTTTTAAATAAATCAAAATCAGAGGCTTTATGGATCTCTAGTACATGGGACCTTATTAATCTTGTGTCCCTGGATTTTAAAGGAGAAACCATTAAATTTGTTGACCAGATCTGTAATTTGGGGTTTTATTTTGTTTCCAGTTTAGATTATACCAGTCAACTGAAATCTGTAATATCAAAGGGGTATTTCAAATTGAAATTATGACATTCACCCTTTTTGTTCAGATCCTTCTGATTTTCGCACACTGCTGCAATCTTTTATCATGACTACTGTGGATTATTGTAACTCCCTGTATATCAGGCTGCCTAAAACTAAATTAGTACCTTGCAGATCTTATAAAATTCGACTGCCCGTTTGATTACAAAGACTTCAATTTGGGAACATATATTGCCTATGTTGAGGCAGTTGCATTGGCTGCCAGAAATGCAATGATTAAACTTTAAAGTTTTAATTCTAGATCTAAAGCCCTTCAAAAAGACACCCCCAAGTATTTGTCAGAGCTTTTCCATCGTTATATATCTTCTAGAGATCTGCGATCTTCTGGTTCTCATTTTCTTGAAGACCCTGATTTTAAAGTGATGCATTTGCAGTCTACCCGTAGGCGTGCTTTGTCCATAATTGGGGCATCTCTTTGGAATTTGCTTCCAGAGAAATTAACGCTTGAACAGGATTTTAAAGTATTTAGAAAGCAGTTAAAAAGCATTCTATTTTGTGAGGCTTTTCCTTCATAAGATCGTAATATTTTTTATGTTTCTTTTCTTGCTTATGATTTTATGTATTTTGTAATTGATTGTTTTTACTGATTGTAATTCGCTAGCATGATTGTTTCATTATAGGTGAAACTTTTTTAAATAAATAAAACTGGGAAACATGGAGAATGGCATTGGCGCATGTCCCATATAAAATTCCCTCACACAGTAGAAGCGGCATTTGCGTGCATATGCGGCCATTCATTTACAATTGTACGCACATCCAGACTATTTTATACCATATGCGCATGTATATTACAAAATGGATGCATCTCTGGATGGAGCCAGCAAACTGGTACATATGTGCACCCGTGTGCCTGTTTAAAAGTTACCATCTTTGTTTTCACTAAAATTGCAATAATGTGGTGAATGATTACATTCACATCCATTTTTGCAAAGCTTCAATTTCGCTTGAAGTAATTTTAAGGAGTAAATAAGCTCAAAACACACTATTATGAATGGTACCACCTCACTTCAATATAAGTAATTTTGAATTTTTTTTTATTTTGCACTGGTTTGTGAAGGTGAAATATGCCAATTAGTTCACATGTACCACAGAAACATTTCTGGAGAAAGAGGGGTCAATACTGATCCACTGAGCAGTAGGCAAAGTTAAGTTGGATAACGTTTATCTGACAAACCTGGTTGGGATATTCTGTAGCACACACATGGCACTGAATAAACCCAGCCACATGCAAGTTAGCTGGACAAGTTAGGCAGATAACTTTGAATTTCAGATACCTCTGCCCTGAAACACTCCTGAACGTTAGGGATGTGCACTGATTTTAAGCAAATGCACATCCAAACTGAAAATGGCCATTTTTGGATCATTCCAAATGGAATGAACCAAAATGACCTTGATTGAAAATATCTCAAAATTTTTGGGAACTTGTTTAAAAAAAAAACCCCAAACAAAAAAAAACCAAAAAAACCACAGCATCTCCAAGGCCTTCCAACCTCCCTTCCGCCTGCCCAACAATGCAAGCCTTGAGGCCAGCCAGTGCCTCCCTTCAGAAAAGGTAATTGGGTCAGGGACCTCTCAGGCCCCTTCTTACCCCTTCTGTGGAGGCTGAAGGCAAAGAAAGAGGCATGAGCAATGCCTGTTCACTCCTGTCCCATCCCATTCCTTCTGAAAAAGGTACCCGAGGACCTGGCTCAGCCGAGTTTTCTGGAGAGGGAAATCAGAGGGATCTAGGGAGGCCCTGGCTGGGTTCAGTTCAGCCTAGCCGGGTAGGTCCTGTCCCTGAGGTTTACTTTATGGGGCTGGGAGAAGGGAGGGTTCGAGGGACTCAGGGAGGCGCGGCTGGGCTTGGGCTCAGTCCATCCAGGTAGGCCCAAGGCCATGAGGCTTGCTTTGCAGGGAGGGGGGGGGAGGAAGATTGGAAGGCCTCAGGGAAATCTTTTTCTTTTGTTTGTTTTGGGGGAAGGGGGTAGCAGCATTTGTTTTAATATTTATTTCAGTTTGGGAATTGAACAGAATAGAAATAAACATTAAACAAACAGAAAAACAAGGAAGAACATCCCCTACAAATATAAATGAACAAACTGAAGGCATTCCGTAGGGCAGGGCTTCCCAAACATGTCCTGGGGACTCCACAACCAGTTGGGTTTTTAGAATATCCACAATGAATATGCATGAGATACATCTGATTATACAGAGTTCTCCATGATACACAAATCAAGCCCATGCATATTCATTGCAGATATGCAAATTGAGCTCGTGCATATTCATTGTAGGCATCCTGAAAACCTGACTGGCTGTGGGATCCCCAGGGCAGGTTTGGGAAAGCCCTGCCATAGGGGCCTGCACATCCCTTTTGAATGCCTCTGTCGTAGCTGGATAAAGTCAGAGGCACTGCGAGGCCCATGAAATTAAAAAAATAATAAATAAATAAAACAGGTTTTGTCTGGTTAGGTACCGCACTTAACCAGATAAAGCTCTTTAAATATGAACCTCTAAATTGAAATTAACCCAAAAGGGAGTGCAAAACATGGAAAGATATTGGCCATTCATTCATGGACAGATCACAGTAGGGTCTGCTACAGTCGGATGCAGCACAGAAGTCACTGTACCGGGTCAGACCCTAAGCTTCTGATTCAGAAGGGCTTTTACCATTCAGTTTCATAATACAAACATAAAAAGCATATTTTAAAAAAAAAATGTGAGAGTTACGATGCATGTTCCATCACATGCAAATACTGATTTGATCACACAACACACTGGACATAAAGCTGACCCAAGGTGCCAATAATCAAAGTCAGTCATCTCTTTCTTAAAATGTAAATCTATTCTGCCGCCTCCAGTACTCCATTGAAAATTAATAAATCCCTCAAACTGAGCACACCAATCAAAATATCTTGTAAAGCTGGGGCAATTTTGAACCTTTAGCCATCAGTTAGGCAAAGAATGTCTGAATAGAAACACCACACACTGTAACCCTAGTGTGTAAGACATCATATAAACAAAGGTTCCCACAAAAACAAAAAAACAACACCTATTAATGTGATTCTAAACAACCCTTAGCTGAAGTAGTTTAGCAAATGCTTCATTTTGTAAACAAATTCTAATAGTGGTCATGCTATATAATTAAGAACAGACAAGCCGGCTTTCTTCTAGCACAAGAGGCAGCCAAATATGTAAGGTCCATGTGTTCTCGTACACGTATAAAACTATTCTGAAAGCAATTTTTTGTGGTTAGGATTCTTCTAAAGAAGTTCTCCAGTTAACTTTGGACCTGATGTAAAAAGCTGAGCGTTAAAACAATGCACAATTTCTTAATGCACATGCAAATTCTTTTTTTTTTTTTTAAACTCCCAAGGCAGAAAGCTAATTCATCAGAAGTTAAAAACTCAAACAAATCAGAAAACATGCACACAGAAAAGAACTAGTGCACTGCAAAACATGATTTATGCGCAGGAAGTATGGTTTGCATACTTAAGGGACCTTATAGTTCATTCTGATTTTTCTGAGGAAACTATAGTGGATTGGAGGGGTGATGTTGAGCCTAAAGGTCACTTTCCATGCGATCGTTGTAGTGTCTGTCATCAATCTTTCTCGGGAGAATTTCTCCCATTTTTTGGTCATGGCAAGTTTCGTTTTCGGTCCCTGACGAGTTGTCAATCAAAAGGGGTAATATATGGTTTGTGGTGTCCCTGTCCGCTTTTATATATTGGCAAAACAAAGAGGGTATTGAAGACTCGTATAATTGAACACAAGAGCGCTTTGATGCGACAACGTTTGGAGGCGCCTGTAGTACAGCATTGTCTACTATGTGACCATTCTTTTGAAACATTGCGTTTTGCGGTTATTGAACAGCTTACACCCAGTAGTCGAGGAGGTGATTTTGACAACTACCTGCTGCAGAGAGAGCAGAGATGGATATATCATTTTGATACCGTTGCCCCGAATGGCTTGAATAGAGAGATAGATTGGTCGGTTTTTTGAATAAGTAGTGAGAAGTTTATCTTGCAAGTTGTAGGTGTTCATTAATTGTTTTTTGTCCCAAGAGAGTATGGGTTTTGTAGTTTTTTGATCATCCCCTTGTAGTACTATTTCCGGTGATGTGGATCACGGAAGTAGGTTTAAAAAGCAGGTGAAGTTAGATTGGATTGAAGACGCTGAGGCGCCATTTTTTTGAACAAGTATGGTGAGACATTATTTGTCCAGGTAAGCTTTTGTGTTAAATATGAATGGTGAGGTGAAAGTTTTTGGATAGGGAAGACAACAATTTGTGGTTATTTAAGCAGGAACAAAGTTGGATGCACTTTTAATTTTCTTTTGTCTGTCTTTAAGGACATTGAAGAATATTGGCTGTATGAAATAACGAGTACTGCGAGATGATCCCCTGAAGAAGATTGTTTCACAATCGAAACATGATTCATGTCGGGAACGATTTGATTACATTTCACATTGACTCGGCTAAGTATTCTTTTTTAGAAGATTTAGAAATAATAGAGTGAAAAATAATGAGTGAGAAGCGATAAATTAGGTTTTTGCATATTGGTATACCTTTTTTAAGGGTGTTTAGAATGTAGTTTATGGATAAATTATTTGGAATAAAGTTTTGAATAGGGACTGACAATATGACAATAAATGATTAAAAAGGAGTTACACTTTGCTTTGTAAGCTGATTAAAGCTTGCGGCCCATTGCGAGGCGAGAGGCTGCAGATGTAAATTCTTTAAAGCAAAGACTGATTTATGATATTGTCATTTGTCAATTAAGTGGATGGGAGATTGATATTGGACATTGATCCTTTTCCCTCTCTTTTATATTTGTGAATTATTCTAGAGAGGTGTTCTGCTTCGTTGTTTATTGCATAAATGTTTGCCATTCATAAAATATCTATGTGCAAAAATGCTTACTGAAAGTGTTTTTTGTGCATAAATTATATTTTATGCATGGAAAACATGCTTTCCGTGCTAAGGTGCTAAATTGTCCTTAAAACAATACGTGTTAAAGTTGTTTTGTTTTGTTGTATGTGCGGAAAACTCCTTGCTGCATTGGTAGAAAAGCTTGTGCACAAAAAAAAAAAAAAGTGCGCACAACTGAGGGTTAAACTGCGCTGTGCCAAGTGCAACCTTATTACATCGGTCTCTTTGGGTTAGTGTCTTGCAAATCGGGAACAGTGCCACCTATTGGCTTTTTAGTGGCAGACGCATGATGCCTCTTTCTCTCCAGGATCCCCCTTCTACTGCTGCTTCATCATAAAACAAGGGCTTCCTCTAGCAATTAATATAAGCATAAGAACCGTGAAAAAACCTGCTTCATTACCTCAACAGCACTGATGCCCATCTATCAATATAGTAAATGTTCTAATTTCATTTAATTTATTTGATTTATATTCTGCTTTCTGACATTTCGAAGCAGATTACGTTCAGGTACTATAGGTATTTCCTTACCCCAAATCTAACTAGCTGATTTTAAAAGCGCTACGCGTGCCAAAGCCAGAAGATATGCGCAACTCGAGCCGGCACCAGCTGTGCACGTCTCCTGGTACATGCACAAAGTTCCAAAAAAAAGGGGCGGGGAGAATCTGTTACACGAAGTGTGCACGTAACCTTTTATGCACACAAGCGTGCGTCGGGGTCCTCTACCGCGTAAGATTTACTTCTGCTATGGACGGCGTGTAATAAAATAAACTAGGCTAGTCAGAGGGGTTTTAGGGGTCAGGACTAATAGGGTAAAAAGGAGGCAAGTTAGCTAGGGGGTTTAGGAAATCTTCTCCTTCACTGGAGTGAACTGGGAACAAACTGGGGAAACAGGCAATTGCATCGGCACGCTTTTCTACTAAAATCCCCCAATTCAGGCGTGCGAGGTGGCATCTGTGCACACCAATATAAAGTTGTGCGCCCATGTACGTGCATATAACAGGCGCACATGTGTTATAAAAATCACCACGTCCATATGTGCAAGCCGGCAAACGCGTGCACACAAGTGGCTCTTAAAATTCACCTCTAAAGCAACGGAAGGCAGGGTGAGTTGGCCAAGGTCACAAGCAGCAGCAGTGGAATTTGAACCCTGGCTTCCCTGGTTCATAGCCCCACTGCTCTAACCACTAGGCTACTCCTTCGCTCCTGTTTAGTATAGGAGTGGAGGAATACCCGAAAGGCTCTGAAGGGGCAGCCTTACAGATTTCTGCCTCGGATGTATCCATTCTCTCTGCCTCTTGCTGCCACCTCTGTGGGTGGAGCACTTTTATCAATTAAACCGCTACATCAATGACCTTATGATCAAGATAATTAAAAGAGATTTTAAAGCAATCCAGGAATGCCAGGACTTGGCATTCCTGGATTGTAACTACTATAGTAGCAATTTTCAAAAGCCATTTATGCGTGTAAAATGCACTTTCGTGAGAAATTCAATGGCATTATATTGTAGCAATTTTCAAAAGCCCACTTACTCGAGTAAGGTGCATTTACGCATGCTATCTGAAGCCGGAGATGCATCCTGCATCCCTCTGGTGTTCCCACCTAGTCTCGGGACTGTGGGAAAACACGAGGATGAAAGTGGCTAACCCACAGATCGCGGAACCAGGGCTACAATTCCTTTTATGCTCCGACACAGTCTTCTCTCTATCAGTCAGACGTGCCACCAGGATCACCATGGCTCTTCAAATGGGCCTCACCCGCATCTCAGCAAACACCGGCCTACCCGCACGCGGAACAGAGGCCAGCAGCATGAGAAAATCCTGCTTCAGCGTGCCGGCAAACCAATGCAGAGACTGAAGGAGGAGCAGCAGAGGGGATCCTGGGAAGGAGGCATCAGGCTTTGTAGCAGCCCCGAGGAAAATGTTCTCAAAACTGAGATAGAAGCAAGCCTTTCTTCACGCTGACTTGGCACCAGTTTATTCTACGGACTAATCAGGTATCACTGCAGGAGAGCAGGGCTTGATATGCTCCAATTTAGAGGAAAATGTTTTTTTGATTCTAAGGAGTATTGTGTTCCCAATAGGGAGAGAGACAGTCCACATCTGCTTTGAAATCCGACTCAGTCTCCATCTACTAGCAGGGGAACACACAACCCATTGGTCCTGAGTCCATTTGGCTACACACTAGCAAAGCCAATTAAAAAACAAACTAATAATTGTAAAACAATGTATATAATACATGTAATGTATACATCGCATGTATATTTTCTAATGGAAATAAATATTTGAACTTTGTATCAATGTAAATTGTAACAGTCCAACTACCTGAAAGTTTTGAGTATTTGTTAATGCTTTTCCCTCAGATCTGGCTAATTATATCAATATAAAAGGTTTATAAATCTGGATATGTAAACATGTGCAGGCATGTAAGTGTTGACATCTATTTACAAACGATGTCTAGTTAAAAACATAATAGTTTGAATTTATACCGCAGCTTTCGATTAAACAGAATTCCAGTTTCCTTTCCTTCAGAGAGAGAGAGAGACAGACACACACAGACACACACACAGCTGACCCCAGAATGACATGAATTAAGAAATCTTACAAAATGACCTTATTCTAGGTGGTTCCTGACCATCACTAAACTACGACAGATGTATCTTCACTCGATTAAAGCTACAGAGAATGAAATGTTAATGCGACTGGGTCATTTGACATCCATTTTAAAGGCATGGATCGTACTTAGCATAAAGTTATTTATACATTTCACCCTTGAACAAATTATAGTACTGACCACAGATGCAAAGTGCAGCATGAACGCCTCCCCAAGTTTTCGGAATTAAATCTTGCATAGATTTCGGCATGACAAACCAGTGTATCATATTGTGTGATGAATTAGCCATGACATCCCCGATTCGCAACAATGCATTTCATGCTGGCAGGCTGTATTTTCTCTCTGTGAAGCCCTAACCCCAGGTATGTATTTGTGATCAGGAGGCGTCTTGGGATCTGACACTGCATGGTTCCCACACAACAGTCTACCTCCCTGCTTTATAGCAAGCTGTCGGCGAAACGCTGGGCAGTAAAATGCATGTTACTTTAAGACGCGAACATCTGCGTGTCCGTGAACTTAAAAAAAAAAAAATCACAGCAGCTCAGCGGAGCCCGAATGCAAAAAGGCTCTGCGGACAGATATGGCACGATTTCCCATTCCTTGGCACGCTTGCTTTCCCAGTAATTTATTTTACCTGTTTCCTGGTCCGTGTCTTCCCTGTCCTGAGTTTGATGTATCGCGCTATCAACTCATTCCTACCTGAAACAAATTAAGAAGAACAATAAGCCCCAAAGCAGTACCCACGTTGTACAAATGCATAGGACCGATTCCCTTTGGAACATGCATGGTAAATTACTGCCATCCGTACTGTACACGTCGGCATTCGTGCGAATTGAGATGCACTCTGCAGGATGGGCTGGGTCATGCCTACTAAAATGGTTTCTCTATTGTTTTGTGCTATGGCAAAAGAAAACTCATGAGTCAATTGAGCCCACACAAAACATTCCAACAGGAGGATATATGTGAAAACATACGATCTGCAAAACACATCTCACTTAAGGTATTTTATAAAATAATTGAAAGGGGATGTGGATTCTGTATCAACTTTTCAACTTTATCCTATTGAAAATGAAATCAGTCTCATCAGATTTTTAAGAGGGCACAAACCCAAGACCATGGTCGAACATTGCACCGTATGGATGGAGTGAATCGCTGCATAAAATGCCTTTCAAATGTGTGCTGAAAAAAAACACCCCGCTAAAAACAGAGCATCGTGATTCCCCACGCATCATTATTTAAATCAAAATCCTTAAACGTACTGCAAGGCGGCAACAAATGCAGAGGAGCTTTAACCGTGCCCTATGTCATCACAATGTCCTCCATTGCTCCCTGAGATCTTAATGACCACAGCTGAAAATGGCATTGGTTTGCTTTGCTTACAGTGTAGCTGGGGCCGTATTCCTCCTACACTTGATAAAAATGATTCTAAATTATTTTAAAAGGCAGCCAGCTTTGTTTTTATGCCTAGCAATTTTCTGGTTTTATTTTTTTTTGTCCTGGCAGTTTTGTCCTCCTGCTTCTCTGAGCTTCCAAATCAGTCTGACGTGGCCTGCGCTGGGCTACAGTGCCATGAACGTTCCTTTACTATATAGGAATTTTTTTTTTCCCTATGGCTTTCGGCTGGAGGCCACAGACCAGTGGCCAGTAGGGGGGTTCACCACACACACACACACAAAATCCCCACCTCTCCTGTGAGCTGTGAATGCTGCCTCCCCAGCATCCCCCAGCTCTGGCTGGCTCAGAGAGCAGACCCCCCCTAAGGCAGTAAAAGGATTTCACCGTACATACTACGGCAAAGTACTTGCCCAAATACATTTTCAAATGTTTTCTAATCAGTCTTGCCTCTTAGATTTCCTTCCCACCGCTGACTGCTGGTGTCCAGAAACTTAAACCATGTCATCAACACGGATCCAGGGCCAGGTCAAGCATATTTGGCACCCTAGGCGAATCTTTGGTGATGCAGCCCCCTCACCCAACTCAAACTATTGGCTGCAGTGAGTCCAGCATACCCTCTTTTTTTTTTTTTTTTTTTTTTGACAGTATTGTCTCTGGTTCAGGACCCCCCCCCCCCCCCCTCTGGACTTCACACTGGCAGGATTCTGCTGCCCCTCTATAGGCGAAGCACCAGCCCTGCATCACGAATAAGCAATAGTGACCACTTTCATATTAAAATGGTTAACTTTACAGTCACACGAAGGAAAATTAAAACAAAAACACACAACCCATAAACAAATTATTGGCACATACACTAATGCCTGTTCATTAAGATGGCAACAGGGACCCCCAGCACAATGTAAATCTGCTATGTGGTAGTCCTACTAGTCAGGTACCCGAAAAGGCACAGCAGCTTTCTGAAGCAGAGCTGGTCTGCAGAGCTCTGATTTCATATATTTGTTACCATGCAAAACTGTCACGACAACTACACTATATAAAATCCTCAACTATTTAAAAAAAAAAAAGGTAAAAGGAAAAGGGGGACCTTATTCGTATCAGCTTTGGCAACCACCTTGGAACACCAGCGACGTGAAAATCTACATAAGTTTCACGCTTGTAGTGCAATAATCAGAATTAAAAAAAAAAATACTAAAACAACTTTATTCATCACATTTTCCTATGCATTAATGCCAATAACACTCACTGAGCTACCTAAATCTGCTACAGCAGCGCTGCTCAGGAAAGGGGAGTCTACAGATCTGCACTGAAGCACCACTTAGAATAAAAAAAAACAAAACCAAAAAAAAAACCCGGCATGAAATAAAACGAGAAAGCAGAAAAGGCTGATGACTGGTAGGCCGAGACCTCAATTAGAAACAGCAAGGCTAGAAAGACTGAAAGCAATCTCTTGGCGGCATATTATCTCACAATGAGCGTTTATGAACACTGCCTCAGATTCCTCACCTTCACAGGTTCCCATCCCAGGTCCTACACGCGCAATAATACTGGGGGAGTATAAAAATCTGTAACAGGTGAAGCAGCAGCTCCAACCACCATAGCTGAACACACAATGCTGTATTTTCAAACTTTCGGGCCGATTCAGTAAAGTCCGCGGGAGAGCGGGCGAACGCCCGCTCTCCCGGCGCACGCACAGGCCACTCTCACCTGTGCGCAAGATACAGTATTTAAATGAGGCCCGGCGGTAGAAACGGGCAAAAGGAGGCGCTAGGGACACTAGCGCGTCTCTAGCGCCTCCTTTTGGCCCGGAGCGGCGGCTGTCAGCAGGTTTGACAGCCGACGCTCAATTTTGCCGGCGTCTGTTCTCAAGCCCGCTGACAGCCACGGGCTCGGAAACCGAAAATTGAGCGTCTGGTTTTCGACCCGACAGCCGCTGGCCGACTTCAAATTTTTTTTTTTTAATTTTTTTAAATTAATTTATTTTTATTTTCACTTTTTACACCCTTCAGGACCTCCGACTTAATATCGCCATGATATTAAGTCGGAGGGTGCACAGAAAAGCAGTTTTTACTGCTTTTCTGTGCACTTTCCCGGTGACCGAAGAAATTAGCGCCTACCCAAAAGGTGGGCGCTAATTTCTGAAAGTAAAATGTGCGGCTTTGCCACACATTTTAATTACTGAATCGTGCGGGAATACCTAAAGGGCCATCAACAAGCATTTGCATGTTGAGGGCGCTATTAGGTTCGGCGGGTTGGACGCGCGTTTTCCGCCCCTTACTGAATAAGGGGTAAGGGAAAACACGCGTCCAATGGCAGTGTATCGGCCCGTATGTTATTATTGGCACCACACAAGGAAAGCATTAAATAATAGTTCACAGAAGTTACTCTTCTTCTTTAGTCTTTTATGGGCATTTAAAAGAAAAAAAAAATCATACGCTATTTAGTTCTAGGAGGGATGATTATTTACTACCCATAAGTGGTGAAAATACTGACATTTTAAGCAGCTGCAGGGTCTTATGAAGATCCTTTTTGTGCAAAGAAGAATTATTTGATGCTTTCCTTGTTTGAAAATATAGCATTGTGTGTTCAGACGTTTGTGTTTTGGATTTGGTTGCAAGTCTGCACAGTATTGGACATTTTTTTTATTTTATTTAGTGTGATTATACCAAGGTTCCCATAGAATCACGCACTATATTCTCATACAAGTATGAAGAGAGCACTTCAAGATTTGCGCTACTGGAATGAACACCAAAGTAGCAACTAATGATTTGCCACCACCTGGCACATCCCGAAACCATAAAGATCAAAGCAAACCGCATGCTACTCGACTAATTAATGAACTTCTTTCATCAACGAACGTGAATTTATTAAACTGACCTATTGCAGAACTTTGATACAAATTTACCCAAATTTAACCCTATACACACAAACCATGACCCCTGGGGCCAGACAGAGCTCTCACAGCTCGTTTGACTTTCCCTTTATGTAGCCATATTCAGCCTGCGGAGGGGTTTTGTTTTTTTAAATCCCCACAGCAGCAGCAGAAAGGTTGGTGGGGGCTTCCAGGCCACAAAACAGTGTGAAAAGAGGTAGCCTGGCCTGCAGCGCCGAAGAAAACTGCTGGCAGGGAGGTCAGGCCCTGCCAACCTAACAGGCGAGTTCGCTGAGGAACCGAGGGGAGGGAAGGAAGGGAGTAAGAGAGACAGGACTGGGGGGGGGGGGGGGAGAAGAGATGTGAAACTGTCTTTGGGGATAGCAGTTGCCATCAACCTCCTGAATGCAGTGTGTGGCGGGTGGCCCGGCAGGCAGGATCAGCAGTGCCACATGCTGCCTGCTCTCTGGGTCTATCGGCAGCGCAGACGACGGAGCCATTGTTGTAGTATGAGCCACGCTGCCGGTCCGCTTCTCCTACCTGTGCACTTCCCTGTTTCAAAGTGGAGGCAGGCGAGGAGGAGGAGGAGGGGTGAGTTGTAAGGACAGACAGCACAACGCATGCTCCCTGTCCCTACGGCCTGCACTGCAAGGATTGCTACGTAGTCTGCGCTGCTACTCCTGCCTGCCCAGCCAAATCTGGTAAGGTGTGGGGGGGGGGGGGGGGGGGGGGAGGGAGAGAGGGGGAGGGAGAGGGGGAGAGAGAAAGAGAGAGAAAGAAGTTGATGGCAAAATAAAGAAGGGGAAGCAAGAGAAGGGGGAGACAGGAACGTGGAGAATAGAGATGAGAGGGTAGGAAGAGTGATGGGGAGGTGGGGAGGTGAAGGGGGAAGAGATGTGAAAGAGGGAGGTAGAGGGTGGGACGAGGAGAACAAAAAGGAGTGAGGGGGAAAGTGGGAGGATCTTGGTAATAGGGGAGGAGGGCGAGGGGAGGATGGGAATGAGAGGGGAGGAAGGGAGAGAACTAAGGTGGAGAGGAGAGATAAGAGACTGGTTGGGAGAGTGGAAGAACAGACCAGGGATTAGGAGAGTGAGGATTCAGGCACTGGGTGGGGGCAAGAGTAGGGAGGGGGGGTGGTATTAGATGGGCTAGGGTTTTGAGACAGGGTGCAGAAAAGTGGGAAGGGGTGAGAGGCAATGGAAAGGGTCAAAGGCTGTAGAGAGGATGAGAGCCAGAGGGAATCTGGGAATGAACAGGAGGGAAAAAAGTGTCCTTCCTGATATTTCCAAATGCCCCAGAGTGGCTCGATGGACTAGGAGTATGCCCCAGAGTGGCCACCGTCAAGACGACACGCTGGGCTCGATGGACTAGGAGTATACCCCAGAGTGGCCACTGTCAGAAGACACGCTGGGCTCGATGGACTAGGAGTATACCCCAGAGTGGCCACTGTCAAGACGACACGCTGGGCTCGATGGACTAGGAGTATACCCCAGAGTGGCCACTGTCAAGACGACACGCTGGGCTCGATGGACTAGGAGTATGCCCCAGAGTGGCCACTGTCAAGACGACACGCTGGGCTCGATGGACTAGGAGTATGCCCCAGAGTGGCCACTGTCAAGACAACCTGCTGGGCTCGATGGACTAGGAGTATACCCCAGAGTGGCCACTGTCAAGACAACCTGCTGGGCTCGATGGACTAGGAGTATGCCCCAGAGTGGCCACTGTCAAGACAACCTGCTGGGCTCGATGGACTAGGAGTATGCCCCAGAGTGGCCACTGTCAAGACGACACGCTGGGCTCGATGGACTAGGAGTATGCCCCAGAGTGGCCACTGTCAAGACGACATGCTGGGCTCAATGGACTAGGAGTATGCCCCAGCGTGGCCACTGTCAAGACAACCTGCTGGGCTCGATGGACTAGGAGTATGCCCTAGAGTGGCCACTTTCGGATGACACGCTGGGCTCGATGGACTAGGAGTATGCCCCAGAGTGGCCACTGTCGGACGACACGCTGGGCTCGATGGACTAGGAGTATGCCCCAGAGTGGCCACTGTCAGACGACCTGCTGGGCTCGATGGACTAGGAGTAATGGGCCCTGAACCAGTTTACTAAAAGCAAATTACCTCTCCCTCCAGAACCAATACATGTGATGAATAACTTTTCTGGAGGTATACACTTGTCGAAGCACGCCAACCAGGTCCCATGGACCAGATATCAGTTCTCTGTGGTGCTCTATCAAATCTTCATTTTAAGATGTCAATATATTATGCTGTGTGCTTTTGTTTTTGGTTTTTTTTTTTTAACAATCTTCTTCCTCGACCATTAGGATTAGCAGAGAAATTATTCCTGGTAGGTTCCTTCATTCAAAAACTTTCGGTTTCAAGCTACCCATAACAGGACCTTTTTGGTAGCTGGTTCAAGTGCTATGGAATGTATTGCCTACGGATATTAAGTGAGAACCAGAACTGCCAACCTTTAGGAAAAAAAAAAAAAAAAGGTAAAAACCTATTTTATTCAACCAGGCTTCTCCTCTCGCCTCTTCAAGTGCCCTCAAAAGTTTAGTGCAGGCCATGTTGAGGATGGTTCTGCGGTATTTTAAGTTTGTTTTGTCTTCATGTACAGTGCTGTTCTTTGACACAGTTTTATGGGGATGCTGTGTAAATGTCATGCATACATGTTCTTGTCATCTGCTTAGGATAACTGCTATTGATGGTATACACATTTTTTAAAATAAAATAAAAACTAAACAGAACCAAAAAAAAAAAAACAAAAAAAATTTTTACAGCACAAATTAGCTATAGGAAAAAAAGCATACCCTCCAAAAAATACAAAAAAACCCCAAATCAAACATGTAGATGCAAAGTGTTCACAGGTGAACAACTGGTTAAGGAGTTTTAACCAATCAGTGAGAGGTCATTTATTTAAACATTAGCAATTCTATTTTAGGTTTTAAAAAAAAAAAATATTATGGGCAGGTGTTTAAACAGTCCACATATTGAGTTCTGTAACGGCTCAGGGGTTGGAGGTTGGGCTTGGCTCCCTTTGCAAGCAGCAGTTTGTTCAGACGAGCTTACTGCGGCGGGTCATGTGACAGGGCCAAATAAACAGCATCTGGGGATTTTCAATTACAGGGCCTTCACCCAGCATGCCTGCACTGTAATCTCTACCAGATGAGGTTCAGGCCTCACTATTTTCAATAATTCACACACTGTGTACACATAACATGACAAGAAGGGCATTCACGCAGCCGCCTGATTCGCGGATCAGAGCTCCCAAATGGCCAGCTGTAAGCATGCTTACTGCTGAATAATTCATTCTTTTCACAGGCTTGAAAAAACGCTCAGCGGGACTTGGCAAGCTTGCCTCCTTTTTCCTGTGTGGTATGCTAAACTAAAATTAAAAAAAAAAAAAAAAAAAAAAAGCAGCACCCTAAACGCGTAAGAGATCCAACCATTTAAAGCTTGTGCATGTAAGCATTCAGCCGGTATATTCAAGACAGCAACTTTCAGAACAAGTTCAATTTCCTAGAGAGAGAGACAGCAAAAGATGTAACTGTGGCTTAAACACCTGCCTCGAAAATATGCAGTTAACGAAAGCAGAGGCTTTCAAGGAAGATCCACCAGAAATCTGTCTTCCCTAAGAACTCGTTACTAGAAGCTTCCCAGAACACATGGGCAAACAAACAAAAACTTTTTTGTTTGACACGTTTAATATATTATCTCACGCCATGGTGCAAAGCTGTTTATATTTTAGCCCTGGGCATGAAAAAATGAGAGACCTGGCACATTAGCATCAAGTCCAGTAAGAGCTGAAAATGGTGACTGGGAGTCCCGTGCCTATGCTATAAATCTAACACTTTCTATCTTCACAGAATACATTTTCTCTCACACACGCCCTTTTCCAGATACTTTTAGTGTCTGCATTTGCAGGTACAACACACCGATTTTTTCCCCTCTTAAGAAGTGTCCAGCTCCGATACGAAGGTTTCCTAGCCGTCAATCAACTAAAAAAAAAACCAACACAGTGGGATCAGCTCAGTCACGACCTCCCCACCTAGCAAACACATGCTGCTCACCAGCTGTGGGGCTGTGTATTTTAACATCCTTTTCTCTCTGTCATTCAGAACAGTTTCCTCTGAATTACAATAATCCCAAAAGTTCTAAAATACAACAATCGTTCTTTAAATCCAGCGTACAAAAGGCCAGCAGTCCAGCCTCTGTTGGCTTGTCCAACAGCAGCTGACACTCCATTCATCCACAAATCCAATTTATTACTTACAAGAGGTTTAGTTTCCCCCACAAAAAAAAAAAAAATTGCTGTTGGTCTAGCACTCCTCAGTCAGCAATTATTATGGCACAACATTTGCATTTTTGCTGTCATAGTGGCTACGCTAAGCACCCTTTCCCCTCTCAATCAACCACAACAGCCAAGTATAATCCTCAAACCAACCTCCTCCATCAACAGCAACCACTGAAACAAAATGGCGACTGCCTCGCAAACAAACGTCATCCAATCAGGGTCTTACATTTCAAGGAAATGTACTAAGGTCTGAATAATGTACTTGGCATGAGGATGTAATGACGGACACTATGCTCTGGCCCCAGACAACAGATGCAAACTTTGCGAAAAAGCCTATGGACATCGTGATGTCACATCAGAGGTAGCGCTTGAAGACGACAGCCACCTTCTGCGACACAGTAAGGGAAGCTGTCAATACGAAGTCAAAAAAAGAAAAAAAAGATTACATTTTTCCCCCCCTCGATGAAAAGAGCAGACAGGGACCACAGACGAGGGTGCACCAAATTAAAAAAAAAAAAAAAAAAAAGAAATTTAAAAATAATGTTCAGGGTCTGGTGAACATACAGAAAAAAGATCTGAGACTTAAACAGATGACTGAAAAGGCTAAACGATATTACTGGGATAGAGGGGGGATAGAAAATCATGAAAAATAACTTTTCGTGAAAACGTCCAGCTGCCAGCACGGATAAAAATGGCAGTGTCAAATGACATCGCCCGCTTGTGTGGACGATACATCCTGCTTGTACTCTGTAAACTCTGTGCGTGTTTGGGGAGGAGTATGAATGCCTGTGCTGGTAGATACTGGGAATTCCATGGGACAGAAATTTGAACAACACTGGAGAAATGGTGGGGGGGGGGGGGGGGGGGGGAAAGAAGGATATGATGATTTATAAGGCCACAAACCAAACCAGTGCTCTGCGTTTTAGGATTTACCGCAGGATGATTTATATAACAGAAGGTAAATGGCCAAACAGCAACAAGTTTGGTTTTTTTTTTTTTTTTTTTTTTTTTTTAAATAGTTCATGCATTCATTAGTTATAGTTCCAGAGACAAAAATCTACCCCTTCCACAGACACACACGGCTCATAAAACCTGACATGAAAGCAAAACCCATCAGATTCTGCTTGGCAAGTTTTCCAATTCAAGAATACGCCAAGCATGCAAATATTGTTTGTTCTCGAATTTATAAAAATCACAGAAAGAAGACAGTTGGGTGCAGAGAGGGAGGAGGCAGAGAGAGAGATACTTTGATTTTTAGTGGGCAATTGCAGATATGCTGCAAGATAAAGTATGCAGCTCAGTGAATTAAAAAAAAAAAGTGTGTGTATTGAAAGATACTCGAGCACGTTCGGGCAGAGATATGCTGTATTTTATAAATTCCCATCATTGGCTTTATTAAATATAAGCATAACACCGTGTACATGCTTATATATGTATTTGCTGACTTATGCATAATTAAAATTACCCAGTTCATTTACTATATCAATATTTTGGCACTGTCAATTAGAAAAACAGAAGCCAAGATATATAATAAACCTGACTTAACTGAAGCAGTATTTCACCCAAGCTAACCCAGATTCTGAAAATATCAAAGTATGATGGGTTTATCTAAAATTAACATGCAGCAAGAAGAACTGACTTTTAATGAAGATATCATGAACCTCTGTTAATTGCACTAGAGAACATAGCAGGAGCTTGTACCAGGCCACTTGTGTGAGCATGTATTAAAATACGCACATACAGGGATATTTTAAATGATACGTGTGTACTTGCACGCACAACATAAAATTAAGTGTATCTGCTTGCGTGCCAACGTGTGCGTTTATGGGCACCCGCGCACTCCTTTTAAAATTTACCCGTAGGCGAGTTGCAATAGTGCACACTACAAACATAGCATGCACTAACTCAAAACAGTATGCACTAAACAAAAAGTTTTAAAACAAAATTTCATATAGTTTGGAAACTATATGAAACAAAAGGGAATTTGTTAAAGATGAAAGCACATCCCTACTCCCTGGTTACTGCTGCAACCCACTGAGAGACACACACCACCAGAAGTGGCCAAGCAAGGAACCATGAGCACCTGGTAGAAAAAACACCTAGAATTAAGGAGCAAAAAGTTGCTTACTTTAAAGGAATTACCTACTACTAAAGCACCTACAGTGACATCAGGCTGAATTGCTAAACTACTGTGTGAAGCATTAGAATATGAAGTAAAAGTATGTCTTAACAGACAGGCTGTTAACAGTTCAGAGAGTTTGCTGGCTTCACATTCCCCACTCTCACCTGGGCCCTGACTGCTGGATACCACCCCAAGGATCTATTCTGCCGTCCATCCGTATCTACCTCAAACTACCGAGCTAAAATTCTAAATCTACACACACTATGCTCTCCTCTTCATACCAAGAGAACCAGACCTATCAACTGCTATGAGAAAGCAGTCTTCTCGTCTTACAGCTATACAAGAGGCATAAAAGTAACAGACTTTGCTTGAACCCAGGTAAAACAGTTTCTTCACATGCAAAATGCAATCAGACAGGTTCCCCTTTCGAAAACCATGAACGCCCCCCCCTCCCTAAAATTACAGGTTTAGGAACCTAAGGATCCCTCAGAACTCTGCGCTTACCATGTCACCTCAAAATCAGGCAACCTTTAAAAGCTAACCTCCGTCATCTGCAACAACCAGACAAACTCCATCCGTACACTGAGCAGGCAAATATGGTCGCAGCAGTCCATGCCGAAACATCACAACTGGACTACTGTAAGAGTGCCGTACACAATGGTCCGACAACAAAAGCATTATACCGGCTTCAACTAATTTAGAACGCAGCAGAACACCGGTTAGAAGGTTGCAAGCAGCACAACCAAATCACACCCTTTTTGTAAAAAAAAAAAAAGCTTTATTGGCTACCAGTGCTCCACGGGGCCACATTTAAAGCTCTTTCTCTAACCATTGGAGCCCTCAGAGAAAATGGACCAGTTTTACTTGACAAACAGGCTACCTCATTATGCACTTCTGAGACCTTTAAGGTCATTCCAAGAAGCCTACCCGGTTACTCTTTTCGCCAAAGGAAGTAAAGAGCTCAGACACCTGCCGGCACGCCTTCTCAGGGGCATCCTCCTCCTGGAATTCGCTCGCTCCCAGAAGAGCTACGTTGAACCCAGGACTACCTCCATTTCAAGAGAAAGGTGAAAGCCTGGCTCTTCTGCCAGGCCCTTAATGGATAATGTGAGGGACAGCGGGCAGCACCTATTTTGAACTGAGACCTGACCACCCACCATCCAGACTGATTCTAGCAGCAATGTGAATTTGTTCACCCGGAAGTCTACGTGCAGACATTTTTATACCATAAATCGGTGCTTATTATGTTCGGACAGTTTTATTTTTATTTTTGCTAGGTTTGTCTGCCCCAATCGTATCCCTGCTTATTTTCAAAGATAGGCCTGGATTTCGGCACACGGAACGGAGACAACATAAGGCAATTACCTCCGGTGCCAAAAAAAACTTTGAAAAGTGCTGGAGCATCGTTGCTCTGCCAGGCCAGCATCCAAGCCTGCAAGCGTCTCTCTTTCCTCTTCAGATGGGGCCCTGCAGCAATAACTTGATCGAGTCGGTGCCGGTGATGCGGGTGCTCACGAGGCCTTTGCAGTGGCACCGCCCCCCCCCCCCCTCACCAAGCTTCCTATCACCCAGGAAACCAGCGCAAGAGGTGGGGGCTGCCGCAGCGCTTGCGGGAATACACGCGCCGGCTCTCGGGCCCTGCGTACCTGCTTCCGATCGAGTTACTGCTGAAGGTCAGGGCTGCGGAGGAGAGACAGCGGCTACAGGCCCCGTGGGCGAGAGGAGACTTCCATACGGGAGGCCCTCACACCCTGGGATGATTTTGTGAGGAGGAGCGTGGATTTCCCCTCCCCTCTCTCCTGCACCCTCATTTGATTTTTGGGTGGATTTTTCTTCCCTTCTCCTTTCCCCAAGGAAGGGGCTTCCCTTCCTCTTTCTTCCCCTGAACACCCTACAATGAATTCTGGGGGAGAAGTTGGACTAACCTCCTCCCTCCCTCTCCAATGATCTGGGGGGTGGGACCCGGCCCTCCATTCCCCCCCCCACCCCCAACCACCATTGCCTATGAACACCTGAGTTTTAAATCCAGCCCTGTTCATAGATTCTCTGTCTGTACTGCTGTTAATATCTATGAACTATTTTATTATTTGAACTGGTTTTATTTTATTTTATTACCATTTTTTAATGCCTATATACAGATGCAAGCTTTGCATTATATGAAAGTGTGATATTTTATCTTCTTCTTCTACCTCCTAATTTAACTGCTGCAAACTGCCTTGGGTGAATATTATGTTTATAAAGGCAGTTAATGAATCATAACAAATAAATTATAAATAAACAGAGCCAAATTCTAGGTCATCTATACTGAAAAGCAGCTCTTAAACCAGAGGTCGCTCTTCCCACTCCCCCCCCCCCCCCCAACTCCATATACAAACTAAAACAACAATCAGTTTGCCACTTTCCAGTGATTTTCTAAAGTAATTTTATTTATTCTTTCAATTATTTTAACATGCATCCGGTTTGTGGTAATATTCAGGCATTGTTACAATCCAGAAACCCGAAAGGCTCTAATAGCTATGTAAATAATTTTGACCAGCTGTCAGTTTTAATGGACTACAATATAATTTAGCAGTGTTTTTTTCTTACATGAAAAGCTAACAAGATCGTAAAAAGACAAGTCGTTCAGTCAGGTGTACTGGAGGAATCAGTATAGATCCTATTTGTATATTTTTTTGTTGTTTTTAAACACGAACCATGTTTGACCTTGTTAAATCAGAATTTGGATGTGCGGGAGGAATCATGGATCTTTTACATGGCAATAATTCTTTTATCTAAACCCACTTGTAGAGCTTGACTTGGGATACTATTCCTCAGAATGCACAGACAATAGGCCAACTGGCCTACTATGCATGATAAATGACTTTCGGGGCTTAAAACCACTATTTACATCACAATGTACATCAAAGATGCGGAATTTCTTGGTAAGCCACTTTAGTTCTGAGAGAAAAAAAGGAAGTCCATTTTTTATGGAATTGGTTATTTTAAACCATTTTCATTCAACCATGTGCCACATAAAACACACTTTACTTGTCATGGTATATTTCCAATAGAGCTTAAAAAAAAAAAAAAAAGTCATACCCCTCATTCCCACCCCTTCAAATCCCTTCACTCTCATGCCCAGAAACGCAGCAGTTTAAAGCATACGTGCATCCATTATAAAATAGCCTCGGTGTGTGTACGTGTGCCCCTAAGTGTGCAAGTGTGCGTCCACAGCCGCGTAAAGTTGTGTTTGAGCCTCACACAAGCGAGGAAATTTTATAACGGGCACAAGTCCATGCCATGACCAGTTTCACCAGTTCATCCAGTCTAGAGCTCACCTCCTGCAAACTCTTCCTGGTCTTCAGCCTGCACTCCCCCCTCAGGGATGCCTGTATTTTTTTTAATTTTATTTTTTTAACTTACACCTCCTCCATAGCAGAAGTAAACTTCCGCAACACTGGACCTGGGCACAGGCCCGGGAGCATAGGTGCTTGCGTGTATATCTCTTGGTCACGCCCCCGAATGCTCATGCTCTGCCTCTTTTTTCCTCCAACGTGAGAGGTGCGTGCAAGAGCACATGCGAGCGCACCCCTCCCCTGCATAAAGTCAGGTGGACACGTGCATGTACTTGATGCAGGCCCTTTGCATATCTTCTTTAAAATTCAGCTCTAAGAGTGGCTCAGCAGCAGGTCAGCACCTTAGGCTGCGTCCTCCTCCTGGGAGCGTAGTGTTTGAACCGCACTGCAATTCTCAGGGCTGACTTTTGTTTTGGGGGGGGGGAGGGGGGAGAGCATGAACTCTGTGGCTGCTCGGGGTACATTCTCAAGGGGACACAACTGCCCCCCCTGTCTCCTAAATGGTGTCTGCAGACAGAAATACTGTGCAGAAGGGGAGGCTTTTCCCTGTGGCGGCAGGTGAAGAATCAGCCTGCTGCGAGGAGGAGGACGACGGAGAAAGAGAAGGAAAGGAGGAAGAGAGAAGAGGATGCTGAAGTGAAAGAGAGCAGGGCAGAGAGGATACTGGGGCCTGGCCAGCCGGGTGAGGGCATTTGGGGGGGGGGGGGGGGGGGAGAGAAATCGGCAGAGGACAGGAAAAATGGATATACCGTGCCAGAACCACCACCACCACCGCCAAAGGGGAGCGTGCTGTGCTGGAGCAGCTACTAAGGGGGGAAGGTGGGGTGCCAGGTTCAGTTTTTGCACAGGACACCATTTAGCCGGCACTGGTCGGTTTCAACCCAGTCCACTGAAGCACTGCAACTGGTCAGGTTTTCAGGTTATCCACAATAAACTTCGCATCAGATGTAGTTGCACACACTGAGTCTCCAACATACACAAGTCTCTCATACAAATTCATTACAGGTATCTTGAAAACACTTGGCAACAATGAAAGTGTTACTGACCTAAAAAGGTCCTACTCTGTAGTATCTTGATGTGCTGAACACGAATATGACCATGAAAAGTTTTTATTGGCTCTCGTTTTGAAGATATTTAATATAGCTCACTTTCTATGTTTAGTCATGTAAATTTATCCAGTAGGACTGTAAATAAGCCTAGAATGATGTAATATTGCATCATATTGCATAATACCATCATGCACACATCATCCAGAGTTTATTACATCATTTTCTGATGCAATGCAGTTCTACTGCCATGCTGCTGCTGAGTAAGCTGACGTCAGCAGCGTACTATATGAAGCCCAGTCAGAAAGGTTGAGCATTTGAAATATTCATGCTGGCTGACTACTGCTGGACACTCCTCAGAGATGCTCCCGAACAGGTGTACAAGAGACAAGCAAAGAAATCTAAGATGTAGTCTATGACTTCATTTTTCAAACTGTATTAACCGTAGGTCTCCTACTATTGGAATACAATTCAAGATGTAATTATATTATTGCATGTTACAAAAAAACTAGAGCCAATTTTGCATTTTCACAGTCACATTCGTGTTTAGCACATGGAAATTTATAAGAATTGACTAATTTCATTTCAGTAACATGACTTTTGTGAAAATTTGTTGCCCAGTGAAACCCAATCAGTGGAGAACAGCTGTTCTAGAGGTTGTGATGTTAATTCTACTGCAGAAAGATTACTGTTTTGCAAGCAATGGTTTTAGTTTCATAGTGGATTTATGGCCCATAACATGATCCAATCGCTCTCCAATATGCATTTTTCATGATATGAAGATGGAAGACGTCATGACCTTTTAGAAATTGAGTTTGAGAAGATGTCACACTGACAAAATTTCACTGCTGAGAACATGTTAAAATGAGATTATGTTTGCTGTTAATTGGGATTGGCTTAAAACAGCAGTTCTCACCCGGTGTGTTGCCAGGCACATATAGGTGTGTTGCCATACTTCCCGGTCCCCTGTTGGCCCAGCTGCTCCTCCTGCTCCAGCGAAATGCAGCTCTTCCGCAGCCTGGGCAGAACGCGGTAGAAGACCTGGAGTCAGTGGCACCAGCATGCTCTCTTCTTCCCACCCCCTGTGGCCCGGAAGAGGAAGTGGAGTGCAGTGGAGAATGGACCCTGTTAGGTAAAGTCTCTGCAGAGCCGGCATGAAGAAAAGCAGCAGTGCCGGCCCGGAGCAAAACGAGGAGCATTGTCAGACCCCGCAGCCAATGCGACTCCTTTCTCGAGGCCGCAAGGGATGGAAAAGGAGGAGACTGTTGCTGCCGCTAGTGAGAAAGAGAGAGAGCGAAAAAGAGAGAGAGCAAAAAAGAGAGAGCAAAAAAGAGAGAGAAATATATATATATTTGGCTATTTAAATTGCCCAGGCCTGCATTTTGAAGACAGCTCCCATCTCCTGTCTTTTTGCATGTGAGGGCACGTTCAAGGCCTGTATATGCTAATGGAAAAGAAGAATCTCACTTCTTCGACGGTCTGTTCCATATAGGGAACAGTGCCACCTGCTGGTTTGGAAGACCAATTCAAGTTTTCTTAGGAAGAGTCCCCCCCTGATGCCTCCTCCTTCTAGGAATCCCTTTTCTGTTTCCATTTGAAACCCTTCCTAAGTCTCCCATCATTGCAGGTCTTGAGTGCACAAGTTGGACTCTATTGGGTTGAAGCTCCTAGCCTGGAATAAAAAGCGCTGAGTAGCTAGGACATTCCAGCATATTTTCCTGAAAAACAGACTGCAGTGTATAACAGCCAACATTTGGTTTGTTAAGAGCTTCTTTTAGCTAAGGATGGTCCCTGCTGGTACGTGGAGCACAGATGTATTTCATTAATGCAATATGACATATTTGTGAACGGGAAGATTCAGAGAGTGAGAATAGACCATTGGATGCTAAATGACATGAGTGGACAATACCCTACAGGGTTTGAGGATGATGCCAAGAAATATCTTGGACCTTTCTTTTGTGGACTGGCTTAATAAGCATTTCTAGGCAAACCCCAATCTTTTCAAAATACCTCCAAGCTCCAAAGCTCCTTTTCTCATGAGGAGAGGGGTTAAGCCTTTTAGTCCTCTCTTCTTTGCGACTGTCACAAGCTCAGACTCTGTATGGAGAAGGATCCCTGATATTTTCAAAGTGAGGCATCTTCTAATTCAGAAGAGAATGGATGTTGATCCCTACATGGTTTACACTTAGAGAACATAACTTTTGAACAACCCTTTGCATAAATACTTCAATTCTAGATATACAGAATAACATTCTTTCTAGTTATTTCACAGACAAATACATTTATAAACCCACAGAAAAAAAAATAAATTCAAGCACACACTTCTGCTCCGTGGTCACTCTCTTTCTCTATGAAATGTTTTATCAACTGAGGTGCTTTTTACACTTCTGCTCACAGCTAAGCAACATGTGCTTATGTAAATTTCTGTATAAATGGTCAACTATCAAGTGGTGTTCTCATTCTCAGAATTCCATTATAGATAGGGAAAAATACCTCTTGTTTTCCTTTCCTGCTCATCTAAAGACATGGAACAAAGATGTGGGAACTACCATAGAATTTATTTATTCAAAAGCTATGCATGGTCAACATCTACCAGAGGGGAAAAAAAACCTGAAGAATTTAGGTATCTTAGACTGCTACCTAAACACAGACTCTTAAGTTAAAAGAGGTCATCTTCCAATAGCAAAGAAGTGAATGAACAAAATGTGTACAAAAAGAGCAAAAGGATGACCAAGCTAAAGAAACTGGTGTAGAAAATCAGTGGCATAAAATATATTTCTATGAAAAGGTTATGTAAATAAAATCACTATGTAGCTGGTTGGTCTGCCATTACAAATTTTTCACATACCTGGAATTTCAAGATTAAACCTGAGATGAAAGAAAACAATCTTAAACAGCATCTTTCACTTGGCAGTGCATAGCACTTGACACTGGACCAACCCAAATGCAAGTTAATGCAGAGAATACTGGTATTCATTCCAGATAGTAAGCGCATCAACTCTGGCGTGACTTGAGTTAAAAGAGAAGGAAAAAAAGAAGAAAAAATCCAGGACAACTAACTGTCTGTCCTTAGAGGATTCTGGAAATATAAATATCATTTTGACCTGAACTATGAAGGTAATAAAGGTCAGCAGGAGGATAAGAGTCAACACATATTAGGGGAGATCACAAAAACAAATTACTAAGATCAAAATGTCCAAAAATGTCAGAAGTACTGAAAGTTGTGATATAAGGAAATTCTGCACTCATGGTGACGTCAGATATATATATAAATATGAGAAAGAGATACAAATGACATTAAGGGCAACACCAGTGTCGGAGAGAAACAGCAGGCGTGAGAACAAGGGAAGAGAGGGGACAAAACATATGAAACTGGTTGATGAAGGACTTCTCGGCCAATAAGAACTTCAGACTGAAATATTCAGCTCAAGAAATGTTGAGATGAAGCCATGGGTTAACATGGTGATGGCAAGCAAATGTGTTATGGCATGCAGAAAGGGAAAACTGGTAGAGAAAGAATAGGAGAGGATGAAGGACAAGGCCTTGGAGTTCACAAAAAGACAGACAGACAGACAAGCAGAGTTGTAGATGATAAAAATGTGTTCTAGGAGTGAGAGCAGATGACTCCCCTCCCTCCCCTTCCACCACCCAAAACGCCAAGAAGCCAAAGTGAGATGCCAAATCCAGAATCCTGATTCAGCTAAGCAATGATAAAGAAAATTTGAGTCAAGGCAAGCCTGCAGAAGAAGAGGAGGAACATAAGAGGGGATTGAGGTCTAGAGGAATAATCCTTCTACCATAGCAGCAAAAAAACCAAAAGTAGCTGAACTTTTGGTGACTCTGTACTCTCTAGCTACACGTGAGCTATCAAACCATTCCGGAAGCTAGGGAAGTGCCTTCCAATGACATGCAAGCTAGCTGTGTGACACATCTTTGCTACTCCATTATATATGGGAACATTTTGCAGATTTTTTGGAAAGCTGTAGTGACCTCCAGAAGCATTTTTTCTACTACCTTCAATTTTGCTAAAATGTAAGTCCTGGTGTCTGGCACTATGGTCTTCCTTATTCATCAATATTGTTCCACCAAAATCCGGCGTATTTATCTGGATTTGCCATACATTAACACTACCGGCAAGCAAACAACGCTGTCCGCACTCTTTCCTTTTTTCTGGATAGAGCATGTGTATTTTGTTTAATGGTGCTCGGGAAAGAAAGGTTAACTGGTTAGGTTTTATGTAGATTAAAGCCAATCTTTTGACTATTGACCCCACCAATGTAACAGCTTCTAATACCTCTACTAACCTTTTTTGTGGTATTTTATGAATCTTTAAAAAGAAATAATACTCTACAAGAGAGACCTACTCTAGAATATATCTAGTACAAAAACACTTGTACTGGATTTGTTTTTTGTTTTGTTTTGTTTTGTTTTTAAGACGTAATACTTTCCTCCTGTTCTTTTGTATGGTCAGTTCAACTGGGATTTGGTGCCATGAGACTTCATTTGTAGTTATCTGGGGATTCCCCCTTGCCCAGTACCTAACTCTGGTCATTGTAGCAATGATCCTGGTCTGGGGGCCACGCACCATGGCTCTTTCTGGAACACTGCAATCTTGGATCCTAAATCTGGTTACTGAGTGTCACCTTAAACAATGACCATGTTTTCCCTTCTCCCGGATGGGCTGTGAACATTGCCTCCCTAGCATCTTCAGTACCTGCCGAGCTAGGAAGTGAAAGAAACACCCCCCCCGGATCAAAATCAGGAACCTTTTGTATGGCAGGGCACAACAATGCCAGCGTCATCGGCCTGGCCTTGTTCTAGTTTAAAAATAAAATAAAAATTCAAACAAATCTTATTATACCATTACCAAGTCCACTTTCTGACCAATCTATGAAACAAACATTCTCATAACCGCAGATAAAATGCTATGTGCAAGAACCTTTTTCATGGCGGCGAATGCTATATGAACCATGTTTGTCTGAGAATTCCAGCGCCAGTATCGCTCAGATTTCTCTCTACAGAGCTTGAAAACCTTCAACTGGCAAATCCTTAAGAGAATGGGTGCATTTGCTTTTAAAAATAGTTAAAAAAAAAATCATCAAATGAACAGTCTAGCTCAAGTGACTTTCATAGAAAACAAGATACTGACAATTTTATTTTTTTTTTAAATTTAGTGAGAAATACATGAAGCTCAGCAACAAATTGTGTGTTTTGAACTCTAACGGCATTCTTTTGTAAACTCTGAGGAAGTCAGAGTATTTATTTAAAAAATGTATAGTCTGCTAATCTGAAAATCTTAACGGATCTCACACACACACACACCATAAAATCAGCAAAATACAAACATGACTTAGTTGGTGTATAATAACCTTTACACAGACTTTAGCTAATGCTAATATGCTAAAGAAAAAAAAAATAGATTTCCAATGTCTCAATTATCATGATCAGGGTCTGGTAAATCCTGTTAGCAACCATGTTTTTAAATGTTGGGCTTTGACCTATGATCTCATTTTTGCCTGGGGGCAAATCAAGAAATTCATTGGGCTTGTACTCTGATTCATTTTTGGTGATTTACGATTTCAGAAGTCAAAAGCCTGAGAGGCTTAAATGAAACCCTTGGTTGTAGCAGTCTAATTTAAGACCAGCATGTCTTTTGTGTGAATGCATCTATGCTCTTTTCATGGGGAAAAAAAAAAATCTTCAGCTTTAAAGAGGCACTTGTGGCCAGCTGGAAAGTTTACTCTCCCTCTCCTCTACATGTAAGGGCTAAAAATATTGTAACTACTGAAAAAAGGCAATTTCCTATATAGTTTGGAGCCTTCTTCCAGGTGTGCTTCCTGGCTTCCCTCTAATCCCTCAATAAACTTAGAGTTGGAAGGGAAGAAAATAGCTCTCCGACAGGTTCAACCAGTAGTTGAGGAAGAAACAACTATAAAAACTTAACATATACCAAACACTGAATGACAATTACTTTACAATAAAATTATTAGAATTTTATTAAAATTATGTTCATTTGGGATTTATAGAACTATATTCTTCTGCTATAAAATCCAGTAAAGTGGTTGGTGATGGATTTAAACTGTAGCCTTCTTTTGAGCTGATCAAACTGAAGTGAAGTTGACATTTTAATATGTATTTAAAGCATACATCTGTTTGGACTGAGGACAGTTCTACCTTTGGCTTACTTTACATTTACACTCTCCATGATGAAGACAAATTGAAACGCAGAATAAACTGGCAGATCATCATCACTTGGTCCACTCAGAATACTCATTTCTTCTAGTATACTGTGCTACCATAGATCCTACTCAATCATCGATTCCATCCCATCCACTCCCTGCCACAAAAAGTATCTTGCTCCAAGCATGCCTTCCCTTAAAAATCAACACATGAAAAATATCCTCAAACATGTATATATTATCTTCTTCATGGTGAAGAGCAGATATGCACTGATTAGGAGAAAGACCTTGAGGCAACAGTGTCCAATGATCTTAAGATAGTAAAATAATGTGTTAAGGCAGAACCAGAGGGGGTACTGGGGGTATATAGGGAGGCGTGGCATCACTAAATGGGGAGGGGGGGGGGGAAGGTGATAATGCCTCTTTATAGATCATCAGTAAGGCCTCACCTAAGGTATTTTGCTCAGTTCTGGAGAACATCTCAAATGATACAGAGTGGCTAGAGATTGTATAGAGAAAAGCAACTAAAAAGGTGCAGGGTTTGTATCAAAAGTCCTACAACATGAGACTGAAGGACCTTAATATGTATACCCTAGAGGAGAGATGAAGATACAATACAGATATTTAAATATCTAAATGATATCAATGCACAAGCAACAAAGCTTGTAGAATTAGGGGTTATCCCATGAAGCTCCAAGACAGTAGATTCAAGAACATCATCAGGAAATATTTTTTCATGAAAGTGATGGTGGATAATAGGGATGTGCATTCGTTCGGGGAACAACGAATCCTGAACAAATTTTTCCCGAAATTTTGTGTGCACTAACATTAAAATGTTAGCGCACACTATCGGGAGTGTGCACTAACCCAAAATTCGGTGGGGGGGACGACACACCCAAATTTCAAAGGCCCAAACCATGGGAAATATGATATTTCCTGCAGCAGGCTGAAAAAGCCCGAACCAATAGGTTTGGGCTTCGCACATCACTAGTGGATACAAGGCATTTTTTCCCAGAGGAGATGATTGATACAAAAAACAGTAACAGAATTTGGAAAAACATGGAATAAACACAGAATGGTAATGAAGCACTGGGGTAACCTGTATAAAGCAGTAGTTACAGCCAAAAACAGCACTGTGCTTCCTAGAAGATATGGGATAATCTGCATAGAGTGATAGTTAAAACCCTAAAAGACAGAGGAAGAGGGAGTAGGTGACTGACTCCATGAGGAAATTTTGTGTATGTGAGTGTCTATGTAAAATGGATGCTACTGGTTAGACTGGTTGGACCGTTTTGTTCTTTATCTGCCATCGTTGCTTTGTTGCTATGTAATTCTTAACAATGAAAGGCACGCATGAAGCACACGTAAGGAAGGTCAAGTCCTGGGAATATTCTTGGCACAACACCTGAAATCATGAAATCTTCAAAGCTTTCCAAATGCTTTACTTTATGTATTAGTGCATTCAAAATATTCAACTATCACTAGGGGGAAAATTATGTTAATTAAAAGAACGAAAGATGGCGAAACTTATCTATTGCCTATTATTTAAAAATACAGACGCCACAATAGTATTTTATCTTTTATAAATGTCTTGATTTAAAATGCTCTTTGAACCACATTCAACTCATCTCGCCACTATTCCGTCTGGATGAAAAGCTAATGTAGCCTACTTTGGTCAATTATTGCCTGGACACCAGGGACCAATTAATGCCATCCATTAAGGCCTGAATCATTCTGTCAATTAACTAGAGCTAACTATGTCATCACATACATTACTGTTCAGCAAGTCTATTTGGTTTCAATGTGTCTTGAAGGAGTGCAGTATCAAATGAATCACAATTGACTGGGACAACTGCTAGCATAATTTCAGAAGATGAAAAGACAAATGTGGTAGTTATTAGTGGTCCCCTGAGGAATTACAGACAAGCAATCGTAATGTGCTAAGACTGTACTAGCAGGTACCCACAGTACAAATCAGGCAGAGGGTTAAATCAATATTTTCAATTTCTTAGAATCAATCTGGTGTTTGAACAAGATGGAAACTTGTTAGCAATTGGCAGAACGTGTAAATGAAAAGTCAAACTTCTTATTATTTGTTAAAGAAGAATCCGTGCACAGCATCATGGCCTTTGGCACAAACTAATGCTTTCATGATCCAGTTGCTTGGGCATTCACCAAGAATCAAGCGGTTCTTAAATCCTAATGGGGTGCAAAAGGTCACACCTATACATGTTGAACACTCAGATCTTTAAAAATGATTGAAGTGTCAATAGGAAAGTTTGGAACTGTGACAACAGCATCGTTATCACGGATTAGTGCAGAAGGCGGCAAATAAAGCTGATGAACCTAGAAAAACTACCACGAAGAATGCGCGGATAAATAAAACAAACACACACTCGAAACTTCTAAAAGACCAGTTCACAAAGTTTACATTGGTTTTGCTCAATGTTATTTGATTGAATGATAAAAAAAAGGGGGGGCAGAACATCCAAAATTTGAAATAGTTTTGGTTCTATTTAGTTCTCTGTTTGGATGGTAAAAAGGTTGCTCTTAAGGCCTGCCACTATGCAGAACTGAATATGCCATGCATTGATTTGCTGGCCAGAAATTACCCCTCTTCTGCTCACTCTGCAACCTAGGGAGTCACAAGAGGTCCAATCTCTTTCCAAGTGCCTACAACTCCCCAAAGTTTGGGAATCACAGCCCCTAGCTGTTTCAAAGTAATTGGGGTGGGGGGTGGGAAGGTGTGTAACACACACACACAAAGACATAAGTGCTATCTAATAAAAATCTCTTCCCATAGAACCAAGGGTAAAAAGAAAATTTACAATCTGATTCAGCTGTGTCCTGACAATTTAAAAAATTGTCTTTGTATTTGTGATATTTATTTTATTGTGTAATGTTTTTCTAAAACTATGCTGTAAAACTGTCTCATAATAAAACTAAAATATCCCCAGGTATAAAATTTATGAGTCATACTGGGCAGGAATAAAAGGAACATATATTCAAATATATGTTCATATATTTTTATCTGTATTTCAGAAAAAAAATATATATATATAGATGGAATTTAGATAAAAAATAAATTGAAATCTTTTTTTGAAGAACCGGGAGTCAGATTACGACAAAAACCTTATTTAACATGGCTCTAAAGCAAGTCAGAGATATAAGTGGCTACCTTGGTGACATAGGAGCCTTAACAACCCATGTGGGCTAATCACATTAATATGGAGCTTCAAAAACATGCCATTGTCCTAAAAACAGTACTAACTGCCATTAAGATGATAACCACCATATATGAACCCATAGACCTAACTCACATGTAAACCCTCTTTGCACATATTCTAGAGGGACCATGAAGCTCAGAGTGGCACAGGATATTTATTTATTTCTACAAGCTTATCGTCTGCAACCTCCAACAAGTTATCCAGCATGGATCACATTATAAACTTTCATAATATTCCAAGCACATAAAACATAAAAAGTATAACACAAACAATGATATATCATTAAAAATCTCATCATTGATCTAATTCCCCCCCCCCCCCCCCCCATCTGCTAGGGTCATCATTTCTAGCTCATTGGTGCAAACCTGTTGCTTAAAGTCTGACGCTGACTCTGTGACCTTGGAAAGGTCACTTTCTTTCCTTGTATCCCCTGGTGCTCTTGATCTGGTTTTAGCAGTCAAAACAAAAACAAAAAAAAATGTTGAATGTGACCAAACGTCATTACCATCAATAACCATTTGGACACCAGTAGTGTGAAATGAGTAGAGACTTTTGGGTCAGTGGGCAGGTGTCTGTACCCCAAAAAACAATTTGTCATCCTTGTTGGTAGGGAGACTGAATTATCCTCTCAAAGGAAGCCTGTTCAGTGCAGTGCCAAGGCACATTGGCAGATCACTGCTATTGCCAATGCCGTACCTATTCTGTGGATGCATGGAAGACTGCTTCACAATACTGTCAAATCCAGCACATTTCACAAACACCACCTTCACTGGAAAACAAATCTGTAAATAGTAACCACCAATTGGTTTTTGCTCATATCCCCAGAAGACAGGTTTTTTATTTATTTATTTATTTATTCACGAGACATCACAAAATAAGGACCAAAAACACATACAGGCAAAAGAAAGGGATTCATTTTCCTAAGGAAAACAAACCTTTTTGTATTCAGGTCCCTTTGCAAATCTCTGCAAACTTCTGACCATGCAAATGATCATAACTGAGACAAAGTTAACATACAACTCCACAACAGATGCATTTTACTGGAAAGATTTAAATTATGCACATTTCAATAGCTAACAGCAGCATTTCAACAATGGTGGCAGTTGTTTAACAAGCAGTATAAGAAAAACAGTAAAGTCTTTCTGCTTTTAAACTGCACATTCTCATTGTGGTTTATGCATTCATTTTATAACCACTTCTCTTGCACAGTTGATTTATAAGTCAATTACTTACATCTTGCAAAAAAAAAAAAAACTTTCTGAAAGATTACTAGGGTGTGTCTCAGATGCAAACAAGCTGTAGATTTCTCTCAGGCAATATGTGGATTGGTTTCGAGTTACACCATTTTTTATTGGTTCTTTTTTATTATGAAGCTTGCTTTCAAATGATACAGGGATTCTTTTAAATCTCATTTTCAGTTCTGCTCCTTAAAAAGGTGCATAGACTAAGATTTTTCAGTTCAACTACAATCCAAGGGAAAAGAAAAAAAAAAGCTCTCCATTATGATTGTAATTTATTTAGAATGTTAGAAATGCATTTGTCCATGTAGATTTTTTTGCTTTTAATACACTGAGAACTATGAAACCTAGACTACTTAGTTGAAGAGCACCTCTGTGAAAATGCAAAATATCCTTCTTTTGGAGATCAATCCAAACCTCCCCCTCCCAATATACAGGATAGCATTGTCCTTTCCTTTTTTTTTTAGTTAAATGTGTTGTCTATTCAATCACATTCTCAGGATTCAACGTTTTAATGGTACTTTGATTACAGTAGCTAAAGGGCATGTCTGGCCTTTAACAAATATTTATTTGTATGTCAGGCTCATGTTTAATAAACAGAAGTGGAATGACCAGAGCAAATTTGGCAGTGAGCCTAGTGCACCAAACTTTTATCAGAAAAGCACCTGGTCCTGTCAGACATACAACAGAAGACTAAGCTCTAGTCCATCCAAAAAAAGACAGTGAAGATGATTGCATCTAGCAGAATTTACATGCTCGCAGTATAGTTCACAACTATTTACAACAACACTCATGACAAAAGCACTGTTGCCATGGCAAATGCTATGTAACACAATACAGTACTGCACTCAATACCCACTTTTCTAGAAAGGAACCAAAACTTTTCTAGAAAGGAAACAAAACATACATATTAAAAAATGCCAGTCATCACTATACTAACAAACACGAATCAATGGAACAAAAGCACAAAACATTTCTGACTTTCAAGTGATGCAAAAATACTTTACTTAAGCAACCGCCAATGTTAATGGAATTACTGACATCTATGACAATTTACACAAGAAGCTGTGCATACGTTAAAAACTACATTTTACAAAAGCAATGTTTTGTTTAGAAAGAAGTTTTAGAACAAGAGGTCAAAGGGGCAGACTCAGGAGGTCAAAGGGGCAGACTCAGGAGTAATATTAGAAAATATTCCTTCTCTGATGTGCTGAACCCTTGGAGAAGAAAAAAAAACCCCAAGAGAAGTGGATAAGGCATGGGAGAAGCACAGAGGGTCCTTAGTTGTGAAAATGCAAAGAAAGCCTATAGATCAACTGTGGTCCATGGCACTGGAAAAGAAAGCAAACTGAACAGACTAGATAGCCCTTATCTGCCATCATATTACATGTCCCATTGTTAAAGCTGACAGCATAGGGCCCGTCCCATGGTTCAGGACACAGCATTGCATGCAGAGTAGATAAACACGGGGTCAGGGAAGAAGATTAAAAACCAACCGGCCCATCTAATGTGCTCAGTTGACTTGTCCAGTTTGGGTAGATGCACATATAGTTTCCCAAATGCAACCCTACCCCAACTCCACACCCTTGCCCATGCTTTCTGACTTCTCACCCATCTATCTCACGTGTACCCAAAATCTATTACAGCGATGGCCAATCCCAATGGTTCCTTGGGGTCCCAAAGCAATCATAGCACTGCTATTTAGAATTGTAACTACCACTCCATTCAAATTACTTACATGCTCTTCATGGAAGCACGGTGCAGTCATATCACTCTAGTGCTTTCTTACCATCTTCCCATCATTTTTCCCATGTTTTTTCAAATTCCATTTCTGCCTCCATCAACTCCTCTACAATTGGCATCCACCACTCTTTTCCATTAAAAAATATTTCTGACACCATTCCTACCTGCTTAAAGCTCCATTTCATGAATCCTAGTTCTACAGGGTCCCTGAATTCTAAATACTGTATGGTTAAAAATGATGTAAGAGAAAATATTCTTTAACTTCAATAACTGCTTGTAAAAATATACCAGGATTCTAACCCTAAGACATTTAAAACCATTTCTTAACCCTTATGATTTCAGAACTGTCTTACAACTACTCATTTACTCCACCTTCGACTACTGCAACTCCTTACTAATAGGAATATCTTATTCAAACCTCAAACCACTCCAGATTCTGCAGAACTCAGCAGCCAGAGTTCTGACTGAAACAAAGAGAAATGAACACATAACGCCCATATTGATCTCTCTTCATTGGCTCCCAATTAAAGCATGCATCGAACACAAATCAATGACCATCATTCATAAAATTCTAAACAATGATCAACAAGGACTAAATGGCTTAAACATAACCCCCCCGAATCCTCAAAGAAACCTACATTCAAACAACTCAGGATGCTTAAACATCCCCCCCCATCAGAGATGCACATCTGACAACTACAAGAGAAAGAGCCTTTTCCATTGCCTCCCCTAAATTTTGGAACTCCCTACCAAAAGATCTGAGAACCCAACCCAACCTCAAAACATTAAAAAAAAAAGATGTAAAAACATTGCTGTCTGCAAATTCTACACTGACCTTCATACTTCTGAACATCCTAACTCCCAATCGAGCTGTCATCCAAAAACCTCAAAATAACTTCTCTCCAACTAGAACAAACAAGCCTCCTCCCAATTAATGATACTTTCTGGACTTGAAATGTTTAACCTCTGTTTAATATGCACATTGTTATACTTTTGCACAATTGTTAAAAGAGTTACAATTTAAATTTTGTAAACCGATATGATGGCTTTACTGAATGACGATATATAAAACTCAACTAAAAAAATAAAATATATATATATTAAAATTTGATTACTTTCACAAACGTTTGAATCTTCACTTACTTTATTAGTGAGAAATCTGGGAGTGGTTTTGCTTCGGGGTACAATAAACAAATTTTCGTGCATCTCACTGTCAACCTCAAGAAGTTCTGTTCTAGAGTTTATATAGAGCAGAGCAAGGATGTTACATAAAACATAGTATTGTTGTCAGAAAAAGAGCAAATAGTCCATCCAGTCTGCCCAGCAAGCTTAAGGGTAGTAACTGCCGCTCTATTTATTTATTTATTTTGCATTTTTATATACCGACATTCTTGTATCAGATACAAATCATACCGGTTTACATTAAAAACAGAGTATGCAGGAAAATAGGTTTCCTAAGTCAAATACATTGAACATATTTAATAAACAAAGGATTACTAAACACTATGAAAAAGGTTAATTAACAAAGGAAAACTTAAGGGAATTAAAATAAGCGTAGCACAAAGGATTGCACGAAGGGGTGCACAAAGGGGAGTGCCCCTTTGGCGCACGACACACGGCGCGCGACGCCTGGTGGAATGTGGCCGTTTACCGGCTTGCCGCTGAGCGTGATGACGTCAGGGGGGGGGGCGGGTCTCTTCATCCCTGAGTTCACAGCATTCTCAGTTTCAGCGCGAAGTGTTTTTTTGCCTTCTCTTAAGGGTAGTAATTCTATGCAGGTTACCCCCATGCCTTCTGTCAAGGGTAGTAATTGCCGCTCCATGCAGCTTACCCCCCATATCTTCTGTTAAGGGTAGTAACTGCCGCTCCATGCAGGTTACCCTTATGCCTTATATTAAAGATGATAATATTTACAAGCAAAACTAAACTGTCAAACCCATAACAAAATTACTTCTACATTTTTACATGGTGAGCAGCCTTCCTGATAATTCAGACAACGCTGCTTGAAAGTTCTTTGCTTTTGGACATGGCCGTAAAACCTTTATCCCCAATGTCAGCGTTATCAGTACCCCAGACCATAAAATGTTTCCCTTTTCAACTTGTCATACAACAAAATATATTCAAATTCTGGTATCCCCTCAGTAACAGCACTTCAAAATCCCTCCCCTGCAAGATACTTTGTGAAATAACATGAAAACCTACAAAAAAAAAAAAAACCCCACACTTAGAATCTATATAGCAAAGCTGCCATACCATTACAGCACTAACAGCCAGGACTCAAACAGCAACAACGCTTCCTATGAAAATTCAACACTGCAAATATAGAACACAATACACTTCCTGTTGGAAAAACAAAACAAACTGGACTGCTAAAGATCCCTACGCAGAATCCACATGCTAGTAGGCAGAATCCCTCACCTCTGTCACACACGCAGAGCACAGGCTGACCCTTACCTATTACAGAATAAAGGACCATGAATTAAAAACAGAAATATGCAAATACTGAAACCCGGAGGAGCCAGACTCTCTGGGGCAACTTTCAAACTGTGTGCAGAAGTATAAAATCCACAAAGAGTTTTTACCCAGAGTTTACGCCAATTTCCAAAGGGAAAATACTCCCTTTTGAAAAATGAGTTGGAAAAGTCCGTGAACAGACTTGCACCTACCCTTTTGTTTGGGTACTTTTCTAAAAACATAGGCACTCCCTGCTCTGCGCTCTCCTCAAGCAGCAGGCACATGTGGATGTTTTAGGAAGCATAAGCTTGCTATATAAAATTTTTCATGACACACTGGTTGAAAACCATGGTCTAGGAGATGGGAAGCGAAGGCAGGATTAAAGATGAGGAAATTAAAAAAATAAAAATAAAAAAGCAGAAAGGATGCTCTTAACTTCAAAGGGGCTGGCTAGTAAGGTGGACTAATACATTTCACTTGTGGAGATCCAGGCTCATGTTTGACTTCAGTCACAAGTAAAAAAAACAAAAACATTTGGTGGGATAAATTTGTCATACTGTGTTGTCCTTGCTCAGTCTATGAAGCTGCCAAAGTCGTCCTACGATTCAATGCACAAGAGAAAAGTGGCCATGACAGCAGCTCTGAGAGACAGGGAGGTAAATTTTCTATAGGGCTGGATACACCACTGCAAGGTCAGTTCTACCAAATGCTACCGGTTTTATGAGCCATAAACATTGCTGTAAAAAACACAAAGTGAAGATTCTGAGAGCCCAGGGATGAATAATTTGCAAAGGGTCAGTTTTTAGAAGTGCACAGCTGGGGTTGTGAGGGGAACTGCGGAGCACACAAGGAGACTCCAGCACACGGAAGCCAAGGAGAATCCTAAATTCTCAATTACATTGCTTAGAAAGCCAACAGCACTGCAGTATCTAACTCGCTGTCATTTACATGGAAGACACCGACCTTGGAAAGCGTTAGAGGCCATGAGAATGGTCTCTTTAGAAACACTTTTCAGAATGCAATAGTCACAAAAATATTTCACCCTAAAAATGATGAAATCATTCTGTTTGACATTTAATCTAAGAGGTAGCATTTTCAACATATGGTATCACATCAAAACTATATGCAGAATTGTGGCCTAAAGCAGTGTTTCCCAACCTTCTCCTGGAGGCAGGCGTAAGCTGTCAGGTTTTCAGAATGAAGGTCTTTCACCGGGAGCACTTAGTATGACGGTCCAAGAGAAATTCTTATAATACATACTGGGGCGGATTTTCAGAGCCCTGCTCGCGTAAATCCGCCCAAAACCGGGCGGATTTACGCGAGCAGGGCCCTGCGCGCCGGGAAGCCTATTTTACATAGGCCTCCCGGCGCGCGCAGAGCCCCGGGACTCGCGTACGTCCCGGGGTTCTCGGAGGGGGGCGTGTCGGGGGGCGGGGCCGGAGCGCGCGGCGTTGCGGGGGCGTGTCGACAGCGTTTTGGGGGCGGGTACGGGGCGTGGCTACGGCCCGGGGGCGTGGCCGCGCCCTCCGTACCCGCCCCCCGGTCGCGGCCCGGCGCGCAGCAGGCCCGCTGGCGCGCGGGGATTTACGTCTCCCTCCGGGAGGCGTAAATCCCCCGACAAAGGTAAGGGGGGGGTGTAGACAGGGCCGGGTGGGTGGGTTAGGTAGGGGAAGGGAGGGTAAGGTGAGGGGAGGGCAAAGGAAAGTTCCCTCCGAGGCCGCTCCGATTTCGGAGCGGCCTTGGAGGGAACGGGGGGAGGCAGCGCGGCTCGGCGCGCGCAGGCTATACAAAATCGATAGCCTTGCGCGCGCCGATCCAGGATTTTAGTGGATACGCGCGGCTGCGCGCGTATCTACTAAAATCCAGCGTACTTTTGCTTGAGTCTGATGCGCAAGCAAAAGTAGGCTGATCGCGCTTCTTTTAAAATCTACCCCACTATTTGGAACAATTCAGATATTGGTTGTGTATTCAGATATATTTCAGTGGGATAAACACTGTGGATCCCTAAAAGCTAGATGTTGGAAATAAAGAAAAGAATACATGGGGGTAACTGGGGCTAGCTTGCTGGTGTGGCAGTTGCCAACCTTAACAAATAAGCCTTGATACTGTTAATGCAGCTCCATCTTTGCTCTCTGCTTCCGTGGGAAAAGGAGAATTAGATTCAGACAGCAGCCAACAAGGGCCATGACTTTTACAGTTTGGGGGAACAAATAAACATGGGGGTAACTTGCTAATGCGGCTTTTACTACCCTTAATCACTAAGCCTGATACTTTTGATTCGGCTCCATCACTGCTCTCTGCATCCATGGCAGGGGTTAAGGGAAATTGGATTCCAGTAGCATCTGAGGGCCCTGACTTTTACGGGAAACTGATAAGCAGGAGGGTGACCCGCATAGTGCAGCAGATACTGGCATAAGCCTGCTGGGCAGACCGGGTGCATCATTTGGTCCTTTTCTGCCGTCATTTTTAAGTTTCATTGTAGGAGGTTTTCAGCATAGCCATGAACATGGCATGATAATAGATTTGCATACATTGGAGATCCAGGATATGCAAATCTCTCTCATTCACTGTGGAAATCCTGAAAACCCAACCGGTTAGATGTACCTCCAGGAGAGGGCTGGGAAAATATTGGCCTAAGGCACCGTGAAAGGTGGTAAGCCTTGGAAAAATATCCTAAAATCAGACCTTGTCATGGTGGATATAGTCTATAAACTATATGGTGGACTGGCAGGTAGAAGAGGAGGCAGGAATATGGTAAGACCTTACAGAAAGATATGACGGCAGAAGCACTAGGAAATCACTTCCTACAGCAGCAAAGTGCAAAGCATGGTGTTTTCTTCTTAGCTTTAACGTATATATTTATATTTTATTTCTAGTTAGCTGGTAAAACAGTAGCAAACACTGATCCTTTGATTACAAGTCTTTCTATATGTAAGCACCAGAAAATATGAAGTTTTGCAAATTTTTGCATGTGCTGCTGGTTGGAAAAGGAAGAAAAAAAAAAAACCAAAAAACAGATCACATCTACACCTCACCCTCTCCCCAACAGGGCCCTGAAAAAAAACCCAAAAAAACTAAACAAAAAAAACATTCTAACATTTTGTCCATAGTACAAACCAAATAAAGCTTCAAGATAAGATAATGGACTGTTTGTTCAAAATCTACTCTGTACTATATATGCTATGTTCATATTAACAATTTTTCATTAGGTGGAAAAAAAAAAATCAGATCTGCCACATATTTCTGTTTTACAAAGTGAAAGCTGAAGCAAAGTTTAGAAACCCTAGTCTCTAATGGTAAGCAAAAATTTGCCCCAAGATTACTGAGAAGCAATTTGCTTAACACTACACTAGAACAGCCTCAGGGTGCAAAACAAGCCTTTCATTTTATCCTAAAAGTACACACTAATGTGCTTCTATTTTGCTTCTAGTTAAAGTCTGTTAATGCAACATCTTTGTTCTGAAAAACGTAATAATGCCTCTCAGCATGGATTCTGGTCTCAAACCAACACCGCAAGTTATGCGACATACCTTTAAATCACCTTTCAGTAAGGACAAGTACAGAAACAATTCTCTAAAATGCAGGACCCGTCACAGAGGGAAAACAGATTTTGTTGTGCACCGTGCATCGATAGCTGGGTGCACGACAAATTTAAAATATTTACACACAATTCAATTCCATAATAAAATATTGTAGCAATGTGAACTGATTTTTTTTTTTTGCATGCTTCCAATTTAAAAAAAAACAAACCACATACGATATGATGTGTTCATATATATTATATAATACACCCACACATAAACAGCCCTTATAAAGAAGTAGAAATTTAAAGAAATAGCTTCTAAGTACATTAAAAACCAACGTCTATCATAGCTCAGAAGCCCTGTCATCTACTTATAGTGGTGGTCTGGTCACTTGGAAAAATACAATGGTATTAATTTTGATCTACCAAGAGACTGAGCTATAAATTAGTGGTATATTAGATTATAAATAAAATAAATAAAAGTATCAATACTAACTACAGAATAAACTACACTTTCATCCTGATAATTTCCACAATTACAGTGGTGCATTGTACATGCAAGTGAAATATGTAACACCAATGGAAAAGATAACGTCACAAAATTTCCAAAAGGTATTCTTCTTCACATTCTGTGAGTCTGCTCAATCTCCAGTCTTGTTCTCTCTTCACCTCCCTTCCACCACCTCCAGTCAAACTCAATCCTCACCCCCCCCCCAACCCCACCAAATCCTAAACCTTAGGGCCCACCCAGAAACTCTCCTCGGGTATAATTATGGTCCATCCCTAGGGACCTTCATTTTCAGTTTTTATTTTATTTTGCCTATGAATTTCAATGTTTCAACAAAAAAAATAAATCCGTGAAAATGTGAATTTTCAGCTATTTCTCCTGTGCGTTGTATCAGTTATTTTTCTATTGACTTTTTTTGTTGTTTATTTATTTATTTGCAGTTTTTATATACCGACATTTGTTTAGTAACCTCACATCGGTTCACAGATAACAGAAACATTGCAGCTGTGCGAACTAGAACAAACATATGCAAAAGTGCTTTACAATAAACATTTACAATAATCAATAAACATTACAATAAACTTGTTAACAAAAATATATGTGCATAATTATTAAACAGATGAAATCCTATACAATGCATATTAAGGATTATATTAGCCGGATGGGTTCTACATAGTGAAAATAGGGTTACAAGACTCAGAATATATAAAGACAGTCTGAAAACAGTCTGCAGTGCATGGATCTATTCGATCAGTCTGTTGCAAACACCAATATTTCACTTGCTTAATTCTAAAAGAATATATTTAGCTGTTCATCGAATAACTAGGGCTTCTGACTTAGAGTTTTATAAATTGCACATGTAAGGGTTTATTTTTCATGCAATTAGGTATATTTGGAAGGTGTAAATTAAAACTAATATTTTTAGGTGGAATCAATTTAATATGGAACAAATCAATCTTCAAATTTGGATATACTGTGTTGTACAGTGCATGTGTATGGCTAGAGTCAGGGATGGCAGTGAGTGTGTATCTAACGGGGGAGGGGGGATAAGGCTGTGGAGGAGTGTATATGTGCAGGATGTGTGTGGCTGGAAGGAGTGGCGGGGGGTGTAGCTGAGGGGCATGGGGTGGTGGTGTGGAGATGCATTTGTGGCAGGACGTGTGTGTGTGTGTGGCTGGAGGGCGTGGCAGGATGTGTGTGCATGCGGCTGGAGGAGTTTGAGTGCATTCCTCCTCACTGCCCTTCCCCATTACATCTAACCCCCACACTGCATGTCCCTTTCATACCTCTGGCAGGTCCTGGGCTTCCTGCTGGCCAGCAACTCCCATGGTGCCGCTTTTCTTTTTCTTCTGCTGGCAGGGCTTGGGTTCTCCACTGGCTGGCACCTATGATGTCATAGCTGCTGCTCATGTGCCTCTTCTGGACTCAAAGCAGCTTGATGATGTCATTGCAATACCAACAAGGTAAGGCCTATTTTCAGATTTTTATTTTTTAGTTAACCCCCCCCCCCCCCAAAAAATAATTTCTGCATGGGGTTGTTTTATCAGGGTTTTTTGGTTTAACCAAAAATCAGAAGCCCAATTTATAACTCTCTTGGCTGCTTATACCTTTACAGAGCCCTTTATTCCCCCCCCCCCTCATCTGTTTACTTTATAATTTAGGGGAACATATTAAAGCACAGCAAATGAGGGGCGCATTAAGATATCGAAGTCAATGCATTTATTGACCAAAATTCAGTCCTCATCGCAAGAGGAAGTTTCAAACATTTCTATAAGTGGGAATAACCTATACTGGGGGTAGGCAACTCTGGTCCTACCAGCCGGTTGGGTTTTTAAGATATCCACACTGAATATTCATGAGACGAATTTTCTTTCAGTGCCTCCCCTGCATGCAAATATATACATTAATTGTGGATATCTTGAAAAGACAACCGGCTTGCGAGATTCAAGGACCGGAGTTGCCTTCGCTTGACCTACGACTACAGAGTAAATGTTGGATTGACTGAGAAGGGCATATACATCAAGCAGACTGGATATTTATGAAGGCAAACACACAACCTAGGGTGTAGGTCTTTAGGGGACAAACACAAACAAACCTATGTGTTACTCAACAACTCTTTTCCAGGAATAATATCATGAGCAAACTTACTTGCTCCTAAAAATAAGCCATTTTTGTGAAAACAATTAAAATCAAGGGAATGGACATTTCACTGTTACCGCCCAACGGCTTCCATCATTCTAAATTTTTATTTTACTTAGGACTAGCTGTAGTACTGCAACAACTTTTTATACCCTTGCATGGGGGCGAGTCTAACATAGCAAGCAATAGCAGCTTAAGCTCCTTCAGAAAGCAATCAGGCAGCAAATCTGTTTGTGTAGCAGTAGTCTTGCTCATGGTGACTCGTGAAATGAGATTTTAAGTTGCAAATCTTCCAGGTTTCTTTCAATACAAATATACATTCCTGTCTGGAAAAATAGTAATTTTTCTAAGCTCTTTGTTTTTAGCTTTCCTATGACTGCCAACCATAGTGCCAATTGGGCGCAGGAGAGCGCATTATCCTACGCTGCCCCCAAAGTCATGTAATAAGATTCCAAAAGAAATCCACCATCCACCCACGCTGATAACAATTAGGTGAGATCTTAAGCTTGATTTTTCAGGCAAACATTTAGGAGCTAGCATTTATTTTTTTATAACTGATTTAAGCTGGGTTGCTATATTTTAAGATGCTTTACACCTAAAACAACCCAGTGTTAATATTAACATATGGATTTGCTGTTTTTTAGGTTGTATTAGATTTCTTGACACAAAGAAAAGGAAAGGAGCAGAGGAGGGAGGAGTTTTATGATGAGAATTTAGACTGGGGTATGGCTTTAGTACGAGTTTCTGGGAGGGAGCTAGGACAGTGGAATATATATATATGAATGTGATGTATGTGCCGTTTGGTGGGGGATAATGTATTAGCCTGTATTACCTGAGACACTTCTGTCTTAGGAAGGAATATGTATGAGCTGATTTTAATTTGACTAATTAACTAATTGTTGTGGGTTAATTGGAGTTTCTATGTTGATGTTGTACTTTATTCCCTTATGTAATCCACCTTGAATAGTCAGTAGAAAGGTAAGGAACAAAAATGAACACATCCATCAGTTTTCTCTTACTCCTTTAGGCTTCAAGTTTTACTGGTGGCTCCAGCACCACAAGCCTTGATTTTCAACTACCCTGGGGATTCCCTTCATCTTAACCCAGCCAACGCATGAAAATACCTCAACTAGAAGCCACACAGACTGCAGCTTCCTCTGGAGTCAAATACGTATGTACCTAGAGTCCACTTAGTAGACATCGTTGGTGAATGATAACAGAGACTCTCCTTCTCTCCCCTCTGCAACATCCTCTGCCCCAAACATCCTGCAGAACAGTAGTTGGGCTCAGGAGCCGCACCTGGATCCCCTGCACTGACCCGAAAATCACATTCACGGAAATACAACAGTTTGGCTGCTGTGTTAGTTCACTCGGATACAAAAAAATTAAAAAGGTTGACAATCAAGTTTACTGGATTAACAGATTTTTGACTATTTTTGAGAGCTACACTACCCTCTCAATTGGCAGAAATTAATCCTAAATATATTTAGTCCAATAAAAAAAAAATGTCACCTACAAATTCTGTCAGCCTTTAATTCTACAGAAATACAACAAGTTATCCAGACTGTGAGCTATATTTGCTAACATTCTCAAAATGTTTTCAAACTATTTTTGACAATTTAAACTTTTTCTCTAGTTTATGTTATGCCTTTTACTTTTATAAATGTTAATGTACCCCCATCATGATCTTTAATAGTGCGGGGAACAAATCTTTAAATAAATAAAATCTGACTTAATACATTATTCAGCTTATAAATATGAGAAGGGACAACTTAAAAAAAAGCCTAAAGTAGATATTGAGATGTCAGATATATTTTTTTTTTGGAGTGATATTTCCCTCCCTCCTCCCCAATTCCTTTGTATTTACAGCTCAATCAAAAAACTGGCCTTTGTGTTGAACTTCAGTGCCATGAGCCTTCATTTCAAACTACCTAGAGATTTATCCCCTATTTTTTAATTTTTATTTTTTTTTTAATCTTTTATCCCCCCCTTCAGCTCAGCACAATCAAAAACAAGATAACAGAATACGGAGGACACTCCACAGATTGCATCCATAGTCACCCCTCCTTCTGCCCAACTATGACATCACAAACTGCATAATAGCATGCAAAACTTTACCGCTAAGTTACTTTCATGTCCAATGTCATCAAGAGATGTGTAGCTTTGGTGTAAGGTACTGCATATAGACATACAAAACAAACGACAATGCTAGCTAGACTTTTTTAAAAAAGTATTTTTGATTCAGTAGAGTTTTGATTTCTACTGAAAATGAAGTTATGCAGAAGTCCTTAAAATTAACTGCCAGGTTTTAGAACAATTTAGCTGCTAGATCACAGATACAAAAAACAATCACGCAGATGCACTTCTATTTACATAAACTCTGTTTGGAACAATCAAACTCCTGGCCACACCGCATAACACAATTACATAGCGCATGATGATAGTGAGTTTTGAGGCACATTTAATATCGCTGCCATGTGAGGTAATAATGGCCTTTTTATTACATTCTTCAGACAGAAATCAATGGGCCTCTTACCTTGACTGTTGAGGGTGGAAAGGGGGAGCCATTTGGGTCATGTGAATTATCTTTTCTTTGCAACAATGCAGCACACTTCATAAATTACCCAGGTGTGGGTAGATTGATGAATGCTGAATCTCATGTATTATCTTCTTCTTTCAACTAATATATGGATATGCATTTATTTCACAAAGGATAAAACCTTGAATTTGTGTATTTGCTTTTTTTTTCCCCTCCAAAGCAATACAATGTCTACATAAAGATATTTTCTATACCAAGAGGAAGAATATGTAGGTTCAATCAATATTATATGAAAACCTCTGATTAACTATTAAATAAACTTTCAGGAACAATCATTACAAACACACTTTAACCGTATTTTTTTTTGTTTGTTTGTTGTTTTGTTAACAGAACTCTGTGCAATGCTCTGGAATTGGAATGAACTGATGCAATAATGCATCTCTATTCATCAGATCTGATGAACCCGAGTCAGCTGTTCTCACAAATGGTCAATGCCAATATAAAGACACGACATAAAAGAACTTCAGAGTCATTTTATATATTTTCCTGCAAAACAGCATTCATCTGTCACATAACCAAAATAATTAACAGAGGTCAACTACGAGCAGGGTTCATTCTCACCATTTACTTTTGTGAAGGGAAATTTCCACAACTCATAGCAAAATCTTATTCAGGGCTTGATTTACCCAAGGCTTTTCTCTCATTCTTCATCAATGAGGGAAAAAAAGCCCCTTAGGAAATCAGGGCTTGTTAAGAATAAAACCTTTATCTAATGGGTATTTATTATGCCTTCTTGAACCACACACACACACTCAAAACACACACACACCCCTAAATAAAACAGAGGGAGAGTGCAAAGGGGTATCTATTTTTCAGATGGACTTCAAGATCACTTTCCTCTATGTTGCGATTAAATTTCTTCAGTTTTATAACATTAGCTTGATGCGCAAACATCTCAATTGCAGTGAAATTCATGATTGCACAGCCTAATTAGATATATATGCATTTAACATCTCCACAAGGTTACCTATGATAAAAGGCCACAAATACTTCCTGGCATGAATAAATTGTATCTGCACATACAGCTAGGAACTGCCCAAGGACAATTTCACACTACTCTAAACATTTCTCAGTTACTATCCACACTTGAGAAACCTATTGATATTCAATAACCTTAACAATGCAGCCAATACATGATCTCTATGTTGATGTGAGAAAAAATAAAAAAATGAGGGCCGTGTAAAATTAAAAGAAAAACACTAGAAATTTACTGGAATCCTGAGAAAGTAGTTGATGCATATTTTCATATCATGAGTATAAAACTATATTTAGAAAATCATTCTGATCGCTTAAAATATTTTATTTATTGAACATTTATAGCTCACTAATCTGAAAGTTAGTTACCTCCTTGGGAATCACATCATAAGCACAAAGCATAACAAACAGAAACACAAAAACACCAAACACCACAACCAATATAACAGTTCAAAGACCAGAACAGTGACTACAACAACCAAAATCATGTAGTCCAGGCGAACTCATCACAGTAACACAGCATATTTATAAATCTCCCTAGCAAAAAGCCTGACTAAAAAAGTAAATTTTCAGTTTCTTCCAAAAGTTCAGATAATCTGGCTCTTGAAGATCCAGGAATTTCGGCCAAATGGAAGGGGAAACTGAGGGGGCACAAAAACCTTTTCCCACCCTGACCTCAGTGACTGAAAATGATCTTCATTTTATTCCTGTCCATTCCCATGAATCACCCTGCATTTAAATCACCAAGGAATAAATAGCCAATGAAGTCTCACTAGGACGGGAATGATGTGTTTTAAAAATGCGCGCAGCCAAGTGTAACTCACAGATTACCTGCACACCACCAATGCTTTGGACCCCTACCAAATCAAGCTTACACACACGTGCACAAGCCATACTATTCAACTTGGTGGATATACTCTGGTTATGCCTGGATCATGGACAAATCAGCAATATTAATAATACTTTTGGATCCTGCAGCAACCCTCGACACAATAAGAGCAAGAGTGGTCAACTCTGGTCTTCAAGAACCACAAACAGGCCTGGATTTCAATATGCATGAGACAGATGTGCATGCAATGCCTCCATTGTATACAAATCTCTCATATACATATTTCATTATGGATATCCTGAAAAACCAGGCCTGTTTGTGGCTCTTGAGGACCAGAGTTGGCCACCCCTGCAATATATCACAACCTACTCATATCCAGACTGAGCAACCCCAAAAGTGGCAAGCTCACCCCATTGGCCGGTTCAAATCCTTTGTATCTGACTGCATCTAATACAATAGTTCTGGTGAATACTCTCTCTAAACCTCTTACCCTTCCCTGCGGTCTATCACGAAGTACCATTCCTCTTCACCTACACTGCTCAACATCTACATGACTCCCTGGGGCAAACAGAGACTGAAATTTCATACTACTCCTCTGCTGATGACATAACTCTAACCATGCTACAACATTAACAATATCATTGACGGCTTAGTAAAAAATAGCCAATTGATACCAAAACAAATGTCTTAACTCAAAAGAGAGTTGCTTTGGAGTGGGAAAAAAAAAAAAAAGAACCCAACCACCACTTACCTAAAGTGTTCATTGATGAACTCCACTATCTTTTGGTTCTTAAGTACAGTGTCTAGGCTTTATACTGGACTCACCAGTCAGTATCTAAAAGTATCTAAAAAAGCTTTACCATCTCTGCCACCTCCAACCCCTGCAGGATGATATGTCGCTTTTGCCTGTGCCATCCAGACTTTAAATAATCTCATAGCCGGACTACTGCAATATCTTTATGCAGATATCCCCAACACCCTAATCTGCAGCTCATACAAAATACAACAGCATGCATGATAATAAAGGTTAAGAAATTTAACCACATAACCTCAATTGTAAAAACCTTACACTGGTTCCCAACACTATACCACACTAAATTCAAATTATTAGTCCCTGCCTATAAATATCTCAAATGCTTGGCACCAATCTATCTCATGAAATCTTGCACTCCTTGCCAATCTGCCTGCACACTATGCACCAAACCCAGACCCAACTGGAGGTACCATCCCCAAAAATGATTGGCCTTACCAGCACTAGGAAAAGAACCTTTGCAGGATCAGCCCTGACACTACGGAACTCACTACCATTACACATCATATTTGCTCGAGATCTCATAACCTTCAATAAATGGATGAAATGTGGCTCGATGAAATAGCTTTGGGTCCCAGCTTACTAAGGACTATACATTCCGCAAGACTGTATATTACTATGTATGCATACTACTCTATTCTATGGGTCACAACCGTACTAGAGACTGTATTCCACAAGGCTTACTTTATGTAGCTTCCACTAGGTCTATTATTTATAACTATGTTTACAGTTCTATATGTAACATGCCTTGAACTCCTTGACTAGAAAGACATGGCATAAACAAATGAGGATGATGAGACATTGAGAAACTGAGGAATACAGAATTACAATACTCTACACCAGTCACATCTATGTCAAAATTCTGCTAAAATGCCACTGGCAATCATTTTCACTGATGGACTTTGTAGGTATCTGGATACCATTACTTCTTGGGCAGAATGGCACCACAATTCATAATTCAATCACAATTTACTATTATAAAATCACTATTATACAATGATTTCTTAACTACAAAAATCAAGATAATGAATCTGACCACAGTAGTCCATGCCATGGTAGTGTCATGAGTGGATTACTGCAACACACCATACAATGATCTGATAATATCATCTTCACTTCAGTTAATGCTCCCTTACAGCCCAAGCCAACTCCTTAGTCCAGTAATAGAGATCTGCTCTGTGGCTAAGGGGGCAGCAGCAACTGCTCCAGATGTCCTTGTTCTGGGACCCACAAGCAACAACCACAGCAGCTCTCTGCCCTGGCGGCAGAAGCCATAGCAATTCTATGGAGCTTGGACTTGATTGCCAGCAGTTGCCACAGCCTGGGCTTGAGTGCCATCCTGTCCCAGGGCTCAAACTTTAGGCACCGGGGGATTCTTCCAGGCATGCAACCATCTTTCCTACAGAAAACTAGCTTAATCTAATCTAAAGTACAACTTTAGGTTTCCCTTATGCACTATTCATTGTATAGTAAAATCATACTAAAATTGATAGGTTCTCAGATTTACAAAGCATTGTACTTTACCAATTCCTATGCAACTAAAGCTGCCTAGCTCCCTTTCTTAAATAACTTATTTTTTATTGAGATGCAAGAATATATATCACATAATTATACACAATTGGCAGCCTTGTTTGCAGCTAATAAGTACAATGCGTGGGTCAGAAGCACTTAGTATGTAAATCCCTTGAGACAAAGACTTTACTGTAACCAGTTTAAAAAAAACCCAAAACAAAACGATTACAGTCTGAAATTAGTCATAGATGTCTCTCATGCAGTGCATGCATTTTACTTGCGCACTGCTTACCGAAACATTACTCTATGATGCCACTTCACAAAAGATTTAAGTACAGCGATCCAACTCTTTCTAAATTCTGGTCATTCCGAGCACAGTTAGTTTTAATCAAACACAAAGAAAACTGCTGCATACAAGGGAGCTGATCATTTAAAGCAGAAAGCTGTTATGTTGCCAAAATATTATCCTGTGTTTTATTTCACCAACCTGGGAAATTTAAGAAGGCGTGTATTTTGTTTGGGGCCCAATAAGTCTCAAGTTGAAATTATTTATTCTGGGTCCGGGGCAGGTCCAGGGCAAAGGTCTGTAGTGCCCTAGGCAGACCAATAGAACACCGCCTGCCCCCCAAATCCAGCCCGAGCTGCCCTTTCCACACTTTGAAAATGATGCTATTGCATATCCCGGCAGTGCCCCACCCACTAACGCCACCCTAGGCAACTGCCTAGTCCCGCCTAATGATCGCACCAGCCCTGCGGGCAGCAGCATCTAAAGTACCAGTTGTCAGGGCTCCAAAACATTTGGTAGCCAGCAAGATTTACTAGTTACCTGTTAAAAGAGAACATCAAAAATGTCTCATTCACATTGTAGAACTGAGCTACGTTTTATTATATATATATATATATATATATATATATATATAATATTCAATTATAAAATGTTGAGAAAATATGTAATAATTTAATTATATATATACCAACAATTACCAAAAAAAAAAAATGTCATTCTACCGTTGCTATCTGAGGCGACCTGTTCCCTTCATAAAGTCTGCCATCTTCTGAACCTTTTCCTGATTTTCTTTCCATTTTAACTTTTTGTATCTCTCCTTCCTTTGTCCAACTTGCCCTCTCGTCTCTTGCAAATATCTCCAACTCTGCTCTTCTCCACCTCTAATCTTTTTCTACCTCCTCCTCACTTCTCATCCAACTTTCATCTTCATTTCACAGCCTCTCAATTTCTAACCTCACCCCCTCCCCATTTCCTAACCCCTCCCTATGCACTCACTTCTCAATAATCTTGCTTGCCCCTTTCCTACCCCTTTCCCAGCAACTCTTCATTCTTTCACTTTTCTGGCTTTCAACTGCAATCTATGCCCTAAAACTTTCTCCAGTTCTCAACCTGCCATTTCCCTCTCTGACCAAACTCATTTTCCTCCCCAGCCTCAGACTTCTACCATGGTGCCCCTCCCTCGGTCTTAACCTTCCTCCTTCAGCTGAGCCCACAGGCAGAATTAGCAAAAGAATTCAGAGCCAACGACATGCATCATGGGGGCGAACACAGCATATGCTTACCATTCCTATGGAAGTCCTGCCGTCTCCTCTATTTGCCATACAGGCTTCTGAAAGCTGGAACAAGTGCTGCAAATAGAGGCGGCAGCAGGGCCGCTACAGGAGCGGTAAAAGCGTAAGTGCACATGCTCTTTCAATGACTCCATGGTGCATGCTATCTACCCTGCACTCTTCTGCTTGTGCTTAGGGTTCCTGTCCCAAGTAAGGTTAAATTGTTGGACAGCATATTTTCAATTTATGCTTCCTCCAATAATCTCACAAAAAAAATAAAAAACATTAAGTAGCAACAGGTTTTTTTCTCTCTCTCTCTCTCTCATGTCCCCATGTTTACTTTCATTTTTCTGCAGAACCCTCTAAAGGACCTGATATCTGTTGAGGCGAGGGGGCATGGTTAAACTTTCTTAGCTACCACTGAATGCAAGCCTGGAGACCCTGCATCAAATTAAATCTTTGGTACACCTGGGGCTTCAAAGGCAATGTAAATGTGTTAAAAATGCACATCAATAAGTGAAGATGGAGATCTTTGACTGAACCACACCTATTTAATGGAATTCATGATCTTCTTGTAACTCTGTCGTTTGCATTTTTAAACCCAATTCCACAACCCTAACAGGTCCTTGAAGAAATTTAAGTAATCAAAGAAATGAGATGGGAACTAGGGAAGGGGCCCGCAGAGAACCTTGGGCAAGCCACTTCACCCTCCATCGTTTCAGGTACAAGCTTAGGCCTGGATTCATCATTCTATGCAGAATGATGAATCCTGCGAAAACAGAAAGCCCGCAGCCTTCGCACCACGGCGGTGCGCCGGCGGCCGGCTTTCGCACCGAATAGTGCCACCGTGAAAGGTGGTGTTATTCGGCATGCTACTGCCGACGATAATGCTAGTAACATTATCGCCAGCAGCAAAGACACCGCCGACTCTGCCCCGCCTCCTCCCCTCCCCCTAATTTGCATTCTATTGCATGTGAAAAGGCCCGTGTGATAAGCCTTTGATAAATGACCCCTTAAGATTGTAAGCCCTCTCTGTGGATAGGGAAATACCTACAGTATCTGAATGTAATCCCCTTTGAAGTGCCTGAAAAGCAGCATATAAATAAATAAATGTTGTTGGCGGCATATTTAATAGCTATGTTTACCTTTGAAGGATTTTTTAAAAATTCTCTAATGGTACCAGTAAGGGAAGAGGGTAAGCAAACACAATGGAGAACTGGCACTATGAAGGTGCTTTGCCATTAACCAACAGATGATGGAATACAGCCTAACCACATTATAAGTGAGCCTTCTGCTACCAAAAGCTGACGTGAAGACTAAGCTGCATCTAAGAGAAAAAAAAAATCAATACAAATAATTGCAGTGAACAAAATGTGTTGTCAATGTCTAAAGGTGGTTCAACCCTAGACTGAATTTCCAATCTTCTCACCAACATCCTGTCTCAAAATGTACATGATAAAGCTCAACTGTAAACATTAACTCTTAACACTTCTCTAGTACCATCCTGTGAGTGAGGTTTTATTAAACATTCAAGATAATGGAAGTGAAAAGTTAGCTGTACATGTAACTAAACTCAAACTATCCTATGTTTCTAATTGTTCACTTTTTGGTGCATTAAGTGCTGTTATAGACATTTTCCAATAGTGTGCTTTGAAAAAATCCCATCAATTTCTTTCCTTTCCCTAGGACATCTACTAAAAATAAGCTATTTGACAGGATTTCCAGATTTATAACTGCAGTAATTAAAGCTGGAAGATTTCAGAATCATGCAAATTTACATGATCCCATTATCTTTATATACAATCATGTTTTTAGCCTTATTACAAAACTCATTTGCAGTACCAATGAGGATTAAAAAAAAATGTTTATCAAATTAAATACAAATGCTCAAAATAAGTGCTATTGTATTACAGCAAAGAATACCTATGACTCTTTGTATGTATACTGATTGTTTTAAGGTAACCTTTCTGAAAACAATGTTTACTTATTGGACCACAAAAAAAAATGTATATATATACACACATGTACACATACACACATATACACATATATTTATATTTTATAAATTTTTTTTTTTAGATTTGATTAGCAGTTTTGATGTGGATTTGACATTGGTGGGTCCAATATTTACTGAGCTGAATATGGCCATAGAACACAGAAATTTGTTCTTTAGCTACTCTGGCTGCTCCATTCAGTTTCCCAGCATGTGGTTTTGATCTTTGTGCTTGTTTACTTGAATATCCGATAACATAGTTTATTTCACTGCCCTGGTCTGTATACACTAAAATCCAAATGCCTACATCAGTATCAGTGTGTGCCTGTCAGCTGTTAGTCTTATTGAGTTTATAGATAGCATGTATCGGGCTTGGACAGACTCACTTTTCAACTAATTTTATTAGTATTGTGCAGCACCAGTCTACACAGGAATCAAGATAAGAACCTGCATGGGGAGCTTACCAGAAGGAGACCAAAAAGAAATTGTAAATCTTGGCAATATTGCCTAGAAGATGAACAGGAAGATTATCAGATATTAGAAAAGTTTTGGGTTAAGACTGACAACAAGAGTTTGGTAGCAAATATAAAGACATTCAGAACAAGAGAGACAGGAGATACAAAACGGCAATGGATGAGGAATTTCAAGCTCAGGAAGGGGACTTCAGTCTTGAAGAGATTCAAGAACAGAAAAATGAGAAAAAGTAAGTGACTTTACTTCTTCTCAACTACAAGTGCATTCCACTCTGCAGCTCCACGCTGCCTCCACTCATAATATCCTATGTCTTCATCGAATGACTATGGTCTTCATCGAATGACCTATGAGGAGAGATTGAAGAATCTAAATATGTACACCCTGGAGGAAAGGAGGAACAGGGGTGATACGATACAGACTTTCAGATACTTGAAAGGTTTTAATGATCCAAAGACAATGACAAACCTTTTCAGTTGCAAAAAAAAAAAAAAAAATCAGCAGAACCAGGGGTCACGATTTAAAACTCCAGGGAGGAAGACTCAGAACCAATGTCAGGAAGTATTTCTTCATGGAGAGGGTGGTGGATGCCTGGAATGCCCTTCCAGAGGAAGTGGTGAAGACCAAAACTGTGAAGGATTTCAAAGGGGCATGGGATAAACACTGTGGATCCATAAAGTCTAGAGGATGTGAATGAAGAGAAGAGGCATGGGAGTGACTTGCGGGAATGACGGCTACTAATTGGAGATTAATATCCTTATTCAATAAACGTACGCACGGTTAATGAGACTCCAACATTGCTCTATGCTTCAACGGCAAGAGGAAATGTGGAAAAAAGGATTTGCATCCACAAAAAAGCAGGGGAGTAGCTTGCTTGTTACGGCGGTTACTACCCCAAACCAAATAAGCCTGATATTCCACTTTCAATGCATATCCAGCATAGCTCTCTGCTTCAACGGCAGGGAGAACGAAGAAAAGAGGATTTATATTCAGACATCTACCAACAAGGACTGAATTGCACAGGCTGGGAAAACAAGCGTGGGAATAGCTTGCTTATTATGGGGGTTACTACCCCATACCAATTAGCTAGATATTTCACTTAGATGCAGCTCCAGCACTGCTATCTACCATCGATGGCGGGAGTGGAAGGGAAATAGAATCAAAAAGTTACTTATAAGGGACATGAGTAACAGAAGTATGAAAAAAAATAGTGAGAAAGCTTACTGGGCAGACTGGATGGACCGTTTGGTCTTCTTGTGCAGTCATTTCTATGTTTCCATGTCCCGTCTTGTGTCCTCCATTCGTCAGCCGAGCTGCTCCTAACTGTGCCTTTTCCCTCTGCTAACTTCATCCTTTGCGCTGTCTGTCTTGCAGCACTGGGTACCTGAATACAGCTTTCCCTTTCTTGCTCCATCTCTGGCCATATTCAGGTATGGCTTAAAGACCCACCTCTGAAGCTGCTTTTAAATCCCAAAATCCTGACTCTTCCTGATCTCAACCCTTTCACGTTAAACATGTTTCGTTATAATACTTAAATGATTACTAGACATTATCTATCTCATCTGTATGTTTCAACTAGATTGTAAGCTCCAATGGAGCAGGGTCTCATCTCTTTTGTATTTGTAGTAGCACTAAGGAAATCTTACACAGTAGTAGTAGTAGTAGTAGAAATATTAGTAAGTGACTAAATTATAATTATGAAATGCAGGATTACTATATCAGTTTCAAGAAAAGTACTAATAAGTGTCATCACCATAAAATTTGAACAACTGAAAATTAATTAAAGATTGAAATGAGATGTCCAAGAAGGAAGGAGTGGTTGCCACACCTCAAAAAAGAAATAGTTGCACTGGAAAAAGTGCAGAGAAGGGCAACCAAAATGTTAAGGGGCATGGAATGGCTTCCTATGAGGAAAGACTAAAGTTAGGGCTGTTCAGTTTGGAGAAGAGACAACTGAGAGGGGATATGTCAGAGGTCAACAAAATTATGAAAGGACTTGGACAGGTTAATGTAAATTGTTGTTTACACATTCAGATAATAGGACTAGGGGGCACTCCATGAAGTTAAGTTGCTCATTTAAAGCAAATCGAAGAAAATTCTTTCACTCAGCACACAGTTAAGCTCTAGAATTCACTGCCAGAGGATGTGGTTAACGAAGTTACTGTAACTGGGTTTAAAAAAGGTTTGGATACGTTTCTAGAGGAAAAATCCATAAACTGTTATTAATTAACAAGCAATAGTAGCTTGACATCTATTTAATGTTTGGGTAGTTGCCAGGTACTTGGACTTAGATTGGCCACTGTTGGAAACAGGATGCTGGACTTTATGGACCCTCGGTCTGACCCAATATGGCATATCTTACGTTCTTAAGAAGTAACTGCAGAATCCTGGGGGTATACCACATACCATACAACAGCAAAGAGATCTAGAGCTAAAAGAGAACTCATTAAAGGAAAGATGTACTCAAGCAGGTAAGAGCAAAATAAGAAAGATAAAGGCAGACAACTCAAGGTTATGTTCAGGACAGTCCAACAGAGCAATATGGCCAATTATGCCCCAAACCTGTACAGAGCAGTCAAAAATAGCAAGTCAGCAGTTGGGATCAAGCAGGAAAGAATCATAAGCAGCATAGATGTATTTAATACAGCATACAGAAACAAGCATTTTAGTACAGTGCTTCATGGACAGACCAGACTGAAGGCAACCAAGAATCTTATTAGTGAAGGAGCGATGCAGAAAATCAAATTTTCTCCAGTGCTTTATTAAGAAATGAAAAGTTAGAAACAGGGCAGTAACAGAACTAGTACAGAGAAGAGAAGGTTGCTTGAGGTGTAAGGGTGCCAACAGCAGTACTGAATGTGTATATTCAGTGGGATTCTCCAGGGTGTGTACTAATCACCTCTCTTATTCAGCATTTACCTTATTTTAGTTTTGAAAAAGTTTGAAATTCAGTACCATCTATTTGTGGATAACACAAAACTGTACTTCTCCATGAGTCCTAATCAAGAAAGAATCCTAATTTGACCCAAACTGTTTGTTCACAGCAGCATTATGGCTACAACTAAATACATCAAAATTAAAATTGGAGGTTCTGTGGATAAGGAATAATGAGAAGTTTCTGCACTCTGTCTGAATGGGGTTCCAGTGAAGGACTCAGTCTGTAGCCTTGGCATTTAAATTTGATTCTATCATATCACAAAGAACGACACATTGCCTCTTTGGTTAGGAATTGTTCTTATCTATGTGAGCTTTGTATAAGAAACTGGTGAGAGACACAAACTGGGTTTTATGCTCTAGAAAAGAGGGACTGCTGAGCTCATTCTCATGCAAAAAAGTGTCCCAATGAAGTAGTATGCAGTGCAGGTCTTATCACAGGTAGAACCACAGGTTTTGAATGAGATGCCAGTCTGTTAGAGCAGAACTGAATCTTCTGAAATTTCAAAAGTAAATGAAGACACTTGTTTCCAAAGGTGAGATGATTTATACCTTGGTAAAGTATGAGTTAGTGAAGACTCCTTGAAGATGAAGTGTGTTTTTGTTTGGGAGTTAAGCAGTTATTTTAGGTTTTAGTTTTATTTTATGTTATTTTTATGTTTTTGTATTTTAATCTGCTGTATTTTGTTTTGGGTTTTTTAAATTGTGAATGTTATGTTTTGAATGGCTTTCATTGTATTTTTACAGTTTATGTGGTATGCAAACATATTAAATAAAAAAAAATTTGTTGAATGTGCTTCCATGTAAGATCCACTTAACAGATGCATTGAGTTTTATACACTGATTATTTTAATGTTACTATGATGATATTGGGGCTCTGAGGTCCAGGCCACACTTTGCTTTGATTTCCTGCAGCAGGTTTTTCAAGATTCTGCAGCAATTATGTGGGAAATCTGCATAATTTTGCATAAAGATTCACAACTTTGACGATCCTAAAATAGTCAATTTTTAATTGAAAATCCATTCTCAGTTTTTAAATATTTATATTATACAAATATAAAATATACCAAGTACAAAACCAACTATTTACAAAGTAAAGACATATTACAAACCTTTTACTGTGAAATTTCATTTTTGTTTTGAACTGAAATACAGTGAAACCATCCCTTTATTTTCTTAAGAAAGTCCTTGTCTTTCTAAGTATATGAGCTTATTTATGCTGAAAATGCCCTCAGGAGCAGGAGTTTGTCATACTGTCAATTACATATAATGATATGTGCACATATACTGGACACATGGTAAATACAAAAAGGGGTTGAATTAACACAAGTTTGAAACTTGTCAGCAATAATGTGAGTCATCAGTGCTTCTATGAATTGAAATTAATGCCTTCTTCCAGCTGTGAGATACCAGCAGAAAAATACATCAAGTCTTTGTAGCAAGTTTATGGTTGACATTTGCAGGTGAAATAATCTTTGTATAAAGATGAAATTTTTCTAAAGGAACATCATTCCATACAGGAATTATATCAAAATCATCATTGACTTAATAAGGATTTAAGATATTTTGGATGGCTCAAACACTACTTTCTCTGTCCACTGCAGCTTCATTCCCTACCCCCACTGAATTCAGGACAGGCAGAAGGGAAGTGAGGAGTTCCCTGCAGGCTGTTTGTGAGGAGAAGGAGCAGAGAGAGTATTGAGAGTGAAGGCAGGCAAGCAGGCACTGTGCAGCTTTCTTCAAAAGATTGAAATAAGAGGCAGGAAAGCTTATAGGGATATAGATTCTGAGGCAGGTTGTTAATTATGCAAAGAGCTAATTATGTGGGTTCTCCCATGACTGCACAATTGCTGGAGCCTAGGGGCACTGGTTATACCTTATGTCTAAGACTGTTTAATGTTATAATCTGTTCTACATTTTGAACTAATTTAGGTAAAAAAATGGACCATAAAATGAAATAACTAAGTATTCAAGGGTTAGGGAATGCATCAAAGCTTAACCAATAAGCTATGATGCTTTTGACACAACTGCAACAATCGCTCTTTGCTTTGATGGCAAAGGGAGGGGAACTAGGTTCAGATGAGAACCAACTTGGGCCCCAACTTTTACAGTCTGGGGTACTGATATACAGACAGACAGAAGGGAAAAAGCACAGGACTGCTTCTACAGCCAAGTCCAAAAACAGCATTGTCTGAATTTTCAAGAAGGCTCCTCACCCAGTAAAAATGTTGCTATGTTAATATATAAAGCTTGGGGGTTACTTGCATGGAGTGGCATTTACTACCCTTAACAGAAACATGGGAGTAACCTGCAGAGCGGCAGTTAGTACCCTTGACAAAAACATGGGGGTAACCTGCACAGAGCGATAGTTATTACCCTTAACAGAAACATGGGGAAACTTGCACGAAACAGTGGTTACTACCATAAGAAACTTGCTGGGCAGACTGGATGAATCATTTGGGTGTTTTTTCTGCCATCAATACTATGTTACTATGAATTGGTCTTTATCTGCTATGTTACTATAAAAGTGACAAGTGATGCATTTTAAGAACTGATACCTTTTGGGGACTAGTTTTCAAGCATTATACTGTATTCATCAGGTCATCACAAAGCAAGTCATGCTTGTGAATACAGAAGTGGAACCATGAACTATGGACAGCATACTACAAATCTAATTACTAGAAAATTTTAAGTGATTTTTTTTTTACACTATCACCCTCAAAGGAGGTTAGCACTCCAATCCTAGTATAGTTTTACATTATAGCCTATTTCCATCGATCAGTAAGCAGTTCAGAGGGCACTTAAATGCTTATCCCCACTGCACAGAATTAATCCCCAACTTCTGGAGTTTACAAAGCTATGTATTAACTATAAATGGAATGAGGTAAGGTGGGGGGAGGAGACTAGATATAAAAAAAAAGACATTTTATAAACAGGCTGCCTACTTTTGTGGGATTTGGTGAAAACAATTTCCCCAGTCTGTCATCCAGAGATCTACAGCTACAATATTGATCAATGCTAATGAGCTTAATAAGGAGATACTTAATAAGGAGATCTCCTTATGCACCATTCACCTTTTTTTTTTTTTTAACTTATGATTTAATTACTATGGTTGTTGATTTGGACTTCTTTGGAACCTACAGCTGAACAGGATCTTAATGTACTGATATATTTGAAAGTTTCTGAAAGATGGCATGTAGCCATGTCTAAGAACATAAGAACATAAGAAAATGCCATACTGGGTCAGACCAAGGGTCCATCAAGCCCAGCATCCTGTTTCCAACAGTGGCCAATCCAGGCCATAAGAACCTGGCAAGTACCCAAAAACTAAGTCTATTCCATGTAACCATTGCTAATGGCAGTGGCTATTCTCTAAGTGAACTTAATAGCAGGTAATGGACTTCTCCTCCAAGAACTTATCCAATCCTTTTTTAAACACAGCTATACTAACTGCACGAACCACATTCTCTGGCAACAAATTCCAGAGTTTAATTGTGCGTTGAGTAAAAAAGAACTTTCTCCGATTAGTTTTAAATGTGCCCCATGCTAACTTCATGGAGTGTCCCCTAGTCTTTCTACTATCCGAAAGAGTAAATAACCGATTCACATCTACCCGTTCTAGACCTCTCATGATTTTAAACACCTCTATCATATCCCCCCTCAGTCGTCTCTTCTCCAAGCTGAAAAGTCCTAACCTCTTTAGTCTTTCCTCATAGGGGAGTTGTTCCATTCCCCTTATCATTTTGGTAGCCCTTCTCTGTACCTTCTCCATCGCAATTATATCTTTTTTGAGATGCGGCGACCAGAATTGTACACAGTATTCAAGGTGCGGTCTCACCATGGAGCGATACAGAGGCATTATGACATTTTCCGTTTTATTCATCATTCCTTTTCTAATAATTCCCAACATTCTGTTTGCTTTTTTGACTGCCGCAGCACACTGAACCGACGATTTCAATGTGTTATCCACTATGACACCTAGATCTCTTTCTTGGGTTGTAGCACCTAATATGGAACCCAACATCGTGTAATTATAGCATGGGTTATTTTTCCCTATATGCATCACCTTGCACTTATCCACATTAAATTTCATCTGCCATTTGGATGCCCAATTTTCCAGTCTCACAAGGTCTTCCTGCAATTTATCACAATCTGCTTGTGATTTAACTACTCTGAACAATTTTGTGTCATCTGCAAATTTGATTATCTCACTCGTCGTATTTCTTTCCAGATCATTTATAAATATATTGAACAGTAAGGGTCCCAATACAGATCCCTGAGGCACTCCACTGTCCACTCCCTTCCACTGAGAAAATTGCCCATTTAATCCTACTCTCTGTTTCCTGTCTTTTAGCCAGTTTGCAATCCACGAAAGGACATCGCCACCTATCCCATGACTTTTTACTTTTCCTAGAAGCCTCTCATGAGGAACTTTGTCAAACGCCTTCTGAAAATCCAAGTATACTATATCTACCGGTTCACCTTTATCCACATGTTTATTAACTCCTTCAAAAAAGTGAAGCAGATTTGTGAGGCAAGACTTGCCCTGGGTAAAGCCATGCTGACTTTGTTCCATTAAACCATGTCTTTCTATATGTTCTGTGATTTTGATGTTTATAACACTTTCCACTATTTTTCCTGGCACTGAAGTCAGGCTAACCGGTCTGTAGTTTCCCGGAACGCCCCTGGAGCCCTTTTTAAATATTGGGGTTACATTTGCTATCCTCCAGTCTTCAGGTACAATGGATGATTTTAATGATAAGTTACAAATTTTTACTAATAGGTCTGAAATTTCATTTTTTAGTTCCTTCAGAACTCTGGGGTGTATACCATCCGGTCCAGGTGATTTACTACTCTTCAGTTTGTCAATCAGGCCTACCACATCTTCTAGGTTCACTGTGATTTGATTCAGTCCATCTGAATCATTACCCATGAAAACCTTCTCCATTACGGGTACCTCCCCAACATCCTCTTCAGTAAACACCGAAGCAAAGAAATCATTTAATCTTTCCGCGATGGCCTTATCTTCTCTAAGTGCCCCTTTAACCCCTCGATCATCTAACGGTCCAACTGACTCCCTCACAGGCTTTCTGCTTGGGATATATTTAAAAAAGTTTTTACTGTGAGTTTTTGCCTCTACAGCCAACTTCTTTTCAAATTCTCTCTTAGCCTGTCTTATCAATGTCTTACATTTAACTTGCCAATGTTTATGCTTTATCCTATTTTCTTCTGTTGGATCCTTCTTCCAATTTTTGAATGAAGATCTTTTGGCTAAAATAGCTTCTTTCACCTCCCCTTTTAACCATGCCGGTAATCGTTTTGCCTTCTTTCCACCTTTCTTAATGTGTGGAATACATCTGGACTGTGCTTCTAGAATGGTATTTTTTAACAATGACCACGCCTCTTGGACATTTTTTACTTTTGTAGCTGCTCCTTTCAGTTTTTTTCTAACAATTTTTCTCATTTTATCAAAGTTTCCCTTTTGAAAGTTTAGCACGAGAGCCTTGGATTTGCACACTGTTCCTTTTCCAGTCATTAAATCAAATTTGATCATATTATGATCACTATTGCCAAGCGGCCCCACCACCGTTACCTCTCTCACCAAGTCCTGTGCTCCACTGAGAATTAGATCTAAAATTGCTCCCTCTCTCGTCGGTTCCTGAACCAATTGCTCCATAAAGCTATCATTTATTCCATCCAGGAACGTTATCTCTCTAGCGTGACCCGATGATACATTTACCCAGTCTATATTAGGGTAATTGAAGTCTCCCATTATTACTGCACTACCAATTTGGTTAGCTTCCCTTTTGTTCTAGTTTAAAAGCTGCTCTATCTCCTTTTTAAAGGTTAGCGCCACATTCCAGTATTTGGACTGTTTGCAATCCATAATTGTGATTGCAAGTCCCACCTGCAATCTGGGGAATCATCTGCTACATCATATGTTGGCTTTGATTATACATTAGGCTAAGAACCTTGAAAATATTAAAAACTGCAAAAACACCAACATGAACTGACATTTATGCTCAGATTTCCACATTGTGATCATTGATGTGCTATTTTTCCCTCATCACAGGTAGAAATTATGACTGCAATTGAGATTTTTGCCCATCTCAGATTACTATTACATGATTTACAATTAAGAAAATGAAACCTACAATGTTTATAAGTATAACTGAATACAAAACAACTTACAAAGGAATTGTGAATATATATCTATCATATGTTTACAGAGCTAATTTTTGCTATTGTTTCAGACAAATGAAAGATATTACATTTATAATCAAATTACAGATAAAACATTATAAGGTGCTAAATAATACTATAACATACTTAAAATGTCTTTAAATCATGACTCCTCATAATGCAGACTGTAAGGTTTTCACTTAATTCTCAATGGGGCCAGCTATGAATTTTATAGAATACTTAAGCAGAGTCTGTATTTTATTTATTTCCTGTACCACTCTTACCTATTTCCTTCAACAATTTTCCTTATTTCCCATCTTTTACTGCAGCCTGTGTGAAGAGCTTCCTATGGCAGATTAAACTGACCTACAGAGCACAAGTCCTTTGAGAACTTATCCATTAAGCAACAGGAAATATTACATAGCAAAGTAGGAGGCTCTATTAAAAAGCAAATAGCAATTCAGCTGAACGTCAATGCTAATCTTGCTGTATGACTTCTGTTGCCGCTAGTGCTTTGACTAAATTCCAGATTATGAAATCATTACACAGCATGAAGGGTACTGCTTTAAGCTAAAACTAGCTTTGCAAACATATTTCTGTTCAGTTCACATATAAAGCAACTGCCATATAAACATTTATGTAAAATGATTTCTTTACCAAAATATGGACAAGTGGAAAGTGATGCACATAGGAAAAAAATAATCTGAACTATAGGTACACAATACTGAGCTCCGTATTTGGAATAACCATCCAGAAAAAGATCTTGAAGTCACTATGGACAATACATTGAAATCCTAAATTCAGTGTGGGGCAGGAGTAAAAAAAAGCAAAACAATGCTAGGAATTATTCAGAATGGAACAGAGAATAAAACTAAGAATATCGTAGTGCCTCTGTATAGATCTACGGAGCAACTGCACCTTGCTTACAGTTCTGGTTGTCCCATCTCAAAAAATAAGATACAGTAGAACTACAAAAAGTACAGAGAAGGGCAACAAAAATGATAAAGGGGATGGAATGATGTCTTTGAAAAAAAGCAAAATACGTTAGGGTTCTTTAATTTGGAGAAGAGATGACAGAGAGGGCACATAACAGAGGTTTATAAAATCATGAGTAGGGTGGAAAAGATAAATAGGGAATGGTTATTTACTCTTCAAATAATATTAGCACTAGTGGACACTCTATGACACTAAATTGGTAGCAGATGCAAAACAAATTGGAGAACGTATTTTTTCACTCAATGCACAATTAAGCTGTGGAGTTTGCTTCTGGAGGATGTGGTCAAGGCACCTAGCATAGCTGGGTCTAAAAAGGGTTTGGATAAGTTCCTGATGAAAAATCCATTATTAGCCAGGTGGACTTGGGGAAAGCCACCTTATCTTCGAGCATGAGCAACAAGGAATTATATCTACTCTTTAGAATCTGCTGGGTACTGTCTAATGACCCACACTAGACACTTGTCTTAGACAGGGCGCTGGACTAAATGGACCTTTGTTCTGATCCAGCATGACACATTTTATTTGTGCTGAGCTGTTTGAATTTCTGTAAATTTTTATACTTCATTGGATCAACAATGAAAAATCTTGTAACATCAGTTTCCATTTAAGGCCTGTTTTCAGTCAGAAAAGTCTAACAAGTATCTTTATTAATCTGATAAAAGGTACAAAAAAGCAAGAAGAATGGTGGATGCCTAGTACAGAAGAAAATCTCAAACAGAAGATATGAAGTGATTCTCATACAGACTGGGTCAAGAACCTGCCCAGGCAAACCAAGAAGGAAAAGAGGAGGAGGGAAAAAAAAAAAACAAAAAACTTTAAGAAACCATAAAAATCAATATACAGATTAAAAAGGTAAAAAGTATGCAAAATGGGTAAAAGGGTAGGATTGAAAACAATCCAATACACAACAGGTAAAAATTCCAAAACAATGAAAAACTATGCAAAAAATGTATACAGGGTAAGACTAATACAACCCAACATGGCCTGCTTCAGGGAATTTTGTAAGTGATATAAAATGTATATCAAAATGCCAAATTTAAAAATCACTTTCCTCAATCTTCTTATCCCAACACCATGAGTAGCTGGAAAGTTCAAAACTCGATACTATTGCAAGGTGATGATACTAGCTGTAGAAACGCCATCTGGCACAGCTTTAACAAAACAGGACCCACAGAAATACCATTGGGGTCATCTGAAGATGACCAAAAGTCTCTATGAAGAAAAACAAGTCTCAGCAGTATCGAATATGGGTAGCAGTCGCCAGTCTATACAGTGGAGAATCATCAAAATGTCACAGAAGTGCTGCTAAATAATGCAACTGACCAAAGAGACGTACGCCAGGTCATCTTCTAGCAAGTGAATTACAATTTAGATTTGATGCAATTTACCATGTAACTGGCACTGACTGATGACTGCAGCCAATCTCCAACACCACTCAGATATTTCATGGAGCTTTCCAGACCAGGATAATTCTGCATGGGCTCTCATATTATAGCTCTGCTGGACAGTAATTCTACAGTTAGCATCAATTTGCAGCATTATTGCCCTTTGAACTCTCTCATTAATCCTGGTGCTGGTCAGGACCAAGGACAATGCTTTTAAAAATTTGCATTTTTTGCAAATTTTTTTTTATGAGTTATACAATATCCTTCTGAAGCAGGCAATTTTGCCAAAACTCAGCAATACTGGATTTTAGATCATACCATTTTTGCATACTTTTTTACTTTTTTGTGCATTGATTTATGGTTTATTAAAGACGTTTCCCCCCATTTCTATTTATATTTAATATGTCACCCTTTTCAGTGTAGCAAGACTTCCCAAAGCAGCTTACAAACAAAAAATTTCAAAAGGCAACTCAAACAACAAAAAGCATATAAAATACAGTAATAAATATAACGATAATGACAATTATCCCCAGTGTCACAAACTTCCAACTAGTCCACCTCTCTCACCAAGGGACAGAGTAGGATAAATCTTCTTCCCTCCTCCATTCCTTCCCAACCCCTACCCCACCCTCTGTGGAAAGCAATAAACACGCCTGATCAGGTCCACATCAAAGACAAAAATAACTGAATGGATACCACATGGTAGCAGTAGGGCAAGAAGTCCCACAAAGATCAAGTAAAGCCTTCTAGGCTTTTTCTACTACTTGCTATGAAATGCTCTACATCTGCACCACTAGATGACATCACCCATTCGTGCGGCTGATTCATCCTGCTTGTCCACCGAGAACAGAATTATTACACACTTTTTGTTACTACTGCTGCTTTGATATCACTAATTGCTCCTGTAAATCTCCTAGGATGTTAATCCAATCTTCTTTTGTAAATTAACACTTTCACATCAGGTCCAGCAGGGCTCATTGAACAGGTATCCTCGATCTCAAGGAGACGAGTATCCCTTTGTAGCCCCTTGCTCTTTTCCCGCCCGTTTGGATTCTTTCTTTGAGCCAATGATCCATACACATTGCAGGCAGGTTCTTGCCCTAGGCTAAAAGAACCCTTCCCTATCCTCCGATACTGCCCTTACTTCTTTTGCATTCATCTTCCTCCAGTCCTTTTGCTTTCTGCATTATACGTGGCAAGTTGCCTCTGTGATTTGTTACCAATTAAATGTACCAGGCTTCTAGAGGACCAATACAGCTGTTAGAACTCGGCATGACAAAATACTGAGCCAGCTTAAGTGTAAAACGTCAGTACTTCAAGAACAATCAAAACCTCCATAGAAGGGTGGAAGAATGGTTGATGCTTTATAGTAACCTATAATATATATGTAGTTTTGTGTTCCATCAGTACCATTAAAACCCTTACTATTTACGTTATTCACATATTTTAACACAGACTTGGAAGGGCAAGTATTACAGAGCTCTACTAGCCATGCTGGTCCTGGGGAAAAAAAAAATGGACACTCTGCAAGCTGCAATGACCTTTTAATGGATGAACCCAAGAATGATCTGAAGACGTTACTGTCCATGAGCTTTCAAGACCATAAGTCCCCCGCAATTAAAAAATAAGATTTGCAAGGTCTTAAATGCACATGTTCCTGTAAGGGTATTGTGCAAATAGGGCAAGGGAAGATCGTTATTGTACCTCTCCCATAATATTCAGTGTTAAAAAGGTAACATGTTTCAGAAAGCACAACACATTTGACTTATGCTGCCAACCCATGTTTTCAATTAAATATAAAATTTGGTTTCCACAGAGCTCCAGTGCATTTTTCAGTTTTGTACAGCAGACCCTACTCTTCGGCATCTTGCTGTCAGGGTGTTTTTCTGTCTTGACAATTAAACTTCCATGGAAAGGCATGCAGCCAACTCAGACGAGAGCCAAAGCAGTGAAAAGCCCTTCAGGTAAACAGTGTGATAAGCTAAACTGAAAAAACTAGACAATGTTTTTTAGACTATGAGGCAGTTGCTATGGAGACGGTTGCTAATTAACTGCATTCAGCCAAGAGAACAAAGGGCTCGAGGGCAGACAGGACGCTGTATCTTAAGAGTGAGCAATGCATAACATCTTATGCAATCCGCACATCTCTCATATCTGGAATACCTGAGTCTTTGCTTAGGTTGCAAAATGCCTTAAGGAAAAGAGAATGGTATGTTTTATTCATTTTTGATCAGCCACAATGCTTAACATGTAGTAAACCATCAAAACTGTACTTCAAATAAGAACAGGTAGCAATACTTTTTTGATTCCTGACATATTCGAAAGCAAAATATAGTCTTCCTTCATGCAACCTGTTTTCAAATGGAAACCTACAAAATATATTTCAGGCCATGGCTTATATTTTGTTTGAAATGTCTAGTACATTATAAAAGAACAGCAACAAGTATGCATTTTCAGCATAAACAAATATCCTTATACACATAAGTGCGCACTTCATTCACAGTGCTCTATGATGCATAAAAAGACCCTGCCTAGTCAGAAGAATTGGTTAGAGAGAATGTGGCTCAAATCTTAACTAATATTTAAAGATCAAGCCTGGATATCTTACATATTGCTCTGCAGATAAGACCGTACAATATGCTATGGCTTTAATAATGTGGATCTGAATAAGTTTAAATATTTTTAATTTAGCCGTAGAAATGATTTTTTCTGCACTACTTAAGGCAGACTTTCGTATTAGTGGTAACTAAAATTAAATTGTGTTCGAGTTTCAGCCACACCTTTTGTACAGTACAAAGAAAATAAAACTGATTTATTATGTCTTTTTGTAACTCAGAAAGCTAGATTAAGACAAATGTTTCAACTGGGTCGCAGAAGCAGAGCTGCTCAAGATGGAAGAGTCAACAGCAGAAAGGGAAGTCTTGATTCATTCCCCAGGAACTTCTCCTGAATCACTGTTCACCCCTAGATCTCTCTGGTTTTGAGACGGGAAGGGATGCTTACAATAAACAATTCACAAATGTAAATCACACTGCCTCCTCGAGGCAATAAATAGGGGACAGGGTGAGTAAACTCAGAAGGAAAGTCAAGGAAGTAGAGTATTGTGCGTAAATTCTCAGAAAGAAAACATTGCTGGCAACTTTATATTTTTTGCTTCTTTGAAAGATTTAACTGCAGCTTAAGCCAGCCAGTCTTGCACTCATTATTACTGCTGCAACATTCAGAGTTGGGAAGAAGATTTGGGGGTGTGACCTATGAAGGCTCACAGGTTTAAATCCAGTGACACTTGTAGAAGCCTCAATACTATTCTCCTGGGGCGGCGTCTATCAGGACTGTGGAGAGGTGAGACAGGAGGAGGGAAGAAGGCAGGGAGCAAAGAAGGGATATGAGCAGAAAGGGGCAGGGAGGAATCAGGCAATGTCAAACCACCAGAAAAATGCAGGATGACACAGAAGTCATGATAGAAAGGAGGAGAAAAGGAAGATAAAAGTCAAAAGAAAAATAGGAGAAAAAGGACATGAAATGGGAAAATATGGAACAAAAAACTGAAAAAATGCAAAGCAGCAGAAGAAAAGAATCAGATGCATTTAACAAAGGTTTGGGATCTTATTTTATTTTTGTAAGGAAAGATTTATACACTTCAAAATACATTAATTTCAGGCAACTTAGAAGTAGTCAATGATACAGTATTAAAAATGAAAGCTGTTTTTTTTTAAATTTTCAATTAAAAGTGACATACTGCGGTTGGCATGTTAAGTCGATTTACATACGCAGAAGTACAATATACAAGACACAGGGGGGCATCTTTTTATTGTGCTTAACTTAATATCATTCTGACAAGCTGTTGAAAGATGCACCTCTTTTATGTCACCCGCAGTAATCTGATGAAAGGGTGCATAGCTCTCGTAAGCTGGTCAAAATTGTACAGCATTGGGCAAACTGAAAATATCTTACCCAGAACCTGCTTTGGTGATCTTTGATGATGCAGTACAAGCTTGATTTGTACTGCACACAGGACTGTACGTCTAGGCCAGAAAAATATACCTGGTCACAAAAAAAAAATCACTTCAAATTAGAGTGATCACTGCATGGAACCATAATGAATGACAGGCTCCGAGCAAATACCAAAACATGTCAAAAATCTACTACACACTACAGTGTAAAATATGTAATTTACTTTGACATGTTTCAGCTTACAGTGAGCAGCTGCTCACGGCCTGTAATTCACTATGGTTACATGTAGTGATCCCTCAAATTTTATCCCAGCATGTGGAATGATTGTGTTTAGTTGCTATATTATATTTTATATACATATGTATGTCTAGAAGAGGCAAGCTGCACCCTCAGTGCATGGATGAGAAAAAGATGCAGGGAAGGTGGCTTCACATTTGTTAGGAATTGGGAAACTTTTTTGGGCACAGGGAACCTATTTTGGCAGGATGGCTCCACCGTAGCCAAAAAAAAAAAAAAAAAGCTGGCTACTAGCATAAACAATTAAAAAGGAGATAGAGCAGTTTTTAAAACTAGATCACGGGGGAAAAGCAGACAGCTGCTCAGGAGCACATAGTTCAGAGTAAGGTATCCACAAAGGAGACATTAGAAAGGGAAATTCAGAGTATTCTCACATTGAAAATGTAGAAGAAAGCCAATTCAAAATGACCAGAATCAACTGATAGTAAGTTTATGAAATGTTCATATTTGTAGGCAAATGCCAGATTTAAAAAAAAAAAAAAAAAAAAAAAAAAAAAAAAAAAGAGACGCGTTAAGAGTGTATAGCACTGGTGAAGATATTGATATAATAGCTATTTCAGAGACCTGATGGAAAAAGGGCATGTAATGGGACACTAATACCAGGGCACAATATATATATATATATATATTGAAATAGGGCTACACCATCTGCTCTATCTTTTCCCCAGGGATCCAAAAATGGACTTCTCAGATATAGAAAGGGCTTAAACCCCTAAATCCCCCCCTCCCTTTTTTTTTTTTTTTTTTTAAATAGCATATTCTTAATCTGATTTGTTATTCATAGTGGGCCAAATTTTGCTGGATGCTAGTTATATTCTCTTGAGGCCTAGATTCATCATTCCACTGTAAATATAACAGAATGATGAGCCACAGCCACTGAAAAAGGTGATGGTGTTTCTGGCGCTACTGCCGGCGATGATGTCAAACATTATTGCCGGCAGCGTTACACCAGCAGAAATTTTTAATCCCACCCCTTTCCATAATTTAAATATTACCGCTGCAATGTGATAGTTATCACGTGCGATAAGGCCACATCGCGATTTGATGAATGACCCACTTAGTTAGATAAAAATCACATGTTTTCTTTTATTTGGATGTTATGCTTTGTTTAATTTGTTTATACATTTTCATTTTATCTATTTTATATTTTAGTTAATTGTTCTTATATAATTGTATTTTGTAATTTGCATTTCATTTAAAATATGTTTTACAATATACAATGTCAGGGATAATTTTATTTTAATTGCTATACATTCATAATTGTTTTAACTTTTTTGCATATCACTTTTGAGTCTAGAAGTTAGGCAATTAAAAACAAATAAATATGTTAAGTTTTCTAGAGTTGACTAGCATATGAACTCTGCAGGAAACAAACTGCTCTCTGGAATCTTTATAGATAGAAATTCCATATGTAATAAGGAAGGGTATAGCAGTGGGGGTTTACTACTGTACCTCTGAACAGATTGGGCAAACAGATTGTGAAATGCTAACGGAATTTAGGCAGGCTATCCAACGTGGAAATACAGTAATAATGGGAGATTTCAATAACCCCAATACTGAATGGGTGAATGGGGGCATGGCAGGAGGGTTAAGGTTAGGGAAGAGGAATAGCCTAGTGGTTAGAGCAGTGGGCTACAAACCAGGAGACCAGGGTTTGAGTCTCGCTGTTGCTCCTTGTGACCTCGGGCAAGTCACTTTACCCTCCATTGCCTCAGGTTCAAACTTTCAGGCCGATACAGTAAGGACGCGTAAGAAAAAGTGCGGCAGTGCCGGGCGACCGCTCGTTTGCCGCGCGCACAATTTGGTTCAATTTGGTTCACATATCGCTCGATTCAGTATTCAAATGAGATGCAAATGCAAGCCACGTCCAAAGCGTGTCTGAAGCGGTAGGCATGCGCAATCCATTTTGCTGTATAGAGCGGTATACGGCGCCTATACAGTATCCTGGGTGCGCTGGTACCTGTCATTTCAAATGTCATTCCACCAGGTAAGTTCTTTTCAATAGACCCCGCTGCCTCGAGCACCAGGCTGGATGACCAAGCCGCGACCTCGGACGTCTGGCTTGGGCGTCCAAGGCAGCGGGAAGGCCCATACAGGAAATCCTATTATTTACTATCTATATTTAAAGTATTTATGCTACTCGCCCTCTAGTTCTTTGGAGGGCCACAGGGAGTCCTAGTTGTTGCTGCTCAAGGCAGCGGGAAGGCCGGGCACTCTAGGCGTCCGTTCATGGCGTGGCGTGAAAACGCCAAGTCTAATCTTGTGTGCCCTGCTTTCCACTTTCAGAACAAACAGGACGACGACGCAGAGACGGAGATTGACTGAGGGCGCTCAAGGCAGCGGGAAGGCCGGGCACTCTAGGCAGCGGGAGGTCGCGGCTCATCTCATTGGTTCAAGGAGACACTCTAGCTTCGTCTCGTCTCTCCCTCTCCCAGGAATCTGTCCATGAACGGACGCCACGACCTCCCGCTGCCTGAAGCCTTGAGCAGCAACAACTAGGACTCCCTGTGGCCCTCCAAAGAACTAGAGGGTGAGTAGCATAAATACTTTAAATATAGATAGTAAATAATAGGGTTTCCTGTATGGACCTGGCCAGGCACTTAGCACAGGGTTTAAGTATTTTCACATGAACGGACGCCGCGACCTCCCTGCTAAACTGCTCCGCCACGCTCGGGAAGGAGAAGGGAAGGCTTTCGGGGTCTCCAGCTCCCCTCTCCTCGCAGGGGGGGGGGGGTTGTCGCCTGCAGAGAAGGTTGAAGGGGGCGAAGATACAGCTCAAGGCAGCGGGAAGCTGACTGAACACCACACTAACTCCAGGGGCAGGGTAGGCGGTAAATTTGCAGGTTAAAGACGCGGCAAAATAGCTGGTTAAAAAGGCGATAATCTGGGCGCACATTACTGTATCGGAGGGAATAGCTAATCCGATCATTAACATATCATATACATGATGCGGGCTGAAAGGGATACGCGATTTCAAGAAGCGGTAAGGACGCGTAAAACCGGATACTGAATCGCGGGTTCGCCTTACGCGTCCAAATTGTGCGTCCAAAGCGGGTTAGAAACGGGGTAACTGCGGCCGCGCTTTACTGTATCGGTCTGTTAGATTGTAAGCCCTCTGGGGATAGGGAAATACCTACAGTACCTGAATGTAAACCGATGTGATATGTCAAATCTAATGTTGGTATATAAAAATAAATAAATAAAATAAATAAGTTCCTAGATGCCATAAATGACTGTTTCATTGAGCAACTGGTTCTCCTTATCAAGCAGGAATCACATTAATGCATGTAAAGCATAAAACAAGCCCAAAATGCCATACATTGGACTTGAGGAAGGAATTAATTTGGTCATTTTTAAAACCAGAGGATGGCCATACCAAAAAAAAAAAAAAAAACAAACCCCAAACAAAAACAAGTGTACATTTGTTATTCCATAGGAATGTAAACAAATTTAAGAATTTCTCTTAACCAAAGATGCAGTTGATTTTTTGTCAGGCTCCATGAAGAAGCTAGTCAAAAGGGATCGTCCAATTTTTCTGTTTAGGAACTTCAACCAACCAAGATGAATGCACATCAATGGAGCTGCTTTATCAAATTGTGACTCCAACGTTTTAGCAGTTAAAATCATGATTTTGACTGAACCAGATATCAAGCTTCAGTTCCTTCTACAAAGCCTAACACATACCTTTTTGGCTTATTTGACAGAGCTTTGTTCTGCTCCCCAAAATAGAGTACTAAGATCTCCAACTGAGTGGACACATCTGAAGGAGTAGAGAAAATGAGAATTTATCTAAGAAAGCTCACAGAGTGGTTGAAGATTTGGCAGCTAGGACTCAATGGCAGGAAGTTAAGAGTCATGCATTTGAAGAGCTGTATGTGATGGAGGGGGGAGGGCGAAAGACTGATGTGCACCGATCGGGCGAGACACCTCCAAGTGATAGTGTCCAATAATCTGAAGGTAGCGAAGCCATGCGACAAAGTGGTGGCTAAGGCCAGAGGAACGATGGGCTGCATAGAGGCATAACCAGCAGGATAAAGATGATAAACAAAACCAAAATGATAAAGGGGATGGAACAGCTCCCCTATGAGAAAAGACTAAAGAAGTTAGGGCTGTTCATCTTGGAGAAGAGACGGCTGAGGGGGGATATGATAGAGGTCTTTAAAATCATGAGAGCTAGAACAGGTAAATGGAAATCAGTTATTTCCTCTTTCGGATAATAAAGAACTAGGGGGCATTCCATGAAGTTAGCATGAGGCACATTTAAAACCAATCTGAGAAAGTTCTTTTTCACTCAATGCACAATTAAACTCTGGAATTTGTTGCCAGAGGATGTGGTTAGTGCAGTTAGTGTAGCTGGGTTTAAAAAAGGTTTGGATACGTTTTTGGAGGAGAAGTCCTATACCTGCTATTAATTAAGTTGACTAAAAAAATAGCCACTGCTATTACTAGCATCAGTAGCATGGGATAGACTTAGTTTTTGGGTACTTGCCAGGTTCTTGTGACCTGGATTGGCCACTGTTGTAAACAGGATGCTGGGCTTGATGAACCCTTGCTCTGACAGAGTATGGCATGTTCTTATGTTCTTAACCCCTTGTGCAGGTTGTTGGATAGTCTTTTCCTAAAGTACTGGAGACTGTATCTCAAAAAGGATAAAGACAGAACACAAGCAGTTTAGAGAAAGGCAACCAAAATGGTGTGGGGTCTGCAACAGAAGATTTATAAAAGGAGACTGGAGGAACTAAATATCTATCTCCTTAGAGGACAGGAGGGCCAGAGGAGAAATGATGCAGATTTTCAAATATCTGAAAGGAATTAATGATGCACATCTGAAAGGAATTAATGATGCACAAAAATCTACATTTTTCCCCCGATGGAAAGGAATTTGTAAAACTAGGGGTCATCATATAGAACTCCAAGGTGAGAAAACTCAGGAACAATGCCGGGAAATATTTCTTCATGGATAGGGTGGTGGATGCATGAAATGCCCTCCCAGTAGGAGGGGATGAAGACAGGAACAGTAATGGAATTCAAAAGGAAGAAATGAGACAGAGGATCCCTTAAGGGTTAATTTTCAAAGCCCTACACGTGGCAAAAAAAAGGGAGGTACGCGCGCCGTGAAGGCAGAGTCTCGCACAAGCGCATGCTGCCCCCACGGACCGCAGGTAAGTATAAAACAAAAAATTCAAGGGTAGTTAGCAGGATTTTAGGGGCTGGAGTTAGTTGGGTAAAAGGGAAGCGCAGGTGGGAGATTTAGGAAGTTCACTACTTTACTGGAGTGGACTGGGAGGGAACTGGGGGAAAAAAAAAAAGGCCTAAATTGATTCGCCGCACGCATCTACTGAAATCCCCGAACGGCAGAAAAAGCTGTTGACAAAAACGACTCCTTTTCCATCCCCCATCCTGTTTTTTGTTGGTTATAATAAATACCGACAAATTATTGGGGGAAAATAAAATACAGACTGAAAACAAAGGTTTTTAATGTTCCCTTTCTTGCTGTAAGCATTCAAGAGGGCAAAACAAGTGGGAAACAATGTATTTCCCTGAAGTGCTATCACTTGATGCAACATAAATAAATAAATAAAACAATGTTTTAAAGTTTCTCTGCCTCACTTTACCTTGTAAATCACGGGCTATCAGCGGCAATGTACTTTAAGTATATGCTCCATGGGTGTCTCCAAGTACAGAAAAGGGAGGGAAGGGTGGGGAGGTAAAGTGAGGGTAAATCCTTGACTGGAAGCAAGCACAGAAACAAAAGTGTTTCCTAAAAAAAAATAAATCAGGAAATTGGGGAGGGCCCTATAAAGAGGGATCTGGAAAAAAAAAAAAAATCAAGAGTACTTAAATGGTAAGATAAATGCAAAGAATGTTAGCAAAGAAATAAAATTTAAACTGTTTCTATGAAAACCAGGTATAATTGTTAGAAGGAAAAAAAAAAAGGTTGGATATGATGGAAGCTTTCAAGGAAAAACATTACTAGAAACAGAATCAAAGTTGTTTCTTCGCTAATTTGCAGCAGTAACATGAGGACACGGATCCTGTACTTAAGCTGCTGGCTGAGCTGTGCAAAGAGCATGCTTGGCTATTTTAACCACTTCCTCATCACCCTGCTAAAATAAAAAGTTGTGAACTTTAATTTTGGAATTAAAGACGCAGATAGTGGAACAGGCGAAAGTGATGAGGAGGGGGGGATCTGGATTAGATTTCCACACCTAAAGTCTTCGGTTTCCTGAGGATGCAGGGGTTGGAGATGCTGCAGAGGCAGCGTTCACAGCCCCTGGTGGGGGTGGGGGGTGGGAGGAAGCACTCTGCCTCGAGAACGTCCTTGGGGGTACGTGCATTGCCCACAGCTCTCCTAGCTCCAGCACTAAATCCCTATTTTGTTCCATCTATTCTTAAAGCAATAAACTTGAGCTCTACACATATACTGCTTATGCTAATCAGGCAGCTTCAGTTTAATGCTGCTATAAGATATGCAGACTCATAAAATCTGTGCTATTACACATTTGTGCTATTTTAACATTTTTAATTCCGTAATGGCAACATTTTCTTCAGCTCTTCTTACTTCTCTCTCTCTCTCTCACTCATCGCCTTTACATTTGTCCATACTAAACGTTTTAGCTCGTCTCCCAATACTTTCCAGGCCATATTTTCATGTACTGGGGCAAGCACGCAGCTTTGCCAGTGTTTCTGTAAATAATACATATGTAACCTAAGCAGCCCAAATATTAAACTTTTTAGGCGAACGGTTTAGTGCTCCCCTTGCATTCGCCGAATGTTGCCGAGAGACTGAAACCAGAACAGTAGAACTGCAGTAACAGTTGAGTAAACATGTAATTTGATATCTCACATCTGGTAGGCACTCACCGAGAAGGATTGTGAATAAAGCAAAAAACACATTTAATACTCCTGCAAGCACTGATGTCTTCACAGAGGCAGAGTGCCACCCAAAGACCTGCTCAAAAGCTTCACTGCTCCCCTAGGCGCACTCGTCAAAATTCAAATTGCTGTAAGATAGCAGCACTGTAAGACAAGCTACTGCCTAGGACTTCCAACGATGAGAGGCCTCTAAATACAAAATTATTACTAAATGTAAAGTTTTACTTTTTTTTTTTTGACGATGCTATGGGCGCCTCAAAGTTGACATCGTGTAGGGCCTCAGCATGTTTTAATCCAACTCTACCTCTCGAAAACAATTTAATTTCTGAGAAAACGCAGCTCTAGTTAAACTAACTAAAGGACTGAAAAACAAGCTTGGGGTCTCTCTTCCATCTCCTGTCCTTTTCATCACGGCCCAGATCTACAACTAGAAGCCACGTTAAAAACGCCAAAGGTGGAGGTCAGCCCCATAGCTCAGGACAAGGTCCTCGGGTTTGATCGCTCGAGTTGGCTCTTTCATATCCCAGGTTAACCGGGATGCTGCAAAGGCAGTGTTCACAGCCACGGATGGAGGGAGGAAAGAGAGTCCTGGTTGGATTTAAAACGCATGATAAACTGTTCCAGAAGCAGCACCGGGACACGGCTCCCGGCCCTCAGATCTCTGTGAATTAAGGCCCATGGTGCCAAAATTCCAGTACTTCTGAGTGAACTGGAAGGAAAAAAAATGAGATAGGAGGAACTACTGGGCCATCGGTGGGCGGGGCATGAAGAAAGAAAAGGAGAGATAAACTTGTAAACCTGAAGGTCATTTTCTCCTCTCCTTGACAGTTTAATTGCATTGCATTTTAAAGTTTAACCAAGCAGAAAAAGCATGCAGAGGCATAGCTTCGAGAATGCTTTCCAATACAGAAGGGGTGTGTGTTGGGATGCGGGTGGGATTGTGCGTACTAGAAGTTATGGGAATGTGAGTGGGTGTTTGCGGATGTGTTGCATAGGAGGGTTGCACAGTGTGCTTTTATGGGCATATTGCTGTGTGTAGATAGTGGGTCACATTTGTATACCACCTTCCTTAAGATATAATCCAACCCAAAGTAGGGTGTGGTGAATGGGTGAGTGGGGTACAGTATGTGTATGGGGGGTATGTGTGAGTAAAGGAGCGGATGTCTGTGTAGGTAGGAGTTTGTGGCGTGTGGGGAGAGGTAATGAGGAAGATGCCTTTTGACAGCATCCATTAATTGTGTCAGTTATTTTCCCACTCCCTCTCTCTCTGTGGGGGTAGAGGAAGTATAGCTGCAGGTATGAATGTGGGGAGGGAGGGAGGGTGTTGTGGGGACTGTACTTTGGAAGATGCCATCTTTCACCAGCTGCTTCACTTATATGGTTTTCCTATCGCCATCTGCCAGTGCTGCTCTATGCCAAAATGCTGGAAGGGTGAGGTGGGTTTTTACAATGGCATGCCAGTCAGCATTCTGCAGCTTCTGTTTCCCAAAAAAAAGCAATGGAAGGGTTGTTGGGCTTTTTTATTTTTTTTAAATTCAGCTCGCTGAAAATACTAACCCGATATATCAGGTTTTCAAATTAGTCTGAGAGATTCAGATTTTCTTTCTGCATGCCAAATGCGCTGAACTCCCATCCTTTCTGGAGAGATACTGTGCCTATAAGTCAGACATTACTTTATATAATTCTTTCCAACATGCTGCATGTTGGAAAGCATAAAAAGGGCTTATTTTAACCAAAAGGTCTTCACTTTTACTCTACCAAGGGCTCTCCAGGTCATAGTGAGAGTTTCAATTCTGCTGTGAAGAGAAAGTTCTGCTGCTTTAAATAAAAAGATATATATTTAAGCAATAATACATGACCCGCTGGACAATGTCATGACCTACTGTCACAGATCACGCACACCGGAAGGCAGGAGACGCAACCTTCTGCTTCCTGCACTGCTGGTAACTTCATGCAAGAAACATGCCACCCGTACACAGAGCTGGAAACACAGCAGTTGCAGCTCCAACACTGTGGAACTCTTTCCCAGTAGATTTGCTGTTATCTGACTCTAAGAGATCATTTAAGAGCATGTTAAAAACTTTTTTCGATTGGCATTTCCAGGTGCTTCATTATGTTCTGCTGAAGAAAAGGAACCTCTTATTTCTTTAACAGCGTTTCTGAAGAGCGTGTTTGATTCTCAGATGTTAAATGAGCACATGTTTTACTTTTTTTTTTTTTCTTCTCTATTGTCTCTGACTTGAGTTTATGTATGTTCGCCGCTTACGGCCTCTGGCGCGTAAGCAGTTTCTAAATAAATTTTAAAAATAAAATTTGAGAGGTCAATCCGTTCTTGCTGCTTTACATTAAACTTTGCAAATACCGTAATATCACTAATCTAGCATAGAGAAAGTTCTCTAAGCAAAAGTATCTGAATTCTTCCAATCTACTACTAGAGCAGAGCAAAGAGAAGACAGAAGAGAAAACGTGGAGAAAGAGAAAAAAAAGATGAGGGTAGAATTGCCCATGGCAAAGCTATTTCACTTTGGTTATTTTTGTTTTAAACAAATACAATTTAATTATTTTTAAAATAAATTTTTTAGGGTTTTTTCCTCTTTTTTTTTTTTTTTTTTTTTTAAAAGTAACAGAGCTACTTTGCTAAGCAAGGAATCCAGCTCAGGCACTTTAGATCTGCATGGAAACACTGTCTGGCTCTAGAAGCTTATTCCAGAAAAGCAGTACTGGTGTGATCTAGTCTTCACTGATCAAGATGCAAGTTTTCTCTCTGTCTTCTCTTCGCTCTGCTTTAGTAGTAGATTGGAAGAATTCAGATACTTTTATTTAGAGAACTTGCTGGGCAGACTGGATGGACCGTTTGGTCTTCTTCTGCCATCATGTCTATGTTTCTATTTATCACAGGTATCACATAACTAAATCATTGTGTGGTTCAGAAACTCAAGCAATTATTAGGACAGCATCACATAACAAGGAGTTGAAATCCCTCAAACATAGCAAGCACACCAAGTAGAACAGACCAGGGCAGCTTAGCAATGCCTGATGACATCACAAAGTGTTCTAGCCTCACTAAAACTTCAATTAGAATGATTGGAAAATTATCTTTTAAAAAGGATTTGTGTTACATGTCATTTTAAAATTAAGATTGCAGGGCTGCAGCTGTGGCGCAGGGGGATCTACATTCAAATCCCCTGCAGTCCAGGCATACCAGGGAGGCAGGACAAGCAGGGAGGGAGGGAAGAGTGCTACCACTACCAGGGCGCCCTTGAAAACAACTGAAGGTGCAACCCCAAAAGGTGACCTCCCACTCTCCAACTCTTGGGCCAGCAAAGGTTCCCCTGAGTTACCCAGGATTGCTACCCAGGGAATCAAAAGTGGAGAGAAAAGAAAGAAAACAAGCCCTAAAATCTTTATAATTTGTCTGGTCGCTGGGCATTTTGAATGTGCAAAACTGGACTCCACAGTATGTTCTAAAAGCAGTGGTTCCCAAACCCGTCCCTGTAGGACCCTCAGCCAGTCAGGTTTTCAGGATACTTGCGATGAATATGCATGAGGGAGATGCCTCCACGGCATGCAAATTTATCTCATACATATGCATTGTGGATATCCTAAATACCCGATTGGCTGGGGGTTCTCCAAGGCAGGTTAGGGAACGTGTCTATCAAAGGATTTCAATGCAACTCCTGGGAGCCAAAGTCACTCAACCTTTGGTTTTTAGGTCTCAAAAAACAAAATCTGAGTTTGTGTGTCAAAATCCTCACAAATAACTTCTGTGTCACTATCTGCATAATCCACATTAAACAACTGTTCATAGTGACTTGTTAATAATGTAGCATGACTATTTCATCGCCTAATATAGCAATTTTTTATTTTATTTTTATCATGCACCTTACAAATGCAGCAACAAAATTCTAGAAAATGTTTATTTGTCATGGAAAAGGGCCTCCAACTTCAGTGCAATGCTTGCCACCCTCGATTCTTTGGCTCCTCCAAACGCACAACACCTCAGAAGCAAAGGGGGTAAGTGTTTGATGCATAACAACTGCCTCTAGCTGAGCACCCAAGAACCACCACAGATAATTTAAACTGAAACCAAAGAATATCACATAAATAAACAGAAGGCAACAAATGACATTCTAGTCATGCATAATTTCACTTAATGTTGAAACAGCCCTAATGACTCACTAAATCATACATACGGTACCTGTTTCTTTATGGGAGGGGAATAACGTTGTGTTGGCCCTGGAGACCTGTAAAATTATCCTTCCTGCGAGCAGTGTTTGTTTTAGCACCTACATTTAAGACAATATTACTAACATAATGAGAAGGCAAAATTCTCCAGGCCATTCCTGCCGAACGCTTTACGGACTACTAATGCATTACACAATATACAGCTCAAATTAAATTCTGAGAAAACGCCAAAGTCGCTCTCACAAGTAAAATGCACTTCAAATACCACTAAAGGGCATTAAATTATTTTGATTATGCCATACAGATTCTAGAGCACTTAGAATGTTTTCATTTCAGAATCCTTTGAGAACGATTAGGCTCTTGTGGCTGCAAGACTATTCCAGAATCCTCAGAATCCTAGCAGGACTTCCATAAATCTTCACGAGCTATAAAAGCAGTCAGTCAGTCACTCACAGCCTGCAAGAGTGAAAGCCAGTTCACCTACCGGAGGGAGGGGGGGGGGGGGAAATTCCACTAACTGGGGGAGGCAAAGAGCTAACATTTCCAAATTTTTTCACATCCAGAGTACTAGCTTTAGCTCAGCAAGCACAGAAGCTAAGAACCATAAAACTGATCTTAAATGTTATTACGTGGATTAGCAAAGGAAAAGCATGAAATTACATATGAAAGTGTGTGTTTTCATTTTTTTTTTTTTTTTTAAAGGGGGGGGGGATGCAGAAGGAGGCTTCTTTCTTCACGGTTATATGAAATGTTGTTTTTTTTTTTAAAGCCTTTAAAATGAAAACGTAGTGAACTAGTGGAGCGAGAACGCGCTCTGTTCCGCGATGCCAAAAATCCAGCAGGAATCTGGGGCCTAGCAGAACTTTCTGCCAGCGGCAGCTGAGATGCTTCAATGCAAGTCTATTTTTCCAGACATTATTGTGTTTCATTTGGCTGCAAGAGTCACATGACAGCTGCAAAACTAATGCCTTGAGGTTTGTTTCTGCCTCTATTCGACACTGACGGGCTTGTGAGAGAGCCCAACACAGCAGAAAGAAAAAATTCCCCTCCTTTTCCATTACATCATCCAAGCAGTACTGGGGGAGGGGGGGGGGGAGAGGGGAGGGGGCGGCACAGCTGGTGGCAGCCGCTGTGCCATCTGCTTTCTCCTTTGCAGTGAGCACTTCCATGGTCTTTAGTTTCCCTTCGGTTTTCTTGGTTGGGTGGGGAGAGGGAGGACCTTACGAAAGATTCAACATTGCCCTTTCTGGTACTTTTGGTGAAAGAAAAAACAAAAAAAAAAAAAAAAAAGAGTTTGTAACAATTTTTTTTTTAAATAGACATTGAGGCAGCGGGGCATCTATGCTTTCTGATGCACTAGCCCAATGCCTAAAATGCACAATGTGAACCGAACACCATCCACCCACCTGCCCCATCTGCTTTGTATACTTTGTGAAAGCCTAACCTGGAACGCTGCAAGCTATACGTATACAGATATATATTACTTACTTCCGAACTAAAACCTGAAACAGGCCACATTAACAAAGCTACTAGTCCATGGCTGAGAAAAAACAGCTGTGTAGCAGATCTGGAGGAGATGGTGCTCATGCAGGCCTGCCACCCTGTTTCGATTTATGGCAGGTTAAGTAGCCAGGCTATGCATTCCAACAGGATTGATAAAATGGACAGAAAACCTGTTTTGGGTTTTTTTGGGGGGGGGGGGGGGGGGGGGGGGGGTTTAAGGGATTAAAAAAAAAAAATTAAAATTTCTAACTGCTGAACTGTTTTGTTAAGTAGCAACTTAGGTGGCCAATCATTCGACAAAATGAAAAATGCTCTTTGCTCAAAATGCCAGCTATTTCTACATTTATTGTACACGAAAACTGATTTTAAACTTTTTTCTCCCCCCTATTACTACTTTGTTCATTCACGTACATTTCCTATTAAAAATGTTTTAAAAATGACATCACAGAGCTGCTGTTCTACCAGGGTGGGAAAGAGTGATATTTAGCGCCAGACTTCAAAATAGTTTTCATTAAACGCAATTTAAATCCGTCTGACTTACCATACATTTTGCCTTCATCTGATAAGATGATTTTCCTCCTCCCACATGGTGGATAGATAGCGAGGGCCTCCTGAAAGCTCTGCTCGATATCGGGGCTCCAGACACCTTCCGCGTCATTGTCGATGGGTTTATCTGCAGAATCACTCATTCTTTCAATGTCTTCGGCAGGGCTTTCGCTGCCGCTCCAGCTGCTCGGCTCAATGGTGACAGTGAGGTTCTCCAAGCCGAAGCCTGGAATCTTTACAAAAATAAAACTAAAAGAAAAAAAAAAAATTAAAATTATATTTAACATCGACATTTTGAAGCTACTACGGCATTTAACAAAAAAAGTTATACGCGCGTCTCTTCTATTTTGAAATCCTGACACCCACCCCCATAGAGCATGTCCCCGAAGGCACGTCCAGGTGGTTTTAGGGAATCCTTCCCATGCCAAGGGCTAGAGGGGCGCCTCTGCCAAGATACACCTTTACTGCCAATCTTCGACTGGAAGGGACGGCCATGGTAGCGGTAGCCATCTCCCGCCCTTCCTCAAACCTCAGTACACCACTTCCTCCCAGGGTATGCCCAGGCCCAACTGCAGAGATAGGTCAACCTGCATCCTGCAAGCCTTAGCTAAAGGGCCGGCTTGCTTTTAGCATAACTTGGTAAAATAAAACACAAAACAAATTTAATTTATATGATCAAAAGTAATAAAGTCACCTTAATTTTTCCAGTTTGGTACTAGTAGCAGGAAAAGGAACATAGTAACATAGTAAATGACGGCAGATAAAAGGCAAAGTGGCCCATCCAGTCTTCCCATTTAAGATTCATCCACTTTGGGTAGATGCATATATAAATTCCCATATGCAACCTAATACCAGTTCCCCTTTCCCCCCATTTTTATTTTTTTAACCTGACCTTGCAAACTATTTCCCACCACTGTCTTCTATCTGTCCCAAGCATGCCAACAAACTGTCACATTGATGATGGCCTCCATAACCTCTACTAGTAGGGCTATTTCATGCCTTGACATCTTGCTTCTCACAAGACCAGTAGAGTTTAAGCCAACCGTTTCCCTTATATGCCTTATTACCAAGCTGCATCACAATCTGTAAAATCCACTTCACCCCAGCCTTCTTGAAGCCTAATGCTGTTGTACCACTGCGGTTTAAGGCTGTAGCCACTGCTCTACGAAGGTTTCCCAATGTCTTTAAGGAAGTATGATGCAGCCATGATACTACTGTTTTGGCCTGGAGCCATCAATCTGTTTACAATTACTGTTGCAACACAAATTTCAATGCCTAATGGCACTCTACGTAGCTAATTTTTCACCTGTAGAAATTTAAAGAATTTTTCAGACCAACTACCTAGGTAGTTTGCAAATCCACTTAAAGTGTAGATGAATACCAATGAACTCGCATAGCAGGTTCAGTGTATTTCTGTGGTTTATACATGGGAAGCTATGCCCACACATTTGAAAATTCAATTATGCGTGCATTATTTATGCCCCCCTCCTCTTTCCCTAGATCTAAACACATCCACAGGAATGCATTATTTTTTTTAGGTGGCTGGCACCTGTACTTTTTATCAACTAAACAGGAGGTATATTTTCAAATAACTGGATCTTATCCATACAAAGCCTCCAAGTTACACAGGTTGATCCTATGAAAAATTTTCCCACATCTTCAATACACTGCACAAAGAACATACTCTGTTTTCTCCAGTTTTATTTTGTAAGCTCAGCAAATACCAATTAAGAAAAAACAGATAAAGAGCAATAAACGATGAAAGTAAATATACTGCACACTAATAATTTCTCATCTGTATTTTACAGTAGAAGCCTTGTAGACGAGCATCTGATAAGGACATATGTCTGTTAAATGAAAACTGACACATTGTCCTTAAATGGAAAACATAATGACTATTAGATGAGCCTATCAGATTCAGATAAAGCTGCAGGGAATAGGTACAATCATTTACTATACATCAAATTAGGTATTTTCAAGTCCTAATAACTAAATAAGAATCTAATGCACTAAGATATTTTAAAAGGGACTACTGTTAATTTAGAAACTGGGTGTATTAATTGTTAACCCCATAAATGGATTCTAACAAAGCTGTATTCTACTTTGGGTCCAATTCACTTTTCACCTATTCTGCATCTGGGTTCTTAATCTTAAATATTCACATAAACAGAATATTTTATTATGGAATCAATTGTAGAAAAGTCTTTGTAAGGTTACACAAATATTAAAATATGCATCTCTCTCATTCATATTCCTCAAGTCACAGCTTATTTGGTTATTTCCTTCAAAGCACTCATTCATCCTCTCTCCCTCCCATTTCTCCTCTCATTCTCCATCACATCCATCTCTCAACATCCTTTCTAGCCTCTCCCTGCACAGGCAAGCCTCCTTCAAAGTAGCTGAGCCAGCCCAGGGAATGAAGCTTACACTTTCTCTAGCACCTCTGCACGGCTGTGGAGCAGGGGAGTTTCACACAATGGGAAAAGGGAGGTTGACGTGAATTCCAGTTGTGTTGACTGAATGCTGGCACTGCAGATCAGGTCGGTAGATAGATTGGCTGGGGTGGGTGGTGAGGGCAAAGTGTTCTAGCCAACAAATAATCCCACCTGATATCTGTGCCAGGCAAAATGGTAGAAACTATCAAAAAGAACAAAACTGCTTAACAGAGATAGACATAGTTTAATTGGACAAAGCCAACGTGAATTTAGCCAAGGGAAGTCTTGCCTCACCAATCTGCTATATTTATTTTTTTCAGGGCGTTAATGAACATGAGGATAAAGGTGAGCCAGTTGATATAGTGTAATCTGGATTTCCAGAAAGCATTTGACGAAAGTCCCTCATGAGAGACTTCTTAGGAAATTAAAAAGTTATGGGATAGGGGGCAGTGTCCTATTGTGGATTGGGAACTGGCTAAAAGATAGAAAACAGAAAGTAGGGCTAAATGGTAAATTTCCCCAGTAGAGAAAAAGTGAATAGTGGAGTGTCCCAGGGGTCTATTCTGGGACCACTACTTTTTAATATTTTTAAATTGACCTGGAAATGGGGGCAAGAAGTGAGATGATCAAATTTGCTTATTACAAATTATTCAAGGTTGTTAAATCACAAGAGGATTGTGAGAAATTGCAAAAAGATCTTGCAAAACCGAGAGACTGGGCATACAAATGGCAAATGAAATTTAATGTGGACAAGTGCAAAGTGATGCATATAGGGAAGAGTAACCCAAATTATAGGTAAACCATGCACGGTCTATAAAATAATAAGTGGAATGGAACGAGCAAAAGTTAATCGGTTGTTCACTCTTTCAAAAAATACAAAAAGACTAAAGGAACACAATGAAAATACTAGGTGATACATTTAAAACTAATAAGAGAAAATATTCTTTTATTCAATGCATAATTAAGCTCTGAAATTTGTTGCCAGAGGATGTGGTGAAAGCTAATAGTGTAGCTGTGTTTAAAAAAGGTTTAGATAAGTTCCTGGAATTAAAGTCCATAAACCATTAAGGGAGAGTTGCAGAAATCCACTGCTTATTCTTGGGATAAGCAGCTTGGAATCTAACTACCCCTTGGGATCCTACCGGTTACTTGTGACCTGAATTGGCCTCTGTTGGAAACAGGCTTGATGGACCTTCGGTCTAACCCAGTATGGCAACTCTGATGTCTTATTTCAGCAAAATAATGAACTGATCAGTTAAATCACTTCCAGCTCAGTCACATGCATCACAAAGGCAATATCTACTTCAATTCTAAAATCTAAGTCACAACAAAATAATTCCACATGGTTGTGCAAGCACTGTAAATGGGGTGCCCTGAGCTCACATCATTGCTTTACAGCAGCATTAAAAGGCTAAGACTATGATTCATAGCACACACTTGTTGTTGGTTTGTTTGGATTTTAATTTTTTGGACTTTGTTGTTTCCACCTGTGTACTTTCAGCTCAAATCAGAACCAGGGCTGGGAACTGGTGCCATCAGCTTTCATTCACAATCACCCAGGGACTTCCCCCTATTTTATATCTCCTCAACTTAACTTTACTCCAGTAACCGGCCCCGGCCAGGGGTCACGTACCAGGGCTCCTTCCAAACCTTGCAACCATGGGTCCTAAATCCAACCATAGGTGTCACCCTTGTACAATGACCACTTCCTTTCTCTGCTTACTCACTGCCCCTCTCTTCCCCCAACCAAAGGGCTGTGAATGCTATCTCTGCAGCATCCGCAGCCCAAGGAGTAGGACAGAATGCAATTCTATTGCACAGGGTCCAATCTAGAGCCATCTCGCATCATTCTGCATACTCCACTGCCAAACAGCTGGATGCATCAGAGCTTGCGTGCATGAAGTCTACCAGGCTTTTTTTTTTTCCCACAAGGATTTCTCCCATTCTTGTTAATGGCAACACTCTTAGACATAGCTTGGCCAATGGCTTGAAATTTTTGTCCGGATCAGGTTTCCTCCGCCTACTCTACAAACACATTCAGCGAAGTTCAAATTCACATAGCTGCTAGATGGTAGCATGTTAGTTTCCACAACGCTAAAGAGCAGAAATGTTTACAAGAGCCAACCGCAAGACGAACAAATCAGCTGAAAAAAACACACAAAAAAACCAAACAAAAAAAAAAACTTTCCTAGTAATTTTGCCCTGGTTAAGCAATTCTCTCTTATCACTACTTCTGTTCCAAAGTCTCTAAGTAGCTTATAGCTTTTTGCTTTGCTACACCAAATCCCCTAATCCAAACATCATTTTCCTTAAACAAGACATCTGTCACACTTAGCTTCACTACATAAAAACCTTTTATCATGGGACCAATGCAAATTCATGAGCTACTTCTATAAAATATGAGATGGACATCATCAGATAATCCAGTTTGTAAATATCCTCTTCGCCTTTCATATACATTTTGATTGTTTATATTTTTATTCGCACAGATGCACATTTCATGCAGAGCAGACAAGATCCTGAAAAGCAGGCTGGTTTGTGGCTCTCGAGGGCCAGAGATTCACCACTCCTCCTCCAGCCCAAGACATTCCCTCTACCAGTGGGCAAGAGGCTGAGTAGACCGTAATCTCGTGACTCATTTGAAAAAAAGACAACACGGTTAACTTAAATATTCTGCAGTTTAACCATTATACTGCTTACAGAGATACTCCACAGAATAATCTCCAAGACATGTTGAACAAGGTAAATGTATGCAAGAACCAGTTATAAAATAAACTAGAATCTGCAAAAAAAAAATAAAAAAAATTTGATATATATATCAATCTCAAACAGAACTTTCTAAAATAAAGAGGCTTAATAAAAGGAAATAGGTTATTTTCAAATCCTCAATAAGGGGTAAACAGATAAGTCTAAAAAGTATACTCATATTTGAAAAAAATGAAGATTAGTGGCCCACATTAAAGTCGTTTTACAAATTTCAATATATTCTGTCTACAAATGTCATCCATTGCATAGGATGTTCAGCTACTCTGAACAATTCCACATTTTTCCATTCTGCTATATACTTCATAAATAGAGAAATAAAAGTCCTACTTTTCTCAGGGCAGATACCATCCCACATACTCGAGTCTTTCCCAGAGCAAAAGCCCCTGATATTCACTGCAGTGCATACAGAATGAAAAAAAATATCTGAATTAAACCAAAATATTTCAATGCCTGGCAATATTCTAATATTCGGTATCCTGTCTTGCGATTTACAAGCATAATAGTTTGTAGTGTCTAAGATACCTCTCAAGGTACTGCAGAAAAAAAAACCTTCTGAATCTCTGCCCCAGAATATTTATACCCCAAGAAGGAAATTCTATACGTACACCAACATTAACCAACCTATAGTGAATACCATTAGAAAGGAATATCCACTCAGCTCAAAATGGAACAGCTTAAAAATTCTATAGCTTTTGTCCTAATAAAAGAATGCCTTTCACAGGGAAGTCATAGCAAAATGAATAAAAATTTAACAGTTTATTCCCAAAGTCATTCTGAGTACCTTGTAATTACCACTGTAAATAGTTAAATTTTCCAAATCATATTGTAAAATGCTGTTCTAGGTCATACTGTTTCCAACATGCAAGCCATCCATTTTCCTTGACACACCTGTAATATTTAGTTCCCTGTTAACTGTTCTAGATGTTCCAATTTGACTCTGTAAATAGTTAAATGTTTCAAATCATATTTTAAAATGTTAACCGTTCGAAGTTACACTGTAAAAATAAGCAGTCCATGATTTATTTACTGTTCAGTTACATGTGAACCGATGTGATATCTCGATCGAATGTCGGTATACAAAAAACAAATAAATAAATAATTATGATACAATAACCCATCATAATGGAAATAAATGTTCTTTTATATGTATCAGGGTGACACCTGCAAGGGTTTTTAATAAGGATCAGCACAGCAGAGAGATAATTTATTATATGTAAGTACCTTCATTTTCCGTTTTTATTTTTCCCATGAATTTATCAGTGTTTCTTAAAACAAGAACAAAAAACCGGAGTAATCAGTGGAAAAAATGATTCAGTTTTACAGGTAAATATCTTTTGCTTTTGTTGTAATAAACACTGATAAAATTCCTGGGAAAATAAAATAAAAACTGAAAACAAAGACCCCCTAGATATATAGTGCTAGAAGTGGCTAAATAAGAAACTTAGGAACAAAATTAAAATTAAGGAAATTTTTTAATCTTTTTTGAGAGAAAGATTAAAAAAAAAAAAAAAAAAGGCCCCTTTTCTATTTGTCAAGTGTGGGTTTGGGGATTTATTTTTTTTTAACACTACAATTTTTCTTCTTTTCCTTTGCTGTTCCCTTGCCTCTCCAGGTTCTCTCCTACCCCCCCCCCCCCCCCCCAACTTCCTTCACCTCCCTCTCAGCCAGTGGCAGCCATGGATTCTCCATGGCTTGGGCCCCGATAGTAGGAGCCATCAATTTTCCAAGCAGCAGGACAGCAGCTGTGACAGCACTCCACCATGCAGGTCCTGCTGATGGCAGGGGCCACTCCACTCCGTCACAGTCAGCTGCTCGGACAGCTTGCTGCAGTGCTTCACTGACTGGGGGTCCTCCGGCGGCAGCCGCTGCACTACTCAGGCCCTGCCAGTATCATTTCCATTGAGTAGCAGGGGCCCAAGTTTTAGGCATCTGGATGACCTGGCACCTGGAATTTTTTTTTCCCATTCCTGCAGAAGAATTTCATTAGAAATGAAATAAAAATTTGAGTGAAAAAATTAAAACCAATGTTTTCCTTACAACTTTGTTGCCTGTAGAGATTTTCTTCATATTACTGCTTAATGATAAAGATAATAAGATGAACATTTAAGAATTCTCAGAAAAGGAGAGAGACCACAAATTGGCAGCATCCGTCAGCTGAAGTGATAAGACTTACGCTGCACAAAGAATCTGCAATATAGCATCCACAATAGATTTTAAAATTTATTATGTCACCCTCCTCAAAACAAAAATAGGCCTAGGGCAGCTTACAACAAATCAGAAACAGCAAAAACACTGAAATACAATACCATATAAAAATTCAATTTCAATATATGAAAAAGTACAATAGCATAATCAAACACAACTATCCCTCCCCAACTCCTCACAAGGGATGTGGACATCAATTCACATACTCAAGTCTCAAATCACCCCCCCCCCCCCCCAAAAGAAAAAAGCACATTCCCTGTCCCTGCCTTCCACGGGCCAGGTCAATCCATAATATCAGGAAGGGGAAAAGCGAAAGAGCCCAGGACAGCGGCCGACAAACTGGCAAGAAAGTGACCAACGAAGCCCCTTAGCAAAACACAGTGAAGAAGGGACGTCTTGGATGGCATCGTTGCTCCCCCTTGTAGCATCTGCAGCTCTCACCTGGATAGTCTTCTACCTCCTGCAACAGAGAGGAGGACCAGAGCCGGAGGGAAGGAGATTCTTAAAAACAAGGCACATGGCCACATTAAAGAGATGGAGACTATTAAAAAAAAAAGTTAAAAAGCAGTCCAAAAGAGGAAGCAGCACAGCCAAGGGGGGGGGGGGGGGGGAGGAACCCCACACCTGATAAATTTGAAATACTTAGCTTGCATTATTGCTTCAAAGCATCCATGTTTAGCTGGATTCCAGTGAAACACAGACATTGGCCTTTGGTATTCAGGAAAGGTGCATGCAGCCTAAGATTGACGCAGATGAATGTAAAGTTATTGCTATGCTAACAGGAACAGCTTCGGAGTCTTCCCCCAAGGAAGAAGAAATTCACTATTCATTTACAGCACAAGATATGACCAGTAGGTTTTAGAAATTTTTTTTTTTTTTGTGTGTCACCAGTTTTTATAAAACCCACACATCTCTTAAGGACCGATTAATCTTACACGTAAGCTTGCATCACTTCATTAAGCCTCATCTTCCTGTTTATTTTAATGACATCACAATGCGTGGATATATTTTCATTTAAGGGGAAGGCTGAGAATAATGGCAAAATTTAAAAAAAAACCACAACCCTGTATTGACATAGTATCCAAGCACTATTTGCATTTTATTTTCTTAATACCCACCAGTGAAGAGATCGAAAAGAAATCCGGAATGTGGACTGAACGGGGAAAAAAAATACTTCCCACTAAAGGCGGCACGTGCCTTAACTTTATAAGTCTGTTAACACATTAAAAATTTAAAAAAAAGTATGTGTAACATCAAATTAAATAGTACTTCCCATGGTTCAGAATGGTTGACCTAAATATCACTCATGCTGCAGATCTAAAAATGTGTGCCACTGCTTGCACATCAACATTTCTCAGGACTGATTAAGGAATAATGGAGAGGATAAAAAGAAGAAAAAGTAACATTATGGACAGAATCCAGCAAGACAAAGGAAGTTAGGAAAGTTGCAATCTATTTTATTTTTAACTTTTCCATATGTATTTCATTGACTTGCATTCTGGGAACTATCTGCACATTGTAGAAATTGCTTGCGTATGATTAAAAGAAAAAAAAATGGCTTGCATGATTTAAAAGTGAAAACAGAAATATGAGCTGGAGAAGCGAGGGTAAAGGCTGAGATCAGGAAGGGTTTATGGTACCACAGCAAGAAGGGGAAATGGGCAGGCTTGGATGGGCCTTGCAGTCTACATCTACCATCGTATCTTGCGCATCCATGATTTCCTGTGTATATCTAAGGATTCTAACAGTACAGAACACACAAGTTTTAACACATTGATGTCCTGAGTTTATTATTGCATATGTAAGGCTGGTGGCTCTTGCGCCTTTTCCAATATAACAAAAAAAAAAAAAAAAAAAAAACCTTTTGAGAATAGAACACAAGAAAATATTATGAATCATGTACCAGGATTTCATTACCTAGGTACCCAAGGAAAAAAAAAAAAAAAAAAGATTTCAAATGATTTACATATCTAACTGACTTAATTTTTACTGCATTAATTTCTAGAGGTAGATCCTACAGACAATATCCAGGAAAAGAAAAAAACACTTTACCTTTCATGCCCTATAAAATAAATATAGTACATGCTTGAACTAGACAAGGTAGAATAGCCTCCGGGCACCCAAAAAAAAAAAAACAGTCATCCTGAAAAGGTTGCAAAGCAGAGAGAGATGATACCTGTCTTTTGGAAGTAGCAGCCTACAACCTTCACTTACAATGGAATGTGTGTTGTGACTCTACAAAGTACCATCTCCAAATTCTGAAGCTAATGAAGCAACAGTTCCCCCAAGGCCCTTAACTCTACTGCCAAATAAGAGTGCATGTTGAACGTTAAGTGTCCTGAGCCTAAGGCGCACCTAATGTCAAGACGAGCAATTATCTGGTGCTAGAGTCTGCTCGAGGAGGTATGCGGGGACTATGTCTTTAGAAAATGGAATTTAAAAAGAAAAAAAAATAGTAAAACAGTTTGAATTGTGAGTGTTAATTTATTTATTTAAGATTTCTATATACCGACAATTGTTGGGAACATCTTATCGGTTTACAGAAAAAGTAATGCAGCAACAGGCTTTACAATGAACATGGAACATAGGGTAATACTATTAAAGGGTATCCAAAAAGGGAAGGGAAGATTTTTTGGGGTTTTTTTTAAATAGTACCAAGATTCATTGAGTTTCTACTGAAGATCACACAATCCTGCCATTAAATGATTTTATTTATTTATTTTACTATTTATAACACATACTCCATCAATTCAAATCAGACCTAGGCAGATTACAACAAGCAATAAAGCAACAACAAAAAACATTAACACAAAAACAAACTAATGACAAATGGCAAAAATCATTACCAAAAAATGGAGAAATTGAATCATACCTATTAATTTCCTTTGAGTCCTGCTAGGTCAATCCAGACTAGTGGATTTACTCCACCTATCAGCTGATGGGCCAGAAGACATACCCTTTTTCCATGATGTCTTCATTGGTTATAAGGGCAGTGCAGACTAGGCACTTGCAAATAAACTTCTGTCAAAGAAATGGAGTGTAAAATATTTATTTATTAATTTTATTTAGTTATTTTATATACAATCGTTCCAAGTGAAGATCACAACGGTTTACAAAAGTAACATTCATCCTTTAGGTCATTACATACTTTGGTGCAACATATTTAAGTATAACATATTTTGGTATGTCACATACTTGGGAAGATACATATTTAGTTAGGATGTATAATTTGGTATGACATACTTTGGAATAATTAAAGGGGGGGTCGTATGAATCTTGGCTGATGTTCTTATACGTCTCAACTGAGGGGGTGGGGCATTAGGTTAGTAGGATAGGGATTCTGTTTTGTAATTTACATAATCCCCTATGCCATTTATAACCTAACATGGTGGGGGGGGGGGGGAGAAATCCCTGACTGCAACCCCTAAGGATTACAGTGCCTGAATGTAATCTGCTTTGAAGTAGCTGAAAGGCAGAATATAAATCAAATAAATAAAAATAAATAAGGAGGCAAGAAGAGGTAATGAGGGTTAAGGAAAATATAAGAATTATGCCTGCTTGAGAAACCTTTAGCCAGGGATGGAAAAAAAAGATCTACATAGGCATCTACTGCATTTCCAGGAGGATCCTGGGCTGGTCAAGCAGAACTTGAGGAAAGGAAATTAAGGAGGTATGATTTAATTTCTCCTATCATGCTGCTAGGTTAGTCCAGACTAGTGGGAAGTACCCAATCAAAAATTACTCAGGCAGGAAAGACAGCCAACCTGAAATATTTACCAAAAGAATGCAAAGACAACCAAGTAGTCACCTTTCCGACACACTATAGAGTCCCCCAAAGAGTCCAAATCCTGGGATCTCGTGGAATAAGCACAGAGCATCTTTCACTCTTTCGTCCTTTCAATAGTGTGCAGACCCAATTGCCTGCTTAATCCATCTTACCAAGGTAGCTCTAAAAGCTGCCCTGACCTTGCAAGTGCCTCCAAACAGTCCAAACAGCTTGTCTGTTTTCCAAAAGGGGTTCATCACTTTCAGATACCAAAGAAGGATCTGACTGACATCCACGAGATGAGGAGTCTTCACCTCAACATTCATTGACCCGAAAGGCTGGAAGCGAAACTGACCAATTTAAATGGAAAAGCGACATCCCTTACAATAGAAAAGAGAACTGGATGAAGAGTAACCAAATCAGATGAAAAGACTGGGTAGAAGTGGGGTCCCTGCAAGACGGGGCCTACAGTTCTGAAATACATCTAGCAGAACATCCAGCCACCTTTAGAGAAATCCATTTCCGTGGTTCAAAGGGTGAATTCCCCAGAGTTTTGAGAACCGGACTGAGGTCCCATTGGGGAACCAAGGGTTCAAAAGGGGCAAATGCATTTAATGCCTTGAAAGAAGAAGAGCATATCTAGATGCATGGTTATTGAGGTTCCCTCAAGCTGGACACATTAGAAGGCAATAGCTGCAACCTCAATCTTTAGAGAATTAAATACCAGTCCTTTGATCAAGGCTTCTCTGAAAGGCGGCCAAAATAGATGAATGCTTGCCCTCTGGGGGAAACTGAACTCTACGAGAAGCTTTCACAGAGGTGCCAATCCTCTATATATGCCTAGGAGGTGGAATTCTTGGGAGCCTTTAGCATGGTTGAAGCAAAGAGGGAAGAATATCCCTTCCTCAGCAGCCAAGTCTTCTCCCCTCCCTCCTACTCTCATACTATAAGACTTTTTAAAAATATTTCTATTACTATTTACTGTTTTTTTATATTTGTCTTTTAACATGTAACTTGTACCTCAATCTTTATATTAATTCTTATTATAACTTATTTTGAATCTTATTGTATTTTATATTTACTAGGTTTTATTTTTGTCAAACCGTTATGATGGCTACACCGAATGACGGTATATAAAACCCAATAAATAAATAAAAAATAAGGGCCAGGCCATAAGCAAGAATGTCATCTGATTTTCCATTGGCCCTCAGCCCTGCATCAGTAGACCATGGTCATCAGGTAGCCAAAAGGAGGGCTTTGGCTAGTAGTTTACAAGATTTTTATACCAAGACTGACTAATCTGTAGCAACCAGGATCACTATGGAGGAGTGGCCCTCTATCATCTTCCATGTCCTGCCTATCAATGGCCAGAACAGTAATACATACTGGCATCTGTCCCTTGGTTAGGGCAGACCAGGGCATCCATTCCACTGGAGTTTGCTTCCTTCCAATAACTGAAGAACTTGGCGGCCATAACATCTGTGTGTAGACATCAGATCCATAAAATGGAAGGGCTCCGTTAATTTACTATTAACTGAAAGGCTTCCCAGCTGGGTTCCCACTCCCTGAAACCCAATCCATTTCAGCTGAGAAAGTAGGCAGACGTTCAATTCCCGCAATATGAGTCGCTGATAGAGGAAGCAAGTTCTGCTCTGCACTACAGAACAGCAGACTTACCTCCTGCACCATCATGGGGCTCCAGATAGCCCCTTGCTTATTTACATATGCTACTGCCGTGGGTGCATCTGACAACTCAGACTACCATTCCCTTTACTAGTGGAAGGAATTGTATTAGGACTAATCTGACACTTCTGGTCTCTAGCTTGTTCATAGGTCAGGACACTTCCTCCTTGAACTGACTGTAGCTAAGCTCCCCAAGCCATAGCGCAGTTGGGAGATGCTAAATCCATTCCCTTCAAAAATTTGATGGCATCACCCATCATTCCCTCACTGGAAGTGGCATGAACAGCCACTGATCGTAATTCTGGGACATGGATGACCATTAAATTAAAAAAAAAACAAAACACAACTGCAGATGACACAAGTGAGACCTGGAACATGGCTAAAGCCCAAGAGTTGGAAGTAGTCCAATGTGAAATCAACTTATCTACCCTTTCCTGGGTCAAAAAGACAAGTCCATTCATTGTATCTAATTGTCTCCTAAAAACTCTAGAGGCTGAGAGAGGGAAATCAAGCTGTTTTTTTTTGAGTAGCTTACCACTTCAACCAGTTTTTCCAAGAGATGGGCAACCCTGGCTGATGCCAACTAGTTCTCTCAAAATGATTTTCCTTGATCAGCCAGTCAGCCACGTATGGATACACCATAATACCCAATCTGCAGAAAGCTACTGCAACTACCACCATTACCTTGGCAAAGGTCCTTATTCATTTTATCTATCGAGTTTTATATACTATCATTCGGTTTCACCATAATGGTTTACAAGTTGACAGATTAAAGTATGTTAATGAGATAGTATAGGCATTATAATACAAATTCCAGTTAGCGAATTAGCAAGGTTAAATATGCAGAGTGGTAGCAAGCTCAAACAGTAGAACTGAATTTAAAAAGATTTCCTAGACTGCAAAAAAAAATCAAAGGAATTTTTGATGGAATTCCCAAATAGAATTAGGAATATGAAAATTAGCCTCTGAAAAACTCTCCTTACCACCATCATGATAAAACAAAGCTTCCATCCTGAAGCAGGGAATGTGTAGATACTGATTCATCCCTTTCAGGTCTAAAATAATGTGGAAAGACTGTCTTTCTTCGAGACCATGAAATAAATTGAGTTATCGTCCCAGGACGCTGTCAACTCTGGTTTCTGCCTTTTTTGCTTTCTAGCTCTTTTTTTATTTTAATTTATGCAGCACGTCCAGCAAGCAAAGAAAGGAAGGAGAGAGAGCAGAGGTTGCAATGGCTGCTGCCTAAGATTCCCATACCTGCCCCAATAAGAGGAGCCCTCCTGAGGCTCCACCAAGCCAAGAGGGCCTTGGAGTCACCTAAAAGGGGCAATCAATCAGGACCACCAGGGAACCTGGGATCAACCCAGAGCTTGCTCTACCAGAAAATTACCTTGGGAGACCTGATCATGTCCCGATCAGCTGATAGATGAATAAGTCAACTAGTCTGAACTGTCCTATCAGGATAAGTAAAAACACCAATAAAACAAACCCAACAGCAACAGAATTAAAGAAAAAACCCAATCAGCTTTGTTCCCCCATAACTTGCTGTGAAAAAGAATGCATTTACTATTTTCTGAAAAATCTAACAAGTGTTAAAGGAATTTCAGTGAATATGCCAGGCAACTAAAAACACATGAACAAATATTTCTATCAGGTGAACTGATTTAACAGAAGGCACAGTCAGAGGCATCGCTGATGAACAAAAGGCATGAGGAGTATACATCGTAAGTACATCTTTCAGATAACTCGGACCATCAGTCATCCTTTCAACAATAAGTACTTTAATATGGGTTACCAGACAGGTTCCATTTTCTAATCGTCGATATTGCCAACAAACTAGTGGTCAGTAACCTGGGAGCACAGAGGACTCTACTTCAAGAAATTCCACTAGGGATACTGAAGATATTTGTTGAGATAGGCAGGTACTACCATTCATATAAATACTCCCAATGCTAGTTTAAAAAGTAAAATACTGGTGGCTACTATGGATCCCATCAATTTTGTCTAAATGATTCTGCACATTTTGCAAACACTGTCCCAGTTCTCATACATGGAATGCATGGTTTCTATGCCTCTTTCCACATTCCTTACAGGATATGCAATGCCCCCTCTAAGATGTCATCTACCCTGGAAAAGAAGTAGTGGGAACCAAATGTGTATGCTCCAACTTCCATCACCATAGCATGAAGCCAAGAATACTTGCTCATACTAAAAAAAAAAAAAAAAAAAAAAAAAGGACTTCCAATGTGCTTTCATCAATTTACACACCACCTCTCATATAAAACTTCTCAATACACTTATGCTCATCACCAGCCCAATCCTATCAAAGAATACAGAATATATATAAGCGGCATCCCTTTAGTTTACATATACTATTTCCAAGATTCCTGCAAAAGGCTCATGTGCAATACACACAGGTCCCAAAAAATAAGATCAACCTCGATTACATGAACCATAACTATTTTAATTAGCTTTTCAACCTACTTTCCAAAACGAGGCATGTAAATCTTAACTTTTGAGGTTGATATTCAGTGGCACTTAGCCAGTTAAGTTCCGACTTAGCCAGCTAAGTGGTGCCATTCAATATTTGACTGTGGTCACTGCCCGCACTTAGCAGGATAAAATTATCTGGCTATATAGTTATCTAGCTAAGTGAGGGGTAGGATGTGGTGTTCCAGGGCAAAGCTACTAATTCAGTTAGCTGGATAAGTCTAGGAATATTTGTTTGTCCAAAAGTTAGCCAGATAAACTTATCCAGCTAACTATAAGATAGCAGAGTATATGCAACAGTGCGGCTGCACCTCTGAATATCTCAGCCAAGATAGCCAGATAAGGTTATCTGGCTAATTTGTTCAGCTGGATAACAGCTGAATATTGACCTCTTTGTATTTAGTGATCTATCCATTCTAAATTTATAGTACATGTCAGGTGGTCACATGAGATTAACAGCTGAGAAATTTTGTTCTTTCCAGATAGAACAAAGCGCTTCTACAATCCAATACAATCGAGCTAAGGTTATTGCTATGAGGGAAAGGACTTTCCAAGAAAGATATTTAATGTCATTAGTTGAAATCACCTTTTTAACCAGTTGCATCATAGTTGAAAGACCAAGTTTAGATCCCACTGCATTGTTGGCTCCTTTATAGGTGACTGCAAATTGTTGAGGCTTCTTATAAACTTTTCTATTATAGGAAGTCCTGACAGGGATACCTTCTGCCGGTTGATAAGCCGCAATAGCACTCACATCTACTCTGACCAAATAAGATTTTAAAACCTCAGTCAGAAAGATGAAGGTATTTCACTAATGTTGAAGTGTACAAGTAAATGGACCCTGATCCTAAGATTTATACCAGACTGAAAACAGTTTCCTTATGAAGCCATAGGAACGTCTCATCGAAGGTTTCTTGCCACTAGTAAAACTGCTTTAATTTCTGTGGAGAAAGGAAGAGCATTTAGGATTGAGGAAACTTGCGAAGGGTTGATGCATGGGAATTCCCACACATACACAGAAAGGTTTTCCCTTCTGAGCTCTGAGACAGCACATCCGAGCCAATGCCACTGCATGACATCACCCCCATGTGTGGCTGCATTGCATCCAGTTTGTCCATGAAGAAATATAAGTTTCACACACATTTGGATAAATCGGCATCTCTAGACAGGTCTACAGTGATGACCTATACATAATTGCATATTATTTTTCAGCTTCCTCTCCCAAGCATCTTATAAATTTCTCATGAATGTCTCGTTTTACGATTGCCACTATTCAGTAAGACCCAAGTATTTCCTTCTACTTGCCCTCTACAGGTCTCAGTGATTTTGGATGAACTGAGATACTCATTGGAAAAAAAAATTCTACAGTACAACTCAGACTTAAGGAAAACAAAGCATTCTAAACTGAACAAGGAGCATCATTAGATTCGAGCACATGGGGCTCCTGCCCCGAGTCTCTCTCTCAACTCTGTGTACACACACACACAGACATCTTCCTCTTCTTCTCTCTCTGGGAAAGGGAGGAAGCTGGTGATCTCTCCAATACTCAGAGTTACTTACTTTCATGAGAGTGAGAATGAATCTGTGTGTGTTTGAGAGAGGGGGGGAAAAGGGAGAGTGCCTCTATGTGACAGTGAGTGAGTGAGTGAGAGTGAGAGTGTGAGAGAGAGAGAGAAAGTGCCTCTTGTCTGTATGAGAGAATGCCTCTGTGTATCAGAGTGAAGAGAGCGTGTGAGAGAGAGCTCGTGTGTGTGTGTGTAATTGATACACAGAGGTAAATGTTTGTGCGACAATCTCAGAGTGATTGGAAATCTAAAGTTCTTAGGTATGGAGAGGAGATTTTTTAATCCTTATTAGTTTTAAATTATTGGATGTTGTGTCTGCTGTTTAGTAATGTTTTAAACATTATTGCATGCATTTTTAATTATTGGATATTGTATTTATCAGCAGATTTGATATTCTTTTTATTGGTATGATTGATGTTTTTATATTTCTTGATTGTATTTGATGATTAACAAGGAATGGTGATGTTTCTCTTTCCATTGTTCCACTACATACAAAGTCTGGCTTCTTGTGGTTTCCAGTTCAGTTTTTGTCTGCACGTTTCTGTTTATACTTTATGGTTTCTTTATTCCGTATTTGGTGAGAGTAGGTCTGTCTGTCTTCTGCATGGGACTGAGGCGAGGTATTTTACTAGCATGTAGTTTCTGTATAGAGATCTACTACAGCCTGACTTGCTCTGTTTTACTAATAGGTGGTGTATTGCTGTTTTAGGACCTGGTGTATTATTTGCAGTATTGCCTTTACATGGGTAGGGCTGATACTGCTTGAGTCCGACAGTTAGCAATTTATGCAACGGCAAGATTGCTATAGGTTCTCAGCATTTATTTATTTATTTTTACAGGGTTGTTTTTGTTTTTTTTTTTTTTAATTATTATGCAATGTTACGGAGGTATGCTAATGTGTGACACCAGAGTTTGAATAATTTTCTATGGTGAGTGGTAAGGGGAAATGACCTAATTCCCCTCTGCATCGTTTTCTGAGGGTCCTTCTGTGAACCCAGGCTATTGTAGAACTTGAGGTAAAGAGTTTATACTGGGATTCTGTCCTATCCTTTATAACCCCCCCAGTCTTCATCCCAAAGTAATTTATTTACCAATTGATAGTCTTGCATAATTTTAGTAGTGGTGTTACTAGATGGTTGAAACTGGACAGGGATTTCTTTGTTGCATAGAAGATCCTTCTCTCTGGAGATGCCACTGACATACATGTCCAGCGCTTTGCAACAATGGTGCAAAACGTCTGTAGTGGTGCCTCCTGCTTCTGTGAGTAGGGCTATCCCAACTACATATAGACAGGGGTAAGAGATAGGTATGGAGAGAGTCATGGGATCCCTGCCTGGTGGTTTCCCTATCACAGGTGATATAGGATGATTCCCTGACGACAGCTGCATGGAAACGTAGATCCGAGATCATTTAAAACTGAATACTTAAAAGTGTGTATTCCAGTTATGTATTTCACAGGAGTGCTCTGGTGAAAGTGTGTGTGTGGGGGGGGGGGGGGGAGCTGTTGATCATGACAAGTTAAAATATGAAAATCTATGGGAGGGAGGGAAGGGGACAGCTTATGGACCCTGTGCCCCCCAGATCTTTTAGGCACGCAGCAACACTCCCAACAAGAAATGTTTGGGCATTAGCTTTTTCAAGATTTCCACTAATCTATTCCAGCAGTGACAAGCACCAAAATCACACACATCCACAAAATAAATTAACGTCATCCTGGAAAACACATGGATAAAAAAAAGAAAGAAAAACTCAATCCAGCAAACTAAACTGGCTTGCACAAGATCCATGCTTGGGAATATATCTGGACTCCCGACTGGTGAAACTGGCATCTCTAGAGATCAAGGTGCCAAATTTATTATCAGATTTATAGCACTGCATGCCTGCCTGCAAAGCATGGATATTCTTTAGGAAGACAGAGCAACTGCTATTGCTATTTGCTAATTAACCTGAACTAAGAGTTCACACTTAACTTTTGCTCATACTTTTTTCACAGAGCAAATGTTTCAAATGGATATAAAAAAAGTCAGGAAACTAATGTTGCTGGATTTTGATTTACAGAATATTTTAAAGAAAATTAAAAACATAGTATGAAGCTTTGCAGTTGTCAGTTTATTAGATTTTATTATATTTGTTATGCTACAAAAGCCAGATCTCAGCTTTAAGCGAGCAGAGTTAGCTAAACGTTTTTACATTATCCCCAAGCAGAGTGGTTTTGTTTTAAATCGCTGGTTAAGAAGTCTTTTTGTGCAAAAATACATTCATAATTAAGATAGATGTAAAATTTAATTTCCAGAAAGTACAGTGCATGCATTTTAAAAGCAGTGATGTATATTGATTTTTTAATATATTATGCAGCCACATCAGTAAAACAAATTATATGCTTATGTTATTCAACAAAACCCTCTGATGCAAACACTAGGTTCACACATGCTGAGCGATTTATCCTCACATCTGCAATTCACTTCAGTGAACAGGTATCAGGGGATAAATCATGGGTAATTTAGGAATATTTGCGCCACTCTGTACAAGTAAGAAAATCATGACCATTTTTTTTTAATTAAATAAAGCAAGCTTATTGGTATTGAATATTTTTCTTCAACCAATTTTTACAAAGCGGTTTGACTATCCACAAATTTACAGGGAAAAAAAAAAAAAAAAAACTAAGGTCATCAAGCCATCACGTCTAAGCTCCATATATTGCCTTAGGGGCACACACTAAAAAATTATTTAACTCCCAGTGCAGTAAGCTAATAGTTTACTAATGCATCAGGCATTTAAAAAAAAAAACAAAAAAAAAAAACACACTAACCCAAAAGTGTGCACAGTAAACATGCTAGCATACATAAAATAATCTGTGAATAAAACATGTTTCTGCGCATAGAACATTTTGTTGCTCAGTGTCTTCTGCGCATAAATCATGCTTTACAAAACAAAAAACTGTGCACAAAGCATGTTCTCTGAAAAATAAAATAAGCTTTATGCCCAGAAAACTTGAATTGTGCACAAATTGTGGTTAATGCACAAATTCTGAGTACAGGACCTCCACACCACGAACTCCTGGTTCAGCCCCATAGACGATTATTAATCTGATAACCAAGAGTTAAAATTTACAGCGTTGAGAAACCTTGTGTTAAATTAAGGCATTAACTATGTCTAGGCTTAACATGGGATTTAAATAGAGGAGTGCTAATTTTTATACATACTTCAAGGCAGGTTTGTGCACACTTTTTTTTTTTGCACGCAGAGTTCCTTGCTGCATCAGAAGTAAAGTTTATGCACAAAAAAAATGTGCGCGCATTTATGGGTTAAACTATACACCCAGCCCAGTACACCTTATTACATCAAGCCCTTAATAATGATGTAAACCCTGGAGACAGCTACAGTCTGGGAACCACCAGAGAAATGCTTAATGGGATCTTCAGAAGAAGCATTGAGTTCCAGTGGGTAAAGTGGATTTCTTTAGTAGTCTACAGGGAAGTCTCCGGGAATTTTATAATGGGCCCCAAATACAGTCCATGGCCTGTTATGATCTAATTATAAAGCTTTCTTAAAAAAAAAAAAAAAAAAAGTGACATAAGAACAAATTACATACTATTTGCAATTTACACACTGCTCTTCTACAGAGATTCAGGAGCAGTTTACAACAATAAAAATCATAGGGATGAATTTTCAAAAAAGATTACACGCATAACAAATAGCCTCTACTCACATATTCTTTATTTTATAAACGTAAAACATACGCATATATTTTCACTTTCCCGTAGGTAGGCTAGGGACATTCCAGGGTGGGGCCAATATTTACACATGTAAATCGCTATTTTAAAAACACACACATGCAGATTTGACAACTTACTAGTGTAATTTTACACCTGCTAATTATCTAGCGTAAGTGATATTAAAATGTGTTTATTGTGTACCTCTGGCTGCGGGGGAGATGTAGATTAACTGAGGGGGAGTTCAGGCTAAAGAACCAGGAGGAGGATCCTGGTAGACTAACTGGCAAAACTGGTAATTTCCTTGACACATGCATGTTTTAACATGCACCAATTTACATGTATAAATCCCAATATGCATAAGTCCTACTTTATTTTCATGCATAAAATATATGTGCCTGTACTTTTAAAACAGGTAGGAAAAGTAATGCACTGAATGCATCTGCATGCAAGCCTACACACAGGGAAGAAATCTGCATATTTTATAAAACATGCACATGTACATATATGGCGGCATAAATCTGCCTGCCGCCATATATGTGCATATATGGCACTGTGCGCATTTGTTTGAAAGTTATCCTCATAACAAAAACTTACAAAATACAGCTAAACCTACTTTAAAGAATAGCACTATTTCCCTTATTACAATATACCCACGGATAAAATCTGCACCATTAACATCTCTTTCACAGAGCGGCTAAGGCATAATCAAATCCATCTCATCTTCTCTCCACACAACCCCAGACCAGGGGTGGAGGCAGTATATGCAAACCTATCTCATGCATATTCACTGTACATATCCTGAAAACCTGGCCTCTTTGTTGCTCTCGAGGACCAGAGATGGCCAGCCCTGCTCTAGACCCTTTTATTAAAGGGTTGGTGGCACATCCCACCTACATTTGCGTCTTATCACTCCTATCACCGGCTCCAGACACTCACTACCCATCACCAGGGGTCATTTATTTCTTCTCTATCCTATAAAGCCTGCATAAAAGCAAAAAAAGTCTCCAATATGCAAAAGCAAAGTGCTGGATGCCTTGAATGCCCCCTAAAAGCAACACCCTTAGGCACTACCCCATGGCAGCCAGCAGCCGTTTCAGAAGCTCACTATACATCAGGTGAAAAGAAAATAGAAGCACCAGCCACAAAACAGCAGGCCCAGATCAACCCAGACTGTTTCCTCAACATTCCCAAATGGAAATTATCCCCAGTTGCCATTATAGGTTATACCCCCTATTATATCTTTAAGCTTTAATATAATCTTAAATGCGATTTATCAACATGATATTGTGAAAGATATCTTAAATATAAATTTAAAAATGAGTAAAAAAAAAAAAAAAATCCACCCTATTCCTGAGTTTACCACAAAGGAGCCAGTCATAGAAGACATGTACTCCCTCCTTAAAGGGAACTTATGTGCCGGCCATAACTAATTGAAGTGGGTCCGGTACAGTAACATATAAAACTCAAAAAAAGAACCCTAGAACCTCTCCCCTCAATGCCAGCAAAAAATATTTATGCACTTCCAGAAAATCATATTTTGGAACAGCAGCAGATTAAAAAAAAAAAAAAAAAAAGTTTAGTTTGGAAAGAATTAAAAGCTATTTGTGGTATTCTTATAGCACTAGATTAGACAATAGATAGACATTACCCATGCACTATTCTGCATGTGAAAAAGCAAATTATAGGAACTAGCTCGGCAAATCTTTAGGACAGCTAAATATCTTCACTAGCAATAGTCCAATATATCAACAAACCAAATGCTGTACTCGAGTTGGGGGCTTTTTATGTCCCTAAATAGTAAAATAAAATCCACAGTGCATATTTCCTTAGCAAATAGAGTAGTTTGTATATAAAACATGTATTTTCCCCCATTAGGTTTAATCTTTTTCCAGGGACGATAACTGATATCGTCGAGCGGGTGCACACATACGTAGATATGCTGGCTCGTGCCAAAGGACGTGATTATTTTATAAACTACGGGCATATATTCGCACATGGCATAAAATAGACTATACGCGCATACGTGTGTGCACAATTTTATAGGGAAGCACATGCAAATGCTGCCTCTACCGCATTAAGTGGCGGGATTTTAGTAGACTCGCGCGCTGATGCAATTACCAGTTTCCCAAATTTGTTCCCGCTTCGCCCAGGTAAAAGGATAGGACTTTCTAACCCCCCCCCCTAGTTAATTAGCCTTCCATTTACCCTGTTAACCCCAACCCATAAAACCCTGTTGACTAGCCTAGCTTCTTTGTTTGTTTTAGGACTTACACACCATCCATAGCAGAAGTAAAAAAAGTTACACGATAGGGAGCCTCAGCATGTGCTTGTGCGCGCGAGTATTTACACACAAATCCTGGAATGCCCACACCCCGCCAGCTTTTCAGGAAAAAAAAAGTCTTGTGCGCGCGTACCAGGAGATCCACGCGTAAATGGATGCCTTTTAAAATACGCGCGGCGGCGGCACAACTTCCGCACCTGTCGCCCGGTTTTGGCGCACTGGGTTTTTTTAAAGTTCACTCCTTAACGTACAGTGGAATCACAGCCCTGCTGCATGCCAGCAATCACTTTATAGTAATCTGGCACTTGCGAAAGGAAGCAAGTTTTTACAGACAGGAAGGGGTTGAGAGAAGTTTCAAACAGAAAAAGTATGTTTGACGCTAAGATACCTTCATAAACCAGCAACTACAATAAACAAATAAATAATAAATGTGATATCTCAGATTGTTTATTTTTATATACGGACATTCAAACAAAATAATGGCCTACAGTAACTGCCAAAATGAGTTTTACTTAACCTGTTTAGTGACAGATTATTCAGTGAGTACGATTAAGTTTGGAATTGGCTCAAGTATCTCAACAGGCAGTGTATTTCAGTTACTTCCAAACTCTCGTCAAAATGAGGTACAAACACTGACTACAAGCAGAAATTGATGCATCGCAAAATTGTACTTCCTTAAGAAGGGACTTACACTTAAGTACATACTGTAATTTGCACACAAAATACATGCTTAAAAAAAAAAAAAAGGTTCTTACAGCAATGCACAGACTTAACTTTAGTGTAGCCACATGGTTGACAATGGCCATGGAAAAAGCAAGAAAACCAGAACCATATTGGTGAGGGGGGAAATCCCATACACAAGTATGCTCTCCATTGTGTGGAGCTGCATTACAGGGGGGGGGGGGGGGGGGGGGGGGGAGGGAGGGGAGGGAGGGGGGAAAGCATTGCAATGCAACTCTAAAGAGACTCCTGCCCGGGACACAGGCACCTCTACACAGCGGCGGTCAGCTCTGGAGCCATCTGTGCTACAGCTCCCTTTCACAGAAGCATCTTGCCATGTACAGGCCTCTGTAGAAAGCCTTTTCCCACCCGGGCAGAACATTAAAATATGAATGAGGACAACAGCTGTGGAGGTGGGGGGGGGGGGGGGAGAAGGCAACTGGAGAGACAACTGTTCGCTGTGATGGAGCTCCGAATCTCACCGTACACATGCAGTTAAGACGCAAATCTATAGCTACCGGACGTATTTCACCACTATGCAATCGTGCACGAGAAAAAACTAATTTCTGTCTTGCGCACTTAACATTCATTTCTCCAAAAAAAAAAAAAAACAAACAAACCATTTTCTTTGTATCTCCTCCCAGAATACGTATATGCCTATAATGCAATAATGTAAAAGTATAGCAGACAGAGCCTTAAAGACTGAGGACTGGAATCCTGGGGGGGGGGGGGGGGGGGGGGACATGGGTTCCCCCAAGCTAACTAGCTATGAAAAATGCATAAGGCAATGTGAATAGACAGATTGGATGGGCTGTACAGTCTTTAAATGTTTCTATAAATCTAAGTATTATAAATTCAGATCCACTGCTAGAAGCAGGTTCCATGGACCTCTGTGGCAGTCCCACTGCTTGGATGACTGGCAAAGAAATCCTATGCCACTAAGACAAAACACAGAACAAGGACAAATGAAAAAAAAAAAAAAATGGTGGATGCACCCATTCTTAGATGTGTGAATATGGTTGAAAGATTCATGTAATGTTTAAAGTATGCATCACTGCCAATCTTGAAAATTAAAAATAAAAAGTAAAATGCTTTTCAGCACTGAAGGGTTATATTAAATATTTTCAATAAAAGTATTATCAATCATTTTGTGTAAAGGCCATTTAGTGGAGTGGAAAAGTGACTTTCTGGTTGGAGCGGTGAGCTGAGGACCAGGGTAGCCAAAGTTCAAATCTTCCTCCTCCCACTGATGCTCCTTAACCCTCCATTGCCATAGGTACACAAAAGACTGTAAAGCCTGCTTGGGCAGGAACTACCCACTGTTCCAAATTTTAACTCTCTTTCAGCTTGGATTTGGGAAGGAGAGAAATTAAATCTAAAATCCAAATTCGCAAATCTTATGCATCACAATGGCAGAGATGGGACAAGTCCAGTTTCAGCAGGGAGAACTTTGGATAGTATTATTATTTTTTTTTTAATTTGCATCTTCTATTTAGACATTTTAAAAACAGCTGTTCCAAAAATAAAGATCACAACAGTTTACAAAAGTAACATTCATACTATAGTATGAATTCCTATAAATCTACTGAGATATTCTAATACATTTTAGTTAAAGTTCTAAGGCTATTAGTTCAGGGATTATAATTTAACATTCTGGTATCTATACTTCAGCTTCCTTCACATGAAGTCAATGCTACTGGTAGTATCAAAATGTACTGGGGAGAGAGACAAAAAAAAAAAAAAACCCACAACAAGAACTGTTCTCAACTCAGTTCTCAGGATATGGCTGGCCAGTTCGGTTTTCGAGAGATCCACAGTGAATTTATTTATTTATTTATAACTTTTCTATACCGAAGCTCAAATAACAGAGTTAATTATCACTCCGGTTTACATTGCAACCATAAAAAAACAGTGACAAAGTTGTCTTACATAGAACAGGGGGAGAGAAAAACTCGGATACAGCTTAAGCATGGGGAGTAACGTGTAAGAACTGGTAAGAACTGATAAGAGTTGGCTTTTTGGGGTAACAAGGTATTCCGAGGGAGGGGGTAGGAATGAGGGATTGGAAGGGGGTTGGAAGGGTAGCGGAGGGTTACCACAGATTTAATGAAAACTAATATACATATATTAAATAGCTTAGGTAGCAGAAGAAAAAGTGCTTAGGCATCTGAGCTTAGGAAGAGAAGGTCCGTGGAGGATGAGGCAAGGACGAGTGTTATGGGAAGGCTTGTCTGAATAGTAGCGTCTTAAGTCTCTTCTTGAATGTAATTGGGCATTGTTCCAACCTAAGGTCCGGTGGGAGCAGGTTCCACTGTTTGGGGGCCTGCGGTGGAAAAGGCTCTTTTACTAAAGGAGGTTTTGAATGTCATTAATTGGAAGTGCATGCACACAGACAGGGTAAACTTGCTTTTGTGGATTCAGCACGTCCAGTTATAAACACGGTGCCACTCGCGGTCCAGTCTCTTGGGCTGTTAGAGATGTGTTGAGACCCAAGTTGCAGGAGGGGAGACTTTTCGCCAATGGTTCTCAACCTGGCTGTTAGGACTTGCTCGGCCAGTCTACTTTTTTTCAAGATTAGCCACAATTAATCAACATGAGAGATACTCACGTAGGAAGGAAGCGGCGCATGCAGATATCTCTCACGGCCGTTTCATTAAATGCTCATCTCTGGAACTTCTGTTGGTGAAATAACTGTCGTGGCTTAAAGCTCTCATTTGGTAACCATCCGAGCTCTACTACAACTCCTCCATCAGTTAATTAATGGTTTACAAACTTCCCTATGACACTGAATAATAAAGAAAACTATGGATTCAGGTAGAGTGATGGCAGGAGGAGGGAACGTTAATTATTTCACTTCAAAGTTGAAAAGGGGTTTCAAGCCCCAAACACCAAAGTGAAGTCACGTGGGAAGGGAATAAGGAGGGTGTTCAGAGTTTCCTTACTCCAATGCCTACCCCTCCTGCTTTCCTTGGTCTTCCAGATGAATGGAAACCTGGAAGTTATTAGCACCAGGAGCAGGGGTGGGCAATTCCGGTCCTCAAGGGCTGCATACCAGTCGGGTTTTCAGGATATCCTTAATGAATATGCATGAGAGAGACCTGCATACACACTGCCTCAGTTGCAAGCAAATCTATTTCATGCATATTCATTAGGGGTATCCTGAAAACCCGACTGGTTTGCAGCCCTCGAGGACCGGACTTGCCCACCCCTGACCAGGAGCATTCATTCACCACCACCTAGGGTTTTGCCCCCAGTTTTAAATTCCATCATCCGCCTCAACCACAACCTTTCCCTCCCCCACCTTGCCCAGCCTTTACAACAACAGATGGCAGATCAAGGCACTCTCAAGACAGCCAAAGCATGCTGCTGCTTTTTTTAAATTTTTTGCAATATAGGCTTTTCTTCCTCCCTCCCTCCCTCTTGGAGGTTGTGAATGCCTCTTCAGTGGCATATCTAGTACTGACTGCCAGCCTGCGGAGCAGGAGTCGTGTCCAAGAATCAAACCCAGGTAATCCTGCACTACACTGCCATGGAGACTCTTGTCCAGTTTTGTTTTGTTTTTTTTTTTTAAACAGCTTTTGCTTGTTAGAAATAGATATATTCACAGCTGCTATTTGTTCAAAAAGCAAAAAAAATTAAAAATAAAAATTTAATTTAAACTACAACTGGGCACAAAATTAATACCTCTCTCTACATCGAAAAAATTTTGAGATAGCTGTTATCAAATATTAAAAATACTTAGCATCCACAGTACTTTTTCCTAGCATTATGTAAACAAAACTATTTTTTTAACACAAGAATGAGGCATCATCTCTTATCAAAAGTTCAGACTTCCACAGTCAGTCAACAGCAGAAACTCTACCCAAGTTGCAAGCTCAATAATTAATTACAAGTAGGATAACCTGTATGCCACTAACTTTTGATACTCATAGTGCCCAGTAACCTAGCCACTGTTCAAAACCTCTTCAGGATTAACTGTTTTCCTTATGTACAGATTACACACTGGATAGTTACGTCTGATAAATAATGAATAGTAAAAAAAAAAAAACAAAACAAAACCAGATCATGAACATAAAGTTGTGGCATACCCTTCACTGTACCACAATTAAGACACTGCACATGAAAGGACAGCAGATATTACAAAGAGCAGAGCAGGAGTGACTGGAGGCAGTGGCCTGTGGGTATGAGGAAGGTCCAGAGGAATTGTGATTTGGGGGAAGGGTTTTTGTTTTTTTTAAATGGGGAGATTTAATCCTCCCTGTCTGGCCAGATTCCAAACAACTGTGCCCCGCCCGGGATCAAGTGACAATTCATAAACCCCCCCTCACACGTTTCACAGGTTATCAATCTCAGCCAAGAGACCTCAAATGAATTTCCCCCCAAGCTGATCAGACCTTCCCATGCGACCTCGACCAAAAAGCCAGAGAAGTAACTGGAAAAATGCTCTTAAGGAAAAAACACAAGAAACTGCTGGTATAAAGCCAATGTCTTTGCTAAATTGTGATACCTTTAAAAAGATTAACAAAAAAAAATAAAGACAGTAGAATGGGAACTACTGAGGACACAAAGGTGCTTATTGATATATTTTTTTGTTCCTCCACTAAGAGTATTTTTCAGTACAATTCTAACTTTGTAAGTAACATTGCAATAAAATGTAAACAAACAAGTCTTTTGATTTGTCACCTGATTCCACTGTGGGGACACAAAATTAAACTTGTGAACCAAAGGCCATCACTGGATTTATAAGGGGGCTCCATTTTCAAAAACAGGAGTGAGGCCAAAGCTCAGACAACTGGCCCGAGCTATACCCATGCATCAGACCTGCGCTCGGTTAATTTTGATTTTTTGGGGGTTGTTTTGGGGGTTTTTTTGTTTGTTTGTTTTGTTTTTAATTTTGCCAGGTGCACAATTTTAGCAGTGCATGCCTCATGCCTGCCTGAATTTAGAAAATGCACGCTTAGCAAAATATTAAACACGCAAGTGGGCCAAGATAGGAACGTGCCCCCACCCTCCGACAACTGCTCAAGCATCTGTTTCACTCACTTTTAAAAACAGAGTCCCAGCTGCCTAATCATGGGTTCAGGTTTCTGCTGAAATGATTGGCTGGTGGCATACTGCTAGCACTGCCGGGCTTTAATTAAATGACTTCACATTTATTTTTAATGTGCATTAGCTTGACCTTTCTACTTCTGAAATAGACTTGAATCTGAACCTCGCAAACCGAATACAACTTTGTGAAGCATTTTTCTTTTCAGTAGAATTCCTGGGAAGCTTGGGATAAATCCTCAGCTAAAGAGTGAAGCCACTTGCCATGTTTTATTGAGAGTTACATCACACAAATAAACCTAGATGCCCAAAGCAAGTAGGAGCAACAAAAAAATTGGGCAACTAGGACGTAATGCTGCATATGCCCATCTGACTAGTGGAGCACTTGGTAAGAAAGTCAACGTGTATTTATTGCATAATTATGGAGTATACTAGAGAGTCTACCGCACAATGCATTATACAGCGCAATAAAATCACCAATCTGCTATTAAAGTACAGAATCACACTCAAAATCTCTGTAAGTATAGGCATTTTAACAAGACACTTCTGATCACCTGACTACCTTCAAATACCAATATGAAAAAGCATATGAATTTTACTATCTGCCCTGCTTGTAATTATAGTAAGCCTCGAAATCTGTACTGTACTTATATTTTTATATATTAAATGCATTTAATATTGGAAAATTATCTGCCCCAAAGGTTTCAGACTTAAGTAGGACAGTAGTTCATGACCTAATCTCCATCATGTCAGTTGGTGCCATTTTGGATTCTGGTTCTGGCAGGACAACAGGGAGACGATGTCTTCCATCCTGCCCCCTTGATGGTAGCTTGGCCCAGCCCTCCAACTCTCTTGGTGTCAGCTGAGGGATGGGTAATTCAGCACATATTGGGGCCACACTTGACTGCCAATGGTAAGGTGGATGCATTTATCTTCTGAAAAATATTGGGTTTAATACCCTTTAGCACACTGGGAGTTTAATGCAGTGTTTTGGAGCAGATGACACTCGTGGAAAAATTGCCAAATAAAGCAGCTTAGTACACTGGCCCCTAAGGTTTGTAATCCTTTCATCTAAGAAGCATAGTTTTGAAAATGTTTTCCATGTGTGCAATTCTGGTTGCTGCATCTAAAAAAAAAAAAAAAAATTATAGTTGCACTGGAGAAAGGACAGGGAAGGGCGACAAAAATATAGGGCATGGAACGGTTCCCCTATGAGGAAAACTAAAGAGGGCTAATCAGCTTGGAAAAGAGATGGACGAGTGGGGATATGATATAGAGGTCTACAAAATCATGTAAGGACTTGAACAGGTAAATGTAAATCGGTTATTTACTCTCTCAGACAATAAAAGGACTAGGAAACAGTCGATGAAGATAGCAAGTAGCTCATTTAAAACAAAACATAGAAAATTCTCACACAACACATAATTAACTCTGAAATTCATTGCCAGAGGATGTGGTTTTGGCAGTTAGTGTAACTGGGTTTAAAAAAGGTTTGGATAAGAACATAAGAAATTGCCAGAACAAGAGTCCATCAAGCCCAGCATCGGTCAATCCAGGCTACAAGTACCTGGCAAGTACCCCAAGCTACTGAAGCTAGTAATAGCAGTGGTTATTCCCCCAAGTCAACTTGATTAATAGCAGGTAATGGACTTCTCTTCCAAGAACATATCCAAACCTTTTTTAAACACAGCTACACTAACTGTACTAACCACATCACCTGGCAATAAATTCCAGAATTTAATTGTATGTTGAGTGAAAAAGAATTTTCTCCGAATCGTTTTAAATGTGCTATATGCTAACTTCATGGAGTGCCCCCTAGTCCTCCTATTATCCGAAAGAGTAAATAACCGATTCGCATTTACCTGTTCTAGACCTCTCATGATTTTAAACACCTCTACCATATCCCCCCTCAGCCGTCTTCTCCAAGCTGAAAAGTCCTAACCTCTTTAGTCTTTCCTCATAGGGGAGCTGTTCCATCCCCTTTATCATTTTGGTTGCCCTTCTCTGTACCTTCTCCATCACAACTATATCTTTTTTGGGATGCGGCGACCAGAACTGTACACAGAATTCAAGGTGCGGTCTCACCATGGAGCGATATAGAGGCAATATGACATTTTCTGTTCTATTAACCATTCCCTTCCTAACAATGTTTGCATTTTTGACTGCTGCAGCACACTGAGCTGACGATTTCAGTGCATTATCCACTATTATGCCTAGATCTTTTTCCTGGGTGGTAGCTCCTAATATGGAACCTAACATCGTGTAACTACAGCAAGGGCTATTTTTCCTTATATGTATCACCTTGCACTTATCCACATTAAATTTCATGTGTCATTTGGATCCAACTTTCCAGTGTCAGAAGGTCCTCCTACAAATTATCACAATCTGCTTGTGATTTAACTACTCTGAATAATTTTGTATGATCTGCAAATTTGATTACCTCACTTGTCCAGATCATTTATAAATACATTGAAAAGCACTGGTCCAAGTACAGATCCCTGAGGCACTCCACTGGTTACCCTTTTCCACTGAGAAAATTGACCATTTAATCCTATTCTCTATTTCCTGTCTTTTAACCAGATTGTAATCCACAAAAGGACATCGCCTTCTAACCCATGACTTTTTAGTTTTCTTAGAAGCCTCTCCAAGAGGAGAAGTCCATAAACTACTCCTAATCTATAAGGAATAGTAGCTTGGGATCTATTTAATGTTTGGGTACTTGTAACTTGGTTTGGCTTGATGGACCCTTGGTCTGACCCAGTATGGCATGTTCTTGTGTTATGTTCTAATAATATAATATATCTATATTCATGTCTGAAACACCATAATGATTTTACCTGTTCTACCATTCCGTTTCTTGTTAGGAGTGTGTATAAGAAATAAATTTGCTTCATTCCCTGTTTAGTTGCTTAATTTTTCTATTTCATTTTTCCCACTATTTTGTTGTGTTTCATTTTATGCCATGCTGTTTAATGAAAAAGTAAGCACTGAGAAACTAACTCCCCTCCCAGCTTCTAACACAAGCCCCCATATAAAGCCAGTGATCCTCCAATCCTTCCTCTAGCCCAATAAATGTTTTGAATCCTTGTCCCTTCCTGAAGCTCCAGAACCCCACCCTAAATTCAAAGTATTAGGTCTCCCACAGAGGCAGGAGCAATTCCCAGTCATCCTGCCCCACTGGTGGCCATCATTCAGAATGGTTCTGGCCAAAGTTATCATGTCCTCCCGCCCCCCACCCCGAGGAACTTCTAATTGGATTTAGAGTTAAATGAGTAATGCTGGGTAGAGGTGGGCAATTACGATTATCGATGGTCTCAAGCCAGTTGGATTTTCAGAATATCCCTAATGAATATGTATAAAAGATATGCAGGACCAGAATTGCCCACCCCTGTTCCAAGGGGGTGGAGATTCTGGACATTATAGGTGGAGCTACAGTCATTTCTCAGTGTAGGGGAGGCGCGAGGAATAGAGGGCTCAGTGGCTTTATAATTAGGCTTGTGGCGGGAGGCCTTGGGTGCGGGAATAGGGTAGAATTTCTTAGTCTGGGTTCACTGTCCCTTTAACTGGCACAGTAGTGATGCAGAACACAAAACTAAACATATCATTAGTGATTTAATGTCATTTTTTAGATAACATATAGGAATAGATGTGTGAACTAAAGCGAAGCTAGTTCACTTCTTAAAGATTCAATAAGGAGAATTGCTAATTTCAAAGTCCAAGCTGAGGGATTTAATTGCGATGAGAGTTCAAGTTCAATACAGTCCCTCGACACAGCCGTGTTTTTGCTGGTGGGGCTGTATCAGGAGAGATCTGCAACAGTTTTGGCCAGATGGTGCATGAATGTCAATGCATTCACTTCCTCTCAATAAAACGTATTATGCAGTATAAATATCTTTTGTGCCTCTAACAGGCTACCTTCTTTAAGTTTAAACATCTACAAAAGCTGTTTCTTCTTGCTACTCTGCACCTTGCTGACCGATCCTTAGTGGTTCGCCTATCTAAAACTTTTTCTGTCATTAGTTAAGCCGCTCTCCCTGCCACACTGAGCTGAGCTGGTTGGCCCTCAGCGTTTGTTAATTTAAACCCTCTCTAGTCCTCAGCTGAGATACTGCTTTGGATCCTTTCAGAGCATCCCCCCGGCAAAATATGGCCATGTCGGTGGACTGCGTGATTTTTTTACTCCACCAATATTTATTGCAATTTATTTATTTTTTTTAGATAACAGCACATCCCCATTTTTTGTTTTGTCTGCATGACACATGCTCTGTTTCTCCTTGTCATTTTTTTTGCTCCCAATTGCCCACATTTTCTGATGGTTCTTGTATTTTTTTTTTCAGTTCTTAGAACTTGAAAGTCTTCTCCAATAAACACTTAGAGAATTTCTATTCATGTAGCTTTAAGGAATGAGTATGCAGTACTTAACATGTAGGGATGTGCATTCATTTAAAATTCTGAAAAGAATAGAGAACAATTTTATTAAATCTGAATGGACTGAAAATGTCTCTGAAAAACCCAAACATTTTCAAATTTTCAAAATTTTCGTTGCAGCAATAGGTGTGTACTAGTTACAAATAGCAAGCACTAATTGCTAAAATGAAATCCTAAAAAAAAAAAAAAAAAATTTGACCAAGAAAACAAAGATAAAAATGATTGAAACACAAAAATATTGTCTGCACATCCCTATTAGCATATTCTGATTTTTTTTTTTTTTAAATTAGAAAGGATGATTGAGGTCCATATTCATACATAATCTGCTAGCAAAGTTAACCGGTTAAGCTTATCCAGCTAACTCTTAGGTATATTCCAGTGAAACTGCACTATTGAATACAGCCGGCTAACTATTGCCACCTAACTTTGGGACAGCTCTTTGGCCCAACCAGAATTAACCGGCTAAGTCATCCGGCTAACTCTGAAAATTGGAGTTAGCCGGTAAATTTAGCCGGCTAACTCAACTCTTCCCAGTTATGCCCCTAACTTAGGGGGTCATTTTCTATAGCTTTTGCATGCAAAAAAGGGACTTGGGCATGGGCCAGAGGCCTCCGTAGGGCTGCTAGGCTGGGGGATCGTGCGCTGGCACGAGCAACCTACGCCTGCCCAGAGGCAGGCACGACTTGTAAAACTAAAGTTAGGCGGGGTTTTAGGTAGGGCTGGGGGGGGGGGGGGGGGGGTGGCAGAAGGAAAGTTCCTTCTGAGGCCAGTTTCGGAGCAGCCTTGGAGGGAACAGGAAAAGCCATTGGGGCTCCCCTAGGGCTCGGCGCACGCAAGGTGCATTAGTGTGTACCCGCTTGTGCGCGCCAACCCTAGATTTTATAACATGCGCGTGCAGGTTATAAAATCCGGCGTGCACCTTAAACTCCGGCCCTGGGTGCAGAAACCAAGTAGATGACTGTAATTATGTGTAGAAAACACAACTCATGTTTGTTTTAGGGATTTCCAACACAAGTCTACCATCAACTGAGAGGTACAGTTTTGAAGTGGGCTGAGGTACTTCTCTTAGAAGCAACTGTGTCTACTTAGGGATAACTTAACTACGGAAAGGTTGTGTGTGTTTGTTTTTGTTTTGTTTTTTTTTGGGGGGGGGGGGGGGGGTTGGAGTATCTTTTACAAGCCTATGCAATGAGATGTATTAACATCAACTTTCTCCACCCTACCCCTTCCCTGAGAGAAGGAAGCACATGAAAGAAAAATGGGGATTACATTAAAAAATATTCATATCAATACAGTAAGCGGTATAAACTTAAAAGTAAATCATTTTCATGCTTATAAGAGGCAACTTTACTTCACAGCAACACAAGATAGGAATCTGAACCTACATTAAAGTTTGCTTTCACTTACTGAAAAAGAAAGACATTTTGGCTGCTGGAGGAAAAAAAAAAAAAAAAAAAACCCCAACCTTTAAAAATTGATAAAAATAGTGCTCCAAAAAGGAACACTTTCCATATTTTGCTCTGGATGATAGTTGTTTGTTTTGCATGGATAAAAATACTTTGGATACTAAATTGCCAAAAATAGTAAGCAAACAATTTTTCAACAAAAGAAAAAACAGAAAAAAAGGTTTTTGTACAATAAATAAATAAATAAATAATAATGAAAACAATATGTTCTTGGTTTGCTAAAAGATGCTTGTTTATTGTATTGAGCATCCACTAACATATTTAGTGCTAACTTTTTTTTTTTTTTTTGCTTTGTATTGATTGTGTGTGGGAGATGGGGGATCTGCTTCCTTTTTCATTAGATTAAAATATTTTGGACTGAACTAGAACACTTTGGTATAACTGATATCTAATCTCGTAAAATGTTTTAGGTCCTATATGAATGGTATATTACCACCTCCTCATACCACAAGTTCCTACTTGTTTCCATTAAGGACCGTTCTTGGTCCACTATACTGTGTAGCAAACTCCCTTTCATCCATAACAGCTCCACGGGCCTTAAAAGCAAATAGCAGCAACATTTGCAGGCCATATTTTCACATATACTAGTAAAATGTTTATTTTGTGATAATGCTTAGTTAAACCTGTTATTGATATTCATAACTTTAAAGGGATTTAGGAACAGGATTATCCTTAGAAAGAGCAGGTGCTGTATGCAACAGCTCAAAACAAGAGTTTCATCCGGACTGTACAAAAATCCATAAACCATGGCTTAGGATTTTTTTTCTCCTTTTTAATTCCCTTATAGAACTGCAGCCCAACAGCCACTCACTCACATTATGAAAACACTTTCTGCAGTTTTGAAAATGCATTTGACTAGTTGCCTGGGGTGAGTGCATTTTCTCTATTGGGGGCAACCAGGAGCTGGGGGAAGGGGTGAGAATATTCTGCCCTCAACTTGGGGCCCCAAAAGGTAGAATAAGGAGGAATATTTGGCTTTGACTGAAGCCGGGGGGAAGGAAGGGGTGAGAAGGCTGCAGCAACTGGGTCTGGGAGGAGAGGGAAGGAGACAGAGGCATTGAGGGGTTAGATGGCAGGAGAAGAGAGAACAAGAAGGCTGCAAAGGGAGGGAGGAGAGGAGGAAGAGAAGAGTAAGGAGCATGAAGAGGTGTGGGGGTTGGAGGGTATCTGGGAAGAGAGAGAACTGCCCATGGGTGGGAGAAGCAAGTGGGAGTTGGTTAGGAGGAAGAGTTAGAAGGTTGCACTTGCTAGGTGAGAAATGCACTCATGTACTCCCACCTGCTGCTACCACCCATCCCCACCCCCAAAAAAAAAATGCACACACACACACACACACACACACAATGCAGCCGCCAGAATCCTGACAAACACCAACAGGAGAGATCACATCACGCCCATCCTCAGAGATCTGCACTGGCTTCCAATAAGCTTTAGAATCCTTCACAAATCCCTCACTATCATCCATAAAGCTATTCACCACCAGGTCCCCATCGATTTGCAAATCCCGCTCAAACTACACACCTCATTCAGACCTATCAGGGAAGCTTACGGGGGCTCTCTACACGCCCCTCCTATCAAAGCCACTCATCTATCAACCACCAAAGAAAGGGCCTTCTCGACAGCGGGACCCACCATATGGAATGCAATTCCCCGGACCTCAGACGGGAACCTTGTCTAGTGACGTTCAGAAAAAAAATTAAGACATGGCTGTTCAAGCAAGCCTTCCTCTGATCAAGACAAGTAACACCCATGTCACGAATCAGATCTAAGACTATCAAGTAGCTGCCAGCACTGTATTTGTAATTAGTTCTAAGTTAACTCTCTCCTTTGATTCCCACCTATTACACCTGTTTTATTTAACTTCTCACTTCTGGTTAAGGTTATGTTATAAAACTTCCATTTACTGTAAACCAATGTGATATGATTTATCATGAATGTCTGTATAGAAAAAGTACTAAATAAATAATAAATATATATATCGCGGGGGAAGGGAAGAGGCAGAAGTAAATTGTAAATTTGTTAAAAAAAAAAACTGAGAATAAAAAATTAACACAGTTCCTATCAATTTCTCTCTCCCCTAGCACTTCACTACCTTTCTCCTTCCCGCAACTTCTGCGCTTACTGTCACCTGACCCCCATCCTCTCCTTTTTCCTTCACTGCTCCACCTCCCCCCTCCCTGTTATTTGTAATTTCCTCTTCCTCCTTTACAATGTTGATTGTGAACCGGCATGATATGTCCTATGAATGTCGGTATATTTTAAAAGCATTTAAATAAAATAAATAAATAAATAAATAAGTACATGGTAAGTTCATTTTGTCCCTGTTTACTAAGTTCTAGAGGAATTTTAGAATATCCTCATTTTGTGAGTTCTAAACATGGGGTTGATTCAGGAAAGGTTCCCCACAACGTTCTCACCCCCACCCAAAACAGGAGTACACCTCTGGTGAGTTATTAGATCCTATTATTATTTTTATCAAAACAGCTTGTGAAAATTAGCAACAGGGTAAATTTAATGAGAAATTATTGCTGAAAGTAGTAAGTTATCAATTAGTTTTAAAGCAAATCAAATGTATTTATTTAAAAAAAATGTATACAAAAAGATGCTCAAGGAGAATATAAACAGCTATGCACAGCATCCTCTTACTTCTGTAAGACGTTCTCACACACATACTTCTTAGGAAATAACAGCCCTCTAAATTTTGCTGAATTTCACCCGTGTTTTCACCCACCATGATCTGTAAAATCATTTTATTATGCGAGATCTCACTAGTCCTTTAGAGTGAGAGTCTCATGGAGCTTCATTGAAGCGCATTATAAACATGACTGCCACAAAACCACCTGGCTACAAATTTAGATCTAAGTATTCTGACTTATCACCATTCTTCCCCCCCCCCCCCCCCCCCCCCCATATCTATGCAGCCAGAAATGGAAAAATCCTATGGGCCAAAGAACATGCAAATCACAGTGACCGGGGTGCCCTACAAGTCTTAGCAGCCATCTTGAAAGCGCTAAAACGAGTGATTCTGCATCAAAATAAACGACGATTGCCCATCACACAGGGCGCTAATTCCTTCCTGTTCAAAAAATATCCCACTCAAGCTGCTTTTCCTTTTAGAAAACTATGAATACAATTTTTATAAAGCCCTAAAACCAGCCAATGTGAGAATGTTATAGAAATAGCCACCTCTGCAGAAGGCTTTTTATTGCCCTCTACGGATTAAAAATCAAACTCTAGGCAGGGTAGTAACTGCCAGGAAATGATCCATCCAGTCAGGATTGTTTATTAGAGATTAAGAGGGCATTACTGCTGAAACCCTATGAAATCAATGTGGTCCATATAATACTGTAATTAAAAAAAAAAAAAAAATGAAATCTTTCAAAGTCTTATTCTTCCACTTGTAACACAGGGCTGGGGCAGTGCACAAAAGTCAAACCATTTGCAGTACGCCGTTTAATCAGCGCAGCAAGACTTCACTACAGGGGGCCCAGGCAACCCATCACTATTCCTTATTAGTGGATTATTATTCCATAAATGCTGGGAGAGAGGGGGGGGGAGCAATGTTATCCTGAGTTTTACTAGCAGGGGGAAAAAAATAAAAAAAGAGACTTGAATTAAAGGGAGATCACTGGCAGATAAAGGTCCTTCTTCCAACAAGGTCAACTGTTCTTCAAACAGAGTGAACATCTAACCTCTGTTCTTCACAGCTTAAGAGCTTGTGTGTACCCACAAATGTATCACTAATTTTTTTTTTTAAATAAATGAAATGACAAAATGCAATCGCCCAGTCCGATTGGTGCGACCACCATTGCCATGCAAATAAGGATTGTGACGATAGAGTCAGTACCCATTGCTCTGTAAGGCAGAGAGACATTATCCCAAGTCATTTGTACTGCATAACCTAAGCATACTCTTTGGCGTAGAAGCAATCTAGAAGTGCCCTTAAAAAACAAAACAAACTTCTCTTCACCTGCCTATAGTACTGCTGTTGAGGCCAAAGGCTCCTCTCATCTCTTGTATGGAAAATAGTTTTAAAGATAAAACAGCATACATGACACGCGAGTGGATATACAGGATATTTTCTCCTAGCCCAGAGAGAATTAGTAATCCCTGGCCATTTGTCAAAAAAAAAAACAAAAAAACACCTGCCCCTCTACTGCAGACAGAAAGATAAAAAGCTTATAGTACATTATCCAGCACACACCCACATTGTACAAATTAATTAATTGTATCTGGCTTCAAACATCCAAACAGGTGTAGCAGATACTTGCTTCATCTTGTTTCATTAATAAATTAAATTGGAATAGTAAAAGCATCAATGGCTCTCTTCTGTCTATGAACTTGTTCATTATGTGTGTGTGTGTGTATATGTACACATATGTATATACAACATTTTTTCTTATCAAAGAGAAAATAACTTAGCAGCTCTGGAGCACTGGATTTAGATCAAATTCTAGGAGTGGAGAAATTCTTCCTTTAAGTCTTTCATCTATGTTTGATAACTTTTTAATACATCATGATAAAATGACTATTTGTTTCTAGTAAATACAGATAAAACTGGGGAGGGTTTAATTAAGCTATAATATTTTGAACTATTAAGAGCCCTTGGTGACATTTATGATTATGAAATCTAATGTAATCTCTACTCTAATGTTCACCCCCCCTCCAAAAAAAATGCTACAGCTAAATGATATATCAGTATAGATATATCTATGCTTTACACTCCTTGTTATTTGTAAACCGGGTTGATGTGATGCCTATCATGAAACTCGGTATAACAAAAACAATAAATAAATAAATAAATATCTACCTTATTCTCAAGACAACAAGATCAAAATACACCAGGCTTAAAAGTCTGGCACTACCACAGAGATGGCCAACTCCAGTCCTCACAAGCAGGCATGGTTTTCAGGATATCCATAATGAATATGCATGAAATATTTGCATACAGTGGAGGTGATGTATTCAACTCTCCCATATATATCTTTGTGGCTCTTGATGACCAGGTTGGCCACCCTTGAACTACAGAATAGGCACATAAACACAAACTGATTGATAAAAAAAAAATAATGCAAATCGATAATCTATTACCACAGCCTATTAAAAAGACAAGTGTGCTCTTGCTGGAATGCAAATAATCTTTAGCATGAGAAAGTCATTCAAGTCCAACTTGAAAAACAGGTTCATCTCTACTTAGCTACAAGATAACATTACACCCTCAAATAAGCCTAAGAGCATTTATGCAGGGCCTGCCTTTGCAATGCAGTTAAAGGTAATTTGTTAAAATTGCTGCATGATTTTCCTTACCCTTAAACTGTATAATTTAGTAAATGATCATTGTATATGCTAAAAGGAATCAGCATTTTAAGTCCATCTTTTCAAAAAGAAAACAGTATTTAAAATTGAGGAGGAAAAACACAAACACAAAAACCGAAGAACAAAAGAGAACCTGAAGAGAAAAAAAAAAAAAGAAATCAAAGTATAAACTATGCTTGCAAGGAAATAAATGTCACATCAGGGACAGTTTGCTTGTCATTAGATACCCAATACTACCTGAAAATGCTCATTTTATTTTATTTATTATTTTTTTTTTTTTTTAATGCTGGACATAGAGCATTACAACTTGCTTAAAAAGTTGAAAACTGTACTTATTTTCACCTGGACTTTTTTTTTTTTGTAAAATTCTAATCCTTTACATATTGTAATTCCTTTCTAACCCTACGAAAAACACACCATTTTATTCTCCCTGCTTCAAAATGCTGCAATACCCTTGAGAAAAGTTCTAACAAGTCATACAGTGCAACAGACCATGGAAATTGTCACATCATAATGCAGGAGGCTGCTAGTTCTCCAAGATGAAGAAAACCACATGACAAAGAGGATGATGCAAGAAAAATATGTTTTTATTATGCACGGGAAGGAGAATTTTCAAAATGATTTTTATCCGGATAAATAAGCGGTTACCTGGGTAAAAAAGTCATCAGCTGAAAACCATCCCCCCCCCCCCCACCACACACACACACCCCCGCAGATAAGAGGGCACGTGCCAACTTTCACCTACGCAGCAAAGGGGCAGGGAGTGAGGGGCGAAACACAGAACAGGATATTTCACTTTGAAATCCCAGCAGATACCTCATGGGACTGGGCTTTGCAAAAATGCTATAGAGGTATGAAAGTATCCAGGATGCTAACTGCTTCCCAAAACTATTACAGGAAACCTTCTGAAAATCTGCTTTGTAAGGCAATGAGAGGATTTAAAAAAAAAAAAAAAAAAAATTTTTAAATAAATATTTTTTTTCCCCCCTTAAAGCAAATCTCTAATCAAACTACCTTCACTTCTGTTCGTCAACACAGACCAAAGCAGAAACTGAAAATATATATTCAGATTAATGAAACTATCCAATGTGGCAAACAGAAAATGCTAGATACTGTCTTGCTTGTAGAATATAGCTAACCATTTAAAGTTGGAAGTATGCCACAAAAAAAAAAAAAAAAAAAGCAAAACAAGGTGTGACCAAGGCCACTGAGTTCTGCTGTTAGTCTGTCAGGGAGAGGCACGGAAGAGAGAAAAAAGTGGAAGGCAACGCTTCTCTGGGAGATAATTTATGGTACTCTGATCATGTAGAAATCAGAGCCAAACAAGAAAAACCTTGCATTCGTAAGTAACACATACATGGAAGACTAGGAGAAATATTTTGTGATATCAAACTACAGTAGCATATGGTTGGACATTTAATGCACAGGGCACTGGTATTCACAGATGGTCCTAAGAGGTCACAAAACCGGTCAGGCTTTCAGGATCTTCCTCTATTGAATATGCACGAGATAGGCCTGCACCCGTTTCAGGCAGTGCAGAAGCAAATCCATCTCATACACAGTCATTAAGGGTATCCGAAAACTCAACCCTTTTGCAGCCCCCTCCAGGACCCTCAGTGAATACCACAGACGCAGGGCATTTTCTGTAGAAACAGAAGGCATAGAATTTGAGAAATGAGAAACAAAAATGCTGGCATTTCTTTACTATAAGGAAAACAGAGCTTATAAACAGGATGATAGGAGGGTGTTGGAGATTAAAATTTAAAACCAACTATAAAATAGTTGGGGGGGGTTTGTTTTTTTTTTTGTCTAGATTTCCCTCTGCTTTTCTTTCAGAGGCACAGGGAGGCCAGTTTAAAGCACAGGTACACTTCAAAGCTAAACTACCGTGCTATTGTAGTGGAACAAATTGTATGGCGGGGATTTTTTTTATTTTTTTTTTTTTTACACAGAGAGGGGAGCATGATGCACCAATACAAAAAGCAGTTGCTTCTGGCATATGGCACAGAAAGGTGGAAACAAGCACAGAGTCTGGAATTTGTGATGGAGGGGACAGGAACAGATAAGACTACCTGGAACAAATGCTGCTATAGAGCACTAGCACACACACACACACACACACACACACACCCCTTTGCCCGTCTCTACCCTGCAGCTGCCTCTCGCTTCATCACAGGAATCTAGTCAAACTTACATACATGCTAAAAGGTAAAAAGTTGCTCGAGGACATTTCTCAATACTACAGTACGTCTCACATCCATAAAGAGCTGTAACGGTGCCAACCTGATCATGAGTCATGTCTTTTCATAATCCCCGAGTCCATAACACTCCATACCTCCCCCCATCTGCTGACAGAAAGTCAAACCTAATCTGATTTCCTAAGAGGGGGGGGGGGGGGGGAAGAGAGCCTTGCTTCACCGTCAATACAGTGAAAGGAAATGATCTAGAATGAAAATGCACTACCTAAACACTGTATTGTAGTAATCGATAACCAGACCCTGTGCTGGGCGTTGTAAGCGGTTGCCAGTGTATACAATGATGAATGCGCCGAAATGGCTCATCAGGTAATGCATGCCCAACCTCTCTATAATGATTTCGTGTACACTCTCGGATATATCCAGATAACCTGAACCCTTTCTGACCAAGCTGTCCTTGGAGCCTTGCGTCTTAAATTACGGTGAAATGACTATTATTAGATCCAGGGCCTTCTACGATGCACTGTAATTCCAGGCCCGGATGAAATAACCTAAAAAAAGAAACCGTAGGGGGGTCTGACTTCATCACAGAGACTCTTGTTATGACTATCAAATACAAAACTTTCTACAGAATTACAATTCTGTCCCATGAAGTTGAGTCAAACAAAGTTCTTCTTCTTCCTAACAAGCCAAAAGACAAAATTGTGCAAGATGAAGGACGACAGGGAAAACTGCACTGAATTAACTGTCACTACATAAATATTCTTACACTTTCAAAATTGTAACCATCCTCTTAGACTAGCCATTGAATCTCATAATTTTAGTTCCGGTGTTTCAAATAAAATACATACATAAATAAAATACGCAAGTAGAAAAACTGCTAGGAGTGCGCGGTGGCATCCTGTGGTCCTGTTTCTGTGTCCAGAAAAAAAAAAGTACATCAATCTTTCTGCAATCTGCATTAAAGGAGTAATAATATGCTTCATAAATATAAAGCCAAACATGGCATTTGTCAGTGATAAATAATGAACACATGCATTATAGAAGAATCGTAGTGCTGTTATTTGTATTCATTTTGAAATTAATAAACATGCAACACACCCCCCCAAAAGAGGAAAAAAAATATTACATTCTGGTATAGCTTGGATGAATGAGAGATCAATGCGGTATACAAAAGAAAAATAAATGGGATTTCAGCAGCCACACAATTTGTTCCACTACAATAGCACGGTAGTTTAGCTTTGAAGTGTACCTGTGCTTTAAGCTGAGCCTCCCTGTGCCTCTGAAAGAAAAGCAGAGGGAAATCCAGACAGCGGAAGTTTTTAAAGGCAGGAAACAGCTCACACACCTGAGGAGGAAACACTCCCCACTCAGGACACAGCAAAGCTGACATTTTCCCCCAACCACTCCTCGCCGCTTAAAATGGCAATGCCTGAAAATGTTTTGCTTAGTCAACATGCCATGGAGCTGCCATGGCCACCAATGTTCGTGCACCCTTACTGCAAGAACAGTTCCTCAAGACTGCTTCAAGAAACCTAAAGGTGCCTGGGTCGTGACCAGCATGGAGACCACGGCAGGCAGGAAGGGGAGAACAATCTGACATTTCACCCCTTTCATGCTGGTTTCCTTCTCTCTTTTCTAGGAATCAAATAAACCTGGCAGGTTCAACCTCCACAGTTCAACATCCTGGGGGGAGCGAGGGCAGCGGAATCTCCCGCTCTCCAACTCCTCTTGAATTCACTGTTAGCGGCTGAGCCACCAACTGGACATCTCTTCCAGAGCCCTCAAGTGGGTGGAGAATCCTCTACCAAAAATTATACAGAAGGAGCCAAAAGGGAACAAAGGGCCACAGGCCACTGCCTGGCATATATTATTGGCATCCAGTTTTTCACTGCAATTACAAACCATCATCAAATTAAAAGTGTTTAAGAAACTGAAGAAAATATTTTCATATTTCATTCTCCGTTTGTCTCCTACTTGATGCAAAATGTGTACATGATGGAGGAGGAGGGTGGGAGTGGAGATGGGAGGTCTGCACCATATAGAAGATACTGCTCCTCAGCTTTGGACCCCCCCCCCCTCTCAAACCTGCACATTTAGTTTGACTATTTCTAAAGGCTTCCCAATTCCACCCTAATTTAATCACTTGTTACATGAATTCTTGTGAGATGCTGCTTTGGAACAGCTTCAGGTCATAAAATAACACAGGAAGGACTAGGGTGACTTTTCCCTTCTATTTGCTGCTGCATTTCCTTTCTATTCTTTTTAACCCGGCCTGCACACAAAGTGGGGTAGTGGGTGCTCTCAGTTACCAATGAGCTGGAGAACTTATGCCTCCATCCTTGCAAAAGGCCCTAATGTAATAAGGCACAAATAAAAAAAACAAAACAAAACGCATGCTGAATTCAACACTATTTTTTTTTTTTTTTTCGTTTTTTAACACACGAGTAAAGACAAAGACTGAATCTCTGACAGGGGTGTTAAGAAAAAGAATTCATTTTAGTTCATTTGTTTCATGGGGACCTCCATGCATTTATTTAAATTTGAAAACCTAAAAATATATTCAATTACTCATTTTTTTTGTTGTTTGCCATCGGGGTTCTCTCATCAATTTTCAAGAAATCTGGGAGAAGAAGTCATCGGAAGGGGGAATAAACTGTAGCAAAGTGGCACCAAGAGTGGCATGAATAGCCTAGGGCAAAGGAGCGCCAGAACCTCTCCAAGGCATCAAAGCAGCAAGAGAGGGAAGAACATGCCATGGCTCCAGAAGGGGGCACCAACAACAATAGTATAAATCCTTGAAGGCAGCATGAGAGGTAAAGTGGAATCAAAAGTGCCATCAGCCTCCTAAGGCTCCATGAAGAGGGGGGGGGGGGGGGGGGTGGAAATCAAAGCAGAAGAGGTGGCAGAAAAACCCAAGGCACTGATAAAAGGGACAAAGCAGCATAAAGAGTGGCAGGAACACCTTAAGGTGTAAGGTCTGGGTATGGTAGCAAGACAGAGTAGCAAAAAGAACCCCAAGAAGTAACACAAGGTGATTAGCAGCAAGGCAGAATAGCACAGGATGTGTCAGTCGTTCTGTTGAAGCACTTGTCAGATCTAGTACAAGGCAATGAACTGTGATAAGTATCATTTTCATAACATAAAGCTTTTAGTACATTGTGGGTTTCTTCTGAAATTTGCTTTCTGACAAACAATCACATTCATAACATGAATATGGTTTCTCCTCAGTGTGGCTTTCCTAGTAATTTGTGAAGTTTGCTTTATTAAGAAAGCTTTTCCCATATTCTGTAGCTGAATATACTCTATTACATTTCTTGATTTTCATGTGTTGCACGAGTTCCCTATTCCTTCCAAAACTTTAAGCACATTTAGAACATGCAAATGGATTCTCATTTTTGTTCTATTTTTCTTCCTTCTGATTGAGAGTTTCTATGAACAAAGCACCCTAATGTAACCAACTAAACAATAACCAGGGTGGGAAAACAGGAGGGATTCTAGAGGAGTAGAACAAAAATAAAGAATAAAATGGGTAGAGTAGGAAGGAGAAACTTGTATTTTTTTTTTTTTAATTTTTCACAATTTTTTTTCTGGGGAAAAACAAACATCACAGTATAACAAACATGGAGGCACCAAAATTCCCATGCTGGTTCATAATAGGCATCTAAGGTAGGAAGAGCAGTATCAGCAAGACTTCTATAGTGGTGTAAGGGGGGTGTCAATTTAGGCATGAGGCAGAAAGTCACCTGTGGCGATATAATGGGCCTGGCAGGTAGGCAGAATGGCAGCAGTAAGATCCCTTCTATAGTTATTTACTTACACCTGTTCCCCCATTCACTTCTTTGGCCTATAGACTTCAATGGGTAATAGAAATGAAGGGCACTAAACAAATAGTATTCATTTGTTTTTTTTTGTGGGACTCCCTCCATTCATTTTGGAGTCCAATAAAAGAAAAATGGGCCCCATTCATTTCAGAATGCCCATTCATTTTAAAAATGAAACACAACCCTACAATGTAGTAAGCAAATGGTATGCTAATGGATGAGTTAAAAAATAATGTGCTAACCTAAAAATGTGTGCACAAAGATATGCTCAGAATGCATAAAATGATTTATACAGATAAACACACAATTTTTTGTTTATTTTCTATCATTTTTAGCAAATAATGTACTCTATTTTTCCGAAACCTAAATAAACAAATAAAAAAAAAAAAAAGAACACTGAACACAGAATTTGGACCCCACATTAAATGAAACAAAAACATGATTTATACAAAGAGCATGCTTTATGCACAAATTTGTACAGTTTCAGGTAAACCTAGACAATTTATTTTGAAAATAAAGTATTTAACTGCAGAAAAGGAAATTGTATCAGCTGAAATAGGTTATGGTATGAAAGCATCTCTGGTGTTCTGGTTTCCAGAACTGGAGCTGAATATAATATTGTATTTAAAGATGGGCTTTTACTTGAAACTAAAGTCAATATTTTTGCCATTTAGTTTAATCAAATGAATAAAGTAATCACCATATCACTGTCTGTCTTTTCACGTTTTTAAAAGAAAATAGAAAAACAATGTTTTCTGCACAGAAAGAAAGGTTGCCCTATTACCAATAGAGGTATGCAGGTCAGAATATATCATGTGAATGCACATAAATCTTGATTACAGGACCGACCCCCCCCACACACACACACACACTGAATGTCAGGTTCAGCCTTAGACTTACATTAGTGCCAGAAACCTTACTCCACCTCTGACCAGGACAGCAATTATAATTATAATATTCCCTCTACGAGTTCTCTATTACTCCTAATCCAGTTACCTGTTCTCTATTGCTTCACCCCCCCCTTTTGCCTATCTGTCCTCCTCTATCCTTTAAATACTTCTCGTTAACAGTTTCAAATTAATAATTATTTGTTATGATGTAACTATTTCTTCCCTTCCTTTTCCTCCTCTCTATCCATTTTATGTAAACAGATATGATGTCCATACGAACTTCGGTATATAAAAGCATTAACTAAATAAATAAATGCATCCCATTCTGTTGACATGTTATATCATGTCAACCACTCGGAAAAGCCCCATTGCTTAATTTGTTTACACAAAGAATGCTGTAGACTTTAAAGTAGATCAATACAACTGAAAATCAGACATGATCAATCTGTGATCAAAATCTAGAGAGGGGAAAAAAAAAAAATCATGAGGGATAGTGAACCTCCCAAAAAGCCTCCTGCACTATACAACATCCAAAAAGTGGATCTGAATACCCAGGAATGAATGGGTAACTTTGGGCTCAGTGGGGTAAGACCTATGACCAGACACTCCCCCTCCCACAAATGATACTATATAAAAAGCTTTTCCTGCACTGGAAAATGATGATGCTCCAGAAATGCAAACAAAAGTGGCCTCAGAAATAAAAATGTCACCAAGGTACACACAAAACCTAAAAATACTATCAAACATAAAGACAAAAAAAATGTCATCTGCTGGTAGACTTATCAAAGCATTAACTTAGGGACATTATTCTGAAGGACACACAATGGTTTAAATGCCGTTCAAGAGCCTCAGTTAGCAGAAATGCAAATCAAGATTATTAGTACAATTATAAAAAAAAAAAAAGTAAAGTAAAGAACAATAAAATTGATGTATTCATTTTGTAGAGCATAATCTCGCTAGAACACAGCATCTCTGCAGTACAGGAAGATTTCCAGACACTGGGGAAGCAGCCACATGGTTAAGACCATAGCTTTTCAGTAGTATATGCTCATGGAAAGCGAGCGAGTGTGCAAAATGATTTAAGGAGTTAATAGTGAAGAACTTTGTAATACGATAGAAATTAGTGGAACAAGATAATCATTAATATAGCTAGGGTTAATTGCTTGACATAAGGCCTATAATTTGAGAATAATATGCCATTTTCTTAGCTTACTTGAAACAAGACACAAGTCATGAGATCAGATATATTAACGAGTAGTTACTTATGAGGATAATAAAGCAGATAGGGGAAAACAGAACATCAGCAACCAAACTACACCTGTTGCTGATATGATTAGCACAGACAGTTGAGGCCTCAACAAATGACAACATATGGGAGTAGCCCAGAGAAGAAATTGGGACATTGGTCTTTTTATGCCTATTTTCTTGACCTAAGTCAAGACAGACTAGTTAGATCAAAGAAAGAATAGATCAGAGGAAACCTTGTTGGACATTACAGTGGTTAATGAAGTTTACCTGATCTCCAGCACTGTGTTCCCAGATATATAAAAGACTCACACTGGAAACAGAAGGGAAGTAATCTTTGTATATATTCTTAATGCAAAATCTAATCATGTATGCTTTCATTACTTATTCTCAGAATTATAAGTAAAACTTCTATACATAAATAAGTGTATTGTGTATTCTATGACATAACCACCATTCAGCCTACCTGCTACAGAGAGGAAAGGCTATGCTATACAGATAATTTCAATACATTGCTCAAAAAGTGGTGTCAAAAAAAATATATTGGGGGCTGGGACAGTATATATATTCAGAGATAGTTCACTATCAGGCAGACAATGCTGCTCAACAATGCCAAACATATTCAAGCAGCATGATCTGAATTATCAAGAAGGCTGCTCACCCCATAAAAATGATGCTAGCAGTAATTTTGATAGCTGCTTAGTCTTGATTGTAAATATTACTAACCTTAACATAAGACTTGGGGGTAACCTGCACAAGAGCAGAAGTTACTACCATAAGAAAGCTGCTGAGCAGACTGGACAGTCCATTTGGTTTTCTCTGCCGTCACTACCATGTTACCTTCAAACACACGTGTGAATCTGGGAACATCTGCAAAGTAATTAGGTCATGAAGTTCTATGCAGAGCGAACAGATTCAAGCAGAGCAGGGAAGGGGGTGAGGTTTGTCTGAATCAAATCTATACTCTATCCCAGGGGACACAGACATCAAATTTTGTCTCCTGGATATATAAAGATATCAAAGACAATATTTCTAAAACCGATCTTTCCAAATGCCTCCTTTAAATGCGCTTCATACAACAATGCATAAGCAACACGTAGGCATAAAGCCACATTGTTCAGTTTACCACTCGTTTTCCACTTTTTCAAATAAAAAAAAATTTATTCAATTCAGTATTTATTTTATCACTATTAAAAGTACTGTATGGATTTAAGATGTTCTAGCTATGCAAAGTTTAATTACTAAATCTTATGTCAAGGGCAGAAATACTTCCTCTATTGAGCACCTGCTGCAATCCACCAAATAATTACGTAACACTGACCTTCAAACAGAGCACCATGGAAAATTCACTTACTAGAAAATTGAATAGTATTTTATAGAATATTATACAGTAACTAGAAAAATTTGCAGATTACGCAAACCTTCTGAACTATTTGCCATTACCTGTAAGGCAAAGAAGCATTTAAACACATCAACACAGACAAAGAAACTTTTCTGCTTTTATACAAGGCAAAATGCGATTCAAAATTACTGAAGATGGCAGGGGAATACGGGAAGGGGGCGGGAGAAGTGGATGAACAACTCAGCTTGCTGCCCCCATGGTTCACTGGGTTCTCTAGAAGCAAATAAAACGGTAGAGCCTGCTAGCAACTCAAAGCAGCTTGCACGTTTCTCAGATTTCCTAACGGAACAGATTTCTTTCTGAGGCACGGCATTTAAATCCAGTAATCCTTATTTTAGAATTACAGCATAGAGAGGTGAATTGTATATCCTGGGTCATGGGTTCAATGACCTTTGCATACTTCAAACAAAACAGTGAACACAGTCCCTTCTACATAACTCTAGAAAGCTCAAAAGTTTGTTTTTTGTTTTGGTTTGGTTTTAACATCTGCTTTTCTTCTCTAACCCTACAAACAAACTAGTGATATTTAACTTGAGGATCAAGAGCTATATGTACAGCTCTTCCAAGCACAAAATGGAAAGAATCAAATTCTTACAGTAAAAAAGAAAGAGTCCATCTTTGCAATTCATTTTGCCACTGACATGGACCAGCAAGAGGCAAAATGTTACAGGGCCTTAAGAGACACGTGTTCCCCCATGTCAATGCTAGCCATTCACTGCTTAGGGAGCTATGTTAGATTCTCACCAATAAAAACCAGGAGATTTATAAATGAAAAACTTCCGAAATCCCTCCACGAAATATTCAGCTGTTACTTCATAAATCTGGGTCTCGATCACGGTCACAGGGAGTTGTTAAGGCCCCTTTGTGGCCTGCCACCAGCAAGTCCAAACAACCGCACAGATAGGCCAACTCACAGCAAAACAGGACTTTAATTCCTTCTTCAGGGCTGTCACATTAGTGCTGGGGGCGCGGGACAGGCTTCTTCCTAAGGAATCCACAGCCCGTCAGGTTTTCAGGACACCCACAATGAATATTCACAAGAAGTTAGTATATACCGAGTTTCCAATGTATGGACATATCCTTCATTCATACTCATTGCGGAGTCCCCAGGACAGGTCTGGGAAGCTCCACTCTACAGTTAAAAGCATAGTTCATGCTCTATAATTCCAACTCAATTCAATAAGGCAGAACGTGGATTTATATACGGCTGACCCCCAATCTCTAGGCAACCACCAATCACCTTCTGAGTTATACCTTTGCAAGGTAAGCAACTGGGCGTTGGCCAAGACGGCTCTTGGCCTCTCTGGATAAAGTGATAGCCTCTAGCTTACATCAGCCTTGTTCTGCCAGTGGCATTTTTAGTAGCCTGAAGACCCATCTGCTCCTCTCCCAGTTTCCTGGCCTCCCCTTTCCCTCTAGGAGGCTTTTATATCTGTTCTCACCACACCCTGATTACCTAAGAACATAAGAAAGTGCCATACTGGGTCAGACTAAGGGTCCATCAAGCCCAGCATCCTGTTTCCAACAAAGGCCAAACCAGGCCACAAGAACCTGGCAATTACTCAAACATTAAGTAGATCCCATGCTACTGATGCAATTAATAGCAGTGGCTATTCCCTAAGTCAGATTGATTAATAGCAGTTAATGGACTTCTCCTCCAAGAACTTATCCAAACCTTTTTTAAACCCAGCTACACTAACCACATCCTCTGGCAACAAATTCCAGAGTTTAATTATACATTGAGTGAAAAAGAATTCTCTCTGATTAGTTTTAAATGTGCCCCATACTAACTTCATGGAGTGCCCCCTAGTCTTTCTTTTGTCCGAAAGAGTAAAAAACCAATTCACATTTACCCATTCTAGACCTCATGATTTTAAAGACCTCTATCATATCCCCCCTCAGCCGTTTCTTCAAGCTGAACACAGCCCTAACCTCTTCAGTCTTTCCTCATAGGGGAGCTGTTCCATTCCCTGTATCATTTTGGTTGCCCTTCTCTGTACCTTCTCCATCGCAACTATATTTTTTTGAGATGCGGCGACCAGAATTGTACACAGTATTCAAGGTGCGGTCTCACCATGGAGCAATACAGAGGCATTATGACATTTTCTGTTTTATTCACCATTCCCTTCCTAATAATTCCTAACATTGTTTGCTTTTTTGACTGCTGCAGCACACTGAGCCGACGATTTCAATGTATTATCCACTATGATGCCTAGATCTTTTTCCTGGGTGGTAGCACCTAATATGGAACCTAACATCGTGTAACTACAGCAAGGGTTATTCTTCTCTATATGCATTATGTACATAAATTTGTGTACACCGGTCAGGGCAAATCAGAACACTTCGAGTCAGAAAAAGATTTTAAAATATAATTTATTCAGCTGTTTCAAGACAAGTGTTCTGGGAGATGCAATGTGCCCTCTATCTATACCAACTAGCATCTCAGTGAATCTCTGCCATGCTCTGACTTATATAATTAAAATACAACATTACTTTGCACTTGTCCACGTTAAATTTAATCTGCCATTTGGACGCCCAATCTTCCAGTCTCGCAAGGTCCTCCTGCAACTTATCACAATCCACTTGTGATTTAACTACTCTGAATAATTTTGTATCTGCAAATCTGATTACCTCATCATATTCCTTTCTAGATCATTTATAAATACATTGAAAAGCACCAGTCCAAGTACAAATCCCTGAGGCACTTCATTGCTTATCCTTTTCCACTGAAAAAATTGAACATTTAATCCTGTTTCCTGTCTTTTAACCAGTTTGTAATCCACAAAAGGATATCACCTATCCCATGACTTTTTACTTTTCCTAGAAGCCTCTCATGAGGGACTTTGTCAAACACCTTCTGAAAATCCAAATACACTGCATCTACTGGTTCACCTTTATCCACATGTTTATTAACCCCTTCAAAAAAATTAAGCAGATTTGTGAGGCAAGATTTCTCTTGGGTAAATCCATGCTGACCGTGTTCCATTAAACCATGTCTTTCTATATGCTCTGTGATTTTGATCTTTAGAATAGTTCCCACTCTTTTCCCCAGCACTGAAGTCAGGCTCACTGGTCTATAATATACTGATTGCCCCTGCAGCCTTTTTTAAATATTGGGGTTACACTGGCTACCCTCCAGTCTACAGGTACAATGGATGATTTTAATGATAGGTTACAATTTTTAACTAATGGATCTGAAGTTTCATTTTTTAGTTCCTTCAGAACCCTGGGGTGTATACCATCCGGTCCAGGTGATTTGCTACTCTTTAATTTGTCAAATCTGGCCTGTGTCTTCCAGGTTCATGGTGATTTTGTTCAGTTCATCTGACTCATCACCCTTGAAAACCATCTCCGGAACTGGTATCTCCCCAACATCCTCATTAGAAAACACAGAAGAAAAGAATTTGATTAGTCTTTCTGCAATGGCCTTATCTTCCCCTAAGAGCCCCTTTAACCTCTCGGTCATCTAACGGTCCAATTCTCTCACAGGTTTCTTTCTTTGTATATATTTTTTAAAGTTTTTATTTTGAGTTACTACCTCTACAGCCAACTTCATTTCAAATTCTCTTAGCCTGCTTTATCAATGTTTTACACTTGACAATGCTTTTTCCTATTTTCCTACCCAGTAAAGATCCTGTAGACCTACAATCCCTGAAATTCTTGCTCTTAAAGCGACATCACCATTTCCCTTTTTTTTTTTTTTTTTTTTTTTTTAACATTGATATTCCACCAATCTCAGATTACAATAAAAAAATCATAACAGTATGGGTAATCACAATACAACATACAATCACATCAACAAAACAGCAATATATACAAGATAAAATCCAGGAGATCATCATACCTAACAAATTTCTCAAGACTTACAATTAGTAACAGATTATCAATTTGCAATTCAAATCATTTCAAATGCTTGAAAAAATTAATGTGCTTTTACTTTTTTCCTGAATGTCATATTTCTACAGGAACAGCATTCCACATAATGTGGCCAGTCATGAAAGACATTCTTGATCTGGTGTCCTTTTGAATAATAGTGTTTAAAAAATTGAACCAATAACAAATGCTGACCAGAGGTGCACAATGCATAACCAGGGATATATTAAGATAATTTTAGATCCATTTGATCAGGTACTATTCTTCTTTGGACCTTAAAAATCAATGTGAATCATAAATTTTATATATCAAGCAAAAGGCAACCAATGCAACTCAACATGCTCACGATATGTGCAGCCAACAAGATGAGCAGTCACATTCCAAATTAATCACAGCATGCATATCAAATAAGCTGGCAGGTCTAAATACAGAAAAGTTGCAATAATCAATGTAAGACAATACTATTGCCTGCAACACTGTTCTAAAATCATCATGGAACAGCATGGGCTTGTGTTATAATACTCTTGTACTGTTACTTTCAGCAATACAGAATTACTTGCTTCCTCATAGCTCCAATGGGCCAAATGTCCTGCATCTCTGGGCTATCCTCTGTCTCTACAGAACCCTTGGCTCAATTACTCCTCAAAAGAATCAAAGTCCTATTACACTTCTGTTCATAACCATTCACTGTACCCAATGTATATACCACAGCAGGTTAATGAAAACCACAATATTTTGAAACCTGGGGGCCTATTATTTCAATGTCACCAAATTGTTAGTGCATGATAAAATCCATTTAGAGCACACCGACATGATTTATGTACACTAAATCAATTTAGTGCATACTCATTTTAGTGCATGCTAAAAAAATTTTATCACAAAGTTAACAAAACAAACGATAGTATATACCATCCTGCAAATAATTTAAAGTAAGTATATTTTAGGCCAGGATTCCAGAAGGACATTTCATCATCAGGCATCATGCTTTACTGCAAGTCTGAGGAATTTAGTTAAACAGTCAATCAGGTGAGATCCCATAATTCAAGCAGATCAGATTTAAAACAGGATATATCCATCAGTCGCTCTTTGCCTACTTGCAAAAATAAAGTAATCCTGTGAGTAATATCTTCTAGGAATTTAATAATGGGTGACTTAGATGCCGAACTCAGCATTTACTAGAGGAGGTACAGGTTATGTACACATGGTCAAAGTTTTGCTCTTACAGAATTTTGCCAAAATGTTTAGAAGAGTCTGTGCCAAGTTCCTTTAGTTAACCCTATAATGACGGTAATTGTAAATCACAGACAAATGCAGATGAAGATATTACACACAATATACTTGGAAAAGGAAAAAGGGTTGAAAGTGGAATATTTTGATTTGGATGTTTGCGGAAAATGCCAGAATGCTGTTGCATCCCTTACCCACTCATGCCTTTGGTGTCCAATAACTGAAAAACGTCAGTTCCTTCAAATTAATAGATCTTTGCCATCGTGAATCACGGATTGTTCACACAGTTTCTCTCCGGGGTCAAGGACATTTAGTTAAGAAATGAAATTCTGACTCGGCGGGTGGCGATCTGCCCCCTCCCCCGACAGCTGCAGTCCAGGAACAATGGATAAACCAGAATTTGGTAAAAGGAAAAACAAAAAAAAAAAAAATTACGCTAATCCTCAATAAATACCCCAATCAAAAATAGACTATCACCATAGGGATAGGCAGTCATTTAAAACATTAAAAAGCACAGACATGTGCCGTTTCATTTCATGCTATTTCCCAAATGACACAAAAAAATCCCCCCCCCCCCACCTCGAATTTCCTTTCTACATTTTAGAGCCGACTAAAACATAGAAATGAAATAAAGATCCCAAAAGAAAAACTAAATGAAACGATTTCCCATGCACACCTCTACCATACTGACCTCTGGAAGAAACATAAAGAAACCCCGACTGTGACTTTAAGAGAAATAATGATGGATTGCATGTGTAGAGCTCTGCTGGCTGAATGTTTATGGATGGATAGCACGCTAGCTTTGGGAAGAACGGTTAATCACCGTATGAGCGGAAGTGCAGGTAAAACAGGCACGGGATAAAAATCAAGCTCATCTGCTTGGCAGGATGTTTGTTCTAGGGGTTGAATTTGTTAACTTATGATTTGTACTGCTGGTGCTGTTAACAGTTGTGCATTTTTATAAATAAAGATGAAACACCGAGCATGCTTAAGTGCGCCTGAACTGCCAGGCAAAAAATATTAGAAAAAAATGACAATGGGAACATTGGTGCCATTTCTAGGAAGCAACAGACAGGAGGGGAAAAAACTTGGAAAGTCATGTGCACAAATGCTAATTTTCTAGCCCTCCCCCCCCCAAAAAAAACTTCACTGATCTAGAAGCCACTATAGTGGAGGAGAAGACTGATGTGGTTGCTGTAATTGAATCATGATTCACTGATAATCAGGACTGGGAGGTGAATGCACCAAGATCAACTCTTTTCAAAAAGGAAAAAGGAGAAGCAGCAAACTCGATATTATTAGGAACAAAATAAAAGCCACTGATACACGAAGAGGACTACTTAGTAAGCTGCAGTAAAAAAATGACAGGTCCTCGTGCCCTCTCACCTTTTACCCCATGGTAAATTTTCCTTGCAATGCTCTGGCCGGGAGGGAGGAGCATGTTCCTGGCTGCTGCAACACGCAGTCGCATGTTCCCATCCCAGCCCTTACCCTTTAAAAAAAAAGGTAAGACAAGTCATTTCCCCCCCCCCCCCCCACACTTCCTTTATCAAAACTCCCTGGGGGGGGGGGGACCCGTAGTGCCACACCCCCCCACCAGCCATGGCCATTTCCCAGAGTAGCACAATGCACAAAGATTTGTCGCACACTATGCTACTCCTTTACATGCCAATGAGTTGTTTAGCATAAAGTGCAGCTCATTTGCATACCTGTGTTGTGCTGGGTTTAGGGGCCAAGAAAGAACATGCAGAACTTGCAAACTCAGTGCAGCAAAAAATGAAAATTGTGCAGAAGCGCATTTTACCACACAGTAATTGTGAACTGTCACGGATAAATGTGTTACTGCAACTTAGTAAATTGTCCCCCCCCCCCCACCCCAAGTGAAAGCAAGAGCAGCTGAGTTGCTGTGGGTTGTCTTGAAGATACCTAAGAGTTTTTAACATAGATGTAGATGTGATCAAGAGGCCACCATTAGCATGGGAAGAAGTAAATTTGTACATTAACAGAACCCATCCAAAGGATACTATACAAAGGCAAGGCGCTGTTAACGGGAGATCTAAATTTACCAAAATGTAGATTGGAAGGTCAGCTGCTAGATCAACTAGCTAGAAGTCTCCCTCAAGCAACTAGTTGAAGAGTCCACTCATGGCAAGGTGATAGTGGATGTGGAAATGCCAAACAGAGACAGTGTCATTGAGGTAATGGTAAGGGAGAGCCGAGGGGTTCAGTGATCAGCATTCTGTGTGGGTCAATGCGAAACACTGGATCAAAACCCAATTACAGTGCAGAAAAAGCCTAATGGTTAGAGCAGCAGGCTATGAACCAGGGAAATCGGGGTTCAAATCCCACTGCCGTTCCTTGTGACCTAGGTACAAGTTTAGGGCCTGATTTACTAAGGCTTTTCTCCTATTCTGTGTCTATAGGAAAAATGCTGAGTCCACCGAGGGAAATGCCTACAGTACCCGAATGTAAAACGCTCTTAAGGTGCCAAAAGGTAGAATATAAATTAATAATAATGTCTCCGATTTTATGAAAATGATTATGTTAAAGAAGCCTTGTCAGGTGCAGGAGGAAAAAAAAAAATCAAAGAAATACCGAGGAACTAGGGACAGCAACGGAAAGTAGTATTGAAATGGCAACAAATCACGTTAGGTTTGTTATCCAAAGAGCCATCACAAGAAGAACAGCGTTCAGCAACTACAGAGGTAAAATTACCAGGAGAATCAAAAAAGGAGGCGGATGGGGCAATTAGAGAAAGAAAAGGCTCAGAGGTGTAATTACTACCCCAATCAATAAAAGGCAGGAGATAAAATGTTCTTTAGATATAAAAATGAAAAGAGAAAGACCAGAAAGGGGAATAGTAAAAAACGAAAAGAGGATGGTTTGGTGACAAGGATGATCAAAAGACAACACACCTTATTTGTTCGGTATTCGCACTAATAGGCCAATACAGTAACGGGCGCACTGTTTGACGCGCGTCCACTACCCCTTATACAATAAGGTGTTTAGTGTGTCCAAACCCCCACGAAACTAATAGCGCTCACCACATGCAAATGCACGTTGAGGCTATTAGCTATTCGCCCAGGACACAAGAAAAAATAAAATGTGCGCCCAAGCCGCACGTTTTACCCTCAGAAATATCGCCACGATATTAAATCGGAGAAACCAAAAGGTTTAAAAAAAAAAAATGTTTTTTTAAGAAGTGTGCGGGTGGGGCGCACGGCTGCGCACAGGATAGGAAGACAGACACTCGTAAAATTGAACGTCCGTTTTCCAAACCCGCTGACAGCCACCTCTCCTGGGCTTCCACTGCTAAGGAGGCGCTAGGGTCGCGCAGTTGTCCCTTGCGCCTCATTTAAATACGGTATCGCATGCCCAGGGGAGGTAGCCGGCCGCGCGTTATGGAAGCAGGCGCTCAACACAGAGCGCCCGTTTTCCCGCGCATTTTACTGTATCAGCTGTTAGAAACCTAAATGGCCCATCCAGCCTGACCAGCTAAAATTCATCCACTATGGGTAGTTGCATATAGAAATTTCTATATGCAACACAATTTCTTCCCGACACATCCCCCCCTCTGTTTTTGGTTTTTTTTTTTTTTTTTAACCTGACCGCTCAACCTTTTTTCTTGAAAGTCTGATGCTGTTGTACTACTGCTGTTTAGGGTTGTAACCGCTATTCCATGGAGGTTACCAGGCAAGGACATGAGGACGGTGGAGAGAACACATTTACCACATACTGAGCTAGCGGTACTCAAATGTACCAACAAATGGAAGGAACTGAGGGGGTAACATTCCAAAATTACAACTCTGCTCCACTTAACACTTGAAACAGGAGAAGAGTAGGTGTAGTACACCCCCCTCCACAAGGGTGGGCTTGAGGAGGAAACAGGAAATTACAAAATTTGTTAAAATAACAGCGACGGTGGACAAAATAATGGAATCACGACTGCAGAATGCGTTTCAGCGCTTTGAAGTCACCGGGTTGCAAGGCGGAAATCCCTGCTAAACGAACTTGATCCCTTTTTGTGGAGGGAAAGAGAATACTACAGATCAAGTTAGAATTTTCTGCTCAAAAGCAACAGAGAACAGCATAAGAGAACTCAAACCGTGCACGTAGTTTAGTTACCTGCAACGCCCTGGCTGCACCTGCTGAACTCAACTACCTCTGGATCTCATAAATAGCACGCATTTGGAGAAACTAATACCAGATACCATGTGTGAGCAGAACATCGGTGGTCTCCTCAAGTGGGATTTCACTTTTGTCAGTGTCTGCTCACAACATTTTCAATCTGATGTGGCTTTTCTCATGTCTCCCCCTTTATTTAAATGAAGGATGCTTTATTAGTCTTGATTGAGACTCGGGATTTGATAAAGACTGGCTGGTGCTGCTCGGAAAGAACTACCACAGCAGGAATCCAATCCCGTATTCCAGATAGCCCAAGAAAGTAATTTGTAAATTTCATGCAAAAAAAAAAAAAAAAAGCACAGGCTAACTCAACTTTGAAAACCTAGACATTGCAAGATGCTGAGCAATTGGTACACCTCAGAGAAGGCTCATAGAACTCTGAAATTGCAACAGGCAAAGCTTACTAGTTAAAGCTTGACATCAGAGCCAATTTACTTCCAAAATAAAATGGCATAACTAGGGCTAGCAAAGAATTTTAATTTAATAAAATAAAATTTAAAAAGCACACCACATAAATCATATTAACGGCGACACTGAAAACGTGAAAGACACATGTGAGCTTAGAGTTATCGCTAATGTGCCAAATTTGTTTATATTATTTTTTTCAGTTGTGATAAGCACTGTCACGGCATTATGGGTATACGAAACATACATAAATAAGCATTTTATTCTAAAGTAAATATGAGCAAGGGGACAGTACTATGCATTCTTTGTGCATCCTATCAATGACATTTTAGCTCTTTCAGATATTTTGGTATGATTGCACCCATAAGAGTGCCTGTTGTGATATCACCAAGCACTATCGATGTTGCTTTGATAAGGAACTGAGTGGGTCACCACAACTGGCATCTTCAAACCAAATCTGACCACAGGGCTAAAAGTCTAAAAACAAACAAATAAACAAAAAAAAAAAACCACAAAAACTTATATAATTATTCCTATAAGTTTAATTCATGGTTGCTCAAATAAAAGGTTTATTTTGTTTTTTCTGGTTTTTTTTAATGAGAGTAGACATTTTCCCCTTCAGGATAAAAATCAGGAGTAGTAAGAGACATTTTTGCTTAACTCCTGTCTTTAAAAAAAATAAAAATTCAGAAGCAGTCTTCTTACTGCCATTGCCATGATGTTTTTCCTCATTCACCCATCCCATCTTGTCCAAAACATATCCATCAGACTGTATTGCTGTGCAACTGCATTGGGAATAAGCAATGTCAAAAGACATCTTCCATAAAACTATTTTCAACAATTATAAGAAATCCTTTTCAGACTTCAGGCATGACCTGCTGTGTATCCGAATCTGGAAATATTTTCAGATATTTTATATTTGTAGCAAGCAAAAGATGTTGGTAATATTCAAAATGCTTTTCATGGCAAGAAATTGAAAACCCTAAATATTGAGACAAACACGCATTTCTCTGAAAGTTTTACCGTTTAAAGAAACATATGCCTTAAAGAAACGCAGGACAAACAGTGAAGATTATTAAAAAAAATAAAAATAAAAATAAAAATACAGCCTTCAGCAAGTACAGATGAAGCTCTCCCACACTATACAGTAATACTGACTTTTTGTCTTAAGTAACACGCCTCTGACTGATCGCGCCACCTTTCCTGGCAACATTAACAAGATAATCTGTTACATGAGGCCTGCAAATCCATTTAAATTGATTTTAATTAATGAATCAATTGCTCGTCACTGATAAGCCCCAGGCCTCCAATCCTAACCTGAGATGCGCAAGAGAAGTTTCTTAGATCAATAGGCACAAAAACACTGCATAAATAACATTTTATGTATAAATATACAGAGTAATATATATATTTTTTAAATACATATAATAAAAAAAACTACGTTTCCATAAATTCTGCTAAGATTTGTTAAACTTTTTTGGCCATCTTAAAAAAAAAATGCTAATAATACTTCATTTACTAATCACTCTATGCACGGACCTTGCAATTTGCCTGTTACCATATGCGTTTGGTTACACTAGAACTTTATTCAGGGCACAGAGCTTCCAGTAACAAGTTACTTCCAATCCGTGTGCTAATATAGTAAAACAAGTGAAAATATTCTTAATTTTTACAAAAAAATGACTTTTTGTAATAGCCATGAATTACCATGATTTTATACATCTGTGGTAGGACAGCCAAATAAAAGTGAAAAATGTGCCTCAATGAACAAAGGCTTATCCAACAACATCTCTCACTGCATTAATGTGACTCCACAATGGAAAACCTTTTGCTTTTCAACACAGAAACATGCAGAGATAACACAGAATATATGGCAAAAAAAAAAAAAAAAAATCCATTATGTGAAATCAATTTAAAAAAAAAAAAAAAAAAAAACCACCCCACTCTTCTGTCACACTAATAGGCACGAAGAGATTAAAATACAAGTCAAGCATCTGGTATGAACATGGAAGATGTCGCGTGCAACCAACTACTGACATTGCATGTAAAAATCATGCAGAAAAGCAGCAATGACATTTGTCAATCTTAGGACAAGTAAGGTTATGCTTTTAGAAAATGTCTTTGATAGGCAACACAGAGCCAAGCAAACTCTAAGAACTGCTGGTGATATCCAAGCAAGAGACAGAAGTGCATGTACCCAAGATTGCATGTTGCATGTTAGATGCATGAACAAGGGAAGATACTGCCTGTTTAATTAAGAATCATAACCACATGCCCTCGGCTGAAAAGGGCACGGCACATGCAGCTTCATGCGCGAAGAAAATGCAATAGTTTACGTGTTTTTAAAAAAATAATTTAAAAAAAAGACGCAGGCTGTCCAAAAACTGAGGCCTGACGTGTTTGGACGGTTTGATCTGAAGCTTGGTCAATACAATTTCAAAAAAATGGGCCCAAAATAAAATGCAGTCTTCTGGAGCTGGTATTGCTTAAAAGAGGGGGAGGTGGTTTTCTGGCTGAGTAACTCTGAAGGATTTTTTTTTTTTTAATTTCATATGCAGGGATTCAAAAATTCCTCCAGAACTGAATCACCAGGTACTAAGGGATAGATTTTCAAACGTGCACACGCTACCCGGCACGCACACATGGACGCCCGATTTTATAACATGACCGCCCTGCCCCCGCCCCAAAGCTCTGGGACATACGCGCGTAGGCCTTTGAAAATCTGGCCCCAATCTTTCCCCACCTCCAGACTTGGGGGAGGGGGGGTGAAGGGGGCGACAGTGGGTTTTCTGGGTCTTCATATCTCTGACTAAAAAGCACTCGCTTCACCCCCTCTTTGCCTTTCCTTCCTCCACTATCCTTTCGTTTCCATATTAGTTCAAACAAGTTATTTGTTTATAATGTAACCTTCTACCCTGTTCTTTTCCCATTTCCTCCTCTCTATCCGTTTTATGTAAACACGATGTGATGTCCACGCGAACTTCAGTATATAAAAAAAAAGTGCTAAATAAATAGATACAAAAATCCAAATCGGGTACTCCTGGCCTCCACTCACTCAAATTTACACACAGAGGCAGGTATTTTATGAAGAATACACATTGGGGTGAATTTTCAAACCTTGCGGGCGGGCGTACATGTCTGCGTGCGCTACCCGGCGCGCACACATGTACGCCCGATTTTATAACATGCGCGTGCATATTATAAAATCGGAGGTCAGCGTGTCTAAGGGGGGGGGGTACAGTCGTGTACCCTGCACGTGCAGACGCCAGTGGGCTTCCCCCATTCCCTCCCCCCCCCCCCCCAGCCCTACTCTAACCTCAGCAAAAAATTTAAATTCACCTTTTGTGCCTGCCTAGAGGCAGGCGCAGGTTGCGCACCGCCGGCACACGATCCTCTGACACAGTGGCAAATGGCCACTGCGCCAGAAGTCTCTGGCCCCGCCCCCTTGTAAAGACCTATAAAATAGGCCCGGCACGTGTAAGCGGATTATACGCACGTAGGAGCTTTTAAAATCTGGCCCATTGTTTTGAGAATACTTCCACATGTCCTTGAAAAAACACCAATTTGTCGATGCCGCCACCAGTTCACCTAGTCCATCTCCGGTTCACCCTCTAAACCCGACCCCGAATTGCCTGCAGTTTATCCAGACCTCCCAGCCAAAAACTGCAGGCAAAAGATAAATCCGATTTCACTTTTGCAAATCACTTCGCAGGTGTAAAAGTGCACAAGCACGTTTGGTAGTGTGTGCCTCTCTCTCTCATAAAACAGCAACTACCTCCGAACCCTACCCCCAACCCTTTTTCAGCAGGTAAAAATCTGCACGTAGTCTCGATGTTTACTTATATGCTATTTTATCCATGAAGCCCCCTTTGAAAATGTACTCCTAATGCACTACTACCTATGCCAGCTTGCTAGCCACAAATACCCACTTGCCTTGGGTACATAATTTTAATACCTAAAGGCAGGAGAATCCAACAAGTTTATTCTTATGTATTGCTTCATTGATCTGTCAATCAGTTTCTCTCCACAAAAGATTTTCTTCTGCCCTAAAGCAGAATAAATAAGTAAAATATATACATAACACACACACACACTAATTGTAACAAACAGAAACAGGCTGTAAGTCTTGCAAGGTTAATCAAAGTCATCATCACTGGCGTTCTTAGGTATAAAGAGGGTTCTTACTCCCTAAGATCTTCTGAAAGTGATCCTTTGTGATACGCAGAGAGTCATATTTACACATCAGCCAAAGTATTACACTACCCAGGCTACTTCAGATTTGGATGCTGACTGCCCTTAAAGATACTGTGGCTCAGAATCCAGCCTGCCAACACCTACTGACATGCGAATCAAGACCACAAATTATAAACTGTTTCAGTGACTTACGCGAATTGAGTGCCTTTGTTCTTTAGGCATGTGCCTTCCCTATTGCTTACAAAAGCAGCACATACTAACCACTAGCACTGCTTTACCCAGTGCTGGGAAAGGAAGTCATTGAAGCCTGGATTTCCTGCTTTTGGTTCTAGCCAAGAACTTGAGGCCTTCTAGTGGTTTCAGGAACTGACTCATCTGATGATTCATGGATCAGATACTGGTTTTTAATATGTTTCTGATCATGGCATGCATGAAACTCAAAACCAAATCAGAGGTTTAATTTCTGGTTTAAAAGCAGAAAGTAATTTAAATATATTATATACATACACACACACACACTTTATACGAGTAATGAAAGCATGTTGTCTAAACAACTTTGTTAAAATGTTTCTTAAAAATAAATTGAAAAAGCAGAAATGCAATATGCTTTGTGAAGAATGCAGAAAAGCATGTCAAAGTCACAATCAGCATGCAATAATCTTTGCTCCAATCCCAACATAGCTGAACTTGTGAGAAGTTCCTGGCAGGTGGCATTGCACCATTTATTTATAGAAATGATCTCTGCAGCAGCGCTCTAATCAACATAATCCGGCACTGCTATTATCAATGCCTGCCATTTGTACGACAGAGTATAGTTTAAAGAGAAATAAAGGAAAGCTAAAATTCTTATAAATGTAAGGGAAAGACGTCGTCATGCAATAGCCAAGAATAAGTCTTTGAAGCTTACTTTCCTATACTACCACGGTATATACCCAACCGCTCGAGGGTTGGGTTTTTTTTTTTGGTTTTTTTAATGCAGAGAAGCTACGGCGATTAAATTTTACGAAGCCAAAAAGACATTTTGCACTGCAGAAGCAAGAATTTCCCCAACATGAGGTACATGGGCACAAGTCTTGCCTACGGAAATTTCTTACTGCTGATCTATACATATGAAAAAGGTAGCCAAATACAGCAACCATGCTACTAACCTATTTAACAAAAAAAAAAAAAAAATGAAGCAGCTACCACACCATCTATCTAAAAATGCAATTTGGGATTTAAATTTCTTAATGGTTGAGGCTGTTCAGCATATGTAATCGCACACACACCCCGAAAAAGGAAAAGCTGCTGGCTGCTTCAAAGAGAAAATAAAGGCAGTTAGAAGAGTTGACAAGGAAAGGCCAAAGTGCACTCAGTAGCTGGCAGTCACTTTATGACTAGTCCTGCAACAGATTTACTTAGATGACGTCAGTGGCTCCAATCCAATCTTTTCTTCCCTTGCCTTTCAAATTTGCCTCTTGAAGCCTCCACCATGCCACAGAGCAACAGACTGTAATCAAAATTCCCTTTGTGAAACAGAGTTTACCTTGGGGCACAGAGGCCTAAGACTGTGAATTGCGGGCTCTTCACCCTGCCACCGTGTGCAGAGAGAAAAATCAATATAAAAAAAAAAAAAAAAAAAAGGACGTACAATACGGTACTTTCCTCACCACAGAAGGCCCATTTAAAGCAGAATGCAATCCAAGGAGGAGTTTCTAATTCGTTTAGGAGGGGGGGGAAAAAAAAAATCACCACGAGACCAAGAAATTTGCTAAATATTCCATCAGATTTCAAACTCCAACAGCCCCAAGCCTCGACTGCTTCTTTAGTATACACTGTCAGCAAATCGGGGCCCCGTGACCGTAAAATGTAATTGGAGACTGGTAATCACGTTGGAGCTCATAATAGCTGTGAAAGGGGCGACTGAAACATGCTAAGCATTCCGAGCGTAGCTTGCCGATTTTAACACAGCACACCGAGACACCACCGACCCTTCCCCTTCCTTGATATGGTTAACTAGTAAAGAAAAAAAAAAAAAAAAGACAGCAAAAAGGGGGGGAAAAAAAAGGAGCAGACAAAAAAAGGTTGGAAGAGGCACGCACAAGGAGAAAAACAGACTTCATCAATGCTGATCTACTTAATTTCTGCTGAGTACATGCAGTGCAGCACTAAAGCTCTCTCTTTCTGCATTCTTATTATTTAATCTGCCAATAAAGACTACAGGAAACCCATTCTGAAATGCGATGACAGGGATTACTATCAACAAGTCAAACAAGCCTGGTTAAACAGAGCACACTATATAGTCACACTGCCACCGATCTACCATCTATATTTAACCTGACATGCTTGACTGTGTCTCAAGGCAGGGATGCAGAAAATGTATCTGAGCAATGCGTGTTTCTCTTCATGCTGCTTCCTGGGTAAAAAATGTACTCAAACCAATAAAAAAAACAAAAAAAAAAAACACAAAACTGTGAAAGCGTTTGAAAGCTGCATGATGAATAAGGGTCACAGAGTACAGCAGAGACCAGGGTACTCTAGGATGATGGCATTAAAGCTGCAGGGCCCCCTCGCTCGTTGGAAAAAATTTAATTCTGCAGAAGAGAGAAATCTAACAGCGAATAGTTTTGCCAGCTGGCTCCATTTATTTACTGAGAGGGCTGATCCAATCCTGTTCTCCCCCTCCCCCCCAAAAAAAAAAAAAATCTACAAACTATTTAGTAGTAATTTCCCTAAGAAAAGCTGACTTACAGCTCTCCACTCACGCCACTGGATAAAACCTGGCATGGATCAGCCTATTGGTAAACAAATAATTTATTTTTTTTTAAGTAGCCAGCTGGCACATTTACAAGAGGCCTAGAAAGCAAATGCATATCCATCAGTAAATTTTTAACAGAATGGTAAAAACAACATGGACTTCTGCAGGCACAATTATGTAGGCTCTGAAAAATAAAGGTTAGCAGTAAGGCCTGCTGTCTCTGAGCCACCACCTGGGTGATACCATACAAGCTTCCAATTGGTGGCTCAGCTTCTGACAAGATATCAAGGAGGAACAAGAAAAGCTGCAGTCCAGGGCTGGCACATCCTCAAAATACAGTTCACCGTTATATTTTATCATTTTGGCAGCCATTTTTTTTTTAAACCAACCGGCAAAAACATTTTACCATTTTCCTCACAATCTCCTTTCAGCAAAATGATCCTTTTTTTTTTTCTTTTTACCCTTAACAGGGGGTTCATGGTTGCTTCAACTACAGTCGGTCACTGAACACTAGAAACCTAGTGCTTCACATAACAAATGCATGTCCTCCCCAAGTGCAGATAGAGCTCACCACATTTTCAGAAGGTCTTCAGATACAGTGAGCATCATGACCAAGAAGTTTGTACTGAAAAGGGTGAAATGATGACTCTGAAAGAGAGCATGAGTGATTTTGTATATACAAGCATACATTAGAGAAAATAGCTCCAAAGAGGAAAGTCCTAAAGAAGACAAAAATAAGAGAAGAAATATATAAAGATCCACAAAGCCAAAAGACCCACAGGAGAACAACTAGATGCTTGGTGATGGACCAAGGTAAATGGCAGAATTCAGAAGCACTCAGTTTAACAGTTTTAAAAGAAGAAGATGTGTGTCCTACAGTGCCAACTATTCAGCTATTGAAAAAGTAAGCATTTTTATTAGACTGGTCTAGAACTATTTTTGCCATCTATTCAGTACTCTTAACAACTGTAGGGTATGTCCAAAACTGAAGTTTTCACCCCCCCAAAATGTAAAAAGGCAATTTATATGAACATATTATAAAGTGCCACTTAAAAAGGATACTGCAAGGACATTTTTGCATGTCTTCTCATCTGATAAGTTTTATTACCTTTCCATTTAGAGCCAGAAAAGCACATACGGCTACGAAAGGTCTCTTTTCCATGTGCACTTTTACAAATCTCCCGCACTCGTACATTTCTTGCTGTGGACAAAACCCTGGTGGGTTCTCCTGCCTTGGTAAAAAAAAAAAAAAAAAAAAAAAAAAATCGCAACACCTGCATTCCAAATCCTACTCCTGGCACTGAGAGACGGAAACACCACAAGGCGACAGAAGAGAGAGAGACTGTCGGAACTGGTCCCCATTGTTTCACGGAACCAGGGAGGAAGTGAAGAGGAGATTTTGCTGCTTTCCCCCCGTCAGCAGAAAGGGCCTGCGCAAAGCGTAGGAAATAATTCCAGCAGCCCCCAAGCCTGGCACCGCAAACCCCCAATCATATCAAAACGCTATTGTAAGCTAAATTAACAGATAAAGTTATCTGAGGCACATACTGGCCATATGGTGCTGCAACTTCAGCCTGTTGCTAGCATAACAATGGCTAGGGCAGTCTTAGTCTGGAAGCACAATTTGACAAACTGTCAACAGTGTGTGTGTGTGGGGGGGGGGTTACTCAGGGCTTTAGAGCAGTGGTGTACTCTTCTATTTGCATTTCCTTTCTTTTACAGGTGAACAAAGAGTAAACCAGATGTCAACTTTAGAATCGCACTGTCTGGCTTCAGAGCCTTTAGCAGCGGCAGACATACTGCTACAGCCAGAATCTTAGACAATGGGCTTTTCTAAAATACACTCGGGCCTAGGGGGGAGTGGCTACTTAAAAACACCTGGCTTCTTTTATTTCACCACCGCGCGGATGTGCATTCTGCTCCCGAGAGCCAGCTCAAATGAAGTCGTTTTATTTCACCAGCGCTTCCCCTTACCAGCGCAGCAATGTAGCAAACCGAAAAAAAAAAAAGGGTACATTTGTTTCATAATTGCATTTCCTTTTCCTTCCCCCCCCCCCCCCCCCGTTTCAGATGCAGAAAACAGGACACCTGACACTTAAACAGCACAACCAGAGCATTTAAAAAAAAAAAAAAAAAATCTGAAAAAGGGGATAAAAGATTTAGCATCATTTTGTTACAAAAAGACCTTAACTGGTCTGATTCAAATATTTATTCTATGTTGCAAGATAGATTTCTAAAAATAAAAACTATGAAATCTCCAGACTCCCTAAAATACATTTTTTTTTTTTTTTACTAGAAACCTGTTATAATATATAATTCCAGATTCTCATTCCTTGCCACCTTTTCATAAATATATACACACATACATACAGAGACAAATGCACAAACATAAATACGAAGGTGAGAATGCGATAAACAGTTAAAAATGTGTTCTTAGAATTCAGTCTGTTCCCTTGGCTGCAGCAATGCAAAATTATAATTTTCCCCCAACTATCCACAAATATGTATACAAAAACCTTTAGGTTATCTTTTCAAAACTGTTCTTGAACCTCCTCAGTTAAGGGGAAAAAAATAAATAAAATTCTCCTTTCATGTTAAGCTGAGACTGTACTTGAACTCCCTCCAAAAGCTAGAGCTGTGCTGAATTATGATAATTAGAAAGCTGTGCACATGAAAAGGCAGCACAGTTGAAGCATTCAAAAAAAAAAAAATAAAAAAAAGTTCATGCCAGACTGTATAAGTTCAATATGTTCTCACATAATTAACATTTCCCATCATTAGCATCAGCAATATGTATCTTTAAAAAAACAAAAAAACAAATAAAAAGGCATTCCTCGTTTTTATTTTAGCAGCCACTGATGCTCTTATCATGTCACACGCAATCCTCAGTCTGCTGAATTTATATCAAGTTTCAAAATTTTAGGGGTTTCTTTCACAGGACGCCCGTGAACAAGCTTGCATTTCAATCTGTGGGATCAGATCTCGGCTTGAACAAAAAGGTGGTCTGCAAATCCTGGAAGACCCATTCGATCTAAGATACTGAAGTCCCAAAATCAGGAAGAAGTGCCCTTTACAGCTTTCACACAGTTTGTAATGGTTGCAGGAAGCTCTACTTCCATTGCTGTACTTTTTTTTTTTTTTTTAACTTAATTCAAAAACAGGAGCAAAAAAAAAAAAAAAAAAAAAAGATGTAGATTCAACAGGCTTCCTACTTGGCCTTAAACAAACTAAGGGCCTCATTTACTAAGCATTTTTCCCCTTAGACACAGAATGAGAGAAAAGCCTTAAGTCAGAAAGTAAATTGATCTTTAGTCATGCAGAAGGGCAGTATTTTCTCCCAAACATATTGCAGAAATACTTTAATCTGTATGGTAGATCTACTCTCAGGGCCACCTCCTGCTATGTAAATTAAGAGTAACCGAACCACATTACTGCCAAGACAGTTTCAGTAAAAACAAAAACAAAACAAAAAAAAAAACAACTTACTGTGTAAAATAGAGACTGAAACAATTCAATGCTGGAAGCAAAGGACTGAAAATATATCTTGCAATTAAAACACAGCAAAAACTTAGATATCTTCTCAATCCAGAGGCGACATACTGGATCATAGTAATTTTATAAAAGCCTGGAAATAAAACCCTCCATTAGCATAACTGAAAGCGTGGCCTGGACTAGAAGAATTCAAGCCCTCTGAACTGGACTAGAAAGCACCAACACTGTAACTATCTGCATCACCTTAGCAAGAGTATCTATTGACTGACTGTCTTGAATTAACACATCTAGGACTGCAATAGCAAATAGAGGACCATGCAAGCTTTAACAATCAGGATACAGTGTGAATAACAAATCACTGCAAGGTGCCAAATCAACTTTGGAACATGGTAGGGTTTATTTATTTATTTATGAAAAAGTTCTCTTGTATACAACAAGACAAAACACAAGACTTAAATCAGAAGTTTAAGATGGGCACCATGCCTGGAATCTGTCTGAAGTTTCCAGAGTTAACAAAATTTGGAAGTCTGTCAATTTCAGAGCAGAAAGCCACTCTAACTTTCATCAGTAAGTTTACAAAATAAGCAGTGTATGCATCCCTCACTCATACCAATGCTTTGTAGAAAAATTATACCTAAGCAACACAGACTAGTAAAAAAAATATTAGGTATGAAAACCTTTACTTTTCTACTTTCCACTTTGACATCACCTGCATAAGGAAATATATTTGACATGGACAAAGTATCCTACCTCCCAAAAAAAAACAACAAAAAACATGGCAGTCTCTTAAGGAATTAATATGTGTTTTAGAGTTCATATAAGTGGCACTGTAAGTTAACAAATCCAATAATTTAGGATATATTGAACTATATTAAGATGACTGTTCATAAACAGAAAAGGGAAGGGGGTAATTAAATACAAGCCTCGTTATCTTTACATTTTTTTGCACAGAAAGCATCCTCAAATGGATTATCTACAGTATCTATCCGGATAATTTTACACCAGAATCCCCCAAACTTTTTCTGGTTTGGACTCTCTCAATAGCTGGGGTGGATGGTGGAGAACCCCCCCAGAACCATCAGATCCTTTCAGATCAGTTTCTAACTTTTGGGTCATAGAATCACAATTACAATGCTGAAAAACTAAAGTTCTTGGGTATTCAGATAGTACACCAGGAAGTAACGTTCCACTTTAAGCATATAAAATGCAAGCTGTCTCTCCTTTGTTTCACTCTCTCAGTCGTTCCAGTGAAAATTCACCTTCTGGACCCAATTCACTTGTTTCCCCAGGACCCAGCTCTAACTCTGAAAAGCGTGGAGAACCACTGCCTTTATTTCAGTCTCATTTCCAAAGGGTAGCATTTTCAACTGCCTGAACAGCGCACTGTAACTTATAATACCAGAATTTCAAAAGCCCCCTTACATTTTGGTGTAACTTTATCAATGCAAGCAGTTCTCTTAAATTTCTAAAAGTTTCAAGGCATTTGTAGCACCATTGCTATACCCGCAGACATTAAAAAAGCTCTCAAGAGTCTCTTGGCTTAAGAGAATTTGACTTCCCCCTCCCCCATTACATGAACAGAAAGACAAAAAAAAAGAATCATTGCAGCCTGGTACAAAACTGGCATACCAGCCTAGAGACAAAGAAATCAATCTTCAAATTATACAAACATATTGCACACACACCACAATACAAACAATCCCTTAGTTATTCACTAGCAGTCCTGTTGTCTGCTGGGTTAGGATGAGTGTTGCCTTCCACTTTCAGACACTGCCTTAAGTAGGCCTCATCAGAAATTACTATCTGTAGCTTCCAACCTTTGCGCCCTGCACCTTAAAAACAAAAGAAAACAGAAGCGCTGCTGTACTTAAGCTTCATCGTAACCATTCTGAATAAAAGAAAAGGGTATATGTACCCACACACACACGATACAAAAGCCATAAAAACCTTTTTACGCCTCTAGTTTAAACCTGCCAGTGGAGCTCTGCATTTCTTTGCTCCCTTTGTCCAATTTTATATACATTAAACTAGCCTGGTTGTTTCCCCTTCCCCACCTGAAAAGTGTTTGGAAATAGCCGACAACAGTTTAACTTTGCATGGCTGTATACAACAAGATCTAAATGCGAGTACTTAAAAAAAAAAAAAAAAAAGTTAGAACATTTTCCATTTGAGACTGCGGAATGCCCACAACAAAGAAAACAGTGAGTTGTGATTTGAAATCTCACACCCTGTGTCAGCTCAAATTAAGTGATAAGGCAAAACACTAAAGCATACAGTACTACACAATGCAAACAGGTGGCTCGAGAGAATTTATGAATCAGTGTTGTCAGCCAACAGTATATAAAACATAAAAATTATATATATATATACACACAAACACATTTGCCAATAATATTTAAATAAATTTACATTCACAGCTAGATCTCTCAGGTTCAAAGCCTCCATAACGTTAGTAGGTCCAGAGCTATATTTAATAAAAAGCCAGTCTAGAGAAACTACCTAGTGCAACTAGTGTGTAGTTACTATTTCGGGAATGTCTGCAATATACAATGGCATTCTAGAAATTTTTATAGATGGCACACAACCTACAAAGGAACTATATGAATAAGAAGAGATTTTTAAATTTTATACTCAGTTCTGATCACATGCTGTATAAGCAGCAATACCTGCACAATGCAAATCTTAAATATATCCCATCACACTGGATTATCTTTGCAAGCACACACATCCAAAACACTTTCCAAATTACAATTTGTGCCAACACCTCTTATGGCAGCTACATTTTAAAGTAACAGTCCAATATTTACCATTAGCATATTATATTTCAGCGATTAAAGTAACTACTTGTGGTCTTTCAACTTGATTCTGTGGGGCAAGGGCGCAGGTGGTGTTCAAGGGCCTGTGCAGTCAGATTATACCTCATTTCCATAGTACTTTGTCTAACAAACCAGTTGCATTTTTGTGATTCCCCCAGATATGCAACATTCTTTCAAGAACCACAACAGAGCACTATGACTTGCTAATACCCGCTAAAACTATGTATTTTTTTTTTTTTTTTCGTAAAATCAAAGCAAGCCCCTTTTTCCTTCCAGTAAGATAACCCCCCTGGCCGTTAGTTCCTACTCTCATGAATGTTACACCGAGAATCAGCGCCTACTCACAACGATGTTTTTACAGAAGGAGAAACAAAATTGTCTGAATGTAAACAAATGCAAGCTGGTTTTGGTGTGCGCGCTGGCATAAAGCCTACTTTCCTCCTGTTTCTATTGTAACTATTTGTGAAGGTTGATTAGAAGGCAGGCTTTTTGTAAATATATATTGGTGAACTTCTTGCACCGAATACACACAGCTCAGCGTGGTCCAAGCCGCTTGTAATCAGCTCCCATAAACAGTTATTGCACATCAAGATCAAATATAAAAAAACAAAACAAAAAAGCATAGAAAACAAAAACCCCCAAAGCAAATGGTTGGGAGGTTTCCTACCGAAGAGAAGTTTTCGGAGCAGACTCGCTTCGGCTTTGTTGGGGCTGTGACAAGCCTCGCTCGGTTACGATGTTTCTGCTGACTCCCGAAAATTTTCCACTCCGATGTGCAATTCAGCAGCCGCACTGAAGGAGAAAGAGAGATCATTCCTTGTTTCATCTTTCAGGAGGCACAAAAAAAAAAAAAAAAGCGGCCCAAGCTCTGGCAGAAAAGCGCAGCTCGCTGGCTTTCCGAAGTCCCCAATGCCCCAGCTCTGGAGTTCCGCGGTTGTTTTGCAGCCCGGGCGTTCCTGAGTTCTTCCTTCTTCGCGAAAAATGTGAAAAATGTAAGATTTTTTTTTTCTCTCTCTCAAGTCAGGCAGCAGTGACTCAGGCGGGCCATGGGGGGAGAAGGCAGCAGAGGCAGCAGCAGCAGAGGCAGCAGCCGCCGCCTGTTGCAGGCGGCGCGCGCTCAAAACAGCAGCAAAACTCGCCCTGGGAGCCACAACTTCCAACGCCTCGTGCACAGAGCCCCCCCCCCCCCCCGCACCCCTTCACCGTGCCCTTCCCCCACCTCCTGACTTTCCGGGAATCCTCCTGACAGAAAACAGACATCCCCCCCCCGCCATTCCTGCAAATGGAGCACTCTCCTCCGCCAGCCCAGCGCGCAGATGTACCAAACCAGCCGAAGCAGCAGCCGCCCCTGCGAAAAAAAAACAAAAAAAAAACTTACCTCAGCACCTGCCCAAAGCGGCAAATTATAAACTTCTTCCAACTCCTCAATTGTGTCTTGAATATTGTTTTGTTTGGCTTTGGAAGTTTGGCGGGGGGGTGGGGGGGGGGCAATGGGGGAGAAAGGGAAGGGGGGGGGGGGGCTGAGGTTGGTGATGGGGGAGGGGAGGAGGAAGGAGGCTATCAATGGAGTCTAAAAAGTGACTGGAAGCGCTGCCCAAGCCGGGTTGCGTACGGCGAGTCGGCTGCGCGGCGCTAGCGATGCGAAGAATGCTCGGAATGAGCAAGAGGAATGAAATGAACGCGAGGACCGAACCCGGGGAGGAGGAGGGAGGGAGGGAGGGGGTGCGGGAGGAGCCTGCGCTGACGTCACGCAGCAACCCGCGGGAGGAGCTGGGAAAAGGGCCCCTTCCTTCCTTCCCGCCCGCCCCCAGGGGATTACGTCATGGGGAAGGACCGACGAATGGGAGCCCGCGCCCTCCCTGGAAGGCGGGCTGCTGAACTCTTAAAACACACGCACACACACACAGGCGAGAAAAATATGCCAAAGAAACGAAGTCAGGCTCAAGTAATCAAAGGAACAAAGGAATATTTTAAACAACAAACATAACATCTCTTTTTGCAAAACTCACGTCTGACGAAGGGATTTCACGCTGGGTCTCCAGAGCTCATGCGCTGCAGCATCTTTTATGGTTGATGCCCCAAAACGCTTTCAGAAACTACAAAGATTCCCGTTTTCTCCCAGATCTACAGCGCTACTAATCTCTCTGGAAATCCAGGACGACTGTCAGCGTGCCAGCAAAGCAGAAACATATCCTCCGGGGGGGGGGGGGTCACAATTGCTGCTGCAACCTTTCCACTAAGAGCAGCCAAACAGGAACAATGGTGGCTGCTCCTGAGTAGGTTCAACAAGCAGCAAACTTCCACGGCGCTAGAAAGCAAACAGCTGCCCTGCACGGCTTCTTTTTTTTTTTCCAGACGTGTGTCACGTGCAAACGTGTATTCCCGGAAACCCTGCGCTTTCAGCTTGCGTTCCTTACACAAAGGTATTAACCCTACTGTTGTAGTTCGTCTCTGAAAGAAAGAAAGAAAGAAAGAAAACACGTCATACCAGCTTTTTCCAGCACAGCAAACTAACCTCATTCCTCAAGGGTTGTTATTCTCCCGCGGTCAAGTGGACTAACACAACAACCTCGCTGTAAAAGCCACATTCCCCCCCCCCCCCCCCCAGCACCAAATCTGCTCCCCTCAGGCACTGCTGCTAGCCGTTCTACGGGCTATGAAAGCAACAGGTCCCCTCTGCCAAGCTCCAGCTCTGCACGTTGTCCTTGCTGACAATCCTCCTCTTCTTCAAGGAAGATCTAATAACTAAATATAATGAAAAACATATTTAGCCATGCTTAAAACAAATTCCTCCAAGAATAATACAAAAAAAATTGGGGCTGACCAATAAGCTATATTTATTATACTCCCTTGAGAGTGTTTACAAAAAAACCATAGGATACATATTTTTTTATTCCTCAGTTTGTACATATTTTTCTGCAGAGATGTTTTCTAAAGGGCTACCGTACTAAGCATTTTTCCCTTATGTAATGCTTATTTTCCTCTTTCTATGTCTATGGGGAAGAGCTTAGAATGACAATTACTCTTTAGTAAATGGGGTGATAAGTCAAGAAGTGTTCCAGGTCATTTTCAAGCAAAGTAAAGAAAACCTGTCCTCTCTCTCTCTGTTCTTTTTTTAAATTTTAGAATTATCCTCAGTTGAATCCATATCCCTGACATCTACAGCAGTATTCCCCCAACCTTTTCAAGCCCAAGGTACATCTACGTTAACAAAAATGTTTGTGGTGCACATCAGCCTCCGTGGAACAGGCGGTGCTGATATGGAGAGGACTGGTGTCCAACAGTAGAGGAGTAGTGAAAGCCCCAGTCTCTTCACATGTGGCTGCCAGGACTCCTTCACATTGCTGCTTCTCCCAACACTCAGTCACATCCAGCGCTGGGTGCAGAGTCTCCCCATCTCATTCAGCATGAGGATAGGACAGAGACTGGAAGGACTCAAAGGAGGAGGCTCAGAAGATGATAAGGTGCTATGTTCAATGTATTATGCAGTGCCAAAGCATGGCCCAGCTATCCATGCCCTGCATGCTGCCCACTAATTACCACACTGGGGCTCATGCTATAGCCGGGAAGAAAAGGCCTGCATGATTACACATATTTTCAAAAATCTACACATTTAGGAGCCACCACTGGGGTCCCTTCTTGCTGCAAGGAGAATGCTGACCTGGATCTGAGCTTCAGGCAGTGGTGGCTTTTCTGTGGCACACCTGATCCGTTCCGAAGGCACGCTGGTTAAGAAATACCAACCTACAGAGCTGCCAAGGGAGAGCAATTTTAAGAGGGAGATTTTCAGCAGACATTTATTTGTAGACATTTGATATTCTGCCTTTTACCATGAATAGCCTCAAGGCGGATTACAATCAATTTAAAAAAAAACATACAAAAATGCAAACAAGAACATTTACAGTGGTGTCCCCACCTATCCTTCCAGAAAAGTTCCTTATTTACACCAATGACAACAGGGGTGAATAAGCATGACAAAGAACAGCTGTTTCCCTACCTCTGGAGGGGAAAAAGGCAGGAAATCCTTATCAAAATTAAAATAAACAATCTTTCAACCTGTGCGTCTGCAGTATGATTTCTGTCCTCTTCTATCTGCTTGTTTTCCATCTTTTCTTATTTCCATCTATGCCTCCAGTTTTATTAGTATGCTTCTCCCTTTCTCTTTTTTTGTTTTGGTTCTCTCTCTCTTCAAAGACTCTCTCGCTCAGAATGGATATTTTAATACTTCAATTTCCCTCTTTCTGCTTGCTTCTCCTGCTTCTCACTTCTTTTCTGATTTTCTTTTCCCTGAATGCTCTCCTTTCCCCATTCCTTCTCTTCAAAGCTGGCTCCTTCATTCCTCATTGCTTTCCTCCTCCAGTTTCTCACTGGATTCCACCACCACCAAATCCAGGGTCCAGTATCCCTGGTTCTCTTCAACCCCCCTCCCCCCCCCCCCCCTCACACATACACACGTTCTTTCTCCCTCTCCTTCTATCCTGGAATCGATAGCCAGTATTCCCTACCCTCCCTTTCCATTTTTATCTCTCTTCCCTTCATTGCCTCTTCTCAATCTAGCTTTTCCCGTGCCTTTCAGCTCTCTCACCTACCCTTCTTCTCCATTTTCCTCTGTCCTACACTTCCATTCCTTTTCTTTGTTTCCCACCCCACCTCCTTTTCCTCCATCTCTGCATCATTCTTCATCCCTATAATTCTTCCTTTCCCATCCCTCCACATTTCTTACTCCTCGCATCCACTAACCCTCGATTTGTCTCCATTTTCCCTTTTCCTCTTCTCTAGTTTTCTCTTTCCCAGCATCTGCCCAATGCCCCCCTTTCCCAGTATCTGCCTCCTACCTCTCCCCCTTTCTACAATATCTACCCCTTGCCTCTCCTTTCTAGCATCTACCTGTTGCCTCTGCCCCCTTCCCCCAGCATTTATCCCCTGCCTGGCTCCTCCTCCCTGGTACAACAGACAGCTAGTTCTGTTACCATTAAGGTCTGGGTGAACCCTTAGTTCAGCTTGGGAAGATCAGATTAGTGAATGGGGGAGGATACCATTCAAATGCAGCCCCTCCCTTTGAGGGGTCTGGAATGGCCGTCCCCCTGTGAGAGGTTTTTTTTAAGCTGCTCGCTCCAGAGCTTCTAGAGGCAGTCCCTTATGGTTTGGCTGGTTAGGATTTTCCCTCTGGGTTTATTTTTGGGGATTTTTGCATTTGAGAGAGCCTGTGCACCAGTTGGGCTCAGGGCACGGGTAAGCCTGTGCCTGGGGCTGTATAGGTTAAGGAATACCAGCCCTTCCAAGCCCTCAACGAGGAGGTGGTGACCTGCAGCAAAGAGGAACTCACGTGTTAAATTCAGTTAAAGGAAAAAGGACTTAAGTTTCAAGAACCAGAAGGAAGTTTTCATTGCCCATTCCTTCCTATACTGGAGCAGGGTGAGCAACCTGTTTCCAAGGAATCCCGCCCATTAGGGATCCAGAAAAAAGACGGAAAGAACCAGATCTGCTAACCATGAGTAAAACCAGTTTGAGACCATGGAGGCCACCTATCCAGCATCTTCACCCCAAGGAGAGAGAGAGAATTGCCTCTCTGTGCCAAGGACAGTTTTACAATTTTTGCCAGTGATGACAGGGTGGGTTTCTGCCCTCGTAAGGATCCTCTTGTCCACCTGGGAGCTGCACTTTTCTGTGTAATGGAGGGTGGAGGTTTCCCTGCCCTGGTAAAAGTTATTCCTGTACAGACAGAAAGCTGAAAGGCAAAAGGAATCGTGTGGCGCTGAAGATGAATTTGTTTTGCCTTATTTCAGACACTGTAGAGATTTTCAGACCGATGCAATATCAGCGCACATTAAACGGGCACTCATGATTGAGCGCCCGCTCTATTAACGTACGCCGACCCACTTCTCTCGGGTGCCCAATTTAATATTTAAATGGGCTGCTGTGGTAGAAGGGAGGCATTAGGAAAAATGTTGTGTTCCTAGCGCTTCCTCGGCATTGGACATCCAGGAGAGGTGGCTGACGGCGGGTTAGGAAAATGGATGCGCAAATATTATGCTCGTAAATTGAGCAACAATTTTCCTAACCTGACTGCCGGTGACACTTTTTTTTTTCTGTTCTTTTTAGGTTCCTCCGACTTAATAGTGCCACGATAGTAAGTCAGAGAAACTACAGAAAAGCAGTATTTTCTGTTTTTCTGTGAACTTTTGGGGCTTCTCAAGAATTAATGGCAGTTCCGGGGCAGGCGTTAATTTTTGAGAGTAAAAATGTGCACGTCAGTTGCACATTTTTTTCTGCATCGGGGAGGTAATAGTTCATAGCCTCATCAACATGAATTTACATGTGCTATTAGCTTCACGCTTGTTTGGACATATGTTTTGGGTGTGCTAATTCCCTTATTGCATGAGGGGTTTTTGGACGCGCGTCCAAGCATCGGTAAAGTCGTGCACTCAGCCGAGCACATTGTATTGCATCGGCCTGTTTATTTTTTGGGCACTAAACAAGTGACTCCAGAGTGTTTTTTGGCCCCTGCAGCACACATTGAGGACACATACCCCTCTCCATGGGGACCCAGAGACCGAAAAGTGAAACCCCTCTCCCAGGGATAATCCAAGGAAAGTCATCCTTAGCGCTCGGAGCCCTGAAATTTAACTCTTTTACCCTCCACAAAAAGAATCAACACCCTGGGGAAAGAGACAGCAGGAACAGCTAGCCAGGGTTCCAGCCCCAGGGAGACAATAAATAAGTTTATAGCCCCCATGGGAGTGCAGCCTGCCTCCTGGGAACGGGTTACTTGCACCAGTAACTGCCACTGCCTGTTCCCCTTCCCTTCCCTCCCAAACTTCATTTACACTATTTCCGCAGGAGCTGCTCTGCACAGGCACAGCTTACAGTCAGCAGACTGGAACCTCGGGGGCGGGTACTTCCTGCCAGGCAAGATCAGGAGCCCCTAAGGTTTGAGCCTGTTTGCTGAGTCACCGTGCCAGCAGAGAAAGAGACACAGTGATAGATAAGCTCCTTCCACGTCAACTGATCTTCCTGCAGCTCAGCCGAATCAGCCTCTCAGGGCTCCCCTATTAGGCAGGGGTTTCTCACTCTTGTGTGGGATAGCGGGAGGTAAGAGTCGTGAAGCGGGAGTCTCCTGCCCAATGTGGGGGCTTGGCAGGGCTGCATCTATAATAAAGGTTCTTGTTTTGCAAGATTACCTATTTATTTTAAAAAATGTTACAGGTTTATTTTTATAAATTCTAATCAAGTTGTAATAAGTCATACCTAATATCACTATACAAATCATAAACCCCAGATTGCATTTAACATATTAAGCAGTTTCTTCTTACTCTAAGGAACTGTCCAATCAGAATTCCAATTATTAATTGTTCATGGAAGCAACTAGTAGCTAATAATGTAGCTGTATTCCTAAATTCTCAAGTATAATACAGTCAGTCAACCAATAAATAAGACCAGAAGATTTTTTTTCCATTTTATTTCCATGCGAAAATGTTTTATACATAGGGTCTGATCACATCAAGAAAATCAATGGTTTTAGTGCTGTGGTACATGGAAAAATTAAGACTGATTTAATTTCTTATTTTTTTCCACCTTTTCCACTTTGCTTTGACTTCTTTCCATATTTTTCCTGGGTGCCTCTTTTCACTTTGTTATATCCAGGGAAGGGAAGGCAATGTTCCTAGGCACAGATGATATTCCGCATATATTCATTTTCTGCATCATAGGGAAAATGCACAACTCAGCGAGATGCAAGTTGTTCTCTCACTGCTAGGTGATATGTTCTTTCTTTTACATTTTGGACTTGAAACATTTAATAAATGAGCTCACTGGGGACAGGGAAATACCTACAGTACCTGAATGAAATCCTCTTTGAAGTGCCTGAAGAGCAGAATATAAAATCAAATAAATAAATAAATAAATAAAATCATTAAAAAAAAAAAAAAAAAAAAAGCACTGTGAACCATGTCAGGATTTGCAACAGAGACAATAAAAGCCCCAGCAATGGCAGAAATCTGTAGATTTATTTTTTTAATTTAGATCACTCAGTGAATTTCTAACTTCTTAAGAAAGAGCTGCCATCAGTTCCAGGATGGTATCATGCATTGTTAAGTAGCAACATGACTATGCAAATACATTAATATTATCCCAAGGAGCTGACTCAGATTCACGACTCATATAGAATACCATGGAAGATAAGGGACTGCAACGCTCATTCAGTCAGTTCATTCTTGTTGTAATTACCACAGAACCTAAACAGGCTTTACCCTCACAGCCTTGCAACTAATGATCCTCTATGCTTATCCAGTATTACCTTGCATCTTGTAATGGACTTGGCTTCTATCACCTCCACTGGGTTCCTTATACGCACCACCCATTCTGGACCTGATTTTCAAAAGCATTTACATGCTTAAAACTGTGTTATACACATACAGATGCACTTTTCTTGTGTAAGTGGACTTCTGAAAATTGCTACAATATATGCCACTGAATTGTCAATAGGTTTTACCTGTGTGCACTTAACATGGGTAAATGGCTTTTGAAAATTGCTGTGATACTATGTTATATTTACATGTGTAACTCCTTTGAAAATTCACTTGTATGTGAAGAAATATTTCCTTATGTTACTCCTGAGTGACCCTTTGAGCATCATAACATCTCTGATTCTAGGACCTTTGCTCTGAAATATTTTTGCCTCTTGTGTATTATTTATGCATTTTGATGGCAATTTTCAAAGACTTTCCTGTGGAGAGTAAACAGTTGTTTACCCATGGGAAAAGCCCTACTAAAAACTGGCCCCCTCTCACTGCAGTAAATGTGCCCATGCTGTGAACAGTGCAGGTACTTTTATCCAGGTCGGAAAAGGGTCAGGGAAGGAGAGCGGTTAGACTAGGGGGAGGGGAAGTGTGCAGGTCTTTCACTTTGAAAGCCCGATATGGACATAAGACTGCAGCCCCAGGCTCTGATGACCCACAAAAGTTGTAGACCGTCTTCCTTCAAAGCTCTCTTGGCATCCCTTTCCATCTTTGCTGCCTTGTGGTTCAGTGTGTCATCCACCTCACCTCTTTATCTGAGGTCAGTAGAGCAGCATTAACCTGGCTGCGCTTCTGTAAAATCCCTGCAAGTGACCAAACACCTGGACTTATTCCACCTGCAGCACTTTCTTTCTTGTGCTGCAAAGAAAGGCCTATCCCATAGGGACATTAGCACTTTCCATAAAACTGGACGTCCGTGCAGACCCATAATATTTCAACGTAGAAAATTTGCACGTGTTCCAAAATACGAATTATATGCATTTTATCTATGCAATTACTGTAGCAAATCTCAGTCTCAAAAGATTAAGATTATTATGCACAGTTCCACATTTCAGATGATATTGTCTTTTTCATTTCTCGCATACAAATTCAAATTAAGGATGTGTTGCTTTGTCTTAAAATGAGCTATATAACATAAGAGACCCGCAGTTCATAGCAGCTACCTTCAGAATCACAAATTGGCAGTGTTGCAGTAAGAATGGATTTGTTGTTAAACGACGTAAACTGTTTTTACACACACAGACACATACACATACAACACCAGAGTTTCCAAAATCCACGAGGCTTTGGAGGAGCATTCAGCGTTTAGTTTCCCATCTAAGTAAAGCTCTCCATCATGAAGGTGACATCCCCCTTTTTTTTTTTTTTTTGCTTTTCAGTTCCAGTGTATCACATGTCAAAATGGGAAATTATTTGGATCAGAAGCTGTGATTGATATGAGTCCGTCTCTAAACCTGAGAAGGATTAAAACTTCTGAGGTCCATATCGAATCACTATACTGCCTGGTTAATTAGCTGGATAAATTTACCCGGCAAACTTAGCTCATATATTCAGCAGCTCAGCTGCACCGCTGAATATATCCAGCTTTCTTAAATCTAGCCTGGTGAGTTTATCTGATTAACCTTAGGACAGGTCTAGAGGCCGACCAGAGTTATCCAGATAACTTATCCGGCTACCTCAACTCCTCCCAGTTACATCCCCAGAAAACTCCTAACTTATCCAGCTAAATTCTTGCAGACTAACTTCTGAGTTATTCAGCTTACTGCTGTTGAATATATATACATATATATATATTTATTTATTTTTTTATTTAAGATCAGAACAGAGGAAAACAAAATATTGTGCTCTTCCAATTTGTGTTTATTTGTTCAATCAAAGATCAACCGGAGACATTACAGATCTCCATGCATTCACTAAAGATGTGATGTAACATTACCATAAATATCTTACTTAGGTGAACTGCGCCCAAGGCTTCCACCCACCTGTCTGCTGTCACGTTGCTAGCATACTTTCTTATTAACTTGTTCAACTTCTAAAGGTGCCAAAGAACTTGGAAAAGGATATGACATTATAAATATGAATTTCATCTTTTATTAGTTGATTACTAAGATTAAAAATGGCCACTTTATCTTTAAAATCTGTTTCACTAGCCCCTTCTGGGAAGATATAATAATAATAATGTTGGATTTCTAGCCCACCTTTCCAAATAATACTCAAGGTTGTTTATAGCATTATTAGAAAAGGATTTATAATCAGGGAAAATAACATTCAAACAAATGAGCTCGAGCCCATCTTCTCACACATATGGGCTCATGCACACTTGCACATGAATTTCATATCAAGCACATGCATTTGCACAGTTGATATAAAATATGCGTAACCTTTGTCTGTGTAGGTTGTGTGTAAACATGCGATGGAGAAGGTACAGAACATAACATAAGAAAATGCCATACTGGGTCAGACCAAGGGTCCATCAAGCCCAGCATCCTGTTTCCAACAGTGGCCAATTCAGGCCATAAGAACCTGGCAAGTACCCAAAAACTAAGTCTATTCCATGTTACCATTGCTAATGGCAGTGGCTATTCTCTAAGGGGTAGATTTTCAAACGAGCGCGAACAGCCTACTTTTGTTTGCGCTCCAGGCGCAAACAAAAGTACGCTGGATTTTAGTAGATACGCGCATAGTCGCGCGTATCGGCTAAAATCCTGGATCGGCGCGCGCAAGGCTATCGATTTCGTATAGCCTGCGCGCGCCGAGCCGCGCAGCCTACCCCCGTTCCCTCCTAGGCCGCTCCGAAATCGGAGCGGCCTAGAAGGGAACTTTCCTTTGCCCTCCCCTCACCTTCCCCTCCCTTCCCCTACCTAACCCACCCGCCCGGCCCTGTCTAAACCCCGATCCTACCTTTGTCGGGGGATTTACGCCTCCCAGAGGGAGGCGTAAATCCCCGCGCGCGAGCGGGACCCCTGCGCGCCGGGCCGCGACCTGGGGGCGGGTACGGAGGGCGAGGCCACGACCCCGGACCGCCCCGGGGCGTAGCCACGCCCCCGTACCCGCCCCCAAAACGCTGCCGGCACGCCCCCGAAACGCCGCGCAATCCAGCCCCGCCCCCCGACACGCCTCCCGACACGCCCACTCCGAAAACCCCGGGACTTACGCGAGTCCCGGGGTTGTGCGCGCGCCGGTGAGCCTATGTAAAATAGGCTCACCGGCGCGCAGGGCCCTGCTCGCGTAAATCCGCCCGGTTTTGGGCGGATTTAGGCGAGCAGGGCTCTGAAAATCTACCCCTAAGTGAACTTAATAGCAGGTAATGGACTTCTCCTCCAAGAACTTATCCAATCCTTTTTTAAACACAGCTATACTAACTGCACTAACCACATCCTCTGGCAACAAATTCCAGAGTTTGTGCGTTAAGAAGAGCAACCAAAATGATAAAGGGGATGGAACAGCTCCCCTATGAGGAAAGGCTGAAGAGGTTAGGGCTGTTCAGTCTGGAGAACAGACAGCTGAGGGGGGATATGATAGAGGTCTTTAGGATCATGAGAGGTCGTGAACGAGTAGATATGAATCGGTTATTTACACTTTTGAATAATAGAAGGACTAGGGGACATTCCATGAAGTTAGCAAGTAGCACATTTAAGACTAATCGGAGACAAATCTTTTTCACTCAATGCATAATAAAGCTCTGGAATTTGTTGCCAGAGGATGTGGTTAGTGCAGTTAGTGTAGCTGGGTTCAAAAAAGGTTTGGATAAGTTTTTGGAGGAGAATTCCATTAACGGCTATTAATCAAGTTTACTTAGGGAATAGTCATTAGCCACTGCTATTAATTGCATCAGTAGCATGGGATCTTCTTAGTGTTTGGGTAATTGCCAGGTTCTTGTGGCCTGGTTTTGGCCTCTGTTGGAAACAGGATGCTGGGCTTGATGGACCCTCGGTCTGACCCAGCATGGCAATTTCTTATGTTCTTAACGGGGCTTGATGCCTCACCTCCATAGAATGGAAGCTCTCTGGGGATAGGGAAACCCCTAAGCTACTTGAATGTAATCCGTTTTGAAAAGCGGAATATGAACAGATAATCAAATAGTAAAACACTTTTAGTAGAGGTGGACCATAGTGACTGCTCAGAAAGCAGCTGTGAAAGTCGCCGACTTTGGGGCCAAGGTATACTCTGCACTGAAATTCTCCTATCTTTAGACAGCTAGACTTTAGCCTGCTACCCCTTCACAGTTTCTTAATGCACAAACTAAATTTATTTAACTCCTGATGCAATAAGTTAATGGCATGCTAATGCTTTAGGAGTAAAAAAAATGCACACAAACCATAAAATGAGTTTAAAGAAAAGGCTTAGTACACTGCAAAAAATGATTTATGATCATAAATTATATTGTATGCACAGAAAACATGATTTGTGCAGATAAACCATGTTATCTGCATATAAAATACGAGTTATTCAAACAAACATTTTCACTGCAGAATGAATTTTTTTTTGTTCATAAATCCTATTTTATGTGTGGAAAATATGCTTTTTGTGCACAAAGCATTTTTTCTGCAAATAAAATATGAAGTACAGGTCCTGGTAATGGAACGCCAGCTTCCGCTCATAAACTAACATCAGCTCTGGAAATTTTATTCCACCTTGGACTAGGAGTTAGGTTTCCAGCACTACAGGAGGTAAGCCAGCGCAGCTCTCTGCATTGGGGGGGGGGGGGGGGGGTAATAGCTAATAGCATAGGATTTCCATGTGGGGGTACTAACTTAAATGCACATTGTTGTGCAAATAACTGCCTGCTGCAGTGGCTGAAGAAGTGTGCACACAACCGAGAGCTGAACTGTGCACTTTGCCGAGCGCACCTTATTACATTGGGAGCTGGCTCTCTCTCTCCGAACCACAGGAAGTCAGTGCAGTGTTTGGCCTGTTCTGGAGAAAGAATTTTAAGGCTATAAAAAACGAAGAACTGCAGGTCACATCTGCTATTCTCTAGGGAGATCTAGATCTATTTATTTAAAAGCATATAAACCCCTTATAACAAATAGATTGAGCTGAGCACTGTATAAATGAACACAGATTATTTACATAAAAACAAGACAATCATGATTAAATTAAAACATTTAAACCAAATTAGTCATTTTGAGCACTGGGAAATGCTTCAGAGAACAAATGTGCCTTTAATTGCTTCCAGAATGCTATTATATCCTGGATCAGTCGCAAATGCAGAGGGAAAGCATTGCACGGCATTGGACCAATTATGGAAAAGGCCCTTCCATGTCTTTTCTACATATCGGATTCGCCTAGGAGCTGATGCATCTAAGAAGAAATCCTTTTGTGAGTACAGGGATCCACGAGGCTTGTACAGTGTAAGTAGATCGAAAAGATATGATGGACGATTTAAAAACAAGCATTAAAATTGTACATCAATCTTCGGCTCTGCTGGCAACCACTGTAGTTTTGTAAGCATTGGAGATACATGATCTTTAAGTCTACCCCCCACAAGTAGGCTGGCGACAGCGCTAAACCTGGTACTGTGGCAGTGCATTGCTTTAGTTCACCGAGGTTAAAATATATAGCTTGAACTCTTCTAAAATCATTAGAAAATAAGGCGTATTGAGGTGCTCAGAACAAATGCAATTTATAAAACCCTAATTGCAATAACACGTTTAAATGTGACATGGGATAACCATGAGAACCTGAATTCCGAACTGACTCAAAAAAAGAGAATAAGATTGCCATCAAACATCAAACCTGGATAAGAATTGGGGGTAGGATGTCTAGAAAACGTTAATTCCAATTGATTAGTTGACACCCATGATTTTATGATGTGTAGACACTGTCACTTGTGTAAAGGTGGCAGATGTATCAGATTGTATTGGAAAAACACAACTGAATGTCATCAGCATATATTTTATACAATGGCACATGTTGCTCTAAGAGAGCATATAGGATGCTAAGAAGCATTGCTGAGCGGACAGATCCTTGAGGAACACCTGCTTTCAAGTCCCTCTTTAGTGTTTGGCAAAGGAGATTTACCTACAGAACAAATAAATGAACAGGGTCGTTGCTAGCATTTTTGCTGCCCTGTGCGAAACATTGCTGTGCTCCCCCTCCCCCCCCCCTTCTGGTTTTTTTTTAACACAAAATTTTTGGTTGATTTCCCCAGTAAACAACACATAAGGCATCTGACGAAGTGGACTATCCTCGAACGCTCATGCTTTAATAAATTGGTTACAGCGTATACGGTGCCACCCGATTCCTGTCATTTCAATGCACAATAGAAACTGTCATTCTCAAGCTCTGTCCTTATCCCCCTTCCGCCGCAGGAAAAAAAACAAAACCCTGTTCCCTCCCGCAATCGAAACTAGGGCAGATTTTTAAAAAGTACGCCGGATTTTAAAAGATATGCGCACTCGCAAGGCTGCGCAAAATCGGCAGCCTGCGCACGCCGAGCCGCACAGCCTGCCTACGTTCCCTCCAAGGCCGCTCTGAAATCGGAGCGGCCTTGGAGAAACTTTTTTTTTGTCCCCTCCCTCACACCTTTCCCTCCCTTCCCCTATCTAACCCACTCCCCGGCCCTAACTAAATCGCCCTCCCCTGCCCTATTTCGTTTAGTTACGCTTGCCTCTGGCAGGTGTAACTTGCGCGCGTCGCCAGCTCTCTGCCCCGGCACAGGCCACTGTGCCGGAGCACTCAGCCCCGCCCCAGACCGCCGTCACGCCTGTGGACACGCCCCGGACGCCACACCGCCCCCGACACGCCCCCCAAGCAAAGCCCCAGGACTTATGCACATCCCGGGGCTTTGCGCGCACCGGCGCGCAGGGCTTTTAAAATCTACCCCCCCACTATGAATATTAACACACTCCCCTGAAACTATTTTGCCCCATCCACAGGTCCAAAATTTCTAAATTGTGCAGAAATGATCTCCAAGGGCACCTTCCCCACCTACCGGTACATAAAATTGATGCCGGCTGGCTCCGGTAAGCAGCGTCAGTTTGTTGTACAGAAAAGCATGCACTGCTGTGGCGCCAACCAGAAAACCCTGCAAAAAAAAAAAGATACTTGGAACCCATATAGTACTAAACCTATTGTAATGCGTCATAGGTGTGGGTTTGGCTCTTGGACAGCGAACGATACAGTAGAATTCCCATACCAAAACAGTACTAACTGCAAGCACTCAAACAGGAACAACCCTATCCATGAAAAGGCAAATATTACAGCAGGCCCTAGAGCACCTCCGATTAGGAAAGCAGAACAAAACAGTCTACTCTAAATTCCTGCATAGAAACTATACATACTAGCAAAGTACCTCACCTCACTTACACATGCAGAACACAGACAGAACCTGACCAAATACTGAATAGAGAGACCATAAATATAAATAGAAGTGTGCAGACAGAAACTGAACTGGAAACTCCAGCACACCCGGTACTGCCGGGCCTGTAAATGAAATAACTCAAAAGACCTATTTGACACAGCAGCTAGAATACTAACTGGTAAAAGAAGGAGGGACCACATCACGGAAACTGGTTACCCATAGAACACAGAATACAATACAAAACCCTATGTACAATACATAAATTAATACATGATGAAAAAGCAGACTGGCTGAACACAGCATTACGGGTACACATCCCACATAGAGACCTGAGGTCAGCCAACAAAGCACGCCTAACCATTCCCTCAGTAAGAACAGCGAGACTAACCCAAGTAAGAGAAAGGGCTCTATCCTTAGCAGGTCCTACTCTCTGGAACACTATGCCACTAGAGATCAGATTAGAAAGAGACCTCAAAACCTTTTAAAAAAAAGTTTAAAAACCGGGCTTTTTAAACAAGCATTCTACAAAGAGAGCGGAGAATAGAAAGTATGCAGAACACCAAGCACACAATAATGCTCTCAACACATGCATTACAAAAGGTATTTGTGTATGTCACAGTTAACTTCATAGTATTACGCAGAACATGAGAATTATACCTGTAAAGAAGTAACTTACACGTATATCTGGTCAAATCTAACTCACCCTTCAAACAAGTTTTTGATTAGACATGATGTAACCCAACCCTTTGGCACTTGTTAGAATGTCCCATTGTACACATTCACCTACTGAATTTATGTGCCTATATGCAAACCGTTGGGATGGTATATAACTTAACGACGGTATAGAAAAGATTCTAAATAAATAAATATTTAAAGAATTATTAAGCTGTGCAGTATAATAATCCTTTTTACTTGAGTTAAATAGCAATCTATATGCCTTTTGAGCTACTTTAAATGCCACAGCATTTTGGATGTTTGATGCTTCCACCATTTAAGCTCAGCTCTATGGTCAGGCAGCTTGCTTTTTCTCAGTCAGCAGCGGATTATACTATGGTACAGACCCATTGGGTCTTGTCATTCTTTGTAAGGTCACTGGTACTGTCACTTGCATAGAACATGCCAAAGTAGCATTAAACGAATCACCTAACTTGTTTACTGAATCATAATTAAGATCATGAACATTCCGAGTCCAGTGATTACAAAAATCATCAAGGGACTGAAACGCATTTTCCAAATTACTGGGTGATTGGCTTTCAGTGGTAACCTTAGGTTGAATGAAATTAGAAGGAATAAGGTTTTTCAGGGGATGAATGATGCCCAGAGAAACACATACATACATGTAATACTTTGAGCAAATATTTTGTGTGTGTGTGTATTTTTGCTAAAACAGCTGTTGTATTGGACAAAAAACATTCATAGGGACAATCCCTGACTGCACAAGTGGATACTGTGGCTGGGACTAGAAGTACCACTACAGACATCTTAATGGCTGGAGAATTACAGAGCCTTTTCCTCTCCATGGACTCTGAAGGACAGCTGGACGCAGGGGTTTTAAAACCTGGAAATACTTGGCATCAGACAATGGGAAAACCTTTTGTATTCCTTGAGCTGGTCCATAGCCATTGGCCTCTCACACTGGGTAGAACTGAGAAGAAATAGTTTGGGCACCAATTACTGAGGCATCCTTATAGACAACCCACCATAAAACCAAAAATCTGTTCTTTACTATTAATGGTTAAACACATTGAAAGCTTGGTTTTCAAACATTTAAACTATTTTAATAGCAAAACTGATTAAAGCATGTGGAGTTTGGCACTTTTTAAAACATTTTTTTATTCGACATACACATTTAAGGCACATTTTTATAACAGCCCACTTAGGGCTGAAGTCTGCCTGCACTTTATTCACATGGACTTCAACCCTAATTTTCAAAGTAGATTTACGTGTGTAAAGTAGATTTGAAAATAAAGTGGGACCGTGCGTATATCAGTGCAGCCTGGGCGTGCATATTTATACCAGCTAGTGAGCAGGCGTAAGTCTCCACACAAAGATTTATGTGCCTGCATTCAAAATTCAAAAGTAAATGCGTAAATGATGTCCCTGCCCCAGCTGTGCCCCTGGGAAAGCCTCTTTGCAGGATGCGTAAAAAGTACGTACAAAATTCGTTCCGCACACACTTTCATACTTACAGCCCATGGGGTAATTTTCAAAAATCCCGTTATATGCATGTAAATGCTTTGAATTTTACTCCCTTGGGAGTGCTACTCGCCTCGAGCTGCCACTTTAAAGGCGCATGTGCTGAATCCATAAATAAATATATAAATGTTCAAAGCCAGTGGCGCGGGCTTTTACAAAAGTTGCCTGCCAGATATGTGGGTAAAAGTTCGTGCCTGGGGCCTCTATGTGTCATTTTACCCCCAGGGAGCAGAGCGGAGTTGGGAAAGGGGGGTTGCACTTACGCACTCATTTTGTATTCTCAAATGTGCAAGCATGTTTTTCTTAAAAAAATGTACAGATGTATATTTTACACACGAAAGTAAAGTGCACTTATGTAGGTAAATCCTATGGACAATTCAATGGTGCTGTATATATTGTAGCAATTTTCAAAAGCCCCTTACATGGGTAGCGTGCACTGTAAGTGAGCTTTTGAAAATTATTTCAATATATGCCATTGAATAGGTTTTACCTGACTTAAGTGCACTTAATGCATGTAAACGGCTTTTGAACATTGCTACGTTAGTATGTTACATTTATACGTGTAACTCCTTTGAAAATTCACTTGTATGGGGATAATTTAAAAAATGATTTTTACACATAAAACTGGGTTTTACATATGTCAATGCACTTTACCTTGTAAGTGGGCTTTTGAAAATTGCCTCAGTTTATGCCATTTAATTGTCCATAGGATTTACTTGTGCAAGTGCACTTTACATGCGAAAATGGCTTTTTTAAATTGCTACGATGGCATGTTACATTTAGACATGTAACTTCTTTTAAAATTACCCTTTTAAGTTGATCAGTTTTAAAAGATGCACACGGAAGTGAAATTAACCAGTTTACCCATTAGCTCACCAGTTCACTCTGACCTTCACGTTCTGGTTCTTCTGCTTGAACTCCCCCCCCGGTTCACTCAGACCTCCACCCCGTCAGTACCTCACACGTTTAATATCACTTACACCAGAAAATTAGCAGGTTTTAAAATCCTCAAGTAAGTTGGCTAATGTATGCGCGTAAGTGTCTTTTAAAATAGCAGCTTATGCGCATGTTGGTCCATCCCAGGAGTGCCTTTACACTGCCCCTGTTTTATGCACATATATGTGTGTGTGACAATAAAAATATGCACAGGTTTTTTTTACTTTTATAAAACATGGAATGTGCAAGTAGAGCCTACTTAACAGCCTATGTGCTAATTTTTACATGTGCAAAGCTTTAAACATTCACCCCATGTGTGCACACAGTAGCAGGTGTGAATGCATTGGGATAATTTCCAAAGGGAAAATGTACGCGTTTCCATTTGAAAACTGGAGTAAAGTCTACAGGGGCCGATGGAATAAAACCTGTGCTAAAATTGGAGCAAAGTTTTAGTGGTGGTTTTACTTCACTTGTGTGATAGAGAGAACCACGGCCCCTTAGGATGCAGTAAGCTAATGGCATGCAAATGCCCTGTGAGTAAAAAGAGCCTGCTAATTGGAAAAAAGGTGGAGCTTTTTTATTTTGTTTCGTCTTTTTTTTACTCCCAGGGTATTTGCATGTCACTCAACTGCAAACCTGTAGTAAAAAGATTCTTGAACACAAGAAGAGACTTCTCAATATCAATATCAAAACATCTGCAGTTACAACAAAGGTTTTCTCCTTAGAGGCGGGAGATGAATCAGTATCTCAAACCACTGAGAGGCCCTACCTAACCTAGAAGTGGTCAGAGATGTGTCTAGAAGTGGTGACTCAAAGAAATTTTTATTTTATTTATTTTAAGTTTTTCTATACCGGCATTCGCGATAAATATCGCATCATGCCGGTTTACATTTAACAAGTGGATAGGGAACAAAAAGGTAAAAAATAACCTTTAAAATGTATTTAAAATGTATTTAAAATACATAAAAATGTATTTAAGTCCTTGGTACGCTACAGGATATATAGTAGGGTACCACAAGGAGAAGGCTCCCACATTTATCACTTCAGGACAGTTTCCTAAGAGCATTTTCTTCCTGGCTTGGGTCAGCTGGGCCACATCTGGAAACATTTGAACATGGAGAGTTAAAAATATTTTCTCTTTCTGTATAAAAATACATCTCAAAACCAACAGTTATCAGTTTGACATGCACATTCAACCACTAGAATTGATTTAGGTAAAGAATAGAAGGAGAACTAGTAGAAAGAATCTCAAATTATGACAACTATTCCCTAGTCTATATCACACCTGCACAATGTTATTTTATCCGCAACATAAAGAGGTTTTGCAATAGGCCAGGATCCCTCAGGTATTTATAGGCTGCATACATACGTATTTTCCAAAGGGAAAAAGGCTTATGAGATCACGATGTCTGTATGTCTGTGTCTTGCTCCCCAATCACTTTTATGTCTAGTGTCCTATCCACAGTAAGTTTTCAGGACTCGTCAGGAGGTGAAAAAAGTAGCCCGATGGGTAAGATGTTTTAATCCAGATATATGCAGAGGATCCCAGGGTAATAGGAAGCTTGTGCGGGAGGAAAGGGGCAGGGCATGCCGGCACGTGAGGGGTCACGCAGGACCTGCTCCGAACTCTCTCGATCGCGTTGGCGCTGCCGTAGGGTCAGCACTGTTAGCAGGGTCCGGATGAAGGGGCAAGCAGCCTAAATCTGGGCCTGGCTGGAGCACGGAGCAGTCCTTCGTCGCCCTGGAGCTCGGAGCAGTCCTTCGTCGCCGTGGATCTTGGGACCTTTGCTGGGGGCGGGGACAGGACAAGGCCTTAAAGCGGTTGACGTAACCTTCCGAAACACGATGAGGTGTGTGGAAAGCGGCCATCGGACACACACACTGCCACCCCGTAGCCGGAAAAGGCTGTCAAGTCAACCTGAAGGTTGGGGGGAGCCATCTCTTCAAGGTCCTCCTTGAAGAGATAGGGGGTCCCTCCTGCTCCTTTCATTTGCCCATGAAGCTGCCACAAGAAAGTAAAATGAGCAAAGATCAGGAAATGGGATAAGATAAACGACACCCAGTCAATGTCTAATCTGCAGCAACCGTTTCAACTCCCCTCAGGGTCTGTAACTTTTATTAAAGCCGTGATTTCTCAAGGCTGGGTGCCAAGGTAAGACAACAGAACTGCAGACAAAAATTCAGTTGTCCTTTCTACTTTGTCTACTCTGGACTACTTTTGGATTAGCCTGAATTTACAATTAATATCTCTGGTAAAAATCAATGAAAACTGGCATTTGTTAAGTAGCTGCTTGGAGCTTTGCTCCAAGCAGACATAACCTAATTGTAGAGCTTACTCAGACGGAACAGCTTGACACGTTTTGTTATCTAAAGGCCACTTCAGCCAAAGAACATAATGAAAAAGCATGGGAACTTGACTCACGCTCCGAGTCTTCTTTAATGCTTCTTCCAAAAACATTAAAAAAAAAAAAAATCCTCTTCCTGTTGCTTCCCTATTCTTGCAGTTCTAATTTTGTCCCAAGGACCACTTTAAGGACAGCCTTTATTATCCTGTTATTTTGCTAATGAATCTCAATCTAGCGCCAGTAGAGGTGCATATTTTTTTTGTTTTTTTGTTTTTTTTACTCTCTCTCAGCAACTTTCAGAAAGGAGCCCCTTAGTATAAGGGTAGTGGCAGGGCCGGTTCGGAGGGAGGGCTAACATTTGTTTTCAATCCTGGTAGCAGCCAGCAAGCCGAAGCATCTGTCCCTCAGCTGGGGCTCGCCGGGAAACTGGCTCAGGGGGGAGAAGAGGCCAATCCAGTGGCTTCAATTTGCATATCTTGGCTGCCACGCAACTGACTGGACCACCCTGCTGAGCTCCTTGCCAGCACAACAGACAGGGAAAGCTAAAAGTCAGTGGTTGCAAAACGTCGCACCGAGATTCAAAGGCCTTCAAATTCACATCAAAACAATTTAAAACAAAAATCCAGCATAAAAAGCATTATAGTAAAAAAAAAAAAGACACCAAGACTTTTTTTTTTTGCATAAGATTTCTCTTTTGCATTATATCAGACTTGGTGGCATACTTTTAAGCTGAAATGTTTCAGCCTTCTTATGCATTATTAAATAAGCACCAGACGCAAGGGATGAGACAGGTGCCATCTTATGCCACCACCCCACTGGATTCCTCAGCTCAAAGGACGTCTCAGAAAGGAATTTCTCCAGGCCAGGCCTTGCTGGCAGAAGGGCTGGATGGCCGGCCGGAGGGAGCAGGGACATAGGGGGACCGCTAAGGTTGGTGCACCAGAAATTATCGCTGCTGCCATGGGACTGGAAAACAGGAATTCAGAGATGATCCTCTCTCAGGCTTGCTGTCAGGGAGGTGTAGAGGGGAAGAGAGGGGGTGAGAGGGGGAGCCAGGGCTTTAGGGAGGGGTGCAGCAGGCAAACGCCCAGGTTGCCAGGCCCGGGGGGGGGGGGGGGGGCTGGCCACCCATGCTGCATGCCACCACGGTGGGTACACAAGCACTCCCTTAGCTTCTACCTGGCTGCTGGCTCCACTGGCCAGATAGGTCACGTTATCCTAGAAGCACCCAACCCCTGCGCCTCCCTGGTCATCCCACAATGGGCCTGAGGAAAGCAAGGAAGGGGGAGGAGGAGGAGGAGAGCAGGAGTACGCTGGACAGGGAGAGGAGCAGGACATGGATCTGGGAAAGAAAAGAAGTCACTACAATAGACTATGGGGTAGATTGTAAAAGGTGCGCGGGTGTACATGTGGGCGCGCTACCCGGCGCGCACACATGTACGCCCGATTTTATAACATGCGCGCGCTTGTTATAAAAATCGGGGGTCAGCGCGAGCAAGGGGGTGCAGAATTGTGCACCTCGCGTGCGCCGAGCCCGCTCCGAGCCGCGCTGCCTTCCCCCTGTTTCCTAACCCCCCCCCACCCCACTTTCCCTTCCCCCCCCCCTACCTTTTTCCACCGTGCAGAGGCCTCTGGCCACGCCCTCACCCCACCCCTTTTTGCAAGCCCCGGGGACTTGCACGCATCCCGGGGCTTTAGGCCCGGCGCGCGCAACCCTTTGAAAATCCGGCCCTGTGTTTGTTTGTTGCCATCCATTCTTGCCAAGGTGATTTCTTTTATTTATTTATTTTTTTCCTTTAAAATATTTTTTGTACCTGGATTCTGGTCTGGCTGAAGCAGGAGAAAAGGAAAACATTGGGTTGCCAGTGATGCCAGGCCCTCCCCCCCCCCCCCTACCCCCCACCCCCAAAGAAATCATCCACTCGAGCAATATACAGATGTTAATAAAGATGAAGGTTTACCGTTAATGCAATTTCCTTTAAAAAATCACCAAAGAGAGTTCTTCATTTACAAAATAAGGACTCATGGGTAAGAGACTTTGTTCGTAATCATGGATCAAAAGGCTTTGGCAGCAAACTGCAGACAGCCGAAAACTCCAACCTAAACTGTACAACACTCACAAGATGACTTCTAATATAGATTGTGCCCAGTTGCCTGTAACCTCATCTCTCCACCCATTCAAACAGAGTAAGGTCCTGCTTAATACAGTGTGGCTCATCTCTACAGATCTCTACAGAGGCAGTTACTTTCAGCCAGCAGAGTGCCAGCATGTGGTAACCTGTTTGAACAGTTCTACTAAGCAAGGCCACAGAGGCGGGGAAGGAAAGGATCAAGCCCTGGAGCCAGAAAGAATAGATCACGCTGGATACATGCTGGCTTTCCTCCCCATGAATGATTAATCCAAGATTTTAACATACAATTGAAATACCTGCCCCCCCCCCCCCACCCTTTTTTTTTTTTTTCAGGGAAAATAACGTGTGAAGTAGGGATGGGCATTCAGGAAAATTGAAATAGGAAATGAGATGAAATTTCCGATTTTGTTTTGGATTGTTTTCAAAATAGAACAAGTTCAATTCTGATGATGTTTCATCTGAATCTCCACTGAGTCCCAGGCATCGCGCTTAGTCGTAGACCACGGCCCTTTTTGTCGGGTCACACCCTGTGCCTAGGCGAGGCCCAGGCTTCAGGGCTAGGACTAGGCCGAAGTATCAGTTGTGCTTGTGCATAGGCTGAGACCCCTAATTTTGGTCTCGGCATACTCCCTAGTCGAGGCCCCCTGCCTCAGGACTAGGCCTAGGACCATCTGGTGGCTTTTTTTTTTTTTTAATAGATTTTCAAAATAAAACAATTTAAATTCTGACAAAATAGGTCAGGCCCACATCCAGAGACCAGGCCTTGGAGTTCCTTTTTGATATCTTCTTTCTTCGGCTCTTCTTCGCCAACTGATGCTGTCTGCTGGGGTTGTCGCGCCTGAGTTAATGAACTCTGGTGCATCCTCTACAATGGAGGGTGCCATTTTGATGTCTGGCATCGGGACTGGGTCCAGGCTGAGCCCCTGGCATTGGGACCCAGTCTCCGAGCCCTTGCCTAGACCGAGGCTTCTGCCATACATCAAAATGGCGCCTTCCTCTGGGAGCATGACCCTAGCAGATCAGTTGGCAAAGAAGAGCCAAAGAAATACACTGAAGAGGAGCTCAGAGGCCCAGGCTCTGGGCCACAGCCTCTGGGCTGGGCCTCGGGCCATAGGTAATTTTCAAAAAGGAAACGACCTTCATAGTTTTCCTTTCAAAATGAGCTGCAAGATTGGCAGATCTAAAAATGCCCCCCCCCCCCCCCCCCCCCGAGCCTCTCTCCAATTTGCAACAACCTTGCATTGCCTTCCACCGATGAATTACCGTATACTGAAGCCTCATGTAGTTTCTATGAACTAATATCCAAATGATGAACTAATGAATGATATTTTGGGATACTTAAGATTCTGGACATTGGAATAGTTTGTGGTCAGGAGGCAAATTTTGCTTCCCGTCACTTAGTTTGCAGAGCATTTCCCTTGGGAACATTGACCATTCTTCACCCTCCTCATAATGTGGGCAGTGATGCACTGTATAGACTCTTCTCATGCTTACCTCGTAAAGGTGATGACAGAAACAGATGTAATGAACGTCAAGGTATTCAAACTGACAACCAAGTGATGTTTGCTGTACCTACCCACTACTGGGTCAGTTTTTAAAACCAAATTCAGCAGATAATATAACCTGGTAATCTTACCTAGTTATCTTTCTCCAGATTTTCAGCTGCCTCTGACTGATTTGCAGCTGAAAATCTGGCTAGATTTAGAGCAGCCATTTGTGCAACTCCAGTTGTGTGGTCAAATTGAGTTACCTAGTACTGAAAATCCATGCACACCGATTAAATAAAAAACCCATCCCTCTGTTTTGACCTGCTAGATTCACAGGTCAGAGTTAGCCGAATAAACCTTTAGAAATGCCAACTTAGGTTGCAATCGAGGTCACCTGCGTTGTTCAGGTATGAGAATTATAGTGCTACAGCTTGTGAAAATGTGGTAAAGTACGTTTGTCCTTTTTACAAAACGTTCCTGTGGCCTATGAAATCTTTTTCAGTCTTGTATCTATGTCATCATGTACCATTGCCATCTAGTGGAAAGGTAAGAGTTACCAGTTTGCTGTATTCGGAAGATCCATCTTGCTGTGTCCTTCAGAGCTTCCATCAATGATCACTGTAAACCACGGTAGTTAGATTCGGTACGTTAAACTTTCCCTCTCTTTCCACTGGTTTGGTTTTTTAAGTATAAAAACCAATTCAAATGAATATCATGTGAAATCTAAATAGATAAGAGATTTTATGGTCTTCAAAAAAACAAGTCACATTGATTTGACTGAAGGAAGAAAGTGATATAAACTTTAAAATAAAGTCTCTGTAAAATATGCAAAAAATTAAAACCTCAACAAGCAAGGGGGGACAGGGAATGCAATGTACAAGTGCAATTAAACTAACAAAAAAAGTTCTTAAGCAAGCTGAGATGCTTTTAACTCTATCAATCTGCATCTGTTCCAATGCTGAAAGTTGCCAGCATGATTCAAAAGCTTAGCAGATTCTCCTCTCCTTTTTTTTTTTTTTTGAATACCCAGATGTGAAAGTTAGAGATAGACTGCAAACCTTTCTAGACAAAACAGATCGTATTTTTTTTTTTTTTACTGGATTCTTGATCATTTACAGTCCCATCTCCCACACATTGTTTCTTAATGTCCCTCATGCTCTGCTAAACCTCACTGCAGTAATGTTCCCATAGGAATGTGGCCCACCGCCAGTCTCTCTCTCATGAACATTTCATTAATCTTCCTGGCTCTCAGACATTGTTTGCTAGCAGTTTAACTGTTCCACTCCCAGACGTGTCAAGGAAAAAAGTGTTTTGAAAGGGGAAAGTTTGATCTTAATGAAGAAGTCGTACCTGCTTGCATCTGAGCACCCTGAAATCTAGACTGACCAGGTCTGCTTGAAGAATTTGGCTGAGGTTATTGTTAAACTAAAAATAAGTATCTTTGTTACAGGTAAATTTATGGAACTGCTGCTAAAACAGCGAGGTCAGTGCAGTTTCTGGAATCCAGTGGATTACCTCATCCAAAGCAGCACAATGTTTAGCAAAGGTAGGTCTTGTCAGACATATCTGATCAATTTAACTGGGTGACCAGAGAGCACGAGATGTATTTGGATTTTAGTAAGGCTTTTGACATGGTTCCGCATGAGCGACTTATGAATAAACTGAGTACGCTAGCTATGGATCTGAAAGTGACTGACTGGGTCAGAAACTGATTGAGTGAGAGGAAACAAAGGTTAGTGGGAAATGGTGTTCACTCCAAGGAGAGGGCCTAGCAATGTGCCACAGGGATTGGTTCTTGAACCAATTCTTTTCAACATTTTTGTAAGCAATATTGTGGAAGGACTATTGGGAAAGGTTTTGTCATTTTGCCAACCAAAACAAAATCTGCAACAAGATAGACACCCGGAAAAGTGCGGAAAGCACGAGGGATCAGGCAAAGCTCGAGGAACAGTCTGGAGCGTGGCAGCTACGATTTATTTAATGCTACAAAATGCAGAATACTACACTTGGGCTGCAAAAACCCATGGGAGTAAATTTCTACGCATGAAACAAGAGTGGGATAATCTTAAAGTGGTTAAACAGGTGAATGAGGTGATGGCAAAAGCCAGAAATATGCTTAGGCGTATAGGGAGAGGGATGGTTAGCAGGAAAAAGGCGGCGATATTGACCTTGTAGAAGTCCCTGTGTGCCCTCATTTAGAATATTGTGTATAATTCCAGAGACTGCACCTTCAAAAGGATATAAGCTCAAGAAGGGGGCTACTGAAATGGACAGGCAGGATGGGGAGATATGATAAGAAATGTTTAGATACTTCCAAGGAATCAATGCAGAAGAGGTAGATGTTACATAGCTCCAGCCATGGGTCTCTGCTCCCAGAAGGGCACCCGGAGTATCACGTCTCCAGCCCCAGGGTTAAGTTCTGCTACCTGCGAGAGCTCTGGCATAATCTCTGGAACCAGCTCCTTGTTTGCTTCCTGCCTTGCTCAGCCTTTCTTCTCTGCCTGATTTTGTAAGCACAGGATCCTGGACTTCTTGTGGCATGCCCCGATGATGTCGTGTAAGGTTGCTCATTCAGCTGGGTGATGCCTGAGCAACAGGTTCTGTCCCATGTGAATGATCCCCAGATTCTTGCCTTCGGTCCTGACCTGATCTCATCGTGCCTGCTGCCTGCCTTGACCTATGCCTGTTTACTGTACCTCACCTTGCTGGAAGGCAAGGATCACTGGAAATGGAAGATCACTGGGATAAGGAGAAGGAAGGCTGTGAAGCGAGTGTGTGTGTTTAAGGGAGGGGAAGAGTACATGCCTGGTTCCGGTCCATTGCACAGTTCATATCCAGCCCTGGCCCTGTTCCCTCCCTCCCTTCTACCCCCCACCCCTACTTCTTTATAATTTATTTTCTACAAATTAAGCCCTGAATTCACCTTAACTCATACAAAATCTACAGGTTGGACAAATTGGTTTGCAGACTTTTTTCTAGAGAGAGGCCAAGTTTCTGGCAAAAATCTGGTGGAACCACACAAAATCCACTTTAGATTCCTGCAGCAGCAGACTGGTGACCTTCCTCAGATTTTGGCACGATCCTACAGATTTTGAGAAAATCTGTAGATTTGGTCAAACTTGAACCAGGCTGAAATCCACAAGCTTTCAAGTTGGATTTAAGCTAGTTCACACATCCCTATCAGCATTAGTGTGTACCCTAAGCCAGAGCACAGAGGCCACTTATAAATCTGGGTGCCTTCTTCAGTAGGGCTTACAAACTTACCAGGCCGGTTACAGCAAACAGCTTTTGCTGTGGCAAATGAAGAATCAATAATAGCTCGCAAGTTACAGAGCCAAGCACAAGGCACCTTTCCCTTTGGTTCCTGCAGTCAGGGTTCTGTGGCAAGCTGAGCACAGCAAAACTAGCAGTGAGACATCGACTCAGACTGCAGGTAAAGGCCCTACGATCCCTCTAGTCTGTCCATTCCAGTTTAATTCCCGGAATAATGCCATAGACTGCAGTAGAGCTCTGATGGAGCTCGGAATCACCAGGCTCCAGCGATTAAAAAGGCAGCTCAGCCCTGCAGAGCCCTCACTCCACCCACAGTTCTTAGGGCTGCGTCGCCCTCTCCCCTCCCTCCAATACCCAGTGGCAGGATAAAAAAAAGGGGAGGAGAGAGAGACAAAACTGGTTTGCCTTTGCCAGAGGGAACAATCAAGGGCCTACAGAAAAGCAAAGGGCAAGACCCAGAAATGAATAAACCGTTTTGTCAGTATAAAAACAAGACAATCAGAAAGGCTCAGACCTCCTGAAATTGCCGGGCCATGCAAGACCATAAGCAGCAGAGATTTTGTGCAAGCGAAGTCTTTGCATAGCATCGTGATGGACTATAACCTCTTAGCCTACAGCCAAAAAGCTGGACAATGAATGTAACAATGTATAGTAGTAGCTCAAGGAATCCCTTTCCTTACAAAGCCCATAAGACAAATACAGGTCCCAAATCATGGCTTAGCTATTGTACATAAGTTACTATAGCAAAGAAAACTATTTTAAGGGGGTAATTTTTGAAAGGCACATACATGCGGTTTTAAGAGCGATACATGGCAGTTTGAATATAACTGTACATGGAAGAACGTGTGGAACACAAGGTTATGTGCACTTTTGCACGTGCTAAATAGGCATTCCAGGGAGTGAGCTTGGGTGCGGGATGGGATTTACACACAGGGAGGATAACTTGCACGCGGGAGCATTTACACACGCATACGGCCGTGAGCAGATTTATGCTATTTTATAACCCATGTGTTTATAAAATACTTGTATTTCTACCCTGTGACATAGACACACATATATGTAGGTTTATGCACAAATACCTGCAAGGCATTGGAAAAAACATATCAATGCACTGAACACACATACTTTTCCTACTTATTTTTTAATAGACAAGCATATATTTTATGCATGAAAATAAAGTAAGAGTTACTTATGTATATTGGGATTTACATGCCTAAGTCGGTGTATTTTAAAACATGCACATGTCAAGAAAATTACCAGTTTGACCAATTAGTCCACCAGTTTGCCCAGTCCTTCTATAGATCATCGAGACCCTCCTAATTCTTCAGCCCGACTTCCCCCCAATTCACCCAGACCTCTCACTTGGCCAATAGAACACAATAAACACACTGAATATCACTTATGCCAGATAATTAGCAGGTGTTAAATTATGCAAGTTGGCAAATTTAAGTGCATTAAGTGTCTTAAAATATCAACTTAAACGTGCAAATGTGTACCCTGTCCCAGGACAACCTAGGCTGCCCTTTTTTATGCATGTATATGTGTGTGCATGAAAGTGAAAATGTGTGTATTTGTGGCTTTTATGAAATATGGAATATGTGAGTGCAAGTTACTTATGCAAATTTTTACATGCATGTTTTGAAAATTCACCCCATTCTTTTGATTTTCAAATGTATGCATGTAACTCCACATGCACAAAATTATACCTGCTCCTGAACACCCACAAATTTTCAAAGCTTTGAAAATTTTGGCTAAAATCTGCTGGTAAAAAAAGGACTCACAGACTTTATCCTATGTGAACTATTTGAACATGACCCTCTCAAGGTCATGTTTAATATTGATATGAAGGAATTTAAAAAATGTAAGCTCAAACTGAACTGCTTTCCAAACCAACGGTGTTTGCAAATAAGCTACATGAGGTCATTTTCATACTCCCTACGGTGCTTGCAAGTTCATTTTCTGTTTGAAAATTCCGGGGTCTGCTGGTACTTGTGTATGTACAAAGCATGTGGGATATAGTGCTTGCAGGCATTTCAGAAGTAAATGCATGGGCATAGTTTTCTGTGCCTGCTCCCTACATCTTTTCAGCATGGGGAAAAATGTGTGTGTAGTCATGCACTGTGCACATCTTCAAACGGCATGTTTACCCTTGGAAAAGTGTCTGAAAATTGCTCTTTAATAGGAAGTATCTACTCTAGAACTGAAAGCAACAACTATAAACTTTGTATGGTGCCATGTATCTGTTGTTCATGTGGCTGACTGTTTTGCCTGTTGAATAATATTTCATCATGGAGCTGATAAGCCTCTAAAAAGTAAAAGCAGAGAACTCATAGCCATGCTATATTGGGAAAAATGTGTTCCTCCAGCTTATGAATTGAAAACGAAACACTGTCATAAAAGGAAACACTGTATGCAGACTTAATTCACTGACATGTAGGGGCAATCCACTGCAGCAGCAGACTGGCTCAGCTCCTATTTTTTTTTTTTTTGGGAAAATGTTTTCTCGGAATCTATTCTGTAACATGATCCCATAAACAATTACTGTAAATTTCTACTGAATTAGTGTCTTTCACTAGCACAAAGCATGGAGGCCAAACTTAATTAAAACCAGAATAGGAAATGTGGTGGCCTTTGACTCGTCATACTATATATGCAAATAAGGAATTAATGTGCCTTGATAATGCAGAAAAGCTGTTGCTGTTGAGGAAAAAAAATTAAGGCAGGCAGCATTGTACTGTTTGAGCTGAATGGTCGCTGCCAACCTGATGCTTGGATAACAGGGCCCATCAGAATCCACAGCTGTTTAATGTTGGCGTCTCTCCTTGACAGCCACCAAGAGCAGCCGTGCAGAGCCTGCTATCAGGAGATGCACTTGAGGTAAACACTCAGAGATTAACATCTCATTATCCATACAGTAAACATAGTTTGTGTGTTGGGTGACTGAAAATTATGCTTGTTAAAGTGATTTAAAAAAAAAGCAAAAAGCAGTTTTCCTGGGATTATTGTGGAAAGGAAACTACATATGTACTTTCCAGTTGAAAGCTGGTGTAAAGGCAGTTACAAAATACGGACCCCCAGATTGTGCTAAATACAGAGCCTGTCAGGATGGCTCACAGAGAACATGCTGACCATCTGGAAAGAGGACAGGAGCAATCCTGGAAAGCATTGGATAGCTACAATGGAGGAACAGTGGTGTACTGCCGCTTAGAAGCGAGAGATGGAAGGGGAACATTCGGCATAACTGACAGTAAGGGGGCTACAGAACCTCACCCTGTTTAGCTAGCTCCAAATGACATCCACGTCTTAAATAGAAATATAAATAAAATCTGAATAGCAGAGGATCATATTCAAATGTACAATCAGTGATTACTATAAGGCGCTATCAATTTTAATCCTAGATACCCTGAAATATTAGCATCTGTACCATATAGGGCCTCATTTTCAAAGCACTTTACCGCGTGCGATAAATTCGCGAATCGCGTTAACGCGAATTAGTATTCAGGGGGCGGAGCATGCTGTTAACGCGAATTAGTATTCAGGGGGCGGAGCATATGTAAAGCGGGAACCTGTGTGGCGAAACAACACCAACTCCAAGTTATGGACTGCAGAAAAGGAGAGAGAGAGAGAGAGAGAGAGAGAGAGAGAGAGAGAGAGAGAGAGAGAGAGAGAGAGAGAGAGAGAGAACCTTACTATAGTGCCTATGCCCTACATAGGTATTTGAATCCCTATGGGAGGGCTACCTACTAACTCGGGGTGGGGATTAGGTATGAGCATCGGGGGTTGGGGGCCACTTTTGCATTCCACATGAGACCTACGGACAGAACAGTGGTCTCTAGTGCAGATTTGCTGGCCGTCGGAGTGAGGACGCTCACACCAAGAATTGGTTTGGGCAACGTTCTCTCTACCTAGCTTGATGGACACTCTACCTGGGCAACAACATGCTAGGTGGAGAGAATGTTGGCCAAATCTCCGCTTGGAGTGAGCGTCCTCACTCCGACGGCCAGCAAATCTGCACTAGAGACCACTGTTCTGTCCGTAGGTCTCATGTGGAATGCAAAAGTGGCCCCCAACCCCCGACGCTCATACCTAATCCCCACCCCGAGTTAGTAGGTAGCCCTCCCATAGGGATTCAAATACCTATGTAGGGCATAGGCACTATAGTAAGGCGCTCTCTCTCTCTCTCTCTCTCTCTCTCTCTCTCTCTCTCTCTCTCTCTCTCTCTCTCTCTCTCTCTCTCTCTCTCTCTCTCTCTCTCTCTCTCTCTCTCCTCTCTCTCTCTCTCTCTCTCTCTCTCAATCTCTCCCTCCCTCGAGCCTGCAACCTGGGTTTTTTTTTTATGTGGCCAGAAAGAACTGTTCCTAGACCTCCAGTCTGAATCAGGGCTGGGATCCTGTGGCCATGAGCCTTCATGCTCCCCTGTCTTTCCTAGTGCAATGCCGAGCTGAAGCAGGGCTCCTTCTGAAACCCATCCGCCGTGGATGCCCCAGGGAGCAGAAGATCCAACTCTGGCACTGAACCGGATTCTCTGCATGGGCTAGCCCCATTCTACATTGGATGTCAACAGTTTTGTTTTTTTTAAATGTAGCAAAGTTTCTCAGTCAAAGAATATCTAAAATATATTAATGCATAACATTAAATATGAGATGTTTTCAAGACTTTTTCTGGTAGTAATAATATACTGAGAACAAAACTAGTACCAACGCAAAAAAAAATTGCAAATAGTAAAGTTTTCTCTTAGTTATAGACCAGAATAAACCAACGCTGCTTGTTGAAAAGCTGTTTAATTTATCATTGAATGCACACAGGGATGCAATTACATTCAGATTTAAAAAAAAAAAGGTGCCACAGTAAAATTGCCTAAAGGAAAAAACATATAAATCCTAATCATTAACTTTCAGCATACAGCAATAAAATGACCCCAGCGATATAGTATTGTATAGTTACCAAAACAAACAACAAATTAATTACCTGCAGACTTTTTCATTCCTTTCTGTGCATAGAACATATGCAGGGTAAACAAGAGCATATATGGAACTGTGTACAAATGTTAATAAAATGAATGAAACACCCAAGTTCTGCGGAAGGAGGCATGTAAAACCAGACACTGGATTCAGAAGTCTTAGAGATCTGATACCTGCCAAGAGTAAAACCTCTCCTTTCTCATGCAAAATTTATTTTCTTCTTCAACCAAAAAAGTTAAAGTTCTCCAGTGCATGAGCCTTGCTCTTGTAATTTTCAGTATCAGTTCACCTGAAACGAAATATATTCTTTGCCTTTAGAAAGCCAAAACGAAGGCATGCTTAGGGTGATGCCGTATTGTCTGGGACACCGGCCCTCTTCCAATGCATCAAGCAAAGAATTTTCATCGAAAAGAGCACCATGGGACAGGACAACAACAGCAAAGCACCAAAAGTAAGGAATTAATAAAACCTCACAGCATTACATTTAATAAACACATAATTATGTAGTACACCATACTATAATTAGGCATTAGCTATATTAACATAACTTTTTGCATTGCTTAGTTTAATGACGTCTTATTAGTTTACATAAAACAAAACCAGACAATTCACAAATGTCAAAATCTACTAAGAGAACTATTTCTCATTTTCATGCAACTTTGCTGAATTATCAAAGTGATTTTTTTGTTATATTGACTAAAAACTAAACTTTGATCAAAACAGTTATAAAGATGTACCCCATATATAAAATACTACTTCAGTGTATACCCTTGTACAATTTAACATTACCTTTCATTTAAAAAGATGTTATAATTTATTATATGTAAGAATGGCTGTCGGGCACATTAAGCAATCTATTGATATGCATATAAAATAAATAAAGATCACCATGTAGGAAAGCACACACCTAACGCAACAGCATACTAAGAAGATTAGCTAAGATACTTTAGATACATCAAAAAGCAATCAGTATTAAATATAAATGGCTTCAAAACTTGCCTTCATTTTCTTTAAATTAAACAAATCAAAGCTAAATTTTTACATCCGCTAAAATCATGCAAACCTGCACTTCTTTCTGCAGGATGGGCATCTTGTGTGCAACTGGGCTAATGTGCTTTGAAATTGCTTTATTATCACAACAAATGTGTTCTCATATACCGTAGGATTTATCATTCCGCTATAAACATAGCGGAATGATGAGCCGCAGCTAGGAAAGGGGGGAGGGGCGATAGCGTGCACCCGGCTGCATCACGGCGGTGCTGCGTTTTCACCCGCTGCAGCGCGCACACTATCGCCCCCATGGCGCCACCGTAAAAGGTGTAGTTATTTCCAGTGCTACTGCCGGCAATAATGTGTTAAACATTAATCGCCCGCGGCGGTACCGGAAAAAATGTTTTTCCTAACCCCGCCCATAACCCTCCCCTTCCCCTCATTTAAATGTTATCGATGCGATGTGGTCATTATCGCGTGCGTTAGGGCGTCATCGCACGCCATAAGGCCCTAACGCACGCGATAGCAGCCCATCGCGCTTTGGAAAATGACCCTGATATTTAGGTAATTCATTTAGGGCCCAATTTATTACCCTCTGCCAGCAGACTTCAAAACACATGACAGATGTTCCATTGCATTTATGCTCTGCCTTAGCGAACCAAAAGGTTTGCCCAAAGCAGTTTACAACGCAAATACATTTCACTAATTTTAGCTCATGGTGTAAGAGTATTTTATCCTACTAACTGGTGGTTCCACTACGCAAGGAGTTTCTCTCTGGGGAGTCATTTATTAAGCTGCGTTTAAGCTTTACAGCATGGCAAACATCGTTTACACAGAGAAAAAGTGAGAAATTCAAACTCCGCACATTACCCATGCCACCAAAAAAACCGAGTGCAACGCAGGCATTAAAACGAAAGGATCTGCATGCCCCTGAGGTGGGCAACGTAGTTAAAAATAGTTGTAAAATAGCAGGCCCGGTCCTGAATCCCATCCTCCTAAGTACTTGCCAGTGCCTCCCACCCCCAGATCTCCTCCCTTCCCACCCTGTGGGCTCCAACCCCCATGCAGTCCCCCGTCCCCCCCCAAAAACGCATACTTAAAGATCTCTGGGGGGCTCGTGGTCACTGGAGCAGCCCCTGGTGTCCGAGTCTGGCCGTGATTGACCTCAGGCAGACCTTTGCCCCTATGGGGAGGTTACGGTGAGGGGGGGGGGGAAGGAGGAGGTCTGAGGGAGGCAAGCTGAACACCACAAGAGGCTGGATTTTGGGACTCTGGGTGCAGGAGCGGTTGCGGGGACAGGCTCACTACTTAAAAATTTTTTTTTTTAATCTTTAACTACTTTGGACACCTCAAGGGACTGCGATGGGTGGGGAGGACAAGGGGGGTCTCAGATCCCCACTGATTTTGTCACTCCATTAGAGAGGTGGGGGTTAGGAAGCACTGGGAGGGCTGCAGGTCCATTCAAAAGATGGTGGCCCCGAGATCTGGGGCCACCATTGTGCGGTGCTAGTTTGCAGTAGTATTTTTCCTGTGTTATTTTACTGGGAGTCATTAACCTGTGGTACTTGGTATCTCACGTTAGGGACTCCCACGGTATTTTCCCCTCCAAAGAAAATACTGCAGCTTAGAACACACCCTGTAGGCTTCTATCCTGGCTAATGATGTCACTTTCTCTCCCCTCCCTTTTTTTTTTTTTTTTTTTAAAGGAGACTTAAAGCTCCCATTTCTACACATAATTGTAATCCCAATGGAGACAAGCAGCTGTCTTTTTTTTTTTTCTTTTTTCATTTTGATGAATGCAAAGGGATTTTATGGCCTCATGTCCACGAAACATTAACTGTGGTGAGTGATTGAGACCTGAGATTCACCCAGGAAACAAAACGGACAGCCCCTCTGAATCCTGAGGACATATGCAAATTGTGCAGCATGGGCTCTACTTTGCATCACTCCAGACCCTAGTTTTGCAATTTATCTTGATTTAACTAATTTTATTTTTTGTAATGTAAGAAAATGAATGTATGAAAAAAAAGATAGGAAGAGGCAGTGCCACTGAACACAAGACCATGTCATGCGCACGGACACATATGTGCGTATCTTATTCCAAACATTTTCTTCCCCAATATACAAAGGGCATACTTTGGCTTCCTTTGACTAATGTGCAGCATAAAATAAGAGGACGCATCAAAGACAAAATACTATTTAAAAAAAAAAAAAAAAAAAGCTTCAAAATTCTAAATGAAGAATTTTGCAAAATTTACAAGCTGCTTATTATGGAGAGCTTGCGCCTTTTACTTTCACCTTAGCAAATAAACAAAACTATATATCAAAATTGTAAATGAGCAGAAATGGCTGAATAATATTAAACAGGCATAAACTGTGAATATTAGGCTCCGTGTTTCCAACAAACTTCATGTGAAAAAACAGATCAGGATTACAACACTAGGAAAGGTATAAATGCAAAAATAAAATTGCCTTTAATAACATCACTTATTTTGTATACTAGTCAGAAATGAATGCTTATTTTAACTGGTATCTAATAACTGAATTCTAAGTCTAAAAAGGCAGACATTACAGTGCTTTACAGGTGTGTCTCCCAGAAACCAATTAATGAGCTACACAATGCTTTAGCGAAAGTAACTTAGGAGACCGTGCCTCTTCTGCATCTTTGTGTGGTCATCATTAAAGCTCCCTTGAAATACAAGTATTAATGTGAAAAGATTCATTCCTCTTAGGCGGGAGCCTTTCTGAGTTGCCATAGTCCCAGCAGCAGTGCAGCGGTGGAAAATCCCTTAGAACTGAAAGGCGGGAGTTAAAATGAAAAAAAAAAGAGCCACTCTACTAGATGTGTTGTCTACCACAAAATATTCTTTTCATAAAATAGCAAAAAGAAAAGACCTCCATGATTTAATAAACCAAAGCTATTAACCTTTTTACATTTGGACATGCATATAAAAATAGTATTCTGAGAGAAATAAGCATATACACTATTAATTACACGTGTTTAGTTTGTGTTTTACTTTTAAGGTCAAATATCATTAAAACTGTTGCTTATTACTAAAAGTTACACAAATTACTTTAATATATTTAAGTGCTAGGTCATTGGATACAGTACTTCTACAAACACTATTGTAAATACATAAACTAGGTTTGGAAATTTGTTTAGAATCTTACAGTTTTTGTGGTTACACTACTATTGATTTGTTTATTATATCCGAGTACATAAATCTAGTGATTTAATTTTTCATTGATGCTGTGTTTGGTAACTCCAATGGTCATCATCTTGTCCCATGTACAATATAATTCTAGAGATCTTCTTAAAGACTACACTATACCATCTGTTACAATACTACTATAATGAACTTTTTTTTATAGGCTACATGCATGGCAAACAGGTTTTTATCATCTCAACAGTATATCCATCTCAAAAGATAAGAGGCCATTTTGGTTTGCATTTGGCCATTTCAAGGCCAGTCATGAAAACAGTTAAAAAAATAAAAAATATGCAAACCAACTTCAAAGTTTCATGATCTTGCTACCATCACCAAAGTAAATTAGAAAATCCACTCCTTCTCATCTTTCAATATCTTACAAAAATACTTCTAGGATTCATCAGATAAACCCGTTATAAGCACTTCTTCCCAAATAAAATATTGTACTTAACTTATACTGCAACATGGATGGTTTGAAGATACCAGTGAGAAGACGGATTATCATACAGAGATCATACAGAGATCACATACACACACACGAGAGAAACATTGTAATATCAGGGTTAGAAAGTGCCCCAGAGCTGGGTCCAGTCAATGTAGGGATGAGACGAATAGTGTTAATGACCAGACTTGTCTGTTAAATATTAAGAGCGGGGATTACCCTGCTAAGCATTTAATTATCTTATACAAAACATCACACATGTCCATTTGCAGGGTGTCCCTTTTTTTTAAACTGTGCACTAAATTCTGACACAGCACATAACATAGAAAGAAATAACCAGCAGATAGCACTTTGAACAATGCTTCCTTTCGTTTTAGGATCTCAGTATGTAATGAAATACTTGAATGTTTCAGGGTTACAAAGGGTTGTTCTGTTGACATCCATCTTTTCCTGAAACCGATCAATTCCTCTTTACTCCACACTCCTGTATTTGGTGAACAGGTTGTAGAGCACTCTCAGTGTCGACTTCAGATCACAGTTGACAATATCTAGAATTGAAGAAGAATTGTACAGATTAAATTCAAGGAAAACACAGAACCCTTGCAAAAAAGTTCAGAGTATGTCATTGTCTTTCTCCCACATTCAGAATTCTGCACCTAGTGATCTACTCGGCAGCCTCCACCATGCTTCTCTAAGCAGTTTACTTAACTTAAGGACTCATTTACCGCACACAGGCCTCACCTGTCCGGCAGTTACTAAGATCCCACCTGATTCGTAAGCCACAGATAAAAATGGAAGCACTCCGAGAAGCTATCCTAGTTCTCACCCACTGCAGGCAGTACAAGTCCAATGCTTCTGCCTACCCTCCAAGTGAAAAGTGAAATTGTGTCTTGTACTACTGGGCCTGTAAATTCTGTTTTTGGTGGGCTCTCATATCACCCTGGAGGGGTTACTCAAGAAATTGAAGGAGTTTGAAATAATGCCCTTCCTATGGAATCCATCATTTCATGCCCTCGGTGTTCTAATGCGACACTGGTTGAATTTTAATAATTAATGCATAAGGTACTTCATGCTAGGTTACCGTCATATGTCCTTGTTCCAGCTCAGGAAAGTGAGAGCTACTTTTGTTCCTTCTAATAGTTTGCTGCTATTTCAAGTGCTATAACACGTGAGAAAGTAAAAAAAAAAAAAAAAAACCTTTTGGAAAAAAATGTATTTTTTTTTTCCATGTTTGAGGGCTAGCATGTGTCAGGAACTCGTTGTACCTTGATGTCTCTGGCTGGGACTAAGGACCCAAAAGTGGGCCATACAAGCCCTGCAGTTGGTCATCAGATGAAACTACATTAAGTAAATGTAGGGTAAAACATAGGCCAATAAAAGCACAGTGTGCAAATATTGTTGAAATGTAAAATAAGTTGTCAGTCTCAGCAATTTTTGCACATGGCTAGGAAACCTCAGAACTGTTGCTGGTGTAAACCGCAGTCAGAGGGTGTGTGGACTGTTCACCTTCCAATGTTGCAGCTGGCCAAGAGCTTACCTCCAACAATAGCATCGCCCTTCCCAATCCCCCCCCCCCCCTTTGCCCCCCAGCCTGGCCTGGTGACATCTTGCCTGCCCACTCCAACGGCCCTAAAGGATCATTCTCTACCTTGGTTTCAATCCAAGCTTGGAGCCGCAAGTAACTGACTTGAATTTACTTTGAAAGCAGTCAGATTCTGGTTTTGGCTTTTCTTTTCTATATGCTTTTTCACTGGTGTATATTTATGTGAATATTCTCAGCTCCACACTATTCAGAGTAGTTGGAGGCAGCGAGAGGCTGATAGTTCAGGACCTCTTAACTCACCCAGTCTGCATCGATGCCTCGTCCTGCTGGCTATTGTCGCCCTCTCTGCTTGCCCAGTACCCTCTCAGCATGGCTATGCGAATACCCACATCCAGAGTCATAAAGATCCAAACTGGGCAAATCTGGAGAACTGAGCCGAGTTGAGTCAAAGGCTCTAGGATTTATCTCAACAGACAGAAATGGACTGTATCTGTCCCAGATTGTACCAGTTCAACTCTGATTATCTAACCCTAGGAACAGCTCTGTTTCTAAATAGACATTATCAGGTGCCCATACAATGTTATCTACTGCATCTGCTCTCCACCCAGGGAATTAACTGGAAAGAAAGCAAAACATCAGTTTACACCCGGAAGATATAGTCATGATACACTAAAGGAATATGGGTTCACCACATCCAGTCTCAAGGGATCTTGCTTGAGATAATCCTAGATGAATGTTTAAAGGAACTAACGAATATAATACAGACAAATGTTTTAATGCGTGTCATCATACTTTATTCTGTGGCATTACTGCTGTGGTAGTGCTGGGGATAATGAAAACGGCCCAAGGTTGGAGTTACTTGAACAACTCAAGATAATTATGGCAACCCCGTGAATTACAAGAAGGAGAGGGGTAAGGAGATTGTTGCAAACTCCACCTTTTCTCCTAGAAGCTTTACGTCACTGTGCACTCCGGAGAAGAGAAACACAACTCCTGTTGGTTTATCACTAACAGTTAAAAATAAAAATTGCAGTGCTATAATCTTCAATAATGCAGTATCAATCTCATTTCTGCAAAGTATTACATGAAGTAAACCGGGTTGAAACCATCCAGTTTCCAGAAGAGGTTTATTGCCACAGAAATATGATACCCTGGTCTTATGAGCTATAAATCCAGACTGTTTGGATACAGAGCTACAGTCCTCTTTAGACCAAGCAGTTCCAAACATGCTATTATCAAAATATTAATTCAGTTTGTGGTTGCTTCTTATGCACAAAGCTACAGGTAGATATGGAGTTCATAAGTCTGTAAAGCTGTTTCTACTCAGCAAATCATGCAAGTCCAAAGAAGAAACTGCACCCAAGAGTACACAGCAATGTTATATATTTTACGACAGGCTTCTAGGGACACTATAGTGTCATGAGAACCTCAGGATGGAATTTACAGCCTACGATTCTGAGCATAATTTGTTTGTCCTAAGACACAGCTCTGATTTTTGTTCAAATTTCCATGTTGCTTGTAAATGTGAACATTTTCATTTTCTGTAAAAAAAACTCTTCAATATCATACTGGAAATCCTAAAGTCAGTTGTGCCATAAAGACCATACAGGACTATGGAATGTGTACTGCATAAGTTGACGCTGAGTGTACATTTAGAACGACACTATAATTTGTCAAGATACAGGACATGTAGCAAGTCCAAATTATAGGACGATCTTGTCTGTTCGTCAGTACTTGCAACCCTAAAGATTCGATCTACCATTGTTGAATGTCTGTACGGTTCAAAACCAGGTATGGATTGTACATTAGCTGGCATGCTTGATTTTTTTTTTTATATGTAGCATGGACACATGTTGAGTGTTGGGAGCAGGGTGAGAACACATTAAGAGGGCTGATAAGAGTTTAGGAAATGAGACGAAATACAAATGTTAGCAATATTACTATACAAGTGAACATGCAATCAGCCCTTAATGGCTTACTTAGTAGCTGAAACTAGATGAATATTGCTGTGTATTGGGTCACGTTTTAGTCAGGGGCTTTCTTTTCATTGTTGAGCTGAATTATACAACACATGTCAAAGCAGCCGAATGAGGAGATGTAGATTCATTGCTAGAGTCTAAATTCAACTAATCGATTTCAACGTGCTGACACAGCAGCTTTCCCCACAAAACAAGGACAGTAGTTTAGCACAAACCTACAACATCTGAGATATTTAGGCATGAATAGAGGAAGTCAATTCATTTCTAAATCGTAACTGCAACAAAACGAGAGATACCTTCCGGCCTGGGTTTCGGTTTTTCCAAACCTCCATCTTGCATTAATTCAAAGGAAAAAGACACATTCAGAACCTAACAACAGAATGGAGAGAACGTTAGCATTACACATGATTTCCACAGCACTGCTACGCCCTAGGGAGCCGTGCTCCCAAGTCCCACCACCTGATAATGTTGCCTTTAATAAAAAATGCTCCCCATCCCAGTCACCCGGGAACATTTGGAGGCTCCTGAATCCAAGGCTTATAGGCACAGAACTACCAATGTGACCATTAGATCAGCCATAAAGACAGCAAATGTAATCTTTTTTTAATTTCCTTTAATTAATTAATTTTTTTTAACTGAGGTATGGGTTACATCACAGCTTTCTACAAAATTCTAGTGACAAATCATCATCCCAGTTAGGAGTACAGCTAACTGTATGTGCAGTGGCAGTTTTCACATTTAGAGCGTGAAAAGCTGCTTCGTAAGGTTGTAGCAGAAACAGTTAAATCGATCACCATCACATTTGCGATACCTTTTGCTCAAAGCTATCAGGAGTCAGGAAGAAATTGTGCAGAGGTACAAAGTAGCCTTCCAGAAGACCCATTAGTAGGACCAGATACACGCCATCCGCAAACTGTAAGAAATTAAAAAACAACTTTCATTCATGTGCCAAATCCAGCAGTCATGTTTTCCTGCAAGCCAGCATGGCACTTAACACCGAATGACCCCCAATGTGCTTTATATTTACTTACTTGTGTTATTAAAACTGGGGGTCAAAATACCAAGAAATAGTTTAGATTGGAATTAATAATGAAAAAGAGTCATAGGGCAGAGGAATTCAGTTTCTGCTCCCTTTTGCAGGTGCTAAGAGTTTGTGTGAAAAAATTATTGCGATTTTCTAGCCATGTAAGGAAGTAGATAAAAAGTAGATAAAAGTGTGACTGTTTTTCTTTAATTCTATAAATTTCACCTAAAGGATATGACCATCTATTTTAAAGGACAAATACAGTATATACCTGTATATGTTTTTCCATGTGCTAATATTTCTGTCTGCTCTAACAATCTTTCTGTTTTAAATGTTTGCCTTCCCTCCCCGTTTTCCTCACTCTGGGACTTATTTATCCACTTGCACTAATGAGAATTATTAATAAATGGGCCCCATGTAGAGTGACAATGCGCATTAACACACAATGCGTGTGAGTGCATTAATCACAAGTGCATAATAGCCTCCCTTTTTTAAAGCCTCCTTCCTTGAGATGATATTGCCCTGCTGGCTTGCATTTCTCAATTGGCCAGCAGGAAGGTCTCCTCCAAGACTGAATCCTCCCCCCTCCCCCCCCCCCCATCACCCTCCTTCCACCAATAGGGGTTGGCACAGTGTCCCCCGCTCCCCAGAGCTTTAATAGGTCACCAAACCCTACCAACTCAGAACAGAAGGCTGAAACCAGTGCCCTGCACTGCACAATGTGCATCGCCATGGCAATGTCATGGGACTAGCCTGCCAATCATATTTTCAAATGACCTAGAAGTCCTCCTCAAACTCTCTCTCTCCCCCTCCACACCTTTATAGAAGTCCTACTTGTAATGAATGGCTGAGCCCACATGTAAGCAAAGACTGCTGGTACTTTTTAATCTCCAGGTCATCATCATATGTCCTTGTTCAAGCAAAAGAAAGAGAGCTATTTTTAATATTCCTTCTAATCGCTTACTGCTGTTTCATGTGCTATAACACATAAGATAGTAAAAAGAAGAATTTTCTTCCATATTTTTGGGCTAGCATATGCCAGGAACTCTTTGTATCACTATAAACTTCAAGGGATGTATATCCAGTGAAAGGCAGCACATAGCATTTTGTTTCTCATGCTGCAGGCTGGCGCTTGGAATATTTGGCTCTGTCCCATGGAGCTTTGGTTCCTATGCCAAGAAACTTTTGTTCACCTTCAAATTCTGCAGAATAGAGGCTCAAACACTGTGTCTCCCTTACCTGTAAGGGATTAATAGCTACATAGGAAGTTTGATTTAACTAAATCATCGGTCCATGGAGTTCAATTCTGCTTCAAAAACATGACTGATGATTGCTGTTTAACAACTAGAGATGTAAATTCTCAAGAAAAAAAAAAAAATCACTGCAAATGCCATGGCAGAAATGCCTGGCTTGAAAAGCATAGGAACTATAGTCAGAATCTTAGAAACTGCACGGAATGTTTTTGAATGCACAAGTACCTTTTTTATGCAATATCGATATTCAAAGCACCTTTGAAATTCAAATGGAAAAGATGGCTAAAAGAAAGAGATTATAGAGAGGCCAATAGACGCCTGGCCTCTCCAAGTAGCACAAGTGACCAAAGGTACAGTAACAATCATAGGGAATTACAAAATGTGCAGTAAGAAGTTACAGAAAATGTCACAAAACTTTGGAAATTATGGAAAAGTCTTCCTTGACAACAGCAACAAATGTAATACTATTGAGAGTGTGGTGTATTTGCCACAGGGTATGGACAGTATATTCTTTGCCAAAGACATCATGTTGCAAAACACTTGTCTGCATTGCATAAGGCAAGGCACAGATGCACTGCTTAAAACAATGGAAGTGAACATTTTGGCTTCTTGAGATTTTGAGAACTGTGGATTATCCCTGAAAAAAAGTAAGAAGCAACTATGAGGTTGCCCTAAAAGAGACTGTAGGATGGACTCCATGCTGTACAAATTAACAAGTTTATTCTCCAAGGATCATTTACATTTTTCTGAAAACAGTGGTTTGTTTAATTTCTACCCTGATCTTTCTGCCAGATCAACAGACCGCTTTGAAATCCAGACACTGATCATAGTGAAAATTGCAAGATTTCAAGAACAGTCGTGAGTATTAATTTCCTCTTCCATCTGCAGTAAATCATCCTTCGTTGTGATGATACTGGCTTGATCAGTCTAGTGGAGGCTGATATTATAATAGGATTTTAATGTGTGTTACTGAGAATTCAATAATGACTGACCTCACAAGTGTCAACTTTAATCTTTATAACCAGCAAGAATGGTAACATATCATTTATTAAAATACTTTATTGTTAAGCTACAATTCTAACAAAAAAGAACATCAGAAGTGGCTTCACTGCTTGTCAAGTTAATCAGGCAAGAAAGCAAGTTTGCTTATGGTAAAAGGTGTTTTCCATAGATAGCAGGATGAATTAGACATTACATGGGTGATGTCATCCAGCGGCACCAAACAGACTCATCTCTCCAAGCCAGTAGAGCTTTGAACTCTAAGCATATGCGGGAGTTCCCATGCAGGCATTGCCTCATGAGTCTCCTCAGTCTATATACCAAACCTAATTTAGCTATGTAGTTGTCTCTCCAGGGAGGAGGGCATGTATTCCATGGCTAATTCATCCTGCTATCTATGGAAAACACTGTTTACAGTAAGCAAACTTGCTTTTTTCCTTGATAAGCAGGCTGAATTAGCCATTACATGTGGGGAGTCCCAAACTGAGGGTGGCAGTGGAGAGTAACTTAGTAATTAACCTGGCCCGGACTACGGTGAGACCAGATTTTGCATACTGCTTGTCCAAATGTACTTACTGTAAGTCTTTGAGAGGTTATCAAGACAGCAGAGGGATGTAAAGGTATGAACAGAAGACCAAGTTTCAGCTTTGCAGATATCTCCAAAGGGGTACACATTGAAGATGAGAAATGGAAGCAGCCATGGCTCTCACTTGATAAGCCTTTACAGAATCTGTGATTTGCAGTCCTGCTAAGGTGCAACAGTGGTAAAGGTACTCAGCCAGCCAGTTTGATCAGGTTCACTTGTCGACCGTTACTCCAACATGTCCCCTTCGCCTACAGGATGGGCTGTGAGAGCTGTGTTGGCAAAGCAGTTTGATAAAACAAAGTCTGAGGTGGCTGCATCAGTAGCTCTGGTGGGGGAGAATGTTTGGATACCTTAGATGCTTTGGAATGTTTTGATGGGCCATTTGAGACACGCATCAAGGAATCTGGCACAGGTTCACAATATTGCGTTGGTTACATTGGAACTGATCCATAGGTCCTTGCACAGTGCATAGAGGGATTGTGTGAGATAGGATCCTGAGTACCATATGATTACAGGGCAGATGTATCAGAATACATTGAGGTCACATGCTTTCATGGCATCAGCGCTTTGAACGTCGAGTGAATTGTGCTTTCAGTGCATCATAGTTCCGTGCTTTGGGGGTCATTGGTATGTTGAGGACCTTGATGCATCCTGCGTCGAGTGTCTTGATGCACCATGTGTCGGATTGCATTGATGGAAGATGGATAGGGCAAATCAGTACACTGTGCATCACCGATACTGTTGGCACTGACAGCATCGATGATGGCTACATTGATGGTGCTGGCACTGATGTACCCTACTTAGAATATTTGTGCTTTTTCAATGCAGACTATGATGGCTCCAGGGATCGATGCCACTCCAACTTTGACAGAGGGCGGCTGGTGGAAATTGACCCCTTGGATTCAGCCTGAGCAGATAGGGGAGTTTTTGATAAACCCCTGCTCAACTCTTTTCTTAGCAAGGCAGGCAAGACTACACTGTGGGATGAGGACCTACTGCCTTTCCAGAGAGATCTATGCAGTTCCTCAATGTGAAGCACCCTAGACCTGTGTAAGCATGGGGCATAGTTTGTGCCCTTCGGTGAGGGACATAATTTTCCCACAGAAACATCTTTTGAAACTGCTCACCTTATTTAATTTCTTCTGTCCAAACATGGTGGATGAGAAGGCCATATTTTGGTGGTATGACGTTTTTATTTTTGATAGTACTGAAAAGTGCTATTGTTAGAGGGCTGCAGAGGCAGCCAGGCAACTTAAGAAGAAAATGAAGAAAAAATATCAAATTGAAAAAGATTTTAAGGATTTGTACAGAAAAATTTGAGGAGAGACAGATGTCACATCCATACTGTGCTTGGACAAGAAATAAATGACGAGAATCATGAGGCAACACCCATGTGGGAACTCCTGCACATGCTCAGAAGAGATCAAAGCTCTACTAGCTTGGAGAGATGAGCCCATTCAGTGCTGCCAGATGAAGTCACCTACATTTAATGGCTAATTCAGCCCTGCTTATCAACAGAAAAATACACTCAAAGAAAATGCTGCCCATGTCTCTATGGACGTGATCTTTGTTTGCTAGAATCCAAAGTTTGCCATTGCTGTTTTAGTGTTGGACACCTATGAAGTGCGTTCATTGACAAGCCTATAAATTGTTTGTTAAATTATAAAAACAGTGCTATCGTACATGATCGTTCAAGCTAAGGCTGACATAAAAGAAACTTGGTAGGATAAGTGGTAATTCCCACAGCAGCATGCATGCCCTAAATCAAACCATACCTGCGTCTCCAGCTCAGTGACCTCCAAATTCAGTTTATTTAGATGCTTATTCACAAATGTGATGAGAGTCTTAAAGAAAAAGGAAATCAAACATGGTATCGCTTGTAAGGGTGGTATTTTCATCTTATCTTTCCATTTAATACATCAGCATCTCAAAGACAATTTCTAACAGTAAAGTTAGTCTTCCATGCTTCATTGGTGCAGGACAGGCTTAAGCAGGAGCAAGCATATCACTTCTAAGTGAACTGTCAGAACAGCTGTGGAAAAACCAGGACTATTCCCATGAATGTGAATTTTAAAAGCCCGGCGTGCACTGAGCGGATTCTAAAAGCTGCCCGAGTGTGCCTGTATCTCTCGCAGTGTGCACAAATGAAAAGTTCCCAAAAAGAACAGAGCATGGGCACAGCTGGATTTCAACCTCAAATCTGCGTGTACATGCTTACATGTGCCCTGTCGCGTAACTTTACTTCTGCTGTGGGTGACGTGCAAGTAATAAAATAAAGGTAACGAGATAGATTGGCGGGGGCTTCAAGGGTCCAGTGCTAACAGGGGAGAAGGGAGGCTATTAAACCAGGGGGATTTGGAAGTCCTATCCCTCATCTGGGAGAACTGGGAATGAACTGGGAACTGGTAGTGCTGTCTCTGTGTGTGTGTCTATTAAAATCCCCCCACTTACGGAGTAGAAGGGGCATTTGCGCACTTCGGCACACGCCCACTTAAAATTGCTCGCAAGTGTGCGCGCGGACAGGTTTTTTTTTATTGCATGCGTGCATATACACGTTTATGTTATAAACTGGCCATGTCCCTGGGTGTGGGCCGATGCACGCGCGCACGTGTGTGCCTGCACGCCCGTTTAAAAGTTACCGTCATGTTTAGTACCAGCTTCTGCACCCCACACAGCTATGGTTCAGCTTCACTATTCAAGATATCTATCTGTTTTTAAATCGAAGTTGCACTGAATTATGACAAATATAGTCGATTGTTCATATAAACATTCTCATAGCCATAATTGTTTTATATTTTAATAAATACTGAACATTATTCCTAGAGGAGATAGGCACCATGCGCATTCATGCTTTGTAATTCAGTTCGTTTTATATTTTCCCAAAATTATACTCTTAGCCTGGGGATTTTTTCCTATCCCTTTTTTTTCAAAAGCTGCTATCTTTAGATTTTTTTTTTTTTTAATAAACTATGAACCATATTTTGGAATCCTATTTTTTCCTCCTATATGTATCAAGTATATTTATTTATTTATTTTATTTAATATATTTCTATACTGGACTTCATGAATGGGATTCATATCAGGCCAGTTTACATGGAACTTGGGGGATTAACAAGTGTATTCTCTTGTATATTAACAAGAGAATATAAATTCTACTGCTTAAAAATAGTAAGAAAAAAATGTATAAAACAATTCTCTCTTGGATCATTGGGTTTTTCATCTTACAGGAGCCTGTAAAAAAATATTAAGCAAAAGACACAAGAGCTGCTAACTCATCATCTTCCACTTCAACCGTTAGACCTTCTCCCTGCAAATTAGTTGCCAAAATCAGCCTCTTTATCAAATGCAGGTATTGTAAATAATGAAGCTACAAATGCCAATAGCAATGAAACTTAAAACAGATACAAGACTCTGAAGCCCCAGTGTTTGTTTTGACTGCATTTCATATTTAGTATGCATTATGAATATTCTTGTTTTGTTTCATTATCAAGTAAAAACACTTTCCAACCTTTTTGACGACATTGAGCTTGTCAGGAGCATGATCAAAGAGTGTGTCGAATGCATCCCGCTCTGAAAAAGAAAAAGGTAAGAATTTACCTTTTTACACATACCAAATGCTGCAGCAACACAGAACACCTTCTTGACTGTCAATGTAGGAGGAACTCAAACAGTTAAAGGCAGTTGACTGCCTGAAAGAAAAAAAAATCACATGAAAATATTTTTTCTTGGAAGAGTGGTGGATGCATGAAATGAGCCCCCAGTAAAGCTGGTGCAGACATGAGCGGGAATGGAGCTCATGAAAGCCAGGGTTACGCACAGATGATCCCTACCTATGAAGAAGTGAGGGCAAAGATAGAGATCAACAGGAGTTTATGGCAATGTACCAGGAGGAGTTTATGGCAATGCACCTTTGGAACAAGCTTCTTCAACTTGGTTTAAAATCATGAGAGGTCTAGAATGGGTAAATGTGACTCGGTTATTTACTCTTTCGGATAATAGAAAGACTAGGGGGCACTCCATGAAGTTAGCAAGGGGCACATTTAAAACTAATTGGAGAAAGTTCTTTTTCACTCAATGCACAATTAAACTCTGGAATTTGTTCCCAGGGGATGTGGTTGTTGCAGTTAGTGTAGATGGGTTTAAAAAAGGATTGGATAAGTTCTTGGAGGAGAAGTCCATTACCTGCTATTAGAAACTAGCCACTGCTATTACTAGCAACAGTAACATGGGTTAGACTTAGTTTTGGGGTACTTGCCAGTTTCTTATGGCCTGAATTGGCCATTGCTGGAAATGGGATGCTGGGCTTGATGGACCCTTGGTCTGACCCAGTATGGCATGTTCTTATGTTCTTGTGTTGGATTCCTTCATGTCCTGAAAACCCTGCCATTAAGATTTTTCATGTCTTTTAGTCACTAAAGACGTCTGATGGTTGCATAAGATGTAAAAAAAATGTCTATGGATATTTGTTGCATTTCATTTGGGTGAATACTGGTTGCCTTTGTAAGCCTAAAAGGTTGCTGTTTTGTTAAAAGCTAAACATTCCTGGCTTGCTGTCACCCTATCACATTTTTTCATAAAATGATAAATAATTCTTGTGGAAAGTTGATGTCATTTAATCTTGTTTAGGTTACTATCTCTTTTTGAACATGAACCAGTACAACAGACAATGGATGATATTGCACCAGCTAAGCAAGTCAGTCTTCAAAGGGCATCTACAGTATCCTGGTTTACCATGGAGTTAAAAAAAGGCAAACATTTTTTATTGTATGGTGAGTTCCATTGGCGTTAGAATCAGATGAAGATGATGTTAATCTATAAGCAACAGTTAAGAGAAATATAAAAATGCTACGGATGACATTAAAAACATTTTTTGAGGAAAATACAGGCAGCTGTTAATTGCCCACAGGAAAAGTTTGCAATAGGAAACATCTTACAAAATTACAATCATTTGAGTATGAAAATGACTGTCCAATGCAAATAATTTACGACCTGGTTGTAGAAATCTTTGCTTGCTTTCTGAGTGATGTTAGTTACAATATTCCATCATTTTTACAGGATTATGAGAGATGAGGTGAGTTTTCATCAGTGATGGGTGGTGAGCTTAGTCAGGTATCTGCACGACTGAACATTTCATCACATCCTTTGAACCCATGTTTTGCTGGAGTTTTAAAGGTGATGCAGGAGGATATTGCAGAATCAACTGCCAGGGTTGTTAATATAACTATCAGAAGGTGGTTTGTCTAATTAACTGAAGCAAGCATCAGTGCAGCCTATTCTTAAGAAACCAAATTATGACTTAACTAATCCTGGGAATTGTCATTCGGGGTCTTCCTTGCCATTCTTTGGCAAAGGTTATTGAAGGATTGGTTCTTAAGCAATTGCAGGAGATTATAGATGATTTCAATTTGTTAGATCAGTATCAGTTTGGGTTTCATCGACAAATAGCAAACAAATTTTACTACTATACAGCCTTGATGTGTTCAGATGTAGCTTTGACAGGGGCATGAAGTATGTCTTGGTACTTATGGATATTTCAGCCACATTTGATACAATCAAACCATGAGCTGGCTTGTAAGTCAGCTATGGCTATTGCCAATACAGTATTAAGGTGGTTTACATCTTAACTAGGGTTCACTTGCAACAAGTAAGAATTGGGTCTGTAACATCAGCATGAACCCGACTGAAGGCAGGCATCTTCCAAGGCTCGGCCCTGTCAACAACTTTAATGAACATCTCTTTAGCTTCCATTTGCAAAGTACTTGCTGGACATGGAATGGAGCACTGGTTATATGCTGAAGACATTCAGTTTTTCTTGCTCACCACCACATTAATAGATGCAGTAGCAGATGTCTTGAAATATAAGATGGTAATTTGATGGAGGATACTGAATAATAAATTAGCCCTGACTGTCAATAAAGTTGCTAGTACTTTCTAGAATGACCCCGTCTTGACTTACCTGTTTTCCAGCTTGATGAATGGTCTGTCCCAACTTCCTCGCAGGTTAGAAATTTAGGAGTGCTTTTCAATTCTGCACTGTCACTTTGCTCACAGCTGTGTGGTGTGAAGTGTATTCTAAAAGTTGCGACTGATGTGAAACCATTTTTGAGCCAGGATGATTTTTGGACCATGTTACAGTCACTTAGTGCTATCCAGTCTAGACTATTGCAGTGCTGTCAGTATTGACTTACCAATAGCCACATTAAGGGTCTTGCTGGAGGTGCAGAATGTAGCAGCTAGGGTTTTAACCGGTTCCCAGTGTAAGGATCACGCATCACCAATTTTGATTTCCTTGCATTGGTTGCCAATACAGTATCATATCACATTTATAATACTAACTTTAGCACATAAGGCCTTGAGTGCTGAATTTCCCTTCTATATTGGTTTGATGTTGAAGATTTATCATCCTCCCCATTTGTTAACATCTAGTGGGAGTAATTTATTAGATGTATCATCAATACGGTTACTATGGCTATAGGAAACAAGAGGAAGGGAATTTGCAATGGCAGGTCCATTATATTGGAGTGTTCTTCTGGAAGAGTTAAGAGCTGAAAATTGCATTTGCTGCTTTAGGAAACAATTAAAGGCATTGTTATTTTTGCTGGCCTTTGGATCTGACTACTTAGTGGATGGTGGGCAAGTTAGTCCTACAGTTCTTGGCACAGAATTGTTTCTATGAGTGTGGGACTGTGTGGCAGGCATAAGCTTGTACGAGGGAGGCAAGGTAACAATAGAGGTTTATGTGAACATTAAATATGAGTTTTTAATGAGTAAATATTTTTATTATGTTTATATTCTTACCTACTTAGAATATCAAAGCGAGATAGATGTTTTTAAAATAAATCAAATACATTCCAGTTTACAGACTTAAAAATAGGATAGCGATGATAAAAAAAAAATAAACAACCCCAAAAAATACTTACCATGCCTTCCTGACAAAGCCCTGTAGTAAAAAAAAAAGAAAAGAAAAGAGAATACATCACTGACCTATTAGGCAGGATAAGGGAGTTTTGTTCCTCTAATCATAAGCTGTGTTGTCTGTTGAACCAAGTAACACATACTAGTTATGACCCAAGTGATTAAATAATAGGCTTTGACTGAATCGAGTCAACACAAGTTTCCTGTTCTTTTCAGATCAAAGGTAGGTCTAAGGTTAGCCAGAGAGCTTGACTGGCTAAGTTTGAATATCACTACTTGTCTGGCTAAGTTAGCTGGATAAGTAGCTCATCCCATTATGCCTCCAGGATGCCCCATTGTTATCCAGCCAGATTTTAGCTGGACACTGACTGATTCAGCTAAAATCTAACTGGATAAGAGGCAGAATACTTGCCATTTAGACAGATAACATTAAGTTGTCCATCTAAATGGCTTTTGAATATCTTTATTTTTTATTGTACAAAATGTGTGTGTGGGGGGGGGGGGGAGGGGGGACACCATGAAAATCATCTGAACCTTTCTATCCCCCCAGCAACAAGAGCATTTGTGAATGGAGCATCATGGTATGAAAGCCATCGAGAAGGGCAGAAAACTAAATATATTACGTTATCTGAATTATGTTAAAAGTCTATATTATGTAGGCATTTTAATTATGTAAAAAATATAATGCCTCTTTCTCTCAGTCATATTACAGAAAAAATTATTAGATTATTTTTCTGAAGCCAATCCCCAATTATCCTTCTCCCATCTCGCCCTGATTGTGAGGGCTAGATGGGAGAAGGACATCAGCACACAGCACTATTCTAAGAATGCACATTATCTATGAACTCTACCTCACAATAAATGTAATTGTAAACACTATATATATGATTGTTACCCATGAACAGTACCTTACAGGTACACCTGGTCATGACCTACTTCACTAAACAAGTGATTGTCTTTAACGATTTATTGTAACTGAACCTTTTGTGGCACCTGTTAGAATGTACTGTAGTACGCATTCACCTACCTTAATTTATGTGCCTACATGTAAACCGTTGCGATGGTAGATAACTTAGTGACGGTATAGAAAAGATTTTAAATAAATAAATACATAAAAACTTTGTGTGACTGTGATGTCTGATGTTCTGCCCATAAAAAGGCTAAAATATTGTCCGAACGGACCTCTTCAGGAGTCTCAGTCATGAAGACTAAAAGATCAGCAACCGGTTCGATTTTACAAAAGAACATTGGTGACCCATTTATAGGGCCCACTGGCAAAAATGGTAGTGACATACTCTGTGTTACCAGTGATTTCCTCTTGGATTTGTCGAGACTGAAGGATTCCTTCCCGCTTCTGCAAAAAAAAAAAAAGATGTTTTACATATTCATAAGAACAAATATATATTCTCTTCCTATTATTTCATACCCCACACAAAATAAAATGGTAATCATAAGGATCCAAAACTGTGGCAATACTGAAGGCCAAGTGCAGAATTTCATCAAGTAAGCCTCCTTAGTGCTATTGACAGCACTACAGAAATTCCCTTGATAGCGCACAGTCATCCTCCTGCGTAGGTTTAGAGACTTTACACTCGAGCTGGGCCAAATTACTCCATGTTAATCAGAATCTCTTTTATTTATCGATATCCCTTGCAAACCGACATCTGCTTACATGAACTGCAGTGTGTGAATCACAGGATGGCATCGCTAAAAACAGATAAGTAATTGGGAGATTTACAGTTTATGAGCCGCAGGTCACAAATATTGGATCAGTCCATCTTGAAATAACATGGCATACCTTGCATGCTGTCATCAGATGTCACAGATATCATTCGTGGGGAGAGGGGAAGGTGCTGAATAAAGGTCATGCTAATGGTATGACATGCTGTCAAGGTTGTTCAGATATGGGCTGCTACCCCCTAAAAGCAGGTGCAAAGTCTACAGGTACTGAAATTTCCATGGTGCTGCCTGGCCCCAAATTTTCAAAGGAAAATTCCATGTAGAGTTTCCCTTTGAAAATTTGCTTGCAGGTTCTGCATAAAAATTTTAAAAATTGCCTCCTTAAAGTATGCAAGGTGCACCACTTTTTCTTGCAGTAATTCTGTAACTGTGCTGACCATATGGTATGCAGAAAACAATTTTATCAGTTTCTTAACCCAGACCTCAGGACATACCTAGCCGGTCTGGATTTCAAGATATCCACAACAAATATGCATTAGACAGATTTGCATATGGTGGAGGCAATGCATGCAAATCTATTTTATGCATATCCATTGAGGATAGCCTGAAAAATCAGACTGGCCTGGACTGGTATATCCCAAGGACTGGGATGATAACCACTACTGTGCTGTATAAAGAAATCTGAAGTAATTTCATATTTGACTGGCCAGCCACTTCAAAGCAGATTACATTCAGGTACTGTAGGGATCTCCCTGCACAGAGGCAACATTTAAATAAGAGCAACTGAATGTGTTCTCCATGCTGAAAACTAGGCTTTCCTGTTAAAGCTGGACATGTTACTGGACCAAGATAAGAACTGTCCAAGGATGATGTTATTCATTTATTTGTTCAATAGATTTCTCCCCAGCAGTGCTAAATACTTGCTCTTGGTGAATTCTAAGCAATAATAGATATACATTTTAAAAATTCAGTCAACAAATGTACCCAGACATTAAAACAAAGAAGAAAAACGAAAAATGAACAATTACGACAACAGTTTTCTATGGCTTCATGAATTAAAGAAATAAATCAGAAGCATGTGTTTAAACTGGGTTTCTTCAGAAGCTTTTGTATGAAAATAGGACTTGACCCTTCTTCTGAAAACCTAGGTAGTTGGGTTCGCAACGAATCTCAAGAGGGAGATCATTCCACATGAAAGGAACAGCGTCAGAAAAAGACCTGTCGTGGCTCTCCACCAGCGGAAGACCAACAGCCTGACGTATAGGCCTGTGCTCTCACAGACTCATGGACAACCTCTCTCTTTTGATCTGATTTATGTTGGTCGAGAAGAATTCAGTTTTCTGTAGGGCCAATGTGGTTACTAGAACTTGGCTCTGGACAGCTTATGAAAATGGGAGCAGTGTAAACAGATTAAAAGAATTATTTATTTCATGCCAAAACAAAGTCACCAAGTATGGTACAATGTACATGAATACAATTTAACAAAAATTAACCTTAATAAAATAAAATTTGGTTGCTAGCTAAGAAATTTGTATCCTTTGGCTTCTAAAATGCTGTGTGCCTTGCTTGAACAACAAGAAAGGCACATCCTACTAGACACAACAACAGAATAACTGGCCTGCTTTTCTCATATTCCCTTGTATCCGCTGAAGTCATGTTACCTGGTTTGACATTGCCCCCCTTTTTAATGCTGATTGATGAAGTACTAAAACGTTTTGTTCCACCTTTCTTACCTGAACAACAACAACTTGAATGGACACATGATCTGGCAGTCTAATTGGTGCTCGAAAATACTGGGACAAAGCAACCAAAAGATGAAGAATAGCCACAAGGCTTTTAGCATGAACAGCTGAAACAGAAACATTCAATTAATCAGGTTTTTTTTTTTATTCATAGAACATAAACGTTCAAATAAATTAAGAGTAAATGTTTCTTCCCTGGTGAAAGAGTTAGGTCAGTTTCTTTGTATATTTATTCTGGATCTGCCATTCCCTATCCTCATAATAAACATAAAAAAACATGTCCTCCACCTCTCCACACATACTATGTCCATTTAGTTTCTGCTGCTGTATCCTACTAGCAACAAGGTTTACTTTTATCCTTCAGGCGATCAATGCACCAAAATAGCAAGAGAATCTACCAGAGACATCTTGAGTCCATCAAAATGAACTTCACAAGCAGATCAAGGGACAACGTATTGGGCCGGGTTTTAAGAGGTACGCGTGGGCGTAGATTTGTGCGCGCAACCTGGCGCGCACAAATCTACGCCCGATTTTATAACATGCGTGCGCAGCCGCACGCATGTTATAAAATCCGCGCCTCGGAGGGAACTTTCCTTCTGCCCCCCACACCTTCCCTTCCCCTCTCCTCTCTTCCCCTACCTAACCCGCCCCCCAACCCTACCTAACCCCCCCCAACCTTTGTTAAAGAAGATGTGCCAGCCTCTGGGCAGGCATAGGTTGCGGGCGCCGGCTGAGTGCCGGCGCGCGATCCCCCAGCCTAGAGGCCTCATGGAGGACTCTGGCCTTGCCCACTCCCCGCCCCTTTTTTCAAGCCCTGGGACATACGCGCGTCCCGGGGCTTGTGCACGTCGCCGGGCCCACGCAAAATAGGCTCGGCGCGCGTAGGGCTTTTAAAATCTGGCCCATTATCTTTACTATTGAAAGCATTAATCAGATTGCAGTCTTGAAGATTGTCGTCAGTCCTGGTGTATACATTACAGAAAGAATATTGGCCATCTGGAACGGAGGGGAAAGCAATGGTAATCGGAGAACTAGAACAGACCGAGTAAAGTTGAGATGCTTACGTTGGAAGTGAGAAGACTAACAAGGACTATGATTCTGGGTTTTTTTCAAGCTCTTAAACAGGAAAATAAGTCACACACAACTAATCTCAACAGTTCCATAAAAGGGAAGATCACAAGTGGGCAGTCTTACTCGATTAAATGAGGAATGTTTTGGTAGACTTGGAAAAAAACGCTTCTTTTCTTTTTGGGAGGCGTTCAGCCCGACACAGTTTGCCAGATTCTGTGGTTTGTGCAGTCATTAAATGCAATGAAAGCCATCTTAGTCAAATATGTGGGAGAGAGAAAAAAAAATCATCTCTGGCTGCGTTTTCTAAGTCAGCAGAGATCGTTTGGGTTTTCTCACGTCCCATTTTCCTATGTCCCTTCCACAGTCAGGGCAAAATTCATGCTCAGGAGGCTAGTTTTGGTGCCATGCCATGAATCTGCTTGAAGCCACCGCTCTCCTTAACAGCAGGCGACTTTCTTCCACCGACGTGAGGAAAAGACATCTAAGCCCCGTATTTTAGAAGGATCGCACCCATACAAAAATCACATCTGAATTCACATGTGCTTTAGCCATTACGGCATGGAACATACTCTGTTGCAGGATAAATTAGTCTGCTCTGGCAGATGTTTTAAGGAACAGCTAGCAACTCTCATGCCCTTGCCACAGCTACTCCTGCTGCTAGAAATAGTTAACCTGTATGGCACGGTAAAGGGATGCTGGCCTTATGTCAAACCTAGCAAGAGAGAGAGAGCAAACTAACAGCATCTAGGGTTTGATATGGAATGTTTTTTGGACCTTGTGATTTTGTTACTTCTCTCAGGGGTTTGTTTGCGGATTTCCCTGGGGCAGTCTTCCTTAAAGACAGTACATAATTGGTCATTTCTGTAAGCATACCAAGTAGCAATTTCCAGCAATTTGCTGAACTAAGTGGTGAATGACTCAGTAAGACAAGTCTTTTCATGTTGTTTAATCCAAGTGGTAACTATTTTGACAAACTAGACCATTTGTCTGGCAACTGGAGATTTAATAGCTGATTATTCAGCACATCTGTTCCTTCAGAAATATACTGGGGGAACAGAAAGCAACATGTGGCATATATCGTCATTCTTATTTTAAAAATTTAGCTCTGGATGTGCTGAAGATGTTCTACCTCTTTGTTACTCTGGAAAGATCGCTCATAGATACGGCCTTTAATCTGTTGTATAACTGTACATTCCCATATGGTAGCATTCTTTTTTTTTTTTTTTTTACTTGCTCTTCACTTATATTCCATAACACTGGCTATTTCCCCATATTCAGCTCTAGAAGTTATTGATATTGCTACACCGAAAAAACAGCAGTGCCATTCACTATTTTGTAATGCGCACCCGTATAACCTGGCAGATCTTCTACAACTTTCGATATGTGTGGGTGTGCACCGTGGAAATAGCGCAACGTAACCCAGACCAGCAATTATTTCACAGCAAAACGCGGACTCACAGTCGACATTCCACTTGATGTTTCTCGGAGGAAGCTTCAGGGTCTCGTTGATCTTTTCCAGCACTGTCTGCAGTTTTTGCTTCTGAGCGATTTCAGACTGTGTGACTTCAGCAACATTCAGTTTTTCCCCTTCAAGCTTCTCTGAATTAATAATGAAAGGAAGGGGGGGGGGGGGGGGAAAAACCAGACAAGATTTTTTAATTATACATTGCACCAGAAGAAAATTAATTCTATAAATTCCAAGAGACTGTGGGATAACTTTTTTTTTTCCCAGTGGACTATTCTGACATGACAGCCCTCCACATCCCAGCTGATTCTTTAAAGTTTTGTTAGAAGGCTATGAAAGCATAATCTAGTAATCTAGTGTTGACGACTCCGAGGTACATGTAAGGCTGCCAAGAAAACACAATTTATTTATTTTCCAGTGTTCCAGTCTCTACCTGAAATATTGAAAATAAATACACTATGGAACTGTTTTGGATTGTCTGCTTGCCTGGTAGCATCTTCAACTTGAATTCTATTATGCGGTTACACTTTACAATTAAGATGTGCCTGGTGGCTTATTTTGAATTTAGAAACGAAATGAAAATTCTGGGAAGGTATCCACTTCATATTAACCTTATCTAATAGGTAAGGGAAGAACAGGAAAAGAGGCAGGGATTGGAGGGCACTCATATTCACACTTCCGAGAGGCTGATGTATTAACCTGCAGCCAGCTCTGCAGGCATGGCCTGGTACTGCAATGTATGTTTCATGAACTGCTGGGCCATTTACAGAATATGTAAATTGATTTTGCGGCGATTTATTTTGCAGTAACGTCTGCACCAAAGTGTAGGCTTTATCACTAAGAAAATTTAACTATACCTGCTCGAGGTGTAGTTCATGGAAAATTTGCGTGATTCTCCATGCATAATTTTGCTAACTGAAAATCGCTGATCAGCTGATTTGCATGATTCTTCAGCTCATTAGCAATTTTGCATTATTTCTTCTTAATGCCTCTGCAAATGCCAAATTATGCGTGAAAAAAAAACAGCAAATAGCGCATGTGAAAATTTGCAGATATGATTATGCACATTATTTATTGTTTTTCTTGTATATTATTGCATTTGCAAAGGCATTCACACTTTAGTACCTCTGCCTCCAAGAAAAGTAAGGGAACATTAATCATTAATCCTCAAATCCTAAAAATATTTAGAAAAGGAAAACTGAAAAAATAGCAAAACAAAATTTTCGAATGAGAAGCAGAATGATGCCAGACCTGCCCAGCACAATAACAGCCTAACCTTCAAACCTATCTTTAGTACAGCATTTGCATAGTGGACACACAGAGGTCAATATTCAAAGCTGGCTGTTTAAGTAACTCAGGGCCTGATTTAATAAGGCTTTTCTCCCATTCTGTGTCTATGGGAAAAATGTTTAGTAATTGAGGCCCTTAGCTGGATATAACTTATCCGGTTAAGCTGCAAGGTATATTCAGCGGCATGATTAAGCCACTGAATATTTATTTATTTATTTAAACATTTTATATATCGTCCTTCCATGGGTAGATCACAGTGGTTTACAAAGTGACATTCACGGTTATAAGTTCAGCAAAAAATCAGAAACAAAACAATGATTACAGTGTTGGTAATTGTCTGAAGGTATTAATTTCCCTCTAACTAGAGGCGGTTTCTTGGATAAGAATGGTAGTTTATACATTTAAATCTGAGATTGATTGAGAGTCTTGCGATATCTCAGTTGGTTTATCCTTTGTGAAACAATTATCTATTGTCCTTCATGTCTTTAGGGTACCATATACTCTGTGTTTTCAAGTTAAATTATATGCATTAATGAATAACCAGGTTTTTAGATCATTTTTAAATTTCTTTCTATCTGGTAGGTTACGTAGAGTCTCCAGTAGAGAGTTCCAGAGCTTTGGACCAGCTATGGAGAATATTCAATCTCTTATTTGTGTCAGGTGTGCGCTCCGGATTGTGGGAATATTTATTAGTCCTTTATTGTGGGACGTTAGTGTTCGTTGCGGGTTCTATGGCTGTAGAGTTACTCATAGTAGTCCGGTGTTATTTGAATGAATGATGTTGTATATTACCGTAATTACTTTCAGGTCGATACAGTAAAGTGTGCTCCGTCGGAGCGCACTGTCAGCCTGCTCTGGACGCGTGTTTTCCCTTACCCCTTATTCAGTAAGGGGAGGAAAACACGCGGCCCACCCGCAGCACCTAATAGCGCCCTCAACATGCAAATGCATGTTGATGGCCCTATTAGGTATGCGCGCGGGATCCAGTAAGTAAAATGTGCAGCCAAGCCGCACATTTTACTCTAAGAAATTAGCGCCGACCCAAAGGTCGGCGCTAATTTCTTCCGGCGCCAGGAAAGTGCACAGAAAAGCAGTAAAAACTGCTTTTCTGTGCACCCTCCGACTTAATATCATAGCGATATTAAGTCGGAGGTCCCCAAAAGTAAAAAAAAAAAAAAAAAATAATAATTTGAATTTGGCCCGCGGCTGTCGGGCCGAAAACCGGACGCTCAATTTTGCCGGCGTCCGGTTTCCAAGCCCGTGGCTGTCAGCGGGCTCGAGAACCGACGCCGGCAAAATTGAGCGTCGGCTGTCAAACCCGCTGACAGCCGCCGCTCCAGGCCAAAAGGAGGCGCTAGGGACGCGCTAGTGTCCCTAGCGCCTCCTTTCCCTCGTTTGCACCGCGTCGCCTAATTTGCATGCTGGAGCATACTGGATAGCTCGCACCGGCGAAGGGCCGGTGCGTGCGCCGGGAGAGCGGGCGTTCGTCCGCTCTCCCGCGGTTTTACAGTATCGGGCTGTTTATAGTAGATTCTGGATTGTATTGGTAACCAGTGCAGCACCATCAGAGAGGGTGTTATGTGATCATATTTCTTAGAACCTATTAAGAGTCTTGCTGCGGCATTCTGAAGTAGTTGTAGGTGTTTTAAGTGACTTGCTGGGAAACCAAAAAGTAAGGAGTTACAATGGTCCAGGTTTGTAATATATATCCATAGATATCAGCATTTAACTGTACAACTGGCTAAGTTAGACCTGCTCTACGGCATGTCTAACTTATCCGCTTAACGTATGCGGCTACCACTGAATATCATCAGTTAGATGCATAACTTATACAGCTAACTCGCTCCGCCCAGATTTGCTCACTGCACACCCACAACTTATGCAGCTAACTTTGTAGCCTTATAAGTGACTAAGTGTGGTGGCCGCTGAATGTAGAAGCATATTAAGTTAGACTTATTAAGTTAGACTTATCCGGCTAAATAGCGCTGAATGCAATTTGTATATTGACCTCACAAAGATTAATGCTACTATTTTATAAACTGTATGGCAGGAGCTGCCTAATTTTTAAATACTGTGTATTTCTGCTCTGAAATCCCTCATGTATGTTTCAGTATGCAAAAATATTTCTAATGAAAGAAGATGCATACTTTCTCTACCTATTTTATAAACATATGGGCGTATATTTTAAGCACAAAAGAATCGTAATACATATGGGTGTATTTTAAAGTATGCATGGGTACTTGGAATCACCAGTTCACTGAAAACTCCACCAGTTTGCCCAGTCCTTCTTCAGTTCACCTAAACCCTCTAGCATTTCACCTTGAGCCAATCAATTAGCAGATATAAAAGTGTGCAAACAAGTTCGGTAATGTGTATGAGTATTTCTCTTACAAAACAGCAACTACCGCACGACCCTAGACCACCCATTTCTCTACCCCCAGTAAAATGTACGTGTGTATTCTCGACATTTATAAAATAGCATGTGCGCATGCATGCTTTTTATGCGTGTACATGCTATTTTTACATGTGAAACCCCTTTGAAACTCCTAAGAAAGGAACTCTGTAGAGGTTATGAACTCCTTTTAGGAGGAACCTTACTAGAAACATGTCCCCAAAACAAGAGAGGTGCAACCATTCACTGTAAATCAACTCAGGCAGATTTTAGGATTATTTGAGTCAGACAGAAATGCCAGATCTAGATTGACTAGCAATCCTATTTGTTATCAGAGGGCTGAGACCCAGAGAAGCCAGGGTTCAAATCGTGTTTCTCCCACTGATGCTTCTTGTGACCTTGGGCAAGTCACATCATCTTTCATGGTCTCAGATACCAACAGGGTCATTCTTGCGATGTGCCTGTATCACGGCGGTATTATTCTAATTAGGGGAAGGGGAGAAGCGTGGGTGGGGTTTGGGTGGCGTTATCTCCCGGCATTGCTGTGGGCGATAATATTTTTCATATTATCGCCAGCAGCACTGCGGGAAATAACTACACCTTTTCCTGTGGCACTAGTGTGTGGTGCGGCCGCACCGCAGAGGGTGAAACTGCACCATCACGATGCACTGGCTGCCCACTATTGCTCCCCTTCCCTTTTTTTTTTCACGACACATCATTCTGCTATAAATAATATCATTCTGTTATAAATATAGCAGAATGATTAATCTAGGGGTTAGATTGTAAGCCCTCTTGTCAGGAACCTAACATCTGCACCTGAATTTGTAACATGCCTTGAGCTGGCATTTGGAAAGTAATTCAACCTAAAATCCAAATTCTGAATTCAAATCAGGGGGCAAGTCAAAGAGAATCTGAAGCGAAACAGAAAATCCACAAAAAGTTCCACCCAAAAACTAAAGGAGCCTACTTTCCGGGACATATGTATACATCCATGGCCTGCAGATATGTGTGGCCTACCCCACCTCTCAGTCCTTATGTGCTCCTGAAATGTTCCCAGACACAATCTAATGACACAATCCAAGGACACAATCCAAGGACTCCTCAAAACATTCAGCCATTAACCATGCCATTTGTACATAGTATTTAATTTAATTTGTATATTGTCTAACCATTTATTCTTTTCTATCTCTTCCTTCTTCTCCAAGTTCTGCGTCCCTTGTTAATTGTAACTGTTTCCTTCGGTCACCACAGTTCTAGTTTGATGTATTTAATGCACTCCCGTTTCATGTAAACCAGCAAGATATGTTCTCATGATTGCCGGTATATAAAAAACCTTAAATAAATATATGGATAGAACACCAAACACAAAAGTTACTTGGTGGGCAGTGGGGAGGACAAAGTAGGCCAGTTCAAAGCAGATCTACTGAAATCCAGTTTGGCCACTTGGATCCGCTTCAGATTTTAATCTCTGAAAAGTTCAATAAACAAGTCAACAAATCTTCAAAACCTTTCCACGTTCATAGAATTGTTTGATGATCCTGTTTTGAAGAAATTCACATAGCTCTGCCCAGAATACCACCAATGATGTGCTAATCTTTGCAAAATAAATGTTGCATATTTCATGAAACCTCTGGGAGGTTCCCTCATTCAGGTTATGGTCTCAACACTGGTCTATAGCCATATTCTGCTTACTACATATTAAGTTTACTATTTATCATGTTTATATTAAGATATATTCTGCTTTATATATTAGTTTAAAAAGTCTGTTCATATTTGGATGCCTCCTTAGTTATGCTGCTCTCTGTTTATATGTTATATGTTATCTGCTATTTGTAACGCTCTCTAGCGAATTTTGTGGTTATCATGTAAACCGGAGTGATCTGTATTCGTACAGGAACTTTGGTATAGAAAAATTAAAAATAAATAAATAAAATAAATATTCCACAAGCCTCATCAGAGTCACTTATGAAGCACTTCTAGAATAGTTTCATGTACTGTGCAGAAATTTACCAGAGACATTACTGCAGTGGCTGTTAAGAAGGGGGTTTCTAAGCCGAAAATTAATAACCTCATGGTGAACTGAAAATGACTGGAAACGCTAAAAGCAGCAGTCACTAAGAAAGTGGCTACTAAGCCAATGGTTAGTAACGTCATGACATAGTTTGACATACCACAATGTATTTTCTTGGTTTACGTTGTGTCTGCAATTCACTGGTGAAATCTACTGGTTAGCAGATATTATTGTCTTACTAAACAGTAAGAGCTGGGCATCAAGCCAAACAGAAAACTTGTAAGTACTTTAGTCTATTGGGTATTGCTTACAAATTCCATGGCTGCCAGCAAGCGAATATTTAGAATTTTGCTTTTGCTCATGTCATTTATGGGGTAAAAAAAAAATTATTTCTAATTTATTTTGTAGTTCAATTTCTATTTGTAATGCTTCTGCATTCAGCAATGTACAATTGCAGTCAAAAGTTGGAGCTGGGATCAGAACATTGTTTCTATCTTACAGAATATGCATTCTACTCATCAATCAAAATGTTCACCTTTCAGGTCATGTTGGCTCTCATCTGGACATCATTAAGAGCTTCAGTTCCATACGATATATTATCACATAATACCATCTTCTGGTGTATGGCAAGTATGCGCAAATCAGATGCTCAAGTCAGATCTGTAATCCACTGGGGTAGCTTCAGTAGTAGCACAATTTATAAAAAGTTTAGTCCACCTACAGATTTTTGCAATGTGATCCATTGTCTGGTTTTAGTGACCACAATCACACCTTGAATTCATACTTATGGCGAAGATGTGCACAATGTTCAGCCGAAGCTGAAAAGTGATTTATGGAGCATCAAATCTTTCTTAGGTGAAACCGTACAGAGCTCTTGCGGGATGCTCACTGAGGTCTTTGTTGGGGAATATCAATGAAATTCCACACTGCACACTAACGATCAACAATGGGGCTGCTGGATTCTAGTTGTTTTGCATGCTTTCAAATTATTAGCTTATGAGAGCTAGGCCAGTATTGGGCAAGACTGAACAAATCCTTATATAGTGGACATTCTGGTTGTTTTCAGATTAACTGGAGCTGTTTTCATTTGGGCAAAGGTTGGCAAGCAGGATATCAGCCAGAGCAGGTAATCACTCTACTGTGGTACATGTCAATGTGCCTGTTATCATTTATGGAACACAGTAAATCTAGACATCTGGTTTCTTAAGATAGATATCTAATGCTTTTATAACATTTCTCTGTCTAAGCTCTAATCTTCTAGATGAAGTGACGCAAGTCAGCACATGTGTTTTGCTCTTACCAAAGAGCTTCTGTAGCACTTGCCCATCATACATATCCTCAGCCAAGTCCTTCACGATGATTCTTTCTCCTACTAGCACATCATTAATCCAGTCAATTAACACCTGTTTAGAAATACAAGGTCAGAGGCATTAGACATTCATAAATTTGCAAGTTGAAAACCATGAATACATTTAGATTGAAAAGCAAACCCTTGAAGAAACCTAAACTTAAAAAAAAAACCCACTGAAACTTGTCTACAAGATATATCTTTAGATCAGGTGAAATAATTGCAGTTTGTAGGCTGGCATCATTTCTGAAAAGATTTACAGCAAATACAAGCAATATCTGCCCCCAAACTGAAACATACCAAACTGAATGAAAGGTTTACGTCATTTTTAGTAGATTCTCCCATGGTCAAGAATCCAAATTTAATTTATTATACTAGCGTATAAATACGGGTGTGATAACAGAAGACAGGAAAATTATTAGGCCATTCTCGTTGTGCAGGGTCTGTGAGGGTCGTGACAAAAAATGGCATCAGATACAAGAGCTGAGCCAATGGACTTGGGCTCATAAATCTGCATTGAAAATTATCCTGCCAAATTTACCCTGCACACAATTACCCCTGCTATAATGTGTGAGGAAAGTTCTGGGGGAAAACGTACTCAATTTTTTTTGGAAAACTAAAAGTACTTAAATCCAAAAGCTTCCTCAAGTCCACCTCCGCTCAGTGCTCGCGCACATCATGCAGACAATCTAGTAAAAGTCCATTACTATGTGCAAAACAATGTTTTATGGGTGGAAATGCTTTTGAAAAATACCCTTTAAATTTCTCATGTAATACCTACACAATTGTGCTGTTCTTGAATAGATAATGCGATTCAAGAGCATTTCGGATCTCTGCACAATAAAACACTGCACTCATACACTCATAAGTTAGACGCTTAGAGGCCAAAAAGAGCTAAGCCCTTCCCATTTAGGAACCCAAGGGTCTGATTCATCAATACATTTTCCCATAGAAACAGAATGGGAGAAATGCCTTAGTGAATCAGGCCCTAAATTAGGTGCTTACTTTCAGTCATCTAAGTTTTGGGTTGAAAACTGGTGTCAAGCTTTAGGCATATCTTTCATATAAATTCAAAATTCAGACATCTATAAAATACAAAAAAAAAAATCCCCAGGTCTGCATCCCAGCTACTTAAAAAAAAGAGATGTACTTTCCAACCTTACTCCTACCCTCCCTCATGGACAATCACATCCACCTATGAACTGGTTTTCCGTTGACATTCACGTTTCCTAAGGAAGCCTTTTCAGAATTTGCAGCCAGCATGCCGAGCTCTTTCTGATCCAAAAATAAGGCAAGTGAATGAATGTGGGATGTGCTCTCACTTTTAGACAGAGGATTTTGTATCCTCTTTTCAAGATGATTGAATTATTAATGTACATGAAAGATGCACAAATAGATTGGAGCCAAAGGCAAAGCCTTGACGATTGGCACTCTTCCTCACAAGATCCAAACTTGGGCATATTCATCCCCTCTTTCCATCCATTGTGTGTCCAAGATATGTGCACATATTTTTCAGAAGAAATGGGAAAATGATAGGAAACTTGAAAGCATAAAAAAAATAAATTTGGTTCACAAGAAATATGATGGTCTACCTTACCTTCATTAGTTCTTGTAATTTGGGGTCATTTCTTGAATTTGGATCAACCATTGTTCGGACTTCATTCTCCTCTAAGATGTAAGGAAAACATTATTATCCTTATGACCATTTAATATTTTAGTTTCAGCATAAGCTATGAAATGATTTTTGCCTTACCTAGCATAGTATCTTCAGGGTCCAGTTCAAAGGGAATTGGACTGAGAGGCAAATTGATAGCATTTATCCCTTCTTCCTGCAGTTCAGATACTAGAAAAGAGGGGACAACTTGGTCACATTTCATTTCACCACTTATTCTAGAGATTTTTACCTCTGTGCACCACAAGCTGTTTTTTAGCACCTGGATACTAACAGGACAGAGCCCACTTGGATTTTTTTTTTTTTTTTTTTGTTAACAAGCACTTCTGGGCACTGTAGGCAAAACAAGCCATTAGGATTATCATGTGTAAGTACTGAGATACTAATTATGATGAGTGCTTTAAAATATTCCCACTACAAGCAAAAGTATTTTTATATTTTTATTCAACTAAAATGTTAACATGCTTTATTCTTTATTTTATTATACAGCCCAACAGTCATGACCTGTAGGCAGTAATGCTTGGGGAATGTAATGGACCCTAGCTTCAAACAGGAAGTTGTATCACAGTACTTCCTGTCCCAGATCCTTATTATGTAATGATCCTTCCTATCAAGTTTCCTGCTACTCTTGGGCAAGGAAGGATTGCAGAAGCAGCAGCAGCAGATCACATGGAATATAGCTTCTGGGCTCCATGGGGAAAGGGGAAAAATCTTTCCAAAAATAAAAATGCTGTTGCAAAGGCAGTCTCAGATGCTTGGGAGCAGCACAGCCTTCAGTCCTGCTCAAACCACAGGTGCTCCAGTGAAAGAAAGGAGTCTCACAAATAGGCTTCCCTAGTGTCTGCGATCTTGGCAAATGGACCGTGAGGCGGGGGGGGGGGGGGTGGGGGTGGTTCTACAGCCTTCTTGAGGTCAATATTCAAAGCACATTCAGCACTTATGCGGCTAAATAGTAGCTGCTGAATAGGCGCCTACGTTCAGCGGCCGCCGCTTAGCCGTATAAGTCACTTGTCACTTATGTGGCTAAAAAGTTATCTGCATAACTTGTGGGCATGTAGTGGGTGGATTGGGGTGGAGCGAGTTAACCGTATAAGTTATGCGGCTGACTACCAATATTCAGTCTTAGCTGCATAAGTTATGCAGTTTAGTTAGACATGCCATTCAGCAGGTCTAAACTTAGCTGGTTATAGTTTATATGGATACGTGCGGAGATATATACATATAAGGCCTGATTTTCAAAAGCATTTACATCCTTAAAACTGGTTTTACACATGTAAATGCACTTTACCCATGTAAGTGGGCTTTTGAAAATTGCTACAATGCATGCCATTGAATTGTCCATAGGATTTACTCGCATATGCGCACGTTACATTGAAAATTGCTAAGATAGTATGTTACATTAACGCATGTAACTCCTTTGAAAATTCACCTGATACTGAGCAATGTAGACTTGCTGCTGAATATATCTTTGTAACTTAGCCAGGTAAGTTATATCCAACTAAGTTACTTACATGGTTAGTTTTTAATATTGACCTCCTTATGTTTAGTTTAGTTTATTAAAACTTAATTGTCTTTCTGAAGCAATAATCAAATGATTTACAATTAAAAAAAAAAAAAATCATAACTGAACAGCCCCAACCCTTCTTAATGAGCCTCCAAAAGGTATTACCGGTACGCCGGAGACTATCTGGGATTATCCAGATAAGAAGGACGTAGTGTTGAAAACTTTGCCCAAACTGAACAGTTTACCTACTAGGCCAGGTCCCACAAAGTGGATTCCTCTCTTGCTGCAATGGCTCAGGACCACTACTCCTGTAGTGGTCCTGAGCCATCAAGAAAATAGAGGATATGACCCTGAAGAGAAACCCTGAGACTATTGTCCTCATATTGCAATCGGCCGCATATTTGGTGTACGAGTTTAGGGCCATTATCAAGTGAAATGAGAATATACAGGGTGGCAACAGCGGGCCGCTTCCCTTCTGTACAAGTTACGGGTATGAGAGCAAAGTTCTTGGCAGATGTGGCCTCTGACCTCATCTCCTTCTCTTCCAACTTTGGAAGCAGTAGGTTAGGAAAGGTTTGTGACTAAAAAGTTGCTCTGTGGTTGCTTCTTCCAAGAGCCCTTTGCTTGGAATTCCTTTTAAGGTGCAAATCCGTGTTCTTCAATCTGAAAAGCTGATTAAGGAAAAAGGCCAAGGAAATATAACACTCCTGCCACAGGACCCAGGCAATTCTCCCTTTAGTACCCTAACAATATACTTGTCAGGGAATGGAGGCACCTGGGCCTCCTCCCCATTTGTTTTCATGAGGCTCAGGTGCCGCATGTTCTTTCAGTCACTTCCAGTGCTCCAGTCAAACATGTCTATGAGAACCTTGGGTGCTATCTCCCATCTCACTGTCCTCCAAGAATGAGGTCCCATTTCCTCTTTTATTGTAACACAACACTCATCAAACTCACAGCCAACAGTAAAGCAAATGGATGGATGCTACAACACGAGCTAACTCTTTTGGAACCATCAAAAAAGTCTGCACAATTATCTTCTGCTTCCTAGTCCTCTGCATGCAGTTAACCTGAACATCCTGTCTCGTGTATTTTGCTCATAACTGAGTCCTGACTCATGGTCCTTTTGCTGGTCCTCCACATGGAGTAAGAAATCCTTTGGTTTACCCGCTGTCCTCCTTAAAAGCGGGCAATGTTTGATTAAGGAGCTTTGTTTTGTGTATGAGAGCTTTGAAGATTCATGGCTTTTGCTGGTATTGCCCGTGGACATACGTGAAAGAAGGTAAACTGGCTCCTGAGCAGCTGCAACTTTCTGCACGTGCAGAAAAATCAAAGGTATGCGTGCAAATGCTTCTCTGCCCTAACTCTGCCCCATGAAAAGCCTACTGTGAGTGCACGGACAAGTACGCATTTAATTGAGGTACAGGTGTACTTTTCCTGCACAGCATCCCTGCGCAAACTGGAGGCTTGTGCACGGAAATCCTTTTCAAACTTACTGTACCCCCCCCAAAGGAATTAGATGGTAACTTTCAAACCGGCACGCGAGCACACACGTGCGCACATTTGTCGGCCTGCACCCAGGGAGGCAACTATTTTATAACTTGTGTGCATACATGCACACATTTCTAAATATCCTGGCCATGCGCATGTGTGCGCCAAATTTTAAATGACCTTGCACAAGTGCACGCAAAGGCCACTTCTACCGCGTACATTGGGGGATTTTAAAAAGAGCGTGCACCAACGCCATTTCCAGTTTTTACCAGTTTGTCCCCAGTTTAGAGATAGGTTTTCCAACTTCCAACCCCCACCCAGTTTAAGTTCACTCCCTCCAGTTATCCCCGACCCTTAAAACCCCACCGATCTGCCTATTTATCTTTATTTTATAACTTACCTGGCATCCATAGCAGAAGTAAAGTTACTCAGCAGGGGGCTTCATGCCCCTAAATGCCCATGCTCTGCCCAAACCATACCCTGCTTTGAAAACGTCCGAGCTGTACGCGTGCGAATCCGGGCAGCTTTTAAAATCTGCTCGGTGCGTGCAAGCCCCCGACATATGCGCACATCCCCTAATAATGCACGCATCAGGCTTTTAACAATTCACCATTTTATATAGTAGGAATGATTATGTATCGAAATTAACTAAGTTGGTAGGCATGGCAGATCGTTAATAAAACGTAGGAATATTGGCAGCCAAGTCTCATGGTATTTAGGGGCCATTTCCTCACTTCTCCAGAATTAGGTTCTCCAAAGAGAGAAGGTTCCACATCTGAACAAAAGCAGTCACTGGAAGTCAGGATCAATGCATTTTTCCATTTGGCTTCTACTGTCATCCCTGCTAAAGTCATGGATTATTATTAATATATATTTTTTTTTACCTTCAGCAGTCAAGCATCACCTGAAATCTGAGTAGTTTTAATTTTTTTTTAGTTTTGCACCATTGATCCTGTGATGGAAAATACATCTGAAATCACAACAAAGAGTGGTGTGATTTGTGGCGAATAGGTTTTGGGGGGAAAAGATTCTGTACGGTGGTGTTGTTTCTGTTGGATATAATTTTATTATTTTAAGTGCATTATTTTATTTTTTGTATTCTGTCAGGATAATTGTTTTTCTGTAATATGAAACTAGTTTAATTATGTATGCCCTGCTTGTAAATCATCTAGACCAGTGGATAGGGCAGTATAAAAATAATTGTCAATAACTAATGTTAGCAGATTTCTAAGCTGGAAATGAACATTTTTGAACATGAATATTTGCAGCAAACAATTTTGTAATTTAAAAGCATTTCTTCTGTTTCTTTGCTGTACAACCATTAGCTGCTCTTCTCCTATTTATCTTCAAAGAGATAATCAGTGACAGAAGACCGGTAGAGAATGATATGTTTGCAAATCAAAATGTTTTTCAGGAAATGGCTCTGGTACAGGAACATCATTTTCATTCCATTAACTCCTGATTCCAAGCCAAACACTTCCAGAAGTAAATCTGCAAACGGCACTGCAACCCAGGGACTCGCCGCACTGTTGCTACATTATTGTACCCTGCTCAGAGGGGATCCATTTATTTGTGAGGTACAAAGGAGCCTCTGGCATGGAAGGCGATGACGTAAAGATTCCTCTGCGCTGAATGCCTGAGACGCTTCAGGGGTACCTATGCAATATTTTGCCCATTTGTATTCGTCTGGTCCTCATCTCTTCGGCTTAACAGCAGCAGTAACAGAATAAACCAGGCTAATGCTCAGAAAGCAGAAATAATACATATCTGTCCATTATGAAAATTCTTGACCGTTTCTGGATTTGACGCTAGGGACTGGTAGCGCACAAGCACAAACCTTCCCCTCTCCCATGGATTCATTTCTTTTATCTTTTTGTAAAATTATGAATTTTCGAAGCAACGAGTTATAAAACAAAAACAATCACTAAACACATCTTAACACTTGCTCAATATCTCCACAGTATGTACAAAAAATAGATGAAGAATCTGAATCCAAATGCTCATTGCTTCTAGTTCCCTCCTTCCCACCCCACCTCCTGCCCTTATGCCATACACCAAATATCAAACTGAATACCATAAAAAAGTTAATATTACCATCTTCTAGAGCAGTTTAGGGGAATTAGAGAGTACAAACGAACTATAGGTTCAATGTAACAGGTTTTTTTTACTAATCTATAAAAGCTTTCCATACTTCCATCACGGCATCCTGTTTGGCAGCTTTTAATGATTTTGCAGTTAAATATTCAAAAGTTAAGAGACATACCATTCTATTTTCCCAATGAGTTATTTTTGAAGCCTCTTTATCTATCCAGTTAGCCAAAATTGTTTTTTTTTCCCTTTCACAATTAACCCTGCCTTGTCTACAAACAATTGTTGCTTACTGCTCCCTGTAGATTCATCATTGTCATACATATCGAAGAGCCAAACTTGTGGATTTCCTGTCAAAGAAACCCTTAGAAGACTGGAACACAAATTTGCTATGGCCACCATTCACATCTGAGAAATTTTGGGACAGCTCCAGAACCCATGGACAAAAACGCTAACCTCTGCACCACTGGCTGAGGGGCATTATATGCTCTCTCTTGCAACAGGTAAATTTGCCATAAACATTTATATACTGTGTTTCTCTTAACTCCACATTTTCTGCAATTTCCCGAATACACTTAAAGCAATAATGAAGATCTGTGTGTGTCAACTGGAACTCTGCCCATCTAGACCAACAAAGGTTTATTTCTGAGTATTCCTCCTGAGTTTCAAGAATAATAAGAGCCCTTGAAAACTTAGCACAAGACGGTTTTCCTTTCTTTTCCCCTAAGAGGATCTCCTTCATTTTACCACTGGATTCTAAATCTGGATTTTTCTTAATAAGTTCTATAACGTAATGACTCAGTTGTAAATATGCATAGAAGTCCCTGTATGGTAAGTGAAATTGGTGTTGTAATCCCCGATGTTTGAATTTTCAATAAAAAGTTGTTGAATATACATGAGACCTCTGTTTTTCCATTCTTTAAAAATTATGGGGGAAAATTGAGGGTTTTCACAAATAGATAGAAAGGCTGAAATTCTCCCTCTTTGCCATGTGAGCTTACATAGTAGTGATCAAGCCTTCCTTCTGGACCTCTCTCACCTCCATCTGCAGTAGAGATGGAAGCGACCATGTCCCAAACCAGCTCTGTAAATGTTCCAGAGGGGAATAATTGGAGGACTTTGTGAGCCAATCTGCAATATATGTCTCATTGTGCACGCCGGATTATAACGCATCAGATTTGGATAGTTCAATCCACTTTGAAGTGTTGACGTCATTAAAATATGTAATGCTAGTCTTGCCTTTTTCCCCATTCCAAAGAAAAAGTCTAAAGTGACGGTTTATCTAATTTAGATCATTTTGTGAGAGCCAAATAGATAACATTTGCATCAGAGAAAGCCACTTGGGAATCTCTATCATTTTTAATAATTGAATTTTGCCAATAAGGGAGAGAGGCATCATGGCCCAGTTTTTTTAAAGCTTTAGCCATATTCTGCATTAGAGGTAGAATATTCACTCTGCAAATCAAATAATATCTGTAGGAATTTTAATACCTAAATAACTTCATTTCTTCTTCTACCCATCTCAATGGGAAATTATTTCCCCATTGTTCCTTCAGATTACCAGATACCCCTAAAGCCTCCATTTTATCCTGATTAGTCTTCAGCCCTGCAAATGTCCCAAAAAGTGTTTGGTATTCTAACACTTTAAAAAGAGAATTCATTGGATTTGAAAGAAAAATTAAGAGATCGTCTGTTAAGGTTGCAGCTTTAAAAGATTTGCCCCTTATGTTAATTTTGTTATTGATTGATCTTAGCAAAGGATCTATAGATAATATGTATAACAAGGGTGAAAGAGGACATCCCTGCTGTACTCCTCTACATATCCTGAAATTTAGGGATCTGCCCCCATTAGCTAATATATGAGACACCGGATTTTTATATAAAAGTGAAATATTTTTAATTATATCCCTTTAGAAACCAAACCTATGGAGCACTGGAAACATGTATTGCCATGAAACCCAATCAAAGGCCTTTTCAGAATCAAATCCAATGGCCATAGCTGGAATGTTAAGCCAGATGGCCATAGCCATAGTCAGCTTAATACAAAGTTATATATTGTATTGTATTCGTTCAGTTACTATGTTATACTGTAAAGCACAATGCTGAATTACTGTTTGAATGTAAACCAAGGTGATTTTATTTACGTACCCCAGTATAGAAAAATCTATAAATAAATAAAATAAATAAATAATGATATGAGTGCCAGCTGTCCTCCCCTTAACAAATCCCACTTGATTATTTGAGATAACTGACGGAATCACAAGACTCAGTCTGTCTGCTAATATTTTTGCGTAAATCTTTAATCACAGTAATATGATGGCAATTCTGGATTTTTCACTGGCTTAGCTAAAATGGTGATATTAAGCCATATTAAACTCCTTTGGAAAAGCATCCCGTGCTAAGACATCTTCATAAAACTTGCTCTTGGGGCCTACTATTTGTTCCTTCAGAATCTTATAGTAATCATAAGAGAACCTGTCTGGATCCGGGGCTTTGCCCGGTTTACTCAAGTTTATCATATTCAGAATTTCGAAGGCCTGTATTGGTCTGTTTAAAAAAAACCCAAAACAGTTACTGTTTCATGATTTTTGGGATGTGGATGTTCTGGAAGAATCTCTCATCCTCCACATATCCTCCTACTCTATCCTCAGAATATAAAGACTCATTACATTTTCTGAGGGTTTCATAGATATCCTCACTTTTAGTGGCCAATGAACCATGGTTAGTTCTAAGTTTCTCTATATAATTTTGCCCTTTCCACACCTTTCCAACACTGGCTAAGAGTTTTCCAGCCTTGTTACCATATCGAAACAAAATTATGTTCACTGTGCTGTAACATCTTTTGCACTCTTTGGCATAGGCATACATTCAGACTCTCTAAAACCTTGTGATATTCATCTTTAGTAGACTTAGTCAATTGACATAACATTTTTGGGTCAATTTTAAAATGGCCGCACGTGTGCCCATAAATGTGCACAAAGATACACGCAATTTCATAAAGTATGCACATAGGTTCTAAAATACTCTTCATACATATTGAGAGAGAGAGAGAGAGAGAGAGAGAGAGACTTTTTATAAAGCTCAGTCTGATACTCTATATATGGACTATTGCAAGGGAGCACTTTGATAAGGGGTGAGTTTTCAGGAGGTGGGTTGGGGTTTGGGGGGTGTTACATACACATTCAGAGATATCCATTGTAAAATTGATTTCATATACAGAGTATCAGGCTGAGCCTTATAAAGAGGCACTCTCTCTCACTCTCTCCTCTCTCTCACCCATGCCCTATCCCTTTTCTGCCCACTTTTTCTGGGCAAGCATTCATTGATGTACACCCCTTCCCAGCTATTTAAATTTGCGTCGCTTCCACGCGGCCCACTTACATGCGTATGTGGCCATTTTTGCGCACGCAAAGCTTTTAAAATCTACCACTTTATCTTTAGCTACCCCAAGTTTCTCCTCTAGCTGTAATATCATTTTGTTCAAGCAAGTGTTTCTACTAATTAAATAGGAAATCCTCTCTCCCCTCATCATCGCTTTACTAGTTTTCTTTACTAGTACAGACCTGGAGAGGTAGCATGCTGGACATTGTTTGCAGCGAATTCTTTCCATTTATTTTGCAGAAACGAATGAAACTCCTTACCTTCTCTAAGATGTGTGAGGAATCTCCAGATAGAGTTACCCCTTTCTTTTCCCGCTGTTCTGAAGTCTACCCAAATGGGAGCATGACTGGAGACACTCATAGTACCTATCTTTGCAGATACCATTCTGGGAAACATTTCTTGTGAGCCTAAAATATAGTCTATTCATGATAAAGACATGTGCCCAGGTTCATTCTTAGCTTAGGTTTTCTGCTCCCTGGGTCAGCCTGGACTGGGGATGCCGCGGAGGCAGAATTCATAGCCTTCCGGTAGCGGGACATAGAGCGGGTCGCCAAAGCTCACGTACAGCAATATTTTTAGTGCTGACCCAATCGCAGGTATCACAGCTGTCTCCAGAAATAGTGCAGCTGCACAAACTCTGCATCAAAGGAGGTAGAAAAAAAAATTAAGTAAGGCAAGTGAACATCTGGATCTTATGCCTTTCGCCATGAGCCAGCCTCACGTCACGCTGCCATGTCACAAAATTATATTTTTATACAGCAATCAGGAAGCTGCATAAGATGTCCCACAACTTATTCTTATTTACCACAAACTGATAACTTCAGAACATTTGCAAAGGGATTAGTCAGGGAAATTTAATACAATACATAAGAAAGAACATCACTCCAAAAATTCAAAATCTAAAAAGTTACACCAAGCTGAATTATCTTCTGCAAAGATGCTGCAAAATCCCCACACCTATTACCTCAAACCATTTCGTTTAACTATGCACCATACAAGGAAGTTATGTTTCTGCCAATTTTTTCAAGCATGTTAGGGATGGGCGTGCAGGAGTTTGCTCGGACTGGTCTTTGGCTCCTAAGCATGAACAGAGATTGAGCTAAAATGAAAAATGAAAAATAAGTAGGGACATTTGATTTGATTTCAGGTTTATTTTATTTTCCCTGGAAATTTCAATGTTATAACAAAAAAAACCCCAAAAAACCCATCAGTGGATAAGTTACTTTTCCACTGATTTTCTCTTGTTACAACAAAGTCGTTTCCCATTTTTATTTTTATTGAAATTCCCCAAGAAAAATAAAATAAAAACAAAGGCCCCTAAAAATAAATAAATTCCTTTTCTAGTACAGTGAGCTCTTTAAATAAAAAAGAAAAAGACCTTTTCCCTGAATCATCAAAGGTGGAAAGCAAATAAGAAAATAACAAAGGCCAGAGTAAAAGAAACAGAATGTTTCTACAGTGCTTATAGTGGGGTTTTTTTTTTAGCTTGATGGATGCCTAAAACCTCCGAGAACATCAGGAACAAACCCAGACAAAAGGCGCTGGCAGCTGAAGGACAGTATGTCTTTCTGCAAGACGCTACTTGAAAGCAGTATTTCTGCTCACCACCCATTACAGCAACCATTGCTTCCAACAACAAAAAGAAAAACTCAATTCTGCAGACAATATATCAGACACGGTAGATTTTTACTGTCTTATGGCAATACACTAATGTGCCGATACCATTTAAAAAAGATGCAAGCTACGTTTGGCGTCAGAATGCAAACCTAAAGGCAGCTATACTGATGGGGAATTCAGAGTGCAAAAAAAAACAAAACAGCTCCTGAGTCTGGCCAGTGAACCACAAAGCCATGCACATTTCAGACCTGGCTACCTTCAAGGGTCTACTACTAGCCACTCAAGTTATTTTTTTTTTTTTTTTGGCTTGGCAGTTACTTCCTGCTCCTTTGTAGTCCCAGCTCGAAATCAGGCTGGGAGTCTGATGCCATGAGTCTTCATTTACAACTACCCTGGGATTTTTCCTCTGTTTTATAACCCCACCCCCCCAAACCTAGTCTGATCATTGCAGTCATGTTTCTGGACCAGGGACCATGTACCAGGGCTCATTCCGGAATCCATCATCGTGGGCCCTGCATCTGGCCACCAGCTGTCACCCGTAAGCAATGACTAGGACTCCCTTTCTCTTGGGTGGGTGGATGGGGGGGGGGGTTAAAAGCCACCTCTACTGCACTCCCAGCCCCGGCTGATCCTACGGAATGCAAGGCCCACCCTGGGAATCAAACAGTGGATCTTCTGCATGGCAATGCACAGTACTTGAGCTGGCCCTCCAGCCACTCAGCGTGTTGACCAAAACTTGCCAGTTTTACACAGTATTCAAGGAGACTGGGTCCCAAACAATTAATTATTTCAAATAGAAGGGACGGTTGAAATAAAACTGTTCAATTTCTGATCTGCCAAAGGCCTTTCAAAAGCCAGGATCAGATCTCCTTCTGTTCAAACTTAAGTAGTCTGATCTTCATGCTCAGTTTTTTCCCTTTACTAAACCCTTCCCTGAAATAATAATACTTCAGCCCATCAACACTGAGTGTCTCATTATTATGTTCATATGTAGATGCATCAGAACAGTTTCCCCAAACACGATATCCAGCATGTGCAGGAAATTCAAGGTCTTGAAACAGGAAAGCCAGAAGAGACATTTGCTGAATTTCTTACCCTTAAAGCAAATTGTCTAGTTTGAGTTCCAAAGACAGAGAGCCATTGTACGCACCCATAGAAATAACCATTGACGTAGCCAGACCTCACAATAACTGTTTTGTAAGCACCAGACATTAGGCCAGATGCACTAAAGGGTTGTTTTTTTTCCATTTTGTGCACTGTTTATGGGGAAAATGCTTTGTACATCAGGCCTGTTCTGAGATTAGTAATTTCATAATGGAGGAAGGGCTGTTTTCTAATGCTATGAAAAGAAAAGCAATAGATAACCTCATGCATAGGGTGCACCAAATTTTAGGATATTATTAGGACTAAAAACTCATGACACTTGATTTTCTATCTTATGACTGAGGTGCCCCTTGAAAAACAAGTAGAGATGTATGCCGCTGGACACACCTAGCCAGCTGGGTTTTCAGGCTCTCCACAATGAATATGCGTGAGGTAGATTTGCACACAATGGAGGCAGTGCATGTAAATCTACCTCATGCATATTTATTGTGGAAATCCTGAAAACTCAACTGACTGGGTTGAGAACCACTGCTTAGACATACTCTAGTATAGTTGCACAACTCGAGGAAGCTTTCTGAAATGAAAACAAACCACTGATCAAATACTTTTTTTTTTTTTTTATCTCTAGAGTCCTTATAGAATAGTAATTTACTTTTTTTTTTTTTAATATATATTTCACTTTATCCATTGTACTAGGCAGATTACAAATAAAAGATGCATAAAATCATCACAATACAGTCAAATCTGCAAAGTCCTCCAGCCTAACCGTAATGAGAGGCGTTTAACAAATATAAAAAGTACAACTGTAGTAGAAAAAGCTTTCTCCCTCCATACTCCTAAGCATACTTCTTTTGTGAACAAGCAGACTGAGGCTTTAAATTCTGCATCAGTGCATTTGTAGTTATTTAAAATCCTTCGCTCAACAATACTTCTGACTGGCCTATCAGAGCCTTTCATTTACCAGTGCAATATCCTCACAAACAACATTATTTTTGGTAAAGAACATGGACCACGATTATTCTTCAAACTGAAAATACTAGAAAATAGAAAACTGAACAGCAGCTGCTGTGATATTGGTCTATGAGAGTGATCACATTACCTTACGGAAACGGAGCTACTCAGAGACCAGGGATCTCTTACCGTTGGGACACAGCGCTCCACATCCCATGGTTCACGAGCTGAGCCAAGCCACCTTCATCTTCTCTGCCTGGAGATGACCATCCCTGGTGGTATCTGAATCCCACCTTTTCATTCCTGCTCTGTTAAACGGAATCGTCCCTGCCGCCTGCTCCCTAAACGGAAAGCTCTATTCACATTGCAGCTCTCAGAATAAGTGACAGGCTGCCTATATAATTTAATATGATGCCACAGGAGACTCCTAGACCATCAGCAAAACAAACCAAACCAGCCCTCTCACATCCTGGCATGTTGCAGTCTGCGTTATAAAGACTTCTACTACAAAGATACTGGATGCTTTTCGTACCTATCTCAAAATTAAGGCTCTGTGTCCAAAATGCAGATTTTAAGAGCTCTGAGATTTTGCTGTGTTAGAGAACAATGTATCTTCTGCCATTATTATTATTATCTTTTATTATTATTATTATCTCCTATCGTTTACTTGTGTAAATTAATAACCTGTCCTTTCTCTTCCTCTAAGCCAAGTTCTTATCACCCTGTTATATGTAACTGCCTTTTCAGCACCATTGTTATTGTTATGTTTACTTTGCACCCCTGTTTTATGTGAACCAGCACGATGTGACTGCTGTCTCGAATGCCGGTATATAAAAAAAATCTAAATAAATAAATAAATAAATAAAAATTATTGGATTACTGTAATTCATTATGCATGTTTGATTCATATAACTATATTTTAGCACAAATAATGCGTCAAGGTACTGTGCAGCAGACGTAAGAAAGGCAACTGTAAGGAGACAACTATTTAAGAAAATATTACTTCATGGAGAGGGTGGACGAATGTGATGGCCTTCCAGAAAAAGTGGTGGGGACAATAGCACTAGCAGAGTTTAAGAGATTTTATTTATTTATATTCATATTCTGGTTTTCCAGCACTTCAGAGCAGATTGCATTCAGGTACTGTAGGTGGGATAAAAACAGGAGGCATCGAGCCATTAACTGGAGGAAAGCACAAGACCAACTGGAATCTATGGTGTGCAACCAGCAGTAGTTTGGGCAGAACGGACGGGCCCTGTAATCCTTAACTGCTGCCATAGTCATAGTTTCAATTACCAAAACATGAATCAGATTGGAAACCGATGGCCAGACAGTCTACCTTATAAATGGGCTCTGCCCGACGGCCCGCAAATGCGCAGTAGAGAGCAACTCTACCGGGCATGTGCGGGCGAGAGAGCACGTCGGTCAGAGCGGAGCGGCGCCGGGAGGAAATGGAGCTGTGCGAGGGCTGCGGTGAGGTGCGCATGAGAGACCCGCGGCTCTGAGGAACGTATATGCAAGGGGAGTGCAAAGGGACAGAGGGTGGAGGGGGAAGAGGATAGTAAGAAGAACAGGGAGGGCCAGAGGAGGCGAAATGAGGAGCAGTGAGGGAAAGGGGAATGTGTAATGGAAGAATGAGGGGAGAGGGGGGCTGCAGGAGAGGAGCTGTGGAAGAAAGGAGGAGCATTGGGAGAATGAGAGATGAGGAGGAGCAGTGGGAAGGTGGGAGGGGGTTGGGAGTTGGGGCAGCAGGACAGTAAGAGGGGAGGGGAGCTGGATGAGGGAGCATTGGGTGCAAAGGGAGAGAGAACGGAGGGAGAAGAGGATGGCCAGAGAAGGAGGAGTGGGACAATAAGGAAGAGAAGGGTGCTGGGCAGGTGAGGAGCAGTGAGGGAAAGGGGAGTGTGTAATGGAAGAATGAGGGGAGAGGGGGGCTGCAGGAGAGGACCTGTGGAAGAAAAGAGGAACATTGGGAGAATGAGAGATGAGGAGGAGCAGTGGGAAAGTGAGAGGGGGAGGGGGTTGGGGAGATGGGACAGCAGAAGAGGAGAGGAGAGCTGGAGGAGGGAGCATTGGGTGCAAGGGGAGGGCAAAGGGAGAGAGGGTGGAGGGGGGGGAAGAGTACACATCCTGACACCTCCACACACAACACTTAGCTGGCATTTGGAACAAACATCTCGTCCGTTTTAACGGGCTTAACGGCTTGTAGTAAATATTCCAGTCAATCACCCCAGAGTGTTAGGATTGATATCCCTTTCAAACTATGTAATATTGCTAGGTCAAAGGGCTGGTACAAGTGATACCTTGGTTATGGTAACAAAACTGGTATCATTCTCTCAAAAAAAATGTAGATTTCACTTAGACTTCCTTGTTATTTCATCTGCTTATCGATTTTCATCCACACCTGGTTCATATAAAACAGTTCATCCTCAGCAGATTTAGCCTTATTGTTTCTAAACTGCTTATCAATCATATAATCAATGATGAGACAGTACAAGTGAAGACTCCATAGAAAAAAGTGTAAATATGACTTTCACTGCAATTTATGGTTCCTCTTGAGTTAAGAATATAAGAATTGCCATAATGGGTTAGAATGAGGGTCCATCAAGCTCAGTATCCTGTTTCCTACAGTGGCAAATCCAGGTCACAAGCACCTGGCAGGATCCCAAACAGTAGACAGATCCCATGCTGCTATCATGCAGTGATAAGTGTTTATGGACTTCTCCTCCAGGAACTTATCAAAACCATTTTTAAACTCAGCTACATTAACTGCCTTAACCACCTCCTCCAGCAATGAATTCCAGAGCTTAATTGTTCATGAATGAAAAATAATTTTCTCTGATTTATTTTGAATGTGCTACTTACTAACTTCATGGCGTGTCCCCTAGTCTTTATATTATTTGAAAACCTATATAATCAATATATATTTGCCCCCTTCTATTAAACTTGTGATTTTATAGACCCTATCATATCCCCCCATGGCCGTCTCTTCTTCAAGCTGAGCAGCCCTAACTTCTTTAGCCTTTCCTTATAGGGGAGCCGTTCAATCTCCTTTAACATTTTGGTTGCCCTTCTATCATGGATTCGACTGTCATGCAGCCTCTCCATATCCTGCTTTTGCCTGCTATATAGAAACATAGAAATGATGGCAGAAGAAGACCAGACGGTCCATCCAGTCTGCCCAGCAAGCTTTCACACTTATTTTCTTTATACTTATCTGTTACTTTTGTCCCTTGTAAGTAACTTTTTGGTTCTATTTCCCTTCCACCCCCATCATCGATGTAGTTAGCAGTGCTGGAGCTGCATCTAAGTGAAGTATCTAGCTAATTGTTTAGGGGTAGTAACCGCTGTCATAGCAAGCTACTCCCATGCATGTTTATCCAGCCTGTGCAACTCAGTCCTTGTTGGTTGTTGTCTGCATATAAATCATCTTTTCATTATTCCCCCTGCTGTTGAAGCAGAGAACTATGTTGGATATGCATTGAAAGTGAAGTATCAGGCTTATTTGGTTTGGGGTAGTAACCGCCGTAACAAGCAAGCTACTCCCCTGCTTTTTTGTGGATGCAAATCCTTTTTTATCACATTTCCTTTTGCCGTTGAAGCATAGAGCAATGTTGGAGTTGCATTAACAGTGTGTATGTTTTTTGAATAAGGACCATTCTCCTCCTTGCCTGCAGAGGCCTTCAGCGAGCCTCACCACCAGCCTTGCTAAGCTCCTCCTCCTCCCTACTCTCGCCAAACCCAAGTCTCAGCCCTATGTAACCCTGTATTGCAGAAGGCTTAGCTCACAAACCACGTACGTGTGTGTGCGACACATGCTAGAAAGCAAAAATACTGTCAAGAAGCGACTCTTACTAGTAAATCTTTTGCATTATTTGGCAAGGGGGGTCTTTTGGATATAGAGGGGGGTCTGGGTCATCCACTTTCTTCCTCCTTTATACTTTTAGCCCTAATTGGAGCCAAGGCTAGAACCGGAGCTGTGAGCCTTTATTAGCAGCTCCCAGGGCATTATTTTATCCTGCTTGCCAACTTAATTAGCCCAGTCATGACAGCAACAGTCCTCAGCTGGGGGCTATGCACCCCACTGTGCCTTCCAAACCCCCCCCCCACCCCGTCATGGGCCCTAAATCCAGCCACCTGAGTGTCCCCGCTGCACGATGACTGGGAATCCATCCCACGTCCCCTCACCCAGGGAATGGAAGACCGGACCTGGAAAAAGAACCCAAGCTCTCCAAGTGAGCCACAAAGCCGGTCCCTTTTGTGTCTGTGTAATGCAAAATCCTGACCTTTTTCCAGGGCACGAAACTGCATGATCCCAATCATCCAACGCCATCCCTCTAAGTCCGTGCAATCTTCCACAGGAGGGCACTTTTTTCCGACTATAATAGTACAGGCTTCTGGAAAGGAAGGGGGAGATGAGCAGGGAGCAGGTGGGAATACTGGGAACTGATAAACCCTGACCATGGGAAAAGCCCTGGCTTCAGAGGAGAAGTTTGGGATTGTTTTTTTTTATTTTAGGGCATATTCTGTACAAAATGCATCAGAGCTTGTAAAATGACGTAGCTTCTCAGGGTCCAGATTGCCTCAGAATTTCTTCATTGACTCCACTCCATGGTAAACCTTTTTCTGCTTTGCATGCCATGCTGGATTGTCGAACCACACTTTGCTTGTGTGTGTGTGTGTTGGAGGGGGGCTAGCAGAGAGTGATGGTCATATTGGGTTTCTTACATTAAAGGCCTTAGAGTGATTCTATTTATAATGAATGTTTAAGATGCGTGAGGTCAAGTACAAGATTTTTTTTTTCCTATTACACTTTGGATTTTTTTTTTGTATAACCTCAGATAACTGTATCCTATCTGCATCAAAAATGCAGGTAAACTTTGTGACTTGTATCTGCATTATTTCTGGTGAGGCAAAATATAATTACCAATGACAGTAACTGGCATTGCATGCTTTAATTAAATTTCCTGTGCTGTGAACCATAAACCTTTTAACCAGACATTGCAGTGCTATTTTTGTATTTGTGTTATATGCCTAATGTGTTACGTGGGAGATGGTTGGTCCTTTTGATAAATTAAGCCAGTGGCATTGTTTTACTCTACTTTTGATTTGCTTGTTGCAAGTAATTGCCCTTGTTGCATGAAAATAGTTTTTCCTTTTCCGACAGGCAACTTGCTGAATATAAAAGGCTGCAAATTGCAGGAAAGAAAACAGAGGTGCTATTGGATATGGGAACCTTTGCTGATTTTGAGCATCTACCATTGAGTCTTGGGGCCTTTGACTGGTAAACTCACACTTTGAGCCCACAGCCTGGGACAATGTAAAACAGTCTCATTCAGAAGGTAAGTTCAAAAATAATAATAATTAAAAAAAAAAAAAAAAAAAGGTTTATTCTTTTGGGGGTTACCAGCAGTCACAGGCTCAATAATAAAAATCATCAGCAAGGATGATGCACAGGAATAAACAGCGGAGATAAGTAGCGGAGCAAAAGTAAATTCTCTACAACATTTCCTCTTCCTCTATTACAGATTCTTGGTCATCATAAGTGGCTTACTGACTCTTCAAACAAGCTGTTGTCAGTGCTCGCACCCCTTCACATAGTTCTTCTCATCCCTATTCTCAGCAGAACAGCTTGGTACGTTCTCTTAGCATTCCCGCAAGGATGTTGGGGTCCATAAGTTCCCCTACATAGCCCAAGTACTACCAAGGAGCAATAGATTGTCGCACCTGCTTCCATGGAGGCCTGGCTCTGCTGCACTGGGAAGACCCGCAGAGCCACCAAGATCACCACTGCTCCAAGCCTCAAGGCAGAGAATCTTAATTCAGTCCTCAGAACGAAGACTCACACAGGCCCTCGCTAGACACAAGTTTAGACTGAAGCAGAGCACAGTCCTCCCCAACAAAGCTCTTGCAAACATTCACCTATAAGAAACACGGCCATGCTCTTCTGTAATAACACACAAACCTCCGTTAAACCAAAATGAGAGGATAAGTGCCCAAAACATAGCTAAGAGAACAGACACATTTCTGGTGGGACAGGACCAGATTTAGAGGCTGGGCCACATGTGCATGAAGCTATATCTAATTCGGGATGCTTGCTGGGGGTGGGAGGAGGAGGAGGTGGTGAGCAATGGTAACATATGAGTATTATAAGGACTGGAAGTCTCCACCCACTGTAGCCGTTTAGAGGAATCCTTCATAGAGCTCTTGCTAACCGAAATCCAAGAATTAAGGAGTTCTTTTAAAGCAGCCTTCATATACTTGAATGTATCAAGTCGTAATCTTTACAGCTCGGGGGAGGGGGGGGGGCGTTCTAGTTCTTAGGGATGTGCGCTTGTTTTGTGTCTTTTCTGTGCGAGTATTTATAAGGATTGAAAGTCTCCACCCACTGTAGCTGTTTAAAGCACCAATCCTCAGCCAGTGTGTAGTGGCCTCTTGGTGTCCCACTGCTCTGGTTGCTCTTCCCTCTCTTTCCTTCATCAAGGCAAGACGCACATCTTCGGCAGCAGTTAATGGAAGCTGGCAACATCAGTGACATGGCCTTTTCTTCTTCCTGCCCCCATGGCCCGGAACAGGAAGTGATGTACAATGGGGTGAGCAGGAAGAAGAGAAGACCATGCTGCATAAATGGACAAAATGAAGCGCAACCAGTGATCAGCAATGAGAGAAAGAGCAGATTTAGCCCCCATAACAGATGGGATTCTTCATTCTCGAGCCACAGGAGCTGGAGGAGGCTACTGCAGCTGCCATTTGTGCTGGGGGGGGGGGGGGGGGGGTCATGAGTGAGAGTGAGCCAGAGAGAGAGAGAGAGAGAGAGCACGTATGTGTGATTGACACCATGTATGTAAGTAAAAGAGAGAGTATGTTTGTGCATGTGTGATTGACTGTATGTGTCTAAGTGAGAAAGCATGTGTGTTTGAGAGACAGGTCAGGGAAGGTGACGGGTTTGTGTGTGTGTGTGAGAGCGATAGACTGGTCAGGGAGATGACTGGTGTGTATGTGTGTGCATGTGTAGGAGACAGAGACTGGTCAGGGAGGTGACTGGTGAGTATTTGTGTGTGTGTAGGAGACAGAGACTGATCAGGGAGGTGACTGGTATGTGTGAGGAAGAGAGACAGGTCAGGGAGGTGACTGTGTGTGAGGGAGAGAGAGAAACTGGTTGGGGAAGTCACTGGTGTGTGAGAGAGACTGGTCATGGAGTGTAACTGGTGTGTGGTGTGAAAGACTGGTTGTGGGCCCTAAGGAAGAGGACCATGAGGACAGAGCTTCAGCAGCCTCTGCTGTTTCTGGTATATGCTTTGCTTTTGGCCTTCAAGGGAAAGGAGTTAGGAGAGTTGCTGAAGAGGGTAAGTAAAGGTAGCTTTTTAAGTTTATTTTTCTTGATTGACTGCCATTTTAATTATTGGGTATTGTGTGATGTGTCTGCTGTTTTGAAATATTTTATTGATATTTGGACAATTTTTAATAATTTTTTTTATGAGTTTTTAATTGTTGGATGTTATTCTGTTCATCAGCTGTTTTGTAACATTTATTAGTAAAGCTTTACAATTATTTCTGTGTGGGGATCTATTGCAGTTTGGCTTGTCCTGTTTTCCTAATAGGAAGTATATTAGTGTCTAGGACCTGGTTTAATATTTGTAGTGTTGCCTTTTCATAGATAGGGTTGTCACTATTTGAGTGTGTTTGATATTACAGGTGTAACTTTGTGTGGATTAGTTTGTGTGCATTATTGCAGATCCTGGGACTATGTTAGGTGCTATATTTCTCTTTCCATTTCTCCAGGTTTGCACTGCATGTAGAGTGGCTTTTTTGAGTTTCCATTCCAGTTTCTGTCTCCATATTTATAATTTGTGGTCTTTCTGTACTTGGTGAAGCTTGGTTTTGAGTGTGTAACAGAGGTGAGGTATTTCACTAGCAGGTAGGCATTTGTATCAATCTTATTTGTTATATTTTCTCAACAGAACATGTCATTTCTGTCCTAATTACTGCCTTTTCATAAGGAGGGCTATTGTGCCTGGTAGTAGAGGGAGCTTGCTTTGCTGTTCCTGAGATGACACCAGAACATCTTTTTTATATGGTGAATGTCCTAGTTCTGCTCTGCACCCATTGTTGGGGGAGAGGTTCCTGTGGATGCTGAGTGCATGTTTACATGGTCATGGGTTTGGTGTGTCAGGCATGTGAGAACCATCTGTCAGGTGTGTCCCGACCAAAAAAGGTAGAGAACCACTGGTTTAGAGGAACCCTTCGTAGCGCTCTTGCTAACCCAAACCTAAGAATTAAAAAGTATCAAGTCATAATCTTTTTACAGTTGTAAGGAGAGCGAGAGGCGTTCTAGTGCTTAGGGATGTGCATTTGCTTTGTTTCTTTTCTGTGTGCACAAAGCTGTATTTACATGCATACAAATGATTTTGTGCACGAAAAGATATACTTTTGAGCATAAAGTAATGAAATGACAAACTTCAAAAATGCAACAGAAAAAAAGGGGGAGGGGAATGAAATGAACAAGATGTTTCCCGTGCACACCCCTAGTGCTCGCGGTACTGCCTGTCCCCTAAGTGACCAGATGCATGGACCCCCCAACTCTAACCTCACCCAGTGCTCCCTGTGAGACCTATAAACTAGGCCTCTTGGTGCGTGTGATTCTGGGACGCGCTCTCTCTCTCAGGATCATGCACTTGAAATTCATTGCTCCTATGGCCCATTGTCATTCTTCTCCCACTTTCTTCTTTGTGCAAACAGTTGAATGCATTTCCTTTCTTTTTGTGCACGATGTGGTCTGTGTAATACAAGCCTGTACATCACCACTGCCACACACGCCTGCCAACAGCTTCCCCCTTAGAGCCTACTTTCCTAATTAAAAGTTTTACTGTTACTCCTCGGCGATTACCATACACGCTGGCAAAAACCAGCGAATTACACAGTGCCGCTGCATTTTGGGGTTTCTTGCTGGAAAAAAAAACAAAACATTTCATCCCCCAGTAAAATAATAAAGCAGCAGCAGCAGAAAAATAGCATTAAAAATGTGGCTGTTCCTTTCCTCTTGCCTCCATCAGCAGATTTGGTCAGTGCCCTTTCGGTGAGTCATGCGGCCCATTTAAAACAGGCCGTGATTTATATCCCCAGGACAGAAAGTTCAAGCTTCAAACATTCCATTTTTATTCCCTAACCATAGGTTCTCTCCGTCCAATGATGAACAATTTCCCTGATAATTGTGTGTGCAGGAAACATATCCATGCACAGAGACTTAAAATGTTTCTGGTTCTGTCCTGCCACGCATCCTAACCAAATTCACTTAAGCTCAGCAACAGTCCTGGGTGTTTATTACCGAGATGACAGCACAATCAGAGCCTGGTTCTAGGAGTCCTACTTGCGTGATCATCTTAACATGGTATTAGGCATGCAAACGGCAATCCATGCTTCTGTCACGGACCGGCATGTTTTGTGAAGGTTGCACCCTAATAAATAGGACATCAATGAGAACTGCTTGGCATTTCCTTTTCCCATCTGGATTTACATTTTAAATATTTTCAACGCTGTGGGGGAGCAGCGAGACGGGAGCCACGAAGAGCAGGATAAGCAGATAATTACAAATACAAATAGGTTGCCTGAGAACGATTCAGACACCGGGGCAGGAACGCTTCCCCCCGAACCGCTGGAGAAAAACTAAATTTGGGAAGGAGACGGAGGCTTTTTCTAGGCTGCTCAAAGGGTTAATGCGCAGCGGATCTGACACACCGGAGGCCTTGCAGCTCCTGCCGCATTCTGCTGGCCGTTAATCTCATCCAGCCCTGAAAACAGAGAAAGTGGCAGTGGCACTGTTTCATCTCCAGCTTTATCCTTGCTTTTTCCACCATGCTCTTTTGAATTTAGACTTAACATCATTGCCCCTATCACCACCACATCCACTTCGATACATTCTGAGGCCGATATCCAGCGTCCTTTGTCTGGCAAAGGTCAAACTTATCGGTCTAGCTCGGAGGCAGTCCGGGGACCGCTCCAGCTATCTTTGAGATAGTCGGGTATATTCAGCGGTGCAACTGCGCCTCCTTACTATCCCAGCTAAGTTAAGCCCAATGTGTTATCCCGCTAACCTTCCTGGCTGGCCAGCATGCTGACCACGGACCTCTCTGTGAAGAAATAGGTTCCTACTCATAAGTCCAACCCCTTCCAGCCTTCGTTCTTCCTTTTCACCAAAACAAAACGCTTGCTTCTAGAACATTATTTATTCCCCAGAAGCACTGGAATGTTTCTTTCTGGAAAACATTTGTCCCCAGTAAAATAATAAACAGAAGCAGAGAAAAATATCACACAAAATGGTGCAGGAGCGAAGTAAGCACTCGACAGTCCGTGCAGGGATTTCAAAATTAAGTTCACCCATGTACTTTGCGGTTCCCCAGTCCCCGCTGCCCACCCTTGACACGGCTGAGAGTATGCGTGCTGTCATCCATCACGCAGGCTTTCAGCCACGGACGGCAATAAACTAAACCCCTTTTTATGGGGAGTAAACATATTTCCCCGCATAAAAATCCATTTATTATTGCCCTCTTTTATCTCCTGTGCTTCTGGGACCAGTTGAAAGCATCTGACATAATCCAGCATTTCTGGTTAACAGTTTAAAATATATATATATATTTCTACATCACTGTTGGGTGTGTATCAATCTGGATTCAGAAAAGGCCGCAGAACAGTCCTAGCTTGCCTTGTTGGGTGATCTCCCGAGGTATCACGACAGGATCAGGGTTGGTGGTGTTTTTCTTCTGTAGCGGGTCTAAGTGGCAGGGTCCTAGGCCAGGTTCACACCCCCCCCCCCCCCCCTATCTGTCTTACTGTTTGCTGCCTAATTTCACTTACCACACTTCAGCAGCAGGGATTTTAGATTTAGAGGGTACCCCCCAAGGCTCCACACTGTCACCGGTGCTATTCAACATATACCAGTGGCGCAGCTGATGTGGACTTTTGATGTACATAGAAACATAGAAATGATGGCAGAAAACCAAGGTATCCCGTCTGAATAATTGCAGATATATGACCCACAAAGGACACTGGATTAGTGCAAAGCAGTGTAAAAGGGGTCTAACAGATAAGGCACTCCCCAGACTCCAGAGGATATAAAACTCCACCTCACGACTGATAGAAGGATGCAAAAAGCCCAATCACATCACATCACACCGGCCTTACAAAATCTACATTGGTTAACCACTACCATACAAAACGAATTTCAAAATACTGGTCACTAATGTTTACGACTCTATGAGGAGATGGGCTTTGAGAGAAAAGGCTCTCTGTATGCATGACTTCCAGACCTCTGAGATCCTGACTCGGCTCCCTCCGTGTCGATTCCATCATAAAAAAAAAATTAAAGGGACACCCACAACAGATCCTTCTTGCCTTCTGCAACTCCCTCCCCAAAGGACCTCTGAGAAAGGAACGACAACTCTCATTTTAAGAAGGGAATGGAAGCCTGGCGCTTCTGTGAGGCCCGAAAAGCAAAGAGACCGAGAGATTACGCGACACTACTGGCATCATCTCGAGTGCCTTCATCGGGCTGCTAAAACACGTGGCTCCAAACACTCAGTTTTACGGCATGTTATTTTCTGAATTAATTCGCAAATAGTTTCCGCTATGTCAGAATTTGGTTGAGCACCTTTTTATTGCTGAATTGAAATGTTTACTGCTGCTATTTTATTTGCTGTTACTTTAAGATTGTTATATACTCTCTATTTTTATAAAGCTACAAATGGCCTTTACACATCTGCTAATGTAGTGCTTCTCAAGCCAGTCTTCGAACCCACCTAGCCAGGTAGGTTTTCAGGATATCCACAACAAAAGGTGCATGAGAGAGATTTGCATACGTTCATTGTGGGTATCCTGAAAACCTGACTGGCTAGGTGTGCCTCAAGGACTAGGCTGAGAAGCACCGCTCTAATGTGCTTTGGGTGAGTTTTGTATTCAGAAAGAAGGGTAAGATGATAAATCCAAATAAAATAAAACAAATACATCACAAAGCATTTTGCAAGACAACAAAATATAACCTCAAGGAAGCTCAAGGAATAGGAGGGAAAGCAAATAAAAATACACACACATAACCTCAACTGAATATATATACATCTATATTTTTATTTGCTTTTCCTCCTGGCCCTTGAGCTTCCAGCTCAACTTAGTTATTTAAAATTCTTATATTCCGCTGATTTGGTAAACATCTCTCGCACCTCTTAGTGGGAAAGGCGTTGAATGCACAGGCACCATGGGCCTTCACTCACAGATACCTCAGGTTTTCTCCCCAGCACGCTGTTGTCCCAGTCTAGCCCATTCACTGCAGTGACGGTCCTTTGCCTGAGGGGTTCGGACTCCAGCTCTCAGCACAATTCATGTTCAGAAGTGCTGCTATGGCCAGGATTCCCTCTCTCCATTGGGATGTGAATGCCTGCCTACACAGCATGCCTAGCCCGGCTGACCTGAGCAATAGAACTATCTATAGTGCTGATTCTGTGCCATTGAGCCAATTCCAACACTGCACATTAATCTCCTGACAGCACTGAGCAATATGCTCTGGCCCCTTCCTCCATCCTGCCCCAGCCCCCCAAGCCTGTGTCCATAAGAGCATAAGAAGTTGCCATATTGGGTCAGACTGAGGGTCCATTAAGCCCAGCATCCTGTTTCCAACAGTGGCCAATCCAGGATACAAGTACCTGGCAAGTAGCCAAACATTAAATACATCCCATGCTACTAATGCCGCTAATAAGCAGTGACTATTCCCTAAATCAACTTAATAGCAATTTATGGACTTCTCTAGAAACGTGTCCAAACTTTTTTAAACCCAGCTACACTAACTGCCTTAACCACATCCTCTGGCAATGAATTCCAGAGTTTAATTGTATGTTGATTGAAAAAGAATGTTCTCCGATTTGTTTTAAATGTGCTACTTGCTAACTTTATGAGTACTCTTTAGTCCTTCTATTATTTGAAAGAGTAAATAACCGATTCACTTTTATCCTTTCTAGATCTCTATCATAGCTCCCCCCCTCCCCCCTCAGCCGTTTCTAAGATGAATATCCCTAACCTCTATAGCCTTTCCTCATAAGGGAGCCATTCCATCCCTTTTGTCATTCTCGTTTCCCTTCAGATTTGAAGCAAACATGTCTGTTGCACTTGGGGTACACAGTTCAACAGTTACAACAAAGATTTGGGCTCAGTAGAGCTTCAGAGCCATTCTTAGCGAGCATGCCTGGTTTAAGGGTGCTGAAATATTAGCATTTTGCACTGCTCAAATTAGGCATTCAAACAGGTAATGCTGGATGGTTCTCAAACGCCCGTACTTGCTTTCTGTTCATTATAATCTGCAGGAGGCGGACTGCTAATAACTGCTTCAGTTCTCATTCTTCCTTACTCACATCTGTGGTCAATTCTCCACACTTTCTTCCATAAAAGGTAAAACGAGGCACTGTACTTGCACGGGATAATCTAAACAATATGAGCCATGGTACTGCTACAGACCATCTGGCTGATCCAGCGCAGATCCAACCGGTTAACCCCTTCCAGTGAAAAATAGAATCAGTTTGCCTTAGCAGCTTTTTATAATGCAACTTTATTTACCCATTAAAGTATTGCTCAAAAAGTGAGGAGGTTAAAATACTGAAAACTCAGTCCACAAGAACTTTAATGCATCAGCAGTGTCTTTTTTCACAGTAAAATTAATCTGGTATCCTCCTTAGTGATTAACTTCTCACAAGCTGCACAAGAACTGCGATCAGAATAAATTCATTTTCTACAGACCTCTTAGCTCCTTTAAAAATGATTTAAATACCCCCCAAAACAACATACTGTCTCTGTAAAATCAACCGTGGTGGACTTAGCAAAGAGTCCAATTTGTTGGACCCCGATTTCCTATCATAATTTATTACAGTTCATCGACTACTGCAATGCTTTACTTCTCGGCCTACCTCTGACTACCATCCGTCCGCTCCAAGTACTACAGAACACAGCAGCCAGAATTCTTACAGGAACAAAGAAACCTGAGCATAATCACACCAACCCTTATCTCTCTAGACTGGCTCCCAATAAAATACAGAATAGAATACAAAGTTCTAATAATCCTTCACAAAATGATCACAGGACCACAAAATCTATGGCTGAACAAACACATCATACCCCACGCTCCATAAAGGAACCTTCGATCAACGAACAAAGGCCTCCTCAAAATACCTCATGTAAGATCCACTCATCAGAACACAACTCGTGAGAGAGCTATATCCCTCGCCATCCCCGCCCTTTGGAATGCATTACCAAGCAAAATAAGAATGCAACCAGATACCAAAACCTTTAAAAAAAAAAAAAAGACTTGAAAACCTGGTTGTTCACCAGAGCCTATGCAAATGATCTCATCCATCAACACAACAAGAATTCCATACAAACTTCCACCAAGAAAAGTCCACATCCTCAAAGAAACATAAAAACATCTAAGACAACCCAAGAAAACACTAAGAAAACACCAAGAAACGTCCACAGCCTCAGAGAATCATAAAAGCATCTAAGATAACCCAAGAACTTACAAGACAATGCACAATAGCCACATGCAAATGGGCTGGCATAACTACTTAAACTATAATATAACCACGATGTAAATGCTATCTATAAAAATATGATGTAACAATGTTCTCTAATATGACTCAACGTTTGTTTAACTAATGTAACTATTGTGAACCGTTGTGATGGCAAAACCAAATGACGGTATACAAAACATGTTAAATAAATAAATAAAATAAAAAATAAATTACAGTTACTTTTTATCCAAACTGTTACCTCTTCTAATGCAAAGCTGGTCATCTGCACATTCTCCACTGCATTCAAGTAACAAGAAGTGCCATGCTGAGTCAGAGCAGACCCAGTCTCCAGCAGTGACCAATCCGGGTCTGCATTGGGTTCCATGCGGGAATTTGATCTACTTTGGGTAAGGGCACATCAAAGCACTGCTGGACAGACTGGATGAACCTTTTATGGTCTTTATCTGCCATCGCTCACTATGTACCATGGAAGTAATTTTCTAAAGGTTTTACATGCATAATTGGACTTTTGAAAATTGCTACTTTTATGCCCTTTGAAAATTCACTCCCTAGGGCTGAATTGTCAAAAGGTTTTGTGAGTGTAGATAGGCTTTTGAAAATTGCTATGACATATGCTGCTTGTATGCGCAGAACTCCTTTGAAAATGTCCTCCTAGATGAAACTCCGTTTACAGAAGATAATGTATGAGAAGAGCTAGGAAAACTGAAAGTAGACAAGGCCATGGGGCTGGATGAGTTAAATCCCAGGATACTCAAAGCTCAGAGATGAGCTGGCAGGTCCAATGAAAGACCTGTTCAATAGATCTCTGGAAAAGGGAGTGGTAGCGGAAACGAGGCTGGAAACTACAAACTGGTTAGCCTCACCTCGGTGGTGGGAAAATTAGTGGAGACGTTGTTGAAGGAAAGGATTGTGAACTATCTACAAACCGATGGCTTGCTGGACCTGAGACAGCATGGATTTCAGCAAAGCGTTTGATACAGTTATGATTAGGAGGCTTGGGAATAAAATGAGAAGCTTGGGGTTCGGCACCAAGGTGTTGGGGTGGATTACAAACTGGTTGACTGACAGGAGACAGCAGGTAATGGTAAATGGAACCTGCTCTTAAGAGTGAACGATGTTAATTGGAGTGCCACAGGAATCTGTTTTGGGACCAGTTCAGTTCAATATCTTTGTGAGTGAAATTGCGGAAGGGATAGAAGGTAAAGTTTGTCTATTTGCAGATGATACTAAGATCTGCAACAGAGTGGACACACCTGAAGGAGTAGAGAGAACGAAAAGTGACTTAAGAAAGCTTGAAGAGTGGTCAAAGACTTGGCAGCTGGGATCCATGCCAAGAAGTGCAGAGTCATGCATCTGGAGTGTGGCAATCCAAAAAAGCTGCACATGACCGGGGGGTGAAAGACTAACGTGCACGGACTGGGAGAGGGACTTTGGGGGTATAATGTCTGACAATCTGAAGTGGCGAAACAATTTGACAAGGTGATAGCTAAAGCCAGAAGAATTCTGGGCTGCATAGACAGAGAAATAACCAGCAGGAAGAAGGAGTTGATAATGCCCTTGTACAGATCCTTGATGAGGCCTTACCTGGAGTTCTGAGTTTAGTACTGGATCCTGTATCTCTAAAAAGATAGCGACAGGATGGAGGCAGTCCAGAAAAGGGCAACCAAAATGGTGGGGTCTGTATCAGAAACCTATGAGGAGAGGCTGAGACATCTGAATAAGTATACCATGGAAACGAAGAGGTGCAAGGGAGATAGGATACAAAACTTCAGATACCTGAAAGGTTTTAATCATATATGATCCTCAAACCTTTTCCATTGGAAAGCAAACAATAGAACTAGAGGACATGATATGAAACTCCAGGGGGACAATTCAGAAGCAATATCAGGAAATATTTTTTCATGGAGGGTGGTGGATGCCTGGAATTCCTTGCTGGAAGAGGTGGTAAAGATGAAAACAGTAAATAAATTCAAAAAGGCATGGGATAAACACTGTGGATCCCTAAAGACTGGAGTTGGAATGAAGAAAAGGGAGCATGGGGTAACCTGCAAGGAGTGGCAGCTACTACCCCTCATAGAAGGCATGGGATTACTACCCATAACCAATTAGCCTTGACACAATTGCAACATTGCTCTTTGCTTCAATGGCGGAGGGGAAGGAGATGAAAGGGGAACTGGATTCAGATGACAGGACTGCTTCTACAGCCAAGTCCAAAAGAAAAGCACATTCAGGCAGCATTGAATGAATTATAAAGAAGGCTGCTCACCATGTAAAAATGTTGCTAGCAGTAATGTGGTTATGGGTTTGACAGTTGCTTGGTTTTGAATGTTAATATTACTACACTTAACATAAGTCTTGGGGGTAACACTGCATGGTGCGGCAGTTACTAGTCTTAACAGAAACATGGGGGTAATCTGCAAAGAAGCGACAGTTACTACCATAAGAAACTTGCTGGGCAGACTGAATGGACCAGATGGTCTTTTTCTGCCATCATTACTATGTTGTTATATTAACAGGCTCATCTTTATACACATGTTTATTCAAGTCTTCAAAAAAAATGTAGTAGATCGATGAGGAAAGACTTCCTTTAGCTAAATCCATGTTAGCTTTGCCCCATTAAACTAGGACTATCTAAATGTTTAATATTTTGCTCTTTATGACAGTTTCAACCATTTTTCCTGACACTGACATCAGGCTCACTGGTCTGTAGATTCCTGGATCACTCCTGGAACCTTTTTAAAAACTTTAACATTGGCCACCCTCCAATCTTCAGGTACTGTAGCTGATTTTTAATGTTAGCCAACAGATTACCAACAGTAGGTCTGCAATTTCATTTTTCAGTTCTTTCAGCACTCTGGTCCAGTAACTTGCTACTCTTTAATTTGTCTATTTGCCCTATTACATCTTCCAGGTTCACTGAGATTTGTTTTAGTTCTTCTGAATCATCACCTTTAAATCTCCCTTCTGACAAAGGTAACTGCCTCAGTAAAGACTGAAGCAAAGAATTCATTTAATCTCTACACTATGGCCTTGTCCTTCCTTACTGCCCTTTTACCCCTAAATCATCTAATGGTCCAAATGACTCCCTTGCAGACCTTTTACTTCAATTGTATCTGTAAAAGTGTTTATTATGAGTTTTTGCTTCCACAACAAGCTTCTTTTCAAATTCTGTTTTTGCCTTCCTTATCAATGCTTTGCATCTGACTTGCCAGCACTTATGCCATTTCCTGTTTCCTTCATTCATACATCTCCTTGCATGAAATGGGATAAAACAGGACTGGATAAACCCATCTATTTTGATATGGAACAATATGGTCACCCTATCTACACTTACCAGATGGTAGGTCAAAATATACTGATTTACTTCACAAAACAAAGCAGGTCAAAGACAGACTGAAGCCAATGAAAAGCAGATTCACACTCAACTTTTATTTGGATTTGGTGGACTAAGGAAACTGTGGACTTATGGGAGATGGTATCCAGGGCTAGATAACAGCTACCTGGCTCCATCATCCGAACATATAGAGCTCTTCATATGTGTTGCAAATGTCTGACTTTTAATAATAGCCCCCATTAATCACAAGACCATAATGTGTTAGGAATTCTATGCCTATTACAGAACAAATATGCTTTTGTTTCAAACAAAACATGACATTAACTTTTGTTGCTATTTTGACTTTTAGTTCTTTACGATGGAATGAATTAGTGGTAAACTTTAAATACCACTGAAAGCAACAGTTGAATTTTAATTAGTAGCATGCATTTAGAATAATGTGAGCACATGATTAATTCTAAGCACATACGCTTCCATGTCATTTTTCAGAGTCTTAAAGTATCCATTTCATAAATAAATCTACCATTTATTTATGGGTGATTTCTAGCAATAGTTACATCCATATTTAGTCAAGAATATTGTTCTGTGTTGCTAAACATATGGTGGCTGTTGATCCAGTTGGGTGAGGCTTTTCATACTTTCATGCCCTATTCTTTGTCCGTGAGCATCTGTACAATTCATTATAGGTCAGAAAACGGTCAACTTTGCTTTTATGCTGGCTGCAACAAAGAAACAAAGCTTGTTTTTCAGAATAACCAAAAATATGAAAACTCAATGCTTGAGGCACTGTGTGTGATTACTACTGATAGTTGAAAAAAAAAAACCCAGAAGTTTGCAGCCTTTGAAGTCTGGAGTTGGTCATTTGCGCTCTGGGTCAAATCTATCAAACAAATTTGGTGTTTGCAAAGCTTACTATAAATGCTATTTATCCCTTTATCAATTTGTCACGATGTTCTCCTCTAAGCCTTATTTTACCGCACTAATGAACTAATAATAAAAGGTTTAATTTAATCAAATTTCTTATCCATCTTTCAAGACGAGTTACAAATATAACCATCAGTGCAATTTAATATATAAGACATAACCAAAATATACATTAATACAAACCACTAAAACACATAAAAATTCATATCAACAATAAAAGAGAAAACCCAAGTTACTTATAAAATTTTAAACCTCAAAATAATAAAAATACAACTGCTAATTACAAATGACTCCTTCATAAAACCCACTACTGAAATAGCCATTATTATTAAACAAACCTTAAAATCATCATAAGCTTCTTGAGGAATTTGGTTCCAAGATCATGACATGCACCAAGTCTGATCTCAGGTTCTTACTGTTCTGAGAGTTATCAATGAGGGAACACATAAGGGGGTTAATTTTAAAAGTCACTTCTGTGATTAAAGCTGCGTTTTGCTTACAGAAATGGGCTTTTTTTCAAATTGTTTGCCTTATATGCAGATTTAAGTACATGCATAGGGCTTCTATGTTTATACTTTTACCTGCAGTAGGGTGTTGGCATTTCTAGGGGGTAGAGTTGGAGTAGGGTTTGGAAATATGCTCATGCTTTGGAATTTCCAAAAGGTATGCATGTGCTTTTTTCCCCGTGAAGGCTACCTGTACAAATCAGCAGGTGAAAACGTGTGCAGGTATTTTTCTTTTGGGTACGTTTGAAAAGGTCTGCTCATAAAATTACCTCCAAAACGTCTATCTTCACTGACATACGGGGAGACACAGAGTGGTAGGTCTCTAACAGAGAGACCTGCGACTCAGTCTCTCCCAGAGGTACCAGGCTTGCTTTCTGCTATGCAATAAGAAACTTAAATTTGTTTCTGCTAAATTTGGTGTGGCACCTCTGTGTTCATGAGGCAGCACCGTTAAGCTGATTTAATGTTTAACAAAATGCAAAAAAATGGTAGTAACATACTTACTTGATTTTTCAAATAGGTGAAGAAACAGAAGGATATTTTCAGAAAACCATATAGGGTGTTCGCAGATCTACCTGCTATAGTGCAGACTGCAATACGGAAATACAGAAAGGGATATTATTAAAAATTACTACATGGAGGGACGAGGTAGAAAAGTGTGGCAAGATAGTAAAAGAAGAACCAAAGAGAGTCTTGACAAAAGCTGTAGAAGTGCCAGAGTAGCATGGGGCAGCCCAGGCCATCTTCTGGGGCATTAAGCGCAATGGAACTGCAGGTAGGGCACATGCCCTGAATCACTTAGAAAGGGCCCTGTAGTACCAGCTCAACCTCCCACCCACCCCCACTAATTAGTATCAAAAGCTCTTGGTAGCTTGATTGACTCCCCAGCTCTACCTCTCAAGACCTCTTCCTCACCCTGACAAGATATATCCCCTTGCTTATCCCACTAGAAGATGTCCACTCAGCAATGGGGTAGACAGCAAAAATGCCTCCAGCCCCAGCGACTCTGAATTAAAAACTGCCAAGTGACTTCACAAGATCCTTTATTCTGGACGACAAGAGCGTACCTGGTGCCATTTTTTAATTTGGTGTTTCTGGGGCTGAAGGCAGATGTGGTCTTTGTCCCCATTATTTAGTGCACAGCTTCTGATAGGGTAGGCAGGAGGTTATCTGGTGGAGTAGAAATGTAAATCTATTGTTTATTCTTTTAAAAAATATGAGGATAGAGGACACTCCATGAAGTTAGTAAGCAGGGGAGGATTGCAGGAAAATATCCGCCCATGGGGTATCTGACTCACTCATATGCTTACCTCACCTCTATCTGATACAGACTGAACACAGATAGACCCTCAATAAATACAGAATAAAGACACCATAAAGTATAAATAATAATGTACAGACAAAAACTGAACTGGAAACTGCAACAAGCCAGACTCTATATGCAGTGTTGGGTGGACCCTTGGTCTGACCCAGTGTGGCAATTTCTAATGTTCTTATGGATAAACAGTAACCATTCCACATAAAACATCAAACAATAAAATCAAGAAATATAAAATATAATAGTAAAACCGATACTAAATAAATGAACAAGTATTTCAAAAAACAGCTTATGAATACAGTGTCCAATAAATAAAAACTCATTGGGAAATGTTTAAAATATTTCCCAAACATCAATAAACTATTTAAAAACAGCATACACATGAAATAACTAATTCAAATTTTAAAAAAATCACCACTCTCCATACCTGAGAATTTTTTTTTAGTAACCAAAAGATGTAAATAAATGTGCAGACAAAAACTGAGCTGGAAATCACAACAAGCCAGACACTGTATATGAAAAACAAAAACTATTATCATTCCTCATAAAAACAAACAATAAAACTAGGAAATATAAAATATGATAGTAAAACCATACTAAAAAATGAACAAATATTTCAAAATGGCTGACAATTAGAAGATCCAAGAATTAAAAACTTTTTTTTAATTTACTGTTTTGAAATGGGTTTCTTTGTGTGTGTTTGGAAGACACATCAAATAACATTCAACAATTAAAAATAAGGATAAAAAATTCTTGTGCTCTCCCTAGCTGAGAATATTGGATTTCCAGTCATCTTAAGGTTGTCATACATTAGCAAGAGAGAGCAGGTGTACAAAAACTCTCCTCCCTCCCAGCCACATACACACTGACAGAAGCAATCTCCTTTTCTCACGCACACACAAAGACAGAAGCTCCCTCTCTCTCTCACAGCCAAAGAAAGACAGAAGCACGCTCCATATTTCTCTCCACACACAGACAGAAGCATGCTCAGACACACAGAAAGAAGCACCCACCCTCTCTCAGAGACACACCAAACACACACAGAAGCACCCTCCCTCTCTCCCATATATACCCACACAGACAGAAGCACCCTCCCTCTCTCCCATATATACCCACACAGACAGAAGCACCCTCCCTCTCTCCCATATATACCCACACAGACAGAAGCACCCTCCCTCTCTCCCATATATACCCACACAGACAGAAGCACCCTCCCTCTCTCCCATATATACCCACACAGACAGAAGCACCCTCCCTCTCTCCCATATATACCCACACAGACAGAAGCACCCTCCAGATCTTGCATACACACACACACCCTCCCGATCTCACATACATGCACACACACTGGCGCCTGGTCGTGCAGCTCCTGTCTTCGGCCCACAGTGCTGCACTGGGGAGGGACACACGAGGCACGCGTGTAGGTCCCTGGCCCGTGCCGCTGCTGTGTGGGTCATGGAGAAGGGGAGTGCAGGCCCCACGCAGCTGCTACACTGAAAATTAAAAAGGAGGCTTGAGCGAGAGAAGAACTGATGAAGGCTAATGTTGGACACAGTGGCTCCGCAGGCATGGGGTTGCTGCTAACACCACCAATCACATGATTGAGCCCACCGGCCCACTGGAGCACACCCAAAGCCCTGATAGGCCAATCCGCCCCTGTTAGCAAGTAGCACATTCAAAACAAATTGGAGAAAATTCTTTTTCACTCAATGCACAATTAAGCTCTGGAATTCATTGCCAGAGGATGTGGTTAAAATAGTCAGCATGGCTGGGTTTCAAAAATGTTTGAACAAGTTCCTGGAGAAGAAGTCCATAACTATTATTAACCACATAGACTTGGGAAAAGCCACTACTTATCCCTGGGCATGGGATCTATTGATGGACCCTCGGTCTGACACAGTACGGAAATTCATATATTCTTCTGATAAATCAGGCCTTTACGATGGAAAATTATAAAGACCCACTAAAGTCATCCTGCAGCCCCCCCCAACTACAATTAGTACAACCTGCACCATTCCCTCCACAGAAATGTGTACACCTCTGACGTACTTTTTCCCTTCACTTGCCACAAAACTAGGTGTCCACAAAGCCAGCAGTGCCACAAAAGTAGGTGTCCAAAGAAATCCAAAATGCTAGATCCTGGTTTTAAAAATTGTGTCAAAATAGCAACGTTGCTCTCCACTGGTTCAGCTCTGGCAAGGGCCTCTTTACCCCAGCAATCTTTGTGAGCTGTGTGTGTGTGGGGGGGGGGGGGGGGGGGTGCACCGGTGCTCTCCTGAAAAGATGCAATCGGCTGTAGGTTTAGGGGCAGTTTCTTTAGAAACTGGGGCATCGGTCAATGCATATGAGCCAGAGTACAGTTATCCAGACAAAAGCAGGTATCCTGGTGTGCTAGTTCAGTTTTATCCACTCTTCAGTTACATACAGAAAAAGAAAGCTAGAAGAATAAACAGTGTGGGAGCTGTGGGAGTCTTCCTGACAAAAAAAAGGGGAAATCTGTGGAATGCCATTTAACTCGCAGGTGTTTTCCCTAAAAATCAATGCTAAAGACTTTATCTAGCACTGTGTGTCTAGTTTTGGAGATCACGCTTCCAGAAAGATATTTACTGATTTATTTAAAACGTTTTCGTATTGCTTTCCCAGGGAAATGCCCATCAAAAGCAGCGTACAAGGGCTGCAAAAATGCCACAAACATTAAACATACAATAATCAATTCACATATCAGACTCGACAGAACACACAACAGTAAAAGTAAATCCTTTTCAGAATGGCATAATGAACACAACCATAATCAGCATCTCATAGGTCTCAAATACAAACAAATGTATAATCCTCCTCAAAAAAAAAAAAAAAAAGCATACTCCGCAAAATAGTCTGATGACGCTCGTAAAATTGAGAGCCCACTCTCCTAATGTACGCTGATCCACCTCTCCTGGGAGCCCGATTTAATATTTAAATGAGCTGCCGTGGTAAAAAGGAGGCCCTAGGGAAAATCCTTAGCGCCTCCTCGGCATCAGGTGCCCAGGAGAGGTGGCTGTCAATGCGCGTTAGGAAAACGGACGCTCGTTAATTGAGCATCCATTTTCTTAACCTTACTGCCAGTGACATTTTTTTTTTTTTTTTAATTTCTCACCCCCTTTCTTTCACCCTCTCTCTCCACATGCTCATTCTTGCTTCCTATTCCCCCTCCGTCTTACTGCCCTCACCGCTGCCTGCTGCAGCCCTTTCTCTGTCTTGCCAGGGTTTTAATCAGGGCTGAAGAGGCAACCTCCTCCCGAGGCACTGACTGGGCCAAAACACTACCACCATGCCTGCCCAGTCATCCAAGAAATCCAATCACAGCACATGAGTGGGGGCCCGTGGATTTTTCAAACCCTGCACAAGGGCATAGATAATATACAAGGGGCAAGCGTTTTTTAAATGAAGAGGCAGTTCTAGAGGTCATGATATGAAGTTGGAGAGGGGTAGACTCGGGTGTGGTACAAAAGTATTTATTTATTTATTTAAAATTTCTATACCGGTATTTGGGGGAAGCCGTCATAGCGGTTTACAGGGTTACATAAAAAACATGTAAACTAAAAATCAGACATTTACAAATAATAAAACAACAATTCTAATAGGTTAAAAATTCCATACAGTTCTCATGGTAATGGCCTAACAATGAGACATCTAGACAACAACATTCCACACTGTGACCAACTCATATCTTCATGGAAGGGTCCTGCTGCCAAGAATTATATCAAAATTCTAGAAGGCCTGGGCCAATCACAGAGGATCCTTCAAAGTGGAAAAACCAAAAAAACCAAACCAAGGGCGATGCCTAAGATGAGTAAGTGTGGTCTGGCAACAGGAGGGAAAATAAACTGACTAGATGGGCCTGCGAGTCTTTATCTGCCATCAAAATCTACGTCTCTAATTTGATGCTTTGTATAAGTTACAAAAGACCATCCTAGATTTCTTGGTCAAGACTAACCTTGGATGTCAAAGTTCCACTCTCTTCTCTATCGCAAATAAATAATAAAAACCACAGCAGTAATCTTTCCACCAAAAGACAGAACTGGAGAACCATACACAAAAAACAGGATCAGGTTACATGTCTACAAATGTTCCATTAACATTCTTGCTATTTATAATTCTAATCAAAAAAGTTTTAATTTACAAAATTTCCATTAGCAACATCCATTTCTGCAATAGGACATTGTACCATTCTTTAGACCCTGTTCTTGATAGAATTTCACATTTATTTAATTCTTTTGCGTGACACCAACATTAGGAAATGTATTTTTTAAAGCTGCCCAAAGGGCACAGATTTTAAGAGCAGCCTTCACCACTTTCAATTGTAAAACCATGGAAAAAGGCAATTAAATGCTCAAGCTCCAGAACGCAGCATTCCTAACTGCCTTAAAAGCACATTCCTTACATTCCAGTTCATAACTAAGCATAAATCAATGTCAGATGTTAATATTTTCCACTATCACCTCAGGAATGCAATTCCCAGAGGAAAAATTAAGGACCTCATGTCCTCCAAATGTTTTACTATTAATTCTAAATATTCTCAAGATCATCAGCTCACACCACTATTTTTCATAGGAGGAGAGACATGGTTTGATGTTTTTCTCTGTTCTTAAATGGTCTGAAAATCATAATTTGAAGACTTTGTAAAAACAAGCAAACCAAGAAGCAACTACTATAACAAGATAAAAAAATGTTCATGCACATCTAAAATAGCAATCGTAACAATTAATCAGCATGGAAATAGAAAAATCAAACCTATAATCAAGAGGCAGTTGCTGTTGAAGCAAGAGCTGCTGAGAGTGGGACTTAACACCGGCTAAAAACTGGGGTCTCTAACTTAACTAAACTATTGCTTGCTGAGGAAAGATCGAGTGTGCTTTGAAATCTATTATTATTTTCTGCTTAGGAGTTCTGTTTGATTGAGCATGCTGTTTTGAGTGTGCTAGACTTGTCCAATTAGAAGGCAAGGAGAATATTTATATAATAGGGACCAACTAGTACTTTGGACAAATTAGCACAAAATAAACCAGTCACTAACTTGTTATATAGAGTGTGTTTTGCCAAGAGATTGCGTCAGGAGGAACCAAAAAAAAAAGAGCTTTCATATCATTCCTTTCACATCTGCCGCATAGCATGCTGTCACATTTATAATTTGCATAATCCTGTAGTTTATCAGGATTTCTTAAATGTTTTGGAACGTTTATCTGGAACATCTAAGAAACGATGTGAAAACTCTTTCTTTGGAGAAACACAATTGTGCCGAGGGACAGGAAGCACTTTCAATTGTAAAATTTGTGTGACAAGCATTTGGAATAAACAAACAGCACTGACATTAGATAAAGACTCCTTATTACATAACTCTGAACAGAAAATTTTAATTACACATTCCTTTGATTTCATACTTTGTGAACCACCATGAACTTCTTGTAATGTGCGGGTTCGAAATTCTTTTAAATAAATAAAACAAATGACGACTCATCACACTGACCCATAAGTAGAGGTCACGTGACATCCCTGAACATTTCTTCCAGAACCAGGACTTAATTTAGAGCCCCCATCAAATAAGACTAAAAGGTGAAGGGGGAGGGAGAATACATAGATGCTAACCACCAGAAAGCAGAATTGCTCAACAGATATTTCTGTTCAGGGTTCACCGAGGAAGGGCTTGGAATAGGACCATAGAAAACTGCCACAAACGGGCATGGAAGTGAGGCAGACCTTGAACAATTTTCAGAAGAGGGCGTTCATGAGGAGCTAGCAAAACGAAAAGCAGATAAAGCAAGGGTACTAAGGAAGTTCTGGCAGCTCTGCTGTGTTGCCTTTTCAATGCTTGTTTAGAGTCAGGAGAGATTCCAAAGGAAGGAAGCAGCATCAGTGGCTCATTGGTCTAGGAGTATGATTCTCGTTTCGCGTGCGAGAGATCCTGGGTTCAACTCCCAGATGACCCCTTCCCTTTACTATGGCGCAGCCTCTACAGTGGTGCTTCAAACCTCCACCTGGTGATGGGAGTAGTAAATCAGGTACTAGTCAAGCTTTTGACTTAGTTTTTGGGTACTTGCCAGGTTCTTATGGCCTGGATTGGCCACTGTTGGAAACAGGATGCTGGGCTTGATGGACCCTTGGTCTGACCCAGTATGGCATTTTCTTATGTTCTTATGACTGGAGACTGCCAGATGTGGTTCTTCTTCACAAAAATAGAAGCCAGGAGAAGAACAGGCTGGTTAGTCTGATCTAACAAATGAACGGAATCTCTGCTAAAACATGGGGTGGTGCAGTTTCTGGAATCCAGTGGATTACAGGATATGAGGCAGCATGGTGATACCAGAGGGAGGTCTTATCAGATGAATGTAATGAATATCTTTGGTTGACCAGAGAGTTAGACCAAGGGAGAGCGCTGGATGTAGTGTACATTCCACATTCCATGTCTTTGACATGGTTCTGTATAGGCAGCTCATAAATTCAGCATTCTAGGTATGGGACTGAGTTAGAAACTGGTTAAGTGGGAGGTGTCAAAAGATCGTGGCAAATGGAGTCCACTTCAAGAGAGGGGTGTTAGTCTTACTAGTGATGTGCCATAGGGGTTGGTCCTTTTCAACATATGATTTAGCAATATTGCAGAAAGTTTAGCGAGGAAGGGTTTTTGAAAATAATTCTTGGTAGACACCCAGGAAGGTGTGGAAAACATGAGGAGGGATCTAGCAAAGCTTAAGGCATGGTCTAAAGTCTAGCAGCTTTGATTCAATGCTAAAAACTGCAGGATTATGCATCTGGATTGCCAAAACCCAGGGAGCAGTACAACATAGGGAGTAAAATTCTTCTGTGCACAAATCAAGAGCAGTATCTGGGGGGGTGATTTTGTCCGATGATCTCAATGTGGCCAAACAGGTAGACAAGGTGATAGCAAAAGCCAGAAGGATGCTTGGGTGCACAGAGAGAGGAATAGCCAGCAGGAAAAAGGAAGCGGTACTACCATTGTATAAGTCTACGGCGAGACCTTATTTGGAGAACCGAGTACAATTCTGGAGACCGCCCCTTGAAAAGGATATAAGCCAAATAAAAGTCGGTCCACAGGATAGCTATATCTTAGTCTTTAACTAAAACGCTTTTGGAGGAGGACTCTAGCATGCAACACATCATCCTTAATTACTTTTAACACTTGAATAATTCTTGCATTTGTGGTGTAAATCAGTAGTAGTGTCCCATCATCACACTCAAACCAAACTTATTTAAGTGAGAATATTACAATTTGTACCTTACAGGAAGAGAAGAGAAATCTAACACTAGTCTATCACATCAAGACAAGAGTGCATCCTAGAGCTGAAACCTGTCACTCTCTGCCACTGGATGATTTTTAAGGTCAGCAGGATTGCAGTAAGCACAGCCACACAAACTGGATGTAAAGATTTCTTTTTCTATTTCTACAAGACTAAAAGGCAGACAAGAATCCATTCTGCCTCCACCAGCCCCAGCAGATGAAGTTAAGCGAGAGAGCACACATTTCGTAAATTGGTGTCATATCATTTGAGAGACTGATAGTTAGGGCTCTGGGAAGAACTGAAGTGCCATCCCTGTCCCTGCCAGTCCTGCCTGTCAGTCTCCTACCTCTTCCCACGTCAGTTTCAGCAGTTCTTTAACCTTTCTCTCCTTGCTCAGCATCTCACAGATTTATAAAAGTGTCAGGCTCTCATTTTGGATCCAATTTACTAAGCACTTTTCCCATAGACACAAAAAATGAGAAAAAAAAATCTTCAGTAAATAGGCCCCTTATTAAGAAATGTCCTCTCGGATAGCCTATTTCAACTCCTACCATCCACCAGCAGCGTGGATTTATTTTCTGAACCCAGAATACTGGCATGAAACCTATCAACATTTTTTTAGTTGCTTTGAGATAGTTGAGATAATAAAAGTGATTTGAAGAGTTTTCCGAATGGTAAAAAAAAAAGTCCGGGGGTATTTGTATCACAGCACGCTGTGGATCCTTGATATGGCTGTGCTACCCATCGACGGACAAGTTCTGTTTTCTCCACGACAATACAACCACTGGGACCTTGCACCACAATTGCCAACTATCGCAATGATCTAGGTTCGGTTTTGGGCAATAACGCAAATCTGAAAATTAAACCTGGAAGGCCTTATGCAGAAGTGGAAATGGAAAATCCATACCTGTGAGCTGTATGCCCTTTCCTATAGCCAGACCAGCATGCTTCTCCTGCCAGACCAGGGCTGGCTTTAAGATGCTGGCAGAAACTCCCAGCAACTTCTGTCCTTTTAGGTTGCATTATGTTCAATTTATGCTTCACCCCATCTCTGATTTGCACTTCTAAACTGAACACAATTAAAGGGGGGAGAGACAGGTGCGAGTTTGGCAGTGACATCAGCCAGTGAGTAACAGGAAAGGACTATTGGAAGTGCAGGTCAGCTAAATACAAACCCACGAGATAAAGTCAAAAGCTACAAAAATGAGAGCATCAAGCAGATATATGTTAGCTACCAAGTTGGTCACCTGAAGCCCCCGTGCCTTAAAAAAAATTATCAATAAAAGAATTACCATGGTGCCCTGTGCGCAACCATATTGTATGAGGTAATCTGGATATAGCAAAAAGTAATGCCCTGGGAGAAGGGAACAGGAGTCCTGACGAGAATAAAAGATGCCCACATATGTGCAACCTGGAGACCACCAATCTGGTTTGTTTTGGTAACATACAAAAATCTATTTTGAATATTGTAGTTTCCATGAGTATGACAGACAATTTCTTCCATAGATTTTCTTTTATTACCTCCCCGACTATTTTTAAAGACTAGATAGGATTTTCTGCATGGGTAAAACATATCTATAAGGCATCATGTGACTGGATGAGGTCATAGGTAAGGATTAATGTTTCTTTGTTGCCTGATTTAATTTATTTGGGTATTCCTTGAAGCAATTTTCTGCTATTTAATTTCATCCAGGGGTTTGCACAGGAAACCTGCAGCTTGTTTCACAACGGGAGAAATCCAGTGCAATATTTTCCGTACCTTTATCATGGCAAAGGACTTGAAATATAACCGGTCAGTTTCTGCCCAACTTAGTACATGATGGCATGCAATATCATCATTTAAAACACACGGGGCCTGATTTTAAAAAGCATTTACACGCGTAAAGCTGGGTTTTACTTGAGTAAATGCACTTTACCCGAGTAAGTGGGCTTTTGAAGATTGCTACGATAGTATGTTACATTTACGTGCACAACTCCTTTGAAAATTGCCTCCAGAGCATACACCGCTATGTAGCTATAATGTCCTGCACCAGTACAAAGAGAAAAAATGTACTTTAGAAAAGATAAACACAGGATCCAGCAGTACTTGGGTAGAAGAAAGACCACCTTTTTGTCTGATCTGTACCTTTAGACCAGAAGAGCTTCGGTTGTATTCCTGACATAATTCCTCACAGCCTTTGCTGGTATGTGTGACCTACAGAGACCCCCCTTGTTTTGCTGAAAGGCACCACTGTGAAATAAGAATAAATCCTGGAAAGACTATCACATTCTTTGACGCCTGTAGACGTCAGGTTTCCCTCAAATACTTTGTCTTTAAAACCATACTTTGGGCTTCAGTGTATCCTAATTCTGCAACTGTCTGATCACTTCTCAAGCTGCACAAGTTTGCAACCTTTTCATAAACTCTTCTTCTGTGTTTATTCACCATTGCACTTGTTAGGCTTGCATTTTTGAAGACACTCAGCCCAGTTAAAAAAAAAAATGTAATGTTGGCAAGAGTATGGTCAACAGTGCCGTTTCAAACTCGTGTTCTTGTTTCAGTGTCATGGCTGCCTCTCTTGGCAATTAGGTCAAGATGATGCTTGTTAGGACAGGATTAACACCACTCAGATGCCAGAATGATGATTTTTCACTTAATCCTAGAGAAGCTTCTATGGGTCTGTAGAGAGCAGTTCAAGCTCTTATGAGCTCTGGATTTCATTATGTTGTGATTGGAAAATAATTTACTTTTCGTCGATTCTATTTTGCTCTCACTTCCATGGTGAGAAGATCTGCACTCTCTGGCTTGCTATTACCTTGCTATTTTCTATTACAGTAGAGAGGTCAGTAGGGAAAGTTTGTGTTTTTCCAGAGAATAATAAAATCTATAACAGTGTGGATGTTCCTGATAAAGTAGGCAAATAAGGAGTGCTCACGTGCTTGGTGCATAAGAGTCAATGCAAAAAAAGTGCAGACTTATGCATTTATTGTGGAGAAATCCTAGGGAGCCATATATATGGGGAGAGGTGGGGGGAGATACTGACGTGCACCAAACAGGAAAGAGCTGAAGGTGATCGTATCTGATGAACTTGAGAGTCTAAAACAGTGTGACAGGGCAGTGGCCATGGCCAGAGGAATGCTGGTGTGTATGTGAAGAGATACAAACAGTAGAAAAAAGGAGGTGACGATGCCTCGGTAAGGTTCATTGCGAGACCTCATTTGGAATATTGTGTGCGCAATTCTTGAGGCTGAACCTCCACAAGGATATCAAGAGGGCAGAGGCAGTCCAGAGAAGGGCTACCAAAATGGTGTAGGAGTTACTCCAAAAGTCCTATGAAATGATGCAAAGTTTGCACTGTGACCGCTGTGAAATGAGACTCGAGAAGGTTAAAATACGTACACTCGAGAGGAGGGGAGATATTTGATAGAGATATTCATATACATCAAATAATAAACAAGAAGCAAATACGTTTCAGTGAAGAGGAAGGTCACAATATGGAATTCAAAAAAGAGAGCAGACTCAGGAGTTATAATTTATATATGCACAGTCAAAGACACACCATGTATATTAATATGGGAGTATCTAAATACAATATACTTCTAGAATTACCGAAAACAAGAACTAATTTTGGCAACCAGTTTCTTTCCAGTACACATGGAGGTTTCTTGAAGAACAACAGCCTCTAAACTGAAGTTATCTCATCATGATCAGTCGTGTAAGAATGCCACATGAACCAGAGGTGTGTTACACCAATCTGTTCACTTTTTCTGTGGTATTGCTCAAGGGAAGCACAAACACAGCGTCATGCATGATAATCTCTTTGCTCTCCCACATTACTTCCTAAGGAGTAACAAGCCCTAACAAAGCTCTTTAATGCCTTTTGGACCATCTACATGTTAACTGATGCTTCCTTGTTTTAAGCAGTAAGTGTTTGTTTGCTAGCTATACACATACAATACAATATTTATTGTATTACTTAGGTATATTTAATGTCCTGCCTTACCAACAAGCTTTTGGTGGTGTACAAAAAACAATATCACAACATTAAAAAAACAATAAAGAATCTGAATAAAATATCAAAATCAAGTGAACCTTAAAGACAGATAAAATGGCAACTTTAATCAAAACTAAAAATGATACTTTTTCTCGCAACACGACCGGTCCATGAAGGAACCATCTTCGGACCCGAGTAGGAGCTGGGAGAGAGGCCCGCGCAGCCGGCGCTCAAGCCCATCGGGGTAAGGCCCTTAACTCTCGCCCTACCACCGTAGGCCCCGCCCCGGCCACGCGGGGATCTTACCTTTGCGCTGCCCTTTTCTTCTCGGACAGCAGCTTACAGCCGCTCCTCGCTGCCTCAATCCAGCCCCTCCGGCCGAGCGATTCGATCCGGGGAGGAGTCCACCAGGGTTGGGCCTAGTCCTGCCGACCGACCGACGCCGCCTCTGCCTCCGATCATCGAAGTCGCGCCGCTGACGTCACCCGAGCGCGCCGGCACACGTATTTGTGCGCCCCTTCGTGCGGACCCTAAGAGCGGAGCTGCACCCCACAGAGGCAACCAAATTCACAGCACAACATTACCAAACAAACAGTTAGCATTCAGACTACCATTCTTACAAGCAAGCCCTCTACAACACAGACAACCCTATGAGACGCCACAGTCTGCACTAACGACACAGCGTCAAAAATAATTCTTCACTGCTCAGACAACCGGACTCCACATTTGCAGACGAACAGACAGCACCGACTGAAAATCAGACTTCACAGACATCACAAACAACAAAACTAACTAAACTAACAAACGCTACCACCAGACAACTCAACTACTACCCAGACTACCAGACGCCACCACCAGACAACTCAACTACTACCCAGACTACCAGACGCCACCAGACAACTCAACTACTACCCAGACCACCAGACGCCACCACCAGACAACTCAACTACTACCCAGACTACCAGACGCCACCACCAGACAACTCAACTACTACCCAGACTACCAGACGCCACCACCAGGCAACTCAACTACTACCCAGACAACCAGACGCCAACACCAGACAACTCAAATACCACTCAAACAACCATCTATTGTGAACTCAGACAACCCAACAAATACCTAGACAACTAAACGCCACCAATTAATCAACTCAGCTACTGATCTAACATCCAGTCACCACATCACTGACAACTCAGCTAATACTCACTAACACCACTTTCGCTCCTAACAATGCAAACAATGTACCACGGTCTCCCTATACCGATTCTCCATCATAGAACACTACTCTCAGGAAAACCAAACATACTCTACAATCAACGAACCTACAAATCCCTCATCCCCATCATGATAACTCCAATCACACAACTTCTAGGATTCACTCTGTTCTCACTGATTCTATTTAATGCTCAATCACTATCCAAGAAATCTCTGATTTTAAATGATCTTCTCCTAGATGCAAACCCAGACCTATGTGCTATAACAGAAACATGGTTTAAATCTACAGATATAGCATTAATTAACCAACTACCAACTCAGACTTACGACTTTTTCTCTATCCCACGACAGAAAAAAAGGGGTGGGGGCATTCTCTTAGCAGCTAAGAAAGATCTTAGATTCTCTCATCACCCAATCAAATCTGACTCGAAATTGGAAACAGGTCTTTTCAAATCAGACTCTCTACTAATCCTTCTAGTATATGCCCCCCCAGGACTTCTAGAAGCAGATCCATCACCATTCCTAGAAATCTTAGCTTCATATCTAAAACCAGACTTCCCAATGATAATCCTAGGAGATTTCAACTTGCACGTTGATAACCCCACACTCTCAACCAGCTGCGAAACCATTCTTACAGCCATGTCTGCAATGGGATTCAAACAAATAATCAATGAACCCACCCACAAAGCTGGTCACACACTGGACCTAATCTTTGTGAACCCAGGTATTACACATACAGTACAACCCACATGCCAAAAAGTTCCCTGGTCAGACCATTCTTTAATCTCCACCACCTTCTCAATGACCCAAACGAACAATAAACACTCCCCTCAACACTCATTTCTTTACAGAAAAGTATGCCCCTCGGATGAACTCAGCAATCATCTAATCACGGAACTCTCACACATAGATGTCACATCACCTAATACAGCCGTAAATTCCTGGTCCAACATAACAGAATCTGTGGCAAACAAACTGTGTCCATGGATAACAAAAAAAGTCAAACAAGGTGCATCAAAAAGGCAGCCATGGTTTTCTAACGAACTCAAAAGCCTTAAACTTAACCTACGTCAAAAAGAAAGTAAATGGCGGAAAGCTCCTTCCCCCACTACACTTTCTACATACAAACTCGCCCTCCATTCATACAAGAGCTCCACTCTAAAAACAAAAAGGGACTTCTACGCTCAAAAGATTCATAACATTATATTCGACTCTAAAGCGCTATTCACATTTGTCTCCAATCTAACTCATGAAAACCCTTCTGACATACCACCTAACCAAGCTCAAACAAAAGCTGATGAGCTGGCACTCTTCTTCAGTAAGAAAATCACGAACCTGCTATCACAATTAAAGCCCAATACAGGCTCACCAGCTAGCAATTACGTACTCCATAATAAAGACATCTCCCTCCAATCTCTTGAACTCACCACTTCCTCAGAGATCCAAACACTTCTTAAAAAAATGAAACCCTCATCGCATCCATTAGACCAGATCCCGTCTAAATTACTACTGCTAATCCCGGACACCATAACCAAAACCCTAGCAGACATCATAAACTGCTCATTCACCCAGGGTTTCTATCCAGACAACCTCAAACTAGCATCCATCAAACCGCTCCTTAAGAAGCCTAACTTGGACCCCAATGATCCCAACAATTTCCGTCCAATCTCAAATCTGCCTTTCATTGCCAAGGTGATGGAGAAACTAGTCAACACACAACTATCGGACTACATAGAGGAACACGGAATTCTATTCCCTACTCAATTTGGTTTCAGAAAGGCATCAAGCACCGAATCCCTTCTCATTTCACTGACTGACTACATTATATTGGGCCTAGACAAAGGACAGGCCTTCCTTCTGATTTTATTGGACCTATCTGCAGCGTTCGATACTGTCAACCACGCCATATTACTAAAACAACTGGCGAACATCGGTATTGCAGGATCAGCACTAACATGGTTCAAGACATTCTTAGAAAACAGAGGTTTCAAGGTTAAAATTCACAACAAAGAATCCCCCAGATACCCATCTTCGCAAGGAGTTCCTCAGGGTTCCTCCCTCTCACCGACACTTTTCAACTTATACCTTCTCCCGCTTTGCCAATTGCTAAACAAATTGAACCTTAAACACTTCATATTTGCCGACGATGTCCAGATTGTGATCCCCATTAAAGAATCCATCACTAAAGCTCTAGAACTTTGGGAAAATTGTTCTCATGAAATCAACGATCTCTTATCCAGCTTAAATTTAATTCTAAACCAAACAAAAAGCAAATTCATTCTAATCTCTCCAGACAATTGCAAAATCACTACAAACCCTCCAGCCAACTTGCAAACCTCAAAAGTAAGAGATTTAGGAGTTTCCATAGACAACCGGTTAAATTTAAAATCATTTATCAACCAAACAACCAAAGACTGCTTCCACAAACTGCACGTATTAAAAAGAATAAAACCCCTATTTCACTTCCATGACTATAGAACAGTGCTCCAAGCAATAATATTTGCGAAAATTGATTACTGCAACTCGATTCTTCTAGGCCTCCCATCAGCACATACTAAACCTCTCCAATTGATACAGAACACGGCAGCAAGAATACTAACAAACAAAAGGAGAAGAGATCACATTACACCAGTCCTCAAAGACCTTCACTGGTTACCAATCCATTATAGAATAATTCATAAGTCCCTCACCACAATCTACAAGAATATCCATGGACTGGCTCCACTCCATCTACAAATAGCTCTCAAAAAACACTCCTCCAACAGACCCATCAGAGAAGCTTATAGAGAATATCTACAGGTACCACACAACAATACCACCCAACATATAACATTGAGAGATCGGGCCTTCTCCACAGCAGGTCCCCCACTATGGAACTCAATCCCCTTAGAATTAAGACAGGAACCATGTCTCCTAACCTTCAGAAAGAGACTGAAAACATGGCTGTTCATGAAAGCATTTCCAGACCCTTAAGGATTCACTTCCATCAATTGCAGCAAAATCAAATACAGCAATACTGAACATTTTCTATCAAATAAAATATTTATTTAAAAGAACAATTATTTAATTGAACATTCTCTTCTAACTGAATCAGACACTACAAACCAATCACTACAATGTTTTACTTCTTGTTAAACTTGTTTATCTTTCCTTTAACTCTAATCCCAGTTAGAATAACCCCTGTTTTATTGTAACTTTCTCTTCCGTGCACTTGTTTATACTCCTGTAATGTATACTCTTATGTTTTAGTTATGTAGTTATAATGTATTGATCACCCCTTGTTTTATGTAAACCGACATGATACGTACTCCCGTGAATGCCGGTATAGAAAAACACAAATAAATAAATAAATAAATAAATAAATGTAAATTCATAACCGTGTATAAATAAACATGAATAAAATCCGCCTGTCATTTCAGTCTATGACCACCAGGGGGCACCCTGATCAGTGGAAGTTGCACTGTGCAAAGACCATATGCTCTGTCTGCAAAGCCCTGTTTCTCAGTCATTCTCCCCACCCCCACTCTCAGGCTCTCTCTCTCTCACACACACACAGAGCATCTTTTTCATGCATTGCCAGACCCCTTCCTCAGCTGCTGTGGGATGGGGTCTGTGGTGGCATTCTCTCTCTTTGGCCGCCACAGAATAGGAAGTGTGGCGGCCATCTTGCAAGCCTCTTCATCTGTTGTTGGGCAACCCTGATTGCGTGAGCCTGAACCCTAAGTGGGCGGACCATGGCCCACTCAGAAACACCTGTGGCTATGCCACCACTGTGGACTGTGAACTGCTTAAAAGAGAGGAAACGGAAAATTAGGCTGTCAGTTCTCTCAGTGGAGGATGGTAAACAATGATGTGCCCCAGGACCTGTACTGGAACTGGTGCTTTTTAATCTTCCTTGGCAAAATTCGCTATTTAGTACTTTCTACAATTGGGCAATGAGAGACAGCTAATAAACTGTCAATGTAGTTTATAGAGAGGTTCCCTAAGTGTCTATATGCTTTCTGTTAATTATCTAAAATAAAATAATAGTTATTTTCTCGTTTGTTCGATTTTAAAATTTATAGCTGTTATGGACCAAACAATTTGAGCAATGCTGGACAGTATTCACTAGTAATAATATAAATTAAGACCATAGCATAAGAATTAAATTAAATTAAAATCATGGACAATAATAGAGCTGAAGAACTGAAAAATACATATTGCAAAAAATCTTCACAGGAAAAGAATTAAGAAAATTGACTTACAAAAACCACTGAGAAATTAAGCAGTCCTATTGCAGAGCAAAGGAAGCTGAAACAGGTCGTGATGTCAAAATATCATGAGATCCCTTTTCAGATGCACCTCTCGTTGCATCAAATTCCAGTGAAGGGGGGCCCAGGAAACGTTAAAATGCGACACTGCTGAATCAAGAATAACTCCTAAATCACGAATTTGAGACCGTTGCTTTGATGGGCATCCAGCAAGTACAGGATCAGGATTAAACCCCGGCCCCCTGACATTCAGCTTATCGGGTCTTATTTTTTTTTTAGATTATTTGGACGCACCAGGACTGTCAGACCTTTATCATGGGAATCATCAGACGGCACAACAATCTGAATGCCACCAGCACAGAGGTAGGCCTTGGAGTTAAACTTGTGCGCGACGGGGATGCAGAGAGACTTCCCCGAGTGGCCACGCTGATGCACTGCCCATGGGTACTTTTTTTTTTTTTTTTTTAAACTGCGTGCGTTGCACCAAAGCGCAAAGGAAAAAAAAATACAAGCAGACTTTGAAGACTGCCTAGGGGAAAAGGCACCTGCGGTGATTTGACTTCTCCTTCTTCTGCGGGTAACTTCCCCCCCCCCCCCCCCGCAAAACAGCACGCGGAGTTACGAAAATGGAAAAAAAAAAAAAGTCCACATGCGTTGAGGCCTCCCCATCCCCAGGAACACCTCCAGGCGCCACGAGATACCGCACTTTTAGTGAGTTAAGGCAAATTTCGAAAGGCCCCTGTTACGCAGATAAAATTGCCCCCTGTAAATACAATAAAGAGAGAACGAGATGCCCGGGGGGGGGGGGGGGGGGGGAAAGAGCGCTAGCTGAAGCCAGATTCTCCCTCGCCGCCTACGGACGTCTGTCCGACACGAAGGAATCAAAACCGCCGCGCGGCTCTATCTCCAAGGCTTGCTGCGGAAAGTCTGAAAATTAAAAAGCCATGGTCCACCCTGTAAAAAAGGGGCAGAGAGTTAAAGAGCAAAAGAAGCTGAAGACAGGACCGTGCCTCCCCTCAGCCATGAGAAGCCGCCTGTCACCCAGGGCTGCTTTTACAGAAAAATGAGTTAGAGATCCCGCTTGGCACGGGTCCACTCAGCACAAAACTAGAAAGGCCCGCAGTGCTTGCTCCACAAAAAAAAACAACTTTGCTAAAAATGGAAGATCTGAAATGGGCTTTTGGTTTTCATCTCACGACTGAGCTGGGGGGATGGCTTTTTGAGGATTAAACGTGCAAATATTTCCTTTTAAAGTTGACGGCAGTTCACCGTATACGAAGGAAGTATTAATAGTACACGGTAACATCAAATGCCTGGATGACCTAACGAGCCAAAAAGGGTAGGGGGTCGAGTGGCTATATAGTTCTATTTATTTATTTATATATTTTTTTAGCCAGAATGGTCTTTACCTCCTCCCTGCTGACTTCTCGATAACTTCTTGCTAAATCTTTAGAAGGGGGAGAGTCCATCTGACACAGCTTCAGCCAGCACCCGCTTCGCTCTTTCCTAGTCAGTCAGTGGTAAACTCCCTAAATTCCATTTGAATTGTTTTCATTTTTTTTTTATAAAATAAAAAAAGAAAAAATAAATCCCCGTTAACCAATCACAGCCAAGGACAAGACTGGAATTCGATTCTGATGCTAGCAAAAAAATTTAACAAACCACTTTTTTTACAAGATGAAAGTGCTCGAGTTATTATTACTTTGCTTGATTTCATTTATTAACCAGCACCAATAAATGCTCTTAGCAGACAATCATATACTACAGCGGGGAAAATAAGATGTGCGTGCGGTTCCTGCCGCGCTCACACGGATGCGCCGATTTTATAACATGCGTGCGCCGGCACGCACATGTTATAAAATCTAGTGGCCGCGTGCACACGCGTGCTGGATTTTACAATCCGTGTGCTCGTGTGTGGGCGGCACACACAATGGGGGGTGAACTTTCGCAAATTACACGCAGCGACACGATCGGGCCTTCCCCGGTTCCCACCCAGTCCGCTCCAATTAAGGAGCAGACTGGGAGGGAACTTCCCTACCCCCCTGCCTAAACTCCCTCCCTCTTCCCCTCTCCTCCCCACCACCTAAACCCTACCTATCCTTTTTTTTTTTTTTTTTTTTTTAAAACTTACTTCAGGGCCGGAACTGAAGTAAGTTGCGCGCCCCAGCTGGCTGCCAGCGTGCGAGTCATAGGGTCAGCGAACAATGGCGCTGTCCCGGCCCACCCTGCCCCTTTGAAGAGGCCCGGCACCTATGCGCGTATCGGGGTGTACGCGCATGGCCGGGCCCCTTTGAAAATCCGCGCCACGCGCGCAAGGCCCAGCCACGTGCGTAAACACCGGGTTTTACGTGCGCGGGCTTTTCAAAATCCGGCCCTAAGAGCGCAGCTACCTGCAATTTCACTCTCCCCTCCGCGGGAGCACTGCCATCCGTGCAAGGTGCTCTTATGTTCATCACAAATCAGTGCCATCCTTCTTGATAGACAGATGACACCGAGGCTGATGTAATACAATCCGCACTAGAAGTTCGATTTCAGCCTGGGTTTTATTTTGCACGCGCGTTAAAAGATACGGTCCCCGTGCGATGCAGGAAGCTAATGGCCAGAAGTAAAATAAATAAATAACGCTTGCTAAAGTGAAAGAAACCTCCCTACTGGGTTGATACCTAGTGGGCCGGTTAGGCCCCAACATGCCCAACCCCCTTCACCTTAAAAAGAAGTCAACTTGCAGGGCCAGACAGGGTAGGGTCCAGTTGGTTGGGTCCAAGTTGCTTTGGGTCCACTTTCTGCCAGCCCCCTCCCTCGCACCTTAGAACCTTAAAAATTGGACCCTGCAGACCTCTGGAACCCCAGCCGGGGAAGAGCTTACCCCCCTCCGGCAAGCCTGACAGCCGATTGGTTCCTCCATCGTCACATGACAGTGAAGGAATCAACCCCCTTCCAGAATTCTGAAAGGACGGCCTCCTGAAAGGGGATTGGCCCTGTCACTGACAGCTGGCAGATAGGGAAGTGAATAAATGAATATAAACCCATGCTAAAAACAGGAGTTAAAACCTGCAGTAGGTCAGCGTGGCTCATTGCACCCGCCCTATGCTGTCCAACTGCTCACTTTCATTTCCAAATTAGAGTGCAACTTATCCCAACAAGGTTTAAAATATGTCTGGGTAAACTCACGAGTTATACATTAACTTATCCGGGGTTGCTTCACTGCTCCGCGTCAGCAGGCCAGGTAGCACAATAGTAAGCACAAGAAACAGTCTCAGATAAGAGAACCAGACATGGTATTCTGCTTGATGTCTCGTGTTAACCAGGGGCATAAATCCAAGGCTGCCTTGGTGGTAGAAAAGGGAGGGGGGGGGGGTAGGAATGAATTAAGAGGACGGCCCAGGCTCCTGCACCCCTGAGGTAACCCCGCCCCCTGCAACTGGCCATAGAGCTCACAGTCAGAGCGTGCTCCTCCCCCTTTCCTGTCCTTCCTCAGACTGCTGGCACCTCCTCCGCTGCCGGGATGGCATGGGAAAAGCACCAGTAGAGGAAGGCAGAAAAACCAGAGGGGTGCTTGGGTTGAGAGGCACTACTGGGGCTTCTCTCTCCCCTCCTTCCTCAACTCACATGCACAGACCGGTTCCTTCCTCTCTCTCATCTCCAACCTCCATGCTTTTTTCTCTCTCCCCGCCTCCTCTACTCTCTCCCCTCATGCCGCATCCATCAAGCGTTCACACCTTTTTTTACTTCCCCCCCAACATTCAACCCTTTTATCCTTTAACTTCCTCCTACCCCCAAATCCACTGCCAGCAGCTGAGTCGCGGGTCCCAGGACCACAGAAAGCTCCGCTCCTGCTGCTGTGCCCACTGCAGCCCCTCCTCTCCTGTCCCCAAGCAACAGGCCCCAGTGCTAGTTGTATGGGAGTAAAAATGACAGGATGGGAAGGGTTGGATTAGAGACCAGAGTAGCTCTTCTCTGCTTGCTCCAAACCAACCCAATCCTCTCCCTCTTCTAATGTCCTAACTCTATTGGCCAGCGTCCAAATCTCACTCAGCACAGCCCTGCTTCCCGCTCCTCCTGGAGAGCAGGAGGGGAGGTTAGCAAGGATAGAGCAGAGAAGATTTCTTCAGCTCTCAAACACACAGAAACATGACAGCAGAAAATGACTCTAGGGCCTCTCTAGTTTGCCCATCCACATCAATTTCTCAGCTTTATTATCCCTTCTACTCCCTCCCCTCTTGTCATTTTCCAATGGCTGATGTGAGGGGAAGGATTTGCCAGTAGATGGTACCAGCAGAAAAAAAAAAAAAAGTCCTCATTTCAACTTTTTAATCATCAAACATGTAAGGATGTGGAGAAACTATGTATTCTATGTAATGGCACTGCCAAAAAGTTTTTAAGTTATCTGTAAACCGACACGATGTGCAAACGGTTGTCGGTATATAAAAACCTATAAATAAAATAAATAAACTGCTACATTTCTACCATTACACACAGTGTTGCATTAAGATCTTACGGTCTGAGGAACGGATAAGCATGGGGGGCAACCTGCACAGAGCAGCAGTTACTCCACTTAACAGAAGGCACGGGGATTACCACCCTTAACCAATAAACCTTGATGTTTTTGATGCAACCACAACATCGTTCTCTGCTTCAATGGAGGGGGTTATGGGGTGGAAGGAAGAGGAATTTGGATTCAGAGACAACCAACACGAGCCCTGACTTTTTTACAGTCTGGGGTACTGATGTACAGACATTAAGGAAAAACCACAGGACTGCTTCTACGGCCAAGTCCATGAGCAAAGCACATAGAAACATAGAATTGATGGCAGAGAAGGACCAATGGTCCCATCCAGTCTGCCCAGCAAGCTTCCCGTGGTAATATCTGCCGCGCCGTGCAGGTTACCCCCCCCATGTATCAGTCAGTGCTGCTTGACGTGCTATGGAAAAGGTTCGAAGTCCATACATCATTAAAACCTTTCGGGTACCTGAAGGTCTGTATCCTATCTCCCCTGCACCTCCTTCTCCCTCCAGGGTATTCATATTCAGATCCTTCAGCCTCTCCTCATGCCTCTTTCACTACAGACCCCCAGACCATTTTCATCGCCCTTCTCTGGACCTCCTCCATCAGGCAGCACCGACTGATACATGGGGGGGTAACTTGCATGGCACGGCAGATACTACCATGGGAAGCCTGCTGGGCAGACTGGACCTTTTCTGCCCTCATTTCTATGTAAATCGCAGCGTAGTGTCCACATTTTATTTTTGACATGCTGAAAAGCGGGAAGAGCCGAGTCAATATGTAAACATTGAAATAACTTTGAAGTGCCTCCTCTCACAGCTGCCAGCTATACACTTTCCCATGGCAAATACATCCAAAAGGCACAGTCTGTCACTTTAGAAATACCTAGCCTCAGCATCACATTATTTTAAGGCGTTGGCAGGCTGAATGGTTTGCAAGGCGTGATGACACAAAAAAATAAAAGCATGAAGGCACGAGCTGCATATGTAGTCTGCATACCCTGGAGCATGCAAGCTGAAGGCAACCAAACCGAACACAACTCCACGCCACACTACTTGGCCACTTTAAAATAGGCTAAATGCATCAACCCCACAGGCATCAGAGTGGTTCGTTTCAGGCATACGAAACAAGGCCCGCGGCCACTTTCTTTTTCTGCCATGTGAAAGCCTCCTAATCCGCTTGGGGCAGCAGCGAGCCAGGGCTGCAAGTGGGCGGGAACAGGATCATTCCAGGGGCGGGTGGGGGCAAAGACAGGGCCGTGAGGGTGAAAGCTGGCACAGAGGGGAAACTGGAGCTGGAGCTTTCGGCTAAAGCATATTTTCAAAGTGACGTTTCCACAGGAGGTGGGAAGAGAACAAAAAAAAAAAAAAAAAATCTACATTCAGAGATGCAGCCTGGGCACACCCAGGCTTGTGAGGCACCCGCACATTCCCTGGAAAGCCTGGGGCAGATCATAAACTTACCAGCGGTGCCAGGGCACAGTGAAGGCAGCTATAGCCCCTCTGCCCCTGGCCACAATAAAGTAGAGCATGAGGACAGCAGAGCTGCCAAGGTATGAAGGGCAGGCAACCTCTGGATTTCAATGCAACTTTTCCAACCTCTTTCCTAGATTAGAAGCTCCTTGGATCCCAGATATAACAAAAGGGGGTCATCCTTCCTGAATAATTCGTCTCCCTTTAGGCCGATTTATAACAATCGTGCAAGATTTTCTTTTTTTGTTACCTTCTTTGGCTTTTTTCCTTCTTGCCAAAGTGCCTCCAAGTTTCCCTAGGAATGAGTCATCCTTCTTCCTGGAAGGAGGCGATTTCGGGGTAGGAGATTTGGGGGTGGACGGCGATTTCTGGGGGGACGTTGCCATGCTGCGGCCCCTGGCCGATGCGGAGCGGCTGGAATGTGCCCGGAGCTGGCGAGGGAGGCAGAGATTTGAATCGCAGCTCGGGCAGAGCGGAAGCGGAATCGTTGCAGGCGTGCGAGGCGGCTCCCTCCCTTCTCCAGGGCAAGGCGGCGGGGAGGGCGCTGCTGCCGCCGCCGCCGCCGCCCAGCAAGCCCGGCCCCCTCCTCCTTCCTGCAGCGCTCTCCGTGCCAGATAAGCTCCAGCCCTCGGCTTTAACCCCTGCGGGGAAATGGTGAGAGCGGAGCTCGGGAAGCCGTGGGCAGCCTCTCCCCCCGCCTGCGATTCCCGGGCTGCTCCTGCCGGGTTAGTTTATGCAATGGGTCAGCTTTAGTGTTTTTTCCACTATCCAACACCCACTAGATAGAAAGAACAGCAGCTCTGTTTCTTTCTCACTACCTCTTCTCTCTCTCTCTCACACACTTTCTGTCTCCTGCTCAGTCTCCTGCAAGTACACACACACACACTTTTTCTCTTAGTCCTTCTCCTACTTTCCTTCTCTCACACTTTCTCTCTCTCTCTTCTCCCTTACACACACTTTCTCTCTTTGTCTCTCCCATACGCACACACATTCTCACTGTCTCCTTCTCAGTTTCTAATATATACATTCTGTCTCTCATTCACTTTCGCTGTCTGTTTTCTCCCTCTCACTCATTTTCTCTGTCTGTTTTCTCCCTCTCACTTTGTCTCTCTCTCACACACACTCTCTTATTCTCAGTCTCTCGCAAATACACTTTCGCCCTCAGTCCTACTGTCTCACGCTTTCTCCATCAGTCTTTCTCAAATACTGATTTTCTCTCTGTCTTTGTCACTCCCTCACACACACTTTCTCTGTCTTTGTCACTCCCTCACACAAGCTTTCTCCCTCACTGTCTCTCTCTTACACACTCTCTTATTCTCAGTCTCTCTCAACTACACTTTCTCCCTCAGCCAGACTGCCTCACGCTTTCTCGCTCTCACACACACACTTTTCTGTCTGTCATTCCCTCACACACTTTGTCTCACTCACTTTGTCTCTCTTCTCCCATACACACACATTCTCACTGTCTCATTCTCAGTTTCTCTCTAATATACACATTCTGTCTCTCACTGTCTGTTTTTTCCCTCTCATTTTGTCTCTCTCACACCCTCTCTTATTCTCAGTCTCTCTCAAATACACTTTCTCCCTCAGCCATGCTGTCTCACGCTCTCTCTCTCTCACACACACACACACACTTTTCTCTGTCTTTGTCATTCCCTCACACTTTCTCTGTCTCTCTTTTTCTCCCTCTGTCACAATTTGTCTCTCTTCCCTCTCTGTCTCATTTGCATTCTTCTCACAGACAGGCACACACTTTCTCTCTCTCACAGTCTATGGCTCTCTCTCACAAGTTATTTTCTGTCTGAACCAACCATCCACCTGCCAGCCATACTGCTACCCCCTCCCCTCCAAGCTAAGCAGCCGGGTAGCTGAGTTGACCCGCACACAGGGGTGGATTCTAACAAAAAAACCAAACCAAAACAGCCCGAGGGCTGGCTGGGGTTGGGGAATGGCTTAGTAATCTTCTAACCTGTTCATTGTAAAACAAGACTTTGTCTCTGTTATTTTTTGCTGGTTGTAATGTAAACCGAAGTGATAATTAATCTTGTTAATTGAACCTCGGTATATAAAAAGTTATAAATAAATAAATAAATAATCAATCTGCCTCCTTCCTCACCTTATTTCTGGCCATCCCGCCTGCTGACTGGGGCTTAGGTTTATTCGTCCTTCGCTGTAAGAGGGGAAAGGCAGGGCCCCTTTAAGAGGCCTGAAGCCTTCAGCTGCCTCCTTGGCAGCTCCCACAGATGCTTGGGTTGTTGTGAGCTGCTGCTTTTTTTTTTTTTTTCCCTTGCTCCGAGAGCTCTCGCCACCGAGTTCAGCAGCGGTTTTCGGAAGGAGCCATCCTGCTGGGTCGGCTGCCGAAGCGCAGGCCAGCACAAAGCTATTATTATTATTTTTAAATTGGCCGGCCAGCGCTGCTACTAATCTGGAGCGTCACCAGCCCCCACGTTTTAAAAATGAGATAGTCGATTAGTGCTGGCGGCGGGGGGGATGGGCTCCGCTGCATTAGCCGCGCAGACCACCCTCCCCCGGGGCCAGTGCAGACCCCCAGAGGGCGCCTGTAGGCAGAAGAATCGCCACCAGTCTTCCCTTCCAAATTTTAAGACATGGGGGCAGAGAGCACCAACACCCTCCCTCTACAAGAGCGACTGAAGGGAGCAGTCAGGGTGGGCAGCCCGCTCACAGGTCCCTGTGCTGCTGCTGCTTCTCCCAACATTGAGGGAGGAACATCCTCTGCCTGCTCCCCCCCGGCCCCGCAAATAAGACAGGAGGTTGGAAGGCTCAGGAGTAGGTGCAAGATGTGCGCTACACCAACAGGCGCTCATGATGACTGCCGCGGTAAAAAGGAGGCACCCAGGCGCAGTAGAGGTCCGGTTAGGAAAATGGACGCTCCATTTGAAGGGTTTTTTTTCCAACTTTTTTTTTTTTTTTTTTTTTTTAAAGCAGCACTATTTAATTAAAAAAAAAAACCACACACACACACATAGAACCTGCCCCCAAATTTTCTCCTTTAATAAAATATTCAACTCTGAGCAGCTGGCCCACCTGAGCACCCCTAGCCCTCACCAAAATGTCCCTGATGGTCTAATGGGGGCCTGGGAGCCACCTCCCTCTCCTGCGTGTGGCAGGTGCCATTATCCACAATGGTGCGAGCCGCCCACGGCCCTATCATGTCATAGGAGCTACCAGTGCCACTGGGTAGCCTTTGTCACATGGCCAATGGGCAGCCCACACCATTATTCAAAGTGGTATCAGCCTAGGGCTGCTGCAAGGGTATTAGATGCCCACCCCCTACCTCATTCATTGAGACACCACTCATGGTTCGCCAAATGTGTGCTTCTCTAGGCCACGAGCAGGTTGGGCGCCACTTACAACCCACCGAGTCTCTACGCCTCTGAGCCGCGAGTGGGATAGGCTCCGCTTGTGGCCCCCCATATGGCTGCTCTTCGGCACCTCCTAATAGTTGGTGCCCTATGTGATTGCCTAGTTCGCCTAATGAGATGCACCTAATATGGAACCCAACATTGTGTTACTACAGCATGGGTTATTTTTCCCTATATGCATCACCTTGCACTTATCCACATTAAATTTCATCTGCCATTTGGATGCCCAATTTTCCAGGCTCACAAGGTCTTCCTGCAATTTATCACAATCTGCTTGTGATTTAACCACTCTGAACAATTTTGTGTCATCTGCAAATTTGATTATCTCACTCGTCGTATTTCTTTCCAGATCATTTATAAATATATTGAAAAGTAAAGGTCCCAATACAGATCCCTGAGGCACTCCACTGTCCACTCCCTTCCACTGTGAAAATTGTCCATTTAATCCTACTCTCTGTTTCCTGTCTTTTAGCCAGTTTGCAATCCACAAAAGGACATCGCCACCTATCCCATGACTTTTTACTTTTCCTAGAAGCCTCTCATGAGGAACTATGTCAAACGCCTTCTGAAAATCCAAGTACACTACATCTACCGGTTCACCTTTATCCACATGTTTATTAACTCCTTCAAAAAAAGTGAAGCAGATTTGTGAGGCAAGACTTGCCTTGGGTAAAGCCATGCTGACTTTGTTCCATTAAACTCCAACATCACTCTAAGCTTCAACAGCAAGAGGAAATGTGGAAAGAAGGATTTGCACTCACAAAGACGGGAGTAGCTGGCTTGTTACGGCGGTTACTACCCCAAACCAAATATCCAAATTACTACCTCCACCTTCCTCTATTCCTGATGCCTTTCAACTAGCTTGATCACTCCATTCTTATACTTCACTTTCAATGCATATCCAGCATAGTTCTCTGCTTCAACAGCAGGGGAGAAGAAAAACTGTTACTTCACACATCCAGCAGAGCTCTCTGCTTAAACGGCAGGGGAGAAGAAAAAAGGGTTCGCACTCACAAAGCGGGGAGTAGCTGGCTTGTTACGGCGGTTACTACCCCAAACCAAATGTACCTGATACTTCACTTTCGATGCATATCCAGCATGGCTCTCTGCTTCAACAGCATGGGAGAAGAATAAACTGATACCTCACGCATATCCAGCATAGCTCCCTGCTTCAACGGCAGGGGAGAAGATAAACAACCAATAAGGGCTGTATAACATAATCTGGGTAAAAACAAATAAGCATGGGTGTAGCTTGCTTATTGCGGCGGTTACTACCCCTACTACCTCTAACTAATCAAGCTAGATATTTCACTTGGATGCAGCTCCATCACCGCTCTCTACATTAATGGCGGGGGTGGAAGGGAATTAGAACCAAGAGCTAAGAGAAACAGATAAGTATGAGAGAAGAAATGAGGGAAGCTTGCTGGGCAGACTGGATGGGCCATTTGGTCTTCTTCTGCCGTCATTTCTATGTTTCTATATATGTTCTGTGATTTTGATGTTCAGAACACTTTCTGTGATTTGTGCTCATCTAATGCATGCCGATCACCTGATTTAATATTTAATTTAGCTGCTGCGGTAAACAGGAGATTCTAGGGGAAATTGTGTGCCTTTAGTGCCTCCTTGGCATTGGGAGCTCACGAAAGGTGGCTGTCAGTGCAGGTTAGGGAATGGACGCTCAATACGAGCGACTGTTTCTCTCACTACCGGCACAATGTACTTCCACAAGAAATGGGCCTGGACTGTGTATATTGTGAGTGTAGATTGGACACCCAGAAATATTTTTTTCCCAGATTTTTTTTTTTTTTTTAAAAACAAAGAGCCTTTGAACATGACAGACTTTATGCCAGCCCCAGCCAGTAAAATTTGCTGAGTTGCAAGGACACATTGGCCTGCGGGAATTTTTTTTTTTGGCATTGCAGGGATTTAGCTAATAACACTCATCATATGTAAATTCCCTATAGATGAGGTTATTAGCTTTGCGCTCAATTGGACACGTGTTTTGGATGCACTAATCCCCATTTTGCAAGCGGGGGGTTATGGACGCGGGTCCAATCGCCCGCTGAGCCATGCACTGGCCGCAGCACACGGTATTGCATCGGCCTGGCAATGTCTCCGACTAGTTACTTTCTTGGTACTGTTTCTGCCTGTATGAGGAACTCATCACCACATCTGTTCTGACCTGATCTGATCTCTGCTCACAGGTCGATACAGTACAGTGCGCTCCCTTTATTACTATATTTATTTTTATTTCAATGTTTCTTTTTATTAAAAATCACTGTTTAATTCTTATTGTGATATCCAAATATGAAAGTTTTTTAGAAAAGAAATTCTATTTGGATATCACAATAAGAATTAAACAGTGATTTTTAATAAAAAGAAACATTGAAATAAAAATAAATATAGTAATAAAGGCATAAGGGTCAGGTAGAAGAGGAATGACTATGGAAGGTGAATCGTGTTGGAGGACACGTCTCAGCTACCAACTACTTGGTTTTTTGGGGGGGAGGTTTGTGTTTTGTTTTTTTAACAAGATATCACCTACATCAAGAAATGGAGTTATAGAAACCAGAGAATTTTGTATGCAATGCTCAGCTTGCACTGACCCAATATTTTAACTACATCAGAAGCCCTTACTAGATAAATCAAGGAATGGACTCGGATGTTGAAGTTAGATTGGAAGTATATTTAAATACCCACAATTCCCCACAACTGCAGATGAAACTAAATGACACGCAATATACAGATACATATGTACACAAATAATACTATTTAAACATTTATCTCTCTATACCTTAAAGACTGGACACAAAAGGTTTTCAACAGTAGTACTAAAACACACGAGGTATCATAGGACAGGGGTGAGCAAACTAAGGGGCGTGAACAATTCTGAATGGGGGCACATCGGCTGCCCAATCCGGGAAGAAAAAAACAATTGTCGAGCCTCTGTGCTGTGTATTTGCTGTGGCTTCGCCATGCGTCGCTTTCAATCTGCTGGACAGAGAAGCTGTTGCTGCTGTGGTGGGCCTGGGTGGAGGGGGGCCGCTCACCCTTACTCTGCCACTGCACTGGACATGAGAGGCACCACTGCAAGTGGTCCACAATTCGGGAAGAGCTGGGAGGAGTTCCTGCTGCCACCGGATACCTACCCAGGGAGAGAGAGATCACAACTATTGCTCACCTGGGCGGGGGAGAAGTGGTGAGGTAGGGATGGAGTTTTTCTGAGCTCCTAAAAAAAAAATTCTGGTTGGAACTTAAGGTTTCTTGAAAAATTCCCAACTCTTATCATTGTGCTGTGGGGCCTGTGGCTCGGGGTAACTGGCGGTCTGTGTCACCGAAGCATACTCAGGACGCCCTCTGGTATCTTGCATGTCATTATACATTCATCTAGTGCCAGAACTGGGGAGCTTGGATCCTGTTGGCACGATGGTGCCCGCAGTGCCATCTTTACAACAGATGGGGCACCTCAGAGTTCAGCTGCTGCAGCTACAGATCCCAGGTGCTGAACCAGTAAGGAAGGGGGGGGGGGGGGGGGGGGGTTGGGGTGCGCAGAGAGAGAGAGAGAGGGGTGGGGAAGGGGGGTTGGAATATAGAAATGGATGGGAAGCAGAGAGACGGTCTTGAAGGAGGACATGATACTGGAGTGGGCAGTTAAGGGACAGAACGAAAATAGATGCTTGATAGGGTCTAATGTGGGGTGGGGAGAGGGTGAAAGGGCCTTGCCTCATCCCCACCCCCAACTCAAAAGGATGATTCTAATCTTAGTGGCCATAGGTGCCAAAATCGTAAATCTAGCCCTGGGGGTGGTCTATCTATGACTGTGCCTATCTTTGTTTTTATGTCTCTGTACCTGTCTGGGTAGGTCTGGCTCTTTATCTAGATGTTTGTGTGTCTGTCTGTCTGTCTGTCTGTGGGGTCTGTCTTTCTGGATATGGGAAGTCTGTCTCTGCCTGTGTCTGAGTGGGGTGGGTCCTGCCTCTCAGTTCCCATTAGAGCTTCGCCCCCTTCCTTTCAGCAACTTGAAGAGATGCCTAGTGGATCCCCTTCACACACGGAGATCTCTATACTTTTATCTATATGAAGTAACCCATCGTGGGGGGAGATCCCAACCAATTGCACGAATGGAAGGGTGGCCACGGCTGAAAATGTTTGCACACTCCTGTCACAGTATACGGCTAGAACATTCCCAAATGCACCTCAAGGCTTCATGGTTTCTGGAAAACAATCTCAAAGTACAATCCATTGTCTTACTGTTTTAAGAACTTCTATTATACTAAATCATTCCTCACCCCTCTTTTTTTTTTATCAATCTATGAGCAGCAGAAGCATTTCAGCACCTGTTATCCAACACTGTCAAAGAACCACTCTCAATATTAACATGAGGTAAAAAAAACAACAAGTCCCTGCTTTTTTCAAGGTCTGGGATAGTATACGGATTGCAAAAGTATTATACAAAACTACTGGAGGGCAAATGTAACTTATTGCACTTTGGAAAAGCATCTTGTCCTTTGGAAGTATTCACAGCATAGCTGGGAATCGTTTATCAGCAAAATGACTTTTCTTGTGCATATATTATTTCTCCTTTCACTTTATTAAGCCTGACATTTTCCCGTTTTTTTAAAAGTGAAAAAAATAATGGAAGGAAAAAGGTCTACACATTCATCTGGCTTGTTAAATAGCAGCACCAATCCACAGAAAAATGAAGCACATGCCGCGCCGTGCAATGGCCTACGGCGCACCAGTTCCTGTGGTCACAGGACAGCATGTGCTAGCAGATCTGAAACTGAGAACAGTCACCATTTGGGGATATGGTTTTTTTTTCTAATGGAAAATGATACAATCACTAACATTTAAAAAAAAAAAAAAAGGCATTCCCATAGCAGGTTTGGTAAGAGTCAATGGTAAAACTGTTTCAACTTGCATTTTGGTGATAGTAAATGTTTGAGCATTGGTAATTTTGCTGGTTATATTAAAGGTTCTTTCACATGACTTGTATACGGTGTATCGCAGTGGCACGCACTTGGATTCCTTGTTGAAAACTGTTTAATAATTGCATTTTGTAGAGAAGTATAAGTGCATGAATTCCCCTGAGAAAGTGTTTTTTTTGTTTTGTTTTTTAAAGTAGAAAAAAAAAAGTGTAGTGTGTCATGATCCTGTCCAGTCTCTTTGCCAGAACATCCGGCTTTATGTTTTGCATTTTCTTTTTTAGCAACTGTTTCGAAGTTGTTTCCAACAGCCCCGAACAACAGCACATGGGCTGCTCAGAGCATCCGCATGCCTGTGTGCGTGTCTGTACTCGGTTGGTAGCCCCTGGACAACGCAAAGTTTTCAAAACTCTTCTCCTCCGCTTTCTCTTCCAGTCTCTGCTGCTCCAGGAAACTCACCAGGTTGTCCCGTTCTTCAATCACTCTCATCATCTCTGTGAAAATCTCCTGCTCCTCCTCCCTGGATTTCTCATCTTTCTGGCGGACTAGGAGATTGAAAAACTTGACCATTAGATTAGATAAAAAGAAATGACAATTCATACCCTGACCTGTTCCAAAGCAGGACCTAAAATGATTAGCACTAAATTAAAAATATGTTCTGCTTTCTATAGTGTAGAGTTTTACAATATTTTGAAGCATGTGCCTCTTCTTTAAACGAATGAAATGTTGTCAGCAATCTTATGTTCTCTCTCAAATGACAAGAATGCATTTCAGTACTGACAATTTACCTATATGAAAATTACGTACCGTTGACTGACATTTTCTCTCTCAATTTCTGCTCCAATCTGCTTTGGTGATCCTCCAGTTCAAGTTCTTGCCCTCTGTAACAAAAAAAATAATATTGAGAGGAATAAAATAACCCCTGCTTTTAGAATTTTCAGAACTCGCAGGAGTACGACTATAATTATAAAAGGACTTCAGCGTGGAAGCGCCTGGGGCTGGCTCGGCTGACACGATGATGGAGCGAGCTGCTTCCCAACCTCCTCGTGGTGATGGAGCAATAATCGCGTGGTCCCTGATCTGGGCCCAGAAGGGTCCCCCTTCCAGTGGCAAAGATCAGGAGGAAGGGGGGTGTGTGTGTGGGGGGGGGGGGGGGGGGGGATGAAGGGGCAACCAAGCAACTGCAGTGATCGAGGGGACCCTGAGCTCACACAGCTCCTATACTGTAGGGGAGCCGAGTGGGCTCCGGTTGGTTGAACTGCACAGGTGCTTGCTGATCTGGGGGGGGGGGGGGGGCAGGATTCAACCTTCATTTGGCTTGCCAGTTTATTTCCTGCTCCTGCGAGCTTGCAGCTCATTTTGGAATTGGCATCTATTGGGCAAGGGCGCCATGATCCTTCATTCACAAGTACACAGAATACTTTATCCTAGTTCTGTAACCTTTCCTAGCTGTTACTTTGCAGGAGCCGTAAGACAGCGATTCCATGCATGCACCCCAGGCTTCGGCCAGTAGATGGGACCTCCCTCCAATTCCCCCCCCCCCCCCCCCCACCACCAACCCTCACCATGGCTGCAGCATCCTTAGGCCCAAGCCAGGCCTGAGAATCAAGCCCTGGGCCTTCTGCACAGCCGTGCGCAGCCTTTGATGCTGAGCAACCCCCCGTTGGCTCCCCATATGTAAAACTGAAGGAAACAACTGATAAAACAGGAAGGAAATAAATTATAGGAGGGTGGGGAGCAGTCTCCAATCACTAGTGAGACACCAGCGCCAGCTCCTTGAAACCATCCATCACAGCTCTGGTCAACTGGGCTTTGGCTGCCTTAAAGGGCTTCATGTAGGGATTGCCTTATTTATTTAAAATATTTGTTACCTGCCCTTCCATCGTTCAGGGTGGGGTACAAAGTGAAAACATACATAAAAGCTGAATGGTGCAGAAAACAAATGAACAGCTGAAATAAGAGAAAACCTAGTAGTGAATCATCCACCACTGAAGGACTTGTTACTGTTCTATGATGTGAATGCTTTTGGGTTTTTTTTTGTTTGTTTGTTTAAGAATCCACATGTGCGATTTAGCTGTCTTTGTTCTAAAACTTGGCCCCAAAGTGCCAGTTTCCCCTTGATGTCAAATGATCTTTGTGATCCAGGGTTCAGCTTTCCAATCCGGGAGTCAGAATAAAACGTTTAAAAGAAATCCCAACAACTCAACAGGGCCACAGGATCTTAACCTCCAAAAACTGGATCAGCCTCTGCCTAACATTGGCTCGTTTTCAATGCTTCAGCGCCGATGGACCGGTAAGCACGTTTTCTCTGCGGGTTGACTGATGGTCACTCAATCCCGATGGCAAACACAGGGCCCTGCCTCAGCACCTTGGGTAATTTCAGCAGCCTTTTTACAGGACTTTTCAATCATGTTGACGACTTATCACAGTTTGCTAACCATGAAAAGGAAATCCGATTACCGTTGGCACTTATTATTTGGGGGATACGCAGTAGCGTTATTCTCTGAAACACGTTCAGTATTTCAGGACCCTGTGGAAAATGGAATCTGATCGCAGGTTTTGGGTGCATTGCCACAAAATGCTCGTTAGCTGCACGATCCAACGTGGCTGAGGAGCCCCGGTAAGGCCTCTCCGTTAATGCTGGCGTCGTGCGCGGCAAGCCAAGCATCCAGTTAAGCACAATATTGCTGACTGCAGGCAGGAGGTCGAAAAACCTGGGCAAGAAAGTGGAGTGACAGACCCTGCCCTTCCCCCCCCTCCCCCTCCCCCCCAATCCATGTGGCCATGTGCGCAATGGTGTACGGCGTGTTCTCTTACTTACATAATCAAAAGCTCAGACTCACAACGAGCCAATTTATTCTTCTCCAGCACCAGCTTGAACCATTCCTGCAAGAGCTGACTCTCGTCCTGTGTCTCTGAATCTGTTTAGGAAATAAAAACGTAATAAAAAGCAGTTCATTTTCTCCACCAGACACCTGTTTTCTATTCACTTTGAACGGCCCATCCTGATGAGGCTAACCAGAAGCTCAGTTTATCCATTTTACCTTTGTTATTCTAAAAGTGCCCTAAATACAGCACCAAACACCATCTGGGGGAAATATTTTGTAACAGCTAAAGCAGAAGCTCAGCTTAGCTTATATTTGCTTCAGTCAAAAATGTTGCTATTTTGAGCCTAATAAGTGCAAAGGCTTCTCCCCCAGGTACCTTCTATTTTTATACTGGATAAATCAGCACTGGAAGGGACCAGTCGCTGCCCATTAAGCTTTCAGCAGGCCACTTTGTGGATTGGAGGGGTTTACAAACCTCTAATGTCAACGTCACTGGAACAAGCATTATATATATTGTACCCACCTACATTTGGGCGTTTTCATTTCTTTCTGAAATTCAGGCATAAAAAAAAATAAATATGTAGAGGTGAACTCTATTTCAGCAAATTAGGATCTTAAAAAAAAAAACCAATCAAACAAAAAAAACCCCTTTAGCTGCCAAGCAGAAAGCTTGGGGTTGGATCGAGTGCTGTGTAACTTACAAGCTGCCCTTCTGATCAGTTTAATTTGGTCTCCTCTCTTAGACGGTCTGTTGAGTTTAACATTGGTTTTGGAATTCATCATGGAGGGTATTTCAGATTCTAAAGTTATCCAGGGTCATTTCTTTGCTACCCCCCCCCCCCCTCACCCTTTATGGAATAAAACCTAGTTACACAGTTTTAATCATCAGTTTTGACCTGAGCTAGTGTAAAGCAGGGTTTATTATATTCTAACACTGTGAGTGAGCAATCCTGATGGCTGGAATCTGGGTTTAATCCTTTGACCCAGGTACACAGAGGTCCTCTATACCAGTGGGCTTGAAACAGATAGCCTCATGTCCCATCCCATGGTATGGATGAGGGTTTTGTATGAGTGGGGATTATATTTCTAAAGAATTGCTCTTATGAAGTATTAACAAATCATATGTAAATGAATAGCACAAGGTTTGGTCGCAATGAATAAAACATGTAAAAAATTGTGTAAATTGTTAAATACGTTGTGAATAATGGATTATTGGGACATTTGTGTCCTAATCGACCTCTGGGTTGTGGGATACCATCCCAAACCGGAGCCATTTCCTCTCCTTTCAGATACCAATGACCTGAAGCACCAACAGAATTAGAGAAAGCAATATTTTCTGGTTTTCTCTCAGAAGTACTGCATTCCAAGGCCACAAAATAACTTGCTGGCATACTTCTGATATTTCCCTGTAACGCAACAAAGAGCCCAGTGCAGCTACAGACTTTGAATTTATAAAACACACCGCATCTTCCTTTACAGCTCATGAAACAATTTATTTATTTATGTTCCAACCCCATCAGAATCAGCTTCTATTCAGCAACAGCGCCATGAGCTTTCATTCACAATTATCCAGGGATATCCTCCCACCTCACTTAGTACGGTCATTGCAGCGACGGTTCAGGGCTCCTTCCTGCAGCTTGTCACCGTGGACCCTAAACACAGCCACTAGATGTCACTGTTGGGCAATGGCTGAGACTCCCTCCCAAGTCAACCTAGGGAGCAAAAGACCTGACCCAGAATGGAACCCAGGTCCTTTCCCCCTCTGCATGAGCACTGCCATTAAGACACAGGGCTGGCTCACGTTTCAGCTTTTTTTTTATAAGTGCATTTCTGATGCTCTGTATTTGTACATATTATTCGGTGCCTTGTAACGATGGATGCTAGTTTAGTACACCACTGTAAAGAGAAAGTCTTCCAGTGTTGGTATGAAAAGGCGCAATGATGTACAAAAACTTCTTGCATTTTGGCATGAGCACACAAAATATATCCGGGTTCATATTTTTCTTAAACATTAGTTTCTCAGAATGAGTAAGAAAAAAAACCCCCAAAACCCATATCCTTACAATGGCCCATGAAAGTAACAGCAAATGCGCTCCCATGCAGCTTCCTGAAAACTATTACCCACACAGGTGGTAAATACTGGGACAAGGGGGCATTATCCTGCCACATGACCTGGACACATTGGGTCACAGTTAACCCAAACTGCAAAAATTTATTGGCGGCAGTTGGTTTTCCACTGCTTTGATTTGCATGCCATCTGATTCTCACATTTATCATAGTAATTAGAGATGAGCTTCGTTTTTTTCTACTGGGTCGTTTTTTTGAGTCGGGGTAAAGTTAGTTTTTCCTCGGTTAGTTTTTTGGGAAAACTAAACGGGGAAAAATGAAACCTGCCCAAAAAATGACACGGGAAAACGAAGCTAAAAAAAAAACCAACAAAAACCACCCCAAGCATTAAAATTCACACCATCCCGATCCCTCCCCAAGACTTACTAATATCCCTGGTGGTCCAGGGGGGGTCCCGTGAGGGATTTCTTTCTCCGTGCCATCTGACTTTCGGGCCTGCCTCGATCAAAATGGCGCAGATAGCCTTTGCCCATACATATCACAGGGGCTACCGGTGCCATTGGTCAGCCCCTGTCACATGGCCATCGGCGCCATCTTGTGCTCCTACCATGTGACAGGGGCTGACCAATGGCATCGGTAGCCCCTGTGACATAGTAAGGGCAAAGGCTACCGGCGCCATTTTGATTACTGGCAGCCGAGGCCAGAGTTCAGGAGATCGCTCCCGGACCTGCGCTGGACCACCAGGGACTTTTGGCAAGTCTTGGGGGACCCTCCTGATCCCCACAAGACTTGCCAAAAAGTCCAGCGGGGGTCCGGGAGTGACCTCCTGCACTCGGACCGTTGGCGCCAGTAATCAAAATGGCGCCGATAGCATTTGCCCATACTATGTCACAGGGGCTACTGGTGCCATTGGTCAGCCTCTGTCACATGGTAGGAGCAATGGACGGCCAGCACCATTTTGTGCTCCTACCATGTGACATAGTATGGGCAAACCCGAAAAACTAGTTTTCCTCGTAGTTCAGGGAAAATTAGTCTCAGGGTTCGGGGCCCCTGACCCACGACGAATTAGGCAATTTCGTTGAAATTGCCTAATTCGTGATAAACGAATGCACATCTCTAATAGTAATAGGCTAAACTGGGTATTTCACGTCCATAAATACCGAGGCAGACAACATTTACTGTGCCTCTGGGTGTGGATCGAATCACACAGGCCTGTATTTCCATACAGGTAAAAAAAAAAATAAAAAATAGGCAACTGCCTACGACTCCAAACTTGGAGGGTGCTATCCAAGTTTTGCCACCAGGGCTGGCCTGGAGCTGAAAGGAGCAGGCCAGCAGGATCCTCAGGCAGCACCAAGCCGCCTGAGGATCCTCTCGCCACAGGTTTCCTTACTAACGGGGAAAACTTGAGCAGGGGATAGGGGGGGGGGGGGGCTGCTGCAGAGCCTGTGAGCACTCGCTGGCTCATGGATGTCCCCCCCTCCCAAGGCTGATTTTTCTTCCTTGGCACTGCCTGAAGATCTTTTGAGATCTGGGACCAGCACCAACCAAAGGAGCGGAGGGGGAGGGGAGGCACGATTCTGGGAAAAGATCTGAGTGGGAGGGAGAGGAGAGGAGAGAGAGAGAGTTATCTGAACCCTCCCCTCTCCTGCACATATTCAAGGAATGCAGGTTCAGGCCTAACCACTAATGATCCCATTTAAAGGCTGGTGCTCAGCATTTTATTTTACAGCAGCTCTCAGGGGCTGCCGGGCATGCGAGGTCCTCCAGAAGTGAAACGTCTGAATCATATTTATTCTTTTCAGGCCGAAATTCAGCATAAGGGGCCCGAGCGTGGTTTTGTTTTCAAAGGGCGCTCCCCGACTGCTTTGTACACGTTTCGTGTAAACCTCGATCCGGAATCTTCTCTCAAAACACCAGCTCTTAAATTCTCTCTTTTTTTTTTTTTGTGGATGGCAAAGCTGGATAAGTCCAGGCACATGGCACTTTTAATTAAGGTAATTTGTCACTGCATCATGAAATAATGAGAAGGAAACCAAATAAAGGCTATTCACAAGGCTGGGGGATTATTTCCATTATATTATTTAAATTAAAAAAAAAAAAAAGCAAGCGATTGGTGTCACTGCCAGGACGAGATCATCAAAGCCTCATTGTGCTCATCCGTCTTCGCTGCACTTTCGACACCCACGTCGTTCTTTTCCAATCCAGCGCCAGGGTAAATGACGAACTCCCAAACGACCAAAGAACCTTTCACTCCACATTTGCTTTAATTATTGGAACAGAGATGCACAAAATGGCAGCAAGGATCGGTGTTTGCAGGCCTCTCTCTAAATCTGGATACTCAGAGCCTTTGTAGCTCAATATTGCTGTTAAACCGTAATCATTTTCTAATTATCTGGCTAGCAGCTACTTTGTCATTTGCCAGACTTAACCTAATAAGCCCCCGTAATTCATTAAGCAGCTGTTTTCTGGTTTGTTTGTTTGTTTGGTTTGTTTTTTTTTTAAGGCATAAAACACTGAGAATGAAAGCTGTGGTGGACACAACGCATGACTGCAGGGTGGAAGATGAAGGGACGGGACTTTGATGTTGACGTTCTTTGGGCAGATGTTAGCACGATGGCCTTCTGTCCATGCGCTAGCACAGCAAGCAGAACATCTACAGATGCACCGGGCTAAAAGCAAGCAACGTGGCAAGAAAGCAGGAAGATAATAAAACAGGGGACAATTCAATTACCAGTAATGAAAGACAAGGAGCTAACAATCCCTCTCTTTCATATTTTTCACGGTCTCTAAAAGTCGCCCAAAGTCACAAAGAAGAAGTGTCAGTGGAAGTGGGATTTGCCCCTAGATTTCCTGGCTCTTAGCCCACTGCTCTAACCATTAGGCCACTCCCCCAGGGTACCCAGAAATCTTACCTGGCACGCACCGCCGGCGTGCCACCAGGGCTGCGCTGAGATTCTCGGCGACTCTCGTCAGCACGACGGGAGTCTGTGTTTGAGATTTGGAAAATCCCTACGTGCAAAACACCGTCAGACGTCGCGGCAAGTTTTGGTGTTCGCAAGCGCAACGCCACCTGCGTGAAAGCTGGTTAACAGCCACCGAGCACGATGTACGTCAATATAACAATACCCGTCGGCACGCTAGCACAGGGATTACATCTCAGGGTTCGCGTGGGGGATAAACTCACCAGACTCTCCCCGCAGGGCCTTCTCCAGTTCAACACCTTGCGCCTCCAGAGACCGCTGTCTCTCCTCAATCTCATGCAGCTGTCGCTGGATTCCCTGTCAAACAGCAATGACTGTTTTATATAAGCACTGGGTTCCCACCTAGCCTGTGGTGGATGGGGCAATACAGATTACTCAGCCCTTTGTGAAGTTCCATACAGCAAGCGAGGAAATCAGGAGCATTTGCCAGCCTTTGGCACGCAATTCTCTTCTACACAAAGAGCAAGTCCCAAATCTGGTCCTCAGGAACCAACTCCCTCCCCCTTCCCAAGCAGGGCTGGTTTTCAAGCTTTTCCTAATCTGTATTCTCTGCTATAACTGGGTTCAATTCACTGTTTCAAAACACTGTTGGGAGTGTGAGGACCGGATTTGGGAGCAATTAGCACAGAACACACAGTGTATGCTTTTTCTTGAAATGATAAACTGTCTATATTTCTCCCCAAGGGCATCAATGGCACACACTCTCTCATTTGTTGTTTTTTTTTTTAGGCTGCAAGACTGCTTTCATCATCCCTTGAATGTAACTAGTTTTTGGAAGGACGCTGCTGCAGAATCAGCCGTTCCTGTCTGTAACAACAGAAATAGAAGGGCAGCACACCTACAGTGACCATGGCAGAAGGGATCGCTTCAACCCCTTCTGGTTTTATCCTCCCCCCCCCCCTTCCCCACGACCATTCTCCTATGGGCTTGAAGTTTCTGCTCATTTTAAGAGACACTGGAATGATGAGTCTAAGTGCAGTGAAGGAGTGTAAAACCAGACTGGGCTTAGCCGGTCCCTTGCATCATCAAACTATCTGGTCACCTTAAACACTCTCCCCCCACATATTCTTCTCCTCCGCACTTTGAAGTGGGCAGAAGGGGGGGTTATCGGGGCATTTTGATTCCTGGTTTCCTCACAAAAGACGACAAAAAAAACAAAAACCAAACAACAAACCCCATTGGAATCTGAGGAGAAGGCGACGCCTACTGGTGAAAGAGCACAGCTGCAGTTTTAAAGTGCCCACAACAATACTTGGCCAGCAGCAAAGATAAACTTGCAGACTGCTACCCAAAAAGTGTTGACAGAGGCCCAAGCACAAATATTTTCCAGTTTTAGTCGTGCTGAACGCTTGAGTGGAGGGATGCTGAGCCAAACACAGGCCCAGTCTATTGTGCTAAAGGGATCACCTGCTCCGGCCCTCAGGAGTAACAGACTCCCCCGCCCCCCCAAGATATTCATCATTTTGAGTATCCTGGAAACAAGGCCTGTTTTTGGCCATCCCTGCAGTGACCATTTCCTATTTCGAGGTGAACTGTGAGAGAGCAGCAAAAGTGCAACCGGAAATCGGTGGCTTTCCTAGCATTGAAAGTCCTGATGTGTGCCTGCATATAATCTGGGAAAGTAGCATGAACTGGGGGAACTGGGACCTTGCTTTACCTTTTTCAACGAGTAACAAAGACTCTGTGCACATTTATTTTCACAGTGCAAGTCCAGTCTGATGTAGTACGGTAAATACTGAAAAAGGTCTGCCATTTTTCCATAAAAAGTCATGCGGCATGAGGGGCCGACCCAGTGGCAGTGCTGGGTTCGATTCGTAAATCGGGTCTTCTGCTCTCCCTTGGCCCAGCTAGGCCTGGGGATGCTGTGGAGGCAGTGTTCACAAGGCCCGGGGGAATGGAGGGAATCTCAGTTCTTGCACAGCAGCGGCAGGCAGAGTCGCCAGACACGGGGCCCGGGATTGGAAGGCCTAGGAAAGAGCACTGATGCGCGGCACCCTGCCAAAGATCGTCACGGTGATGGCCAAGACAAGTAAGTTGGGAGGTTGATTCTGATTGAGCTGAAGATCCAAGGAAGCAGGAGGAAATGCCAGACCAAACTTCCCAAGCTCACCCCTAGGAATGCCTGCCCCCCCCCCTCCCCCCAACTAAAAAAAAATAAAAATGCTGTATTTAGTTTTATTGTATAGCAATTGTAAAAATGCCACACAATTACAACTGGTCATCATGTACTATAAACTACACCCACTAACACTGAAATCTTATAACTTCTCCCATTGCACAAATTTGACAAAACAAATTTAATGGATGTAAACGAGACCAACAACTACAGGGGAGATAGACCAGAGTGAATATTCTTTTTACTTTAACGGGCCGATTCAGTAAAGTCCGCAGGAGAGCGGGCGAACGTCCACTCTCCAGGCGCGCGCACAGGCCACTCGCCACTGAATCGCGTGGGAGTACCTAATAGGGCCCTCAACGTGCATTAGCATGTTGAGGGCGCTATTAGGTGCCGCGGGTTGGACGCGCGTTTTCCGCCCCTTACTGAATAAGGGGTAAGGGAAAACGCGCATCCAATGGCAGGTTAACTGTACTGTATCGGCCCGAAAGTCAAGAAGCAAAGATTATCAGCATTCATGTTCTGCATGTCTACTTATATTGGGTAGCTGAAGGCATCCTCAACAGCTTCAACATAAAACTTTAAGAAGAATGAAAGTCAATTTTTGGTTCATTCTAAATGGAATGAATAGAATCCAAAAAAAAAAAAAAAAAGAATTTTCATTTGCATTCATGTTCAGAAGTCTCTGCGTGCAGTTTGTAGTTATGTTTACAAAAAGCAGAGTGTGGGGGCACATCAAAAATTGTGTACAAATTTGTGTACACAACTTTTGATGTGTGCGTACAAACTGCTTTTTGTGAATACAACTATGAACTTTGCATACAAACGATGCACACAATATTTCCAAACATGAACAAACAAACAAAAAAAAAAAAAGAACAAAACAAAAACCAAATTAAAATCCTCATCAAAATGAACCAAAAATAAATGAGAACCCCACCCAAAATAAAAATAAAAAACTTTTATTTCTTTGCACTTGTTTATGTTCTGTTTTTGTGCACACCCTCTTGTTATTTGTAAACCGGCATGATGGGGTTCCTAATCTCGAATGCCGGTATAGAAAAATCTATAAATAAAAAAATAATAAATAAAATGAAAATCTTTGGTCTGCACATCACTGGTAGATCTAACTGGAAGGCCAAAGGAGCAGGAATAAACTGCTGGACCCCCAAGAAAACCCCCAGACAAAAGAAAATCTCTCCCATTCACACCACAGCTCTTCTAATTGAACCATGGGTAGCTACTGTGCTTGTGACTGTACAGTTTGTCATCACAGGTAGCTGGAATTCTGCAGATCCGTTTGCTCTACTTGTAAGGTGCAAACAGCAAATCCATAAAGAATGCAATGATAACGAGTGGCTATCCGGAGCCTTGCCTCTTCCTTCACATTTTATCCGTTATCATGCACCTCATGTGGATCACCGATGAACCGGATTACTTGGCTGAACTTGCAGACAGCTTGGACTTGTTCTTGTGCGAGTGTGCAGGTTTGTGTGCAACTCAGCCTCCTCTCTCTTTCATTTGCTTTCCCCAGAGCGATTACCTGGGTGACACAGGTCTCCTCCCTGGCCAACAACAGGAAGGGAGGGCTCCATTCACAGCTGAACCTTTCTCTACCATTCATTTTTAACAGCAGGGGTATAGCAGAAGTACACAGATGGCTCACTTAACCTTGGCTCTAGTATATATATATTATGTTATGCTACATTTATATACCATTTTCCTTGAACAAACTTTGCTTGCAAGATAGTGTAAAACCCAAGATCCTTCAGCAGTTACTTGCTCTCTTCCCTAGCCCACCCCAAGAAAGAGCATGCCTAAAACAGGTTTTACTTCTGACAAATATCATCTTCTCTGCCTGGTAGCCACTGAGCTGGGCACGTCATGAAAAGATTTTTTTTAGTTCCTAACCTGGGCTTTGTGGAGCCTTCTCATCTCCTCCTGTTTAGCCCGTTGTTTGGCTTCTCGCTCCTGCTTTTTCCTTCTTTTGGACGGCGTCTTTAACTGAAACGGCAGAAGCACAGACAACAGCTCAGCACGGGTCACTGGGAATTTTTTTTGTGGGAGACAATCCTTCAAGTCACGAGCCTTTTTCTGATAAACTGATCTGAAGGAGAGACATAAATATAAAATCTCTCTGCAAGAATGTCATCCTACATGCTATAATGAGTAATAGTGCAGGCAGCAACGTATTAAAACACATGCGTCAGGGTAAGTACGAAGACGCCAAGCTTCAACGAGATCCTACCAGCTAGACTAAAGGATTTAAAGATTCCCCCATGTACAGTGGCCATATGTTATTTTAGCAGTTGGGGAACAAACTGTACACACGGTTAATTTTCAAATATATATAGCATAGCTTACCCTGGTCCCAGAACCAGCAGGCACAAAGGTCACGGGTAAGCTTGTGCTCACGTAGACTTCAGCAAATTTTCAAACAGAAACTACCTGAATAGATTCTCTTTTGAAAAGTCGCTAAAGTTCCATGAATTCAGATGTACTTGCATATTTTGCCAGTAGGTAGTTTAACAAAAACTGCTCCAAAATAAGAAAATATGGTTAAAATATGCACCAACACCAAAATAACATAGACAACAAATAAAGTGACATGCTATACCAGTATATTTGAATCTAACCTTTATAAATATATTCTACATCAACGGTGCTCAAACTGGTCTTCAGGGTCATCCCAGCCAGCCAGGTTATCTAATGAATATGCATGAGATGTGCACGCACTGTCTCCTACGGAACACTCTAAAGGAAGACCCGAGATTACAAAATGCTTACTTACAGTCTTAAAAAAGGGGTTAAAAACTTGGTTATTTAAATTGCCACACACACACCCATCATTATAGAATGAATTTATATGAACTAAATTAGATAAGAACTACTATGATATCCTTGAAGATGTATTACTATGAACTAGAATAGGTATTCTCTGTGATGTTGAATTAGAAGGGTGAATGTTAACACAAAGCACATCATCGTTAACCATGAATATGAATGCTAATACTGTAAACCGTTATGATCTTCTTTTGGAATGGCGGTATATAAAAGGCTTAAATAAATAAGTATTATGGAAGTAATATGAAATATAAGGTAGCTCTTATTACTTTAATTGTTGCAGTGCCAAGTTTGTTTTTAATTTTTTTTTTCTTAGTTTTTACCCCATCTTATTGTTTTACATTGTTATTAATTTATGAATGTCTTGATCTCTGTGAACCACCATGATTGTATTTTTATATAGAACAACGACATATAAATAAATATAATGCATGCAAATATTTCTCATGCATATTCATTAGTGATCTCCTGAAAACCCAACTGGCTGGGAGATGCACCCCCCCCCCACCCCAAGGACCAGTTTGAGTCACCCCCCCTGCTTTACATAACATTTTCATACAACTCTGATGAAAATACAAATACATAAAATTACATTGTTGTCAGACATTACAAAACTCACAACAAAATCAAAACAGAAATAGCACATAAAAATAACAAGCCTAATTATTGCATATGCTCTAGTGCAGGTCACTTTATTTAATGAAATCTGCTCCACTAAGGGCAATTTTTAAAGTTATTTAGACAAGTAAACTGGGTCTCCAAAAATCCCCCCCAAGCAGCTAAAAGCACCGGTGCTCAGTCACCACATGTGTACTTTGAGCCACATTTAGGGGATATTGCTATTTATGCAAAAAGCTGGCATAAAGTCCACAGACCCTTGCCCTTTGAAACTGAGGTGAAAGGTAGACAGATTTTGCACCTGGGCAGGCAGTTTGAAAATTGATCCTGGGTAAATTGCTCTGAAACTTTCCCAGCACATATGAAGGGCAAAACCGTGCACACTGTTCCACCAAGCGCGAACTTTTCGCCGCCTTTTTGCTTTCCCCAGGGCCAGGTTGGGTTGAGGGAAAGCAACAAGGCACGTGGTTTTCTAATTTTCAAATCTGTGTGTGTTGCTGTGGCTGGGAAACAGAATCAGCAGAGGAAAGGAGGTGCAAGTCTCTGTGGAGTTTCCTTGGGAGATCTGGTGCAAAATCCGCAGGACATTTGAAAAATTGCCCCAGTGATTGAAATCAAGTTTGTATGCAGTAGTAAAAAAAACCAAAACAAACCAAAACAAAAAAAAAACAAACACACAGTTTTCATACCCTCGAGTTATTCAACCTGTCAGCTACCTTATATGTTTTTTGAATGCAGAGAACATATCTAAGACAAGGTCACTGCGTCAGCCCAGTGGATCAAAACCACAGATGCCCCAGGTGCTCAGCTTGGGTCTGTGCTCCTCAGCCAGCACATGAAGTGGGCATGTTGTGCAGGCAATGCTCGACCTCCAGCCCAGAGGTCGAAAGGTGAAACATAACTGCCCGTTCATGCTAGCTGGCCCTACTACAACATCTGGCCCCTCCTAGCCTCCAGAATTCACTGCATCACATGATCTGCAATGAAGAGTGAGAGATAAGCAGAATAAATCTACACAGAAATAATCTAGAGTTTGCATGTAAGGTGCTGCCTTCCCTCTAACCTATGCTGCCATGAAACAATAGTATGGGGGCAGCAGACGCATGGAGTGCTGGCATGAGCCAGGACCAGATTAGAGCTGGACAATAAAGAATCTTTAATCACTTCTGCAGGATAAAAAAAAACCCAAAAAACAACACAAATCAAATGGAAAAACTGCTGCAAAGAAGCCGAGAACTCGAGGTAACTCAATGCACTGTATCAACAGAAATACACGTGGGAGCATGAATAGGCGTTTGGGGAAAATACTTAAGCAGTTCTTTTCATTCACACAGCTCTTCCTACACAATTTGCTTTTCTCCATTTTTTGTTTGGGGGGATAGGGAGCAATCTGTTACTGTAGCAACTAATACTCATTTCCTTCACCACAAATAGGTAGGTAATTGATAAAATTAGCGCTGCAGGCATTAATTCTCAAGCTTTTTTTTGTGGCTTGATGAGGAGGAGGAGGAGATGAGAGGTCAGTTTCCAGCCAGTGGTCCCCCCGTCCCCCCCCCCCCCCCCCCGTCCCCGGGGTCATCAGGGCTAGAAAGCCATAGGCAGAGGCGTTCGGAGGCGGCCCAGTGTGAAAAAGCATCGGCTACAGCACTAGAGCCCAATACGCCAATGGCCAGGTGACAAGGGCAAACTAGTAACTCGAGGTGGGGATTAGGTATGAGCGTAGGGGGTTGGGGGCCACTTTCACATTCAACATGAGCAAGCAAGAGCTGTACCTGCAAGCAGGGCTGGATTTAAGCCTGGGCAGCTCACTCTGAATCTCTAGCAGTTACTCAGAATATTTATCTGGCTAACTTAACTCCTTTCTAGAACACTTCTGCATTATCCAGGTAAACGTAAGCCAGATGATGTTATCCGGCTAAAATGTAGATGGATAAGGGGTAGAAATAGTCTCACAAGTTATCAGGCTAAATGCTTGTTGAATATGGACCCCTCCCCCAACACTTCCAGATCCTCCCCTCTTGATGCACACCAGATCTTCTCCCATACACCGTAGCCCTCAAACCCTTCTGATGCCATCATCGCCCCACAGAACCTTTTCCTTGATGCACTCATCCCGCTGTTCTGCTCTCTTTTCCCCCCCGTACCTTTTATTTAAATTCCGCTTTTCTGCACGTCAAAGTGGATTATATCTGGGTGCTGTAGGCATTGCCAGCGGGGTGGTGTTGTGTGGTGTGGAGGGGCTCAGGGGTGGTGTGGAGGTAGTGCAATGAGAGCTGCTCCCACTCTCCTACCCCTCCCATCATCGGGGGGGGGGGGGGGGGGGAGTCCTTGCTAACGACCGCCGTCCAAGCTCTCCGCCTGCCGGATTGCTGCTTCTGCAGCTCTGGGTGCTTCTGAGTTGGGAATACGATCACCTGCCGAGCTTCAGGGGAGCCATAGAAGCAGCAGTGGCTGGGCAGAGAACTGGCAGGTGGAGAACTGGTGACTGGCAAGAGCCTAACGGCAAGAGAACTTGAAGCAGGGAAAACAGCCATGTAGTGGCAGCCTTTGAGAGCTATTAATCTAAGGACAAGAAAATAAGGATATCTAATGCATGTGGCAGATAAGGAGTAAAAGACGTTCATATGCATAGTCATGGAAAAGCAGAAAAGGGGAGAGATTAGCATGTGTTCTTTTCAGTGTCACCATTAAATATTCCATGGCTGTGTTACCCGTTCTGGAAGAAGCCTGTCCACTTTTATGCGCCTGAAGATTAAATGTGCCAGAATCCTGCCCAACCTTTGCACATTAAGATGCACAGGTACACCATGCTCTAATTCTTAACAGAAGCTCAATGGGGCAAGCCTTGTGCTGTGCAAGCAGCCAAGCAGAGGACCCTGGGTTCAACTCCCAGTGCAGGCTGGCAGGGGCTGGGCGGAGGCAGCACTCACAGCCCCTGGCAAGAGGAGGAAGTCTCAGCCATTGCTCAGCGGCGACACCTGCTGGCTGGAATTAGGGTGCATGGATACCAGGTTCCGGAGGGAACACCACTTTGCGCCTTTCATTGGCCAAGGACAGTCACTGAAATATCTGGGTGAAGTGGAGGGTAATTAAAAGAAAATAAAACGGGGGTGAGGGGGAATACCCCAGATAGTTGCAAATGAAGGCTCATGGCACTGTAGCAATACAGAGGCCAATTCCGACCGAGCTGGAAAAACCAAAGGAGGAGGAGGAAACAGTCACGCCAAAGAAGACCATTAAAAATAAATAAATAAAAACAAACCCCCAAGAGTGCAATGAAAATTCGCTCCTCCACCCCCTAAGCAAAGTGAAGGGTTCTGTCCAATCCAATCCAATCTAAGCATCTGCTAGATGCAAAGGCATGATTCCTTTAATGGGTCTAATTAGAATGAATGCAGCACTTCCCATGCAGGCTGCCTGGGCCGTATCCGAAATGAAGCTGTAGTTCCCTCAAGGGGGATCGGCATCTGTTGGCGTTAATTCTTTCAATGATTTACTTCTTATCCTACCTAGTGTAACAAACACTCAGCCCTAACGAGGTTCTGTCAAGCTTACGGCCTTCTCTTTCTCTCCCCTTCCTCTCACGTATGCTTGCTGACCTGCTTTAGAATCCGTGGACACGAGGAAACGGCTACGCACGAAGTAAAGACCATTCAGCCCGAACGTACATCAAGTGGGAGGGGGGGGGCAAAAAGGAAATATTTATTACCTTTAGCGGTGGTGAAGGGTTATGATGAAATTCATCACCTGAAGAGGCAGAGCTGTCTTCATTCACCTGCGTCCTGTCCCTTGCATTGCTCGATCCTACAAAGTGAAGACAAAAAAATCCCATTGAAAGCAAAGCTATCCCCCCCCCCCCCCCTGTGTTCTGCAGCCCCTCAGACTGCCTGCACTGTGCACCTGCCCTGGGCATCGGCAGGATGGGCCTAAAAAGCAGTCAGAAACCTGGCAGGGTCTTTTTAATTTAATTCTTGGCTCAGGCTCAAGATTTTTACCGCCCGCATTCATAATTCTTTAAACATGCCATGGTATTATGCGCTAATCAATTAAGTCCTCAAGCACCAATTACGCAGCGTGATGTTCTGCCGAACACATTCAACAAATGAAATCCATGATTAAAAATGCATGTCTGGAGTGAGCACTGTTATGTAAATAATTGTTTAAGGCACACTATGCGAGGTAACCGAAAGCAAAAAAAAAAGATCTGTGCCAGCTCTTAAAAAAATGACTGTGTGACTTGCAGTATCTGGCACCCATTTTTACTGAATGACAGCTGCTCTCTGTAAAATAGCTGGCATCAGAAAGTCTGGTCATATAAAAAAAAGAAAAAAAGATTATATCACAAATGTAATCCAAAACAACTGGAGACAGGGACCAAGGCTTTATCAAATAGTCTCATGGAAAATTAGCATTTCACTAATTTTGCCCAAACAAATGGCACTTTTGTTTTGCTAACAAAATAATAATTTTCATAACATGTTATGAAAGCAAGGAAAAATGTATACATCACAACAAGGCACTACTTAACGGGATTCCTTAGCCAAGCAAGTACAAGAATTAACTGAAAACACACACATGTGCTAAGACACGCCGGTTGCTATTTAATTACAGTGAAACAGAGGCACCCACTGGTATTACCCTACCATTATAACTGCAAGCTCTTAGTCTGATATTCATGCCAACTGTATTTTTTTCATATGTGCTGTTCTATATATTCATGAAAATACAGATAGTGTTGTACCCATGTCAAACTATGAGAATAATGCAGTGGCAAGTTAAACAAGACACTATTTAGTAGCACTTCTGAACAGATATTCAGCTATCCCTGCAAATCCATAAATACAAGTTTTCATCTATGAATTTACTTTCCTCACCAATCAAATATCCAGAATGCAGTACTTGCTAATCTTCTAGCAATAATTGGGCTCATGGAAAAAGAAGCTGCCATTGCTATCAAATGCTAAAAAGACATCCCACTAGTATTTACAACATTGCTAAGCGTGGGATCCCTCCTTTTTATCTTGGTAAGTAAGCGTTCTTTTCTTTCGTCATTGTTTCTGATGGTAGAGGTTGGAGTATGGTTTCCAGTCCTGGAAGCCTTACCTCAGAACAGGAATTAGTGTGTTAGCAGTTCAAAGATGGGCTATCAAAATGATGTGGGATTTGGGGCAAAAGCTCTACAAAATGAAACTTAATAACCTAAGTTTGTACATCCTAGAGGACAGGCAAGATGAAGTGAGGCAGGGAAGATGTGATTGAGACATTGAAATATCCAAAAGCTATGAGGGATGCACAGGAGTTAAGGCTCTCTCAATGGAAGAGAGCTTTGAGAACAAGGGAGGTCATCATGATTTGAGACTTTTGAGGGGGAGAAATGCCAGGAAATATTTTTTCATGGAAAGGGGTGATGGATGCATGACACACATTCCTGGAGTAGGCAGTGGAGGCTAAAACTGTAACAGATTTTAAGAGGGCATAGGATAAGCAGAAGAGGATGCAGGAGCATGACCCTTGGTGGTCGGTGAAACAGATAAGTATGGGAAAATAACTGTGGGAGCTTGCTGGGCTGATTCGTCTTTTTCTGCCGTCATTTCTATGTTTCTATGCTTGAATCTTTATAATGCTGTACCCTGAAGGATTCTATAGTTAGTTGGGGGTTGCCAGCATGAATGGTAACGTTCATAATATGAAGCATTAGAAGTTCTAGTGGAAATGCAGTAAGTCGTGCAACCAAGTCTTTGTAGATATTTGGGCAACAGCTGTGCTAAAGTTGTTAGCTAGTTAGTTTAGACCACAACCATAGAGCTTTCTAGCAGCTGTATCTCTCCGATAGGCTGCAAGTACAGTTAAAAACCAGGAGTCCTATTGGAAATGCAGGAACTTACACAGCCGGGTCTGTCTGACAGGCTAAAAAAAAAACCTGGGCTACACAATCAGAAAGATTCAAAGACATTTACCTAATCTTGGGTGAGCCAACTATCCACTGGCCATTGCCAACTGAAGGTGAGAGCTGTGTGGCACTAAAGGCTGGGGTAAATAATGTTTGCTTGAATTGCTGGGATACAAAAGAAAAACTAGTTATTACAGTTAGGGGAATCTATAACAACTCAGACTTGGCGAAAAATTGCCCACAGTTATCATTTATATAGAAATGCTTAGACTACTTTGGCTGGCTCATACATACAGTATGTAGTACTTGTACCATATATTATTGTGAACATGGTTTGTTCACTTTTAAATTCATTTTTCTTTAATTTATATGAAAAAAAATCATAACAGCTTTTAAAAATCAAGATAAGAAAATACACACACTAAATAACTTTGCAAGTAACTTCAACCACTCACAGAACCTACAAGTATCCCCAGTGCATTAGCAGCAGTTAAGCCAAGCCATGCAATAGTCAATAACACGTCACAATTACTTCCTGCACGAGAAAAATGTTTGTGCAATGGAATCCTCAGTAAGGGAGCTTTCCTGAGCACTCACCATTTATCTTCCCATCTCTCGCATTTTCACTACAGTGGCACTACAAATAAATGTTGACCTTGGACGGAACCCAGGCTTGTTCTTTCTTGCTGCTTGACTCTGAGCCATGAAGGTTCATGAGCTATGGCGCTACCAGGTAAATTAAGGCAATAAGGCATGGCGGAAGTTTGCTAACTTCAACAGGATTTCTCAAACTCTGAGCACTCTGCAGTCTTAAATATCTGTTCGAGAAAGAGGATTTCCGCACAATGGTGCAAGCTTCCATACTCCCTATTGTAGACTACTGGAATCCCATTCTCTTGGGTCTGCCCACTGCTACTCTAAGACCTCTTTAACTACTGATAAATGCTGCTGCGCGTCTCGCCGCTGGCACCATGAGACGCAAACATATCGCTCCCGTGCTCTTTGACTTACACTGGCTCCCGACTGCAGAACGAATCAAATACAAAGTCGCAATCATCAATTTCAAACTGATTTCCTCCACCATTTCACCGTGGTGCAATGCTTTGCTTTGGATTTACTGCCCATTTCGTCAGCTCCGCTCATTACAAAGGGGCCTTCTAGACGTGCCCTCTCCTTTGCATGCCAGGCTTAGTGTTACCAGAGACTGTTCTGGAACTCCCTTCCTGAAGCACACTGCGCCTTGCAGACAGCGTGAAGTCTTTTAAGACTGTTAAAAACGTGTCTATTCAGACCAGCATTTTGCTAGGCCCGTGATCGTTTTGGTGTGTCTGGTACTTTCTAATGTTGCAAGTATTGTATTGATTTTATGCTCGTTTGCCTCCTGTACATCGCCTAGGAGATAGGTGATTAACAAATGGAAATAAAGAATCAAAGGCACTGTCCTATATAACATGAAAAGCAGTCAGATTTTTTTTTTTTTTAGCTGTTTTGTCATAAGGGGAATTAGGTAGTGTAATGTGAAACTATTCACCATGGTAGATGGAGTGAGATAATCCAAGTTATCACTCACAGGCCTGTCTGTTCGCACTGTCCACACCATTCCACCAAATCATAAAAATCATAAAGCACACAACAGTGATTGACACTAAATATTCCACACTATAAAATCTGCAGTTTCCCTAACTGGTGCAGTTGTCAGGACCCATTTTATGCAGCTTACTTCCATGTGAGTGATGGGAAGAGGCCCATTCCCTTTTAGACATTTTTTTTTTAAAAGATGCTTTTTATTCAAGCCGTTGATAAAAGTTGATATAATTACTGCTTATTTTCATTTATTTTACTTTGGTTTTATTTTAGTTGTGTTGCTCATAGCATGTTTCATGATTTATGAATGCATGTTGTAATCCATATTGCAAAATTTGATTTGATTTTATGGGACATAAAATTGCTTAAATAAATAAAAAATTGTTGCCTGGATAGAGAAGAGGAAAACTGGCTCCCTCCTACCAGATGAAGGGAGTAATTGGAGTAGATTTCTACCCACAAGTCTTGTCGAGTACCTTCACATGGTGACCTTGTTGTATAATATCTTGACAAAATCTCAGCATGGCTATTAGTGAAGTATGAAAGGGAGGATAAAGAATATTTCATGCTAGCTGCACGGCACTCAGGATAAAAAAGATGCCCACCCTTAGCCTCAGTACTAGGGTTAATGATGATGGTAGCAATAGCACAGACCCTTCACGTGAAAACATCATCACTGGTACAGCTATAGACCAAGGTGACCCTGTTAGATGCACTGTAACAAGAAACAGACCACAGACACTAATGAAAAATCTAAGAGGAAGAAAAACCCTTGAAGGTATGCTTGGCTTATGTGTGAGGTTCATTCTTCACACGGTATGCACAAGACAAACCTGTTTGGATACACTACCCTGAAGATTTGGAGGGCACCAATTCAGTGCCTGGGGATTTGGAAGTGGATCATGGGAGCCTGAAGGCTAGGAGACCTCTGGGAAGGTTGGCCTTATTTCAGGCACGAGAGGAGGCAGGAGAGGAGCACGAGGTCCTTGACATTAGGAGGCCCACATTAATGTGGGTAATGGATAGCTAAATACTAATAGTTGACATCTCCTGAGGTTCCAGAGAGGACATCTATTCCCACATCTCTGCAAGGTACCCTATTATTTCATGCTCCATCCTTTCTGTTCTTATAAGCCTTTCCCCACCAGCTAGAAGGTCTCACAATGCTAGAAGTGAGTGTGAAAAGGTGATTTAACTAGTAAAATTTAAGAGGCACAAGTTTGTGGTTGCAGGTCATCTTTGTACAGCAATTTTGGTCCCCTAGTGGGATACAAAATCTAGTTTTCATGCAACTGATTTTTTTTTTTTTGGAAGAGTTTAGCAAGCTGCATATAAAAGGGCATTACATTAAAAATAAAGTCTGGCATTACCCCATCAGAAACTTACCCGCCTCTTGTTCACTGAATGAACTTGACGTGCTGCTAGCGAAAAGTGGAGTGGATGAGCGGTTCAGAGGGTCACTAGTTTCCTTTTCAGTAGCTTTTTTCCTAAGGGAGCCAAAAAGATTCCAGATATTTTTCTCATCAGTTACTGCAGCTCTGTCCTTGAGTCTTAGTGATGAAAACAAGGTGTTCTTTCTTTTCCGAGTTTGTGAATCATCCATCACTTCCTTGCTGGAATTCTCCTTAAGGCTAAACTTTTCTAGGAGTTTTGGCATGAAGTCCTCCATCTTTGTGTACGGCGAATTGTCATGTGTTGGTTTACAGGGTTCCTCCGACAACCTTGAGTATGTAGCATAAGTGGAGAAGTCTCTACGAGGGGTTCCATAATCAAAGGACGGCGTTTCTCTTTCATTGCTAGAAGAGGTAGATGGCTTGGAGGGTGAGTTGCTGGTTTTACCAACTTTTTCTGTGTTTAGAAACAAGAACGAACCCGGAGACTTTGATGAATATTCTTTGTTACTCTGACCCCTCCTTAAAACCCCAGAAGATACAATTGGGCTAGGAAAGTCTGTGTCACTGCTTGGAGAAATTAATTTAGATTTATCATCTGGGGTCCTTTTCGCATTGTCTGGAGTAGGGCTCAGTTGTTCTAGTATGGATCTTTTTATTGCACTCGCAAATAATTTAAATGGCGATTTAAGTTTGCTGTCTGTACCTGCTCCTGCGGTATTATCTGCTTTTGGTATCCTCAGCTCATCTTCCTGGTCTTTGGAGAAACTTAATGAGCTGTCATTTGCAATCTCAGAAGACACAGTAAGACTTAGTGGTTTAGGTTTTTTGCCTTTTTTATTATAACCCTTCTTTGATACCGACTTCTCCAGAACATCAGTGGTTTGATTTTCAGATTTAGCTGGTGTAACGTTTTCACTGTTCCAATCAAGTAACATCGATTTCTCCTCTTCAGAAAGTACCAACCTTTTCAGCTTCTCATTTGACACTTGGTCTGTCATTTCTTTTTGTTCTCCTCGACCTCTCTCATCTCTTTTTGCTGCATTTCTGGAGGACAACTCCATGCTCCTATCAATAGAAGCATCTGTTTGTGTAGGCAGTTCCTTGCTGTATACATTCATCTCTTCTAAATCATGCTCTCCAATCTTAGTCTTTTCATCTTGGCATTCCTGAATCAAACTGTGCTCATCATATAGTCGGACATTTTTGGATGGGTAATGGTCATTGTCTACCAACAAAGAATCACTGGTCCTATTCAGAAGATGACTAGAATGAGGTTTGTATGGAAGGACTTCTTCACTGACTTTTTCTTGAAGTGTTGGAGTGTTGAATTCATTACGCCATCTTGCTATTTCTGATGGGGGATCTTGAGAAGGCATCTACATGAGATTGAAAATATACTTTGATTATTACTCGAATGCCAGAGAAACTTGTGAACTATACAAGGAATTTTTCCATGGAATGCACAGCAAGGGGTGGGGGAGGGGGGAATGAATTAATATTGTCCTGAACACTAGAATTTTTCTGGTTTTCATAAAATGTTATGTTCCCAATAAATCTGAATAGAGATGTGCAAATAAAATTAGGTTTTTAAAACATGTGGTGAGCAATAACGAAAGTGTGGAAATCAGGGCTTTGATTACTGCCCACATTGTAGAGAGGCATTCCCAGGAGATGAGAGAGAATGCCACCTGTAGTTGTGTATAATCAAAACTATGCACCTCGTTTTACTCAAAACGTTACCTGCAAAGAAAGCAGGCACAGATCTGTACACGCACACAAAAATAGGCACATAACTTTTATTTTGATTATTGGTGCAAATTTAGAGGGTAAAAGGAACCCAAAGAGTTTGCACAAACATTATTGCCCTCGTAATCCGATAAAGGCAATCATACATGCAACAGTAAGAATTACTTTGAAACTAGCAGTAAAAGCTCGTGCACAGATGGGGAAATACTGAGGAGTGTAGAAAGTGCATAATTGAGATGTGTGCTACTAGAGAATGCACGCTGAGTTTGGGTGTACTGTGTGGTAATAGAGAGTCAATTAAGTATTCAGAGAGAGAGAGAGAGAGAGAGAAAGAAAGAGAGAGGCAGAGCTCAATTTCCATGTATGGTAGTAGACAGTGAATTGGACAATACCGGGAAAGAGGGGTGGAGCTCATTTCCCATACAGAGAGCAGGGCGGAGCTGGAGAGTACAGGGGAGGGAGGAGGAAGAGCTCAATTTGCATACCAGCTATGCAGGTGCAGGGCAACTTTCCTTTTTATTATAGTTAGATATTACATTGTAAATCTGCAGGACACCTTGAAACAGACACATCCATAAGAAAAACACAGGATGGGTGCTCTGGCTACTCAGCTACTGTTTAAATAACCCTTATAGGTACCATCAATACTGAAATAGAACTTTCCGTTAATTACAGCTGCTTTCGTAAATCTTGAGGGATGATGTCAAATCACAGATACTTCCAGATGTCTGGATTTTAGGGAGGATTGCAAAGAAGATTAATCCTATGAGCATATCAATATGTTTTAAATATTTCAGAAAGCCGCAGAACAAAATACTGGCCTTTCACGCATGTGAGCCAGAAATCTAGAGCAATTGGTGTCCAGAGAATTTAAAGATTTTTTTCACTTACGAGGTTACGTAATCAAAATAATTTTCTCATCTTTTCATCATCCATGGACATTTGGGTACAAAATACTTTGTAATGATTTCTCTCTTCCCCATCCCCCCAATTTATTAACAGGACTTAATATAGTTCTAGTACATTGAGGGGGCTGGAGTTTGAAATATGGGGACATTTTTCTAGGACCGGGACTAGTGAGCAAAGCAGAAGGAAGAGGAGCATGACCATGAGAAAAGTACAACTGGGGAAGGTGTGTGTGTATGGTGTGTGTATGTGTATGTGTGTATGGTGTGTGTATGTGTGTATGGTGTGTGTATGTGTATGTGTGTGTATGTGTATGGTGTGTGTATGTGTGTGTTACAGCATGCACGCAATTCCAGCTCCAGGTTTTCACAATCGATACCTCTCCTTGAGAGTGATCCTCTTCAAGTGCATCTGGAATACAGGGAGCACTCTCCTTAGAAGGCTCTTCGCTTTTCTTGCCAATTATCGGAGCCCATCCTAAAAAAAAATAAAAGGAAACACAATCATTTGCACTTATTCTCCTACCATGACATGGCCATTAATGACATTTAAAAATGGAAGAAAAAAAACAAACATATACGCACACATTTGCGTGCACACATACATACACTTATATTCAAAGCATGCACCAGAGGAAACTGTGGTACAACTGAAAGGCAGGTACAGCAGCTTTTGTTATCAATCATTTTTAAGCTGAAACATAACTGAGGATCACATTTATACTCTCTCTCTTCTTTTGGGAAATATAAGTTATACACTGCCTCCGGTCTGTTTAATTTATACTGTAGGGCATCAGAAGACCTATGGACTTAACCCTTTTTGGACCTACTTTCCTTAATCATAAAAAGCTCATTGTGAAGCCACAAAGTCCTAAGAGGTCAACAGTAAGTAATCCAGCAAGAAGGAAAGTTATTTGGCTAAATTTTCCCAGATATTCAGCGGAACATACCTGGAGAAGCGTTCTGCTGAATATACCCAGATATTCTTCCAACCAGACTTACCTATATAAAACTTTGCTCAGCTAACACTGAATATCAGCACCGCCCAGACGAACTGGTGCTATGTCTTCATACCAGGACAAACTTAGCTAGGGAACAGAGGGAAATATTCAAATCCTGGTGTTTGTCTGGGCAACGCCAGGACTTACCTAGACAATACAATTTCTTGAGCTGCACGGAAAAAATCAGCATCAAGCACGTGGCATGTGATGCAAAGTACTGGCACCGTCCGTTCCTTGGGGCACCCCATAGCAACTGAAGGCACTTTTCCTATCACCAGAATTTAGAATGTCCAGGATAGCGAGCAACACCAGCCCATCCCAACTTCCAAAACCATCCGTCAACACCCCTCTGACTCTCGCTTTGAAATGCCCCAGCAACTATAAATCGTGCCATCTTTATTGTGAAACATGCATGATGCCCGACGAGGATCCCACCTGCTTCTGTTAATGATCTCGAAGTCCTGTTGCCAAGCTGTGCCACTGTGAGAAGTTTTAAAACAGCTAGCAAAATGGCTCCGATGTTTGGCAAGAAAAGAGCGAACGGGTGCAAGAGTTATCCCTGGAGTCCAGTGGATATTTGCAGGACCTTTGGCCTTTGAAAGGTATCCCTTGCATCATGGCCTGATACATATTTGCCCTGGGCCTAGATATCAGTTGCTACTACTCCTACTGCCAACAGGTCTTCTGATAAAATCAGGCCGATGGCTGAGGTGCGTCTTCCTTCCCCCTGTAGCTAACAGGAGGAGATGCTGCTTCCCACAGCTTCAGGTTCAGCGCAATCAAAGGCTCTTCAGCTGGGAAAGGTAGGCGCTTTTTCCCCTCTCTCAGTGCAATCTAGGACTTTGTCAGATAAAAGACGACAGCTAGTAATTATATGTCAACATCCTGTTAGGGAACACAGCTCTCATTAGTGCAACAGGTTTAATGTCCTTGCCGTGCCGAAACGTACAGGCACTAGTATGTGTGAATTGAAAAGTTATTGCAAGACAAGGTACTGTGGCACATTGTATTCGCTGGTGTTAACCAGAAGTCATTTTCCCATAGATACAAGGACTCTCCCTATTACATTACAGTCTGGTAGTGCTATCACTACCATATATTCCACTATAACGATGTCATCTGATGGGGGGGGGGGGGGGGTGTTTAACTTGAGTCTCTTTAGAGATGTGCTGCAGCAAGCTATGCATTTTATTCAGCACCGCAAAGGATTACAATTGGGTGTCCTCAGGGTTTATGTTAGGCATAGAGAAAAATGTAAAGCTGTATGGAAGGTTTTGGGCTGAAGAGCATGCGATAACTTTACATCATGAACTACAAATGACTTGCTAACGCTTAGGGAAGTGGCTAAGGTTACTGCATGTTCTTCAGCCCATATCCTCAGAATACACAGAACGAAGCTGTGCATTTGCCATACGAGCAGGTTAACATGGAGGCAACACCTTCCTGTGGGATGAACCCAACACATTGGTGGCTCCTGTTCGTGAGTTATGCTTATTATACAGCAACCAAAATGATAAAGGAGATGGAACAGCTCCCCTATGAGGAAAGGCTGAAGAGGTTAGGGCTGTTCAGCTTGGAGAAGAGACGGCTGAGGGGGGATATGATAGACGTCTTTAAGATCATGAGAGGTCTTGAACGAGTAGATGTGACTCGGTTATTTACACTTTCGAATAATAGAAGGACTAGGGGGCACTCCATGAAGTTAGCAAGTAGTACATTTAGGACTAATCGGAGAAAATTCTTTTTCACTCAACGCACAATAAAGCTCTGGAATTTGTTGCCAGAGGATGTGGTTAGAGCAGTTAGTGTAGCTGGGTTCAAAAAAGGTTTGGACACGTTCTTGGAGGAGAAGCCAACTAACTGCTATTAATCAAGTTTACTTAGGGAATAGCCACTGCTATTAATTGCATCAGTTCATCAACCAACCTCTTCCCTTCAATAATAATTCTATAACATACCAATACAAGGGATGCTTGTGTCCTGGTATTACTTATGTACGGTGGCTATTGTTCAAGGACAGCCAATTTTATGGGTGTCCTTTTTAGCCCCGTCTATTAATCTTTATTATCCAAAATTCAATGTAGATTTTCTATTTTGTCTTTTTCTTTTTTATCTAAAAAGATCCCCTTATCTCCCCGTTTTATGAGGCGACCCGCTACTTGTTTGTCAATACTTATCAGGACATCCGTCTCAATTGCTTCTCGCGGGGATCGCGTCTGCCTGCCCGACATGGGCCATGTTTCGGCACTCTTGTGCCTGCTTCAGGGGCTACGGGGGGGGGTTTGCTGTGTCCTAAACAGGTACTCGATATCTGTTAGTTCTCCAGCTATAAAAATAACAGTTAATTCTCATCTTCGGACTACTGTAACAATCAATCTGATTAAGATCACCATAGTTAGCCTCGGTTTCAGGAAATCAATGGGTGTGGACCCATGGTTAGTATAAAAAGTGGCATAGGCGAGCGCGCCCTAGACACAGAAGGAAGGCGCCGTCCACGAGTAGGAACATTATCAACATGACAGTAAGTATTTTTTGAATGTGTAATCGGTATATGAAAAAGTTTGTTACAGTAGTCCGAAGATGAGAATTAACTGTGTTATTTTTATAGCTGGAGAACTAACAGATATCGAGTACCTGTTTAGGACACAGCAAAACCCCCCCCGTAGCCCCTGAAGCAGGCACAAGAGTGCCGAAACATGGCCCATGTCGGGCAGGCAGACTCGATCCCCGCGAGAAGCAATTGAGACGGATGTCCTGATAAGTATTGACAAACAAGTAGCGGGTCGCCTCATAAAACGGGGAGATAAGGGGATCTTTTTAGATAAAAAAGAAAAAGACAAAATAGAAAATCTACATTGAATTTTGGATAATAAAGATTAATAGACAGGGCTAAAAAGAAGGACACCCATAAAATTGGCTGTCCTTGAACAATAGCCACCGTACATAAGTAATACCAGGACACAAGCATCCCTTGTATTGGTATATGTTATAGAATTAATTGCATCAGTAGCATGGGATCTTCTTAGTGTTTGGGTAATTGCCAGGTTCTTGTGGCCTGGTTTGGCCTCTGTTGGAAACAGGATGCTGGACTTGATGGACCCTTGGTCTGACCCAGTATGGCATATTCTTATGTTTCAGCTGGACGCACCAGGGAGTATTTGAAAATCCCACCATGCTGACCAGGTCTTCCAGATATACTGGTACTTACCCAGATATATCTTTTGGGGGGGGGGGGGTGCTCCGGGGGCATTTGGGTGTGTGAGCCAGACTTTGCTGGATAACTCTGAATATCAGAGCTAACTAGTGGGCCGATACAGTACAGTGCGCTGCAACGGAGTGCACTGTTAACCCGCCATTGGATGCGCATTTTCCCTTACCTCTTAATCAGTAAGGGGCCGAAAATGCGTGTCCAACCTGCCGAACCTAATAGCGCCCTCAACATGGAAATGCATGTTGATGGCCTTATTAGGTATTTGCGCACGATTCAGTAAGTAAAATGTGCAGCCAAGCCGCATATTTTGCTTTCAGAAATTAGCGCCTACCCAAAGGTAGGCGCTAATTTCTTCGGGCACTGGGAAAGTGCACAGAAAAGCAGTAAAAACTGCTTTTCTGTGCACCCTCCGATTTAACATCATGGCGATATTAAGTCGGAGGTCCTGAAGGGTAAAAAAAAATAAAATTAAAAAAATAAAAAATTGAAGTCGGCCCGCGGCTATGAGGTCGAAAACCGGACGCTCAATTTTGCTGGCGTCCAGTTTCCGAGCCCATGGCTGTCAGCGGGCTCGAGAACAAATGCCGGCAAAATTGAGCATCGGCTGTCAAACCCGCTGACAGCCACCGCTCCGGGCCAAAAGGAGGCACTAGGGACGTGCTAGTGTCCCTAACGCCTCCTTTTGCCCGTTTCTACTGCCAGGCCTAATTTAAATACTGAATTGCGCGCACAGGTGAGTGGCCTCTGCGCGCACCGGGAGAGCGGGCATTTGCCCGCTCTCCCGCAGACTTTACTGAATCGGCCTGTAGGTAGGCTATCTGGATAAGTTTAGTTGTACTGCCGGGCAGCCCTAAATTTGCCCAGATAATGTGGTCAGGCGTATTCAGTGGCATGGCCACACCATTGAATATCCAGTTTAAGTTACTTCATTAACTTGCCTGGACAGCCTGCGGTTCCACATTTACCACTTTTATTCTTTGGTTGTCCTCCCATGCATCAGGTTCGTCCTCACTAAAGGTTACCACCTGCAACGTGTTTACTGATCTTTATTGCTAGAGATTCACAGAGAAGTCAGATTCAGAAAAATCTGAGATTTACAAAATCTATAGGTTAACTACAACAATACGTTTTATGAGGATGTTAAAAAGACTGAAGAACAAACCAAGGCAAAATACTTGGAATTTTTTTTTTTTTTTTTTTTTTAAAGCACAATGCTTTGACCTCCTCTTCAAATTGACTCCGTTTGTCAACTGAAACTTTGCTCTAGATGAATAAATTGACATTAAACAATTCACCAGCCTTCTGCTTTGTTGTAAAACAAAACTATTCTACCCAGCATGCAAGCAGAGTTTGTTGACATGGTCGATCTTGCGACAGCTCACTTCTAGAGACGACTTTTAGCTCCCCCTAGAGGCTTCTTCACAAGATACAACTCGGATCAAGTGAAAGCAAATGTAGAGATTTGGGAGCACAGGTCCCGTCCCCCAGGTTGAGGCAGGCACGTGCACATGTCTGGGGGAAGGGAGATAAAAATGGATGGGGGCCAATGGTGCGCAGTTCACCCCAGTCTCTTCTTCTTCCTGCAGCCCTTCCCCCCCCCCCCCCTCTCAGCTTTGCGCCATGTGGCGATGACCCTGGTTCACAGACTGGGATGTGATGCATTGAGTTGTCTTCGTATACCTCAACTTCAGCTCCTCACGCCCCTGTTCCCCAAGATCTTTTCCCTCCCCCCCTTTCTCTTCCTCTCTTTTCTAGTTGCCGAGGTTTGTCTCCTCTGAAGGGTTTTTATTTCCTCCAAAGACCCTCTCTATCCAGATTGGTCGCTAGCCTATGGCAGAGGCCATAGGTGCCTCACCTCCACGCTGTCCAGTACTGCTCTGGGGCCTCAAGCTCAGCTGTGTGCCCGGAGAAACGCTACTGCGCCTGCTGCTGGTATCCCACCTTACCCTCAGAGCTGTCCGTGGGGGGGGGGGGGGGGGGGGACAGCAGGCCAAATTGGGCAAAAAAAAAACCAAACAATCACCAATGCTGCTGCCCTTCCCATCTATCTGATTCTGCCGTCAAGAGCAGAGAGTGACCCGCGGGGCCAAAAACAGCAGCATCTGCCTCCCACGCCCCGGAAGTCAGGAGCACGGCACGTGGAGTGGCGTTGGCCTCCTCCGCTGCCCAGCATTTAGGAATAGCGGATGCCTAAAGTAGTAACATTGCCCTCCCACGAATCCCCCTCCCTCTATCGGCAGTCAGTTGAATGCTCTGGATGCCACCACTTAGCCGGATAATTCTGAACTTATCTGGCTAAGTGGTGCAGAATATTGACTTCTGTGTGTATAAAGCACATGCAGACTTTAGCCTGAATTTTGTGCACCCTAAGTCTGCTGTGAAAATTAGCAGGCGTGCATGGAACCCAGCATGGCGCAAGCGCACACATCAACACCTGCGATTATGCACCCATTCACTCACATACTTTACAAAATTAAAAGTAAGGACGTAAAGGGTTTCTCCACCCCAACTCTTCCCCCAAGACACCTCTTTCTAGTACACATAAAAGTATGTGCAAATTCACTTTTGCGCATACTTTTAGGTACACAATCCCTAGACAATTTTCAAAAGCCCATTTACATACATAAAACCGTTTCATGCATGTAAATCTGTTTAAAAATTCACACATTATATGCACACATTTATACCACTTGCTACACACTCTCACACACACACAATCGCGCTACGTGCAATCATTGTGAATCTCTCTCTCACCTCTGTAATTATTTTTAATGTTGAAAAACATTTATGTGGATTGTGAACCGGATTCAGAACAATAATCTACTTGAGTACTGAATCACAATTTCAGATCACACACTAGCCAAAGCTGTCTTGCTCCATAGCTGAAAGAGGAACGTCTTTATGTAACAGCCATCAACATTTCTATAACCACTGTTGAAAACAAAAACACCATATGGGAAAGGAAAAAAAGAATCTTTCTAAAGTCAACTTGCTGAACTTAATCTGCAGCAAAACTTGTGATATGATTCAAAGGCTTGTGATGACATCAGCACTCTAGCTGTAACAAACCCAGTCAGTGCAGCATTTTTTGTCTAAATAAGGTTGGTCTGATCAGTGCAACGTGCATGAATCAGGCTTCTTGGCTGCACGAGATGGCGGGATCTGGGAAATGATTTTGCTGTGGTCTTGTTACTCACACTTTTTTGTGGTTTTTCTAAAATTTCCTAAGAACATGGGTGCAACCATGCCAAGTTCGCCTGGAGACTAACCCTTTTCATTGCCTCAATCTCTACGGGGCCAGGCGGTCTTCCAATTTGTTAGTAAGGGTTCTCCTGCTGCTCAATGGAAAAACTGAATTATTCCAAATTTGAAACACTTGAGCAGTCATGCCAAATCATCAGGGCTTTGTCCTTAGCTACTGGTCATTCGTACAGATCTCCGAAACATTCCTGATTCATATTCAACATTCGGAACATTTCCGAAAGCCTTGACCACTAGCGCTACTGCTCCATGTGCCACACTTGGGCTAATTCAACCGATTTGTTTTTTGTTCTTGTATTCATTACCATGTGTCCCGAGGGAGGACCACTGTCAAAGGCCATTTACCCCAGCAGGAAAGTCATCTGAAACCTGCCCAGCCTTAACACCACTAAAAGTGCATGCAGTGTCCTGCAGCATGCGTGCTTTTAAGCCAGGTGAGGGGAGGTGCTCCCAGGGGCCACATTTCGGGCAGCATTAGGAAATAACCGACGTGCATTGCATTTTCAGGTGCACACAGGCTATTTCCCAGACAAAATTAGCCGACACAAAAACGAGGAGCAAAGTCAGCAGATCAGCTGTGGACAGTTGTGAATGGGAAAGAATGAACGTGCTTTTCTCCTTTTGAAAATCTATAACAGTCTGCAGGTGAAAGTACCCATGGACTATGCACCTGGGCAGGCCATTTTGAAAACTATCCCCATACGAACATATACATGCACGTAATCTTCTGTTTATTCCCCCTTCCCCAAAACTGCAACCCCACATGCACAGCATGCGTAGGTTCACAGGCATCGGACAGACAGGTATCTTTTCTATTTTGCAATATTTGCACAGTCTTTCAGGGACTAAAATGCAGAGCTGTATATATCGGGGGTGGGGGTCTTGGATTTGTAGTTCCTTTTGAGCTCCCAGGCCAATTGGAAGCAGGGGTGGGATCCGGCACCCATGAGGTCTCTTCCCCTATTCTACATCCCCTCCCAACTCATCCAGTCACTGCAGGGAAGCTCTTGGCCGGGAAGTCATGCATCATGATACTTTCTGGAACCCCTGAAGTCACGGGCCCCCCCTAAATCTGAACACTGAAAGTCGCCGTTACGCAATGTCTGGGACTCCCGCCCTCCACAGCATCCCCAGCCCGGGCTGCAGGAGCGCCTCACTCAGAAACCAAACCCAGGTCCATCCACGATTGGAAATGTGCAGCACTGCCACCGAGCCAGCTCCTGCATGCATGGATACCAGTGTGAAAAGGAGAGAGGAAAAGGGAGCCATTACACTGAACACCACTGCTATACGATATGTCCTTACTCGACAGTGTCCGTTCCCTCCACTTCTGGCACGCGCTCGATGTAGAAGAATGGAAACTACTGGCTCGCTGTAGAGCTAAACAGGAAGGTAAGTAAGTGAGATTTCATTAGACAGCGTACACAGTACAAGGCTGAAAGTATATTCAGAAACCAAAACTTGCAATTCATTGTGGAAGATGACAGCTTGAACTTTCAGGTCGTACAGATTTCTTCACACGTTGTCAAAACAGCATTTTTCACACTTTTTTTTTCTTTTTCTCTTTATGGCTAAATTAATACTGGAAAACCCTTCCCAGGCCCTAACTTGCTGCTGCCTATTCCTCCCCTCCCAGGTCCTGAACTGCTGCCCCTTCCTCTCCCCTCCCGGGCCACCGCCGTCTCCTCCCCCTCCTGGCCCGCTCCCCTCTGTTGCTCTCTCCTCCTCCCCTTCCTGGACCCTGCCCTGTCTCCCTCTTCCTCACCTGCCTTGATCTATAACTTTGCACTGGGTCAGCAGATGCTGCTAATTTCGTTCTTTCTAGATTTATCCTACTTACAATAGAATCTGGTCCCTAGAAGACTGTAGCTCTTTTAAGGCTGTAATGGAAAGGTCCAACTGCACAAATACAAGTGCAGTCGGACCTCTCCGTCTCAGGCACGTAACTTTCAGAGCTCTTGTGATACTTGCAGCAACGGGGCTTGGATTCTGGGTCAGGACCCAGCAGCGGGCCACACAAGCCTTGCCGTCAGAAGGACCGAAGCAATAAGACGCACATGGAAAAAGGGTGCTCCTGTTGAGCGTCTCTTTCCCTGACGCACTCATAGCCACATCCCCTGGGCACCCGATGCAGTATTTAAACGGGGGGGGAGGGGGGAGGGGGGGGCTGTGTAAAAGGCCTGCTAGGAGAGAATTGTGTGCTCAAATACATTGGGCACCCACAATAGCAACGGGAGCTCAATCCAAGCGTCCATTTTTATCCCGCTTCTTCTGGCCGATTTTGCTAAGGGTGCTGAGGATGCCTATAACTATGGGGGATCTAAATTGTGTGTCTGGAAGAATTTTTTTACATTTTCGATCAGGCCAATATACATTTATTTCTCAACACTGCAAGCAGTAAATTTAAGTGTCACAACTATACTAAGTAGGAGGAGCCACAGAGGACCGTGTTTTTAATTGCTCATGAGCTCTTCACTCACAGATGGACTTCACGCCACCTCTGGGGCTGGAGCTACGTTTGCCACGTTAGAAAGTGTGTTGGGCACTAATAGCCTCATCTACATGGAGTTTCCATGTGATGGGTACTATTGGTTACACGTTTGTTTGGGCGCGCGTTTTGGACGTGCTAATCTCCTAATCGTATCGGGTGCCAGTCTAGCGCGTCCATAGCGCGCGTCCAAACCACTCAAACCTGTGCACTAGGCTGGGTGCACTTTATTGCATTGGCCCCACAGTAAGTAAACAAGTCAGTCAGGATATGGACTGCTACTGGTTTACAGATTTAAATTAAACTGCCAGCTGCGGGGGTTTTTCCATCTGAAAATGCGATATGTATTTTTTTAATTTCACAGCAATTATAGAATAGAAGTCTACCTCTGATTGAAGGGAGGGGGGGGGGGGGGAAGTAAATGCAATGGAGTGCGAAGCTGAGGGAAGAGGGAGTCCCTGCAGGCGTTCACAACATCAAAACTTGGGAAGGCACCATCTCCTGCACAGCTTATCCCAGTGAAACGCAAAATGGGCAATTTACCAAGGCCGTAAGCGGATGCGTAGAGAGTCTTTTTTTCTTTTTTTTTTTAATTCGCAAGTGGAGAAAACATGAGCCGGAACTAGAGGCCATAGAATAACCTCAAGCAGGCAATGTGGACAGCTCATAATTACAAGCTGAGGTTTATCCTCCGATGCCCTGCTTAGAATCCTGAGGGAATTAAGGCACGGGGGGGGGGGGGGGGGGGGGGAGGGGGGGAAATAGTGATTGGGAGTGAGTTCGGTTTGTGACGAGCATGATCAGTTGGGTCACAGTTTGAGCTAACGTGAAGCAAAGGACGGGAACCACAGACTTAAAGCGCGTTTGTGCGTGCCACCGACACTAGAGGGCAACGCTGCCTAACCATACGCTTACAGCGTGGCCAGGCCCATTCTGCAGCTTCCGTCCATCATTTCTCTTGCTTCCAGCAACCACTGGGCTCAGCGTGGCGCAGCCTGCAAGCACGGGATGCTATTTGATATATAAATGCGGCTCTTTTGCAGGGGCGTCCACCCATCACGGAGGACCCATCTGTGCTTTATCACTTACAAATAACGGTGGTGCGTAAACTGTGTGGCAGCTCTTAATCCTCGCAGGACACAATTTGCATGCAGGACTGAGGAGGTGGTAAATGAGGATGCATGAGTTTAACAGACACTTTTAGACGTGGCTACCTATTTTCTGCCTCGGTATCAATATCTTAACACGCAGTGATATTCTAGATGAGCAAAAACATCACAGACTGTGGTTAGGATTTATACCCTCCTTATTTGGGTATTACTGGCAGGTGGGGTTTCCTTATTCAACATCATGTACTTTAAAAAAAAAAAAAAAAGCATTCTGGTAAAATTGATGGAATTTTACAAACTCTAGGGCTATATGGAGGAATTTATAAAATTCTGTGATAATTTCTGGATTTTTTTTTTAGTTGATCTGCAATCATAACCATGAAAACCCTGTCTGAGGGAAGGTGATAAGCGTTAGATTTAAATTACGCGCATTGCCAAATATGAATTCAAGGCAAGTTCCAAACTGAGATACAAAATGGTAGGTCCCCTGCCCCAGAGGGCTTACAATCATGAGGCCCTGTTTACCAAGCACTTTTCCCATAAACACAAAATGGAAGAAAATCTTTGGTAAAGAGGCCCCTAAAATTGTACTTGAACCAACAAAGGGTGAAGTGATTTGCCCAAGGAGCATCAGTGGGAGACATAGGATTCAAACCCTGGATTTGTCTGTTCTCAGCCCACTGCTCTAGCCAGTAGGGTCACTCTTCCATTCTCCTAGCAACAACCAGGCACTTAGCAAAATGTTAGACCATGGATCACGATGCCATGCATCTACATCAACATGACTGAAATGGGTTCAAATTATTAGCAGCTCTTTACCATCAAGTGCTCTGGATTTAATGTTCCTCTTCTCCTGCTGGCCGCCATCGTTCATGGAAACATGCCTTTTAAGGAGCTTCTTGGATGACACAGTCTCGGGGAAAAAGTACGATTCTTTGCAGAGTCCAGAATTACCAAGGTCATCGCAGTTATCCGATTCCATGTCCGAGCTAGAACATAGAAATGCAGGCTACATCTGTCATTTCCATTCTTCACCAGTACTGACAATCTGTCATCATTTATAATCTTAGAAAGATGGACAAGGCCCCCCCAATACCATACAGCAATGTCAAAGGTAATCAGCCTTTCTTCTAGCAATAATTGTCACAATATTACCCAGGTGATATACTAACCTTCATTCAGAATGGCACTTTTTTCACAGTACAAAAGATTCGCCTCACATCCTCCGAAAAGGACCAACACATTTCTCTCTAAGCTGGGAAGCCTCTGGACATGATCCATATTCGGGGGCAAAATACACCTTCAGAACTGGCAGGCACTGAAACAGTTTTTAGGAGTGGCCAGAACAAGGATGAGCGTGAAGATGCTAGCACAGCTAGCGAGTAATGAAGGATACTGCACTTTAACGATGTCTATAGTATGATCCTCTCTCCATTCTGCTGGGCTGAGAAGCACTTTCTAAATGAATTCTCTGTCTCTGCGACCAGACTCATGTGTCCCTTTCAGGCACATTGGCAGATTTCTCAAGTATGCTTAGGCCCCAGAAAAACTAAATAAATGATAGAAGTTTGTTCGTTTTCCAGAAATGATGCAATCAAGGTACGGCCATGCACCGTGTGTTAGTTATTAAAAGCGGCAGTGATCTTGATTTGTGAACCTAAATAATCCAGCCATTTCTTTCACTCCCATATTGCTCAAAATTAGGAGAAAAATACTTCCAGGTCTTTTTTTCTGAAGATCCGTTTTTTTAATTTTAAACTATAAGCTATTTTCACAGACTATATTATTATAATTGGTTTATTTAATTAATCGCAATATCATATGAATGCACACATAAAAAAATAGAATAATTAACAGACTTTGGGAAAGAAATGTGTGTCTTATTATGGACTGTGATCTACAAAGAACAGTATTTACTACAATACTCACAAAAATGGTATATGACAAAGCAATATTTAATATTCATGATTTCTTTCTGTATACTTATGGTTTCTAATTATTGAAGACATGTAAGTGCAAGCCATTTTATAGCAGGACTTTGATTAGACTAGACGTTCTTAATCTGATCTAATTTTCAGAATGTCCACAATAAGTGTCTAATCATATTTCCACTGCAGTCAAACACTCATTTTTACAAACTTCATCTACTAAAAAAATCTAAAACCGCCATTATTTCAAAATGAGTTCCGTTTGGTTCTTCAAACCATAATATTTTCTGGATTTGATTACTGCAATGGCCTGTTTTTAGGTTTATCTGATTCTTCAGTACGCCCATTACAGCTTGTTCAAAATGCTGCTGCACACATTTTATCCAGCTCAAAAACCCGAGGTCACATCTCCCCATTTCTATTTGCTTTGCATTGGCTCCTTGTTTCATTTCGTATCAATACAAAATCCTCTGTCTGAGTCACAATTTAATCCACAACCCCTCTACTATATGGCAGAGCACTTTAATTTGTATATATCAATCACCCAGACAACTATGCTCTGCCGATAAATGTTTACTAGAAGTTCTTACTGTCCGCCCATGCCAGATTAGACCTTACCAGACGCCGAGCTTTCTCGGTTGCAGGCCTTTCTTTGTGGAAATCCCTCCTGGATCACCTTAGATTAATCCCTAACAAAGATTTTTAGAAACATCTAAAAAAAACCCAAAACCTTATTTATTCAAGCTTGCTTTTTCCTAACCTCTTTCACTTTGTTATTTTTACTATATTCTATTCTGCTTAACTTGTGATATTTTTGTAGTCATTCTGTAATTTATTATGTATGTTTAATACTGTAAACCGCTTGGACCTACCTCCAGTATATCAAGTGGTTTATAAGAGTTTTTTAACTAAATAAATAAGTATGCATAAGATAATATTTGTACACAATGGAGACCGTGCTGCTTGCAAACCGATCACATGCGTATTCATTGTTTGCATCCTGAAAACAGGGCAGGAGAGGCTGGGGACTGCTCTCGGCCCATGAAGACTGAAGAACTATAGTAAGAGACTGGGGAGGGGAGGTTTTGGGGGATCAGTAAGCATGCCAGGCTATTTTTGGCTCTGGCAGTGGAGGCGATATTTTTTTATTTTACAATGAAACAAAAGAAAAAGAATGAAATTTTGTTTGTTTTAAAAAAAAAAAAAAGAAATGAATTAAAACTGGAAAACTTGTTAAAATTTCCTGTTTCATTTTCAACAGAAGCATACCCCTACTGAAAACCAGACTGACCAGCTGGTCCTTGAGGACTGGGATAAGAATCGCTGGCTTAGATGCCTGAGAAATGATTTGGTAATGAAGCCTCTCTTGATGGGTCCCGTTCCCCACTGCTCACTATGTACGAAGGCGCTGGTGTCTCTTAAACCTACTGTGTCACAGGGCCCCTGTCACATGGCCATGGCGCCCTCCATCTTGTGCTCCTACCATATGACAGGGGCTGACCAATGGCACCGGTAGCCCCTGTGACATAGTAAGGGCAAAGGCTATCGGCGCCATTTTGATTACAGGCAACCGACGGTCCGAGTGCAGGAGGTCGCTCTCGGACCCCCGCTGGACTTTTGGCAAGTCTTGTGGGGGTCAGGAGGGTCCCCCAAGACTTGCCAAAAGTCCCTGGTGGTCCAGCGGGGGTCCAGGAGCGACCTCCTGCACTCAGACCGTCAGCTGCCAGTAATCAAAATGGCGCCGATAGCCTTTGCCCTTACTATGTCACAGGGGCTACCGGTGCCATTGGTCAGCCCCTGTCACATGGTAGGAGCACAAGATGGTGCCAATGGCCATGTGACAAGGGCTGATCAATGGCACCGGTACCCCCTGTGACATAGTAGGTCAAAGGCTATCGGCACCATTTTGATCGAGGCAGGCCCGACAGCACGGAGGGAGAAATCCCTCGTGGGACCCCGCTGGAGCACCAGAGATGTTAGTAAGTCTTGGAGAGGGATTGGGATGGTGGGGGTGGGGGGGGGGGGTCGTATTTAATGTATTAAAGTGAATTTTAATGCTTGGGGTGGGTTTTTTTGAGCTTCGTTTTCCCACGTCGTTTTTTTGGGCCAGTTGCGTTTTTCCCCCCCTTTAGTTTTTGTTCATTTTTCCAAAAAACTAAATGAGGAAAAACTAACTTTACCCCGAAGCCTCCGACTCAAAAAACGATCCGGTAGAAAAAAAACAAAGCTCATCTCTATTAATGGCTATTAATAAAGTTTACTTAGGGAATAGCCACTACTATTAATTGCATCAGTAGCATGGGATCTTCTTAGTGTTTGGGTAATTGCCAGCTTCTTGTGGCCTGGTTTGGCCTCTGTTGGAAACACATTGCTGGGCTTGATGGACCCTTGGTCTGACCCAGCATGGCAATTTCTTATGTTCTAATTCTCTGGGAGTGGCCTGAAGGTGTTTTTTTTTTAGAGGCAAAGGAGGCCCCTGCATGTTTGTAAACTGTTTATGTGACTGTTTGGATTTATTTAATGGATGTTACTTGAAGGAAATGTATGTTTTGTCAGCTCATTACAATTCATCAAGTTCCTCAATAAACTCTTATTTTTGGAACAATCCAACTTGGAGTGGAAGTCTCTATTTGTAAGCCACAAGGGAGTGTCCCTAGCCATAAGAGCCCTTAAACAAATCTTATCCTCAGTTGGAGTAGCCCAAGGGAGCCCAACAGATTGCATGATGGTCCAGCAGTTCCCGACTGTGTCTCCTCTGGTCAGTCCAGGTGTGGAAGGACGGTTACATTTACATCATTAAACATTCCTAATCCTTAAAAAGGTATTATCCTCTGTCCAGGTTCTTTGCTGGTTCTCCATTAATCAATTTTATCAACAGGTGGCACTTTTTATTTTTGCAACCAAATCCAGACGTAGCTAGCAATGTTGGCAGCTAGTTGAGAACCACCGACTTGATTGGGAATTACCTCTTGTTTAGAATCTGAGACAGAAAAGCTACACATCAATTTCTGCTCTAAAATCTGTTTTCCATTTTGCAATGGTGACATCCTGTGGTCACTGGAGTAGTATGATTGCTGTAGATTTGCTTTTCCTCTTTAAAAAAGAATGCAGGAAATTGAGTCATTGTTGCCTATTTGTTTTTCTTATGCTGCAATTGCAATTTTATCCAAAAAAGGTAAAAATTGTTAACTAGGAGAAAGCATTATCCTTGTATGTGGCAGGTCCCACATGAGTTTGTGCTAAGTTTCAGGAGCCCTTCATAGACAAGTGGGTATCCATTAATAAGTAAATTACCTGCTTCCATCGCTGGTTACCATGACCCGAATAGCTAAGAGGTTGTGATCTGTCATAGCTTCCTCCGGGGCAACCTTCACAGATGTCCACTCTGAGGTACTATCTGCAGAGGATAATCTGCTCTCAAAATCACAGTGTTCCAGCTCATTCTTAGACTTCTTAGGGGACATAGTTTCATCTATTAACTGCCAATCTAGATAAAACAAAGGGGAACACAATTTATAGTACTATTTTTCTTTGAATATGTAAAACTCTGATTTAATGAAAGAAATTTAAATGGAATATACCTCTAGAGTGAACTGATCCAAGCCTGATGCTCTAAAATGTCTTTTTTCCCCCCAATAATTTTTATAGTGAATTTAGTGCATGTAAAAGGTGCCAGATTGACCGCACTGGAAACCAAAAGTCTTGCATTTACAACAGCATAGAGCAAGGCAGTACAAGCTTCCCCACATACTGCTCTGGCTAGATCAACCCTAGGTAATGAGAGGATAATTCAGATCCCATGCTTGGGCAATCTTTGGCGCCTCTGCCAAGATTGCCAACAATGGTACCAATTAATGTTAAACTGTGATGGTGATTTTAGTGATGTGGACACTTGTTCCACTAAGAATTTAAGAGGACTGAGACCATCAACTCATTTCACTTAGACATCCAAAAAAGCTTCAGATAACATTTGCTCACTACTGACCTGAGCTGGATTTCAGCCACTAATCTAGAGGTGAAAAATTCTGCAACCCTGGCCCCCTTCATGAGGGTCAGGGGAGGGTCGAGATCCCTCCTCGACAGGAGAAACCATTGCGGGGGGGGGGGGGGGAGGAGGGAGAAAGGAGCCAATGAGAGAAAGAGAGGAGCTGGAAAAGTCAGATACAACAGCTGCTGGAAGAAAAATTGGGAGAGACAGTCATGGGGAGAGAGATGAACACGTGAGCAGTGATTGTCAAGGAATTACAAGTCACAGCCACAATGAGAGAGGACCTAGACGCCAAAGTTGTGAAGAGGCAAGAGCACTGTTTGCCATTAGATTAGTGATGGAGGCATGTGATCATTATCGGAAGTCACTGTAGCACAGGCTTCATGCAATAGTGAGGCACTATATTGCTAGGACGCTGGAGAAGAAAAACATAACATATCTATAAATAGGATGACCATATAGCACCATATCCAGTTGTCCACTGGGACAAGCTGGGTCAAGTCTTGTTTTGCCCTCACTGCATGCATAAAATTTTATGTTGTTTATGAAGTTTTATATTCTGCAATTTCCAGAAGCTTTCAACACGGCTCACAACAAACATACATTATAAACTATAACATTACAATAAAACTAGAACAAAAAAACTACAAAGAAACTTAGTATCATAACAGCAGTTCAAAATCAACAAAAAAAAAATCAATATCATCTAAAGGTCTGGTTAGGTAGTAAGGCTTTTAAATTTCTTACAAATGAACAGTATGCAACTTGGAGAGCAAGTCCTGTTTCTCTCAGGGGAACTCAATGAAAAAATCATAACTACAGCTCCCAGTATGCAATGGGATTCCAAGACTAACTAAGCTTGTCCCCCTAGACTTGGAGCTATATGATCACCCTATAAGACATTATTACTATTTTTTAATTTATTTAAACTAATTTATAGCCCGTGCAATCCAATGTACTTGGCGGATTACATCAGAACATACATAATATTAAACTTATTATTATTAAACAGAGATGTGAAGCAACCCAGGTTCTGGAGAGATTTCAGGCCAGTCCTGAGTTTGATACCTCCTCCTCCTGGTGCATTCCTGGCTCCTGTAGAGTGGATTTCAAATGGAAGAAACGGGACAACAGATACCAGAATGCATTGGAATGAAAGTAAAAACCAGGAATGGCCAGAATTCTCACTTCAGGAACTGCATGTTTAACTGTGCGGGTTTTTTTTTTTAATTTATTGATTTGAGGTTTCCTTTTCTTTATACGTTCTATTCAGTGTTTGATCGCTGCGGGGTGTGTTGTGCAGGAACTGTGTCCAGACTATGTTGTTTTGCTTCCAGTATGTGTAAATTGTAGGTGCATCCCATGGGGTGAGATGCAGGTACAAATCACAGGACCAGGCTCTGGGTGTTAAGTTAAAGTTTACTGATTTTATACTCATGATTAAAGGAAAGACCATTTTTCCATAATTAGTGAAATTACACCTGACTGTGATATGTGAATGATTTCATCTGTAGGTAGGTGTCCTTTGTTCAGGCATGTGGGAGGAGCTCCCATAGTGATTTTACTTGTACAAAGCTCACCCAGCGGCTAACCCGGGAATCCTTTTTAAGGGGTCCCACTTCACAGCAAAAATCCTACCTTGCTCTATCTCCTTCCTAGACACCCAGACCACCCTCGTCCCATGGGAGGAGATCCGGTTGGGGTCTACCGATCTTGTTCTTTCATCCTTAGTTGATATTTCTGGTGACTTCTTTTGGGGAAAAGTCAGAATGGGATCAGGCTACCTAAAGCACTGCAATCCCCGTGGGGAGGGGGAGACCCAAAAATCTCCCCACACAGTCTTTGTCCAAAAAATACTTCCAGATATAAAGCTGGATACACCTTCAGCAGGATCAGTTACTTGTGCTTGTCCACCTAGGGTCTAGTGGAGGTCCTCTGGTTAAGAGCCCTTTTGCCCCAAAAGGGAAATCAAGCATAAAAATCTCTCTTCTGTAAATTAGTGGAAGAAGGACCCTCTGTCAGGGAGTGCACAATGAGGTATCACTTCTAACTGAAACTGCTTCTGGGTGAAGCTGGGAAGCGTCACCAGAGTGTAAAACAAACATCCTTACTGTTCAAAGGCTTCCTCAAACTGATCCCATGGCGTTCTAAAATGGCCGGGCTAAATAGGATTGAGGCATCCAACCAGGTGGTAGGAACTGAGGGGGGATGGATGGCTCATGATATAAAGTTTACTACAGGGACCTAGTAACATCGAGTGGCCAACCCATAGGGGTGCCACACTCTACCTACAGTGACAGATAGGAATGGCCAAGCAGACTGGGTGGGCCAATTAATCCTCATCTGCCATCATCTACTATGATATTATAATTACATGCATCGCATCCTTTTCTCAGGGACATCCATGGTGAAAATGCCACAAAAGTGTACTTCACCTTGCCATCTAAAACAGCTACCTGGATTGAATATTCCTCAACACAGGCAACTGTATTCCCTCCTCAGACTACTGAAAATGTAGATCTTCAAAACTAAAATAATAATCATGTTAAAAAAGATGAAAACTCTTGTTTCCTATATGAACTAACAGGGTCATTCATCAAATTGCGTTATGGTGTTATCGTGGCCTTTAAGGCCTTAATATCCATGACAATGGCATAACGTATGCGATAATGCATCGGGAGATGTGTATGCAAATTTTAAAAATTTAGTCAAAAGGGAGGAGTTTGGGCAGAGTTTATGAAAATGAGGGGTGTTTTACATGGAGCGTGATAGCATAATGCATGCTATCGCATGATTTAATGCTAGAAATAACTACACCTTTTTTTCCGGGCGTTATGCCTGCGATAGCTGTATGTTATGGCTGCATCCGGATTTGTGATATTTATTGCAAATCCCGTTTTGGACAGGGAAGAGGAGGGGAGGAACACATATTAATCAACTTTTTATACCACTGTAAGAGGGGCCATTCTGAGCTCGGGGTGAGGTTTGCTGGTGGGCTAGGTTTTGGGGGCCAGTTTTACATGCACATTCAGAGGTACGAACAACACAGTTACCATCAGCGAAGACGTGATGTGATTTGGAGTGAGGAAAGTTACACAAAGATGACGTTTGTACAATGTACTCTTGCCCTAGTTTGATAGCATCAACTTTATGGGATAATTTTGTAACATTACACAAATACACACATAAGTTATGCCAATTTTCAAAGTGGTCTTACTAGCATAAATCCACTTTGAAAATTATGCCACCATACTTACCCACACAAATTCCATCTGCTACATTATTGCAAAAGTTTTTTGTGAAAATGTATGTATATATTTTTTGCAACCCAAATGCATGCATGTTAAATCCATACACATTCCCAACTACCCCCCCCCCCCCCCCCCCCGAAACTCCTCTGCTCAGTCCAGGTGGAAGCATGCAAGTTGTTAACATGACATATGCATGTAAGGAGCAGAGTTGGGAGATGGGAAAGAGTGAATCTGTTTTAGCACAAGCCATGTCCTTACGCTGACCCAGGTCCTGAGTGTAAGGTTTTAAGAAGCAAAACATTCCATAATGTTCACGGGCTTAGATGAGATACCTTATGACCTTTCACTCCAACATCTCAAGGTTCACCAAAATCTTCTGAGGACCTTGAGACCTGTGGAGCCATGGAACTTGAAAATTAAATTGAACTTCTAACCAGAAAGGGATAATTTCACCTGCATCAAATCTATCTCTCCAGGTTAGAGAGTTAAGCGTTTGATCTCAAATGCCTTGTCCTTCTTTCATATATGGAATTATCATTGTGAATGTGAACCTGCAATCCGCCAAGAATTGCAGATTGTGCGAGCTATAAGTTTTTTAATAAATAAATAAAATGCATGTAATATCTAAAGGGGAGTTCCTAATCTGTGATGAATCAAGTGAAGTTTGTAAGGGAGGAAGCAGTAGCAGATGGTTACTTATTTTTGAATGAAATCACTGCGTTAATGAAACCATATGCAAGAGCTTATTCACTCTGATTCACCGCAGAAAACTCCCCAGAACATGCATTCTTCAGACTGGAATGTTTTAAGGCATCCAAGAATTAATCATAAAAGCTAGTGTATCACAGATATGCCCCTAACCACACAGCTATTCAGAAGACAGTATTTAAAAAAAAAAAAAAGATTTCAGAGCCTTCACAGAGTTTGTCTAGTTATGTGAACAGAAGGCACATTTTCTGCTATTTATATTTGTTCAATCCTCTTAGCCTTTGTGCTGCCAATCACCGCACCATGAAAGTAAACATACCCAACTTTGTTGAGTTATTAGTAAATGAAATAAAGTAAGAATAATTAAATATGTTGATAAAATGGAAGCAGTCTAAATAAGTTTGAAAATGTAATGAAGTCAAGTTTACTTGGATTGATCATGCCAATGCATATAGAGAGGAAGATGTGATTCTTTAATATTAAATGGTGAAAGCTACCCTTTGATGGAAAGTTATATACGAAGCTACATGTACAGAAACTAGTGAAATCCGGTTACTGTAAACTGTGAGTTTTAAGATGACAAACCAAATTTTAGAACCTAATGATTTTCAGTTCGTTCTACAATCGCTTATCTTTTCAGGAACGGACTACTGCAACTCCTTACTTTTGAGAGTTGCCTGCAAAAACTATTAGGCCCTTACAACTATTACAAAACTCTGCAGTGAGGGTACTATCTGGAAAAGGTAAATATGACCATATTATCCCGGTATTGTACAATTTTTATTGGCTTCCTATTAAGACCTGAATTCATTATAAAGTCTTAACACATAAGACTTGGTGAGAATACATAAGATTATTCATAAAGTTGATTTGGGGGTGTGTGTGTGTGGAGGGGACAAGTTTACATGTATATACACTCCAAAGTTGCCAAAGATCTTCAAATCAAAATTTATTATCGGTCCCCGTGATTCAACAAGCACATCTGGGAGAAGTACAAGGGGAGGGCTACATCTGTTGCTGACCCCTTTTTTATGGGACACCCTGCTACAGCAGATGAAACTGACAGAAGCTGCAAAGCATTTTAAGAAAGAACTAAAAACTTGGTTATTCAAAAAAGCTTTTAAAAGAGGACATGGGGAAATAAACAAACAATGCCAAAGAAAAAGAGAAAATGCAGAAGGGGCTTGAAGTGATCCCAACTTTAATGAAATAGCGATGACACTAGGAAATGTGAAAACCAGGTGTGCTGGTAATGGGATAACATGAGTAAGTATTGTTTTATATTTTATACCTTTAAATGACTGTAATGTAATTGTTTTATGTTTGAGCTGTGGCTGTGACTGAGCCACTGCGATCACTGGAGTGTGCGGACAACAAATATTTCTAAATAAATAAAATAAAAACTGCTTATGTAGAAAATGTTAGCATCTGTGCAAAGCAGCATTAATGCCCTAACTGCTGAAAATAATGCCAGATTCTTAAGAAAAGTCAAATGGCACTACATGGGTAAAACGTTTCCCTGTGGATACTTTTTCCCCAAGCAATTTACACATGTACTTTCCCTTTGAAATTGGGTGCAAAGCCCATGGGTCAAAGTACCCACTAACTTTGCACCAAAATCCACTGTTTCACCACGTGCCAATCAGTACACGCACGCAAGGTAGGAAACGTTTAAAAGCCCTGATACCTGGGTAAATTGCTTTTGAAAATTGGCCCCCCCCCCTTTTTTTTTTTTTTTTTTTTTTTTTAAAGTTCCTCAACTTTGACATTGTTTTTTTTTTATCATTCTCTTCCCTACAGAGTTTGAGGGCTGCCTTATAAAACCGATCACATCGGGAGGCTGATGCTCAGAGCCGGCGCTTTTCAAAAAACAGCACACATACCGCGCCGTGAATTGCTATCCTACTGCCAGCTTGAAAAATACTTCTAGGAATTTAGGCCCAACGCCGGCTTGAATAACACTGTGCTTTGTAAATGAGGCCCAGAGTCTACCAAAGCCAAAACAGAATGTAAGAATGAAAAGGGAAGATCGTATGAAGAAAACAACGAGGCGACAGCAAATAAGAGGAAAAACCATTCAGCGAGAAATTCAGGAGCCGGTTCAAGAGAACCCAGAACGATGTCATAAAGACAGGATTCCATGAGTCCTCCATGTTTAAAAGCCATCAGCACTGAGAAACACAAAGCAAACGCTGGAAACAAGATCCACAGAACAAAACAGCCAGAGAATCCATGTTCTTTGTGTACGGACAGTAGTGTAATTTACCTTTGGCTGCGCTCGGAAACTGAAGGCAAAGAGGAGGCCTCGTAAACGGACTTGAACAGTTCCGAGGCAAGAATGACGCATGCTCTGTTCAAATAAACTCAAGGAGCAAGTGGCTCTCTGGCCTTTTTTTTGTAGGCCCTAATCAGGTGTAACAAAATCCCAGCAGTCAATGAAAGAAATGGACTTTGAAAGTCAAAGTGAAACAAGGCGTGCTTCAAAGCTTCAATGCCGTTGTGTGGTACCTTCAGCTTTAAGAGAGCTTTATCTCATGGACCTATTACTGGAACCAGATGTCTGGTCCATCTTAGAAATGGCTTGAAATAAGACAATTACCAACAAAAATTGGGATCCCAAGCATTACGTAGGGTGAGCTACTTCTCCTCAAGTAAAAACAGGGAAGTTCGTTTATTGTTAAGTATAATCCAAAAGAACCGGGCAAGTTACTTCTCTTCAAAGTAACAGCGGAGAAGCAACTTATTCTTAAGTGCAATATTAATTAATTTACAAAAAGACTGTTCTTGGACCAGTGATCATGCATGACCCAGTTGTGCTGAAAGGTGAAAAAAACAATATAAGTATCCTCAGCATGATGGCCTTATATAAAATAAGAAAAGTTGTTCATAGACGGCATGAATTTAATAATAAAAAGTGAATGCCAAGTTGCTATTTGGTACAGCTTTGAAATGAGCTAAGGTATGCTGGTCTTGCATAAAAAGGGGAAAATATCAAAATGACTTTAAAACATCAGCATCATCCCAGAACCAGACGACGTGTATAACTAGAAACCAAATGAACACAGATCAGTAGCATCTGTCAAGTGACAAGACTGCAGTAATCTTGGAATCTCTTAAGTACAATAAAACCAATGAAAAGGATGTTGAGTTTTCACCGAGCAGCTGCACACAGTGATAGATATTAGTCCCAGAGACTCAGCAATACTACATATCACATTAAAGCCCCTCGCTTTGAGGTGTCAACAACAACAACAAAAAAAAAAAAAAACCAGACGTCACTCTGTTCAGTGTGTTAAGAATAAAAATATTGCTCCAGAAAGTCACTTTGTCACTACTACAGCACTGTACATTAAAACATGCAATTTTAATTCCACATCAAGTCACAATTACAAGGTGGGTTTAGCAAGCAAACTGCCGTATCGTGAAAGCCATGAACACTACCAGCAGGGGAAAGCAAGATGACAAAGCAGCTCAGTGTTTATCTGTTGGATGCTTCCGAGCAGCAGCTTCCATGCCTATAATTATCACAATACTCTCTCTCTCTCTCTCTCTGTAATGTTTTGTTTTAATTTATTTTTCAGACAAGTTCATGGAAGAAAGTCCATAAACAGTTATTAAGCAGGAGACTCACCTCTTGTCATAGGAAGTGAGTAGTAAGGGATTTTAGTGATTGGCCAAGGCCAGAGAAATGACGCTGTCTCGATGGACCTTCGGCCTGACCCAGCAGGGCACCCCTTATTTAATTACTACATTTACAACTTGCCAGTCCTAGGTACTTGCTCTTGGAAAATTGCAAAGCAATTATAAAAATATACATTTTATAAATCCGATTAACAAACGTCCCTGATATTACACCGAAGATGAAAAAAGAAGAATGATCAGGTACAACATCTGATTTCAAAGGATTCATGAATTTAAGAATAAACCAGAAATGTGTTTGACATGGTATCGCCCAAGGCCCAAGGCCCCTGCCCCCCCAACAAATCCTCGGTCCACAACTCTATTCACAAGCGAGCACTTTCGACAGCAGGTCCGCTACATTGGAATTCGCTTCCCCATGACTTACGCCAGGAACAATGTCATCTAACATTCAGAAAGAAACTGAAAACCTGGCTGTTCGCACAAGCCTACCGTTGAAGGAACCTCTTTCAACCAACACTGACTCTCACCCTTCGACCTCTCCCTAATCCCTCCCCCCCCTCCCCATTTCCTTCTCCCCCCCCTACTCACCTCCCCTCCTCTCCTCCTCCCACTGGACATACCATGTTAATAATCGCCTAGGATAAATCTCTGTTTATGTATCACTAACATATTGTTTTTTGTTGATTATATTTATCACTCTCCAGTTGTTATAGTTTAAAATCTGTCCAGTCTTCTGTCACCCATGTTTTACGCTCCCTGTTTAATGTAACTTTACTTTCAATCTAGATGTTAATTGGTTTCCCCCTGTTCTATTGTAAACCAGTACGATAAGACCTGGTCTTGAGTATCGGTATAGTAAAAGAAGTTAAATAAATAAATAAAATTAATATCTCTAAAGGCTTTTATACAAAAATAGGGCCGTAACCATTTTCTGAAAACCTGGGTACTCAGGTTGAGAATGAATTGAGAGAGAGAGAGAGAGAGAGAGAGATTGAGATTCTACATTCTCAAAAGGGTCCTCGACATATCCTTCACAAAACAGATAAAAAGCAGAAGAGCACTTTAAGAATGGCACCAATACTCATTTGTAATGAATGGACGTGTAGGTCCGTGCCAGCAGATTTTACAATGCTCTCCACCCTTTCCTGTGTTTTATATCTGTGCGCAGCTACAGCAGCGATATGTTTAAGAGTTTTGCTAGCACCAAGCTGCAGCCCAGCTCCAATGTCAAAATTACTTAAGAGTTCATTGCGCACAGATCCACTGTACAGACCCGTGCAAATCACTCCCACTTTGGTCTTAAAAGCACACCACTTACCCTTCTTGTTATAACTTACTCGACGGCCCAGTTAACTGACTGGATGCATGTTCCCATGAAGATTTGTGCAAAGATGCATGGGATCTGGCCATTGGAGACGGTGCCCACAATCTGATAAGTACAATAAGGTGACCAGATGACTCCATGTCCTATGGGACTGGCTGAGCCAGTCCAGGTTTTTAAGCACACTGCATCGTAGGTTTGCTTCCCCCACCCCCCCAATATATATTGGGATTGTAAAATCATAGCGGGATCTCTTACAAGTCTCCATGTTGTCTAGCTGACAGCTGGGATATATCCTTAACAGTGTGGACAGAGATGACTGCTCAGTTGGTCTTTTTCTACTAGGTTACTGTTCAGCCAATGGTTACTACCAGTACTGGGTTCATCTGGATCCTTATGCTGTTGGGCTTTCTCATCACCTTAGAATAGAGGCCTCCATTCTACAAAATTCAGAGGCAACTAAATGACTCACAAGAACCAATTAGCCCTACCAGGCTGGTAATAGCTTTACCAATGCCTGAAAAAAAACAAAAACCACAAATTGCCATGAGCTGAACTCTAGACACTGACAGACCCCCTTTTCTATGGCTTGAGAATTTTGCATAAAGAACAATTCCTTACTGCTCGACAGGAGATAATTCCATTTCTCTAGTGCATTTTTTGGTATCTGTTTTAACGTTATGGTAAAGATCTATGGTACTCAATTGTACGCCTCTTTTCCCCTGATGGATGGATTTTACTTAGAAACTGAATCCAGAATGACAGACCTAGGGATCCTGAACAGGAGGTTCCTCTGTATTCACTAACAGGCCGATGCAATATCGTGCACTCAGGCTAGTGACAGGTGAACCTGCGGTTGGATGCAACAAGGGGATCGGTGCGTCCAAAATGCGCGTCCAAACCAGCGCATAGCTAATAGCGCTCATCACATGTAAATACCATGTTACTGAGGTTATTAGCTAGTACCCCCCCCCATGTAAAAAAAAGAAAAACCATGCACCCAACATGTACATTTTAACCCTCAAATATTAGTGCCAACCCTGGAGCTGGCATTAAGTATTGAGGCACCCCAAAATCTGAATAGAAAAGCGGAAAATACCGCTTTTCTGCGATTCCTCAGACTTATCATCATCGCGATATTAAGTTGGAAGAACCACAGAAAGCAGCAACATGGGGAAAAAAAAAAAGACTTGATGGCAGTCAGATTAGGAAACGGATGCTCGATTTACGAGCGCCCGATACCGAGGAAGATGCTTGGGACTCAGTTTCCCTTAGCTCCTCCTTTTTAACGCAGCGGCTCATTAGCCTCCCACATCGTGTGCATTAGGAAAGCAAGCCCTCAATCATGAGCACCCGTTTTTTGCGCACCGATATTGTAATCGGCCTGTTTGTGCAGGGTAGGAAGAAGGGTAGCGAAGGGATGAAGACCATCCTTATGCATTCATTTGGTACCTCTGGGGCAGCTTTCCCGCTGGTGCACAAACTTCTCCAGATTTATGACAGGAAATAAATCCCTGTATTTGCTATAGGAAATACGGGATTACAGCCAGAGCAATTCTTAAATAGCAGCAAAACTGATACCTTTGCCTCTTTCTCTGCTCACCAGAGAGACATCACTGACTATATATGGTAACTACGTTTTATCTGCCAGCAGCAAGTGATGAACGTCTCAGAGCCAGGATCCAGGCTATCGGCTGAACGATATATGGGAGGCTAGCACTGAAGCTTGCCAGATTTGATTTTTTTTTCAGGCAAAGCAAGGCCACTATTCATGTTCTCCAACTTTCAGGAGAATACACACTCTCTCCAAGATGCAGGTTTTTAGCCCTTCAGGTCTCTAGTACTACAGAAAGCCATGTGTACTGCGCTAGATCCCTCGCTGCTCATCTCACTCCAGCCTGCTTCCAATGCTACCAAAACTGGAAAACTAGAAACAGTGTCGTTATCTTTATGGGCATAAATCTTTGTAAGATTGAATGCTTGAATATTCTTTAAGAAAGCAGGGTTGTAGAAAGAGAGTTCTACACTTATGTTATCCTGCCATTTCTGAATTTGGAAGAAAACAAAAAAAAAAACAAAAAACAAAACCAACCCACGTCATCCCTATGGGATGTACCAAAGGCAGTGACAAACTGCTGGTCAGATTATGTAAACATCACAGATGAAAAGCTTTGCCAACTTAAACACAAAAATGGACACAGCCCAGACGTCTAATCTTTTTTTTTTTTGTTAATTATTATCAGTACTTCCACAGCAATGAAAACAAATAGACCACTGTAAACCAGACAATGGTTTTATTTCTTTAAGCCCAAATGAAGAAAGAGAAATGCAGAAACTATTAAAAAAGTTTAAATAAATGTCCTGAATTTGGCATTTTCAAACATAGTAATTCAATTATTGGACATGGAGGTCTGGTCTTCAGTAAACATGTTTGCTTATGTTTTTAGATGAACATAAGAAAATAATAAATTGCCAAACTGGATCAGACCAAGGGTCCATCAAGCCCAGTATCCTGTCTCCAACAGTGGCCAAACCAGGCTACAAGTACCCAAACATTAAATAGATCCCAAGCTACTATTCCTTAATAATTATTAGCAGTTTATAGAATTCTCCAGGAACTTATCCAAACTTTTTTTAAACCCAGTTACACCAACTGCCTTAACCACATCCTCTGGCAATGAATTCCAGAGCTTGTGTGTTGAGGTGCTTACTTTTGTTTTCATTATTAATTGTATATGAATTTGAATTTTATGTTTTGTTTCAGATTAATGTATAAGTGTGTTAAGTTGTAAACAGTCTATAGACAATTGATAGATGGTATGTAAATGTTTTAAATAAACATAGACTGCTTACAGCTGATGTACATTTGTTTAAATTTTACTGAAAATAATTGATTTTTCCCTTAAAACATTTTTTTTTTCTTTATATACATGCTTGGAGTACACAGGAGCAGGAGGAATCTGCCGAATTAGGGGGAAAACATGGAATCCACATTTCCTGTTACACTTTGCTCTACTGCCCTATAATTACAATGGATCTAAAGACCTTACAACAGAAATACATACAAGCCATGGGTTTTGCCAATATTGCCTTGTGCTTGCTCTGAGCTCTGTTAAACTGATCATATTTCCTGGCAGATGTGAATTTAAAGTACTTGTGTTTATTGCAGCAGTATAAAACACGAAACTATTTTGCTGCTCTTCTGTCCAAGAAACTTCAGCAGTCCCTAATAAGCAATTCAACAATAAAATTCTCAACTTTCACAAAGAAAGCGGCTTTATTAAGCCATGACAGAAGAAAGGGCTTACACGGCTTTCCAGGATAGTGTGCTGGTTAGTTTTATAAAGGTAGATGTGCTCACTTGGTTGACTGTCTATATTCACCCCTCTTAAACACCAAGGTCACATTTCAAAGGCTGGGTCACATGCATCTCCATGGTTATTCATTTCATACTTCATGTCTATTAAACCAAGAGCAAAAATCAAAATGTACATGAACTAATTTTGCATCTGGGAAACTGTTAAAAAAAAAAAATAAATCATAAAAGCTCAGTTTTCAGGGCTTGTAAATGTTGGCCTACTTTCAAATGGAAAATTAAGCTGGTTAAATTTTTAGTGGATCTATATTTAACTAATCAGGAATACAATAGAAATGACTAATTGAGGGATATGGCAATATTCCAGGGATACAGGATGCTGTTAAGCAGGAATGAAAGGAATGCACTGCACACCTTAAATGAAAATGGCATAGGAATTTTTTAATTTTTTTTTTTAACCTTGACCTTCTGCACCTTGCCATTGGCGCCATCATATGGCAAAGGAAGTTATTTATTTAATGCTGGAACTATAATAATGTCTTTTTTTTTTAAGAAAACACTTAAGCTGAAGCAAAACGTTAGATACTAAAAAAATATTTTATCCCAGACCCTCAAGCACGCCCCAGTATGATACTTAGAATTATGAAGGCAAACAATTCAGAAAACTGCATAACTGATTCAGAGCTGAAATGAACTAGTGACTTGCATTTGGGATCCATGGTCAGCTTTGTAACTGGGCACAAGTTTCAGCATTATTTAGGAAGACGATGCAGATAATTGCTGTTTGTGCTGCATTAAACAAGTTATATCTTGAAAAACTTTTTTTTTTTTTTAATTTCCTTATTTTGGAACTACTACTCTTGGTTGAACTACGCCATCACACAAAACAAAAAAAGTACATAGCAGCACAACCTTGCGAGACTGCACCAGCCATTTGGATGTCCAATTTAATGTGGACAAGTACAAAGTGATGCACATAGGGACAAATAATCCAAATGAAGTATGTGCTAGGTTCCATATTAAATAAATAAAACCTGAAGCACTTTAAATATATGCAGTATATACATAGAATGATCCGATCCCCCTTTTCGGTCTTTTGGCCTAAACATCTCCCTCCCCAACCTTACCAGTTTGTTGACCTGTTTCTGAATACAGTGATGTAATGTACTCCAGCGACTATATCATCAGGTTCTTGGGTGAATCTTTCCATTTCTTCTAAAGCAAAACTTATCCCTGTACTTACCTGGTGCACTGAAATTTAATAAAAATGTTAATGCAATCCTAAATCCAATTATATTTTCTGACCCAAGCAGAAGTAGAAAGTCTATACATGGTGCAAACAGAATACTTTGTAAGTAAAACATGCGTTTCTAAATACTTAACATCAACAATTAGCAGCAATGCACTATGCAAGGAACTACATGCAAGAGGAAGGAAAAAAACACCTCCAGCAGAAGGGACATGACGACAGTGCAAGTTTGGTTTTAGAACACACAGTTCACCTAGTTACACTAGAGCAATTTCTGTTAGTCTGGTATATTAATGCACTCTATAACACACAACATGGAAATGTGATGTTTTAAATTAGTTGTAATAACAATAAGAGTACTTCAAGACAACACCTGCAAAGTACTGAATTACAGATATGCAATAAGCAGAGACACTAACAAAACACACTGGTACGTGAACAATGCATGCAAAGAAACATGCAAGCAGAAACATAGCAACACAAATTCCATGGCAAACATGTAAAAAACCAAAAAAAAATCCAACCTTTCAGAACACCCTCTGATAAGAAGGAATGAAATGTTTAGTCCTGATATATTAAACGTTTGTGAAGAGACAAAAGTCACCTTAAACAGCACCGAAACCATCAGTTCGTAGTTCTGAACTCAACTTTCTAGTGTGATGTTTTGACACTTAGAAATATATTTGTTTTTACAATGCACATTTCATACTCCTCAAAGTATTCATAAATATTAATGATGAAAGTCAATAGATTTTAAAAAAAAAATTAATCACTGCAACTGGAGTGCAAAGAATGTGTGGGCGACAAATGGAAGATCGCCTACCAGGATAACTCTAATATGAACAGCGTGGCGATATCCAAGTTGGCATGAAAGACATAGGTTTATTTCCTTCTTAGTAAAAGCATTTAAAAAGTTCAGTGAGAGGGCATGTGAAATTTTACAGGACTTACTGTACAGATTAAAACTCACAACACTGCTGCATTCCAGTGCTGGTGACGGGGAAAGGCCACCATGCAAACTCTTCTGGACTTCCAACGATTCTGCACTTGCAAACGGGAGATCCTCCAATTATCATGAACGTGAATTGACATAGAAGTTTAACATGTGGAAAGTATCACTAAAATGAGGACTTTCTGCAGGTTTTCACTGTATAATTACTATTTATGTGCCAGTAAATCCAAATCATATTCAACTGAACTTTTCAATGACCTAACCCAACACCATCCTAATACATGAATGAATACCTTGTAATACAACAATGCATAAGACAGATTAGGAAAAACATTCATTTTGAACTCCAGTATTTATTTATTTATTTATTTATTTATTTTTATAGCTAACCATTCTAATGAAGCATACAGCTCTGATGTATCCTTTATGCCCATCTTTTTTAAATGACTTCAAAATGCAGCAATAGCAGTCAGCTTTCATTGCCCATCGCTTGTGAGAAGAATCCGGCATTTTTGTACCCCCAAGTAGAACATCTGGCTTAATGAAGCTTGTTTTCAGACTTGATGAAGGGAGTTATTACCTCTCAAAAGTAGTCAAGAAATGTATATTAACTTAGTCCAATATAAGAGGTATTACTTTATATATTTTTTTTGGTTATTTCTGTGCAAAAGATAAATGGAAATTAGAGCCTTCAACTAATGATGTGCTATTTCAAAATAATGAACTCTTTGCAAGTTTTACCCATGTTTTTTGCCTGGTCCTTAAATCTGGGCTTGTAGGTACAATTTTAGGGTAGCTGGGTGGAGAACAGCAAATGGATGACAAATCTGTCTGAAGCCTCAGGAGCTTGGCTGCACTCCCTGTCAAGCAAGAAATGCCCGCTGCACCTGGGTTTATATATTACTTTCATGCCTCTCATCATGCCTTGCTACATGCTGTCTTCTTTGAAAGCCCAACACCTTATGAATTAAAGAGGAAATCTGCTAGATGGCAGGGGTGAGGGAAATGTAACATGAGAAGAATGTGGGAAAACGAGAGACCCAGAGATCTCAGAAAACCTGCAAGCATCTTTTACAGAATCTGCGCTGCCTTAGAAAACGCCGAGCTGAAGAGGGCAAGATCTAACCACTGCTGTCGGGCACCAGCCTTATTCATGGAAGTGGCTGGTACCGAAACCGTCAGCATGAGCTGAGGTGTGCGCACCTGGAACGAGGGCTCCGGGGCACTGCAAGGCTGAGAACTGTGAAGACACAATGGATGAAATGAGCTTTCTACTAGGGATGTGAATCGGGTGCCCAATCGTTCCCTGCTTTCGGGATCGTCTGGCCGCGGGACTATCTCCTTTTCCCACGGATCTCCTTTTTTTTTTTTTTTTTTTTTTTTAGTGAAAAATCATTTTTCGGGTTAGCGCACGCTAACAAAAATAGCAAAAAGTAACAAAAAAATAACAAAAATAAACGTTTGTTAGCGCGCGCTAATCCGAAAAACGATTTTTACGAAAATTCAGGGGGAAAAGTGATTGTTTCTTTTTTTTACCCGATATATTAACGAATTTAGAAATATCGTACGATATTTCAATTCGTTAGAAAAACGATTCACATCCCTACTTTCTACTGCCTTTTTAAAAAACATGCAACAATTTGTACTGTAGTACAAATTATCAGCTGAAGGGTACTCTGTATGTAGTGCAAGAAGCCTGAACTGCTAATAATCTTGGCTAGGCCATCATTCAGACAGGAAATTAGAGGAAATAAAGGAAGGGGGTTACTTAAATAGGCTCTAATTGAATAAGGAGAACTAACAGCAGAGATACCAATGTAAAACATCCGTTCTCTTTGCTTTCTCCTTGATTTGTTTTTCCTGTGTACTGGCTACTTTATTTGCTTTGTCACCTAATAATGATCACTATTATATATTTTTTTGCACTATTCCTGAATCAAGGTGTTTCTACCATTGGTTAGCAAAGGGAAAGGATTTGAGAATTAGCAACATTAGTTGGGCTAAACAGATAAAAATCGTCCTGCGTTACAAATGATGCAATGCCATCGGTAAGACTACAGAGCCGTATATCGCGTGCGGCAGCACCACGGCTACCAAGCAAAGCCATGGGCAGAATGGGCTGTACCAGAGCAACAGCTGACATCAGAATGCATGGAAATCAGGTCAACAAATTTTATTGTGGCATACAGAAATGCCATGGACTTGATTGCAATACTTAGCTGCCTGAAACGACAAACTATAAAATAGATTCCTCCATTTGGCTCAAACAGTTTAGTTGTATAGGTGTGAAGGCGTTTTCTTCCCAGCTTCCAATTATTTGGCAGGGACTTGGATCGACTGGATGTGTATGTGTTAGGGGGAGCAGGCTCCTTTTTATTAAATGTCAGGAAATATTCTTTCCCATGGGCCAGAAAAGTTTCATGAAATGGCCATTTCTTAAGAAAGAATATTAGAGATGTGAATCTAATTGTTTGTTGATACAATTTAAAAAAAAACACAAACACTTTGGGGTAGATTTTCACAAAGCGCGCCTTAGCGTACTTTTGTTGGCGCATCAGGCGCCAACAAAAGTACACTGGATTTTAGTAGATATGCGCGTAGCCGCACGTATCCGCTAAAATCCTGGATCGGCGCGTGCAAGGCTGCCGATTTCGTGTAGCCGGCGCGCGCCGAGCCGCGCAGCCTGCCGCCGTTCCCTCCAAGGCCGCTCCGAAATCGGAGCGGCCTTGGAGGGAACTTGCTTTCGCCCTCCCCTCACCTTCCCCTCCCTTCCTCTATCTAACCCACCCCCCCGGCCCTATCTAGACCCCCCCTTACCTTTGTCGGGGGATTTACGCCTCCCGGAGGGAGAAGTAAATCCCCGCGTGCCAGCAGGCCTCTAGCGGGCAGAGACGGGACCTGGGGGCGGTTCCAGAGGGCACGGCCACGCCCCCGGACCACCCCGGCCTGAAACCACGCCCCCGGGCCCGCCCCCGAAACGCCCCCTCAAAAAACCCCGGGACTTACGCGAGTCCCGGGGCTCTGCGTGTGCCGGTAGGCCTATGTAAAATAGGCGCACCGGCGCGCAAGGCCCTGCTCGCGTAAATCCGCCCGGATTTACGCGAGCAGGGCTCTTAAAATCCACCCCTTTGGATTTAGGGAGCTTTTGGCACACTGTGCAGACCCTATGCCATAACCCTGTGCAGGATACATACAATATTCCTTATTCTGCCATCTGGAAAAAAAAAAATACAGTTGCACTTAACAGAGCTTTGAAGTCCTAGGCTCATTATCTTCTACTACTCTTTAGAAATCAGGGGGCACACAGGAAATTAATCACAGGAGTAAATGTCCACAGGACAGACATGAATATCCCTGAAGCCCAAATATCCTCTTTGCAGCATACGAAAAAAATACTGTGGATGAAATATTTCCCAGAATTAATACGGCTCCGGAATTTGGCAGAACCGAAGTTAGTTTGGACGGGAGCGCCAGAGGCTGGGATTCTTGAGAACAGAAGTCTCCGTAGACTTACAAATAAGGTAGGCATGTTTGCAACAGACAGTGATTTCCAAACGCAAATGACGGTTAAATCGCAGTTTTGTGAATCTCCGTTTTATCACGGCAAAGAAAAAATGTTCTGCTTCCTCGGGTTTGTCAAGGTAAAATGATGGGGTTATGTGAATCTTCCGGCCCAGTCTGACACAAAACAGTAACAGAGTCCTATGTTCGGTGTAGGTGAATGCACATATTAAAAATCTATATATAAATAAACTACTACTACTTAAAAAGTATTGAAAAGGAATGAGGAAACCACAAAAATTATAAAGAATTACATTTATTTTTGTTTACAGCATAAAGTACTATAAATATAGCTGAACAAACGGCATAATGGGCAAAATACAAGGCTCCATGTGATAGCTTGAAATACAGAATTTTTTTTTTTTTTAAAAAGCTAATTCACTTATTTTTGGTAAAATTCAATAACTTCAGATTAAGTAAAAATAAACATGAAGAGAGAGAAGGCGGGAGGGAGTGAGGGAGAGAGATTCCTTGGCTGGCGTTCTTTAAAGATAAGAAAAAAGTCTGAAACAGAAGATAAGAAAGGTTGCACTAGCCAACGATTTGAGATACAAGTTCATGCCTTTTCAAATGTTGCCTACATGACGCATGCAAAGTTTTAGTAAAGAAATCTAATATCTAGAAAAGATGCAGATTCAGTGATTCGGTGCACAAAATGCCATGCAGCGCGCTCAGAGCTAAACATTAAATTTCCAGTCCTTTAAGATTTCTAGCTATTCAACGCCTTCCATTGTTATGGACATACAAGAAGGAAAAAAAAAAAGACTTGGCTTATGGATGTAAAAATTCTCTCTTTGGATTATTTGAATTGGCATCAAACCATTTTTGCAGTGTTTGGATCCTCATGAGGATTTCAGCTGAACTTTCTTGGAAAACATGTCATATCAATCCCAGAGTGCTTTCTGAGAAAAGAGGATTTTTCTCACTCCGAAGAGAAGACGTATTATCTGCCACTGAAGCAAACCTCAGAGCTGATTAGAAGGGTGCTTTGACAGATGTATTGCACGAATTAAATTTAAGGGCAATCCTATAGAAAAACCACACAATCAAAAAAGGCCGTATGCTTTTATAAGGTTGCTTAGATGACCTGCTAGTTTGCTCTGTGTTTTGTTAATGCCAGTGAGCTCTCACCTTCACTTACTGACGTACTTACATTTTTTTTTTTCATTTATTTTTAAACATTTGGATTTTAATTTCTTTGGGGTTTTTTTTTTTTTGGGGGGGGGGGGGGAAGGGTTGGAAGTTGGCTTGATGTTGACCCTTCAACTTTTTGAACCGCGCACAGCCAACATCTGGTTTTGCCCTCATTTGGATGAACTCCGCTCACGGGGGGGAGGGGGGGAGGGGGGGGGGTCGGCCAAGCAGCGCGCCGGAGCAGTCTTGAACACCACTAGTCATTTGAATTCACAGAGGCAGTCCGAAGTTTCACTTCAAGCTCTGGGGAAAAAACAGTTTCCATGTTTTCCTTTTTCTTCCATTCAAGAAAGCTATACAGAAGTTAAGAGTAAGTTTTCAAATGGATCCAGCTGTGGCTGGAGGGGACGATTTGGAATCCGGCCCCTCAGAACAGGTAAGAGCACAAGCACCGTTTTACAATGCTCCAGAAAGGGATGGGGGCGCGGCGGCAGGGTTAGGGCAGAAATGAGAAAAGCCACTGCTGCCCTAAGTTCAAATTAAGGGTCCCCCCCCCCCCCATCAGCTTGGGGTCCACCCTCAGAAGATCCGGGAGTGGCTGCAAGCAAGCCCCCCCTTCTTCCTTCAGCCCTTCTGCACGGCAGAGGCTGCTTCAGTAACATTTACACTGCCAATGTGGATCTTTCACTTTGAAACCCCCATTGCATAATTTACTATGGGTCCTTTGGCACCCGCTGTCACTGCTGGCCCTGGATTTTCAAAGGGGAGTTTCCCTTTGAAAATCTGCTCGCAGTTCCATGGGTGCAAAGTATCTTGGTTTCTCTCAAAACTGCTCTCAGCCTTCCCGGTATCTCTCGAAATTTCCAGATTAGGACTGGGCCAGCAGCTCAATGGCACTGCTGTGTACTGCCATGTGGCGAGCTCCAGGATCAATTCCTGGATTGGGCCTTTTTAACCCTGGGTCAACTGGAGGTGCTGCACAGGCCACACTCACAGCCCCCTGGGGGTGGAGGGTGGGAGTTAGGGTCATTATTAAGAGCGACACCTGGTGGCTGGATCTAGGGTCCTTGATATAGATTTGCAGTAGGAGCCCTGGTGCACGACTCCCGACCTCACCACTGTTGCTGTAGACTAGCAACAGTATGAAGTTCTGTTACATTGGAGGAAAAAGCCCCACGCAGTTATGAATGAAGGCACCAGAATCCCAGCACTGGTTCCAAATGAGCTGGAAGAAAAGAGAAAGGAAGGCCAAGATGCTGACCACAAGGCTTTTCTGGATTGGCTTTTAATGGTATGGAAAAGAACCCAAGGATATTTTAAAGATGGGTCAATTTAAGGCTCATAATACTTTTAGGCATTTGCACTACCCTGATATTTACGGATTTTTAAGGATTATCACCATCACAATTCTAGACCGAATTGGGATTTGTTTGAATGAAAAATTTGTTTCAATCCCTTTCTTCAGTGTTCCGCACTGCCCTTTACAGCCTATAATCTAAAATTGTTGCCTGCGCACTGCTCCCAACACCCAAACAGCTCCAAAGAACATAACCAGGAGATGATAATTTTCACCTGGTCTCCTATGTACTACTTCACATTGACCACTAGGTCAGACCCCTCACTCTATGGCACTAGCGTTGTCCATTTACTGGACCATTACTGTGCTGGTTACTTGTGGACCTCGTTAACGTTCCTTCATTTGAAAGCAAAGATGTTCTAAAAACATGCAGCAAGACATACCTACATTCCTAAAGACATGTAAAACTACACCATTCTGAATTAAATGCAGGATGGATTAGATGGTCATGCAGAACAGTCTGTCCATTAATATACCAGACACATTACAGATTGCTCCAGAACTGTTAGAAAAACACCGAATGCTGTCAAACACACGTTAGGGATTAGCTATAAATTTCTTGCAATTGGCAAGCATATCAATCACCTTACAGCGGTAATGCGTCAGCCAGTGAGTGGGCGTAGCACTGGAATGTTGAAGTGAACTAAAAGCGATATAGAAAAAAAAATAAGAGATAGGAAAGAGATGTTGAGCCAGTGAAGTTTTAGTCTGATTACCAGAGGAAGCTGAATCAAGTACTCAGGATATAAAATAGAGTGATATCGGAAAGCAGAAACAACTAAAAACGCAAAATGTTCTTCATGAAGAAGGTAGACCAAACAAGACTGCTTATGAACCTTTCAGGCTGAACAGCAAGACTGAAACATTAGGCATAGAACCAGAGTGCCTATCCTATAAAACCTGAATTTAAGCATGCAGTTTGGGAGATTAAGAATAGACATACCTCCACAAAGCACTTGCAGTTTTTTCTCTAATACACATTCAAGCATGGGGTGCGTTTCAAAGCTCCTCCATAGAGGAGCGGGTGAGCATAAGCCATGGAAAAAGGGGCATACTTTTGTTTTCATGTTCCAGGGGGTTACGGTTCTTGGGACATGGGCAGGAATATAAATCATTCAGGATAGGCAATGCAGCCAGCGTTACGTAATGTTATGTCCAGCTTTTCAGATGTAAAGTTCATTTGCCTTGAATTATAACAAACGTTACACACAATTGCAAAAGTTCCCTGCCACAGTCATTGGTCCCCACCATTTACAGGTTCTCGCCCACTGGGGAATCGGATTTTTCTATGTCATTGCTATGTTACATTATATATTGCCTTTCTTCAACAAAATTCAACCCGAATCTCTGCTCTGAAATTGGCAATAGCATTTTACAATCGCATGCTCAGCAAAAAAAAAATAAAAAAATAGCACAATACACAGGGTCATTAAAGGAAACAGACATTCTTGCATTAAGATTTATAAATTGTCTTGAAAGCAATCAACTTTAAATATTTCTAAAAGCAGCAGTTATGTTAAAGTAACATTTTCCAGTGGAAAACTCAATGCCATGAACTAAATGAAAACAGTGTGAAATGATATAGTCTTCTTTACCCATCACAGTATAAAGAATTCTTTAAGGACCGTACAGCATTCATATGACCATGCTTCATGTGGCCATTTTTCCATAGAAAATAATAGAAAAGCATTGAAAAACTATTATAATAATTATTATCTGACTCTCTCATTAAATAAATAAGATCAACTCTGTAAATTGTAAGTTTCATTACATCTCATTAAGTAGTCATTAACATAAAAGCATGCATTTCTCAGGAAAACAGTGCATGTTATAAAAGACCACACTTCCTTTTTAACAACGGGGGAGCCTTTTTGTTTGTATTTCATAAAGATAAACAGCAAACTAGATCTCTTATGGGATACTGGTTTGATGAAAATTATTTTTTCAAAGCAAGAAAGTTTTAATCAAATGCTTTAGTGCAGAGCTCCAATAGCCATGTTGGTACTGGGGGGAAAACCCCCGAAACCCTTGATTCTTTGCAAGCTGTGACACCTCCTACTCAACCAACATGAAAACAAACAAAACTGACAAAGATGGCATACATCAGTTATAGAGATCTCATCCTAAGGGGGGAACCTAGCATTCGGCTGCCAAATTCACAATGAATATGCACAAGATGAATTTGCACACCCTGAAGAGCCTGTATGTGCAAATGTATCTCATGCATATTCTGAAAACCTCAAAAGCTCATGTAAATTCAGAAGCAAATCCATGTAATGCATTATGCAGCTATGACAGATCACAGGCATTAATCTGTGTATCTGATGAATGTGCATGGAAAATATATCTTCTAGTTCTCATGGATCAATGGATCTCGTTTGCATTTCTCAATACTGAGCTATTCTGTCTTTGTCCACTTACAGACTATTTTCACAATAATTAAAATAGCTTGTGGCTGAGTCACTGCACACCTGATATGTGATCATGCATCTGAGTTTCACTCATTGAAACAAGCAGAATCAGCCGATCACATTTGTCAATTAAAACATTTCTGGAGACTAGAGCCAAGACATGCACACAAAATATTATGTCTTGACCCCTTTGTTTTAAAATTATACACAAGAAGCATTTTATGATTATCCTTTGAAGATCCAATGCCAATATGTTACAGTTCCTCTGGCCTTCCTTATTTACTCCACGCTCAAAGGAAAATTGGTTCAGTCCAGACTGTGGGTTGAGCCTCCTGCCCAGCAGATGGAGACAGACCAAAACTGAAAGGGTATCCTATATCAGGACAGAGCCTACCCTGCATCCCCTTCAGTATAAAACACTTTCAAAGCAGATATAACTCCCAAAAGATCAAGCAAGTAACAAGAAAACTGATAATTGTAACAATGGAACCATTGAACAATTGAAAGAATTCTGAAGAAACAAAAACGCTCTTACAGAAAGGTTTATTTTCATATTCATCGTTAAGATGCTTCCGATGCCTTAAGTAATAATAGATGATCCAGGTATCCGGAAAACCTGTAAAGGAAGAAACTTCGAGTGGACAGAGCAGATCTAGCATGGGAAGGTGTCTGGACTGATCCGTGGTACTACAGGAATGAAAATTAGCAGGTAAGAACCAATTTTCCTTTCCCTGTGCGTATCCAGATCAGTCCAGACCGTGGGATGTACAAAAGCTTCCCTAAATAGGGTGGGACCGAGACAGTCCCGCTCGAAGAACCTGACGCCCGAAGGAGCCAAAAACTGGAACCTGTAAATCAAGGCGGCAATGACGAGCAAAAGTATGCAGAGATGTCCAAGCAGCTTCTCTACATATCTCCTGCGGAGAGACCAATTGACTCTCTGCCCAAGAAATGGCCTGAGAATGTAAAGAGTGGGCTTTTAAACCTTCTGGAACTGAACGGCCCTTACAAATGTAAGCCAATGCAATAGCCTCTTTTAGCCAATGTGCAATAGTGGTCTTTGAAGCCTTATTACCTTTATTTGGGCCACTCCACAGGACAAACAGGTGGATCCGAGACCCAGAACTCATTTGTAAACTGGAGGTAACGTAGCAAAACCTGAGGGGGGTCTGGGGCGGCGGGACCCCCGGCACCACCCTGACCCTCATGGAACCCTGCCTTTCTGGTACTGTAGGAGGCTGTGGGGGGAGACCCGTGGACTCTTAGGTGGGAGGGGGCCCCAAGGGAGGAACCTCCTCCTCCTCCTGCAGGCTCGCAAGATAAGATTTGTGCAGGAGGAGGACAAAAATTGGTGGAAAAACGAGGCTTGGCTTTCCCGAGGGGGGGGGGGTGGAGAGGGAAGAAGGGAAAAATCAGGAACCCCCTCCGGGGAATGTGCGGGGCTCAGATCGGGAGGGGGGGGAAATTAGCGAATCGAGCTCACCTTCCTCCTGCCGTCTCGATGCAGTGTCTGAAATTGCTCCCAAGATGGCCGTCGTTCCCACGGTTTCCCGAGTCGGGAACGGCCTGGCCTCACGGCATGCTGGTCTGCCCCGGGTCACCGTCTTCGCTGGTGCCGAGGAGGGGCCCTACCCACCCGACAGGCACTCGCAGCAAAGACCGCTGCGAGAGAGCCGTGAGGCATGCTCTCCGCAGGCTGCACAAGCACTTGGATGTGGCATGAGCTATAAAAAAACCCCAAAAAAACAAAGTGCCGCGCGAGAAAATAAAGGGACAGATTTTTAAAAAGTATGCGCGCATGTACTTTTGTTCGCGCACCCGGCGCAAACAAGAGTACGCCGGACTTTAATCCGGGGTCGGCGCGCACAAGGCTGCACAAAAATCGGCAGCCTGCGCGTGCCGAGTCGCGCAGGCTGCCTCCGTTCCCTCCCAGGCCGGTCAGCAGAGGCAGGAACTGAACCCCGCTCGCTGACGGAGCTGTCTGCTGTTCTGAGAGCCCCAGCTGAGAAGAGCTCAGGTTAACTCCCTTTTCTGCCTTTTTTTTTTTTTTTAAGGTACAGCCAAAAAGAGAGAAAACGTACCCTGCCGCAGGCCCTAAAGACCCTTTAGCAAAAAGCGGACAGCTATCCACGGGGGAGGGACTGGACCAGCAGTTTCACCCCAAAGGTCACCGGGAATGAGGAGCCTAGGCCCTCCACAGAGCGAGGAGACAGGGCTGTCTCCAAGAAACTGACAAATCTTTCAAAAGGTTTAATATATATATTTTTTTAAATTAAGAAACCAAACTAATATTTGCTTGATCCTAGTAATAAAATCCCCACAGGGAAAAAGAAGTGAAAAATAAAATAAAGAAGAAGGGGGAACCGCAGGGTGAGCTGTCTGGCATCAGCTGGAGACAGACAAATACTGAAGGGATGCAGGGTAGGCTCTGTCCTGATATAGGATACCCTTTCAGTTTTTCTCTGTCTCCATCTGCTGGGCAGGAGGCTCAACCCACGGTCTGGACTGATCCGGTGCATACAGGGAACAACAGCTTTCAACCTTCCCTTCAGGCTGTTGCAACACTACAGTTTAGGGATTTTCTATCATTTACTGCTGGAATATTTTTGCACTCATATAGTAAAAAGAAAAAACATCAATTGAATGATACGGATGCAAAAAACACACATTGCATCCAAGTCACGTAAGCAATTAGAGTTTAACTTACAAGAAAATTGTAATAAAATATGAATGCATATAGTATGAATGAAAAGCTAACTGAAGTTAATTCCTTTCTTCCTTCATTTTAAAAATACTTAACTATATGGGTCCCTTCAAATTTACCTTGACCTTAAATAATGAAACGTTCAAGTGCTAAGAAAATACCCCACAATGGAAACGGGCACCTACGTTAAAGTACAAAAACACGTAGGCATAGAAAGACACAGCTTTAAAAAAAAAAAAAAAAAAAAGGTTTCTTGAAATGTATAGTAAACCTTGCAACCCACAGAAAAGAAGAAAGCAAGAGCCAAAAAAAAAAAGGGGGTGTGCCACATTCAGGCTTCCAACCGCAATCAACATCACAAATACCACCACCCCCGCTACTCAAATACCAGAAAGACTGGTTCCTCTTTCTGCTTTTCAAGAAAAAATACAAATGCAGGAAAATGGCTCATCAAAATTGGAAAAAAGAAAAAGTGCAAATGTTAGAGATCCTTCATTTGGCTTCCATATTCTGAGAATGTCCCTGGACAGTGATTTTTAAGATGCATTTGCTGCACACAGTTCTAAAGAAGGATTAAGCCATTTGTGCACAGAATTCGCTGTTCTTTTTAGTGCAGATAAAATACAAACTCTCCCCTCCCCCCCCCCCCCCAAAATAGCAATAATTATCCGGCTGTTAATTGTGGAAATCTGAAAGGCACATTTGTGAAGAGACTTCACATGAACTTGACCCCCAAGGCGCTCTGCACCCCTTCAAGCATATTTTCAGGCGACAGCCCTGCTTCTTGGTACATATCTGTAAGCACCTCTAGCAGCACGTACAGGAATGGCACACCAAGGCCCAAGAGCTCATACAAGTAGGTATAGTTGTATGCGTTGTCCCTGAAATGGAGACCGGCAGCGTGCAGAAACCCATGCATCCAGCAAGAGGCGCGTCTTGGCATGTCAAGCAGATCCCGAGCCACCCTACAGGGCCAGCTTACAGTTTTCCAAAAGTAGGAAGCCATGATACCTGGAGGGCCGTCTTCTTGGCTGCTAACAGGGTACATGCTTTCTGCTGCTGATGGCTCAGGCGTTTCATTTTTCCACATTTCGTCATCGTCCTAGAAAACCGGGCAACAAATAGAATGAATGAAAAGACATTAACGGGGGCAAGACTCTAGTGCAGATTTCAAGCCCAGCACCTACTCAGGAAGTGCAGAGCGTGTGAGGCTGTGAGCATCTGAATTCCCGTTCGTTTCAAAGAGCGAAGGTCAGTGATCAACTTGTAGGCGACACCTTTCCAACTGGACCAGCCCAATGAATTCGTGACTACCTTTTCAAGAGAGTTCTAATTCCGTCACTATTTTTTTTTTTTTTTTTTTTTTAACAAGACATTAATGTACGAATGAAAACCCCCTTCCTCTTCCACTGGCAAACCTTCAATATTTGGCTGGACCCATCAATATTTTGTTCAAGGCACGACTGAATGTAGAGTGAAAAAAGTAAAAAAAAAAAAAAAATTGTTTAATTATGTTCTCACTGCACGGTGACAAAAAAGAAGAAAGGTTGTGAGAAAGAAAATCAGTTTAGCAGATTAGTAAATGAGAAAAAGTAAATTTAGCACATGGAAGATATTTTAAAATTTCCCTATCCAAGAATACAGGTCCCTCTCCCCACCAGCCATAATTTTAGTTTCCTGAACAACTCTTATTTTTCTGTCGATTACTGTAAGTTAGCCATGAAAGATTAAGGTTCACTGGAGAAAAACAACAAGGTAAGTATAAAATTAACACAAGTCGTGGCTGAATCATCGACTTCATTAGTCCAAATGCAAATCATTTTGGTCTCCTCTGGAAGTGCATGAATGATAACGCTTGGATTACACTATCCTGCAGCTCGGAAGAAATAATGCATGTGTGTGAACACCAATATATTTGTTTGCACCAATTCAAGGTTTTCTGGCCACCTTGTCTAGGGTAAACCTGCTACTTTAGGAGTCTATTTTTAAATTATTTAGATGCCTAAGTTTGGGAACCTGAATCTACCTCTTTGAAAGCATACTTATGCCGAGCACCAAAATTTAAGAGTCTGTTTTTACTAAGCTCTAAACTGTAGGGGCCTAGAAAATGGATGGGCTACAGGGAGGAATTAGGGTGGGTGAAAACACTGTCAAGCAGATTTTTAAAGGCCTGCGTGCGTAGAATCAGGGAGATACGCGCGTGGCCGGGCCTTGCACGCGCTGAGCGCATTTTTAAAAAAAAGGCCCGGTCACGCGCGTATCTCCCCGACATGCACAGAAGTGCTGGGGCCTGGGCAGAGGCCCTGTCCCGTGGAAGTGTCGGCGGACAGCTGGCCAACACGCGGAACTCCTGCTCGAAGGAGCGGGTAAGTTCTTCAACAAAAAAACAAAAAAAAAACGCTAGTTAGGGTACGTTTAGAGGTTTGGTAGGAGAGGGGAAGAGGGAGGAACGATAGGGTTAGGGAAGGTCCCTCCCAGTCCGCTCCTTTATATTGGAGCGCATCGCCGCGCGCTTTTAAAATCCCTCGCCCCCAGCGAAGAGGCCGCTTACCCGGCCTGCACACGTGGCGTGCGGACATTAGAATCCGGTGCGCACGTGCACGCAGGAGTCGCATTTTATAACACGCGCACACCGACACGCGCGTGTTATAAAATAGCTGCGTTCATGTGCAAGCGCCGGGAATCGCACACACGTGGACATGCGAGCGTGGGCCTTTTAAAATCTAGCTTTTAGGCACTTAGGTGCCTGGAGCTGAAAATGAGTGCTAAGTTGGGCACCTAAATTCAGAAGAGTTTTTAGCCAAACACTTAGGGACCCCATGTTCAGTGAAAAAAAGTTTCCTAAAATTTAGGTCCCTAAAACTTAGGGGAGTAAATTACATTTGATGCATTGTTTTGAAAACTGATACCAAGTCTTCAAAACCAGTCATGTCTAGTTTTATTGCATTTATTAGGGGGTTTTCACAAATATCAGTTTTTCATCTCTGATTATGCAACATTGAAATGAAAGTAAATTAATTGTATTTTAAAGTGGCAGTAGTGGAATCTTCCAAATATCCACTGGGTTGTCTCCTGGCACTAATGCTTCTTCAAGGCCGCCTTTATTTTTTGCCCTGATATCTTTAGTTGAGTACATTTTCATACTTTTTTTTTTTAAATAAATACCCATGCTGTTAGCTGGCTGGCTTGATACATCCTGGATTTCCTGTTGGAACAGCTGCACAGGCAGCATTCAAAGCCCAAGGGAGAAACAGGCATTACGTGTGCTACCACCAGACCCAGGCCAACCCCGACAGACTGATCCAGTTCTGGTTTTGCCCCTCTGTGCCTGTGGGCTTGGACTCTTGCCCTTTCATAAAGAATTTGGATTTACAGGTCCACAGATACCACAGGGACCGAATCAGAACCAGATTAGCCTGGTCAGGATTGACTCAAGGTGAGGTGGCCTCTTCATCCACACTGATACCTACGAGCTGGCTCAAGAGCGCCCCTCAGCCATAGGACCTATCACCACAACGGCTGGGTTGGGGCTAGGGGAAACTATGAAAAAATGGGAGGAAAAGCCCTGGGAAGCTACAAATGAAGGCCAGTTGTGCTGTAGCCTGGTCAGGACAGGTTTCATTTCAGTTAGAAGCCCAAAAGAGCTGGAAAAAGCCTAGCCACTGCAAGCATATAAATTATCAACATCACTTTAGGTAAAGACCCTTCAAAAGTGAGCAAGAAGAGATCTAAAACTTAATTAAGGACTCAAATGCTGGTGTTTGCAACACAAAGTTTTATCATGTTGTCATAAATCTGGACAGGATAATTCTACGCTTATAGAATTTTCTGGTCCACAATGACTTTCAAGTAAGGTCACAGCCCCACAATGAGCCAGGGGAAATATCGACGACTCCACCAAGGCAAATCTGAAGACATGCATCTTTTTTTTCCAATGAAAGCTCCATAGGGTCAGAGAAAGATGGAAGCAGGAAGGAGCTCTATCTAGTCTCTCCCCTGGCCTCAAGTAAGATCTAGTTTACCCATGGTGTCCCAGAAGAGGTTTATGAAATCTGCTCCCGGAAACCTCCAGTCATGTCTATTCCAGCCTTTCTTCGACAGTCAATTAGTTAACAGAGACAATTTAAATAAATGCTGTAGGACTGAGATCTACACGTATTACTGTGAGATTCTTTTTTTTCACACGAATTTTGGCATGGCATAAATTGCCCAGACCTGAACAATTTCTATTTTCAGAAAGGTTTCTCCCAATTTTGATATATTTATTTCCATTTATTTATCACACTCACCAACAATGGTTGAGGTGATTTAAAATACTGCACAAAAATCGACAAATTTTGGCCCTTCAGCAAGAAATTTACAAACATGCGACCTACTGCGGCTCATTTTCTGGTTGTCTACCCTACACAAAGTCCTTCTGCAAGAGAACATACCTGTGCCTTTAACTCCGCTCGCCTCTTCCTGTGCTTATTGTGCTTTTTGCAGTGCATGAAATGAGGTTTGCAGTAAAATTTACCTATAAAAAAACAAACAAAAAACAGTAACAGATAGATATATATATAACCTCTGAACAAACGTACCAAATTCCATTTCTAAATTAGAAATAACAGATTACAGATAGTACATGGCATATTACAATTTCTATACAAAATACAGTACACAACTCAGAGAAACAATTGGCCACTTGGGGGTCCATATATAGCCTTCTACCCACAAATTCAGAATATTTTAAATTACTGAAATATATTAAAGAATCTCTCTTGGGCAGAACCAAGGTTCTTGAGACCGAGATGATAGAGTGTAAGAAGCAATTGGAGGTCCTTGAAACTAAACTGGAGAAAAAAAAAACTTTGAGAATGAATCCCATCTCATGAGAAACAATATCAGCTTGCATAATAAAATGAGGAAAGTGTAGAATGGTGCAAGACGTCATATACAAGACACTTCATTAGCTTTCATAAGATGTTAATGGTCCCACCTTTGGACATGTTTACAAGATTTATATATACATTTTTTTTTTTTTTTAAATATTAAAAAATTTACAGAGAATTCCTGGCCCTCCCCTCCACCACACCGATGTCCAGAGCTTTTCTTCTACCTTAAAAAAAAAAAAAAGGAGGGGGTGATCTCCCACAGGTTTCCCAACTTTTGATTTTTTAAGACATAACTGGTGCTTCGGATAAGTCAAGGTAGGAAGCAGTTTCGCTTGCAACTTTGGTGCTCAAGATTACTGTTCTGAAAGAGAAATTTGATGTTCCTTAATCATAAAATAGGGCCTATCCAGATGTCGCTAAAACAACCTCAAGAGGAGGAAGGAGGTTCTTATTATGACGCCCAGAGTATTACAATTGGGAGGCCAATTTTGGCTTAATTTACCTTGTAAATGTGCCATTATATTTATTTATTTAAATTTTTATTTTTTTTAATTCCGCTTTTCAGGATTACATTCAGGTACTGTAGGTATTTCCCTGTCCCCACAGGGCTCACAACCTAATTCTGTACCTGAAGCAGCAGAGGGTAACGTGACTTGCCCAGGGTCACAAGGAGCGACAGTGGGATTTGAACCCTGGCTTCCCTGGGTCGCAGCCACTCCTCCACTCCCTATTACATATCAGTGTTAGTTATTTCTTGTTATGAGCCTTGTTTTTGAGTACGAGAGGCCTAACTCATGCTGCTCCTCTTTGCTTACTCAGCTTTTTCTTCTCCACCAAACTGAAATCCACCTACGAACACTGCCATGGCTACGCCTTGCAAACGCTATCTTTGCTTTATTTTTCTTAATCTTGGGTTTGAGGCTTGGATTTTCCTCACTCTCTCCATGAAATGATAGACCAACTCATTCCTTTTGTTAACTTTTCTTGTTGCACGATTTAAATTCATATTTCATTTTCACTGCTGTTTGCTTAACAAGAAGTATTTCTTGGATTTTTGTGTTAAAATCTAATACATAAATACAATTAAAAAGCCTCTAAAATCAAATCTAATTAAGGTTTGGTTTTTTTTCTAGTTTGCTAGCTAGGGAACTGGCTGGTAAGGATATTATACACAGCCAGAGGCCTGATGCCACAAGGCATAAAGTGAGAGGATAAAACAAAAAGATGGAAAACCAGCCTGGCAGAGCACAGCGGTCAGGCTTCATTAGGTACCCAAAGGGAGGCCAGTCTCAACCACCAAGCAATGCTGGCAGCATTTTGGTACAGTCAGATATGATCGTGGGAGACGGCAAGTTTCCTAGTACGGGCAAGCAGGCTGACTGGACTACACTTCCCGGCATTAGAAGAGGCCATGATCTCCTGCAAACATCCTAGCCTGCGCAGCTGACCACTGGGAGATATTCTTAGCTAAAGCAGGGCAGGTGGGGCTGCTGGGCAGACCGACTGCTGCCGCCAAATGACCTTCATCTGCAGACATTCATAACGTAAACATGGGGGAAATTCATTTGACCACGAGAGTGACTTGGTGAATCTATGTGAATCCACGGTATTTGATTTTCATATCAGAATTGAAGGAAACATGGGACAAGCACAGAGGATCTCTGAAGGATGGGAAGGGACTATAAAAACTGGCAAGAGATGTGATGAGCAAACTGGATTATTATTATTTTTTTTTAATCTGCCATCATGTTCTTTGTTTCACTTCTACAGTACTCTACAAATCCCATCCATTAAGGATGCCAAACAGCCAAGATTTCGGTGGCCAAGGGGATAAGCGTTGCTGATGACAGCAGCTACGCAGGTGGGTACTTCCGCCACGCCGCTGGCCTGATGCCGACCGTGGCAGGGTGACCACACTGCCCACCACTTGCAATGGCCCTGGCAAACAAGCTGCGCATTACCTTCATCCACATCGTACGCGAAGACCCCAGGTCGTATAGTCGTGGAACAGAAATCGCATCTAAAGCACTCCCTGTGGAAGAAGTGGCCCTCTGCACTCTGCCGCTCCATAACATATACCCGTTTCTTGCAGAAATAACAGATGTCGCTCCCGCCGAGATTTGCAGGAAATTCTTTCCGGAGGGATCCCTAGAAGAGAAATAGGAAAGCATTACCCATTTGCGCCAATTACCACTGTAAACTCACAGCTGGAAGTCGAGGCATTCATTTTATCAATATGGAGGATTAAAAATGTACTCAACACACAAATACATCACGACAGTCGCATCTAATTTGTGGGCAGAAGGCAGCTTTATTAATTTTTTTTTTTCAAAGTTGGAATATCTTAGAAAGAAATCCAACTACCTCTGAATTTACTGTTTTGTTGCAACTGGGGAAAATGAAAAACAAAAAAAACAACGCAACGATGAAGGTTAAGCAATATGTTGAGCCAGAACTAGCCGCACGTGTTCAAGCACAACACCGTTGTCATGTCAATACCTTAGGATTCTGAAGAGGAGAAGAGAGAGAAGGGTCGGGAAAGGAAGCAGCAGCAGGTATAGCGCCATCTGCCAGGTGGTTCTGAATCCAACAAAATAAATTGTGATTGTACATGACAGCTTTTTAAAATATAAATGGAAAGAGACAAGCACTTTTTTTTTTGCCTCATCTATCAGCTACAAAATGTCACCTTGGCTAAGCATGTCAAAATAAAGCAATATATTACGTAAGATCACAAAGTTATATATTTTTTCATATTGCAAAGCTCAAATTCAAGAAAAATTGTATATTTAAACCAGGGCTCAATTAAACTTCGATTCAGTTTTAATGCAGCTAGATTCTGCAAATACATGCATTCAGGCAGATGGTTTATAGCTTCAAGTAGAATAATTTAATTTCTCTGACAATCCAGATTCACCTGGATTGGTTTGGATTCATGTGCATATTCACAGATTAAAAAAATATCCTAAGTGTTCCACAGGCACTATGTGGTGCATCTGACTTTATGACTACAGGAGAGTATGCAGATTATTATTGGAATATGGAGACCCAGGTCATCACTGCAAATGGTCCACATTTATGATATTACACTGCGAATTGCAGGAATTTATGCAAACCAATTCATGGCCTGTCCCGGTTCATACAAGCCCCCCCAAATTGGATTAGCTGATGCTCAGATTTAATCCATACTGATAAGGCCATGCCCATTTAACAGACTGCTGGAAAACGCCACCCAGTTAACCATTTCTCCTTACCCGCGCCATGGAGTCAGAGCATGACTTGGGTCTGTGATCGTTCATGTAAAGGTTAATGAGAACTTCAGCGACAGCACCAATACCACTAGCTACCTTCCCTACAGTCACCTAACCAGCAGAGGAGAGAAAGAGATGAAGAACAGACAGAGAAGACGTCATTAGAAAAGAAAAAGGAGATTATTATAGGAAAGAGCATCATGAAAAGAGATGTAAAATACCGAGATGCAATAAATCAGGCTGGCAAAGAGACTACAACAAACACAGACGTGTGCATTTTTATCAGGGAAGACCGGGGGCAAGCGATTGGACATTTATTTTTTGCAAATTTTAGTCATGCACAGTTATTTGGCATTTCATTTCCGGTAACCAAAGCAGTGCAGTTCTAGTAGCCACACTGGCCATGGAGAGAAAACCTGAGCCTTCAGAAGGTTATGACGGTTCATAAAGATCACGTGCTGAATGGGGCAGTGCGTGAGCTCTTGAGGCAGCACGGTTCTCTTACTCCAGGTCTCATCCGACGTCTGAAGAGGGGTCCCGTGCAGGCTCGAAAGCTGAACGTACAATTCCTAGACGGCTTTTGGCACTGCAAATGCTAAAGAAGCCAATTCCCTTCAGAGCTCTAGGTTTTGGCAGTGTTTTGTACAAAACCAGCACCAGCCAGTCTGCACAGAAGCAAGGAAAATACATTACAAAATGCTCAATTTAAAAGGAGATATCATTCCAGAGCTACAATATGCCTTATGACCAAAGTCCACTCTACTTCAAAACTGCTGACAGAAACAGCAGCACCTGGTGAACTATTTTTTTTTTTAATTTATAGCAATTAAATTCAAGGAGATAGGAAGAGTCGGTCTATTCCTAAAAGCAAGCAAGGGAGGGATCTGGGATGTGAAAGGTGACAAAGGGGAGAGAGCAGCCAGAGATGTGACAAGAATATTACAGCACCCCCCCCCCCCCTTGTCTGGTCTCCAGTTTTAATCTCCAACACGACCTCTGTATTCATCTCTCACACCCCATTTTCCTTACAGCCCCTTCCAGTCCAGTCCTCTCCTGATGCCCTGTCCCTCATACAATAAATTGCCTCATCACTGCCAGTCATCTGTGTCTGCAGAACATTAGCAAAAATGATCACCACTTTTATGTGCTTCTCTCAATTTAGTACTTAATTGATGTAAATGTCATTTTGTTAACCTTTGGGAAGGCAGCACTTATCTTCCTGAGTATCAGCAGCTATCACATTATTCTGGGCTGTTTATTCTACTCACCTAAATGAATAAGCAATAATCCCTGATTGACAGGACATCTACTGGCAGCTTAATAACCCCTGCTAGGAGGCAAAAATGAGCCCACAAAGACCATGAAGTTACAGCAAATGCCCTGTCCATTGGAGATTATTGGTCAAAACACTACAATGAAACAAAAATTAAATTACTACTATCTGATCATTTCGGTTTCGTTTCGGGTAAAGCGAAAGGTTGCACCTTTGTTGTAGGCTAACAACATACTTCAGCCAACTGCACGTCAGGAGGTTGACGGACGCTTGTCCTCAGTTAATATTATATTTTATTATTACTTCAATTTATCACACGCTTTTCCAAAGTATGTTCAAGGCGATTTACAACCATAAAATTAAAAAAAAATTCCACGCATCATCCATGAATTGCCACTGGCGCAGTATTTCATACATCGAAACAGAAGTAACAGTAGCAATTTTTCAAAAGTCATTCACCCAAGTTAAGTGCACTTAGTGTGGGCATATACTGTAGCAAATTTTCAAAAGCTCACGTACATAGGTAAAGTGCATTTACATATATGAATCCTTTTGAAAATTAGCCCCAACGAGCGCCTCATCGTGATTAAAAAGCACTTCAAAAATAAATAAATAAATGAAAGATGGTAAATTTGCAGGAGTTTGGATTGGTGGACTAGCGGTACGGGGTGAAACTTTAGGCAGCCAACCATGAAGCGATTATAGTCAGGAAGCACTGAAATGAGGACCCCGCAGGCTCAGCCTCTTCTGGGGCCTTTTGACATTTCCAGTTTGTCAGCCTGCAGACAAGAAATCCCGGTCCCCCTCCCTTTCAGCTCTGCTGTTTTATAAGTTAGCAGAGGCTCCGCACGTTTTCAGGTGACAAATGGACCTGTTTCAAAAGGTTCCAGTGGGGCGGTTTCTGTGTCGAAGTGTGCAGGTGTGGTGCCCGCTGTCATTTTCGGTCCCTCCCAATCCCTCAGGCTTCGGGTGCCTGCAGCACAATACATTAATGGTGAACCACAATTAAGCATGGGGTTTGTTTGTTTTTGTTTTTTCTGTGTGCGCTCTCTCGCACTGCAGGTCCTGTCTTCATGTCGGCTCTCCCATCTCAGGTGCATGATGAGAGTCGAGCGTCACACTGCCCATAAAGAAGGGGGAGGGGCAGTTATCAAAACTGCCCACAGTGGTGCATAATCTGCCCATAGTTTTATTAGCAAACTTACACCAGTTCTTAGAAGGAAAAAAAAGAATATATGTACTTTCCCTTTGAAAATTGCTTAGGGAAAAAACAATTTAAAAAGCACCTGGCAAAGTTTTCCACCAGTTTTTCCCCCTGAGGATATTTTCTTTCGCTCCAAAACAAGGTGAGTTGAATATGCAAACCTTTGCATTTCTCATCCTAACCCTGCCTCCCACAAAAGCATATATTTATCCATAGGGAGTGTGGGAAGTTTTAAAAATCGTCCTCCCAAGAGACTTCAAGTCTTGATATCAACATGAGTATGGCAAGATCACCCATATGCACGCATGTACTGCTGAATACACAGATAAAATTATCTGGAGAAAGTTACTTGCTCTGCAGGTTTTTGAATATATGATTTTCAGCAATTTGGATTTTCGATTTAATTACTTGGCTTTTTCCAAAAATCAAGCTCAAGACAAGCTATCATTTAATTGCTGTAGTTATTCCCCTGCCCAAGAGGATGTACAATCTAATTTGTAACTGAGGCAGTGAAGGGTGAAAGGAATTGAGCAGTATTTCAAAGAGCATCTGTGGGAAAAGCAGGATTCGAATCCTGGGTCCCACTGCTAGGCTTCTCCTTGGATAAGGAGGCGTTCAAAATTAGCCTAGTGATGCCACCCTGGGACCTGGTTCTGCTATCTGTTGGCAACAGGTCAAGCCATGGTGCATCGTGTAAGTGATGCCACTCAGGCATGAAGGACAGAGGATGGCTAGGACTGCCGAGCCTCCAACGCACCCCTCCCACCCACCACCACCATAAGCAGCTTTTGGGCCAACCAGGGCTTGTACAGCCATCCAGGAAGTAAAAGCAGAGGAAGGGACACACACACAAAAGAACAAAAAGGCAAAACCCACCAAATCATTACTCAGGATGGGCTACACAAATTGCAACGTGCCAGGAAATGAACACCATAAACACCGGCAAAAAAAAGTGTTCTGAATAGACTCACAATTTATTGTTACATATGCTTCTCTAGAAAACTATTCTGCAGAATGTGAAAGGTTCTGTGTGCAAAACCAACCACCACTAAGAATAAGTCTAGAATCTTAAATTGCATCCAGTCCTGGCCATTAGAAACAAGCAGATTTCTATGTCTGTACTACAATTCAGTCTACCTGGTACAATCCATCACAGCTCTAATAATTAAAGTGCAGCTGCCAGTAGGGTCTCTTGAGGTGGGCTGCAGGCCTCCATAGGTGTTTGAGACTATATATCTTAACAACCCTAATTGCCTCTGTGCTGCAAAACTGACCTGCAGAAACAGCTAAATACACCTAAGAACATGCCATACTGGGTCAGACCAAGGGTCCATCAAGCCCAGCATCCTGTTTCCAACAGTGGCCAATCCAGGCCATAAGAACCTGGCAAGTACCCAAAAACTAAGTCTATTCCATGTTACCATTGCCCGTGACTTTTTTGCTGTTCTTTTGCAAAGACTGTATTCAAGCTGATACAAGGGATATCTGGCTTAGATTTGCTCCTGTGCGTTAATTTTTTCACAGCTCTGAATAGGAGGAGGAGAGAAGGCTAGAAGGGCATGAGGAGAGGAGAGAAGCAGAAGAGCACAAAGTGAAGAAAAAAAGAAGACAAAGAGGTGTAAAGGAGAGGGAGGAGAGGGGCAATGGTAGGAAGACTGAGAAACAGAAAAGAAAAGAGAGGGTCACGGAGTAGAAGAGGAGAAAGGCCCAGGAAGAGAGTGGGAAAAAGATACTGGGGAACTTGGAGGTATGGATGGGCTCAGAGAAGAAGGAGAATGTCACAGGAAGTAAGGGGGGGGGAAGAACAAAGACATGGAGGGTGTGGAGTGAGGGAGTAGGTAGGATGGTACCACTGACGGGATGAGGAGAGAAGGGGAAGGTTTCACTGATGCACTGAGAAGAACATACACTGGTCGGGGAAGGGGGCAGAACATCACTTATGAGGCAAGGGGGGACAAGAAGGCACTGATGGAGCGGGAAGCACACTACTGACAGGGTGAAAAGGGGAGGAAAAATACCAATGACAGGGTGTGACGAAGGGAAGGTACCCCCTGCTGATGTGAGGGGGAAAGCAAGGATAGAACCTTGGTGAGATGAAGTTGGAAGGCACCATTGACATGGTGAGGAGGAAGAAGGTACCACTAACTGAGTGAAGAGAAGAGCAGAAAAGTTACCATTAATGGGGGGAGGCACCACTGAAAAGCAGGCTGGATGGGGAGGGAGGGGAACCTGGAAGAAGGTAATACTGATAGGGTGAGGAGTAGAGAAAACACTTCCTCCGATGGGTAAGAAGAGGGGTGGGAGAGAATGAAAAGTTCGACCAACGGGACGATTAGACATATTCTGGGGGTAAGTTTCAAACTAAGCAAGTTGCTTGCAGGGCCTTTGGAATTTGGGGGAATGCAGGGAGCCCACAAACTAGTAGATGTGAAGCATGCAGGGTAAAGTAGCTGGAGCGCGTGCAATTTGTGCGCTCATTGGCTAAAGTTCGGCTCCGCCCCGGAACACCTCCACTGATGACCCTTTTTGTCTGGATACGTTTTGCTCGCCACATGTGGTGCTTTCACAAAATTTATGTGGTTGGTGAGAATAATATTCGAACATCGGGTTGTGCGTGGGAGTTCAAAGCACGTTACCTGCACGGAGCCTTTCAATATTGACCTCTCTATTCTGAAGCCTGTTTTGGCACATGCACAGTTTTATATAGCTTTGGTTCCTCCTCCCCCCAAAGTGAGAAGTTTAGATTCTGTTGAAGTCTTTGGTGAAAGAGCAACTAGAAGTCCTGTAATTAAAGAAGTGCTGTTACAATAAAGAGGGATAAGCTTTATCCCACCAGCTTCCTTCATTCACATTATATCCATCATTATCGTCAGAGCCAGGGAACTCATCCAGTGAAAGACGCGCTTTAGATAAATGCCAGGAAATAAGTTCCTCTTGACACTCTGAAGACAGCTCAACACGCTTCGATCTTGTGGTCTCTTACATTACTGTACCCCACCAATAGAAGTATTTCTTAGTGGTCAGGTGCAGTACATCTTTAGCCAAGTTCATATTTTTAAGTCATGCTGCCTTTTCAACTGACAAAAAAACAAACCAAAAATTGATAAGTATTTACCAACAATGGGACAACCGCAGCTTTCAAAGCAAGCAGTGCCACGCATGCACCACAACATTCAAATGTGCAGCAAGTCTGCAATCAAATGATATTTTTATGATAAGACTAACAAAAAAGGTATGTCTGTTTCAAATAATCTATTTTGGTTGGCAGGTTGATGTAAATTTAAGGCATTTTAATTGACTGCAGTTCACCTAGAGCGTTACGTGCATTAGGGAAGAGAAAGCATTGGCTATAATTAAATAAAAGTTATGCAACACTTTTTACATTAGAAGACACCCCATTCTGGGGGAAAGCAGGCAGCTGTGCCCCGAACTGGGTGCTACATCTCTGCCAGTGACCAACTGCATAGGGAGAATTCACTAAAGCGGAAGAACTGGATTATGCATGCAGGCAAATACAAGTGTCGAAAAAGTCTCCAATCACCTTGTAAAGCATTCTTAGTTCCTCTATTTTCTTTTCTATTGATAACAAATAGGCACCCAGAATGAAGAAATGTGCACATTTGTTAAACAAATGTAGCAGTAGGCAGCATTGGTCCCTGAAGGGAAACTGTGCCTTACACGTAATAAACTGTTTGCCTTTTCATCAGAAATATTTTTTCTTCCATGTCTTCGTCTTCACTCGCGTTTAGAATCGACATTCTTTTAACATCTCATAAATCTTATTCCAGGTTCAGATAACCCCCTTCTCCACGGATGCAAACCAAGCTCTTTCTACTTGCCTTGTCTAGCAACATATTAAGAGCATGCATAAGCTGGACCCACACACATGCTCGATTGTAATACAATACCTTTCCAGAATGACCAGAAGAGGGAACAGAGTCCGCAGGCGATGAAGATGAAGAAGCAGCTGAATCATGAGACGGAGAAGGAAGAGCATAAGGAGGAGTTTTAGGCTGAAAATGGGATAGGCCTGGGGGAGGTAGCTTATTCTGTGTAGGGCAGAAGGTATAGTAGATATTAGCCAAGGATAGGTATGCAGTAATGTGTTAAAATGAAATAACTGCAGGATCATGCAAAAAAAAAAAAAAAAAAGCCTTAAAATTCAAATCAACTCAAATGCACCTTGGTGGTCAACTCAATTACAGTTGGCTCCCAGTGACATTATATAGTCTCTTAAAACTATTCCCCTTACCTGAATAAAGTCATGCAAACGCTACGTTATGCTATTTAAATACATAAAAATGGAATGCCAGTAAACAAGTTGCAGATAATATTTTAACTGGCACCAACGTGATACACGATCAACTAGTTTTATAGTTCATCAGGTCAGTGCAAAAACGATGTGGGGGTAGGCCAGATGGGTCCAAGTGAAAATAAGAATTGCTATGCTGAGTCAGACCAAGGTGCGTCGAGCCCAGCATCCTGTCTCTAGCACTGGCCAATCTGGCTCACACGTAGCTGGTAGATCCCATAAAGCAGATCTAATTCCTGAAGCGAGAGAGATTTCCTGCCCTCCACTTTTCTTTGGGGGGGGGGGAGGGGGGAGAGGGGTAAGTGCCACTTACCCCCCTAAACCCTCCCCTTACCAGGTATATGGCTCCCCCTCCTTTTTGGATTATTCAGGATGTACTGACCTGTTCTAGCTTCTCTTCTGGTATGTCAGGCTAGTCAGTAGATCATACACCCATTAAAAACAATTATTTTTTTTTTAAAGTTCCTTTCTGGTCCCTCTCAGGATGGAAAGGGCCAACGTTGTTTAAGGTGACAGAGGCTGCCTTTGGCAGCCCTCGCCACGCAAGGCTAGCTCTAAACAATTGGGAAGACTGAAACAACAGTGTTTTGTTTGAAGAAACCTGAAAATATTTTTCAATAATCCTACCAGTTACCAAGAGACTTTGAATGTTCCACTATAGTAAATAATATATGGCATGTCTTTCTCTGATATTACTTATTCACTGAGTGGAAAAGCTACTTTCTTTTGCCTTATCAGTGTTACTAATTTTCTGGGTAATTTTAATATCAGAGATCTGTTTTCAAAACAAATTTCCCATGGTCTAAAAATATTATATTTCTATCCCACAGTTTACAAAACACATCAAATAGCAATACATCATAAAAGTAATACATCATTCATAATAATACACCAAAAATACAAACAAAAGTTCAATAACCATTAGTACTAGTTACTGACTATAGCTACAAAACCAATGCAAGCAGAGAGAGAAAGATCAAATACACATGATTTTCAACAGAAAATAAAAATGAAAATAATGCCTTTAAAATAGAGTGCTTGATGAATTCCTGTTTTACTATACACATTTCTAAGCAAAAAAAAAGAAAAATCCCATCTCTCACAATTTATTCCTCTATTACGCAAAACACATTGGGCCCAAGATTGAAAGATGGCTGTTTAAGTAACTTAGCTGGATATGACTTATCCAGCTAAGTTACAAGGGATATTCAACGGCATGGTTATGCCCACTGCACAGTGCACACCCACTTTCAAGCCGGCTAACAGATAGCAGGATAAGTCCTACTTATCCGGTGTGCTGAATGCGCTTTCAGTATCGGAGTCATTCATTTTTCCACAGATATTTGATGGACAATTGGTTCTTAATTCATTAATACCAGAAATTCCTCAAATAGTTCACTGGCCATACTGTTTGCACCTAGAATATATCATCATTTAAAATACATTAATTTGTCATAGGGTTGAGTCTACTAGCTTATTTATGCCGGCGTGATGTTTCATGACTGATTATCTTTGGAAAAAAAAATGTTAAACAATTTTCTTTTCCTCTCACAAATTCTTCTGGAGCATCACTTATCACCGAAGCCGAATCCAAATCCAATGAATCTTAGAAGACTTCTTCTACCGCAATGCACACCTAGGTACCATGAACTATTTAAGCTGTAAATACCTTTGGAAAAGTTGATAGCATCTGGGCAGAACTAATTATTGCTGCTATTAACCCGCCATCTGCTCAAAATCTGTTTTTCTCCCTACTGTGTGGTTATTTCTACAAGACGCTGTAAGAAAGAGCACATTCCAAATCCTTACGGGTAGATTTTAAAAGACCCACGCGCACGGCTGCCGGTAGGCGCATTAGTGCTGGGCCGGGCTGGGACTGCGCCATTCATCACTGTCCCGAAGACGTGCCGACTGGCGCACGCCACTTACTTCAGGCGCCGAGGTGAAATAAGTCGTAAAACAAAGAAACCCCCCCTCCCCCAAAAAGGTACGGTTTGAGGGGGGTGGGGAGGAGAGGGGGAAGAGGGAGGGAATTTAGGTAGGAGGGGGTAGGGAAATTCCCTCCCAGTCCCGCTCCTTAATTGGGCCGTGCACGTATGGGCGGGCGGCGTGCGTAGGGAGGGGGAGGGGGGAGATGACACTTGCTATTTCCGTGTGGCGACGCATTAGCGGACTGGGAGGGAACTGGGGAAGGCCGAATGAGTCGCCACACGGAAATCGCAAAAAAAAAAAGTCATTCCCCCCCCTTGCGCACGCCACCGGATTTTATAACATGCGCGCGCACGTTTGAAAATCTACCCCTTAATCTTTAGGGATGACCAAATTACACGCCAGTTTACCTTTTGCCATGAAGCGAAACACAAAAGAAAAATGTAAAACCACAGGAAAATACACATCAGCTAACATCTGCACAACAAATGTTACCATCACTGCTCCATGGATAACAGTCTTGAAATAATTACATCACATTTAAAGAGATGGTAAAACCCGGGTAATATTTTGCCCATACACAATGCATGCTTACAATATATACAGTTAAGAGTTATTTTCTTACAGCAAGCAGCCCATTAGCAACCAGTTAAGGATAAAGAGCGAAGACTGAACATTGCAATCAGTTCTAACTGGCACACAAAACTATTTTTTTATTTTTTTTTTAATTTTATTTATATTCTGCTTTTTAAAATATTTAATGTTAACCAAACTGCAACATCGATAATCACCTGTTGGAAATCTGTACCATCAAACATTGCAGCCAGGTGAGCTGCTTTGTCCTTAATGCTCTTTCTGTGGAATTCCCTGTTTGCTAAAGACTGAGCTCTCTTCTGCAGCAATGCCCGAGAAAGAGAGAGAGAGAGAGAGAGAGAGAGAGAAAGAGAGAGACAGGCAGGAATTAGCCAGAGTCCAGGAAAATACAGAAGCAGAGAGTCGAGGAAATGATTAACAGTCTTTCTCTGGCTCCTTCAGGCCGATACAATATAGTGCTCTCAGCTGAGCGCACAGCTTTACATGCACTGGGACACGTGTCCAAAATCCCTTATGCAATAAGCCAGCGTATAGCTAATAACGCTCACCACGTGTAAATTTGTGTTGATAAGGCTATTACCCACTCTGCAAAAAAAAAAAAAAAAAAAGTGCGCACGCTATGCAAATTTTTACTCTCAAAAATTAACCCCTGCCCTGGAGCAGGCGTTAATTCTAGAGGCGCCCCTAAAGTTAATAGAAAAGCAGAAAATACTGCTTTTCTGTATTTCCTCTGACTTAATAGCATGGCAATATTAAATCGGAGGAACCAAGAAAAGGAGTAAGGGGAAAAAACTTTTTTTTTTTTTTTTTAAACGTCGTCAGCGGTCAGGTTAGGAAAAAAAAAGGACGCTCAATTAACGAGCTTCCATTTTCCTAATCCGTGACTGTGCACAAGTTAGGAAAAAAAATGGATTGCTCGTAAAATTGAGCATCTGTTTTCCTAACCCACACTGACAGCCACCTCTCCTGGGTGCCCCATGCTGAGGAGGCACTAGGGACGCACAGTTTCCCCATGCACCTCCTTTTTACCTCGGCAGCCCATTTAAATATTAAATCAGGCGCCCGGGAGAGGTGGATCAGCGCGCACTAGGAGAACGGGCACTCAATCAAGAGCACCCGTTTTACACGCGTCGATATCGTATCGGCCTGCTAAAGAGCACAATCAGAGCTAAGAGTCCAAGAGAGAATTAACAGGAAGGCAAGTATTAACAGCGGGCAGAGCAGAACAGAAATAGCTCATCACCTGTTGAATCCTGTCCTCCACGTGCTGGAGGCGTTTGAGAATGCCGGAAACTGCCAGGACAGCAAGGCAAGTGGTGCCTAGAGTCTCTGTGTTTTCCCCATGGCTCAGCTGCCTGTCTGTTTTCTCTCTAGCTCTTGCTCTCCTGGTCAGGCAGTCCGGGACATTCACAGACTGCTTGGTTTCCCTGATTTTGGGCTGGATCCTATCTATGGCCTCAAACTGCGGAAAAAAAAATATATACTCCAGATCAAAATTAATACAAAAAAAAAAAAAAAAAGTCTCTCTTGTCACCGTGCAGCAAATGCAGGTAAACGGCAGATAACAGGGTGAAGTCTTTTACAGTAAAAGCTCCATTATCCTGCAATGGGGAATAGCAGATGCTGAGCCCTCAAATGTATCTGAGAGCCCTCTCTTTCCTACTCCAGCCCCTTCTCTCCCAGGCAGCAGCTTGCAGGAAACTGGAAGAAAGGGAATGAGGTTTAAAGGGATAGAGCACACTAAGCTGCTTCTTAATCCAGCCCCTCCCTTCCTATCATTTTCCCACCCCATTCTGTTCTCTTGCAGGGAACAGGATGGGAGGGAGTTTGGCTGGAGTGGGCAGAGCACAGCCACTCTGCTCCCTACTCCAACGCCCTCCTCTTGTCATTTGCCCAGCCCAGCAAGGGTGCTGCAAAATGCCATTAACAGATGGTAAAGGGCTAGATAATGGAGATTTTACTGTATATTGAAAAACCCTATTAATTCTCCTAGAAAAAAAACATACTGAAGGAGCTCATACTCTCCAAAAGCCATATATTTGCCAGTTATAGAGCATTATCAATCCATCTTCACAGGATATGCTACAGTTTCCTCTCCCTCATCCCTTTGTACCCACATGTTATGAAACCAAAGGGGTCAATTTTCAGAAAGTTTACATACCTAACTCAGTTCCTTTGAGATCTGACTTGCCTGAGATCATAAATTTAGGAGCCTATTTTTTATTAGGGTTTGTGGTTATTAGGTATGTACATTCGTTATGTGTGTGTCCATTCATTTCGCAGCTAAGCGAGTATATAACAAATGGACGAATGTACAACAAATGGTGTGCGCCTATATGGGCACATAAGACATAGGCGCACACCATATGTTTGGTACATACATTCACCCATTCGTTTTATATGCATTTAGCCATGAAACGAATGGATGCACAAATTTCAACAAATGCACATCCCTAATGATTATAAGGATGGACAGAGTGGGAGAAAAAAAGGTTAGGCACACAGAACTGATTTTCAGCAATAGGCTCCTAAATCTAAAATGGCAAATTAATTGCAGGCCTAAATTTGCAACTTAAGTTTTAGGAGCATAAATTTATTAAGTTCGACAGAAAATGTCTCTAGATTTAGATGCCGAAATTTCAAGGACTTTATTTAGGCGCCGAGCATTTTTTTGAAAATTGACCCCAAAATCATTAATATTGGGACTAGAATGACAGAATTTAAAAAACCTTGCACAGAATAATTTAAAGGGCCACATCACTGTTCCGTGCTGCTTTTCGGCACAGCGCATGTTGTAATTTACTTTCCTCTGCTACAGAAGAACATGCACAGCCTCTGCTTTGAAAATTATAGTTTCAATTAATGACTTTGTTACTGCAGCAATAAGCAAAATTATCATTTAAATTTTACAAAAAAAAAAAAAGAAATAGAAACAAAATGGTCAAACACATAAATCCTTACCTGATTTTTCTGGTCTGGTGGAGGACTGGGTGTTGGATCCTTAGGCTTAGCAAAGCGAGGGTTAGCAGAAGTATCAGGAAGAGGTAGCAGAGCAGATTTATCTACTTCTGGAGGCCCTATAGCCTAGTGTCAGCAGGTTTGTTAAAAAAAACACAGCAGATGATAAGAGGGAAGGACAAACACTATGGAAGATACGTTAAGATGAGCAGAGAGAAAGAGAAAGAAAGGTTAGGCAGCTTTGAAATAAAGCAGGCTGAGATTACTACTGCACATTTAGATCAGAGGTAGTATGGAGCATTATGAAACAGGCATGTGTAGCAAAAATAAGAGTCATCCCTCAGGCGTACCTGTGTTTCCAAACTAATGAGGATGCCAAGATATAGTATATGGAATCCCTTCACGCGAGATGAGTTTCTGCACCGTTAACTCACATGCAGCTAATGCAAGATGCAGGATCGACTAGGACAGGAAAGCTCAGTGCATGACTAGATGGGCCTTACAGTCCTCTGCTGTCATAGTCCACCTCTCTGTGATCCCTCATTTTAACACACACATATAACAAAATCACCACTCTTACTGCCAAAGCTTCTTTCATATAACGGGGATTATGATCCTCAAAGTTGATAGCATTATTGTGTTGCAGTACGATTTAAAAATATACTACTTTATAAAGAATAGACTGCTAACTCTATGCATGTTATACCTCCTCAGTCTCCCCTTTAATATCCCTCTCTTATGATGATAGGGCCTGTAGAAGCACTGTGGTATTTTACTGCATGCCACTCCACTGGCTCCAGAGCGCAGTGGGGAAATAAGTGAATATTGTAACAGGGCATGCACTTTTATTTTGTTTTTACAATTCATGTGCATTTAAAAATTGCAGCGTGCTACAAAACCCACTGCCTTGATGTAGTCCATTCAGAAAACCTGCGTTTGGTTACAGAATGTGGAACTCATCTGCTGTGTGTGTACCGATGTGCTTCAGTCATTTGCATGTCACCGATGGGGAAACCGGTGAGACATCGGTAAAACATTATGAAACGTATTTGCCAGTCTCATGCTTTAATCCTCCACCTGGTTCACTTATCTCCTTTAGGATAGAATCACAAAAAAAAAAAAAAAAAAGACCCACACGAGAAATAAAAAGATAAGAAAAAGTGGATTCCGATATCAGAAAGTAGCTCACAAAATGCAAGGATGTGTTTAACAGAATAGTGTGCCAGAGAGGCCCTTTCCCACGACATTTGTTAGCTGTGAAAATCCCCCCTGTGGCAGGCAGCACGCTGACATGTCAGGCCGACGCTGGGACCCCGGGCGGCTTCCGAGATCTCATCTCATCCTTGAGATCCGAACACGAATTCGAAAGCATCAGGGAAGTAAAAGGGCTTTGGTAACTGTGCCGTGCTGCATCATCTTTTTGCTAACCGTGGGATTTCTTTTTTGATCAGGCCCCATTTCTGCGAATCTTATATGGGTGTTTATTTTCAAATGAATTTTTTGGTATTGTGAATTTTAAATATCTTTTTCAAATAAAAAAAAGTTTTGCAGGGATTTTCATGAAGAATGCACTTTCTTTGGGACTTTTTACCACCTTGTCTATGCACTTTGTGGCTAACGTAAAAGTGTCACATAACCAGGGGCTGTAAAAAATAAATAAATAAATAAAAGAGGGGGAGGGGAGGTAGGCATGTTGCTATGCCAGAGCTTGGTCATGCTGGACTGCTTTAAGAACTGGTTTTCAGAGAGAATCAACTGAGAACAACCTTACTTCCACTGCTAAGATAAACTGCTTCTCAAAGGCATACAGAAGATTGAACCTGGGCTTCCAACGCACTTAGGGTTAGGAACTGTGATGACCCTAGGAGCAGAGTTAAAGGATTTCTGCGTGCGCTGTTCAAAAAAAAAAAATATAAACACTGCACAAAAACCAAGCTGTTTTGGAAACAATGCTTCCCCCACCCTTGGAAGAATGTAAGCCTGATTGCAAACATTGATAACAAGGGTTTAAACAAAATTCTGCAAGACCTGCAATATCAGTTGATTGCAAGTGTGTGGGAATGCACTATTTTTTTCTGTGTGTAAGGCTGAGAAGGGCTTTGGAGCGTCAAAGTGTCACCCCTAATAACCACGACTATGTGGTAGAGTGGCCAACAGATGCCGGGTCCCCTTACTTATTCTATTCTTTTATTCTAATTTCCAGTATCAACCTAGAGTTGATAGAATGTATGCAGATAGCATGGATTTTATTTTTCCTTTCCTTGAGATACGTAAGAAAATAAAGGCACAATTTTGGAGTCATTGAATATATAACTTTAGATAAGAACAACTGCTTTTTTTTTGCTTGAAAAATATAAAACCGCCTACTGAAACTATAACTCAACATAGAAAAACCGGCTACCAACCCAGTTATTTCTGTAACTTTACAAGCTGCCTTAAAACGCCCACTGGGCTACAAAACGCGTAAAATAAATTATGAAAATAAAATCCCACACAAACAGCGTTATGGGACTTTTGCCCAATCCTTTAACCACAGGCTCTTGGCCTGCAGCTGGCTGATCCCTTATGTGACTTGCCAAACAACTGGAATGGGGACTGTGGGTTCCAAAAAACAAAATCTCCCTCTTGTGTTTCTAACCTGTCTCCGCAGAGAAGCGTTTGGTGCATTTTCCTCAAATTTTGCCAGCAGCTGCGTTGCCATGGACTTGACTTTATTTTGATTTTGGCTCTCTTTGGAGTCTCCGTGTTCACTTCCTGAGCTTGCACTCTGACTGGAAAAACTGGAAGGCTGCAAACAAAACACATAACATTAAAAAAACAAAACAAACAAACAAAACAAAAAAAAAAGAAAACCAGATTCTGCAAAGCTGCCAACTGTCTGGTATAAATAAAAGTACTTCAATAAATCACACAGACTTTATCAAAAGCGATCCACGGGCAGAACCACTCCCCCAAAGGGAAGTGAAAGCAAAAAATCTAAGCCAACATTGTCTAGCCAGCTCCTCCAAGGCAAGAACCGTCAGAGAGCAATCAGGAAGGGAAAGGGACATGTACAGGAAAGAAAGGTCCTAACGAGGTTTCACAACGTGGGCAGGATTAATCAGGCAAGAGATATTTTTCTGGTCCAATTCTGCAATTCAGTTTAAGTAAAAACAAAGCGGCTCAGTGGCAGTGCTGTACCATGCAGAAAGCCTGGTTCGACCCCCAGAATCTCTCTGGGTCGGCTGGGGTTGAGTATGTTGCACAGGAAGCACTCACAACCTCCAGGGGTTGGAGCAAGAGCCTTGTGTTGAAGGGCGACACCTAGTGGCTGGATTCAGAGACCGTGATTGCAGGATTCCAAAAGGAGCTCTGACGCACCGCACCGCCCCCCCAGCCAAAGAACTACTACTGTAATGAGCAGACTAGGCTTGTTGGGAGATTTAAAAAAAAAAAAAAAAAGGGGAAAAAAATAATTGTGAAGGGAAGGATCATGGTGCCAGGAATGCAGCCCTGGTTCTGACTGAGCTGGAAGTCCAAAGGAAGAAGAGGAGCAAACTGCTGGGTCAAAAAATAAATAGAAAATGAGGCTACTTAGCCGGAGAAGTAGCAGTGGCTGAATGGCTGCCACTTAGCTGAATAACTAGTTAACCAGTTCAGTGTAGGGCAGGGGCAAGGGCATCCCAGGGAGGAGCCAACGTAGCAAGATCTTATCCGGTTAACTCAGATATTCAGAGTTAGCCGGATAACTTATTCAGCTAAGTCTGGTCAGTCCATAAGGCTGTCCTAAAGTTTGCTGGATAAACTGGTGGGATACATTTAGGATAGCTGTATATATTCAGGGGTAGGGACGCACCGCTGAACATATGGGCTAAGTTAACCAGATATGTTTATTCAGCTTAACTAGGCTAGGCACACAGCTGCCCAATATCTACCCCAAGTTAGCATAAAATGTGATGAGGAACAACTGTCACATAGAAAATACATAGCATGCATTCTATCAGCTTTGAAGAGAGGAAGCTTCAGGTCGAGAAAGTTTTCCAGATAAAGCACTGCAGGATTCCTCATCATAAAGAATTGTTCACACAGCAGAAGTAAACTTTGCATCTTCTACATGGCTCTTAAATCATTTAAAAAAAAATAAAAAAATCGAGGCTGCGGTTTTCACAAACGTCATAAGTAAATTTCCTATTTGCCTTATCTGCGTGCTTCGACTAGACTGTGAGCTGCACGGAGCAGGGACTGCCTCTTATCCGTATCTGTACGGCACCGCATGCCGCTCCAGCAGTACCACGGAGGAATGCTTAAGCATAAGCTCCATTTCCCAAGCACAGTTCCACCGTGACACATTCGCGTTTGTCTGCTCGCTGGAAAGCATTTAGTCGCTGACGTGATTTTAAGGGATGATCTGTCCCCGCCGCCAGCAGGAGTCAGGTGGCTGAAGAATCCAGCCCAGAGCCCCATCCCCTTCAGAAAGGACGCACTTGCTCCAGCTTTAAGCAAGGGCTTCCTCGCACAGCGGAAACTCCATTCTGCTGTACGAATATATTCAAAGAAATATTTAAAAACTTCAGGAAATACGCGAGCAAACTTTAAATTTACTTCACATGGTCTGTTCCAGGTTTATTGTTATTAGTGCAATCTCCATTTTTTGAGTCTTAACCTCATGCTATGAATATACAGAATTGTAAAATGATTTGTGGTTCATAGATGGAAAAATTGTACAAAGGTTTTGCCTGGCATTGAGTAAAGGACTGTGGTGCTGGTTTAATTCAAGGTTTCACTCTGTAGGAACAGCACAAATATATAAAAAAAAATAAAATTCCTAATGCATGAAAAGCATTACTAAGGGTCTTTAATAACCACAAAATACTAGAAAGCGTTTGTGGACAAAAGACAGGCGATTGTCACGGATTTAGGAGCTTTATGGAAAAGAACACCTTCCAAAAGTCAGGGGACAGACACCCTTTCTCTTCTCACCAGCTCTGGAGCTTTGCTAGCTCTCAGCTTAGTATTTGCACCACACTCACAATCAAAAGGAGACGTTAAAAAAAAAAAGATAAATAAAATCCACTCCTGTTTCCGTACGGCTGGTATTAAATGTCAGATGCTACCTAGACAGGCAACAGGAAAGGAAAGAAAAACAGACCTCATGCCTGCGGCATATAAACGCCCACCCCCACCCCCAGGCACCCCTCTTCTACCAGGTGAGCACCGTATCTGCCCCGCCCGTTAGGATACCAACCTCTTCAAAATTCCGCAGACCCTTCCGCCTTCTCTTGTGCATGTCGCTTTCTTCCGCTCTTCTTTCAACCTATCCCGGGAAAACAATGAGCAGGTCAGTAAATCAATTTCTGTTTTAAGGTCCTGATTCACTAAGCTCTCTCTCTCTCCCCCATAGACACAGAAGAAAAACCTTAGTAAATCACACCCTTAAGGTTTCTCTCTCTCTCTCTCTCTCTTTATTTATTTATTTAGGGTTTTTATATACCGACTTTCTTGATATATATATGTCAAATCAAGTCGGTTTCCATATAACAACTATCGCCGGGGGGGGGGGGGCGTTACATTAAACAATAAACATAGTATTGAACAGAGAACGTGTATCGTTACCTTAAACAATCAATAAGGTCGTTATATTAAACAATAAACATAGTATTGAACAGAGAACGTGTAGGGTTACTTTAAACAATCAATAAGGTCCTGATGGTCCTGAGGGTATTAGGTTGGCGGTGGACTTTATATTGTGCTATTTTGTTCTTTGTCCTGTGTCGAAGTGTTACTGCAATTCCGGAAAGGAATATACACATATAAAAAACAAAACAAACAAAAAAAAAAATGTACAGCGTAGCCATCTGATTATTTATATTAGCCTGTTGATTTATTTTTTTTTTATTCGGAGGGAGCCATTTACCCTCTTCTTCAGTCATACCAGGCACATTCTGTAAGATAGGAAAACTTAGGGTCTGATCTACTAAGGCTTTTCCTCATTCTGTGTCCATGGGATAAAAAGCTTAATAGATCAGGCCCTTAATTCTATGCAAAATGCAAAATTTGCAACACACGTCATATTCCGTGTTTCATCCTTTTTTCCCTTTAAATAGGGCAGGTTTATAGATGCTGGTGACATCTTATGGAGTAACATAGTAATTGAGGCACAAGCTTTCGAGAACCAGATCTGCATCTGATGAAGTGGACTGTCTTTGAAAGATTATGCCTCAATTAATCTGTTAGTGGGTAAGGTGTCACTAGCCCGGGAAGATTTCACTTACTCAGTGACATCATTCCAATAACTAGCATTTCATTCTTCTTAGTAAAAATAATCCTGAAGTGTGTGAATGCAATAATAATAAATTCCAATAAAACAGTATTACATTTCTAGTTCTCTGTACTGTGAACTTGAAATGGTTTGTCTATTGAAAGATGAATTTAAGAAAAAATTATATTTTGTCCCTGCTCCGTGATGCACAATAAATGATTATTATATTCAGACCATAAGTTGCACTTATTGGCCCTGAAGTTTATGGTCCAATAGTATGACCTGAGGCAGCTGATATAGCCCATCCCATCAGCTGTGGAGACTGTAGGAGAAGCCCTGGGCAGCTGGGAGAATCGATTAGCAGTACCGTATCAGTCAGTCTATAAGACCTCCAAATCCATGGTGTGTCTTATGGTCCTGTAAGTCATACAGCTCAATAAACATTAAATGGCACCTGACAAAGATTAATATTTCACCTATCGGTTACAGGCAACAGCTTTCTTGGATATCCAACATTATGGATGTTGCGAGAGTTTCTGAACTTGGGTGTTTGCACATTTTCCATGACCTTGAGAAAACTCCGTAGAAAGTTTCCAACCAGTACACTGGGCTGTTGTGCACACAGTGCAACGTCTTAAGAGTTAGAAAAAGGCTCGTGTTTATCATACGAGTCTAGACCACAAAGCAACAGATTGCCTGGAAGCCCTCCAGGCAGACTCCACATGAAAAAAAAAAAAAAAGAAAAGAAAACGCCGGGAGGAGCTTCCTGCAGCTCTGGCAGCTCCCCGCCCCTCGCATGGGCTTCCAAGGTAAGGAGGAAACACGTGCGAGAGGAGGGGGCAGTGCGCAGCAGAGCCCGTCAGAGTGCGAGGGCTGCAGGAAGCCCAGCAATGGATGGAAACGCAGTGGATGAGGGCATGGCGGCAGCAGAGACGCTCTGACACACCTATAAAAATTGGGCATCAGAGGCAGTTGCCTACACTGCCACTATCTGAATTCAGGCCTGAAGGGGCGTGTGCTGCCATAATGGTCCTGAAGAACTGGGTTCTGTGTAGGTTGTTATATTTTTCTTCTGGACCAACAGAGAGAGAGAAAGAGAGAGAGAGAGAGTGAGTAACTGCTACAGAGGAGATTTTGGGATCACATTGGTTCCCTGTTTAGAGATGTGGGTGTGAAAAACATCTGAAGATGGGATCAACTTAGTACGGAAAGCTCATATAAAACATTGTTTTTGTTGGTTGGTTTCAATGAAAGGCGTCACGGGCTGCAAAGCACCACAGAATATAAAACTGTCTGGTCTCGTGGCCTCATTCAACAAAAGCAAATATTTAAGGGCCCTTTAAAAATTATATTTGAGTTATGCTCCCGGTGATGCCTCTTTCCAGAAAGACCTCGAAGTGAAATTTGTCTCCATTAATTTTAATTTGGGAATTTTCACATTTAGAAACAGGGAACGAAAGCTCCTCCGATGTAAGATGATTGACCCCCTTCCGACTCCCCCCAGGTCACAACCTCCTGAGGAATCCGGGTTCTTCCTCTGAGGAAATGCTATGTTACAGGAGATTTAGGCATAGCAGTGGGCCAGTGGACATAGGGGAGGAATTGTTTTCCCACTTACGGGGATGGAGAGAGCAAGGAACACTGGGGGAAAACTGAGCTTGAAAAACTTGCAATTCCAAAGTTTTCGGGTTTCTCTATACTTTCTTGCATTTTGTAAATGTGTTGCATGCCGTTTGTCTATACGATTACTGTTTTGCTGCACAGATTTCTTTGGTGGCATTGTAGCATGGTGTCTGATCACAGTCCCAGCTGTTTGTTGTCTGATACTGGGTAAATAATGAGGACCAACTGAAGAGACAGAGCAGAGTGAATCTAGCCTAGCAAGACCAAAGAAATTCTGCAATAAATGGGCCTGAATATTCATATTTACTACCAGTGGTTTAAAACAAAACAAAACAAAAAAACCCCATTCTCAGTTTCCCGGCTGCTCTGCTAATAAGACTGACATTAATAATATCAGAAATGGTTGTTAAAATGCATAACAAGGGTAACTAACCATATGATTATCTCAATGTCTTCTGTCAAAACAAGTCAGCACAGACTTTTATATAACAATTAACTGGGAGTGCCACACTGCAGCAATTTGCTGGTTTCAAATGCTCCCAAGCTGCTCTGTCAGCTTCTGCCACAGCTGCTCCCTTCCTCCCTATGCACCATGCATCAGTCACAGGCCATAGGAAACACATTTAGCAGAGGAAGAATGCATGGTATAACTGTGCTTTCTCAGGAAACCGTTTATATAGGAATTGAGAACTAACAAGGGATACCAGAAAGGACTGTGCAGATATACAGACTAAGATTAGGTGTTGGCAAACCTTCTGGCCCGGGGCCAGATTGGGGTATAGGTGAGTAGCCATGAAGAGAGAAAAGCAAAGGCGTCTCGGAGCAATGCCCGATAACTACCAGGACCAGATTCACCACCATGGCCACACCCTCCTACTTGCCCAGTGCTTCCCAGACCTAACTCAGCACTGCGGGTGGGGATGTGGATTCACCGGGATCGGATGCAGCTGGTGGACCGTAGCCTGCCCGCCTCTAAGTCCAGGCTCTGACCTTACAGCCAAAGAGCGGCAGCCATTGTCAGGAGGTGGTGTATTCAAGTGGTTACAGTGCCAGACTATGATTCGTGAGAAATCCTGGAACATGAGGCTCAAGTTATCTTTATACTGCTGTGTACTCAGGACCCAGTTAAAAACAAACAATGCATTTGTCTTTCCTGATCAATTAGTTTATATTAAAAAAAAAAAAAGTCACAAGGAATACTGGAATTCTTGAAAACCCTTGATTGGATTGCTAGACTAATGAACTAATGCTTCAAGCACCTATAAGGTTGCCTGCTTAGTGTGCGAGAAGAGAGAGGAAGGGGGGTGGGTGGGCTAGACGAGACAATATTTTCTATTATTAGGCAAGTGATTGAGTTTTGTTTTGAATGTGCTACTTACTAACTTCATGGAGTGCTCCCTAGTCTTTGTATTTTTTGAAAGAGCAAATAACTAATTTATATTTACCTTTTCTATTACACTCATGATTTTATACATATTTCCATTAGCTCCAAGCTAAACAGATCCAATCTCTTTAGCCTTTCCTCTTAGGGGAGCCATTCCATTCCTTTTTCATTTTGGTTTCCCTTCTCTATATCTTTTCCAATACAACAATTTCTCTTTTGAGATGTGGTGACCAGAAATGCACATAGTACTCCTTAAGTATGGCCTCACATCATGGAGCAATACAGGGGTATTAGGATATTCTCCATTTTATTCACTATTCCTTTCCTAATAATTCCTAACATTGTTTTCTTTTTTGACTGCAATAATGACCAGGTCCTTTTTCTGACCTAGAGGGTAACGCCTAATATGGAACCTAACGTTGTGTTAACTACAGTGTGGGTTATTTTTCCCTATATGCATCACTTTGCATTTATCCACATTAAATTTCTTCTACCATTTAAAATGCCCAGTCTTGTAATCTTGCAAGATCCTCCTGCAGTTTTTCACAATCCGTTTGCAATGTTCCCTCTAAGTACTGGGTTGCTGTGTGCAAAAAGATTTGGTTACATTACCCTGTGAGCACTATTTTCTTTGATGCAAAAAACCTATCAATTTTATGCTCACAGCAACTCAATCCTTAAAGGGAACACTGGCGAAGTCCATCCCTTAAAATAATCACCTAATCTACTAAAAGCAGTTATAACAATAACTATGTGAATAAAAAAAAATTTCTGCAATAAAACAGTTAAAACTGCTTTCTGCATGCAAGTAAAATTAATAAAGAGCAAACATTTATAATAGAAATGAGAAAGATGACCATAATGCCGTAAAAGCCAGTGATAAGTACCATCGTTTTCACAGCAAGAATTAAAGTTGCATAAGAACCGGACCTTTAAAATACAGGCAGACCCCTCACCAAATATAAAATAGAAGGATTATAAAGTATAAATAGAATGTGCTGATAAAAACTCTACTGGAAGCCACAAGCCTGACTGTATTATAGAGTGCAACAATGGAAAAACAAACATCATTCCTTGAAAAACGTCAAGCAATAAAACATCATTCATAATATTAAAACCATACTAATAAAAAGAAAAAAAATGTGTCAAAACAGCTGATGAATACCCATTTAAAAAACAAACAAAAAAAAAAACCCTTGCATAAAATTTGTTCTAATATTTCCCTAACACCAATAAAATCTTTCAAACCATTTGAAGAATAAAATATCCAATAATTAAAAAAATTCTAATATTTTCCCCAAATCAATAAAATATTTCAAAACAGCAGAAACATCGAATTACAACTAATAAGGATTAAAAAAAAAATCTCCTGCTCTCAATGCCTTTTGATTTCCAGTCACCCTGATATTGTTGTGGATTGGGGGAGATAGAGCCCACAAACTTTATCTTCTCTTGCACTCTCAAACATACACTCTCTCTCACTCCCCCTCTCATATTCATGCCTATGCTCACACATACTCCCCCTCTCTTATATATACAGGATCTCTCCCTCACACACACATGCCTGTATATAACACACAAATTCTCTCAGGCATGCATACACACACACACACACACACACACACAGGCACACAGAATCTCACACATGTACACAAAGTCAGACACACACGGTCATAGAATCAGCCTCCTGGTCTCTTTGGGTAGCAGGGGGATGGGCTCCATCATGGGCGAGATAAAGCTGTGTGGCTGCAGGAAAAAAGTTATGCATGCCGTAGCTTAGAGGGAACAGGGTCTGCTTGTGATTTAACTCCTCAGAATAATTTAGTATCATCTGCAAATTCGATGACTTCACAATATACAATAGGACATAGTTTGTTCAGAATTATTCTCACTCTCCACATATCTAGATTAGACACCTGCTCTACTGTCTATATTTCTGGCTTTGTGAAAAAATAGAAGCAAATCATTCAGTCTGCACCATCGCTGTGTGTTGATGTACTAAGAATTCTTCACAACTGTAGTGAAAGGCAATGCTAAGCAAAGTTCTGTAAAGGAGGAAAACCCAAACCTTCTACAAGTCAAAGGGCAATTGTAAGATTATTAATAGATTGTATTCCTTACTACAGAAAGAAACAGCGAAAAGCACCATGGGAGAGCTATGCTCTGTGCCATGTCTTGCCCCCTCTCGCCCCTGAAGATAAAGGGGGACGTGCAAACGGAACAGCATATCCTTACTTTTGTCACGCGCTTTCTTGGCGCTGTTAAATTGATGAAATTGTTTAAAGTGGTTGATTTTGCAGGATAAGCATTTCCATTTTCTCCGTTCTCTTTGCTTGCAGGATCTGTAAAAAACATGAAATGATCAGGAGAAAAAAAGGGACATCTGAACCGATTACTCAAGCGTATCAGAACATTAACCGTTTACACGCCAGATGTGTGAGCTCGAGAGCTTCTGAAGCGCTGCTCTCCTACATAATATTTTGCATTTATTTTTAAAAAACAGTTTCATGGAGATTAAGAGCTCCTCAGGCCAGCAGGTGCCATCTCAAATTCTGGTTAACTCGACGAACCAGCTGCCCACAGCATCACTCTTCATCACCCATGACGGCAATCACAACTTCTCTTATTACCGGGTGCTCGGATACAGACACCTTCTTCCTTCCCCCCATCTCTCCCCGTGGCAGTAGACATTCTCTTCATTTCACTGCTTTCAAATGAAATGTACAATCTGCTGCACTCCCCTGAAACCTGGGGGTCTGATTTCTAAGGGCCGGGCCCGGTTGGCAGGGGAAAGGCATGATACTGCTTGCCCACCTGCCAAGCAGGTCCCAAGAAGTTATAAGCGGATCTGGGAGTGTTACGTGTGGAGGTGCTCAGCAGCCAAATTTGTATTTTAACTACAGTACTGTAATCACAGTCTCCTTGTATGAAAGGGATTCACTAAAATATCACCGCCAAAAGAAAACCAAGAGATGGAAGAGAAAAACTTTGAAATGCAACTGACTTGACACTAAGGGGACTGGGTCAAGCAAGCTGCTTAAATAAATTAATTTATTAAAAAAAACAAACAAACCATAGGTGGACAGAAGGATGAACATACAGAAGGTGGCACTTATGAACGTGTGATCGCTCTCTTCACTGAAGCCCATTTATCACACGTATAAAATGAGAAAAAGCACTGAGGGGACAGGAGTCTGAATTGTCAACAGCTGAATCCAGTGCGAATGAAAAAAAAAAAAATATATATATATATATACATATACACACACCGCTCTGTCTGACCCTTGCCTTTTTTCGCCATATATATATATTAAGCATCTGAATTCTAAATCAAGTGCTCCTTCCTTCTCAAGTGCGCGGAATAGAAAGGCGAAAAAAGACAAGGGTCAGACAAAGCGGTATTAAACTTTGCAGAGTTGAAGCTATGAGAATTAACTCTGGAGATGTTTCAGGCCATGGGTTAGTTAGCCACGATGGGGGAAAGAGAAAAAAAAATATATATATATATGTATATGGTTTTAAAAGAACAAAGATTTGCTTACCAACCGCTCTCAGAGGTGCGCCTCTAAATAACTCGTAAAACTTCGAGAGATACATGACCATGCTGAGCTTATCTGGCCCTTCAGCACCTGCCATCTCTTTCCCTGTGGTGATCGGAGGTATTCCAAGTTCTCTCTCTGCGATATCAAATGCCAGCTGGTTGTTCCCGACAGGATCTTCTTCATTCAAAGCCTCAAAGTCACTGAGAAATGACACGAGCGTTTTAGCGGCATCAGCAGGCAAACCGGAATTTCTCAAGTTGAAAATGTGTCAGTGTAACAATCAAAGTACTGAGCATAAAACTTTCAAACAAATGCGTGCAGCAGCAAGTACTCGTACGTGCGCCTATGGCCACAAGATCCACGCTATTATTTTTATACGTGCGCTTTATAAAATACATCTCTACCCCGCAACATATGCTCGCATGCAGGTTTACACGCAAATACAATTCAATGCACTGAACGCGTGTACGCTTCCTACCTGTTTTAAAAATATACATGCATACATTTTATGCGTGAAGATAAAGGAGGACTTACTCGCCTAAACTGGGATTTATGCGTGTTAAGTTGGTATATTTTAAAACAGGTGCACAACAGGGAAATTACAAGTTTTACAAAATTAGTGCACCAGTTTGCCCAGTCCTTCTCCAGGTCAATGAGACCCCTCCTGGTTCTTCATCTGGAACAGCCCTCAGTTTACGCAGAGCTCCCACCCAGTCAGTACTACACAATAGACATGTTTATTATCAGTTACGTCTGATAGCAGATATATAATTATGCAAGTAGCAAATCTACATGCACTGTGCTTTTTAAAATAGCAACTTACGCATATGAATGTTTGCCTCACCCCAGACCATCCCTTTTTTATGCACGTATATGTACAGGTGAAAACGAAAATACATGCGTATTTTAGAGACTTTTATAAAATACGAAATATGCAAGTAGATGCTACTTACACATATAACATTGTTTGTCTAAGAATTGGCAGAACATTTTTCAGAGCAAAAGTGACAGACAAAAACAAAACATTTAAAAAATCCCCTCAGACGTATTACGCCAAATAGTGCATTAAAGCATTGTGACTGCAAGATTATTATTTTATATATTTAAGAGTTTTGCTACATCCGCATTGTACTAGTAAAAATAAATAAAAAAAAAACAAACCATCTTTGGGGGATCTAATTTTCTAGTTTTCTACCCATCAAAGAGGAAGGGTAACTATTATAAATAGCTGCAATCCTGCCATACAATTTTCTTACAGCTGTGACCCTCATGAGGTTTCTAACCTAAGATTTTTAACCACCACCAGACAAGGATACATTCAAGAAGGAACAGTGGCAAGTACTGCCACCAACATGCTTTCAGAAAGGAGAAGAAAAGGTCCAAGTCATCTAATCTAGTCACATTACTTTCTTCCTTCCTGTACTTTCACAAGCCATTATTTCTTGCAATTAGCAAAGGCTGCGCAGGTATCTTACATGTCGTCAGGTCTGAAGCGATGTATGATTGCACATAAGGCAAAGCCACTCTTCCAAGAGGACGTCAAGTTGATGACATTAACGTTTCTGTAGCCTTCCGTCTGTTTCTGACACCAAGTCAAAAGTTTATTGGGCCTAATATCAGATTCTGCAACAGCAGCAGGAAAACAAAAAGCTCAGTCAATTTAAAAAAAAAAAAAAAAAAAGGATGGTGAGAATGCTCTTAACAAAACTTTGGAAAAAGCACATCATAGGTGATGTAACCACATACCGTGTCTGGACAGTCCGACAGATCTTCTAATGGAACTCACTCTTTCCAATGGGCAATGCTGTAGCTCATTTGTAAGGTACAAATGCCTCACCTAAAAAAGTTCAAGGCAGATACTGGCATAATTAGACTTTCTTTGCAGTGGGCATTGCTGTAACCTATTTGCAAATTAAATCACATGAAACCAGGAAACTCGTGTTGTGAGCCCACTCGGGTATAGATTTTTCAATGACTTTGAAAGGATCTCTACACGGGCAACATTCAGCTTGTAAGATTTAGATCTTGGGTTCTCCTTTTTCATTTTCTTGGGCATGCAAACATACATGTGAAAGCTAGTCTGCGCTATCCCTGCTTGTGACACCAACCAGTTCTCCGCAAAGGGCCTTGTAACACCATAAACGACAACATTTCACAGTCACCGAGCAGTAATAATTCAAGTACAGAGCTCAAGAAGCACATAAAGGAAGCACAACCCTAGAATTCACGGAGCAGACATGCATGCAGATTCCATAGATCCTATTTCTCCAGCAGGTTAACTGATGGTTTCATTCTGTTTTAGATGCTTTTATAGTGAGGGACAGGCACACCAGTCTGGATTAAATCCAAATCCCATCCAAAACTGATGGGGTTGGAGAGAGGGTTAGTTTTTGGTTTTGAAATAAACAAAAACCCCAAACCTATTACATCTATAAAGGGCTCTGCTTATTTTTCTACTGCAGCAGAAACACTCACTGGCAGGAGTGCAGCCAAATTCTGCCCTCTGCTCTCCAGGGCATAAGTTCCTGCCAAAGGTTTAATTTTTAGAGGCATTGTGCCATTTCTTAAAGCCGTCATAAACTTGAGTCCCCGGTACATACTTCAGCTTTCCTCCCTAACTGGCAGCACGTGTTGATACAAGTTTGCTTGCTCTCCTAATCTAGGCGTGTACCCAGACAGGACAAGGGAAACGGCTGTCTCCTTCTCTTAAAACACTTCTGCCCCCATCCCACAGCACAGGCCACTGCAAATTGCTTAAAATGTGTTCACTATGCTGTTGGCCCAAACTGGAGTGCGGTGGGAGTGGGCGAAGGGTGTCAACCAACTACACAGGTCCAGTACCGATTCCCTTAAATGCCATCTCACTGCATTTTGAGAGTCATGGTTGCATCTTTAAAAGGGATAAGAATGCAGTAAAATGGCATTTAAAGAAACCAATACCAAATCAATGTCTTAAATATTCTCTTAGGCTGGATAGCAGCATTAGTCCCCTAAGTAGTTTTGCTGCTCGAAGTACATCTGGCCCCCAGTTTCTATGGCAAACACTTTACACACACAAAAGATGGCTACATTCCCAGCTCAACTCATTTGAACAGGAAAGAGTCATGTTAAACTGACCTGGTGAGGTCTAACACAGTTCGAGTTCAGGTTCGGATACCGTGTCCCTGGGTCAATGGTATACTGGTCAAAATTCTTGTTGATGTTCTCAGGAGTCGTCTGGGGCAGCAATCGATAAAGGCTCTCTCTGATAGAAGGAAAGATGCAAAGAAATAAAAGGGTTTTTTCCCCCCCCCCAGCAAAAATTCCACTGTTTATTTAGATAACATGTCCATGGCACCGCACACATGGGCCAGCGTCTACATCCAAACCGTGTGCTGAGAAAGCTGTGACCTGAACCTAGGGAGACAGACATTCCGTCTGCAGCCTCCCAAGAAGGCAAGGGATGATGTCATAGTACGTGAGATCATCTGGTTTTACACATCAGTCTGAAAATCCAGGGAGGAATGTCTGCCTTTACCACTGACTCGGGCTGATCCATGACTTCTGAAACCTCTGCTCCTATGTTCCATTTCCAGTCGTATACCTCTTCTGAGCTATGCACAGAACCTTCCCTCTCTCTTTTTGGATTCCTAAGAGAATCTGATCTTCTACCTTCTTGGGTTTATGATTAACCCAAGTAACGATCGAAAGAGGAACACTTAGGGTGTGAGGCTTTCTGGTCAGCACTGCTGTGTTCTGAACTCAACTCCTATCTACTTTCACTGCTACATAGCTCCAAGTCCATTACATCACCTAACCAATGCCGTGAAAAAACTTTTCACCACATTTATAAATGATTTTTGTAAGATAAATAGATGGAGGGCGGGTGACTACATAGTCAAAGATTGTACAGATTCTAATTACTCTACAAACAGGTTCTGTGAATAAGTGTTAAAATAAATACCGTTTTGGCATTAGTGTTGCTTTAAAACACACCGATTTTAAAGGAGACCAGCAGCCTTGTTCTAATATTTAGGATGCATGGAATTAAGCAGGATACTAATCGTAATAAATGTACTGGCTCATTTTCTCGCTTAGGATCTGCTGCCGGAAGGTCCTTCTTAGTATCCTGCCAACCTGTGCAGGGGGCTTGAACCACCTAACTGCTGTTGCCTCCTGGTTTCAAACCACATGGGGTCCTCCCCATAGTTTCATGGAACCTGTGGGCCTTGTGTGGTTGAAACTATGAAGCAGCACCAAGGGTAGTTAAGCAGGCAGTCAGAGGCCGCCCTCAGGTGGCTTGGTGGCATCACTGCTTGCTCTCGCCTCTTTGGCCTCATAGAGTTGCCGTCATGGCCTCATCAGCAGGAAATCCTGATGGTGTACAAATAATATGCATTGACTCTACAAGACTGGGGAAGGACGACAGGCCCCCAGTGACTACTTAAGGAGGACACTATTTTAAAAGTATATATTTATTTATTTTATTTAGAATTTGTTAATATACCGATACTCAAGATAAATATCTTATCCATACCGGTTTACAGCAAAACAAGGGACACCAACATATATGAGAAAAAGTTACATAAAACAAGGTGATGAATTCAGGAGAACTGTAAGAAATGGAAATAGCTTAACATAGCGCTACTGTAGAGAAGAAAACTAGCAAAGTAAAATACTGACTAGGTGAACGACTTGGAAGGTGATCCACAAACAACGGACGAACGAACAAGCAGTTTTTCAATCAAATAGTAGGTGATCAAACCAAAGCAGTGTTTTAAGGGGTGGTACTGTCTGTACAGGGCAACTGATTAGTGGAGATGGGGTTGATGCTAAAAGGGGGAGGGGTGGTCAAGGGCTAGAGGTTTGGAGGAGTCAAGTTCCATGTTTATTTCCATTATTAATATTTAAAAATATCAAAATCTGAAAAGTTTTTTTGAAGACAGATTGTTATTAATTATGAATAGTTAAGTCAACCTAAAACAAAAAATTTTCTCCAAATACAAAAATTTTCATATTGAATTTCTGAGAATGGTGCTTGAAATGAGGGGGGATATATTTTAGATTAATCAGAGTGGGTTTATAATAATAATTAAAAAAAAAAAAAGACGACACTCACCGTTCTGCCAGAATTTCCAGCGGTGGTGTCTCCTGAGCCCAGCTCTTCACCATCCATGCCGAATCAAATGCTGCGAGGAAGCCTCTTGCACAGCCTGTCCCCATGGGCCAGAATGGCTTAAATAAATATGTACACATTTAGACATCAGCACACACTTCATTTTAACATAGCAGCAGCTCCAACAGGTCGAGAGTTAAGATAGGTCAGGGCAACTCCAGTCCGAGAGACCGAGAGACAGGTTCGATTTTTAGGATTAGCCAACAGATACAAATTAAATGGGTACTTCAGCCAATTGGAAGCAAACATTTCTGACAAGCATTCGAGGGGGTAATTTTCAAAAGGGACTTCTGCTCATAAAAACAAAACAACAGTGCTTTGCATGCAGAAATGGCCTTTGCCAAAATTTCCAGCCTGATTACGGGCATTATGGGCAAATATCAAAGTTCGCCCATGTTTACCCGGACTGAGTGGAGATGTTCCTGGCAATACAGCTACGGTGGGGCACACTATGTAAACGTCAACCACGTGAACCTAAATTTTCAGAAAAATGTTTCAGCACCAAATAGCAGATGTAATTTGTCGGGGGGAGATGGGGAACAATTTGGTGGGATAATTTTTCTAAAGGGGACCCTTGTGAGTAACTCTGCTTTAAAAACTGGGGTAATTTATGTACGTGTTTCGCGGCACTAATGTGGGATATGAGGCACAGCCTTTGTAAACCGTTGAGATGGAATTTTTCTGCGCAACGGTATAGAAAACTGTATAAATAAATAAATAAATCATACCCTTCACCCAGATGTTTTTTCTTTGAAAGTTAGCATAACACACTCATGCTAGCCATTGGCTAACTTGAAAATGGCCCCTCCATCTACACCCCCCACTGTTGATATATGGAAAACTGGATATTTTTGCGGCTCAGAGGACTGGAGTTGCCTTACACATACCTTCCCCCTCCTCCCCACCACGCACACTCTTAAAGCTCGTGGTCTCAAAGTCCACAAGTTCCTTAATCAACATGCACTGTCAGAGTAAGATAGTAACAGTCACTGAATGGCACCCTGCACTGCCAGCATCCTGTGGTATATTGGCCCCTAAACCCATAAACTGGAAGCAATAAGCTGCAGTCACACTGACTTGAAATACACTACAGCAACCCAGTCATGAACTACAAAACACACTGACAAATTAGCAATAGTACAGCATTAGCCACGCACCTGCAGACAGGTACCCAAGGCTGTTTGGACCTTCTGAACAGGAATTTTTTTTTTTTTACCCAAGGAACTGGCCAGGTGGCTCAGTGGGGGGGTACACAGCCCCTATGGGGAGGGAGTCACAGTTGTGCAGCGGTGACATCAAGTGACCGGACTTGGGGGTCGGCTTTAGCTAGGTTCTGTAGGAAGCCTGGGTTTGTGGACACCGGTGGAGGGCTCTTGCTGCCATGTCCGAGTTGCGGGTGACATAAAATAAAGTAAAAACCCTTCCTAACTGCAAATGAAGGCTACTGATGGCCCAATAGAGGCTAATTCGAACTGAGCTTGTAAGCCCAAAAGGAATAGGAGGAAATTGCTGGTACCCCAAAAAAATTTTTAGATGCAAATCCTCAAACTAAAACGCTTACAGAAAATACAAGTGAAGACGTACAATAGTCAATGCTAAAGATGACTTTTGAAAAGATGTTCTCTATGGTATTCTGCAACAACATCTTTGTCTTATAAAGCATTTAAAAAAAAAAATATATATATATATATATATACATACCTCAAGTAAGCTATCCCCAACAAGACAAACTAATAGATGATGTCCACGTCTCTCCCGCACCAGCGCTGCATTTTTAGAGGCATACATAGAAGTGAAATCAAACATCGCCACATCAGGCTGCCCGTAGTGAGTGATTGCAAAATCCAAGGAGGGAAGCTGATAGTTGGTGGCAAAGTCAGCGGCCTCTCTCGCATAAGACTGCAGGTTCTCCTGGTTCACGTTCTCCCCACAGAGAAGAACCTCTGTATCAATATAGTCCTGCAGAGATGCACAGCATTTACAGTGAGACAGACGGACAAGACTACTGCATGATTCGGACGCGACACAAAACCGATCAAATATTCTTAGTGTGCAACTTTAAACTGGAATCTAAAGGCCCACATGCAGCTCGCTCATGGCTTCACAAGACACCAGGTAGCACCTCACTGTGCCATTAACCGATGCAAGTTAATTCCTACCCATACATAAATCAAGATTGATTAGTACTTTTCATAAAATGCATAAATATTTATGTAGCTGTTTTTGATTATTCACAAGACTTCTGCCTGAAGCTACACTTACATTGATAATGACTCCTTTGTCCAGAAGGCTCTGCTTTTTTGCTGTCATGACAAAGTAGTGAGTGCTGTCTTTATAGTAGACTATGTTCTCCAAGTCTATCCCTGAAAGGGCAACAAAGAATACATCTTTAAAGGGATTGGGGGGAGGGGGGGAGAGAAGTTTTTCAAACAAGCACATACTTTTAAACCGAACTCTTGTCACCGGTACAGAACATCTCGTGGACATTTTTACGTGCTTTTCCTGCACGTACAATTTTTTCATGGAAAAAAAAAATGTGCCCGCAGATTTGAATATGCTGTCAACATGCATTATTTCCCTACCTAACAAGGCCCCTGGAAACACTCCTCTAAATGCAGTTAAAAGTACACGTGATGGACCTGATTTTCCGGAGCATTTACATGTTTAAAACTGAGTTTTACATGTGTAAAATGCACCTTTACCTGTGTAAGTGGGCTTTGGAAAATTGCTATAATTGATGCCATTAAATTGGCAATGGGTGGGTAAATGAGTTTTGAAAATTGCTACGACAGTATGTTACATTTACAGGCGTAATTCCTTTGAAAGTTACCTGACTGAACATTGACCCCGCTGGGCACCGACATGCCAATTTACGTGTGTGTGTATTGCTATTTACACACAGAAATGGCTTCAAAACCTTTCTGCCCATATCTTTTTTTCTCTGTCTTCATTTTAAGTTTCTGTTAAACAACGCTTTAGCACTAGTCCATACCAAACATGGCTACATTCACTTCTGTAAAATACAGCCACTATCCACCCTTTTCAAAAAGATCCTCCCCCTCCTCTTTAAATCAAAAGCTATTGCCTCTGTAACGAAGGAGATACCACACACAAGACTTCGGAAGAAGAGCCATGCATGGTCAGACCAAAGGGCCATTGAGCCCAGCATCCTATCTCCAACAGGGGCCAGTCCCCAAAAAGCAGATCCAATTTCTTGCTCTCATTCCCTGTGACAAGTGGCAGTTAATAACTATTTATGGACTTTTCTTCCAGGAACTTGTCCAAACCTTTCTTAAACCCTTGTTGCCTTGGCCACAGTCTCCAGCAACATGTTTCACAACTTGATTGTGTGTTGATACTGCCTCCAATTTGTTTCAAATCTGCTACAGGTTAGCCCCCTGGTCTTAGTGCTGTCTAAAAGGATAACTAGACATTCCCCATTTACCTGTTCCACCCCACTCATTATTTTGCAGATCTCTGTCATATCCCCACCCCTCAATCGTCCAAGCTGAAGAGACCAAACCTGTTTAGCCTTTCTTCATAAGGGAGCTGTTCTGGTCCCTTAAGCATTTTTGTTGCCCTTCTTTGTGTCTTTTCTAAGTTCATGAAATCCTGTTTGAGATGAGGTAATCAGAATTGCACACAATATTCAAGGCATGGCTGCACCATTGATCTCTGCAGAGGCATTATGCTGGTCTCCATTTTATTCTCTATTCTTTTCCAAACAATTCCTAGCATTCTGTTGGCTTTTTGCCTGCTGCCACACCCCAACCAAGCTGAGGATTTCAACGGATTGTTCATGACGACTCCGAGATCCTCTTCCCAGGTAGCTGTTCCTAATGTGGAACACATCATTGCATATCTAAAATTAGGGTGCCTTTTCCTTATGTTCATCACTTTGCACTTGTCCACATTAAAATTTAGTCTGTTTAGATGCTCAGTTCTCCATCTAGCAAGGTCCTTCTGTAGTTCCACACAAACCATTTACATTTTAAATTACCCTGAATATTTGTGTGTCACCTGTAAAATTTGATCCCTTCACTTGTCACACACCCCCCCCCCCCCCCTTCCTAGATTAATGAATAAATTGGTCCCAGGACAGATCTCTGGGGCACCCCACTATTCATCTTTCTCTGCTGGGAAAACTGACCTTTAAGTCCTACTTTTTGCTTCCTGGTTTGAACTGCACTTATGAAAATAAATGAGCCGTGGTTAAGAGAGTCACGGAAATTCAAAACACAAAATTAAAAAAAAAAACAAATTAGTAATAAATGTAGAAACTGTTCCCTAAACCACCATACTTTAAACCATCTTCCGGTTAACATGAAAGCCGGACAGACCTCAGAAGCTTTCAGAACTCTCCCTCCCAGTTAAGCAGAAAGCCAACCTAATTTCAAAATTATTTTCTTCTTGGCAGAGAGTGTGCAGTACTAGGATTTCAGTGCTTTGTACCCTCAAGGAAAGCATTTCAGTCATGAGCTAATTTTCAGCATCAGACTGGACAGAATTGCATCTCGTCAACGATGGATAAATGTCAACACCACAAAGCAGCTTTCCACCTACCTAATCCTTCGTTAGAATGTGATATGTGCGGAAGACCACACGGTTCAAGAACTGGCTTGCATTGACATAAAAAGCAAGATCCATCGGTCAACGGCTCAGTGGGGGTTGCCAACTGGCTGGCATTTGGCTGGTTTTCAGCTGTCAGTTAAAATAAAGGGGCTGATATTCAGTCGCTATCCAGCTCCATGACTTAGCTGGATACATTTATCAGGCTAACTTGGCCGAGTTATTCAGCGGTGGCTCTCACGTTCTGCTTGTCCTCAAGGTCAACCCATGATGCTGCATTGCATTGGCCATTTTCTTTCTAATTTCTATAGATCTACAACCAAGTCTCCCTGTTTTCCAGTTCTGTACTCATAGAAAGACTTGTGGCCTAGTGATTCACAGACCTTACTCCACTGTGGTGGTGGAACCCCCTTGCACCATGTAGTCTGTAGTCACAATAATATTTAGGGGCATCTCCGATTGCTTCTCTCTACAAAAAACATTCCAAATTATTTTACCTCTATTCCTATTAAGTTTGAGCTCGTAATGCTGTAATACATACCGTGATCCTTAATGATTCTGTGCCACTGGCATGGACTTACCCGTCTCTTCTTTGAGATCCTGGAAGAATTTCTGATTGAAGATAAAAGCAACACCACTAATTTCTTCCACCTTGGCTTCTGCAGTTGTATTTCTGTTAACGAAGTTGGCGGTTATCGCAATTGCCAGCTTTCCACGGAACTCTTTCCTCCCGAAGCCTATAAATACAGACCTCATGCTTTAACGTCCGTTTCCAAGGACGAACGAAGCAGAAACAGCTAAAAGTAATCTTATCACATTTAACTCCAACTCACCAAAACAAAAACAAATCAGTTTTTGTCTTGTGCCTTGATTTTTTTTTTCCTGTGAAATCATAAAAATCATAGTCTGCACCCAGTGTTACTCCTTCCGTTTAGTTTCACTCAAGTGACACCAAATATGCTGTTTCAGGGGTAGCCAACTCCAGTCCTCAAGAGACTTAAAAAGGCTTGGTTTTCAGGATATCCGCAATGTGCAAGAGAGAATATCTGCATTCAGCGGAGGCAGTGCATGCAAGTCTATTTCATGCAAATTTCATTGTGGACATCCTGAAAACCAGATCAGTCTGTGGCTCCAGAGTTGGCCACCATTGCTCTGCTTCTTCAAAATTCTGCTCCATTCCTGCACGTTTATTAGGGATACTGCTCATATATCTATGTCTTACATACTGGAGAGTCATAGGAATTAATAATAGGTTTATATTGTATAAGATTAAAAAAAAAAAAAAAAAGCACCTCTGTTGCTATCATCTCATTGTATATTACACACATATTGAGCTCTTGTAAAATACATTCCAGATAACAATAAGAGATTCCAGTTTTATAAAAAAGTTCTCTTTCATCATCACCAGCTAGCATACAGTTTTTCCATTAAGACAAAAATGCCAGCCAGTTCATCTTACCATGTTCCCCTCTCAGCTATTACTATGCCCTGCTACATTCTATTGTCTTCTTTCAGAGATTTAGCTCTCTCTCTAGGGATAATTCAGATAAATCAGAGGCAGGTAAAAAAAAAAAAAAAAAAGGGGGGGGGGGAGTCCCATGCAACCTCTGGCAAATCTGCTGTAGGCCATCTACAGTCCCCACTAGCAACACGTCTGCTTCTCCCACATCTGAGAACTCTGCGTTCCAAACTCTCTCAGGGCTGTTGCCAAAAGAAAGGGTGTTTTCTCTTCATTGCAGGGTCATCAAGTCCACCCTAAGCTTAACTGAATCCATCAGTTTTCATAATTGTTTAATCAGTAAATTAGAACTCTATTTAAAGTATTAATTGTTGTTGTTACAGAAGAGGCAGTACTGTATACATTGGAAAGAAAAACAAAAAAATATTGCTTTATTCATTTGTAACAGGAGACTTAAAGCAACAATCAACCAATCTTCTTCTGTAAGGCAGGGTGACTATATAACTCCATGTCAAAGGGGGTAGACAGCCCTGGTCCTGCCCCACTAAATACAGGGAGATGTCGTTCTAATCATCTCCCTCAGCAAAACCGGACTATGTCTCCCTGCATGCAACGGGGCAAACACATGACTGATCCAGTGTGACACCCCCCCCTGTGACGCTGAGCTAATAGAGGTGCTAGCTTTTTAAATGTATTTTTCTCCAGTAGCTTCACATTACCAATTTTTAGTCCACTGTTTTAAAATACTGGGGCTTGATAAAATATACCGTCTGGAACTCAATTTACAAATGGAGCTTTTTGTACATTGGTTGTTGTTGCCTGGGGAATGTGAGACTTGATCTCTGATTTTCCATGACAAAAGTAAATTAATTTAGCCTACTGGGGTCAGGAAAGGGCAGGACTCTAAGTGACCGAAAAAAAAAAATACTGTCTAATAAGTGATCGTGCATTTAATATGGTCATGAAGTGTTCACGGAAAACATACAAAATTAATGAGACGTGCTTCTAATTTTTGGAATGGGAGAGCACTAAATGCTTTTGCTTCTGTTCTATTAAAAGCAAGAACAAGGGAGGAAAAATGAATGAGCACAACAGGTCCTCTTTCCCCTCTTGTGCATCTCATTCCTTGAAATTAAAGGCTTCTGTCCGATCCCATGCTTGTGTCAAAAGCTCAGACTGAGAGCTGGGCTGTTGTCCCGGTGTCCGTGCCGCACGCTAACCATGCAGGAGTCTTCATGTCAGGCCAAACTCAATAAATATTATGATAAATTAAAAAAAAATCACTGATTAAACGCATGGACCCCCCCCCTTCCCCAAACAGCAATCATTTCACCTAAGAACGACGCATGCCCTGATATTCAGCATTTTGTCTTTAGCACGCGTACAGCATGACACATGGCATGACCTTTAAAAAAAAAAAGAAAAATCAATCTCCAGATGTTGCTGCAAATTATCTTGGAAGCTCACAGGTGTGGCAAACTATCAAAGGACTCAGTTTATTTTAAAATTAGAGGGCTCGCCCTTGTTTCTTTGTTCTTGGGATAACAAAGAATGCTTTTGTAACGGGCGGCGCACCGTAAGGGATGAAGAGTGTAGACAGAAGGATTGGGGATCCTGGATTGGCAGTAGGATTCTGCAGCACAATTGCTTCTTACACTTGGGTTCTCGCCTAAGGCGGGGGAAAATTTCCTTCGCTAGTGGAGACCGTAATCCTTTCATTTCATTATCTGAAGTGATTTTATTTGGGGAGACAAAAAGGCAAAAACTGACCAATGCCATTATGGCCTTCTAACAGTTTATAGAGAAACCACACACACACACATGACTAAAAACTTGTTTTCTCACCTTCTAAAGTGTTTCTACGTCCATCAGCCCCAATGATAACATCAAACTCATATTCCGACAGCGGGTGATCTACGGGGAGAAACTCAGCCCGCCACCCTACTTCTAAAGAGAAACACAAAAAAAAACAGGAAAAATGAATTCAGCGGTCACCACTGCAAAAGGAGATCCACCACAAGTTTTGCCGAGCACAAAATGTTTTAACTATCATGTTTATGTTTTATCTATTGTGGCTGTTTTATTGTAAACCACTTAGTAATTGATAATTGGTATACGAGCCTACTAAATAAATAAGATAGTCACTAACGCTACAAGAATACATGCATGTCACATATGTAGAACACACATCACATGAGCAGGGATATCCCCTGCTGTGTCAACATGCACACATACATTTCTGAAGATGAGCACCGATGATGAGCATAAAATGCAACAAATGGGTCCACTCGAATGCTCTGTGGTAGAGCGTTGCATGCAGAGGGGACCAAGTTCTGGCTAGATGCTGTAGAGGCAATATTCAACACCCCCCCCCCCCCCCCCAGAAGAGAAAATGTAAGAGGTTCCTCCAGGACAGCAGATTCTGGTCCCTGCTTGAGGGCTTTCACTGCAGGGGCTGGGCGGCAGTGAGGAGAGGAACTCCAGTAGTTGCAAACAAAGGCTTATTGCACTGGAACCCAAAGGAGGCTGATTGTAATTGAGCTGGGATCCCAAAAGGAGCAGCAAGAAACTAAATAAATAAATAAATAAATAAATAAATAAATAAAAACCCCAAAACCTACAAATGCCTAAAGGCAAATAATGTTAATTTTTATTTATTTATAGAAATTGTTAATCGCCTTCCAATTTTTATAATAAAAATTTCCAAAGCGAGTTACATCTCCATGTAGAGAAGAAACAAACAAAAAAAATATGTACTTACACACACTGAAACTAGTAAAATCACACTGCTGGCATTAAAAGTAAAAAGAAGAACAGCTGTAATATCATTTTTATTACCTGCAATTACATGTGAAATTATCCTAAACCTGTTAACCATGAAAAACACAAGGAAGCAATCACAGCAAAATTCTCCATTTATTTTCCCCTCTCCTGTTCTCCTGCCTGAGCCAATACAAATACAGAAGCGACAGTCTGGCTCCAATGCAAACAGCAAAAGGTATAAAAAAGCAACAAACTGGATCAAGAGGTTTGGTGGAGCACAGCTGTACTTGTGCATCGCTATCCTGGGACGCCATTCTCAACTCTGCTGACGACCACTGTTGCGCACTTCTCCAGCAGCCGTGGCACTTAAAAAGCCATTCGAATTCTTGCTTGTCATCACTACCCAGGACCCTGAACAACTTCAAGTGTGCTGTGCATTTAAAATTATCTATCCAAGAGAGAGATAGCAAGGGAACATGTTATACTGGTCACCGCAATCCGGGCGAATTCTGGCAGGCTTAGTAAGACACCATCTGCTCGCGCCAGGAAACAGTTCTAATATTTGCAGCACTGCACGGATACAGCAACGGTTAACGAACCCATACAACGCACACGGTTTTCAGGCAACAAACCAGATTTTTCTCTAACAAAAAGACAAGGCTACCGGGGACGTCTATAGGTTGCAGCAGGGCTTGGTGCAGTAATGAAGCCAAAGGGCCCTTCATTTTATTCCCACACCAGCTATATCTACCCCTCTATTCCCAATCTACCATCATCTCCCCCCCCCCCCCCCTCACCTCTCTCCCCCTCTAAGAACACTGCTGCCACTCCTGCTTCCCAGTGGATTTTGGCTTATTCGCTCTGGGGAATCAGTCAGCTATGGGAGGGGGGAAGGGAAACAGCAGCAGATGCGCTGGTCATGGCGGCCCACTTGCCCGGTGCCAACTTTTACAAACCACACAGCCGGCCATAGGCACCAGCTCCGCGGGTCTGTGCGTGCACCCCCCTCCCCCACCCCCAATACTGGCTTCCTGCATGGACTGGAAGCCGAGCTCCATGCTGCAGGGTAGCAGGGGAGGGCAGGAAGGAGGAGCTTCTGCCTGTCTGCTTACTGCTCCCATCCCCCCCCCCCCCCCCCCCAGCCCCACTGCAGGCTGTGAAACGTCTCAGCAATGAGCGGCAGGGAGATCAGTGAGCAGCAGCAGTGTAGGACAGACGGGCTTCCTGCCTTTGGGTCTGCCTTGAGGTGCAGGGGAGATGGGAAAGGGCCTGCAAATGAGAAACAGACTGAAGACAGAGGAGCTGTGAAGGACAGAGTGGAGGGGAAGGAGGGGAGAGAAGGACTGAGAGAACTGCTGGGAGATGTGATGACTGATGAGTGGTGTTTTGGGGGGGGAGACTGGCTGGAGGAATCTGGGAGAGGTGAAGGGGAAGAGGGGCTGATAGTGGAGCTGTGGGGGAGGGAAATTAAACACAGGCTATGAGGGTGAGGGAACAGTTACTGTTAGGAGGAGAATGGATGTAAGAGAAGGGGATACAAGCTGGGAAAGAAGACCTGGTGTGATAAGAAGAGCTGGGATGGGAGATTAGGGTTAGAGAGAGGTGAAGAGCTCAGGGAAAGGAGCTGTGTGGGGGGGGATAAAGGAGCAGAGGCCGACAGGGGATGTAAACCAAGAGAAGGGGGATCATGGTGGAAGGAAAAGGAAGAAGGGGACAAGACTAGAAGTGAGAGAGAGAGAGATACACATGGAGTCAAAACAACAGAAATAAGATGAAGACAAGAAAATAAGTTTTAAAAGGAATGAGAAGGCAGAAAGGAAATGAGAGAAAGCCAAGAGCAAACAGGGACAGAGGAAAGATTCGGACTACAGAAAATGGTTTAAAGTTTGGTGGAGATCTGTGTGCTGGCTAGGAGGGGGTCAAGGGTAGGGAGGGGGACAGGTGGCACCTGCAGACCCTGGGGGGTAAATAAGGCATTTTACTGGAAGGATGGGGGAAGGAAGACCACGATGATATGGTCTCGGTGGTGATGTCATGGGCTGAAAATCTCTCTCAGACATTGCTTCCCCCTCGGCAGCTCTAGCATTGAGAGGCAGGGGCAGGAAGCCTGCGCATGCCCCCTCACACTTTTGGATCAAGCCCCCTCATAGCAAGGTCACGTCCCATCCTGAGTCAGTCCCTTAAAGGTGCAGCTGTCAGAGGACCTGGGGGAAATGGAATTACTGCCAGTCCGGGATCCCCTGCACCTTTTAAAGGGGGGGGGGGGGGAAGGAGGCTAACCTGAAGGGGGAACACCACTGCCCTTGGGCTTGAAATGCAAACGTCTGAGGCTTATCAAAGTCTTTGTTTACTTTTGTTGGGTAATTATTTATCCCCTCTCTCTTCGCAGCCCCTTCAAACTTCTTGGGTGGAAGCCTATTTACATAATTGCTCTTCAGCAACCTGAGAGATTCAACCCTTGATTTAACCTCAAAGGGAGAGTGAGACAGGGCAGGGAGAGGGTGACAAGGAAGGAGAGACAGGGCCTTACCAGAAATTAAAAGGGTCCTGCAGCCATTGCCATGGAGACCCAACATAGGATGGGGTAAGAGTTGGTGAAGGTGGAGGTGGGGCAGGGCGGTGACCACTCACAATAATCTTGGGGCCTTCTCCCCTGCAATTTAGTTCTGGCTACTCCCCCCCCCCCTTATGATCCGTTCTGTCTTGTTTTATCTTTCCCCCCCTCCCCCCCCCCCCCACTGGGGGTGCTGTAATGTGCGTCGAGGTCAGCAACCCCCCCCCCCCAATTACTTTCAAACGTTGGCTCCTATGCCAGCCAGCGACAGGGATGAGAGAGACAGCGGGTGCGCCATGCTTGGGGGGGGGGGGGGGGGAGGGATGGAAATGCTAGGCCTCTTCTTCCTGCTGGTCACTTCTGGCCAGGTCAACCCATCTTTAAATCGGTGTGGGTACAGCCCCTGCAAGCCCCCCCCCCCCCCCTTCAGCTACAGGGCCTAGTGCGGTCGCACCAGCCCCACTGGACCCGAGGCGGTCCCGAATGCTCCTCACTTTAATTTCAAGAATGCAAAGGAGTCGAGCAAAGCAGTCCATCAATAGGGACCTTCCTGTTCATTTTATTTTATTTTTTACATTTTACCTCGGAATTTATCAGCGTTTATTACAACAAAAACAAAAATGGGAGAAATCGGCAGAAAAAAAAAATAAAACCACCCATCATTTTCCCAGAAAAATTATGTGTTTGTTCTTGTAATAAATATGTTTTTATGTACTTTTTTAGAGCTTTGTAACCCACCACGAGCTTATGTTTGTGGTGGGTGCGAGCTACAAATTTTTAACAAACAAAAAAACTAAAAACTGAAAACAACAGAGGCCCCTATCCATCAGTTAGCCGATCTTTGTTAGAGCTATTTAATATGGGCTAGAAGTAAGATGCACTGTACTTTGGTTTTCGTGGTCTTCAGGGGGCTCTACGACCTTCAGGAACTCCAAATTCACATGGATTTCTACTCCAAGCAAAAGCGCCACCTTGAACAAAATAAGCTGCAATTGTCTGATACCTGGGAAGGAAAAAAGAAAAGCACACAACACTTTTAAGAATTTTGGGTCGGAGCGTAGTCTTTTTTTTTTTTCCCTCTCATCATGCACAAGACCTAAAGAGACTTCCTCCATTAGGAAAGGTAACATTTAGTCTAAAAGTATATTAGTTTCACTTTAGGAAATTCCTTGTTCCACTATGTCCATAAAAGAGAACCAGTGGCTGGCATTTCTCCTGCCCACCACTCACTGCATGAGCACACTCAAGTCCAAAAACAATGCCAAATGCTCAAATTTAGATTTTGGAAGTTCTGCCCAGCAAACAGCTTTCTAAGCACCTGAATTATCTTCCACAGCAACGTGTGCTTCTGTCTACTATCACCACTGCAGATCAAGACCTCACAGCTGATATTAGGACGCCATAAGAGCAAGGTTCTCGTTTACAGCTTCACTAGATGAGCAAACTATAGGATTTAATTTGATAATTTCTAAAATTAAAACTAAATTATATTTGCTGAATTAAAACAAAACACTCATTTGATAATTATGGACAGAGATTCACTCTTCTACTTTTAAGATACTTATACAAGACCATTCTACTTCGAGTCTATCAGAATATTTGTACGAACCAGGAATGTATCCCACATTTCCTTTATTGCTTTCTGCAATGAGTGATATTATGTTAATTAGTGCAATGTGAATCAGTTTTATATTTTTTTAATTGTAGACAGTAGAAATAAAAACTAAGCACTGTCAAGCCGTGAATTTCAGGTACCTCAGTCTGGCTGCAGAAGCCTGCTGGAAATTTATAGCTGAAGTAGTAGTAACTGATGAAGACGATATATTAAGAAAACCATTAAAAGTTCTATTATTTTAGTACCATTTTTAAAGGGCTGCAAACAGTTATATAGAAAACAGAGCAGGTTTTCCATGAAGGTTATTGCTTAACCCAACACTGTCTAGCATTTTGTCACAAAAGAATTACAGTTAGTCTTGCCGATACTTACTAATGTGGTCAATGGACCCTGCACAGAATTTCCCATAAAACTTCTTGGCCCCCAGACCTCGAAGGTCATGAATGGTGAAAGGCCATAGATGGAGGACATTGTTTCTGGAAAATGTGTCTCTCTTTTCTACCACCACCACTTTTGCTCCCAAGTAGGCAAGTTCTATGGCCGTCCTCAGACCGCACGGGCCACCGCCAATGATCAAGCACTGGAAAAAAGAAGAAAAGAAAAAAAAGGATTTAATATTAGTGACCATGTACACAGATAGACATCACCACAAGGGAAAGCAGGTGACTGCCATCCGGCAGACTGCCATCCGGCAGAAGATCATGCCACCTAAAGCATCCCTGAACAAAAAAAAAAAGTAAGTCAGTATTAAAACTTAGTTAATACTACATGCATTAATACGTTGACAGCTTCAGGCCGAAAGCATCATTTTTAACTAGCTGACCAAAAGTCCGTCAGGCTGAAATCCTACAAGTTACCACTCTACTGGGCAGACTGGATGGACCACTTGGGTCTTTTTCTGCCGTCATTTACTGTGTAATACAGCAGTGAACATCCTTCCAAGACCCAAGTAACTTTCTATTCCAGATCATCATTTGGCGCCATATATTTGTAGGCATCTCAATATGTTATCTGAAAGCAAAAGAAATTACAGAAGACCTGAACCACTAGAGAGACAAACTAGGCGTATGAGTTGAGTAGGTCATCATTCAGAATAGGTTTCAGCCTGGCTGCAAATGCTGGTCTCTGCAGATCTACAGCTGAACTCTTGTCACAATCTAAGCACATTTCTTTCTGCTCACTCCTTACTTGGCCAAGGTTGTACCATTTTAAAAGTAAGCAGTTGCTTTCTCTAATTTCATTGATTTTATCTTCATTAGGCATGGCTTACGTGCATGCATTCTTTAACTAGTTGTATTACATTTCCACAGTTTGAATCGCAGCACAGGCATCTTTTCTGTACAGCAGGGCAACCATGGGAGACCCAAAGCTAAGTCGTGCCCATGCTCAGGGCAGGTTGCATGGGCTACAGATATGCAAAATTAAGTTAGCTGAGCCCATCCCTTTACCCTTTCCTCATATATTTACCATACTCTCCAGAGATGATCATTACCCCATGCCTAAATATCCAATTATAAACTAATACATCAAGTATGACACACCATTCATTTTTCTATGTACAAAGATACTATCTCCAGAGCTAATTATGCATTAAAAGAACCCCTTTTAGACAAGATGTTTTTGGAATTACATAGTGAAATTGGTAAGATGCTATGATATAACGTGAGAACTCGTGTTCAACAAAGTGCAAGCATCCACTCAACTGCAATTGAGCCATAATTGTAAAGCAGCTAACTGCTAAGCTCTGCAGAGTGTTTATGGTAAATAGCACGATCATAAGAAACGGACAAAAAAATAAAGCATATGATAGCTTGTGATATTACTCTGCAATACTGTGCACTTGCACTTTCAGAAGTGGACAATAAGCCGATGCCTAGGCCTCAATGTTACTGAAGGCACCTTAAAACAGTGGGAATCCTCCGTGCTAGCAATTTCTGTGCTACTAAATCCTTCAACAGTCAGGATCTGTGGGCACAACTATTGAAGATGTAGAACTGAGAACAGCAGCTCACAACTGGAAATTGCAACACAGCATTTCCTGACCTACCTCCTCTGCCTCTTCTGCCAGACAAATGCATTTCTCCGGCAAAATGTACTGCTTGGCACTAATTTTTAACACCATGTATTAGTCTGTGTACTATGCAGACCAGTAGATCCTGTATAAGAAATCAGAATACACAAAACATTCATGGGAGAGAAGGTCCTGATCGCTATAGGAGTTACTAGAATGGGTAGCGACAAGAAGAGTAATCCAATTCCATGACGCTCTACAGGAGCCTGACCTGTCTGACATAGTAAAAGCAATGCCTGGTGAGATCGGAATCACAGCAGCTTAAGAGAACTCAAGCCACTCCCCTCCCACCCTATGTTGCACAGATTTTTAATCACAGCCAGAAGACCACAAAGGGACATCCTCAGTTCAAGACCGAGAACTAGTCCTTAATCTTGGCCAAAAAGAGATCCCCCTACACCACTGGACGTGAAGAGTGGAACGTCTGCCCATTTTACCTTTAAGATCAGGCATGATTGGTGGTTCTGTGAACAGAGAATAGCCTCTTCTTGTTTTACTGACCCAGCTATTTCCTCCTCCTCCTCCTCCTCTGTTCTTCCAGCACCATTAGAACCAGGGCTGGGATCCGGCCCGACGATCCTTCATTCACTCACAGTTACCTGGAGATTTTTTTCCATTTCGCAGCCACAGTCCTGGGCTGGGGTCGACACCGTAACTCCTGCCTGAACGATGCAATCATGGACCCTGAACACCAGCATCAGGCGTCATTCTTCAACGATGACCGATTCCACACTCCCACCCCTCCAGGGGGCTATGAGAATGCAGCTCTTGCTGCATCCCCAGCCCAGCTGACCCTGAGAGTTGAAGACCTGCCTTGGGGGTCGAACCAAAGGACCTTCCCGCATGGCAGTGCTCAGCCATGCGGGAAGGTCACCTGCTCCACCAGGCTAGCCCAGAACAGCCTTTTAGGAAGTCTACGACACAATAACAGAAGACGAGCATCCATGTTTAACTTTCACACTTCATAATTTTCCTCCAATTTTTTTTAATGTGCTTTAAGTTAATTCAATGTACAGTGCAGATGTGGTCAAATTCAGCACATTTTTACTGAATCCAGAACAAACAAAACCTAATACTAAGAGTGGGTTGAAATTACCTTGATATGCAGGATAGATCTGTGCTGCATCAGCCACAAATTCCACTTCACTTTCAGGACTGTCTGGATAGTTAAGGGAGCGGCACATACTTTTCTACAACATGACCAAAAAGGTCCTGCACGGGTGCAGATGTAATCCAGTCACTGTGAAGAAAACATTCTGCAGTTGCCAGTGTCTCACTGTGGTTTCTTCTTAAGTCTCTGTGTTGAATAAGCTGCTGTTTCAATAAAATTAGTGGTATACCTTCCAAAGCACTACCTTTCCCCGTCCCATATTCCCTTAGTTAGCCTGATTTTTCAGGCTCTCTCTCTCTCTCAGGAATATGCAGGAAAAATATACTTGCAAACATGAATCTCGTTCCTAAAGCCTACGTTCTCCAACTCAAAATTCTAAAAAACCCCAAAAAACATTAAACACAAGTCTTTGCACAGAAATGCTCCAACTACAACAATCAATCAGGACCATAGCCAAGGGCAACTTGCAGACACTGCAGACTCACATGCAATGCTCAAGACCCACAAAACACGGTTCGGTTTTTAGGATATGCAGAATAAGACTCACATTAATCACACACATTTGCATGCATTTCCTCTAAGAACCCAATTACATCTGCAGAGTTTGGTTATACTGAAAACCAGATTTGTTCGTACCCAACAAGGTAGTTGCCAACCCATCGTGAAGCTTGTAGATGAAAAGCAAATGCTTACTGTATAAGTCATGCTTCCATCAATTTTATCTTAACAGATATTCAGAAACTCTAGTACTAGGCATTATATATTTCTCCCCCCACATAAAACTTCTCTTTTGTTTCTATAAAGTTATCATTCAGAGCTGGTTTTACCAATCCCGATTAGCTTCTCTTAACTTTTAGCAACATGTTGTGCTGGAGTGCCTCTAAACATTTTCAGAGAGCTAAAAGAATAAAATCACAAAAAGTCGACTGTGGAAAAAAAAAAAAAAAGCTGGACAAAATTCCACCCCCTAATTAAATGTCTACAGACTTCTGAAACTCTCTCTTTTGTAATTATTGCACTACTGTCAATTTTCAATCTGACAAAAATGGCCACATTTCATCACTGCTAATGTTATTGTAATCATTATTTCTAGGCTTAGTTAAAAACAACTTTCCCATGGCACTTTGGGCTTTGCTTGCATTCCAGAAACCTATTCATTACTTCTGTTATCATATCAGGTGTCAGTGGTTACATCCATTTGAATATTTACTGTGAATGTAGAAAACTATTAATTAGAAATCTGATTCTACACCAGAAAGAGGTTAAACTAAGCACAAAATGGTGGAGAAATAGTCCAACTAAGCATGCAAGGTAATGAGAACAAGCATGCAAGATATTACCAATGCACATCTGTGTAAATCAACATGTGTGTGTTTATCTGCCTAATCTCAGGGAGGCCTGGATTTATGCTCGGGCTTATTAGACCTATGGCTAAGGTGGCAAATCCTATGAAAAGGCCCCAAGCAGACTGTGAGGGAGGGTTTTAAGGGGCTGGCCTGGCTGCACCATGTAGCCTTCAAGGCGGAGGCTAGAGCAGGATTGAGTGCAGCTCACCGAGGGCCCCTGCTGGCAGGAGGCTACCGAGCAGCCAGCATCGTTTCAGATTCGGCCCACTGTAAATAAAACCAGCATTTACGGTAAAACAGGTCCAGAGAGCCAGCCCCAGTGTCTTACTAATGAAAGAATAAGAATGAATAAAAATGTATATAGGGGAACAGGAGATTATAAGAGGATAGGACCTCCCAAAACACTGCAAAAAACTTGGATCACCAATTTAACTCACTTTGGGCCATAAGGTTAGAGCAAGAAATCAAATATAAATAAACTAAATGATTTCCAGTTCCATTTCTGAAACTTGTCTACTTTCTTTCTAGAGTATTGATGTGGTAGCAAAACACACTCACACTCACACATACACTCATACTCACACAATTACATTCCATCTGTATTTAATATAAAATTAAGTTTTTAAAATTCTTCCCTGATCACCCTCTCTGGCATAATTAATCAGCAAGTTTCCTTTACTGCGGAACGGTGCAGTGAATTAGCATAATTCTTGTTAATTCTTGGATGGGCAGACCCAAAATATAATAGAATGAGCACTTTCCTGCAGCATATAGTTATGTAAATGTACCCATTGATAACTACATTGCCAGGTGAATTGTATTCCCAACCTAAATACACTGCTCATTTCCAAAACACAGATTAAGCTGTGCTAAAGATCAATGATTAGAATATTCAAAGTTGAGAATCTTTCTTTGTTGTATAATGCTAATTTTACCGATGTAATTGCTAGTGTCCAAGAGCAGCTGCGTTCATGCTATTCTTTTCCTCTGTCTGTTTTGGGGAGATTTGTTCTTGTAAAAAATGGAAGTCCTCCCAAAACCTTTATATAAAATGCAGATGCTTCCCTGGTGGCTTCCGGTCAAGGATTTGAGCAGAATTACATCTACATTTGTGTCCTTTATTTAGAATGGGAAGGGGGCTAAGATTAGCAGGGAAGTTGGGGGGGGGGGGGGATAAATTTTCCAGATCTTAAATATTACAATGCCACATATGCCAACTGCGCTTTCTAGGTGAGTGGATTTCAGGAAAATATGTGTACTGTTGAAAAGACTTGATGATCAGAATGGTTTGTCCTTTGTCTCCTATGTATTTAATGCACACTGGTGATAAACAATTGGGGAAAATGGTGAATTCAAATGTGCACTAGCATGGTGCCGGCTTCGCAAGACCTGGGGTTTGGGAGTCCATCAATCTCTATTCATACCTCTACTTGGAAATAAGTATTTTGCTTCCTGTGTGGAATATAAATCTGCCTTTAGTTACTGGCAAAGACAGGATTGTCTTGGATCTCTGACATGTACGAGAAAGGTGGTTTCTCATGTATTATCTTTTGAATATGTTCAAAAGTGTTACCAGACTCCTGCTATGCAATTTATTTTGCATTTTTGCAGGCAAGGCACTAGCTGGATGATGCGGTTTGAAAGGAGTCCTCTTTTCTTCAGGATGTGCAGAATATGTTGGCTAAAGGAAATTCCACTGCAGGGTAGCATAAAATGTTCAAAACCCATCTCCAGGAACACCCAAGGTCGCATTAAGCAGATTTTGGTCATCCATGTTGAGTGAAGATATTGCACCAGAGGAAATAAAGACATTTTTCTTGCAATGTCCCAGTTTTTCCCAAAGATTCAGAATTGAGAAAAATGAAATTCAAGGTGTTTTACCATGTGTATATATGAAGGGCGTCAAACAACAAGATGAAGCTTACTCCGTCTTCTCTATGCATTGTCAAGCTGAACCAGGAATGCTACTGCATGATTTTGTGCTCTGTTCCAAACTGGATGCGGCACTCCAAGGTGCTGTTTAGCTGCACTGGAGCTACGTTGCTCCCTACAGGGAGGCAGATCTTATTGGAAGACTTCCCAAGCCTGAGCTGCCTCGCTAAGGAAAGCCATTACCATAAAGTGCATGGAACTGCCGACTGGCTCTAGTGTAAATATTTTCGGGCTGCCTGTCAGCCTGCCATAAATACGCAAAGATGAGCGGCTCTCTTTTTGTGTCTCTTGGCAGAGTGCGCTCCGCTGAGTTGTAGGCAACAATATGACATCAGGCCCTGGCATTTCTTTCAAAACGAGCACGTCTGCAATGCTACCGGCAAGCTCGGCCTGAGCCTAACAGCCTGCCTCCCCCCCACTCTCATCCTTACTCTCTTGGGTCTCCTAACCTCCTCACCGACCATACTATTTCCTGTTATTTTATTTTTAAACACTCGGAATAGCCAAGGCTCCATTCCCCCCAAGGTCATTCCAACATTATTCATCATCATCATCAAGTTTTCAATACGCAACACCGATGCACTATAGTCCTGTCTCTGCTCAGCTTTGCAGTTTCATGATTTAGGCTTGGAGCAAGGAATATCTAATCAAGACATACAGACAAGACAAAAAACAGGAGAAGTGAAGTCATTAGGAAGCAAAAAAAGAAAAAAAAAAAAAGGGGGGTTTACAAGAAACATAAGATTGCTTTATCTCACAGAATTCAGCACGGCCCCATCAAATTTGCTCTCCACTTCCCTCTATCAGGTCCTCCAATGGTATATGAGATACTCTGGCACCAGAACATCCTTGTACACGGCCAGCAAATCTCATTTTCTGTTTATAGGTAAGGGACCAGGGCTAACATCATTGCAGAGCCCCAGTACAATCAGATCTAGCGTGGTAAGGGGCTGAAATAAAGGCAGGAGGAGCCTTTTCTTGGGGAATGAAAAACCAAAAGCAGAATCTGAGTCTTTAATCTGAATGCCAAGAGAATTATTGTCAAAAGTTTTGGTAATATGGCCGCTTTAATTTGGAAATGACAATAATTAGAAAGTCTGAGCTCATGGATCATATTTGATGAGTACTGGGGAGTTATTACAATATTGAAGGAAGTAATGCCAAATGTGAAAAATGCAGTAATATCATTAATGTTTAACATAGTTGTAGTGCTGTATGACGACGCTTCTCTCTCTCTCTCTCTCAAAGCAGCAGTCATAGAAAAATGTGCTTTTAGAATATTCACAACGAAGAAAAAAATAGCTAAAGATAATGTTCATTTTTATTTCTTTCATGACAAAAATTAGTTTTTAAAACCTTAAAAATAAAACATACTTCTACTTAGCCACTCCAAACTATGAAGCTGCATAGACTGGGATGATTCTCGACTGAGCTTTATCAAAAGCTTATGTAAATAAACTAATATTTATAAAACAGGAAGAAAGTTGACACAAAAAGATTTCACAAGATAAGAAATGTGGCTATTAACAACAAGGAAAATATACATCTCTATCTCCCCCTCTTTATACCCGATCCCCAGCCCGTACAAACCTCAGACTCCTTCACTGGCTAAAGAACCAGAACACTCAGCATCATTCTTCCTCCAGCAGGGGTCACTCTTCCCTTCCAACCACAGCACATTACCCTTGCATATATATGCCCAGGTCATCACAGACAGAAGACTCGAACCAGAGCCTCCCTGCAGTGCAATGCACAGCGCTACGGCCAAGCCATGGGGTGTGTCAAAGGTGCACACCTTGAATAAGGCCACTTGTGTCCCAGATCTTGGGAATGGAGTTGTATTAACTCCATTCCCACATCTGGGACATTCACTTCACGAGATCCTTTCCAGCAGGGTTGTACAGGGACCACTGAATAGCTTAGGGTCTTCAAGTCTTTCCCCAGGAGAGAGAGGAGCGAATGGGAAGGGCGTGAACAACCTCATTTGTTAAAGTGGTGACCTGCTTTAGACCTTCCCGTCTGGTCAGAGCATAGATGGGAACTGCTCTGTCCCAAACAAAAAACTATTCCTTTTGGGTTGGATCCAGTGTTTCAACAAGGGACTGAGTGAGTCTGCAAGGGGCATCTGCCCTGCTAATGCAGGAGCGGAGTGGTTTCTATTTAATGTAATTGGCCTTACATGGATATAAAGAGACTGCAGATATTTGGAAGAGATTTAAACAAACAATCTGAATAAAATGCAAGTCCGCGGGAACACAACTACCTGCGTGCCTGTGTGGTAAATAAAAGAAAATGTTTCCCCCGCCAGATGGGTCTTGAAGACAATCCTTCCCTGCTGTGGAAAAGAATCCCAGTGACCCTATCCAGGATCCAAAGCATGCCTGGGTTACACCTTGTATTGCAAAAAGAAATTAACAAAATGAAATAAGATAAAAAGACAAGCAATCTGAAAAGAAGAACAAAAAGCACTGAAGGGGGGAAAAAAAACCCCCAAACAGGTAAATTGGTATTTTTATGGATTAAGGACTGTATTTCAAGGAGAGAAGCAATACTCCTGACAAAGAAAAGACAGTTTTATCTTAGTGTATTACATTAACCTGCATTTCTTTGCTGCAGCAGTAGAAAATGTCAGCCTCACTTATAGTAATTCCCATATGTGAGATGCACACATTAGACTCGGTAAGATAGTCTTACAGCAGCTTCTAGAATTCCTGGGTCTGACTTCACATCAAGAATAAGAACACAGCAAGCAGAAGCCAACTAACCCATCAGAAATTGGCTACTGCAAGATAAACATGTTGAATTTTGGTACTACACAAACTGTAACTGCTGGTATTTTTTTCTTAGAATATAAAACTTGTTTGCAGTGAAAGAAAAACAAACAAACCACATATACAGTGGCTACAGAAAGTCTATACACCCTTCCAGAAAGTTCACCTTGTGTTGCCTTACAGCCTGAAGTAAAATCCATTAAAACGGGGTTTGTTACAAGTATCCACAAATCCTACCACGCAACTGCCAAGTGAAAAATATATTTCAGAATTCCTTAGAAAATAAAATAGAAACAAAAATATAGAATAACTTGGTTGGATAAATGACCATCTTTCCCCATTCGTGTACTTCTATAGCAATCCTAAATTCTTAAAGCTCTGGTGTAACCAGTTGCCTTCAAAAGTACAACCTATATGAATTGGCCCCACTTGTGTTGTACTGATTCATATCATAGGATAAATTCAACAATTTCTGTTGGTTCTCTCTGCTATAGAGTGGAAAAACCCAACCATGAGCGCTAAGGAGTTGTCAAAAGAACTCCATGACAAAGCTGTGGAATGGCATAGATCTGAAGATGGGTTTAAAAGAATTGCAAGATCCTTAAATATCCCTCAGAACTCAGCCAAGATTATTAACAAGTGAAGGTGCATGGTACCAGCAAGACCCTGCCTATAATCACACTGTCCTCCAAACTGGATGATCAAGCAAGGAAGAAACTGATCAGGGAGGCAACCAAGAAGCCAGTGGCAACTATGAAAGAGCTACATGGCCAAGATTGGTCAAAGTGTGCATGTCAACTATGCTATTGAAGGTATATATTAGATTCCAACATTCATATATATTACACACAATAAAAGGAATGTATATGTAATTAACATTCATTAAACCAAACTATTACAAAACATTTAATGTTTAATAAGTTACATGAGCTTCTTACAATGTACATCAAATCATAACAGTCCCAAGTTATACATGCCAGTATATAAAAATTTATATTTATACAACTGTATCAACTCATATGTATCACACACATTCAACCCACTCATCTTACATGATCTAAAATACACAAACCCCACTAATATCAATCCAACAATAAACTCTCCAATTTCCATATACTTTAAATCCCTCAACAAACACCCCAATACCCAAACAAGTCCCAACATCAGAATCCTGTATGTTTCACCATAAACAACAATATTCCAAGCACTCCACAAATCTGGCCTATAAGGTAGGGTGATAAGAAGGAAGCCTTTATTCAAGAACACCCATCTTGAATCTCATTTGAAATAAGTAAAGGAATACTCAGGGAATACGACAGCCATGTGTTAAAGTTTTATAATGTGATGAAACTAAAATAGAATTTTTGGGCCTGCATGGAAAGTATTATGCTTAGCATGATCTCATCATAGAACATCACCCAAAGAACACCATCCCTACTGTGAAGCATTGGTGGTGGTAGCCTCATGTTATGGGAATCTCTCATTGGCAGGAACTAGGGCATTTTTCAGGACAGAAGGGACAAGTAATGGAGAAAAGTACAAAAATATCCTTGAGAAAAACCTGCTACCCGCCGCAAGAAAACTAAAACTGGGACTGAAGTTCACCTTTCAGCATGAGAACCCAAAGCATGCAGCCAAATCTACATAGGAGTGGGTAAAGAACAGAAAGTTATATGCCCTGGAGTGAACCCACACAAAAACCTGTGGCATGACTCGAAGACTGCTATCCATCAACACTTCCCAAGGAAATATATATCCGCCTAGACGGATATATATTTATCCATTGTGTGGTATATAAAACTTTTAAATAAATAAATAAATAAATAAATAAACAAACAAACAAACAAACAAACTTGACAAAGCTTGAACTATTTTGTAAAAAAATGGCCTCGTATTGACAAATCCAGATGTGCAGAATCAAATAGACCTATCCTAATAGGCTCACAGCTGTTATTACCGACAAAAGTGCTTCCACCAAATATCGATGGGGTGGGCGTGGTGGAGATTTATCCAATTGGATTTCAGTTCTGCTTTTTGGAAACATATATGCTTTGTTCCCCAATAAAACATTTTTGGCCTTCAAAAATGTGGAGTAGGGTGTGTTGATGAATAGGAAAAAAAAATCATTTAAATGCATGCAAATCTGATATATTGACACTAAAACATGAAAAATGTTCAAGGGGGTGTGGACTCTATAGCCACTGTATGCACAGTAATTACAACCGTTCGTGCAGTACATGCAACTGTCCCTTCCACTTTCAGGTTTTGATGGCTAACAGATGTGCCAATTAAACTGATTTTCATTTCCAAAAATCCGGTAAAGACATACTGTGAAAGGCAGATTTCTAAAATATACTGTTTTCTTTAACTATTTTGATTTCTGTATAACTACAAAAAAGTTTCAATCTTTTGTGCACATAGAATATTCTAACTGTAAAGACCGCGTTTCAAACCCAGAGCATACAACGTAACTTCAATATCAGCCCTCCAAGCTGCTCTTACATATTCTCTCATGTTCCAAAACTGGAAGGGGTACTGGTAAACAGCAACACCTATCCACTTCCTCGCCTGTCTGCGTTCTGCACAAACCAAAAATAAACAGCTTCAATCTAAAGAAAAAAAAAAAAGCACACACATCTGAGTGTTCAAGAGACCCTCTGCACCGTTGAAAGAAATGCATTTCCCCAATTACTGATGCAGGAAATCAGAAAGATCTGGCGCACAGATGCTCACGCTGGTGCACAGGAAGGTTTCACAACAGTTTCCTTTTGGCTTGGTAGAAATAATTAACGCCACTCCCTTAAAACTACTGAGAACTGCACATTATTTCCCTTCATCGTGCAGTTTTATAGAGCCTAAGGAAAGATGAAATCTTACCTAATGATTCTATCAAATTAGGGACAGGGGGTTTGGCCCAGCAAAGTCCTGCAGCTCAGCCTCTGCTGGGACTATGGCATTTCTAACTACCTGGAGCTCTCCCCTCCCTACCCCTCAATCCTAACTCCCCTACAATTCAGCCATTATGGTAACAGATCTCGTAGCTCCCTCTGACTTTTAAGATCCACTTTAAAACCAAGTTAATAAGGCTGTGAATGGTAAAAGTCCATCATAACTGCCCAGACACCGGTTATCTATAATCCCACATGTCCGCTCTGATCATCTCAATAGGTTTCCTGAGTGTCCCAGCTGTTGGGCTGATGCAATAAAAGCACATAGAAAACGGATGCTTATATTGTGCGCACAGCCACGGGTTAGGAAAATGGACGCTGCGATTCCTCCTTAGTATCACAATGATATTAAGTTGGAGAAACCATGGAAAAGCAGTATTTTGGGGACTTTTTGTTGAGGCTTGGGGCGCATCAAGACTTAACGCCAACTCCAGGTCTGGCGTTAATTTTTGTATGTTAAACCGGGGCATCAGGTGCACAGTGATTTTTTGCATTGTGGGTAATAGCTAATAGCCTCATCTACATGGCATTTTCATGTGATGAGCGCTATTAGCTATGTGATTGTTTGGCCATGCGTTTTGAATGTTCTAATTCCATTTTTGCAGCGGGAGTTATTCTAGCACTTCCAAAACACACGTCCAACCATGCGTCATGCTGTGCGCTAGGCTGAGCAAATTATATTGCATTGGCCCGTGTGTGTGATGCTAAGCTCACTGGAACCAAAAGCATTCTCCATAATAACGCCTCATCTGTGGAATAAGCTACCCGGTAAGGTCCATTTATGCAATGATCTTATATGTTTCAGGAAAGCATTGAAGATATGGCTTTTTAAGAAAGCTTTCAATATTAGTTAATTTGTTAAATTGTTTCTTTGGGATTTTAATGTTTATACTGGAGTGCAGTTACAGATTGATAGTCTGTATAATTGTTTTTAGATTTATATTTTATGAACAGGTGTTATGTTATTTTTTTATTTTGTATTTTTTTTTTATTCTAAAAGATTTATAGCCCGTTTGCTCCAAAGTTCAATGTGGGGTTCAACAAAAAAAACTCAAAAAATCAAACATACAAGCAAACATCTAAGTGACTCAGCCAGTGAATTTATCACATGTACACAGAACCAACAATAGTCAGCCGAATTAATCTAGATATCAGTTTCAAAAGCATCTCCAAACAGGAATGTTTTTAACACATTTTAAAATGTCTGTATGTCAAACAATCGACCACAAAGAGGGCCCCTCCTCTGGAACACTTTGCTCTGGCAAAGTGTTCCAGAGGAGGGGCCCAGCAATAGAGAAGACATGCTCACAAATCTCATCCAGTTGAGCAGAGCATAAAGAGAGAACCTCTGGTAAGCAACATGCAAATCTTAGTGACTACATAGGGTTATAAATACATAAAGGAGAAGAGATTGAACGTGAGATTAACATGGCAAGTTTGAATTTGACCTGCCATTAGATAGGGAGCCAGGGAAGAGGACAGAGGATACGAGCTCTTGTATTAAATGGGCAGCAGAATTTTGTACAATTAGATATGCTGGAAGCGTGTTTCCGGGAAGCCTAGTATACAGCAAGTTACAGTAATCAATACTGAACACGACAAGGGCATGAAGTGCCATGCAGAAATCTCAGGGGTCCAGCAAATGTTTTAACCTTTGTTTTATCTTATTTAATGTTATCCATCCCCTTGGTCAACTTGTTGTTGATAAATGCTGTAAGCCTGGATCTAAGATCCTCCATGGGAATCCATGGGCACACAATAAATACTGGGGCTTAAGTTATCCTCACCTCCCATGCATGCTGTTAGATCCAGGATTCTCCTATGGGGTGGAGGGAAGAATTATCTCATAGGATCTAGGAATTATGTGAGTAAAAACACACTGGACTCCAGACTGAGGCTCCAATATAGCTTAACTGATTGTTTAATGGGAACAATAATTATACAATTATATTAAAAGCCCAACCTTTACACAGTCCTTTATACAAAGTTACTTTATCTAGATAAATCTGTGACTCTGCAAAATCTTTGATAAGGCAATTTTCAGCCAGATCCCCTCCCAACTTTAGGAAGCAGTTTTAAAGCTTCCTCCAAAAATGCGGAAATTCTACCTGGATGGGTTAGATTGCCAAATTCAATTCCCAATTTGTCATAACTTTAGATCAGATGTCTTGATTTTAACTTCTTACTGCTCTTCTAAATTGATTGCATTTTTTTGTGGTGCCTGGATGGCACTTTCCGCTCATATCATTTCTCTTCTAGAACAATATCAAGGTCTGTTCAAAACCATGTATAAATTTTGGATCGACATAGCATCACTATACATGAATATTCCTCAAAAGGAGGCATTAGAGGTGATTAGTGAAATGTTGACACAAAGAGATGCTTTACAATGCATCCCTAATTATTTTATCGTAGAACTAGCCTCAGTAGCTCTACGAGAGGACTTTAGTTTCAACAGTATATGTTTTCAGCAAATAAAAGGTACAGCTATGGGAGCCTCGATGGCTCCAGATATAGCCAACCTCTATGTATATAGGTGACTTTGAAAAGATATCTTCCAATTTCTCTGCATAAGCATCATGTGAAATTTTGGAAAAGGTATATGGATGATATTTTCATGCTATGGTCATGAGGTGGCTTAATACTTATGATGCTAATCTTCAGTTTACATTTAATTTTGACACCAGATTTCTTATCTCGATATATACAGATCCATCTAGTTGGAGAGGCATTTCACTTCATGATCTCCCGAAAAGATATGGATTGGAACACCTTATTATACTATGACAGTTTTAATCCCAGACATCTTAAAGATAATTTACTAAAGGAACAATTTTTATGGCTTAGATGCGCCTTTGTTCAAATGGATGATGAGTTCAAATCTCAGGCAGAAGCAATGAAAAAGTGCTTAGTTTCACGAGGATATCCAAACCACATCAACAATAAGGCATATAAAAGGGCTGAGATCCCTTGCTAATGTCTAAAACTCAAAATAATAAATGTCAGAATAATGAGCAGCAAGAGATTGTTTGTGTGCTGCCTTATTCTTTTCATACCTGGGTATTAAAATCCAGTATTAACGCGTACATCCTATATTTCATCAATGTCCTATTTTTCCCCTTACCAGAGCCAACAATCTATGAGACCAGCTAGTACATTCTGCTTTCTATTCATCAGAAGCAAATGAGGGGGTTAAAGGATCGTAAGGGGTTTCACCCCTGTGGATCATGTAACATTTGTAAATAAATGTGATTAATAAATAGGAAAGAAGGGCAATTAGTAGAGTGCCTCAGGGATTGGTCTTCAGATCTGTTTTCAATACCCTTATGAACAATTTTGTGGAGGGGTTAGAGAGGAAATTTTGCCTTCTTGCAGATGACACTAAGATCTGCAACTGGGTGGACACCCCTGAAAGATTAGACATAGTAAGTAGTGATTTAAGGAAACCCGAGGAGTGTTTGAATGCTTGGCAGTTAAGATTCAATGGAAAAGAGTAGCAAATCATGTATTTGGAGTGCAGAAATACAATGAAACTATACATAATTGAGGAGGGGGAGTGGAATACTGATGTTTACTGACCAGGAAAGATACCTCAGGGTGACTGACTGATGACCTCAAGGTAGTAAAACAGCATGATAAGGCGATTTCCAGAGTGAGAGAGACGCTAGGGTACATAGGAAGAGGCATAACGAGTAGGGAGAGAGGGATAATCTCTGTACAGTTCACTGGTGAGACTTCACTTTCAATATTGTGTCCTATTCTGTAAGTCGTACCTGCGAAAGGATATAGTCAGGTTGGAGTCGTTTTATTTATCCTTTGTGTTAAAATTGTGTATGCTTTCAATGTGGCCCAGCATGATCAGTGGAATGTTTAGCTTAAAAAAACAAAACAAAAATTTTTTTTAAATAAATAAGAGAGAGAGAAAGACTACCAAATGGTTCAGGGGCTACAACAAAAGCCACATCGGATGAGATGTAAAAACCTAAATATATATATATACACACTAGAGAAGTGGAGAGAGAGAGGGGAAAAATGACAAGACTGATTCAAATACCTCGAAAGTATCAATAAAGTACAGGAAGCAAATATTTTTCAGAGGAAAAAATGCTCCAGAAATTAGGGGGTCACAGAATTAAGTTCCAAGGGGCTCAGGAGCAACATCCAAAAATATTTCTACATGGAAAAAGTGGTGGATGCATGGAATGGACTCTCAGTGGAGAAGGTGGAGACAAAAATTTATGGTAAAGGAATTCAAGAAAGCACAGGATAAGCACAAAGATCCCTAGTTGTGAAGAGAAGGGAAATTCAGAGATCAACTGTGGTTCACAGCATTGTGCAGACAGGATGGGCTTAATGGACCTTACCTGCTGTCCCAGTCTACCACAGTGGTAGGAGCAAGGTTGAGAGGTTGCAATATTACAAACAACCCACTCTTCATCACCTCAAGAGCAAAGATAAGGGGGAGAGATAAGGAGAAGAAAGGGCAGAGGAATGAATCTTACCTTACCAATGCTGCAGGCTATGTGGTAGCCCGGTTTGGAACCAGCAGGCTAAAGCTTCCCAGAAACTAGCCCGGCATGGTTGGCGATGGCTGGATGCTGCCTAGAAAAGCCAGGTGTTTGGGCAACAGTCTTTCTAGTTTGGTAGCCGTTTAAATTGTTACAGAATTTGGTGGCAAGGCACGTTGGGGAGCAGCTGAGTGTTAGTTTAAAAGTATAGGATCTTTGCCATCCTCAGCAGAAGAACGTACGAGAACCATGCAGGGAAAAAAAAAATAAAAAAACTGACCTGGATAAGTATCGATATTCTACAAGCTGCAGAGTTTCTATGGCTGACAGCTGGAATATATCTTTGCAAAGTGGACAGGAATAACAGGGCAGACTACATGAATCAACCGCTTTTTTTTTTTTTTTTGCCATTATCTACAACCTCATTTAAAGTGTCTTTTCACATGAACGTAATTGCCTTTATGTAAGATGCATGATAAAAATAATAATAATACACACAAAAGAGATATGAAGGGGAAACCCTCTATTAAAAGCAGGGTAGAAAGGCTGAGAGTTCAATATGATGAACAAGATTCTAATATAAAATGATTTCATTGTTAAATCAAATTCACTCTCAGAAAAGATGTTTTTTCAGTGATGTAATTCAGTCTGATATTTTTATGCATAACCTAAAGCTGGGTAAGAAAAAAAAAAGAAAGCATCGTTTTGTTTCAGAGAACTAGGTCTATTATGTATACATTTTCATTCCATAATCCTTGTTTTTTTGGAAAAGTACGGTGCTTTTTCCCCAAGAAACTAGATGTAAAACAGTAGGAAACCGGGAACATTAAGTGTTTTGCGATATATAACTAAACCCACTTTCCAGACAAAACAAAATTTTATTAAAAAAAAAAAATTGGCCAACTGAATACTGAAATGCTTCCAAGCAGCCTGAGGAAACGGATACCGGGGCAAGTGAAGGCTATGTATGGTTTCAGGGTGGACAGATTTTTACTAGATGTTCAACCAGCTTCCAAAGTATTTTATTGATCAATTGCCTTACCCTGGGATGCCTTATGAAAACAACTCACGGTGGTAGAACACCTGAAGTCTGCCTCCAGGTAACAAACAGCTACTGGACTCAGATATGGTGTAATGATCACAAGATGGAACTACAAATCTGGAGACCCTGCTGTGAGTTTCCCTTCTCCCCACTAATTCTGCAGCTTTGAGTGAGTTATCCAACTTCCTTGAGTGCAAACTTGGATGAAAAGCTATTTGTATCCAAGTTGCTATAACTAAATGCATTATCTCCTACAGTGCACTACAAATAAGCATTACCATATGTGCACAGATTAAAAATGCATCTCTGTTATAAGCAGTATTACTAAGTCAAGACATTCTCAGCCCCAATCGTTAACCGAACATGTTGGCTACACTAAAACTGGAGGCGCCAGGGTGATTACACCATAGCTTAAATAGGAATTATCTTTTCTTTAAGCTTCATAAATCAAAATCATTTTAAAAAGTCATGTGTCTGCACACATATGCACGTGTGAGGGCAGTCACATGCAGGTAAAAGGCAGGCATGCAGATAAAAGACATCCTCAGAGCTTAAAGAAAGATTAATGATCAGCTTGCAGACATATGAAAGAACATGCAGACCAGTTTGACCAGTTACCCAGGATGAATCACTTCTACAACATAACAGGAAATAAAAAATTTTTACATTTTATTTTTAATTACTAGTTTTGAGAAATTAGAACTTGGCGAGGAACCTCTTCGTTGACCCATTCTACTGTTTGTGTGGAGTTATTAATCTCCCTCACCTAGCAAGAATCAGACAGACATTCTTGAGCCATATTAATGGCTGAATATGTACTCAGGGTTCTGGTCAACTCAGAGGATATTCAACTCTGCCTCGGAGAATTGCTTCTGCGCATTGCTTCTCTGCCTTTTGGCTAAGATCAAGTGTAGTCAAGCACAGGGTTTTGAGCTATGGGCCGTGGACTGTCCCTTGTTGGCCTTCAAGCTGAGACTGAAAACCTCCCCCCCCCCCCCTCTGCATATTCAGTAGGTTAATGCCCTGTCACCCAACTCCACCGGGGACATGACGACGTAACAATTATTGCCAATGCAGGGAGGATTAATCTACTTTGTGCGGCCTTTGGAAAAGAAGAAGAATTATGCGTAATTTCATTTGCACATTTCAGAGGTTTGCAAGAGAGAGGCCAGAAGGAAGAGCTTGTGGATTATGTGCAGAATTTACAATGTTAGCGCCTTTTCAAGGCAGTAAACTGGAGCACTATAATCTTTCCCCAGTAGCAATTACCTTTCTTGTCAGTTATGGGCTATGTCAGGACACACAGCAAAGAGACTGATTTGAGAGAGTTCTCACAGAGTGTTTTACAGAGTTGATTTTATATGGCACATATATAGTAACATAGTAATGACGGCAGAAAAGGACCAATTGGTCCATCCAGTCTGCCCAGCAAGGTTCTTATGGTAATATCTACTGCACCGTGTGGGTCACCCCAGGTTTCTCTTAAGGGTAGTCTGTGCAGTTACCACCAATCCTTATAAGGGCAGTAATATTTATAATCAAAAACCAAGCGACTGTCAAACTCCCCAAAAATTACTGCTAGCAACATTTTTACTAAGTGAGGAGCCTTCCTGAAAATTCCGGCAATGCTGATGTGCTTTGCTTTTGGACTTGGCCATAGAAGCAGTCCTGTGCTTTTTCCCTTATGTCTGCATATCAGTACCCCAGACCGAAGTCGAGCCCATATTGGTTGCCGTCTGAATCCAATTCCCCTCCTCCCCCCCTCTATCAAAGCAGAGAGCAATTTGCAGTTGCATCAAAAGTATCAAGGCTTATTGGTTGAGGGTAGTAATCCCCAGGCTTCTGTAAAGGGTGGTAACTGTTGCACCAAGCAGGTTACCCCCATGCACTCTTTTCTTCATTTCCATCCTCGAGCCTTTAGGGATCCACAGTGTTTATCCCATGCCACTTTGAATTCTCTCACCATTTTGTCTTTACCACCTCCTCCAGAAGCACATTCCAGGAATCCACCACCCTCCTCTTGAAGAAATATTTCCTGACATTAGTTGAGTTGTCCCCCTGAAGTTTCATTTTGTGACCCCTAGTTCTACTGTTTCCTTTCCAACAGAAAAGATTTGAAGTTCATGCACCATTAAAACTTTTCAGGTATCTGAAGGTCTGTATCAAATTTCCCCTACATCTCCTCTCCTCCAGGGTATGCACATTCAGATCCTTTAGCCTCTCCTCGTAAGTTATTTGATGGAGGCCAGATACCATTTTAGTTCACCTCCATCCTGTCCTTTATCCCCCTTCAGATACAGACTCCAGAACTGAACACAGTACTCCATGTGAGGTCTCACCAAGGCCCTGTACAAGGGGATTATCACCTCCTTTTTCTTACTGGTTATTCCTCTCCCTATGCAGCCCAGCATTCTTATGGCTTTAGCTATTGCCCTGTCACATTATTTTGCTGTTTTCAGATCACTAGATGCTATCACTCTAAGGTCCTTCTCTTAGTCCATGCACAACAGTCTTTCACTCCCCCATCACAAACAGCCATCTTGGCATTGAATCCCAGCTGCCATATCTTTGACCAAGGTTCAAGCTTTCTTAAATGTTTCATTCTCTCTACTTCCGGTTTGTCCACTCTGCTGCAGATCTTAGTATCATCCACAAACAGACAAACTTTACCTACCTTTTAAACATTTTAAATATTTTATCTACTGAATAAGACTTTTGCCCTTCTCCACCTGCCTCTCATCAGGGCATCATCATGAACGCACACCAGATTGTCCTCCTCATGTTCTCTTATGGCCCAGTAAAAAAACCAAACAAACACAAAAACACTGCTGCTCATCAGAGAGCTAGTTTCAAAGCAGTTTTCTGGCAGGCCTCTAGGCAGCTGAGCCCAATGTATTACTTTCAGAGTAATACATTGGGCTCAGCTACCCTTTAAGAGGATTTCGTGCTAAAGATGTTTCTACTGCCTTTTTTCTTCCTACTCTGTGTTCATATCTTAGTAACTTATCAATTTATGTTTATGCTAAAAAGTCCCATTCGTGGACGGGCAAGAACATTTCTAGCAGTAACATTTGCTGTTCTACAGGTATCTTTGTGGCTGCAGTTACTATGAACTAATTTCCAGAAGAGGTCTTGTAATTTGACTCAGCTCAGCCTGAAATCAGAAACAAAGAAACCTGTTCATGAGGTTGTTCCTTTAAACAACTCTATTACACGCATTGGTTTCTATAATCAGGATTAAGTTTCATGGTACATTACACTGTACATTAGATTTACTCTTCATCTGGTGCAAAGTATTGCGTTAAAGATACTTAACTCCTATACTGCCATTATACAACTGTTTGACGACTACAACAATGGCTTTTATTTCTGCTTCCAAAACGTAATCACCTTAATACAATCGAGGCATGAAAGCACTAGTCTTCGGCAAACTGGCATAAGGTGTGGCTTTGTGGTGCGCACAATACATGCAAGGAAACATTAAGGGAAAAAAAATGATTAATGGATTTGCTGGCTATGTGTGTCCAATATTTACGCTGCATTTCAAACAAGCATTTCAGAATCAATGGCGCTTATAATTATTGCCAAATGACCCCTATGTAGGATTCCTACAATGTCCTGTTTTAGATGCACATTGAATGTCAAAAGAGGCATCATGAGCTTTGCTATCAAAATTAAAATGGATGAACAGCAGTAATAATGGATTTCCAAGTTATCACAAGATGTTCCCTGTCATTGTTTTCCACTGTACTGTTTCCAAAAAAATAATCAAAGACAAGCCCTCTCCTGGAGTCAGGCGTGTTTTAGAATCTTTTTATCATTTTTTAATCCACAGTGCAATCCAAAGTCATCATCTGCATTTGGCCCTGCTCCTGTTCCCAGTCTGATGAATGTCAGGATCTACAAACCACAAATCCATCTCTTTTACTAATTTAAATTATTTATATTTCGCCCTACCCAGACCAGTAGTTCAGGCTACATTGTTTGTAATCTACAAAAAAACACAATCCCCACACACAAAACTAAAAGCAACAGCAAAAACTAAAATGCACTTAGACCAACTACAAGAACCACCCCTGAAAGTCAAAGAAAAATAAAATGCTTCAAGCTGCTTCCTAAATAAGCGATAATCAGGTATCTCTCAAATAGCTGGTGAGACTGTGTTCCATAGAGCAGGCCCAGTCATGGAGAAATGTATAATTATGAACATTACCTGTAAACCAGATGGTATTTCACTGGTGTTCCGAGATGGCTATAACAATGATGAAGCCTAAGCAGCAGCCCTTTAAATCTACAGGGGATATATGGACAGGTCACAAACCTGGCCTCTGAAGGCAAGGTCAGATTTCAAGAATATCCATAGCGCCATAATTATGCATGGCCCGGTTGTACATAATCATCAGTTCCAATGAGCAGACGCTATGTCCAAACTGATCTGCTACAGTACATAGAAACAGAGGTGCAATGGCAGAAGACGGCACTAGGCCCTATCTAGTCTGATAGGAGCTGCCTCCAAGCACTTGAAAGCTTTGTGGATTTTGGAATTAAGCCGACAACTGGGAAGTCATCCCTTTCCAATTATGGAACCTGAGCTGCTCACAAAACATGCTACTTTATATATATATATTTTTTCTTTTAAATATCTCATGATCTGCATCCTGTCATCTAAATCAAGGTTCATTATGCACATCCTCCTGAAAGTTGCTCTCAAGCAAAGCTGAAAGTTTACAGACTGCATGGAATATTTACACGACAGTGGACTGCTGGTTCTCAAAGTCTGGTCAAGTGAAAGCCTAACCCCGCAGATGAGAATTTAGCCAACAACAGATCCAAAAATGGACTGTACTATTCACCAGAATGGCAAGTTAAGTATTTGCTTAGAAATCTAGGATTGTAACAACCTTGTTGATTACTTCAGTAGAGTGGAAGGAGGCTTCATGCTGCTTTCTCTGCCATGCATTTGACACTGGTTTTAAACAAAGTTGAAATATTTTCCCAGCAAACATATTGCAGTTTCATACTGTCTTGAAGCCTGTCTTCTTGGAATGGATTTCAGGCACATGTAAAACGTAAACACACACAGTTTTCAGCAACTGGTCCAAGAGAGTGAAAAAACAAATTTTATGTTCTTTGTCTGGTTAGCTTCTTTGAATAAAAGTTTTCATGCTGTCAAAACCTATTCTGGTCACGTAAACAAATAATTCACCTTGAATAAGCTGATGAGCTGCAGATTACAGGGAGGAAGATAAAAAAAAAATGGATTGCCAAGCAGCAGAGTCAGTTGCAGAGTTGTTGGCATGTACAGTCATCATGTGCTCTACAACTAACAGGAGCTTGTCTGTAAGAAAAATGTTATCCAGTGCTATCAAATGTCCCTTTCCAAATATACAAAATTAAGACTGTTTACCTTTGCAAATGAAAATAATTCAGTATCGTTAACAGAAAATCATCATCAAGCCAGGACAGATGGAAAAAGTTAAGATGACACAGAGACAACCCTGGAGTAAGATTACGTATTCCACAGTCAAGATCCATCTACATGAAGACTGGAAAACAATTCTTCAAAATGACCAAGGTTTGAAAACTTCTCCAGGATAAAATGCACTTTACATGGACTCCTTACTAATATGTTTGAGGGTTGTGGGCAGTAGGCAGGGTAAATGGTGAGAGCACACTTGTTCCCTATCAGGTGCCATTCCCATGTTCTCTCTTCTTCACCATTCAACTCCTTCCTCCTCCCTTATCCCCACATTCTTTCTCCTCTTCTCCATCCCCATAAAACCTTTACTCTTCTTCTACCAATCGACCCCCACCGAGCAAACATTGCCTTGGGTATAGCCTAAGGAGCAGCGACAACTGTGAGACGAGGGTCCCCCTACTCTAGTGGCCGCATTAGAGTCCCCGAGAGCTCTTATAACAGCCTGCAGTACTGGTGCCTCCTCCCCTCCCCCAACAAGGCAGTTTAGCACCCTGGGTAGTTGCTCCCACTCCCGAATACCTGCCACGGCCACCTCTGTCTTCTTAAGCCCCAATCAGACCCCAAAGACTGCCAGTGAGCAGTTAGGACCGAAGATGCACATCTCAAACCCTGGAAATGACCGATTTTCCTCTATCCTCCCACCCGCGCCCTGATTTTTAGAAAACATTCAATGCAATAGGAACGGCAGGGCCAAGTTTTAACCCTTCAGGAAAAAAAAAAGGGTAAAAAAACGTGAAAGAAACTTGTAGGCCAGTTCTGCCTGCACGCTTTTAAAAATCAGCTTCCCTTCTGCCCAAAAATTTAGCTTCTTGCGGCTTCTGGAAGGGGAAAATTAAATTCTAAAGAAAGGCTCATGCAAGCGCAGCACCGATCCTGTCTGATTGTTACATGGAGCATTTTGGATTCAAGTCCTATTGAACTTTTTTTTTTTTTTTTGCAAAAGTCATTTTTAGTAGCATTTTGTTTCCCTGTGGAGTTCTCTTTCTGGAAGCTGCAGGAAATGAAATCCCCAGGCAAAAGCTCTGCAGTTTCCAAAGCATGCCAGCAGACTGACTTACAGGCTTTTTGGGTCTTATACTTATACTTGCCCAAAAGTTAAGTCTGGCCTGATAAACTTAATACATTTCTTTTCATTTTATATTACTTGTATTTATTACCCATGTTTTTTAATATGAAATCCATCTAAAAGCGGTATTCAGGGAGAAGACGTGAAGATTAGAAAGTAGAAATGTCATAAAGATTTAAGCAAACTGAGGCCTGGTGGCTCTGTGGCCACAGGGGGGGGGGGAAGGACCTGGGTTCGATTCCAAGCTCGGGTCTTCTACTCCCAGAGTCAGCCAGGGCTGGGGATGCTGCAGAGCCAGGAAGAGGAAGCCCCAGTCATTGCTCAGTGGAGACACCTAGTGGCCCACGACTGCAGGGTTCTAGAAGGAGCTTCGGTGCACAGCCCTGCCCCATCACCTCAACCACCGGATTAAAGAAAGTTAGGAAGGGACAGATGCAGAAAAATCCTCCACTATTTACACATAAGAAGTTTCATGCTGTCATCACCTAGCCCTGACTCCAAATAAGTTGGAAGTCCAAAGAAACGGGAGGGTCAGATTTAAGATGACAGCACCCATAGGCAGAGGACTTAAGGCAAGGGGCTTCCTCCTTTCCCTTCCCCCGTGGAAAGTGAAGAGTGGCTGGAGGAGGCCCCCAGAGTCCTTCAGAATTTGGCACAGAAGGAACACATGCTTAAATCTGACCCTGCTCCTGGATCCCAAAAATAAGAATGAAAGACAACCTCGAGCAAGCTCAGGACACAATCCTAACAGAAATTTTCTCTTTAAATGGCCAAAACCCCTAAAGCGATCCTGACCACATAGAAGCCAACAGCAGTCATCAATTTCTGTTTGTAATAAAGCTCTCTGAGTTAGTGCCCCTAAAATGTGAAAACTGTCTTCCCACACAATGTTTATGAGCCAAACGTTTATTTTTAACAAGTGATGCAACGAACAGCAACATTCAAAGCTGGAATACACGTTCCCATAAAAAGAAAAACCATCATACGTCTGGCCCTCATTAACATCGCTTTTAACAGCTATCATCCAACATGACTGAAAGTCCATTTAGCTGCGTTAAGCTGTTGGCTCTTTTTCACCTTGCCAGTGAAACTCTCCCAACTTCGGGAAAAGGTCTTGTGCAGGGCCAGAATTAAATTTTGAGCGCCCATAGGCAACAGAGGCGGAGGAGTCCCATCTCTGAAATAAACCGCAGGATGCGGGTTGACTCTCGTCAAAGTCATCAGAATTATGGAGGAGGGGATGGGGGAAGAGACGGGAGCATGGGACCCCCCCTCCCCCCAGATTGCCCTTACCCTGGTTACCCAGATTCTCTGGCCCTCCCTCTCACCTCCGAGCCGCTCGTTCCCTAGAGCAGCGGAGCCCCAATTTGGCAGCAGCAGCAACTTTGAAAGAGTTCAACATGGGGCCTCCAAACCACCCGACGCGTCCTCAGGACCCTGCAGCGGCCCCGCCCCTACCATGGGTTGTGAGGTGGGGGGAGAGGTTGCTGAAGGGCCATGGAGGGTGCGACGGGTGCCTCAGAAGCCCCAGTGCTGCATTTCTCTTATAAAAGTTGTTGCTGTAGCTGCTGCTATCAGTTCAGGGTGCTGCATTTCTCTTATAAACGTTGTTGCTGTAGCTGCTGCTATCAGTTCAGGGTGCCGCTGCTCTACATTAAACAGGCAGCTCTGTGGGAAGGGAAGCTGTTTGCCACAGCTTCCCTTCCCACAGAGGCAGGGAAGCTGTGGCAAACGCTCCAGCGCCCTTCAAAAATCTGACACCGGAGGCACTTGCCTCTGTCTAAATCTGGGCTTAGTCTGGTGCACAGGTTATTTACAATACAAAAATGAAGGCAGAAAAGAATAAAGCATCTTTTATTTTCCATAGTCAAACCTTCGTGTTTCTTGTCCAACTGTAAGTTTTTAAGCAACTGTATAGGGATCTCTCATGCTGATAAGAGGGGTCTTACTCACCATTCCCATCATGAATTGCAGTTTCCTTAGTAAAAGGATCAATGCAGGGCTAGCTTGCTCTACACGAATAAATGTTCTATACAAGTTCTGAATACAGATGTGCTAGAGGCACAGGTTCTCAATCCAGTCCTCTCAGCACACCTAGGCAGTCAGGTTTTCAGGATATCCACCACGGCGATTATGCATGAGATAGGTTTGTTTACAGTGGAGGCAGTGAATGCAAATATCTCATGCATATTCGTTGTGGATATCCTGAAAACCTGACTGGCTAGGTGCATCCCGAGGACTGGGCTGAGAACCCACGTAGTAGAGGAATTACTTATTTTGAGTCTCCGACGAGTAAGAAGTTGGTGGCTTACAAGTTTAAAATACAGGTATAGCCTACAGGCAGCGGATCAAAAAAAACTTGGAAAATGTAAAATCAAAACATCCAAAAAAAAGGTTAAAGCTCCTGTTTTCCAGCTCCTCGAGTTTAATCAATGAGCAAATTGTTGCACAGAAAGATACAAAAAGATACTGGGCATATGGAAACGATAAAAAAAAATAAAAGGGGAGGCAGGCTTGAAAACACATTTGAAATTTGTGAACAGTAACATCAATCATCAAGGCTTCAGCCCTTTTCTGTGTTTAACAAATGGCTTAAAAGCAGACCGTGAAAGGCAATTTTGCACCTTGACTGGCTACGAGTCCTAAGGCTCCTAATTTACACCTGACAGAGCAGGGATGAGATAAAATTACCTATAAAGAGGTTTCTGAAATACGGATTCATACCTATAATACTACAACAGATTGTGATCTATCATGCGATCTCACCACTTCTCAGCTGAATAAAACGAAGGGGTGAAAGGTGCCATACAGGTCCAATCTGTTAACAACATGACAAGGAAGGTACGGTAGAAAAGGTAGAGGGTAGGTGAAGCTGTATCACTGCTTCCTCATAGCAATGGTGCCATTCAAGGTATTAGTGTGCTACTGGAAAAAGACTTGCAAAGCCTGTTACTGGTGAATAAGAGAGATTAGCATTTGGTACAAACTTAAGGGAGAAGAAGGGGGCAAGAAGTAGTTCCAATAAAACAGCAGCATATACAAAATAAACCAGTATAATAATCTGAATATTGCATCCAGTTATTGCGAGTTTCTGAATATCAAACAATAAAACAACTCAGGTTAAACTTCTCATGTGAAGCTCTGAGCTTTTGTGTCTTCAAAAGATCACATTTTGTTTGTTACATGTGAAAATCATCCCATAAACATATATTTACATAACCATGCAGCAGGTTTCTCTCCATTTTCACCTTCCAGTTAGAAATGGTTTATCAAAGTTATTGTCTCGCTCTGAGCTCTCAGCAACAAAAGTTTAAAAAAAAAAAAAAAAAAAAAAAAAGGTTACCAACCACACCTTCACAAAATCAGGGTCAATTTTCTCCAAAGGCAGTGCATGCCCCAAACACAGTCACATCAGACGTCAGTACGAAGTTTTTGTGGGGTGATGGCTGCTGCTCTGCACTACTTTATATTTTCAAGTCGTTGGGAGCATTGGCCAAGGGTCAGAAGCTTTCCCGCAGGTTGTACAAATCGGTGCACTCATCACGCTAAGAACATGCACAAATCTATAAAGCCCCCATGTCAGCGGAAAAAGCATTTCAAAACTCCGATATACGTTCTTATCTCTGCTTCACTATCAGCCAGTGTCAGAGTGTTTCAAGGTGGATGCTGTTCTTGGAATGCACTTCCTGTCATTCTTGCACATGTGGCATCTCGATATGCTTGGACATCAAGCCACGAATCACGCATGAGGAATGCCTGTTAGATAGAGCCACAATAAACCTGCAGTCCTCAGCTTAAGCTTCTGTTTTCATGTGCAGCAAACTCAAAATTGGCATGGCACTTTTTTTTTTTTTTTTTTTTTTTTAATATTCACCGTCCGCAGGGTTGGAATCCATTTTGTTTTCATGGGTTCTCTGGGAGTAACATCTCTCTAGGTTTATCATTACTAAGCATGTCCGAGCGCACATTTTTGTGTTAGCGTGCTTTTTAATTTTTGTTTTAACTCTCGATGAATTAGCATACCATTAGCTTACTGCATCAGGAGTTAAATCTTTATTTTGGCGAGTAAGTAAAAAAAATGTGCACAGACGTTTAGTGCACGTTTTACTCATAACTTATTAAATCAACGCCAATATTAGGCCAACTCGAGGTGTGTAAAGTCTTTTATTCCTTTGATACTTGGCTTTTCATGTTTGCCATTTTGTATAGCACCACCTACAGGACTCATGGGACTTACTTACTAAAAACATACAATTGTGGACCTAATGGGGAATAGTGAGAAAACATGATTTATGTACTGACATGTTTTATCTCTAGGAAGGATGAATGCTGTAATCCACACTAGATTAACTCTTATCAGTGACCCTGATGTAATAGTGTGCTCAGCTGTGCACACGTAGTAATGCGAGGTTGTGCTCAGATGTTTTTTGCATACAACCGTACTCAATTTAAGAAGTTTAGCGTGTGCAATGCGCATGCAAACAGCAGTACAACTGCGTACACAAATTAGCTCTCCTCCACGCAGATCACATATTAATCAAGGCATAAACTAATTACTATGACTCCCCGATGCAGAGAGGTGCGTAGGTTTAACGTGTTTTCTTAATACTGGAAATTTAACTCCTGGTTAGAGGTGGAATACGGTTTTGTGACACTAGTCTAACTCTAGGGCTGAACCCGGTGTTCGTGCAGCGTGGGTCCTGTACTTGGGATGTATGCATAATTGTGTTTTATGCACAGAAAACACTCTCACTTGAGTAGAAGGGGTTATATCCTGAAGCTAAAGTTTTGACTAAGCAAGAAGTACTTAGAGATGTGGTCAAGCAGTCCTCCTGGATTTGGGGCTCACATACCGTATTGCCTGTCTTGCACGTGTGCCCAGGCTTCCAAAAGCTAGAAATCGTAAAAAAAAGGTAAAATTCGGATGCCACAGAATTTCCGATTGACTGACTGGCAATCTCAGAAAACACACTTCAACGTAACTTTTCCCCTTGCCCAAAATACACAAAATATTTAAGGACCCTTCCAAGCATGCAGCAATAGGATAAGCCACAGTTTCCATGAAAGAGTTTACAACACATCAGAGCTGCGAGTAGCACTTACAGTCTGACTAAAGGCATCTGTGCTAATATATACTTTATAAGGAGGTTATAACTATGTGATTTTATTTACACAGCTTGAGTTTTACTGACATTTTATAAAATATAAATTATTACTATTACTGAGAGATTTTATAGCAAGAAACACATCCCACCAAATACTGAAAGCACAGGTCAAACTTTCCGATTTCTGATCAAACTGTGTCTAAACTCAGAATCACAGCAGACAATCTCCTATCAGAAAACTAATAAAAACTCAGTTGTTTAACTGGTAACAAACGTTTTAGGTATTTGCTCCATTTCTACTAGACAGATGAAGTTTCTCTCACTAGTTCTCAATTGTTTTCCTTCTCTTCCTCTTGTTTAAGGACTTGCTCTTAGGGGCAAAGTTACAGAAGGATCTACCCGGTTAATTCTGGAGTTAATGGGGGTAGATCCTTTGGGGTGAAAATATCATTCGACAGAGCAGTTAAATTTGGCTGGATAGATTCACTGGTCAGGTAAATTTAGCCGCCCAAAAAAATGAGCAGCCTTGGAGGGGTGGTTGGGGTGGGCTTCCATCTGAGCAGGCCAACGCTGATTTTCAGCTAAATCTACCTGGTTAGGTTTGGCTGGAAATCAGCTTAACGAAGGCAGTCAAATCTTTTGTTTGTGAAGTTAGGAATCTAGCGGCATTTTGAGCAGTAATATGTATTTAATTTAGATGATCTCATTTTCTTTTAATATGCCCATTAATACTTTTCTGTTTGATATTCAGCTTTTATGGCTGTTGAACAATGTAATAACCAAAATATAAAAAGAAAAAAAAAAAAAGAAATAGCAGCTCCAGGGGCTGAGGTCAGAACATGCCTGCCTTCTTCTGGGAGAACATCTTCCCAGAAATTAGTGGCATTCTAGATTGTCACAGATTTGCCTTCTCCACAGAACAATGGTGCATGCATTTACCATCTCATAGGAAATGCAAGTCTGGCTCAAAAATGTTTAATTACAGGGAATCTGTTAAACTTTCTCTGTGTGTTGGGACTGCAATGCATGCACCATGAATTCTAAATGGTCCCCTTCAGATAAACCTTGATGATCTGCCATGAAAATCTGTGAGTGCTACGACCGAGTCAGCTGTGCCTTCGATTCTGCTATGCTTTGAGCAGACAAAAATGTATTGAAAGGCGATAAAAAAAAAATAAAAAAAAGTGTCACAGACTTAAGAAACAAAACTCTTTATAAACAAGACTTGAAATGGCATTATCAGCTTAGCTTACCTTTGGGGTAACGCATGACTTTCCTCGCTTGTATTCCTTATGGCAGCCTCTCTTATCAAGCTTGTTCCACAATGCTTTAGCCTTCCAAGTAGTTATTTTGGACTTGAGTCTGGGATAAAAATGTCTGTAGTCCAGGGGATCTAGATCAAGTTGGCGAGCGAGGATATTAAAGGCCTGGAGAGTACCTTTGCATGTGGCTGCTTGGACAAAGTTTTCAAAAAGCTGACCAGACTGATTCGGCTTCTCATCTTCATTCTCCCCCATCTTCTGCTGTTAAACTTGTTCTTTTGTGCCGTGGGACAGGTACAAGAGATCACAGAGTTCTTGCAGGCATCCCCCACCCTGGAAACAAAAATATAAAATTGGTTACACAGATTCCGTACAAGTAGAAAACGTACCTTCGATTAAATGAGTATTTAAAGCAACTGAATTCAGCCTGCACAGAAATATCAAGGTAGTCTCTAGTTTATAAATCCAGGACATGAATAAGAGAGATCTCTTAATGGTTTAATTATTCAAGAGACCAGCGCACTGTTTCTCAAATGCGGCCATGGTGGCTGCATGTGGCCATCAACAGATTTTCTGTTTTGTTTACTGCCACCAGGAATCAGGAAGGAATCAGCTAAAGTTAAGAGAAAGTATTTTAGAGAAAAATTGTCAATGTGGCCACTAGCAAGAGCTGGTGGCCACATACTGAGGCATCCCAAAAAAAAAAAAAAGTGCAAGTACTCCTAGGCTAGGGTTCCTTCATCCTTTCTTGCATGGCTACGGCTTGTTCATACTTCCATATTATAATCTGTTTTTAGACATTCTTGCAACTATTTTATAACACCCCCTCTCTTTCTCCATATTACTGGGGCAGTTTTCAAAACTACCTCCTCTGGCGCAAAGCCTATAGGTAACCTTTTACCCATGGGCTTTACGCCAATTCTCAAAAGCAGAAAATAAGAGCTTATAGTATTTTCCCTTTCAAAACTGCCCCAGGAAAACGCATCCACAGAGATTCATACCTGCTTTTCCCCCCATGGGAAAACTTGTATAGCTTTGAAAATGCAGAACTACTGGGGATATCGCCTCCCCTGACCTAACTTCACCTCTGAGCCTGCCCCGTTTTTCCCCCTGGGTAAAAGTGCATGCGCTGTTGATCTCCAAAACGTTTTATATATAGAGTGTGGTGTTTATGGATGTCCATGCTTGGATAAAAGAAAATATCAAAGAAAATTCATTCAGCCAAGTCCAGTACCATAGAAAGGCTAAAGCCGCAGAACCTCAGAACAGTGCATCATAAAGCAGTTACCCAGAAAAAAAAAAAAAGTATTCCCACACTATGTGGGCAATTCTTTAAATCTGTAGATGTCCCCCTTAATTTAGCTGCTTCTGCAGTAGCTAAGATTAGCAAATCTTTACCTCGATACTCCACAGTGAAGGATCTTCACACTAAAAAGTGAAACATTTTTCTTGTGAGCACAGAATATCATTTTTGCAAATTATTTTATTTCTCTTTTATAAACTGCCTCCCCAGCCCATTTAAGCTGCCCCAAAGCAGCATGCAATAAAAATTAAAATCCTCGGCAACACTGTCAAAATTAGAATGTTCCTTTTTCAGTCTGGAAACTATGATGCACATCTCCCTTTCTTTTTATATTGTTAATATTCATGCACTTTTTGCAATTTTTAATATAAATATTGAACCTAAAGGGGGGGGGGGGAAGAAATCCCTTTCAAATCTGCCTCAACTGACTTAAAGATCCTTTTCCTGAATGGTAACTCCCCAAAAAGAACCCAGTATTTTACAAAACAGATTTCATTAGATTTAAATTCTGAGCAAAAAGTATGGCAAACACGTGCAGACATCTGCTTTCATCCTAAATTTATGCTTCCAAGATATCTTATGCGGAAAAACGATTTTCCCTTCCAGACATACAAGAATCTAAATCCTTGAGCAAAAGATGTGCTATTTAAAAAAATCATAGGGATTTTCTTCTCTCCCTCCCCTTTTCAATATTCCCTCCACCCCGCACAGCATGCCCAGGTAATTCATGTACCCTCACCAGCCAGGAATGACTGAGGAAATACTCCTGAAATTTAACCCCAGTGGCCACCACAGCAGTGGTAGCAGTTCTCCGGGATCACGGGCCTCACCTCTGTGGCTCCCTGTACCACAGTACAGTGGCCTAAGCTACATAGCCTGCCTAACTTGAAGATCTGTTTGCACTTTTTTTTTTGCCCCAAAAGTAAAATTTGACCACACACACACACACACACACACACAAAGGCATTCCAAAGTGAGGAAAAAAAGGGCTCTAAAATATCAGATATCTAGCTTCTGTACTGAGCAACTATTTAGCAGAGAACTTGTTCAGAAACATTTCTGTCACTTTCACAAAAGCATAGAACAGGGGTGGATAACTCTGGTCCCCAAGAGCCATAAGCAGAACAGGTTTTCAGGATATCCACAATGAATATGCATGCGACAGATTTGCATACAATGCATGTAAAATCTAGCCTGAAAACCAGGCCTGCTTGTGGCTCTTGAGGACCGGAGCTGGCAATCCCTGCCATAGAATAATGATGGCAGAGAAAGACCATAAGGTCCATCTAATCTGGCCAATTTAATTCCTGTTATATATTCCCTTGCCTTAGACCCCAGCTGATCTCCCTGCTTCCTTCCGAAGGAAGGATCCTCTGCTTGCCCGTGCGCTTTCTGGAATCCGGTTACTGTTGTTGCCTCTGCCCCTTCCACGAGCCTAACCCCCCCCTTTGAGCCTCCTATCATGACATCTGGTTCTAGAATTTCCTTTCCACTGGGGAAAAAAAAGGGTCTTTTCTCCCTCCGGATAGTCCTTAGCTTTTTAGTATTTCTCCCATAGCTGAACCAGGTAACTTACAAGGCAGCGAGAGCAGGTGAACTTTATGTTGAGCGGAGCATTTAAAACTGTAATGTATATTTTGGAACAAACGTTCCTGAGAATGAAGGAAGCAATAGCACTAAAATGTTTATTGAAAGAACTTCCCCCATCCCCACCCCCCCCCCTCTCCCGGTCACTCCCATGTCCTCCTCTCCAGACCACGTGCAGACACTCCTTGGGAACAAATACATAAATACAAGTTCAGGAATAAGAGCATTACCAGATTTTGACCCCAGGAATGTTTTAAATTTGAAATTAAGCTCCCCATCCCCCCTACAAAAGAATTTAGTTATCTGCCCAAAACAGGCATGAAAAACTGAAAATAAAGTTATTATTCATAGAAAAAGATACAGCAAATGTCAAAGACTTAAAAAAGATTTATATCCACTTTACTTCAAAAATAACTTAGGCTTTCTTAAGCACTTGTGAAGTTTTCTTATTTTTCAAAAAAAAAAAAAGGGAACTATCAAACAGACCGGTAATCTTCCAGTTGCTGGTTTGTTTGTTTGTTTTTCAGCTGTTGGTAAAAGTCTGAAGCCTGAGGTTTGATACAGCATTGTTTATGAATCAATCACTCCCTGTAACCACTGCTTCAGAGACAAAACAAAAAGAGCAGTCAAGCAGAGGGCCAGATATAATAAAGCACAAATAAAAAACGTGCCCTAAATTTCACCACACGTTTTCTTCTCTCACAAGGGTTACTATGCACAAAACCAGGTTTGGGCACATTGTTGTGTGCATAAAAGTTAAGCAACTAAAGGATAGGAGGACACCGTTTTGTGCACAAAACTAAAAGTCCAGGACCATACTGGGCTTAGAATCCATAGACTAGTACTAGTCCCACAAATGTGAATTAACCATACTCCACCTCTGACCGGGAATTACATTTTCAGTGCTAAAACAACTTGTGTTAAGCCTTCAGGGCTTTAAATGTTTCTGTGCTTTGGGGAGTGGCAGCTAATGCTTTCATTAACATGGACTTTGCATGGAGGCGCTCCAACACATGTGCATACAGACGTATGCACAAATCTGCTTCGCAAATGAAGGCTGTACACACAAAAACGTGTGCACAGTCTAGTGCACCTTATTACACTGGGGCCTGAGTTAAGGGCAAGACATGATATCTTGACACAGGTCATACCAGCTTAATATATATGAAAGCACAACAGCTGGTAGAAAAAAAATCCCCCACCGTGCTCAGGCAAAGAACTTCTAGTATTTAATAGCTGCAGTAGTTCAGGTCCAAAATAAACTTCAACATATTTTCAAAAGGAAAGCATGTTTTCCCCAAAACTGCAAAGAAATGTGCTTGGTTTGCTTTGCTTTTCTTCTTTGGTGGTTGAGGTTTTCAGCTCTCTCTCAAACTTGTTGTTGTTACGATGCTGTCCAATTCTGAGAATGACAGGAGCAGGTTCTCCAGCCCCCAACCCGTGAACCTTTTCTGGGGGATTCTTCTCTCTCTCCCTCGTCTTCAGAGCAGCCTTTATGCTCTTAGATCTGCCTTTCAAGAAGTCTGGACGAATATCATCAATTGTAATATTTACAAGGTACAGTGATAGCAAATTGCAGAAGTGATGATCAAGGGGTCCTGAGAGGGAGGACAAGCACTAAGGACAGAGTCGGGTGACTTACTCAAGAGCACTTACAGAGTCATTTATCATTTTGTGAGAGGGACTTAACACCACTGCATTTGTTATACTTTTCATCCATTATAAAGAATACACATGTTTAGTGATGCCAATATTACTATGAATCACTCAGAATGTTTCTGTTACAAAACACACACCCCCGACCCCACCTTCCAAAGTGCCCCTCCATAATGGTATGTATATAGAGAGGGTCAGACTGACTCTCTACAGTCTCTTCTCCAACCCCCTCCCCGTGGTGCAATTTATTGCACCTTACGGAAATTATGATGCAGGAGCAGGGTAATTAGCCTAACTACGCCCTTTTTTTTTTTTTTGTAATCGCAGGCACTATTTTCACTATATATATATATATATATATAATTTAGATAAATCTAGGGGTTAGTGATGCCGATAGGGGAACTTGGCACTTCACAGGTCCTGAAATCTCAACAATGCTGCTGGGTTCTGGCCTTCCTGACCCAGAAACCTGTGGATCAGCCTCCTTCCATAGCAAACAGAGAAACTGTTTTTTTTCTTCTTTGTTTGCGTCCACAGGATCTTTCAAGATAGGAGGGGAAGAAAGAGGTTGAAAGGAGCTCCTGGAAGTGAAACAAAACTACTGCGGTTGCCACAGGAAGCTCCCTCATCACTTTCAGACTACAAAATGTTACTAGCACAGGATGCATTAAAATTTACTGCAGACACAAAAACCTCAAAACTGCAGTCCTACTTACAAAGAATTCTACAACATTTTGCAAATAAATGTATGTGCAGAGCACAAAAATCGTATTTATAAACCACTTTGTTTACTGTTAAGTCACAAGAAGAAACCTTGTAATTTTTCAGGACTAAGACACACATACAGGAAGTCAAGTTACAATTCGCAGTTACATTTCTAAATTGACATGCATTATCCAACATACAACACTTGTTTCAACTTTAAGACACCCAAGCGTCTCCCAACAGGCACGCAATAGTGTACTGATGGCCATGAAGCCCAGCAAGGTGACATCAATAGGAAGAGTACCAGGTTCATCCTCTTCTCAAAAAAGCATCAGCGCAATGTCCTGTAGGCATGCCTGGATACCAGACCAAAAAAAAAAAAAAAAGTGTCTATGCTTTTTTACACTGCTACATATTACTAAATTTTGGGTTATTCTGCTGAAAATATTTATTTTATTTAAAACAGATTTCCTGCCCTTCCAATGTGGCGTGTACATAGATAAAAGGAGGGGGGGTGAAAGAGGACAATGCACATACCTTAGGATAAGGGGGAAAGGAAAGCACAAGCATTTAAGGAGTAGGATCATTTGGGAAAGGGGGAAGAGGTAGGGGTGAAAGGAGGAGAAGATTATGTAGCATCCTCCGAGAGGGGGCAGGTTGGGGGTAATCCATTGTCCTTTAGGTTGGGGAATGCTTTCTTAAAGAGAAAAGTTTTTAGGGCTTTTTTTGGGGGAAAAAAAAGAGTCTTTTCACGGAGACATCTTACTTCAGGAGGTAGGCTGTTCCAAAGGAGTGGTCCTGCTGAGAAGAAAGCGATGCATTCTGGTATCCAAAAGGTGGGTGAGCTTTGGGTGAGGAGCATCCAGTAGCATTTGGTTAGACAATCTGAGCAGTTGGGAGGGGGCGTGGATTTTTATTGTAGAGGTGTGTGAGGCTGGTGTGTAGAGTTTAAAGTCACCTACATTATAGTTGACGGATTCAAGTTGAGATTAAGGATAGCCTCACACAAGGGGAGTGTGTTTTTGGAAAGGAGTCCAGGAGGGCAGTAGGTCAAAGGTTAATGTGTTGGGATTTCAGGCATAGCATCTCATAAGGAGCATGGGTGGAGACATCCAACATAGTATTGTTCTTATATTGTTCTAAATATGTTCCACCCAGTTTCATTGTACCTTGTTAAGTTCGATGTAAACCGGTATGATGTATGTACGAATACTGGTATATAAAAACACTTAAATAAATAAATAAATATAGTGAATTTCAGGTGAGATTTAAAGAAAACATCCAAACCACTTCTTCTTCGTCCTATCTTGGTTTATGAAAGTAAGAGAAGTTAGGTGGGCAGCAGTGAATGAGGTTCGGGATGTCATTCTTTTAGCCAAGTTTTGGTAATACATAGACAGTCATAAGATCCAGCTACGAGGAGGTCGTAGATGGTGGTGGATTTTTTAGTAATGGATTGTGCATTAATGAGCATGAAGAAAAATGTAGCGGTTAGAAAAATAGGGTGCAAGCTGATGAGTTTAATGTTGGTGAGAGTTCTTACTTGAGGGGTGCGAATCAGCTGTTGGAAAGCTGCACCACAGTAGCGACCCTGGCCAGTGATGGGGAACGAGATGTTGTACTCTCAGTGTTCCATGGTGAAGATGGTTATTCCATTTGTAGGCTCCTTTGTGTGCGCGCCCCATGGCACAAGTGCCTACGGCGTCGCTGCCACGGTGATCTTGGCCGGCATGGTGGGAAGGCAGTGGGCAGGCCATAGGCAGGGGAGGTGTTCTGCACCACCAGTTGCCACTCCGAGTTGGCATTGTGTCTTGGTTCTGGAACCAATCCCCTGTTTATAATAAAGCTCTTATGGGACAATTACTTTTGATTTACAATGTTTTGACTTTAGACAGTTTTCAGGAATTAAATTATGTCTAAGGACTTCCTGAACACACATTGATTTCCTCCACTAAAAACACAAATATTTCTCCCCTGAACCCACATACACCAAGAACGAGCACTTTCTTCAAGACTTCCACCCACCACAAACATTCCAACGATATTCAATTACCACCATCCAAGAGTCATTGACTGTACAGTACAGGTCTACTTCTCAGACCTGGCACCAACTTTCTTCTTCTAAGGTTAAATTTGTACTATAAAAAGGGGAAGAAAGATAAAAGGATGGGCATCGTACTCTTATTTCAAAATAAAAGTAGCATTCACTTGTAAAACTCCAGAGAAACGCATACGCCAATCTACTACTTGTGTTAAGAGCAGAAATCTTCCACATGACTCGGAAGATCAGAGCTTGCATTAGCCAACAACGGTGGAAAAATCCACAAATCGCCAGTTTACACAGTGCAGGATGGAGCCAAGCTCACCAGCTGCAGGAAAGTAATCATTAGCAGCAGTAATGACTGCTTTTAAGGCGTCTAGTACCACAAGAAACCCTACTTAGAATTTGTCATGGAAGTGGGGGTTTTGTTAACTAAAGCTTGAAAGGCAGTGCGGCAGCCAAATCTCAGGTTGCCTTGCTGGCAATTAACCTGCGACTTGCCAGCAAGAGCAGCAAAGGTCGTATTGCATGGTCCCTCATGAGTCAGGGTTTCTACATCACTGAGCAAACAAAGCTAGTCAGAGATGCATTGGGTTAGACCAATTAAAAAAAAAGATACCACATCACCATGTCTGTGAAAGCTCATTTCTACTTAAATTACTGAGCGAAAAGATAAGGGTTCGTGTGTATTATACAGTCTGCACATTCCTTTTAAGCATGAATAATGCTACTGTAATACTTCAAGAAACAATTTCACACAAAATCAAAATTTCCTCAACTTAAACTGAAGACAATATTGAAAAATTGGCATCGCTAAAAATCCACCAAAAAAAACCCAAAGGGCTAGCAAACAAGGGTAGGCATAAAGAGGTTTTTAATCTGTATCTGTGAGAGGAATGGTTTCCAGAACAGCCTTTGGGGCTTTTTGACTTTTAAGATATACAGAAATTCTCTTGTTCCAGGGAGTATAAACTAGCACATTGTTTAAAAAGCTGTTAAATTAGCCTCTAATGTGGATGCTGCAGACAGTTTTGGTTTGATTACTGCTGTCCAATAAATAGGCCGATGTAGAGAGGCGCATTCAGCTGGGGCCGATGCAATACAGTGCACTCAGCTGAGCACATCGTGTACCCTGTGGTTGGATGTGGCTTGTGGTCACCCGTCCACAACCCCTTACTCTATAAGGGGATTAGCACATCCAAAACGCAGGTCCAACACCCCCCCCCCGCGAAACTAATAGTGCTCATCACATGCAAATGCATGTCGATGAGGCTATTAGCTATTCTCCCCGGATCCAAAAATAAATAAATGTGCGCTCGACCCACACATTTTTACACTCAGAAAAAGTGTGGCGATATTAAGTCAAAGGAACCAAAAGGATCAAAAAAAGGTTTAAAATATATACATTAAAAAAAAAAAAAAAAAGCGTGCAGGCAGTCAGATTAAGAAAAGAGATGCTCAACTAACGAGTGACCATTTTCCTAACCTGTGGCTGTGCACAGGTTAGGAAAACATGACGCTGGTAAAACTGAGCGTCCATTTTCCTAACCCGCTGAATGCCACCTCTCCCGAGCGCACGTTTTCTGCACTGATTTATTGCATCGGCCCCTTTCTGAGCGTAAACCTTACTGCTGATGCAGGAAGGCATTTTACACTCACAAAATGTGCATTCAAAAAAGTGGACAGCTTAGCACCATTGCATGGAAATTCCATGCTAATGAGGGCATTAGGTATTCCCTCCCAATACAGAAATGTGCACTAGCTGAACACACTTTTTTTTTTTTAATGCTGGAAGCTTACTTGGGTCAGAGGTGGAGTAAAGCTTCCAGTGTGACTGTGCAGGCACATAACATTTAAAAAAAATCTTTCCTGCTCTGGCAAAGTAGCAGTGAACTGCACCAGATAGCTGGATCAGTACTGACTTATCTGGCAGAGTGGCAGCGACAGCTAGCCCTGCCCCAATGGGCGGATAAGTCAGTACTGATCCGGGTAAGTGGTGGTGGATGTCGGATTGAACTCTCCCCGCTGGCGGCTCCCTCTCCTTTCGAGTTAAAATAAATATGCATTCAGCCCATGCTGTTTTAACTCCTGATGGATTAGCATACCATTAGCTTACTGCATTTGGGAGTTAAAAGAAATATTAGCCTGCGTGTTAGGAAACCGTGTGCTGAACTGCAGCGCACAGTTATCGCTCAGGTTTCTGCATCAGCCTGTCAGTGTCTTTGTGATGCCATAAACTAGAGAGACAGCAGCTGACACTGACATCAATGACATCTGATTAGCTGGGGATGTTCTGTTCAGTCACCAAATTTAAAGATCTAAAAATAAAGGTAAAAAAAAGGTAGGCAAATGTCTCCAGGAGGCTTATTTAATAGCCGCACAAATGAAGGTTCTTATATGATGCCTACTGAGCCCACAGACTCACAGATTATACCAAGCATAAGAACCAAAGAGAGATGGCATACGGAGCCAGAGGAAGAGTCCATAGCATCCAGCGTCCTGGCCAACCCAGGTGACAGGTACCCAGCAAAACCCAAAGAGCAGATCCACTCCTTACCCATTCCAGACGCCGCACATAGGTCTACATCAAATGTAATAAAAGAAAAATCTATAGTACATAAAAAGAAATTAAAACATTCTCCGATTCATTTTTGCAACTGTAGACATCATAAAAAAAAAAAAAAAAAAAAAAAAAACCAGGATAGGAAGTCTTTTCTGGGATGCGCGCACCAGTACGATGCCAAGGGCGGAGAGAGAGTTCTGCATCCTGCCAGGCGCGCCCATGTGGGTTCCATTCCCTAGAAGCAGGATTCAGGGAACGGCTCTCACCGGAAACTCACTTTCTGGGCTTTGCTTCACAGGAGCCATGCTGTACACCAGCCAAGACCTTCGCTTCTCCCGCTGGGCACGCACGCATCCTCTACGCGCCATTTTTATTTGTATTTGGTAACATTGGGGAAGGGCATGATGTGGCCGGATATTCTCCATAATGCAGCCACCCGGGGCTGCTAAAGCAGGTCAGTCACAGTGAAAGGAAGTTTTAGCTTCCGTACAAAAGGACCAGTCAATTAAAGAGAGTCATGCTTTACAAGAGGCAAGAGAGGCTGGGCTTTCTGGTGTCACCGTGCACAGCCGGCTTACATTGATCTGTCTCTCAACAGGAACATGTCGTTTGGAATGTATAAACGCAAAGAGAGTAATTTTTACATTCGAGTCCTATAATTCAGAGGCCTTCGCGTTTCATCCCCCTGTGGTTCGGAGAATTAAGTAACGCCCACAGTTTTTACCAAAAGCTGTTAAAAAAACAATTCCTGTAATATGGACCAATTTAAACTGAAAGCTAAAAGAATGTTTGCTAACCAGACTATGGGAGAGGAGGGTGATGAGGGTCAAGAGTCAGGATCACGAGGGTCAAGAGTCAAGGTCAGCATGAAAGGTTAGCTAGTAGTAACATTACCCAGAAAGCCTTTTAAATATCTGCTTACAAGTCAGATTGCTTGGCAAAAAAAAAAAAAATCCCACTGTACTTTCTTCTTAACATTTATTTTATTTATTTATTTTAATTTTTTATATACCGGCATTCGCGATGGGAGTCGCATCATGTCGGTTTACAATTAACAGGGTGTGACAAGAGGAGAAAAAACTTTGAACATTAACATGTGATAAAAGAAGAAATAGCAGTTACAATAAAACAGGGACATAATGCAACTTGGAATGTAAAGAAAGCGATAGAGAATTAACAATGAGATAAAAGAGTAACAAGGTAATATAATAAAAGCAAAATAAAACATGATGAGAGCCTTGAGAAGATTCACTGCAGATGCTGTTCAGGCCACTTCCACACACGTTGAACACATCATTGTCTCGCCGGGACACTGTGTTCAGTGCACCAAAAACAAAATTATAGTGAACTACTTTTCCAAGAGCCACCAGAGGACCAGATACAAATATTCTTCTTAAAGCAGAGCGATACATAGTTACCTAGATTTTACACAGAAACAAAAGGCATTTGTCCATGGTGTTCAGCTTTCCTGCCTATTCCCTAGGCCAGTGCTTCTCAACCCAGTCCCTCGGGGTGTGCCTAGCCCATTCAGGTTTTCAGGATTTCATTGTGGATATCCTGAAAGCCTGGTAAGGTGTGCCCCAAGGACTGGGTTGAGAAGCGCTGCCCTGAGTGCATGCTTATATTAAAGCTTTTGTTTGTATCTTCAGAATACAGAAAAGAAAAGAAAAAAATCAATACACTATCTATTCAACGTTCTTGCTGCATACCTGCAGCACAAAATATAGGTATGTGCTGCATCAGCTACAGGAATATAAACAAACACTCAGCTCAAAGCCTCTTACTTGATTACAAGCTCCAGGGAGTTCAGGACTCTGTGTGCTTCTGTACACATCTGGTATAATAATAAAAATATATGGCTGGGAACCCCTGTGGAATATATTCCTATGAAATATATAAAATAAAATAAGTTTATTGTATTGTCCTATGTTCTCTCTCAGGCACCATATTACACACGAAGGGCCTTATTCAAAAAAGGAGCTTTGCCCCATCCTGGGCCTATAGAAAAAAAAAAAAATTATTGAACAAGGCTGTAAATTGTTGGTAATGATCTGCCACCTTGACCAAAGGTGGAAAGCGTTTTGCATACATCTAAATGTATCAGAGTGCGGCAGGAGCAGGCAGGACGCAGATGAGGCGGGCTTGAAGAGGAATAAATACAAGGTGTATTCTTGCCTACATCTGCCAACGTCCCCTTGGGTTGAGCCCTCAGGTGCTGGTGGCTGGCAGGGACAAGACCTCTTTCACCAGGGAACTTGGAAGATGCCCACAGAAGCAGGGCAGAGCCCCCAGTGGGAAGGAAGGTGTCTGCTGGAATAAGAACGCGACCAGGACCAGACAAGAACGGAAGACTAGGACCAATCAGGAACCCAGAAACAAAAAGCACAGGAGCAAGGACGAGAACTCAGACTATGTGAGGCAGAGAGGGCGACGCAAGTGTAAGGCTGCAAACTAGGGCCACAAGTCCAGAGTCAAGAACAAAACTAAGACCATGAACTAGAGCAAAGTCCTGGCAAGCTGCAGACTGGAAAACTGGAAGGTAAACAGAAACATGGCTACCAGCAGAACGAAAAGACCATAGAGCTGGGAGGACCGGCCAGTGGTGTGTAGGCAGCAGGCCATAGAGCTGGGAGGCCCAAGCAAGCAGGCCACAAGGCCCATTGAGGCCCCCTGCTGGTGGAAGGCAAGGTCCTCATACAGCGGTGGCCACAACTGCAGAAAGGGAATTAATCAAAACACAATAAAAATCAAAATCTGAAAACCAGATACCATAAAACCAACAACTCTAAATGCCATTAGCATCCTTACATGCAAAGCAGTGACTTCAAAAGCATCCAAAGTGTACGGTATTTTTGGACTGGGATTTAATTACACTTCCAGACTTGTGCTACAGGCAAGTTACAAATTCAGGTACAGCAGGTATATTCTAAGCCCTCTGAAGCAGGAACCTTAGACAAAGGAGTGTGAAGTAATTTGCCCAAGGTCACAAGAAATGTCAGTCAGAGAAGCAAGATTTCAACCCTGGTTTTCCTGGCTCTCAGCCCACTGCGTTATCCACTAAGTCGCTCTGTTCTGCTGCTCACTTAAATCTAGATTAAAAGGCAAAAACAGATTGCTCCTATAGTGGTTTTCATCCAGGCAAACAAGCATCAGTATAACCAGTGTAACCTCAACAACTGTTCAACACATGAAGGTCTGGAAGCCAGGCGCTACTGTAACCAGCAGTAAAAATAAAACTGGCACCATTACTGAGCTGCTTAATCCAGGGAACTGTGAATGTCAATTACTTGATAGCGACTGTAGCAGATCTTTGGAAATACTAGATTTTTTTAAAAATAATTTCTTCAGAAATATTATTAAAACTATAGTTACCTTTTATGACAATGACAAACAGCATACACATATAAGACATTAAAAAAAAAAAAATCCTTACCAGCAGAATAAGGGAAAAACTTTTCCCCCAGGAAACCTGTACATGGCTTCACAAAACTTTTCAAAAGAATATTTCGACATTGCTACATATTACAGTTTGATAGTCCAGACATTACTACTAGGGCATCTCATGTCTGTTCAGAATCTTTACACATTGCTAATAGTGACCAGATATGTATATGCAGTTAAACGCCAGCTCAGTATATTGATTTCCCATCTTTCACAGCTACACGCCTTTGGTTTTTTGTTTTTCTTTTTTTATAACAAAGAGCTCACGTCCTCAAAAATTCCTGCTGAATTATACTGTGGCCAAGCAAGGAATTCAAAAAACAGTTCCTACAGACACACTCAGTGCGTGCTTCTGGATTTACAAGCTTACACGCTACCAGCTTGTTTTACTTCAAAATCGAAAGCTTCCTCAAAAACGTACAGCTCCTGTTTATACACTTCTGCAGGGTATTCTTCAATACCTGCAGTACTCGAATGTAATCTGATTTGAAGTGTCTGAAAGGTAGAATATAAATCAAATAAAGTGTAAAAAACAAAAAATAAAATAAAGGCCCACCAGAGAATACAGAAGCTGATTTACTAAGGCTTTTCTACCATTTTGTGTTCATGAGGCGGGAAGCTTAGTAAATCATGCCCAGTGTCAAGAAAATGATTCTTGTAGTTTTGCATCAGCTTCCTCATGAAAATGAACCAAACCACATTTCTACTAAGGGTATCATAATTAGGTTCTATACCATGTTTGCTGCCCTTGGGAAATCAATGCTACTCTTCTAGTTATGATGTACAGGTTTGGGAAAGATGCACCAAAATGTATAAAACTAAAAAAGAGTTGATTTGGTGATAACATGGGTTAAAAATGTAAAAAAAGGTTAATCATGATCTAAGCAAGGCGTTACAATTATAGACTGAGAATCCACTATATGCAGTCACCTAGAACTACACGCATACTTTCATAACTGCCTTGAGCAGGTTTCATTTGGAAAAGCATTTTCTAAAATTTGTACATAAAAAAAAAAAAAAAAGTGGCAGCATGTGGGGGACAGACATGTTTTGAGCATGTTTATTATATTTAGGAATACACCTTACATTTCAGTAAGTTAAGTGCGTAAAAAACACACCATGAATGTACTTTACATTCTCGCTTTGCATCTTGTAACTGCACGGGAGGATTTTCAGCTCTATCACATGATTTTTCAAATTCGATTTAGGAAGGTACGCTGCATTTGACTATCAGCTCAATTTCTGCAAGCTTTGAAGTACGCATGTAATTTTGTAGTTAGGTGCCCTATCGGATCACTAGAAATAAGGAAGTGGATTGCTGTCCTCGAAACATTACAGAAGTTATCAGAGTAGCACGAAAAAGAACTTCACCCAGATGATGTGCAAGAATTTAGTACTCAAATACTCCACAAAGGTAACCCAAATAACCAATGAAAAAACAAAACTGATGTAAAAAATGTCTGCAGCTGGAATTAGAATTAAAAAAAAAAAAAAAATTCAGCTGCTGGTACTTTTTTTTAAAACAAAAAACATAGTACCCATTTACATTCACCTTCATAGCATTTCAAACAGAGAATTTTGCATTTAAATTGTATAATGCCCCAATTAAATTCCACATCGACATCTGCAGGAAATTCAATCAGTTTATAAACTCTGTGCCTTCTAGATGAAGCTCCACCAACTTCATCAAAATATCTTCAGTTCTACAGGCCAAAAAACAAGACAGCTGTGGAAGCAATTAGAAAGACTGAACCCAGAAAACGACCTGCTTAGAAAGGAAGATCTTGGAACCACCTCCCAAATACACGGAAAGCATTATCGCTTGTTCACAACCACACGGCATGTTGTAATCAGCCAGTGAAGTATGCATGGCCTTTTAATGACCATACAAATCATTTATAGTCTACTGAGTCAAGTTTTATTTTAAACCATGATTGAGGTGGAGAGGCAGTTGTAGCCATAAAATTCCTGAACCTTGATCGATCAAGACTTAAAACAATGGAAAGCCACCAGATTTAGGCTCTATGAACAGTTTGCCAAATGGTTTGTCTTCAGAATGAATGGCATTGTCCTTGCAGGTTGGACACCCCAATTTATGGCCTCATTGTTGTTTCCATTCAGATGGCTACCCTTACAAAGACGAAAAAAAAAAAAAAGGTTTTTATGCACATAAACTATCTGACAACAAATTGAAGGATATAGAAAATCTTTACAAGATGTACTTTGAAGCCAAGGAGCAAAGTCATATGACCACATAAGAACATAAGAAACTGCCATACTGGGTCAGACCAAGGGTCCATCAAGCCCAGCATCCTGTTTCCAACAGTGGCCAATCCAGGCCATAAGAACCTGGCAAGTACCCAAAAACTGTCTATTAATTAATAAGTGCTTAAATGGTTCCACAAAATAAGAGGCAAAATTGAATTAAGGCTCAGCACTCTTTAACATATTACATTTTTTATTTATGTGTGCCCTCTCCAAAAACGGACCCAGAATAGCTAATAGCAGCTAATTTGTATCTTATTTTGAGTTTTATTTATTTTATGTTTACTATGTTTTTAAATGTAAACCGATGTGATATGTAAAAATCGAACACTGGTATATAAAAATAATTAAATAAATACAGTTTTATTTTTGTCAAACCGTTGTGATGGCTACACCGAATGACGGTATATGAAATTCAATAAATAAAGAAATAAAATAAAAAAACTTATCAATAATGCATGCAATGAAATCAGAAGACAACTCATGTGGCCTCAGAAAGGTCATTTACATAATAATCGCTGGAGAACGTTCACGTTGGTTCAATTAAAAAAAAGATATCAATATTTTGCAAAGAATATCTAGCTATTGTTAAGCATTGGTTCTAATTCATAACTCACTGAGGTGCTTATGTTCTTGAATAGCAACTTTTCTTGATCTGTGGGTAGCACTTTCTGATGCAGCCCTGGAGCATTTCTCTTTGCAAGTTCAGTTTCCCACCAGAGGAGGGGGGGGGGGGGGGGAAGATAACCAACCCAACTCTCAACTAGGGATATGCAGGAGAAAACAAAATAGTTTTCGTTTTGATTTTGGGAGGCTTTTTCCCCCTACGGATTTCAGTTTGTGGATTGTTTGATTCGTTTTCATTTGTGAGGGAAAAAAAGAATCAAACAAAACCCCCCCCCCCCCCCCAAAAAAAAGCCATAGAATGAGGCATCCCTGGCCCCTTCCGCCTGCCCGAAAAAAATGCAGGGCCAATATCCCCCATGGCTCCCACATACCCAGTCCAGTGGGGATCCGCCAGCTCTGAAGCTGCGACCCGGGTCCAGGCTGAGGCTCCCGCATCGGGACCCGGCTTTCGGATACCCAACGGATATGGTAAGTTTTTAGGGTTTCTTGTTTAATTTTTGGGGGGTCTCTGCTAAGACCCCGGCATTGGGCCTTGGCCTTTGCCCTAGACAAGGCCAGAATCATTAGTTTAAAAAGAAACGAATTAGCCTTATTTGTCGTGTGTTTCAGTTTTGGTTTAAACAAATGCACATCCCTGCTTTCAACCTGAAGCTCTACCCACATTTCCTAAGCGACTCCTCTGTACACCCCTTCTTCCATCAACAGAATATTAAATCAGCAAAATGTGGGCATCTGGCCACAGAGTTTCAAAAGTTTGCCCTTTAAACTCTGAGCACTTTGCACAAACAAGAAACAGAATCTGAATATACAGTCAGCAGGTGAATGCCTTTGAATGCTAGTTCAGCAGTAATGTTTACCGGGTATGAAATACAAGGGGAAAGGCTGAGAAAGTCATACTTATTTGCTCTTTGTTTCTGAAAACATTATGCTTGCATGATTTGGTATAAAAGTACTTGTATAGGACTGTACTGGAAAAATGAGATCCATTATCTTAACAAATGCCTGAGAGCTAAATGTCTCCTTTACTAGCCACATAATCTGACAGTTCATTTACACAAAGTCAGTTTTTAAGACACGGCACAGTAGTTGCTATATACTAGGGCAGGTGTTTGGCTAAGTGTCCCAAGGACAGGGCTGCAATCAGGTTTTCACCATATCCACAATGAGTATGCATGAGATAGATGTGCATACAACGGAGGCAGTGTCTGCAAATCTACCTCATGCATACGCACTGGGGTAGATTTTCAAAAGGGTTACGCGTGTAACGCCCGAAAACCTACCCCAACCCCCCCCCTGCGCGCGCCGAGCCTATCTTGCATAGGCTGCCGGCGCGTGCAAAGCCCCGGGACATGCGTAAATCCTGCGGCATGGCCGCGACCTCAGGACCAGCCCCTGGACCGGACCATGTTGCGCCGGCGGCCGGCCTGGTACGCACAAGTTACGCCTGCCTCGGGGAGGCGTAACTTGTGCAACAAAGGAAGGGGGGTTTAGATAGGGCTGGGGGAGGTGGAAGGAAAGTTCCCTCTGAGGCTGCTCCGATTTCAGAGCAGCCTCGGAGGGAATGGAGGCAGGCTGCCGATTTTGGGCAGCCTTACACGCGCCGACCCCGGATTTTAATGGCTACGCGCGTATCTGTTGAAATCCGGCATAGTTTTGTTTGCGCCTGGTGCGCGAACAAAAGTACGCGCGCGCATAGTTTTACAAAATCTGCCCCACTGTGAATATCCTAAAGTTTGTCCCAAGGACTGGGTTGAGAACCACTTCACTTAAAAATTCAAACATTTGACTATATCAGATTTCTCTGTTCTTCCTCCCTATCCACAACGATAGGAGCATGTGTAGGTGTAAAAGTCACAAAATGAGATTTCTACTCCCAAGGCTTCAAACAAGTAATTTACAGGAAAGGGCACACAAGCGTTAATTGGCTCTGTTCATTCGTTCCTGGCTGCCTTCTTGCATTCAGAAAACTTGACTTTTACACAGTACGGTTTGCATTCGAGATTTCACTAACGCATGGATTCTGGAAAGATGGACAATATATGCAGATCAGGGAAGAAGAAGCCTGCAAAGGATCAAATGGAAAAGGAGAGGTGTGGAAATAAACACAACTTAAGTTCTCAGAATCTCTTCTATGCCATTTTGCAAATCAATTTTTAGGGGAGGGTGGAATGTGCACATTAGGTTTCTCTTTATAAACAATAGTTTGACAGGTAACTAATTTCTTCTAGAGCATGCTGCACAACATTTAAATTTGGAGGAAAAAAAAAAAGCTTCCCTTTCCTTGATCTAAAGTTGTGTGTTAAAGCTAACATGTCCAAAACTTTCTTTTTTCACTTGGCTTCAGGTTCTTCTTTCATTCCTGGTTGGATGTTCGTTAAGATTGTGAAATGGGGATAAAATGTTAAATGGCTGATATTGTTCATAATTTTTTTACAATTGCACAGGATTTGTGAAATGCCAATAAAATTGCTAAAAATAAAATATTTAACCCCTTGAATTAGATGATAAACTTATATGTGAAATACTGCTTTATCTACTCATTTCTCTAAATCTATGAGAGATGGATGGTGGTAGTGTCATATTTACTGATCAAGGTACCAACCTGGTTACCTAATAGTCAATGCATTATAATAATTAATTGCCCACCAGCCACCCTTATTTAATAATTATAGTTTCACAAAACTAATTTTTAGAAAATGTTTTTGCATGTAAAGTATACACCATAAGTGTCTCCTAAAATCAAATCAATAAATTGTTTGATATCTCGCCATTCAATTGTTATATCTTCAATAAACCTATACTCTTTTGCTCACGCCGGTATGTATAACAAAACAGAGATCTTATATATCTTTGCTTCACCTGTGATTACTTAGCGTATTGTCACCCAACATTGCCAAGTATTGGAGATCTTCCTTCATCAGGGGAACAGTCGAGGTAATTGTTAATATTTTCTTGAATAAAATTGCTGTGTATGTCCAACAATTTCTTATTTCATACATCTGGCGGCTTCAATGATCTTTTTAAAAAATGGCATAAAAAAGCTATTTTAAACATGCTGGTTTTTATATACTACCATGTGACTTGGAAACTACCAATCAGATACTAAAAAAAACCCAAAAAACAAACAAAAAAAAAAAACGACTTCATCAAACCAACGATAACCAATCAAGTTCTTCATTCAAGCCCTTGGGGGGAGACTCAGTTTGTAATACATAAATCCAATACTGCTCTTAATAATTCTATCACAATGGATAATTACCGCCGTTGGACAATCATTGAACAAATTGAACACACTATCCATGGCGGTAATTATTCTTCGCAGTTGAATTACCGAGAGCAGTATTGGATTTATACACTACAAACAGAGTCCCCCAAGGACATGAATGAAGAACTTGATTGGTTATAGTTGGTTTGATGAAGTCTTTTTTTTAGCATCTGATTGGTAGTTTCCATGGTAGTAATCACGGGTGAAGCAAAGATATATAAGATCTCTGTTTTCTTATACATACTGGCGTGAGCAAAAAAGAGTATCGGTTTATTGAAGATATAACAATTGAATGGCGAGATATCAAACAATTTATTGATTTGATTTTAGGAGACACTTATGGTCTATACTTTATATACAAAAAAAAAATTTCTAAAAAAAAATTTGTTTGTGAAACTAATTATTAAAGAAGGGTGGACAGTTAATGATTATAATCCATTGACTATTAGGTAACCAGGTCTCTTCCCGCATGCGCAGTTGCTGCACATCACTTCCTCTTCCAGGCCAGGGGGTGTGGGAGGAAAAGGCCATGCTGCTACCACCGCTGCTTCTTCCGGCTCTTCTGCCGCGTTCCGCCCAGGCTATCAGCATTTTAAGCCCAGGAAGAGAGAGGTTGCATGTCACTGGCTCAGGGGGAGAGGCTGGGCCAACAGGGGACCGGGAAGTGTGGCGACACACCTGCACATGCTTGGTGACACACCGGTCGAGAACCGCTGCTCTAGGGTATACATGTTTAGATCTTTAAAAGGTCTATCCCCACATGCTTTAGAATGAAGACCACTGATCATTTTAACAGCCACCCTCTGGACAGAGTCCAAATCAGTTTACATTTAATGTTTGAGCCACTAAGGCTCTTTAGTAATGCATGCATTACAAAGACTGGCACCATTGTAATGTGCTTTGATAAATAGATCTCTTAGTAAATATCAGATCTATTATCCAAGCTTTAGAATGCTTAAAAATTCCAAAATTTGGGGGGCATCAATTCAGGGGCACACAAAACCATATGGGAATTGGCCAGCCCAGTGGCTAAGGATTTGATCACCGAGTCAGCTCAAGGTTAACCATTAGTGGCTATATTCAGGCCCATGACTACAGGGTTCTGTAAAGGGTTACAGTTCATGGCCCACAGCTGAAAGATGTGTCACTTCAATGACCAGGCTAGATACCTTAAGGGGAGAGAAGACTCCCCCAGTATTAAAAAAAAAAAAAAAAAAAAAAAAGGGTAAACAAATTCCTGGGTAGTTGTGAAAAAGTTCATGACACTAGGCTCCCAGTCCCGGTTCCAACTGTGCTGGAAGCCCAAAAAGGACCAGGAGAAAACTGGTCCTTTTTGGGCTTCCAGCACAATTAAAAAAAAAAAAAAAAATTCACATACGTAGGAAAACTACAACAATGAATGACAGAGATAAAATGAATGCTGCGCAACAGTAGAAGAGAAATTGCTTTTAGTTTTTAACCACACTTGATTAAAATGTCCATGCCGAAGCATAGACTTAAGTAGGATTAAGCATCTAGACGCTGCAAGAAGGTATTAATCAAATCACCGGTGTGGAATTATAATCAACTTTTCTAAGATCATCATAACAGCAGCTCAGTGATAAAGATTTCATTGTTCTCCTCTGTAGCCAAAACGCAGCAATTACAGAATGAAGCCTTGAGACAAGAAAGGAAAGGAACAAGAAAAGGAGCAAGCGCAAGGCAGTGCACGATCACACGAGGAATCCATACAGTATTGCTAATTTTCACACTGTCGTCAAGTACCAAAAACTTTCTTTCCACTAAAAAAAAAAAAAGTTCTCTAGAATGAGAGACAGTGATGCGAGGCTCTGAAGAGGTTTACTCAAGTGCAAGATCAGAAAAGATTTTCTCATAGATAGGACAGGGTACATGAAATTTGCCTTCTGGTAAAAGCAAGAACAGTAAAGGAAATTCAGGAAAGCCTGGAAAAAGCACAGAGGATCCCCTGGTTGAGAAGAAGCAATGGGAAAGCCAGAGGAGATCAGCTAGGGTCTACAGCAGGGGTAGACAATGTTGGTCCTGGAGTGTCAAAAAAAATTGAGGTCTGGTTTTCAGGACATCCACAATAAATATACATGAGGTATATCTGCACGCATCGCCTTCATTGTACGCAATTATCTCTCATGCACATTCGTTGCGGATGTCCTAAAAACCAGACCTCGTTTTGGCACCCCAGGATCAAAGCTGCCTACCCCAGCCTACAGCACTGCAACGAAGAAGTAAATTGGGCAGACTAGATGGGCATTGTGATCCTTATCTGCCCTCGTATTCTTCATGTCTATGGATCCCTCCACACACAAAGATGGGAGTCACTTGAATCAATTAAAACAGGTACAATTTGTGAAGGGACTAAGCCGCGCCTTAATCCATTATATGCATTAGATTGTGGACACAAAGCCCCACAGGATTCACAAAGCAGAGCAATTTATCACGGGGAACACCACTAATAATGTTAACACTGCTCTGCTCCAGCTTCTGAGCTATACTTAATGCAGGAAAGGAAGCAAGGTGACCACCTGTTTATCGAAAATCCAGTCTTATCCATTGCGGGACAACTTACTGCCATGGTTTCTAAAAGAAGGTTTTTTGTTTTTTTTGAATGAACAGTGTATGCTGGAGAAAACTGTACGACAGTGCATTTACCAAAGTGACAGAAATACCAGATGCAGAAGATTCCTTAAGAGAGACTGGGATTCCTTTTCAGATGTACTGTTCCCTTGCACCAAAGCAACCCTTTGCAGAAAGTAAGAGGCTGGAACAGCTGTGTGCAGTATCGCAGCTGTTACATGCGTCTCCTGAACAGAAGCAGTTTAAATAGCTGATCAGGCAACAGGCCAGCTGAGAGAAATCTGAGGCCCTGGTATTTTTCCATGTTTGACGGGCTCCATCCCCTTCAATTAATCCAGCCAAGCTTCATTTCTGTTGTCATAAGCAGTAATTGACTATTTTATTTACTTCAATCTTCACACAACTTTCCATAAAATGCCCAAGACAATAGCATAAAAATAAATATAAAAGTGACATAAAAAACATACCAGAACACCCCATAGAAATAAACATAAAACAAATCCTAACAATAAATTCTAGACTAGACTAATAATAGACCAGTTTGACAATGCCGTTCTTCAGGGTTTAATTGTATCGAGTATGTTAATTAAGAAAGTTTCATCTTAATTATGTTGGGGAGGAGAGAGCCAAAAAGGAAAATAGGGGAGTTGGCCTCAATATACAGGGTGTAGCAAGAGAAATCAGTCAGAATTACATGTGAGCATAATAAACAATCCTCTCGAAAGCCTCCTCCTCAAAACCCAGAGCAGGGATCACCTTCAATATCATAGAGAACCAAAACAAGCAGCTATGGTAGAATATGGCTATGTGCATACTGCATGGAAAGCTATGCAACACTCCTGCCAAGAGGAGCACACTTTTTTTTTTTTTTGGGGGGGGGAGAGAGTTAAGTTGTTAATGTTTGTGCCTAGAGAATGAATCTACCCCAACATGACAACCTACATAAACTAAAGACCCCACATTAAGAAGAAGGAAGCTACATTTATTTATTTAGAGATTTTTATATACCGCGGTACGTATATGGCTTTGAAAGTTCATGTAAAAAAAATAATTTGTAATGATTCTCACAAAAGTTAGCAAGACCTGCAAGAAATTCAGTTTTTTCCAGGGCCAACACAGCTGTCTAGAACGTGCTCTGATAATTTTCAAACATTGCTCTCTTTATCTGTAAAGGGATCCTCGCTATGCGAGAGAGGACTCCCAATTTCCTTCCATGAGCAGAGGCAAGATGTGAAAGCAACAGCAAGTACTAGCCTAAAAAATCCAATGAACTTTGTCTACATCCGACCTTTCCTTTGCCAGCTCACAAAAGGTAAGACACTGATGAAAAAAAAAAAGCCATAACATAAAAACATACACACATAGCATACAGTACAACTATCACACAAAACAGATAAGCACATTTAGATGCCAACAAATATTGTAAAGGAAAGTAAAACAAATACAATAGAAAAAGAAAGGCACACTATAGAACAAGAAATTATCCTTTGTTAAATCATAAAACCTAGAATTCATCACTAAAAATAAAATTGACCAAGAGGCAACTAACTTTAATAAGTAAATGTGCTCCTTTGAAGAATGCTGTAACCTAGACAAATTTCTAGCCACCTTGATGTGACGCATGGCCTTAAGGATGGCAGACCACACTGCTTAGAGATTAAGAGTACAAATGATCAGAATCCATTTGGTACTGCAGCTCTGCTCCTTGCATTGACTTTTGTATCACTTTGATTGACCAGTCTCTTCCTGCATTTTCCTTGAAGTGAAAACACATCTGCTGAAATTCCTCATGACTGAAGAGTTATAACAGTTTATTTATTTATTTATTTTTTTTATGAAAGATGTTATGCAAAACAAAAACCTTTTCCTTATGGTCCAAACAAAAAGATCATATTCACCTTTCATGCCATAAGAATGAAACATGATTAGCTGCATCATCAAGCGACAGTGAGCAAAGTCATTGGTTTCAATGACATAGGATTGCTAAACTTCCACTTTCCTAATGCAAACTATTTAAAACAAACAAAAAAAAAACAAAAACATAAAACACACATATTACAGCAATACTGCACTAAAATAAAGGTGGTAAAACATAATTTTAAAAAATTGTCACGATGTGGATGGTCATGAATTAACTTCTACAAACTATTACTTTTCCAACTGCTGAGCAATAAAAAACAAATCCCTATAAAAACAGACATGTAGTCTTGAAAGTCCTGTGCTAATGTACCATGCCAGCATGTGAAATGGCCTCTCCCTCCCCAAAGTCTAAATGCCAGTGCTCAGCATCCGAGAGGTATAATTTACTGATTGGAGAGACAGCAGGGTCATTTAAAAGGATGGCACACCCTCATGCTTTTCCACTCTGGCCCCAGAACCACTCACCAAACTGAAAATTCAACCCACATGCTGGTGAGTTGGCAGCTGAGCTAGGTTGGAGGGAAAAAAAAAAAAAAAAAGATCAGAAGGCTTTAGCCTCCCAGCTGACCAGTTATTTCTTGTTTACTGCAGCAGTCTGTCAAGAGTAGTGACAGACTAACTCCACCTCAATCCTTCCTTCATCATTCAAGCTTGGGAGTAAAGTTCAAATGAGTATCATGCACTGCCCTATGATATCAGCCAACAGATAAGCAAGACAGGAGTCACACTGTTTCAGAAGCTGTTAGATGGCCTGCCCTAAAATTTGTTCCCTACACCTATGCACTGTTTGGAAAAAGAACGGTTTGTACTACTTCATGAAGACATTAAACTGTACATGCAAGCCTATATTCCCCAGCTTACAAATGACACCGTCCAATTTGTTTGCCTTAATTATTCACCAGTGTTGAATGAAGCATACAAGATGTTGTTAAGCACCTTTAGAAGCTATGAAAGCATTGTAACTTGGTTTTAATTTTGTACAACGCTTTGGGTGATATACTGAAATCTGTAAAGCGATTAACAAATATTTGTTTAATAAATAAATAGATTTTCTGGAGTAGCTGTATCAGAATTTTTTCTTGAAAACCAGCTACAACCTTTCAAAAAAAAAAAAAAAATCTCTCTCGTTGAAAACAAACAGAACACAAAAAACCACAACCTTGCCAATGGAAACTGTCCAATGCTGCATAACAAAAATACATTTTTCACATGTTTAACATATTTTATCTGGCATGTATGCTTAGGCTTGTAGCAGAATTAAAATACTTTCAGCAGTCACAGTGATTAACTGCCTCCATGTTTTGGGGGGGGGGGCTTACACTGATCTTACACCACTGCAATTATGGACTTGTAATATTCTTTTTTTTTTTTTTGTTAATCTTGGCACTTTCCTCTTGCCTCCCTTGGGTTTCTAGCTCTGTCAGAACCGGACTCTGCTTGGCTATGGCACCATGAGCCTTGATTTACAACTCACAAGTTTTCTCCCTTCCCCCCAAACCCAGTTATCACAAAGACAGTCCTTGACCAGGGACAAATTGCAGGTCCTTCCGATACAAAAAGTTAAAGAGAGACCTCATCTGGCCCACTGGCAGTCGCCACTGTACGACGGACTTTCACAGCATCCCCAGCCCAGGGAACAGAAGACGTGACATGAAAACTGAGCCCAGGTCCTTCGCACAGAAATGCAGAGCACACGCACACCCCATGGACTTATAATATTGTTTAAGAAAAGGAGAAATACAAGTCTTTACCCTACCTGGCCTGAAAAAACCTGGAGCCAACAGGTGATTTATCAGCAACTCACCCTTAAGGATCTTGAGAGTCAGCTTCCTCGGTGCCAACTGGCTCCCATTATCTCCAGACAGGCTCATCCAGCCTCATCTTGCTTCTTTGCATTCATGATCTCGGAGGACTTAACTTTTCTTAGGTTAGTCAAAACTACAATCCCATGCAGACAGCGGGGCCTGGATCAGTCTGCCCTGAATACAAATGGAGCCAAGTCTGCATCCCTTCTACCCAGGATCAGATTTAAGGTTTTTGGCACCCGCAGGCAGAACGCCATGCCGGTGCCTCTTTGAAGCTGTGCTGGCACCTGGCCCTAAAAGCAAGCAGAAGCAGGCTCCACTCCAGCCTGGACATTTGGCGCCCCAGGCATCGGCCTGTGCTTCCTGTGCCTAAACCCGGGCCTGCTTCTACCAGCTCACCCTTGTAAATGAAGTCACTCGTCTCGGGAGGGGCCTCCCATCACCTACCATGTCTAACTTTGCAAAACTATTGGAATCACTGCCAAAATCTCACTGCCCAGGTAGACAATTCTATGTTAATCGGGAAAAAAAAAAAAAAAAAGGTATAAATAAGCAGTTACGCGGGCTCTCTCTCAGATCAAAGACAGGAAAGTCTTCAGGTAGTGTTTAATGAAAACCTGCTGGCTCTAGGGAGCTGGCACAGTTTCAGCCTTGTCGGCTGCAGGTCACCAGTTCAAAGTCGCCTCAGACTGGTGACCAAAAGCTTTCGTCGTCTGAAATCAGTTGGGTGGCTCACGTGGAATGAGTTGGTGGTCTCAGTGCAATCCCCAATGGTCAAGGTTTGCCCAGCACAAAAACCACGATCCCAACTCAGCACTAACTGTCACCGGGGTTTGCAGTCTTGGCAGCAAGGCACAGATTACGTGAACAGGGAGACAATCTCACCCTCCGGAGGTGGACCCAGTTACGGGCACGGTTGAGGCAGAGTGGCAGGGCGGTGCAGGGAAACTTGTACGTGCTGTCCCTTTTCTGGCAAATGGAGCACTTCAGTTTACAGTGCAGTCAGTGGCACAAGTACTTAAAAAAAAAAAAAAAGTACTAGAAAAGAATAACGCAGCACTTGAGTACAGCCAGTTTAAAAGCTGGATAACATGCACTGTTACGTTAATATTATATGTGGCACGGAAAGTGATGTAAGGAGACCCCCAATTTAACTCATATGTAGAGTTGCCCCTAACTGTTATTGCCCACAGTGAGCGCAACAGACTTTGTGTGCCAGGAGTGTAGGTGGATTTGATAGTCCCCAGTGACGGGGGGTCCAAGTTTTGTTAAAACTCCTGCACCCTTGTGATGTAGTAAGGGTTTCAGGACTTTGAGTCTAGGATGCCCATTTCTCCATGGCAAGGCACCACGGGGCCTGGCCCCTCCGCACAGAAGGCACCAGGCAGGGAAGTGCTTTCTCCCAGCAGAGTTCAAAGAACCTGAATTAATTTTTTTTCTCTCTCCAGAGAAGGAAGGAACAGGGCAGCCTGGACCTTACTAGAAAGGGAGGTGAAGGAGAATCTTCACGAACGGATGAGGAAATTTCTAGGAGAAGCAGTTCCAGAGAAAAGGGAGCTCCCTAGCTGAGGAAAGGTCCTGTGGGAGTTTCTACCTGATCTAGGAATTTAGCCAGAGGCTCATTGGGGAGGGAGAAGCCCCTGGCAGAAAGGCCAGATACCCTACAGCACAGGTACTGGAGGAGGAAGGGTCCCTGCCCTAGGGAACAGAATGATCTGAAAGAGGCCATCTATTTTTGCACTACGCTGAGCGGTGCACGAGCCTTGGTCTTCCCTATTTTTGGCCTTTGTGTTTTCCCACATTTGGTGCCAGCAAGAGAACTTGCATTCATTTCTGAACAACAAATCTTTAGAGTCTGGGCAGTGCTTTGGCATGCGACTGCTCTGAAGAAGCCCCAAAGAGAAAAACTTTTTTAAGTGCCTTGAAAAATAAAGGATTAACCCCCCCCCCTCCTATGTGTGAACCCAATGGAGACGGTGGGGCCTGTGCTGGCCCGTGAAGCTGCCCACGAGCAGGAGCTACAGGTGTATAGGATTCCACACCCCAAACCTCTGTTATCTGTCCGCGGATGGCACTGTGAGCGTGGCATAGAGAGAGACGTGGGGTGCGGATGCTGTGAGCTTTTTACATGCCCCTTCTTGCCAAATATATCACAAGCCAAAGGGCAGCGAGAGTCTTGAGACAGACTAAAGTCTAATTTCCCCCTAGTTTCCTGCTCTCATAAGTCAGTAAACATTTAGTGGCATCCCTGCAGATATGGGTAAGCAGAGATGCAGTGGGAGGCTGGAGGGAAGGGAAGGGAAAGATCATTTTAAAATCTCCTTGAATACATAATTATCCATTTTTTCATCCTGTCTGTTCCACAAAAGTGCACAAAGTGGGGAATAACAGTCAGAGAAGTGTGACTGAAAATGCCCTGCTACTGAAAGGAGGTGGTGCTGAAAGCATGACTATTTAAAGGTTTTAAAGATTAAGCTAGAAACTACTTCACTAACAAACGAGTAGGAAGAAATAAAATCCTTACTAAGACTTATTTATCTAGTGGTTGGGTAAGCAGGTAAACAGGGTAAACCAAACTACATATGATCATGCAAAACACCATACAAAAGCAGCCACATTAAAAGTTCTTAGTGAGCTGGCTGTGCGCACTCACAGCAGTTTAATTAAACCACATGAACGCCAGCCAGGTGTAAATCCAGCATGTTACTCAAAATGGAGTCAATTGGTGCTATGCGACCTCCCCAAGAGTCACTCCCCTGTCCCACCAGCCCAACAGGCAGCTAAGACAGCTTATGACTGGCTTGCGACGGTCACCTGTAATAGGTAATGAAGCACAAGTTGGTCATTCCGTCAAGAGTCAACATGCAACTGCGGCACAGAAAAAGCAGCGACGCGGGCAACTTGCACCAGTCTGAACCCCGGGCTCTCCGGCAGGCTAAAGCAATTAAAAAAAAAAAATCTCTGCTGACATCACTGGGCACAGTGAGACAGCACAGGATTCCCGTCCCAGTGCTCTCGGCCACGCCCGGGGACTTATTGACTCAACAGCTTATGAAATACGTAGCTGTATGAGAAGGAGGCAGCAACAATATTAGCTTAAGACCATAAAGGAGCAATTTTCAAACAAGTCATTTAGCTGGCTAAATACCGATTGACCCAGGGTAAAAGGGCCATCTGAAAAATGTCCCATTCCTTAACCTGGCTAAATGCATGCAGTTCCCCGACAAGCATAATTTGAGCCACAATAAAAAGCTCGATTAGGTTGTCGGGGGAACGTTTAGCACGTAGATTGCATTTTCACATCTACACATGCTATTTCACAGGGACAAGTACTCATGCCAGCGGATGCTTTGCTTTGCTTTGTTTTGTTTTTTAAGTGAAAGAACGCGTGCACATTCACTTTGAAGATCTGTACAAAGTCCAGGGTAGGGCAACATAAATACCCACGAGCATTGCACCTGGGTGAGCTGTTTTGAAATATGACTGCAGCAGTGCAGCACTGGGGCCCGACTTCCTGTACATAACGCCGGTAGGAAGGAAGAGGAAAAGGCAGCTGGGCCCTAGCCCACAACCATTATGTAAAAAAGAAATACCTGCTCTCCAGATTCCTGTCTACCGCCAGATCCAAGGACTCGGGCTGGAGCCTCTCAGTACATTTCTGGCAGGTCACGTCATGTTGCACTGGAATCTCAGGGCTGCCTACTGACTCATCAGACCAGATTATGGCACTCTCCAGGCCAACATGACTAACACACGCGTGACGTGACGCATCTCCAGCTGCGCAGGGCATTAGTGGGACTAGAAGGGACTGGTAAAGCAGGTAAGGAAACCCGCATCAGCCAAAGCCTGCCAAGGTCAAGGCACCCAACCGATGTTTTCACAGCTTGTAAATACAGACACAGTGCACAGGGCAACAAGAATAACCTGTGGGATTTGCTGCACACACCTTGAGTGGTTTCTGTGCGTGCACCCAGTTTAACCACAGTGCCTCCCACCCTCAAAACAAAAGGGGGTCAGTCAGAGGCCCCGTTAGTGTAGTTTATCTTAATATACCGCCTTTCACTAGGTAAATCAAGAGTAGTTAACAAAACTATAACCTTATGAAATGCAAAAGAATCTACAAATATAGGTACACGTTCATTTAAAAGCTTCAGAAAAGCATGGTGAAATAGTTATATATGTTTTCATTTTATGATTTATTTATATGAGAATCACAAAAATCTCTCAAAAGTTATTTGAGGATGGTAATAGCCGTATAAGTAATAATACCAACAACAGACACTAAAGTACCAGAATTTTACAACCCAAATAAATACACTGTGAATCATGATTTTTTTTTATCATTTGATGGACCTCATACGTGGGCATAAATCATAATGCTAAATAGTAGAGATGTGAATTGGAACCGGTTCCGATTCACATGTGGGGGGGGGGGGGTTTCCATCGGACCCAATCGCAGTTTTGTTTATCGGCTGCGCCCGAGTCAATAAACAAAAAATCCCACCCGACCCTTTAAAACTGTTCCCTTAGCTTTCCCCACCCTCCCGAACCCCCCCAAAACTTTTTACAAGTACCTGGTGGTCCAGTGGGGGTCCCTGGAGCGATCTCCCGCTATCGGGGCCGTCGGCTGCCACTAATCAAAATGGCCCCGATGGTCCTTTGCCCTTACCATGTGACAGGGTATCCGTGCCATTGGCCAGGCCCTGTCACATGGTAAGGGCAAAGGGCCATCGGGGCCATTTTGATTAGTGGCAGCCGACGGCCCGAGAGCGGGAGATGGCTCCCGGGACCCCCACTAGACCACCAGATACTTGTAAAAAGTTTTTGGGGGGTTCAGGGATTGTTTTGGTGTGCCGTTTTTCACGCCCTCCCCCAAAACGATAAGAGAACCCCAGGAACAAAATCGTGGGGTTCTCTTATCGGGAGCCCCTGATTTCTGACGATTTTGAAAATATCGTCCGATATTTTCAATCGTCTGAAGGCTGATTCACAACCCTACTAAATAGCATGAACTTGTATGCACCAACAGATATAATCATAGGTCTTGAAATGATTTTTTTATGCTTAGTGAAATCAAAGTCCAGTTATAAAAATAGAGTCATAGCAATTTGAAGATCATATTCATAGCATGTCATTGCTTTATATTAGCTTCTTGAGATGCAATTTTTACTTAAGAGTTTGTGAAGAAACGCCATTTCATCCACAGTAGGAGAGGCTCAAGATGTAGAAGCCCGACACGGACCGTGTTTCAGCGTCTGCCTTCATCAAGGGACCGAATATATATTTGATGTTTCCAAGAAACGCATTACTGGCAGGTCGGCAAAAAGAGCCGGTATCTATTGGTGCATACAAGTTCATGCTATTTAGCATTATGATTTATGCCCACGTATGAGGTCCATCAAATGATTTTAAAAAATCGTGATTCTCGGTGTATTTATTTGGGTTGTAAAATTCTAGTACTTTATTCTCTATTGTTGGTATTATTATTTATTTATATGCCATCTAGCCAGATTTGATCTTATTTCACCATACAGTCAGATGAGTGCATGGGCTACCTTGTGGTCATTAAAAAAAATCTCAACATATACGACTTAATCAACAACCAGGAGTGGGGATTGCAAAAATGCTTAGTACATCTATTCCCACAACACCCCGCCCACACTGGTAAATAAGCATTTTATACCTAAGCAAACAAACCCCCTTTTTTAACCTCTGAAATCTTAACACAGGCTGCATTACAATAAGTGAAATGCTGTACAGACCTGTATAAATTAACAACATTTTACTAAATGGTCCATTTAAGATACAGCAATTCTTACTTATACAAAACAAGACAATTATTCATAAACTGCGGCATCAGAATTCCAGTTCCAAGCCCCTGTATTCTGCAGTCATCAGTTTCATGAGATATGAATCATATCTTCTGATTAAGACTCAGGTAGACATACTGACCAAGTAAGGCATATAAGTCATCTATGCTGCTAGTGCCTAGTGCCATGAGATAAAAATCATTTTCATATTCATAGAAGTCTAGTATCTATGACTCACTGCATACAAAACTAGGAGGAGTGCAGTGCTACTATTCCAGACTTTCAAGATACATACAAAAAAGCTGTCCTTCATTCTCCCACACACTCATACAATGAGAACTAGCCCAAGTCTATAAGGAATAGTAAGTTCATAAGGAATAGTAAGTTCTGGACTTCTATTTTTAATTCAAAGATTATTGCCATTACCTGCCCCGGTTTATTTCTCAAAGAACTGCTTATAATCTTAAAAATATTGCCCTAATTTAAAAATGCTGTTCTCATCCTACACAGAATGGTTCATACAATTACAACTTTAAGTTGTAGTCTTCAGTGGTGCATGACATATATTTGCATACATTGGAGGCAGTGAATGCAAATTCTCTCATATGCATTCATTAGGATAAAGGCAAGTGGGAACAGAGGACCAGTTCATGCACCACAGGACTAAGCTTTTCTCCAACAACTGCAAAGAGCTCATGACACTGCTGATCCGGCTCCCTACTAGTGTAGAAGAGGATGTTTTCTGATTAATGCACACTCAGAGCTCTGCAAACCACATACCATACAACCATGCAACATTTCATTCCTAATTTCTCAGGCTGTTTACAAACAGGTGACAGAATTGCATGGTGGAAAATGTCTCTTTTTCATTTGCATGCTGTCTCTTATGTTGGTCTAAAAATGTTTTAAAGATCAAAAGTTTCCTGAGTTGACAGAGAAAGGTTTAAAGGTTAAAAGCAGGCTATCACACACACACATTACTATTGTCCAGCAAAAATCAGCACTACCCCCATGTACAAGAGAAGTAATATTTTGCCAAGGTCAGCTCAAGGCTGGAGGGGGCAGAGGAAATTTTGCCTACATGATCCACAAAGCTTTCCTATCTTGCCCAGCAGAAAAAAAAAAAAATCTCATCACCAGATACTGAGTGGTTACAGATACTAAACAGCCACAGCACTACAAAAACCCTCTACCCCTCTATCATTTGCAAAAGGAAGAGGCACTGTATGGCAGTCGTACAAAGCAAGAAATATTTCTGGATCACTAATAGGTAATGACCATGATGCAGCCTGCAATATACAGCTAAGACTCGCCCGAACAATACTCTTGCCCTACATTTATCTCACGTGTGAGAACAGATGCTGCGCTATCGAGCCACTGGAACATTATAGGAGGGAAACGGGAAGAAATACATGAAGCACCTCAAGCTGGGACCCGCAAGGCTTGACTGGCTGCCCAGGCCAAGGCAACCACTACTGACAGGAACAGCTTCAATCAACAGAGAGCTGGGGACCAGGGCAGTTTTATGGACAGGCAACATTTAGTTGGCACGTACCACCTCTAAATAACTTACAGAGCCAATCTTTTAAAGAAATATATTAACTAGCAATAACTTATAAAACTGCTCCCTGGAGCCCCATTCAGCCAGGGTTTTCATCCATGTGGTACCTACAGAAAGGCATGTATAGAATAAGACCACACCCAGGTATATTCAGAGATCTGCGAGAATTAAAAGACCCTATTTCAAACTTAGAAAGATCAGAGGCTTTTTTTTTTTTTTTTACTCTTCCATTAAATAACAGAAAGAAAAAAAAAAACCTGCATCTCATTCAAAGCTGCAGAGTGCTCCTTCACCACCTCCTCCTCTATTTCCCATAAGGCAGGCTATAGTCATTCCAAAAGGGGATAACATGTATGCAACATGAGATAGCCACAGACTTCCCTATCTGCTATTACTGAGCCCATCAAAGGACAACCCTCCTTTTTCCAGGTACAGCACATATATCTTGCACACTTTAAAAATAGCTACCATGCTTCACTGCAGAAATGCCTGGAATCAAAATGTCACTCTGGCTTCATCTCCTTCCAACCTCAGGAAAGACTCCGCATGATTACAGTGCACTGTACATTTCCAGACTCATGAGGCGGGCGACAGAACAAAGGCTGAGTTTTTTTGTTTTTTAGGGGGGGGGGAGGGGACGACCTGTTTTCCTCCCATAAAGTCAATAAACCTACAAGTAACAAAATATGTTTACAGGACTCAGTAAACCTCAATTTGAACTGTTTGAGCTTTCAAGGATAAACAAACGAGGGCTCAAACAATTTTTACTTTGAAAAAAAAAATGTGGTTTTCTTGTTGACAAACTACAGGCATCTTGCTATTTTGACATCCAAAAAAAAGAGCATGCTTTAAAAATGTGACAGCTTTTTTAAGTTATGAAATCATATTTTTATTTTAAAATAACCTATATTTGGGCAAGCCAAAAAAAACGTTTTCAGGGCAGATGGGACACAGGATGAAAGTAGGATTCAGTTTATTACATGGGAGCCCACTGGGGTGGGGGAGGGGAGTTTGCCCCCCTTCCCCCTGGATTTGAGTCTTTATATTTTATTTCTATTCCGCTTTATCAGACACTCCAAAACGGATTACATTCAGCTTACTGTAGATATTCCCCCTGCCCCAGTGAGCTCACACTCTGAGGCAATGGAGGGTGAAGTGATTTTGGCCAGGAGCGGCAGCGGGATTGGAACCCTGGCTCGCACCACTAGGCTGCTTTTTTTTTTTTTTTTTTTTTTTGGGGGGGGGTACATCCATGTTAGATCAGGTCACCCCTCTCACCCCAAAAATTGATTGCGGATTCTCAGGTCTTATTAATACAAGCTCCCAGCAGAGGGTACGTGCCAGAGAAGGCAAAGCTTAAAATGAGCGTGCTACAGTTATGGGTGCACCAGAAAGACATCTAAATGAATGAAAAAGTGAAGGTCTTCGCAAAACCAGGAGTTTAGACTGAGTTAAACAGCAGTGCACCTGTGCAATCAAGTTTCCAAATATCCCAAACATAAAATCGCTTAAACTCCTCAGGACCGAAAACCTTCCCAGCACGCCTGACAATAAACAAATAAATATCCAGCCAATTAACCTGCCCCGGGAGGAAGCAGTCCGTGTAACCGTGCTGAACAGCTCAGTATTATTCTCCGGCGACACCTGCCGAACCGAACCCGGAAAAGGGACCCCGCAGCAGCAGCAGTGCCCGTCCCGCTTCCGCGGCGGGATCGCCCAACTCCCAGCCCCGCCGCCTTCGTCCTCGCGGACGGACACCGACAGGAAGCCCCGGCACTCACCACAGGGCTCCTCTCTTCGGCCCTCAGCAGCTGCCCCCCGGGCTCCCTCGCCGCCGCCGCCCCATGCTAAACGCTCCGAGAGAGAGAGGCAGGCGCGCGCTGCCCGCCCCGACTCGACTGTCAAGACTCCGAGCGCGAGCCCGGCTCGATTTCGCTTCCCCGTCCCGTGCCGGGGCGCGAGCAAAGAGGCTTCCACCAATCAGAGGCCGGCCTGGTGAGAAGCCCCGCCCCCGCAGCTGGGCTGCCGCGGGGCGCCGCGCGCTGGGCTCAGAGACGGGGCGAGGAAGCCCTCGCTGGGCGGGGATTCCGCCGGCTTGGAGCGGGGACTGGAGGCTCTCAGGGGTCGGGGTGTGCGCTCGCATCCCCGCCCCGCTTGAGGCCGGGACAGGAAGCCCTCGTTGGGTGCCTTCTGTCGCGCGGGGTAGGAGTGAGCTTTACAAGCGGGCACGTGGCTCACCGCCCTCACGTGACCGTAAAGGCCAGGTAAAGCAAGCGCTTCCATCGCATTGCGCGCACAAGGCAGCTTCGGCAGCCGACGTGCGGGCCCTGCTTAATGATGGGAACTCGGCCGTGCTGGCTGGGGCCCGATCCTTCCTTAGGTGGTGGTGCACGTGTTGCTTACAGATGCAGAGAGAGAGGCTGGCGAAAGTGATCGACGGTGCCAGAGAAGATGCAACGAGCATTAAGGAAAGCACATCTGGCAGCGGAGGCTGCAGCCCGAGCTCAGCTGAACGGGAAGCTTTAGCTTCGACGACAAGAAGGCTTCATGCTGAAGACGAAGCATTCAAAAAGACTATTTTGCATTGTACTTTTTTTCATCGTTCTGATGAGCTATTAACACAGTAGTACCTTTAGAAATGGATTTTAGACGTGCTTTTTTTTCCTACTAAGGGTCAGTTGCATGTCAGGCGCTAACTTCAAGCCAGTTAGATGCCTGAAGGGGAGATCATTTCACGTAGATGAAAACGTGGGAGATCAAAGGCTGAGGAAAGTAAACTTTTTTAGGCTGTGTTTATCTGGAACACGTCTTGGCTGACTTGCAGTGATTGCTTTATTTCGCTGGGACAGAGGATCTGAGATTTAGGATGTTCGGGGTTGCTACTCTTTAAAGAAAAACAGTTGTTTTTTTCTCTTGTGTCCTTAAGTAAAATACAGAGAACTATACGGAAGTCACATTTTCTAAGAGTTCTGAAGAATAAACCTAATCTCCCTGTCTGTATCTCAGAATTAAATGATCATCTGAGCCCCCTTGATTTGCAGGAACAAGAGATCTGCCATGGCCTGAGAAACACTACAAATGTGGCATGTTTGGCCTTGTGAGGGTTAAAGGATGTAAGGTAGGTTAGGGATCCAGCTAGTCTCCAAGTAGTGCAGGTGATTTTGTCCTCTGAGAAGGCCTCCTTTCAGCTAAGAAATAAAGAGTAATTTTGCCTGTTGATTTCTAGAAGGGGAGAAAGTTTAAAAATAATAGAAATTAAGATGTTTCTTTAATGGATTTCAGTTAGTGCAGGTAAAAAAAAAAAAAAAAGCATTTCTCTTCCCATTTCCAAAGTTCCTAATTCTGCTAGTGCTCCTGCCACTGAATGGCAATCTTTCATCTTGTTTGAGTGAAAAATCAGGAAACACTTCCGCATAAAAGCTGAAAAAGTGCAACGAGTAGAACAGTGCGTGCATGTATCATGCCCTCAGGTTGTAAAAAGATTTCACATGGTTAAGGTTGGGCATTCTGGAACACAAGACATGTTTCAAAGATTTATGAACAAAGCAAGACCTGAAACTAGTGTAATCATTCTTAATCCATACTATAAAAAAAATAAAAAGACTGCTGTCATCATTCTGCCTTGACAACAGCAGCAGCAGCTTCCATGAGAGAGCTCAAGCCAATCTTTTGTCCCAAGGCTTGCATCTACTATTCTAGGGCCTCAAGCACAGACTAGCAGGGGTGTTGCTAGGCATGGGTTCGTGGCTGACTGTATTCAACAACAGTGCCCTCAGTTTCAAACAGCAGGGACTAGATTACTGCTTCCTACTCCAACACCGTCCCTCTGGAGGGGGGGTGAGCCTAGAGCAGGAGCCACTGTGCTGTCTCATCTAGATCCTCAGCTCCCCTTCTCTCCTGTTATTCAGGGACTGGAGGGACATTAGTGAGGCTGCTCCAGGCACTGCCTGCTCCAGACTCCGTCTGTTGTCCCCTCTCTTATACTGCAAAAAGGCTCTTTGCTGTGTCAAATCCAGCCCTTCCTCTCCTTACCCCCGGGGCCTGGCTACCTGTTGTCAATAGGCACTGGAGGAGGGAGAGGGCTGCAGCTGTGTTTAGGAAGGGACAAGAGAAACTGACATTTGCTCGCCCTCACAGTATGGCTCTCACTTTAAATTTGGTTATAAAAGACACCAAGGGCCTTCTGTGCACTAAAGAAGCACCCAGATTGTTTCAGCCACCCAGTAAAACTACCAATCTAATTATTTCAATCCATTCTATACAGGAATAAAGCCTGCTATCTATATAGAATGGGGCAGACTCTCGATATAAACCCTGAGCCTTCACTTCTGTAGTATTCTGCATCCACAGAAATTCCCCCAATAACAGATGCAGGGCTAGGTTGCTTCCTCTTTACAAGCTACCATACAAAAGCAAATATATTCAAATGTTGGTGTCACCTCAGTAACAGCAACACAAACGTCCTCCACTGATGCACATTGTAAAGTGTCCTCTGGCCCTCCCTACCCTCCACATGCTTACCTTTGGGTGCTGCTGCATCACCCGGGAGTTGGGAGCATGCCTCGCCACACGAAGGGGAGATTCTCACTAAATCCAGCCAGGCACAAAAAGGCGGCAAAGGTCAAATGCATCTGTGTGAAAGCTGGGCTGCCAGTAAAAATCTAGCAGACTGTTGGTAGAGGGAAAATGAATGCATTGGTGACTGCTAGTATTTTTTTTTTTATTATTATTTTAGATTTATATTCCGCTTTTCACACTTTAATTCTACTGTCAAAAGATCTCGCACTGCAAAACAATATAGTCCTAAGGCTTACTCTGCTGGTAATTCTACCGTTACATTTCAACTTTTTTTTTTTTTGGGAAGGGGGCTGCTGGCAAGGAGGCACAAAATAAGCCAATCTCAGATCAGTGGAGGAGGTAAGAATCTACTCCTGAGGATGGGAGAGTTTAATAGTGTGGTTGGCCTATTGTTTGTTTTTGCAAAGTCGACTGTCAGTCTGCATTAATAATGGTGATTTGTCTGTACACGAATGTGGCCACAACAGATAGTATGAGCATCTTAGCAGAGACTCTAGGAAGATAGGACAAACTGCTTTTCCACCTGCCCTCTCTTTCTCCCCCAATCCTTCAGATTCTATAACAATAACTTGATTTTTTTTTTTTCATTACAGCTTTACCAAACTATACATGCACATAGTTTTATGCTGGTAGTAATGAGGTCGAACCACATACAGCTGACTCAGAATAAGTGGGCTGATCCAATCTACCCATGTGGGTACCCAAAGGGCTAACTTGTTTGTGGACACTCTAAAGTGCACACACAGAATGGGACAATTCACCAGAGAGAGCAACACACCAGGTTTTTCGGAGATCTCGAGTCTTACCTAACAATTTCCATTGGAACCCTGACATTGAAATGTCACGAAAAAGTACACACTTAAAGGATTTAAACATATTGGAGGTGATCTTTGTATATGTTTGCTGTTCTTATCACGTTATATTATTAATGTTTTATTGGTGAACCACCGAGAATCGCAGGCATTGCAGTCTATAAATGTTTTAAAACATATCTTTTCTTGTAGTTTTGATTTGATCTGTGTTGGCATCTAATCTTCTGGCGTGTGCTTATGGTGCTTGTCTGGGCTGCCTTATTTTTAGTTACACTAGGATGAACCAGTTTGGATTAAACCTGAACCTGATCTGCCATTTATTCTATTAAACTAAAATTAGTCTGCTCATTTTCTCTCCTACTTGATATTTAGGGTGGTGTTTTTTGAGTGGATGCCAGAAGTTTGTCAGGGCTTGATTGATAGAAAACTAATCAAAATACAAGATGTACTAGAGGCCAGTGCCCCAGTGGTAAATGGCTAAGACAGATCTACCTAGACACATGCTAGACACATGTCAACTGAAACTGTTCTTCAATGTTCACTATAACATCTTGTGTGCACCTTCAACTACTGAAAGCAGCAGTACATTTAAAAATAATAAATTGGCAACATCCCTTTATCTGCCTCGCTCCATGACACCATACCCCCAATAGAAACTGTTTCTAATAAGCCTGGATTTCCCCTTAACCCTATGCTTCGAATAGCAAAGTACAACGTTGCAAATTGTTACTGGGCTGCAGTATCTCATCAGATGGTACAGGTAATGTGTCTCATTGACGGACGCATAGAAACATGACAGAAGAAAAAAACCTATGGTCCATCCAGTCTGCCCATCCATCTAATTAATTTAGCATTCTAATTCTCATCACTTCCTTAGAGATCCCCCTGTATTTATCCCATGCTTTCTTGAATTCAGATATTGTTTTGTCTACACTACTTCCACTGGGAGGCTGTTCCCACACATCCACCACTCTCTGTAAAAAAAAAATATTTCCTGAGTCTACCCCCTATTAACCTCATCTCAGGACCTTTCGTTCTAGAGCCTCCTTTCCGAAGAAAGAGGCTCGCCTCCTGTGCATGGAAACCTGTAGAGATATTTGAATGTCTCTATCGTATCTTCCCTATCTCGCCTTTCCTCTAGGATATAATGTTTAGATCCTTAAGTCTGTCCCCATATTCTTTAGAACAAAGACCACAGATCATTTTAGTAGCCATCCTCTGTACAGAACCCATCCTGTTTATATCTTTTTAAAGGTGTGGTGTCCAGACGTGTACACAGTATTCCAAGTGAGGTCTCACCAGGGACCTAATCAGGGGCAATATCACCTCCCTCTCCCTATGCAGCCAAGCATCTTTCTGGCTTTTACCATTGATTTATCCATCTGTTTGGCCACCTTAAGATCATCAGATACAATTACCCCCAAATCCTGCTCTTCCTCTATGCTAGAAGAATTGCACCTCCAATACTGTATCTTTCCTTTGCGTTTTTGCATCTTAAATGCATTACTCTGCATTTTTTAGCATTACCTTAGCTGCTAGATCTTAGACCATTCCTCAAGCATCACTAGATCCCTCCTCATGGTTTTCCACTCCTTCCTGGCTGCCCACCCTGTTACACCATGGTGACCACTAATACCAAACTTGCACAGTCCCACCCACTTTGCAGCTATAACAATCACTATGAGCCAGGAATGCGTGGTGCCCATTTCACCTGCTGTAAAAGAAGGTAGGGCAAGTGAACCTTGTTGGGTTTTTGGCATCTGATCCATGGGTGCAACCAGAGGGCAGCTGTGTACAGGAGAGCCCACTGTCCCTGCTATTGGACGGCAGGTGAGCTGCCATGCTAGATCAGCCTCGGAGATTAGGGCAGACTGCCTGTCTTGTATGGATGTGACCTGGGCTACTACAATTCTTTAAAACTAATACATGGACTTCTACTAAGGACAACTCAAAGGCTGTTGTCTGAGATGCCTTATCGAAATAAACAGCTCTCACGGGAGAATCATTTCACCTTTCAGTTTTAAACTGCACGTTTCATCTGCTTTGTTGAAAGAATGTGTCAATTGCTGAAAACAATTAATAGTGGTAGATCTTTCTCCATCTTCCTATGCTCATTAAACAGCTTTATCTTTATCCCCTAACTGGTTTGACTCCAAGTGATTTATGCTCCTGTCACAAAAAGGTATTTTGAAAGCAAGTGATCAAATTGTTTAAGGGTGAATGGCAGCTGTGAGGTTGGGCCTCAGCACTTTTGCGGTGTTTTAAAGGATCAGATGTCTCATCCTGACAGGATTAGCGAGTGCCGCTGTAGAGTACACCAGCTTTTTAAAAACCTAGCTGTCACTATGCAGAGAAGTACAAGAAACATGTAGTCATGGGGTACAAACATCCACCTTGCACATCATCCTACTCTATATGGAGAAGGTTCTGGAATAACAGATGCTTAACAGAGATGGAGATGCAGCAACAATTATTTGTGTTATGGATCAGACACCCCATTTAATCCTCTTTGTCATCCTAGAAATAGTTTCCTGTTTTTATGAAGGTTTCTCTTATTGAGGAGCAGGAAAATCCCCAGTAAATGTGGCCCACAGTGCTCACCTTCTCTCGCTCTCTTTTTTTTTTTTCTTTTCAGTATCTTTAAAAGTACCCTCCAGAGAAAAAAACACATCTCTGTACCATGGGAATAAACCATTGCTTGCCTTGGCGGCAGCTCCCTGAAAATAAGATGATCTATGTGCTGCAAGTTACTTTTACAGTGAAAAGACACTTGTGTTCTAATTTTGGCCAAACCTGTACCCACTGGCAGGAGCCAAAATGCATATCTGGGATGGCCTTGGAAAATACTGATACAGTCCTAAAGCACAGTTATTGTAACATCTGACGACCCTACTTTGTGCCAGTTCCCCTAACTGATACATGCATAATGCTTGCAAGAGCATTTTCTGCAAAGCTTCCAGGACTTCTCAACGTAGCAGGCTAAACCTTGGCGGCAACAGCTTTCTGCCTGGCCTGCTTCACGCTGCTCTGTCTGCAACAGCTAGAATATGACAGTGCCTTCAACGCAAATACCTACTAGTTCCATTTAAACAATAATATAACCACATCCAGATTTATTTATTTATTTATTTATTGCTTGCCATGTGCCAAAAAGCTTTTTTTTTCTGGTGCACTTGGATATTCCCTAATGTTCCTTTACTAATGAAGTGAATTTTCCAGACATGCCCCATTGGGAAGTGTCTAAGGTTGAGTGGAGTAAACAAAACTCAGGAAAGCTTACTTTGCTCTCTTCACAGGCAGTCCAGGACTCGATGTTGGCGTCCCTGGAGCTGCAGGAGAGGGAGAGATTGCGTAATGGCTAGGAACAGCCAATGAGGGATTTGAAACCTCTGATGGGCATGGCCTGCTTCAAATGCTGCCTTGGCGGTACCAAGCAGCAGGCACTTTGGTTTTTTTGTTACCGCTATGGATCGTAGCAGAAGAAAGTGTACTGGTGATTTTTGTCAGATCATTACCATTTCCAGTAAACCTTTATTTTTTAGAACAATCCCAACTTCTTGTGGCTGTATTTGAGATGAAGGGAAAGTTACTAGTCCCATGGAATGCATGATAGCCATATAGTTCCCGGCTGTGGTCAAGGGCAAATAAAATGCGTGGGTCAAAGAGCCGTTATCTAACCATTCATTGAACCTTGCTTAGATGGATTCATTAAGTTGTTGCTGCTTCTAGACTAGAAAGTCTCTTCTCTGGTCCCAGATGGAGCACACTTTCTCAAAGTGGTACTCAATTATAGATTTAAATCTCTTGACCTCTCAGATCGGTTATGGTTAACATTCTTTGATTAAAGTTTTAAAATAACGAATTTCCTTTACTTTTATCACGCGTGAGCTCTTGCTAATGAGACTCTTCCGGTGCCAAGAGAAGAACTGCAGGTGAGGGGAAAACTCAACTTCAAGGATCTACCACTTGGCCATAGGCCATCACCTTTCAGGTGGAAGTGACTTTTTAATTTCTTTGCCTTTTAAACTATGATTTCCAGCTTGCTTCCTCCACCTTGCAATAGACCGGGGGGTGGTTTTTACACTCTAGACAGGTACATTAACTGTTTAGGTTGAAGGGATAGGTTGAAGGGATTTTATAATAATTCTTGCTTTATCACAGAATTCCCTAAAGATCAATATGGCATTATGGAGCTGAAGCCAGGGCTATCAGATGCAAGAGAAATCACAGAAAACCACAAAGAATAGGGAAATAATAAGCTGTAAAACTCAAGGAAGAGAACCAGGCCAATATCTCAAGCTTAATGCCAAGTATTTTCCAAGGAGGAGGAGGAGGCCTGGGTGTGTCTCCTGGCACCTGGGCCTCAGGTTGATAGAGCTTGAGGGAATGCTGAAGGAGAGCTGGGCATCTGATTTGCATAACCACCTGATCCCCCTCCATGGAAAGCTTGCAGATGTTGGCAGGTGTGCCTTGTGGTCACACCTAAAAAAGCAGTATTGGAAGTAACTGAAAAGATCTTCAGCTGGCTCTTGCCCAGAGGAGGAGGATGCTGTAGTAGGAAAGGGATGTGGGAGAGACAGAAAAGCAGCAGCCTATCTCAGATGGGTCTTTTTGCAATAGCTGAAGGGGGAAGGAGGCCAACCAGGAAGATGAAAAGAAAGTCCTATGGGATAGTGTGACACCCATAATAAAATGAGAGCAGTCATTCCTGGGCCAGTCTAGTGGCACTGCAGTGCACTATCATGCAGAGGGATGTGCGTTCCATTCCTAGCTCAGATTCTGCAAAGGCAGTGTTCGCAGCCCCCAAGGGACAAGCATCAGAGTCATTGCACAGTGGCAACCCTCAGTGGCTGCCTTTAGTGGCCATGGTTGCAGGGTTCTGCAAGGAGCCTGACCAAACACTATCATTGCAATGACTAGAAGGAAAGGGGGTGCACAGAGGAGGGGGGGCGGAATTCCTCAGTTTGTTGTGAATGAAGGCTCATGGTGTCCATTCCTAGCCCTGGTTCCAACTGAGCTGGAACCCCAAAGGAACAGGAGAGCCTCCTTCCCCTCCAGTAATTTTTGGCTTCCATTGCTCCCACATGTGTCCTGAAAACCGTCCCCTGCATTTAAAATGCACTTTCTTATAACAAGGTGCCTCATCATTTGCGTTAACTCAAGTTTGTTACCAGAGAGTTACATGTCCATGTGATCACTGCCAGCCTGTACGAGACAAGCAGAGCCTCAAGTGATTCCAGCCACAGGAAAGACAATCGTACGCATTTAACGTGCTGCTGTCACTTGGGGTGAGGCGTTTGTCCTGTTCTGCTTACTGACCCAGAAAGACTGCCTGAACTCTGAGCAGCTGCTAATTAGCAAGTTCAACAGGTTGGGTTGCTTTGCACACCCTCTGTCACTCCTAGTACAACAGCCTTACCAGTAGACACGGCTGGAAACATCTGTACCATCATAGATCTTACATCTTTGGATATCAGCCCCTTCCTTGGTAAAAACTCCTAACAATGTTAATTAATCAGTAGCACAATTTAGTGGACAAAGCAGTGTACATGGCTATGAGTTCTCTGCCTCAAGTTAAATCGTTTGATTTCTCCAATCTCAGAATGGCTACATTGCCATAAAACCCAGAGTTTGGTAAATACGATACTCTCTCACCACCTGAGGAGGCTTCATACTTTGTCCGACCTGCAGGTACCCCTAGTCTCTTGCACCACCCTCCTCATTCATTCGTTTTCTTGTAAGTCGAGAAGCTGGATCCTGAGGTTTAACGATGGAGAGAAATTCTCTACACCCTGGTGCAGGGGCCAGCATGCTGCTGTCCACTCTGAGGGCGATTCCAGAAAAACACCAGGAGTGGGCACCACCAGTGTGCATTTCTAACCGTTGATTGTTTTCATCATATGAGAGTCTCCAACAGCTGTCACATGGCTCCCTTCCCACAGGAAATCCTACAGAGTAGAAAGGTTGGCCACTGCTTTGAAGAAGTCTCACTCGCACTTGTTTACATTACTGGCACTAGACTCTGTAATAAGACCTACTGTGGCTACAAACATAGCCTACTGTCAAACGGAGATTCACCTGTCTTTGTGTACAGTTTAATCTTTTAAAATGCAAACTGCAGTGCAGTCGGAAGAACATTTGTCTATAATATTCCAGCAATGTGTGCAGAAAAGTGTGGTAAGAACAGTATTTACTCAGGTGTTGTGTTCTGGCAACAGGACGCAGAGCACATGCTGCTCAGACACAGTCCCCATAGTCATTGTAATAACGGCTAGCGGACCACCTGTTAAAAACCACACAAACATTATGGATTAGTGCAGGAGGTTTCCTATGTTAGTCTTACTTTTCTAAAAGCTGAAAAGTATTATAACCCATGAACACCTCTGCATCCACACAGATGTATACCATCCACCAATGGGAAGAGTCAGCAGGATCCTTGTAGGTTTTTTGGAGGAAGTTGGAGCTGTCCGCAGGCAGGAGAAAAAACAGGGATCTCTTGTTTGAACATGTGGACTGCCACATACAGAGAACAGTCAGGCAATTAGAGCGTTGGACTCAGTGGGACTTTTTTGGGTTTCTCCCAACCTAACCAGCTGTGCTACTATGTTCCAGGGGTGTGCACCATTTTCTGGTCGGAGAAGGGGGTTTCAATTTTAGTGTACGCCATTGGAAGCACATACAATAGCAGCAATCTATGCTATCTGATTAAAGAAAGCCCTCTTGGGGTTTCTCCCTCCCCTGGATCTTTCTTCAGATGAGTCCCCACCCCCTCCTCTCTCTCTCTCCCCCCCCCCCCCCCTCCATGGTAACTTGAGTGGTAGCACCTTGGAAATAGCCAGAGGAAAAAGGAGGCAGACTCTGGCTGTTGCTTAAGTGAAATTTATTTACAGCAAAAACAAAGCATAGTGCAAAGCAAAACAAACAAATTAGGCAGCTCACCTTGAAGTTCAGGTATCACACATAGCATATTTCTGGTTCATGCCTGCTCCCGGGACCTCTCTAACCCTTCTGGGCCCTGCCAACTTATATTAGGCTGAAGGAAACCTCCCTGGGCCCAGAATCCCTTCCAAAGCTGATCTTAAGGAAGATCCGGCTGGATCTCTATGACTGGTCCCAATGACAGAGCCCAAAGGAGGGGCAGGGGCAATACTCAGTCACTCCTGGTCCACCAGTGTGACCTTTTAAAAATGGCGCCAGCTGACCTGAGGCCAGTGCCTTTTTGAAGTACAGACCATATGGATCAATTGGTGCTGGGGATTGCTCCTGCCCTCTTTGGACACCAGTGGAAGTAAGCTGGGGGGTGGGAGGTGTGTACAGGGTGCAAGAAAGCCCACGGAGCCTTTTGTGTGGGCAGATGGCATGGGGTTATGGTGGCTGGAGAAGGGTCCATACCATAACATAAGCGCATTTTCATTTTTCTTCCATTTAAAAAAAATAACACAGGAAAATGCCATTTCAAACAGCGCATTCCTACCGTATAATTCATGGAGGGTAAAGACATCAGTACAAGGTAAAAAAAAATGTCACGTGAGGCTTCATTTTAAAATTTCAAACTAGCATAGACAGTGAGTTTTAAGGAGTAACCCTATTTCTCCAGTTATTGCCAGCAATGAGGCAGCAGAGGAGCTGGAGCTTCTTACCCCACTCTAAGGCCCTCAATCACCAAGGCCTTTCCCCATATTCAGGAGGGCGAGTGGAAAGCCTTAGGGGCAGATTTTCAAAGGGGTACGCACGTAAGATACGTGCGTACCCCCCGAAAACCTGCCCCAAGCTCCCTCTGCGCGCGCCGAGCCTATGTTGAATAGGCTCAGCGGCGTGCGCAAGCCCCGGGACGCGTGTAAGTCCTGGGGCTTTCCTGGGGGGCGTGTTGTGGTGGCACGTCATCCGGGGGCGGGGCTGTGGGTGTGGTTCCGGCCCGGGGGCGTGGGCCGAGGCCTCCGAAACGGCTCGCGGGCCGGGGAATCGTGTGCTGGCCAGCTGGCCGGCAGGTGTAACTTTTCAAACAAAGGTAGGGGGGTTTAGATAGGGCTGGGGGGGTGAGTTAGGTAGGGGAAGGGAGGGGAAGATGCGGTGGGGTGGAAGGAAAGTTCCCTCTGATTTCGGAGCGACTTCGGAGGGAATGGAGGCAGGCTGCACGGCTCGGCATGCACAGGCTGCCGATTTTGCACAGCCTTGCGCGCGCCAACCCCGGATTTTAAAGGATACGCGCGGCTACGCGCGTATCTATTAAAATCCGGCGTACTCTTGTTTGCACCTGGTGCGTGAACAAAAGTACGCGCGGGCGTAGTTTTTTAAAATCTACCCCTTAGTGAATTAGGCCTAAGTGTGTGTTCATGTCAGTTTGTGGAAGCTTGCCCACCCAGCACTCTCTGAAAGCTTAGAATACTTTTTGAAAATAAGTGAAACAAGGACTAAACATTTAGGGCCTGATTTTCATAGGCATTTACATGCTTAAAAATGGGATTTGCACGTGTAAATGCACTTTACCCATATAAGTGTGCTTTTGAAATGCCACTGAATTGTCCATAGAATTTACTCGTGTAAGTGCACTTTACGTGCATAAATAGCTTTTAAAACTTGCTACAATAGTATGTTACATTTACATGCTTAACTCCTTTGAAAATTCAGCATTTAACTTGCAAACACTGCCCATTTTTTTTGTAAAGGTTTCCATCCTCCCTTTTCATTGCCTGAATTAAACACCTTTAACAGAATTATGCCGTACAAGATGTCAACACTTCCCCCCGCCCACCCAGATATGCAGCCATACATAGACAATGGTGCTAGGGCAGAGGGTTACATGTATGAAACAGGCATAGCCTGTGCTGTCTGCTTGGGGAGGGAATACATTGCTAAACTCTCTAACTGGTGCCATTTGGCCATGACAGGAAGTAGAAGGAAAGAAAAGTGTAGCATTACTTGAGAGCTCCCTGACCTAACAACTACTGCAGTCACTTTCATGGGCCAGTGTAGACAGGACCAGACTTAAAAGGCCTCTAGATTTTAGGACTTATGACAGGCCATAATGGAATGTGAGGCATTTAGTGTTGTGTCAGTTTATTACCCTTCTGAGAAACAATCGGATTTGGTTTTCTAATCCTTCGAGATGCCTGTGCTTGGTCTTGCATTCTCTTCTGTTTGCTACTGGTGGGGTTTTTTGTTGTTTTTTTTTTTTAAATACATTTTTCTATTAATAGCTTTCTTTAAGTATTAACCAACATGTTTCCTGTTCAGACACTGCACTTAGTCACCAGAAAGCATCCAATCGATCTGCAGTCATTTCCTCATCTCAGCACCGAGGAAGGAGGCCAGGCTAGTTATGCTAGAATTAGATTGTAACTCTGTGGAATAATTCTGAGGAGAGAGTTCATCACTCTCAGTTCATGCCACAGAATAAGAGATCCAAGCTATTTGCTTCTGTCATTAGCAATGCCAGCATACTAGCTTAACAAGAGGTATATTTGCAAGACTGTGTGTTTGCATACATCTCCCATTTTGTTCCACAGACACTCTGGCTCATTGTAAGGATGGTTTGCCTGAACTCAGTTAATGCTTACATTTGAAAGTAATAGATGCTGATAAGTGGTCTCTCTATTTCCTCTACCGGCTCTAAAACGAGAGCTGGCAGTATGAAACCAAGGGACCAGCCACAGGTGGAGCATGTGCTGTTTCTATTTTGTTCTGTTCCATCATGAAAAGTATCGTCCCTGGATAGTTAAACACAAACTACAAATAGCATAACAAAAAAGCTGCAGTGCTCTCAAAAGATCAGGTGTCATTTCTAAAGAAGTCATTTTAAGCCTTCTGTGGAAAGGGTGGTGATGAATCTTTGCACCCTTCCCCAGCTCTGTGAACGGAGAGAGAGAGAGAAAGAGACTAATTACTCAAGGTGAGGCTTTGGTGGTGGTTTAGGGTTTTGGGGCCAGTTTGACATGCAGAGCGAAACGTACAAATAGCACACTACACCTCGGTGAAGATTTGACATCATTTGGAGTGAGGAAAGTCTCACAAAGATGAGATTTCTACAATGTTCTCTCGCTATAGCTTGATAGTACCCTGTTATAGAGTCCATCACAAGTATGCCGTATCATCAAGTTACTCCCATACTTATTTGTTTTCCCAGATCTAAAATGTATGTCCTTGTTGGATGCTGCCCGAAACTAATTCCCCTTTTCCTCTTTCCCCCCTGCCATTAAAGCAGAGAGCAATAATAAATTGCATCAACAGTATGAAGGCTTATTGGCTAAGTGTAGTAACCGCCACACCAGCAAGTTACCCCCATGCACACTTTACCTCATTCCCATCCTCTAGCCTTTAGAGATCCACAGTGTTTATCCCATGCCCCTTTGAAATCTTTCACCATTTTTGTTTTCACCACCTCCTCCAGAAGATCATTCCAGGCATACACTACCTCTCCATGAAGAAATATTTCCTGATGTTGGTTCTGAGTCATTCTCCCTGGAGTTTCATTCTGTGATCCCTAGTTCTACTGATTTCTTTCCAATGGAGGAGGTTTTTCAAATGTGCATCATTAAAACCTTTCAGGTATCTGAAGGTCCGTATCCTATCTCCCTTGCACCTCCTCTCCTCCAGGGTATACATATTTAGGTCCTTCAACCTCTCCTCATAAGTCATTTGATGGAGATCCTCCACCATTTTCGTTGCCCTTCTCTGGACCATCTCCATCCTGTCTCTGTCCCTTTTGAGATACGGTCTCCAGAACTGAACACAATACTCCAGGTGAGGCCTCACCAAGGACCTGTACAAGGGGATCATCACGTCCTTTCTCTTACTGGTTAGTGCTCTCTCTGTGCAGCCCAGCATTCTTCTGGCTTTAGCTATCACGTTGTCACATTGCTTCGCCATCTTCAGATCGGTAGACACTATCACCCCAAGGTCCCTCTCTTTGCTCCCTGCACAATAGACCTTCACCACCCATCACATACAGTTCTTTTGGATTTCCACACCCCAGATGCATGACTCTGCACTTCTTGGCATTGAATCCCAACTGCCATTTCATCAACCATAGTTCAAGCTTCCTTAAATCACATCTCATTCTCTCTATTCCTTCAGTTGTGTCCACTCTGTTGTAGATTTTAGTATCATCCACAAAAAGACAAACTTTACTTTCTATCCCTTCTACAATTTTGCTCACAAAGATATTGAACAGAACTGGTCCCAACACCAATCCTTGTGGCACTCCACTTAACATCATTCTCTCTTCAGATTAAGTCCATTTACCATCACATGCTGTCTTCTATCCGTCATCCAGTTTGTAATCCATGCCACTACTTTGGCACTCACTCCCAAGCTTCTCATTGTATTCACAAGCTCCTGTGCAGGAATGTATCAAAAGCTTTGCTAAACTCCAAGTAGATCACATTGAGCGCTCTTCCTCAATCCTGACCTTCAGGCAACCACCTGATCTGAAGCAAAAGCGAGGAAAAACAAGCTTCCAATGGAAAGAGGAATTTGGAACATATCCTTGCAATATAGCACTTTGCAAACTCTGCCAGCCCATATCACAGGACCCCACCATCACCCACAGGGGACAACCATTCAACATAAGAGGATCCTACTCATGTTCCTGCTCTAATGCATTGCGTATTAAATGCAGAAAATGTGAAGAGGCATGTGACATTGGTGAGATAGGCATGAGTTGAGTCTCGGAGACACAAGATCAAACACCACAGGGAAAACAAAGGTGACATCTATCCCTTTGCAGATGATACAAAATTGTTCAGAGTAGTTAAATCACAAGCAGATTGTGATAAATTGCAGGAAGACCTTGTGAGACTGGAAAATTGGGCATCCAAATGGCAGATGAAATTTAATGTGGATAAGTGCAAGGTGATGCATATAGGGAAAAATTACCCATGCTATAGTTACACAATGTTAGGTTCCATATTAGGTGCTACAACCCAAGAAAGAGATTTAAGCGTCATAGTGGATAACACATTGAAATCATCGGTTCAGTGTGCTACTGCAGTCAAAAAAGCAAACAGAATGTTGGGAATTATTAGAAAGGGAATGGTGAATAAAACGGAAAATGTCATAATGCCTCTGTATCGCTCCATGGTGAGACCGCACCTTGAATACTGTGTACAATTCTGGTCGCCGCATCTCAAAAAAGATACAATTGCGATGGAGAAGGTACAGAGAAGGGCGACCAAAATGATAAGGGGAATGGAACAGCTCCCCTATGAGGAAAGACAAAAGAGCTTAGGACTTTTCAGCTTGGAGAAGAGACGGCTGAAGGGGGATATGATAGAGGTGTTTAAAATCATGAGAGGTCTAGAATGGGTAGATGTGAATCGGTTATTTACTCTTTCAGATAATAGAAAGACTAGGGGGCACTCCATGAAGTTAGCATGTGGCACATTTAAAACTAATCGGAGAAAGTTCTTTTTTACTCACCGCACAATTAAACTCTGGAATTTGTTGCTAGAGGATGTGGTTAGTGCAGTTAGTATAGCTGTGTTTAAAAAAGGATTGGATAAGTTCTTGGAGGAGAAGTCCATTACCTGCTATTAATTAAGTTGACTTAGAAAATAGCCACTGCTATTACTAGCAATGGTAACATGGAATAGACTTAGTTTTTGGGTACTTGCCAGGTTCTTATGGCCTGGATTGGCCACTGTTGGAAACAGGATGCTGGGCTTGATGGACCCTTAGTCTGACCCAGTATGGAATGTTCTTATGTTCTTATACCTGTGGTGGTACACTTTTCACCAGCATCAGTGACCTTTTGATCAAGATAGTTCGAGGAAAATTCAAAACAATCCAACACTTTGAAACTGACAAGAAAGGGCTTGACAAAGACCTAGGTTTGTTTTCATTTATCACATTATGAGCCATAAAATTATTCTTCCTGTCGCCTTCTGATCATCTTTTCCCCCAATCATTGGCATGCCTCATATAATTCACTTCTAATTTCTGACAGATGTCACCTTTTGCTCATTTTATTCTGACCTGAGGAAGAGCGTATTAACTCCCAAAAGCTAGTCAGGAAATGTATTTGTTAGTCCAATAAAAAGATATCACCTTTTATATATAGATACAGATATAATATATTTGTGGGTTTTATTTGTCAACCTTTATTCCTGCGTTTTCAAGTGGACTACCGTGGCAAACATGTTATTTTATCCACAAGGAGAATAATCATCCTGTCATCCTATATGAATAAGGTTGAATTTACTCACGTAAATTGCTTTGATTATTGTCCCCTTGATCTATATTTCTGCACTGCAGCTGGAACCTCTGGCTGCTGAAGTGCACCAGGGCGGAAGTCCATATGCCAGGCTAATGTAGTCAGTTCCTGACAGGCAAACAGTGCAGCCTCATGGACAAACTGCAGAATTGTCTTCTGTAGGAAAATATTCTCAACCTCATGGAGCCAGAGGTACTCGGTACTGTAAGTGTTGTATCATTACAGCCCAGCTCTAAGGAACTGTAAATGACCAAGTCTGGTTCAGTCCTCCAACTCTGTGATATGAGTGGAGCAAGAGCTTTGCCATGGTGGAAGGTTCTGCAACTACTGGGAAAGATAACGCTGCCTCTTAATCTCCTTTCAGAAGACTGCATATTCAGGCACTTGAAACGCCCTATAATAAATATGAATTACTTTCCGGACATGCTTCACAGCTTGTTTCTTTCCTGGAGGAGTTCCCACACTGAGGGTCCCAGAAGGCGTGCATTTGGGTTCCAACCAGAAGTATTAATAGGGACGTTTAAAAAGAAAGTAGTTCAAGGGAAAGGAGCCATCTCCAGCTGTCCCTTAAAACTTGGTCCTTTGGCATCCTTCCTTCATACTATGCCTGGGCTGATATCTTGACCAACCCTGCTCAGACTTACAGAAGACTGTTTTTACTTCACAGTACTTCTGGTTTATTGACCATTTCTGTTGGGGAACGTTTAGCCTCAGTCGTAATATGGGTTGCTGAGTTAGTTCACCCTTGGTAGAATGATCAGGAAGGATGGAGATTTGGATGGAGACATTTCCCTAGCTGCTAGCTTGATGCCCTAGACTATTAAGTCATCTTTTATGGGTTGCGATTTTTCAGTCCCTCTGAGAACTGACATTTTACATCATGCATTAGTGGGTAATACTGTCCCTTTGCTAAATGGTCTGTAGAGGCATGCTGGTGGGTCTCATGGCAATAGCTGCCTTGGGCGGAAAGGCTATAGGCACTTTAGCCTGACTGGGATAAAGGTCCTGGTTCTTAACAAGGGGAGGGGTGAACAGGCGCTGGGAACCACTGGTTTTAAGGGGTGCTTTGACCCCTAGTTTGTGGCAGTATATCATTCTGCTTCTGCGGGTGCAACGGGTTAGGTTCTGGATGTATTTGGGGTTGGTCTGAGGTACAGCCATTATTTATGAGGATGAAAATGGTATGGGGTATTGTTTGCTGTCCGGTTGATTGAGAACTGCACTGAGTGGGTTTTTAACCGAGGAGACTCTGGAATATAAGATGTACTTTAAGGTCAGTTGCTAGAATCCTTTTAATCTTTCTAATGCTGTTTATTGCTGTACTTTCAGAGTGCCAAACAGATCCAGGTCTACCTGCCAGTAACAGAAAGGGCCCTGGCTCACTAGCAGCTGCTTGTAAGTTGCAAAACAGTCACATTTTCAAAAAAGAACTTTCAAATCTCAGAATTTCAAAAGGAAAGACTAGAAATGCTGAATGTTACGGAGGAAAGGGAAGAGGATAGCGGGAGAGGGAAAATCATCGATTTGCTGGCTCTTCCACTTGAAGAGGTTGTGCCGTGATGAGAGTGTAAGCTCTATGCAGCAGGGACCGTCTCCAATGTGTCTCCTTTCAGTGCTGCATATATCTGGTAGTGAGAGGTTCTGGTAATCCTGTTGGTCCTGGAGAAAACCAAAATCTTTGTAAAATGGAGTAACGTTTACTGGCTCAGTGATAAGGGTGTCCAGATGGAAGGAAAGCCATAGGGGATCTCTGAACATGACGTTGGTCTTTTTTTTGTTGTTAGTTCAGAAACAGGTGACATAGGCTACAAGGATTTCCCCTTAACCAAAATGTTTTGATGTTAAAAGCAGAATCTGGAGATGAGACTGTGTAAATGGAAAAAAAAAACCCCAAAGAATAGTCTTCAGAGGGGATAGACTTTTGTTATATGTTCTTGTTGCCTAGTTTGCTAGTACAGCAGTCCCTCAAGAACAGGACACTTTCCTCTTAGCCTGGGAAGGAGTCGGGGAAAATTTCCCAAAATAATCCTCAACCTTTTTGTGACCTTGGATCCCATCCCTTCCTCTTGAAGTCGCTTAGTAACTTCTGCACACAAACCCCAAGCCGCCTGAGCCCTGGAAAGGGGACTGAACAGTGGCTCCATGGAGGTGTCTGACCTTGCAGGCCCGGGCTCACGTGGCCACGGACATTGCATGCTTGGCAAGCTCTTCAGCTGCGAGCACCACGCATTTGCCACAGATGCAGCTCTGAAAGAGAAGACGAATAGCTGCGTTTCTGTTAGCGCTAGAAGAGACACGAAAGCATTGCAGGACTCCGCTGCAGATGGCGAGTAAGGGGCTTCACAGCGGAACCGTGCCCCGATGAATCCTTTCTTGCCAGGGCTTGGGTTTTCAGGGAGTATCCACCACCGGCCCCGAAGAGTAAAAGGGAGGCACAAGCTCCAGCCAAAGCCTAAGAACAGGAGGCTTCGCGGGGACTCGGGGTCTGGCGTTAACTCTGGGTTTCCGCTGCACTGAGGCTCTTGCTAGAGGTGGAGCAAGTCTGGGCTGGGGTTACAAAAATAGAAGCATTACTCTTGTTCCTGCTGGTTCTCTTGAATGGTATTGCCTTTATTTCTTTGTTTACTGTTAAGATTATGCTTAAGAAAACAAACCAAACCTTTCTCTTGAAAAAGCAAGAGGAGAAAAATGCCAGCGTTCCGCTCCTGCTTATAATAAGTGTAGGTGTGGCGCCCCCTGCTGTATAAATTTAGGTATAAGACCTTCCTGCTATATATAATACGCTTTTCCCAACCTTTTCAAGGCCAAAACACACCTGCATTAACAAAAATGTTGTATGGCACACCAAACTCCACCAAGGAGGCAGTGCCGAGATGGATAGGACTTGTATGGCCAAAATAGGAGCAAGGGAAGCACTGAAAGCCCACTAATGTTTAAAACAAACAGAGGGAGGGGACAGAGACACACATGAACTCATCATTAGGCCCCTTCTCTCTATATCAGGGGTGGGAAACTTCAGTCCTCAAGGGCTGCAAAACAGTCAGGTTTTCAGGATATCCCTAATGTGTATTCATGAGAGACATTTGCATGCACACTGCCTTAGTTGTATGCAAATCTATTTCTTGCATATTGATTTGGGTTACACTAAAAGTCAGACCAGTTAGTGGCCCGTAAAGACCAGAACTGCCACCCCGGCTCTGTATACAAGTGCAGAAATTGCGGGCAGCAGTCTTACTTAGTTAATCTTAGCTGCTGTATGTGGCTACTAAAACGCCTTCACTGGTGCTGCTCCCAACCCTGAGAATGAGTCACATCAAGTGCTAAGTTCACGCTCTCCCTCCCTCATTCAGACTGGGGATAAGACAGAGGCTGGAAGGACTCAAAGGAGGAGGATCGGGAAGGGGAAGATGGGAAGGTGATGTGTGCACTGTCTGGGCCGAAGGCAGCAGGGTGCGGCTATCGATGCTGCCCAGGGCTGGATTTCAGATTCTGTTGCCCATAGGTAGGACTAGGGATGCAGGGTCTGAAGGGGGCTGGATGAATTGCCACAGATTTCGTTTCAGCCAGGGTATTTGGCACCTATCAAAATCAGGCACCCTGGGCAATTGCCTATGCCTACATCTGGGCCTGATGCTGCCCATTAATTACCACACCCCAGGGCTCATGCTATAGCTAGGAAGAAGAGGCTTGCATGGCATGTGTTCTCAGAAAGGAGCTCCTATACTCGTAAGAGCCTCTGCTGGTCATTCTTCTTGCTGAGAGCAGACCTCGGGTGCTGGTCTGGATCTAAGCACCAGGCACTGGTGACTGATCAGATCTGAAGTCACACTGCTGTGCCATGGCATACTAGTTGGGAAATTGGTACAATATGTGGAGATAAAGAATTTTCTGCTTAACAATAGGTATAGATATGGGTCTCCCATGCAGTTCAATAAGTGCAGATATAACACCCCTGCAGATAAACTGCTCCCTGCTGTGCAATATTTATAGGTTTAATGCCCTCATTGTATAATATGTATAGGTAGATCACCCTCTGCTGTGTAATACGTGCAGGGACAGAAGTAACATAAATACATTTCTTCTGTTGGTAACGTGCATATAGGTTTATCTTGACTACATCTACTACAGAATTACTTGATACTCTGTAGAAAAAATCCTAATGAACTCTAGGTCAGAAAATCTTGAACTGAAGTCCCTAGTGACCTATCCATGGATTGCCTTGGTAGCATTTTAAGAAAATGTTAATTGCAGGATCCAAATATATGCAGTTTTGGCAGCTGTATTGACATAGAAAGTGTAAGATTTCACAGTTCACCCAGTATTCTCTAAATAATATTGGAAAAACAGATACTGTTAGGGCTGTTCATTTTAGAGAAGAGATGACTGAGGTCTACAAAATCATGAAAGGAACAAATTAATGTAAATCAGTTATTTACTCTCAGATAATCAAATGACTAGGGGGCACTTCATGAAGTTAGCAAGTAACTCATTTAAAACAAATTGAAGAAAATTATTTTTCACTCAGAGCATAGTTAAGCTCTGGAATTCATTGCCATTGTAACTGGGTTTTTTAAAAGATTTGGATAAGTTCCCAGAGGAAACATCCATAAACTGCTATTAATATGCAATAATATCTTGAGATTTATTTAATGTTTGGGTACTTGCCAGGTACTTGTGACTAGGATTGGCCACTGTTGGAAACAGGATACTGGGCTAGATGGACCCTTGGTCTGACCCAGTATGGCAATTCTTAATTACTTATGTTGTTTGATGGGTATCCTAATTGATCATGGGGAATCTGTTCTCTGATGCCTGACATGCTGCTGTTTTTAATAGCATATGCTTTCTAAGGCGAACAGGATTGTTTACAGAGGTTTGCACAACTTCTGAAATAGAAGCATATAATGACCGGGCATCTGATCTATCTTTCCGCAGAGGCAGCAGATTAGGAGACATAGACTCTGATCTTTACGTCAGCTGTCTGGGTGCATAGAGGATTGATCCATCTGGCTAGATGGCCCTGGGATCTGGTCAAAGACATTAACCAATATCTGCTGCCTTGGGCAGTAGGTGTCCCCACCAAAAAAATACAATTAGCAGTTGGGACTATCTTCATGAAAGTGAAATGTGTCCTTTGTTCAGTAAAGATCCTTTAGTCATTTTAGAAATCTTAATAATATCCTCAAAGCATCTTGTGTCAATGTCTTAGTTCTGTCTCAAATCATTAATCTCCTACCTACTTGGGCAATGATAGGGCTCGCCCCTACTCCTCAGCGCCATACAGCAAATCTTGATTAAGACGGTCTTCAAATGATTTCCATGCTGTCTGGAATGGATGGTGATGCATGACACTCCTGGCCCTGGCAAGGTCAACTGGCTGGTGCTAAGATTCTGGTTTCTACCGTGGGAACCAGGCTGGTTATGGAAAATGTTAGTCCAGGGCTGGCTCGATGGAACAGTAGCAATACTTCTATGCGGGAGGCTGGTGTTTGAGTCTTGGACGATTCCGTTCATCAAGCTGCCAGGTGCTGCAGCAGGCATCACACTGCAGAGAAACAGGCTCTCTTTGGTACAATGCAGGTACTGAGAAGGGCATTAGCAGTAAATCTGAGAGACTGAGATCAACCCCAATGTGCCATGGCTAACGAGCAAGGTTCATTCCTGTCAAGAGATGTGCAAAATGAACCCGTTTGGAGAAATTACCCCCAGAGGTAGCTACTAGCTGCCTCAAAGGTGTGCTCAGAGGACTGTCACCACAATCACAAAATGACTTAGATGAAGCAGGTGGTTATTATGCCAACAGTGATTAGATGAACAAGCTGCCTCAGGCAGTTGAACTAATTTTTGGAACGTGTTGGCTTTTTCACAGTTTTTGAGGATTATATGTATATTATTTTGTAATCTGCAATGTACAAAATGGATCTGGTGGAATAAAAGATGTAATAATAAATTAAAAAATGAATAAATAATATAGAGGAAATAGTTATCTATTGCAGTATTGGAAGTTCATTTATTATTGGTAATATTTATCACAGACAATCTTTCAGATTTCCACTAACAACCTAGCTTAATTTTACAGACATTCTGTTCACAGCTGGATTTACTAAGCCCTGATTCACCCCTTTATGCATTGAGCCCACTACCCCCCAACTCTCTTGTAGTGCAGCCTCACATAGCCTGAGTCCCCTGCACCAGGGACAGGTCACATAGCTCATGACATTTTAATGGCATACAATTATTAATATTTTTTTACAGGCCTGTCTCTTTTTTTTTCTGTATTTACTGACAGTTGATAATCCTGTTCTTCAGCTATGTCAAAAATCACCCCCACACGCCCCTTTTTATAGGCTGCAATGATATGGCACATGTATATATCTTAGACAGATAATGAACGTAGAGAATTTCACAGCAGCATGTGTCTGCTGTCAGAAATTAGCTTCAGCAGCAAATTCACTGCTAAAAATGTCTTAACTGGAATATTGATTTCAAGAGCCGCTAATTCAACAAAATGAACTCTATGCCTAAAGATATTCTAACACTTGAGGTCTTGCAAATAAACATTCTATGTGAAATCTAGGTGACATCAATACAGAATTGCAATATTCTTCCTATATGTGAAGCTAAAGCAAAGTAAAGAAAGCCGTGCAGCCCCAGATGTCTGACAAATATCATTTAAATTCGGTGTATGGGCAAAAACATATTTAGCTATCAGGAAGATAATACATGAACAACAAAATTAAAAGCAGAATTTCAACCAAGAGAAAGTTTTCATTGTATTCCAGTATGATGGGAGCCTTTCTTAACTGTGCAGTTTCACACATCGGGGGTCATTAAAATGTTCTGTCAGGCAAGTTTAGTACAGGGGATCATTCTCCACGGGTAGTGCAAGCTATAGTCACCTCGCACACGGGGAAAATTATTCTACCGTCAATAGAGCCTCAGCATCAGCTCGGTCTGTCGGGAAGCCCTAAATCCGATCGGGCAGGACCTACCTGCAACAGAGCGAAGGAGAACTGCTGATCGATCTCTCAGCGGTGGAGAAAAGAAAGCGAGCCCTCACGGTCAGCCATGTGGCTGCTGGCAGAGCAGGGACGCTCCCTATAGCGCCCTTCGCCTTGTGCTTTGACCCGTGAGCAAATTCCCCGAGGCGAGGGGCTGGTAGGGCAGCCGGAAGTGGCAGTGCTCAGAAGCCGGGTTTCAGGTGTCTTCTTATACACCCAGGGAATCGAGGATCGGCCAAATTTCACGCCTGCTGAGCCTGAAATCAAATCCTCTTCCCAAAGTAAACTGTGCAACATGCATGCGACAGGAATCCACTTGATCCTCGAGAAACCCGAGTTTGGAAGTGGCTGACCCTAGATCGGTTGACGGTGCCGGTGCCAGGAGTGCCAGGTCATCGCCCAGCTCAGGGGGGAGGCAAAGGCCAGAAACCGAAGAGCAGCCTGGAAATATCAGAAAACCATTTATTATAAAGATTTCCTCGTTTCTTTTTCTCTGTACCGTAACTATTTGGCGCCCTCAGCTGGATTTCACGGGAATCTCTCCCTTTCCTGATGAAAAAACTAGAAAAGTGAAATCTAAGGGGATGTGCCGTCAGAAATGCTTTATTCCCCGCACGGTTTCCCAACAAGCTCCAACAGCCTGAAAAATCCTACAGATATCCTTCCTGTTGCCACTGGGGTGCAAAACCGGACTAGATTCAGAAGGAGCTTCCTGAATCCTGGAGCCACAATTTGTGCAGTACCAATCGGTGTTTTGGACTCAGCTCTATCGTATAATTTAGTGTGGAAAGATAAGAAGCTCCCTCTTGGCCATGTTGAATTTAAGGTGACAGAGGGACTTCCAGGCAGCAACGTCAGACAGGCAGGCCGAGATCTGGGATTGGATTTCTCCATCCTTTTTCTCATCCCTGCCTTACCCCTTCATTCATTTCTGCTTTTACTCGCTCCTTTCACACATACTTGTTCCATCCGTGTTGTCCTCTCTCTTCTGGTTCCCATCGCTTTTCCATATATTATGTTATGTTATATTTGGATACAACATTCCTCAGACACATCCTCTTCAGTGCTCCATGGCCCCTTTCCCCCACTAAGATCAAATGTTTTCTCACTCCTATATCCTTGTGCACTCAGTTTCATGATTTCCCACATAAATTTCCATCGTGCTTCCATTTGTCCAATACTTGTCTTCCATCACCCACTGATTCTCCTCTCCCTCTCCTACTACACATCCCTACCCATGACTGTGCTAATCCATTATTTATCTTATTACTAATCATATACATAAACATGTACTATTTCATAGTGGTGAAAAAGCTATTTGAAACAGCAGAGTAGTCAATGGTTTATTAATCAGATAAGACAAAAGTACTGTGTATAATTCTTTAACATCTTTTAGAATCTTACCTTATAAACTGTTCATTTTACCTTGAAGCTGGAGCTGTAATGGTAGAAACATTGCCCTGGTCTCTCCACTCTTCGAGAGCAAGGGGTCAGGATAGCAATATGGATTCCAACTTTGCCAGGGAAAAGATCATCTGTAATGTACTGAATGATCACATATTGTTCATTGCCTCTTCTGTTTGGCGAAAGTTCAGAGTGGCACAGCAGATGATACAAAGAGAAACAAGTAAAAGAAAGTTATATTAATCCCAGCAAAAGAAACACTTGTTCTGTGACATAGGAAACAACAGGTACTATTTCCTGGAACAGAACTAACGATACACTACATTAAACTTGTCACCCTTTGATAGACAAGGTTATGGAGCTTTACAATCATGCTATAGCACACAAGCTTAGGTTAACACACAGAAATTATTTTCTTTCTATTCCACCAGCACAATGAATGCCTAAGGAGTATTAGCATTAGGGACATGCAGGCACTGGTGTCATTTCTGAACCACAGCAACTGGGGGCAGGAACAACTGGGGATCACTTCTGCCCTTTCCAAAACTGGAGATCTGCTTGGAAGGGGTAAGTGTAATCCAAGTGGTTGTGGGGTGGGGAAGGTGCTTAGGGGAAGATTGCAACATTTTGCATATTGGTTCTTTTCATTGATTTTCTCAAAGTTCTGGAGACTAAACCTTCAAAAGGATATAAACCGATTGGGGTTGGTCCAGAGGGTGGCTACTAACATGATCAATGGTCTTCATTCTTAAGCATATGGGAACAGTATCCCCATGAAGATGATGGAGACAAGAACAGTATCTGAATTCAAGAAAGCATGGGACAAGCACAAGAAATTTCTGAGGAAGGGGTAGGGATTGTAAAGCTGAATTAGTTGGTGTAGTTGTAAAGCTGAATTAGTTGGTGGGCAGACTAGATAGGCCATGTGATCTTTTTTACTATCATAAGAACATGCCATACTGGGTCAGACCAAGGGTCCATCAAGGCCAGCATCCTGTTTCCAACAGTAGCCAATCCAGGCCATAAGAACCTGGCAAGTACCCAAAAATTAAGTCTATTCCATGTTACTGTTGCTAGTAATAGCAGTGGCTGTTTTCTAAGCCAACTTAATTAAAGCAGGTAATGGACTTCTCCTCCAAGAACTTATCCAATCCTTTTTTAAACACAGCTTTACTAACTGCACTAACCACATCTTCTGGCAACAGATTCCAGAGTATAATTGTGCACTGAGTGAAAAAGAACTTTCTCCTATTAGTTTTAAATGTACCACATGCTAACTTCATGGAATGCCCTCTAGTCTTTCTATTATCTGAAAGAGTAAATAACCGATTCACATCTGTCCATTCTAGACCTCTCATGATTTTAAACACCTCTATCATATCCCCCCTCAGCCGTCTCTTCTCCAAGCTGAAAAGTCCTAACCTCATTAGTCTTTCCTCATAAGGGAGCTGTTCCATTCCCCTTATCATTTTGGTTGCCCTTCTCTGTACCTTTTCCATCGCAATTATATCTTTTTTGAGATGCGGTGACCAGAATTGTACACAGTATTCAAGGTGCGGTCTCACCATGGAGCGATACATTATGACATTTTCCGTTTTATTCATCATTCCTTTTCTAATAATTCCCAACATTCTGTTTGCTTTTTCGACTGCCGCAGCACACTGAACCGACAAGTTCAATGTGTTATCCACTATAACGCCTAGATCTCTTTCTTGGGTGGTAGCACTTAATATGGAACCTAACATTGTGTAACTATAGCATGGGTTATTTTTCCCTATATGCATCACCTTGCACTTATCCACATTAAATTTCATCTGCCATTTCGATGCCCAATTTTCCAGTCTCACAAGGTCTTGTGATTTAACTACTCTGAACAATTTTGTATCATCTGCAAATTTGATTACCTCACTCGTCATATTTCTTTCCAGATCATTTATAAATATATTGAAAAGTAATGGTCTGAATACAGATCCCTGAGGCACTCCACTGCCCACTCCCTTCCACTGAGAAAATGGTCCATTTAATCCTACTCTCTGTTTCCTGTCTTTTAGCCAGTTTGCAATCCACGAAAGGACATCGCCACCTATCCCATGACTTTTTACTTTTCCTAGAAGCCTCTCATGAGGAACTTTGTCAAACGCCTTCTGAAAATCCAAGTACAACTACATCTACCGGTTCACCTTTATCCACATGTTTATTAACTCCTTCAAAAAAGTGAAGCAGATTTGTGAGGCAAGACTTGCCTTGGGTAAAGCCATGCTGATTTTGTTCCATTAAACCATGTCTTTCTATATGTTCTGTGATTTTGATGCTTAGAACACTTTCCACTATTTTTCCTGGTTCTGAAGTCAGGCTAACCGGTCTGTAGTATCCCAGATCGCCCCTGGAGCCCTTTTTAAATATTGGGGTTACATTGGCCACCTTCCAGTCTTCAGGTACAATGGGTGATTTTAATGATAGGTTACAAATTTCTATATTTCTATTAAAAAAACAACAACACAAATTTCAGGGTTGTTTTTATTTTGCTTTTAAAATAAATGAAACAAAATGTGAGTGTTCCATTGCTCTTTTCATTTTGTTTAAAAATGAATGTGCACCCCTTTTTAACATCCAATCCCACATCCTAAGGACATTTGTTACAGAACTCGGAGAAAAATTAGATCAAAGAAGAGAGAAAATGTTGGGTGAAAATCACATAGGCAAAATATTTAAATGTAGAATAAAAAATATAAAGATGAATTTTAAAAGAGATGCGTGCACACAAAACAGTAGATGTGCGAGCAAGTAGCGCTTAATCGTGCAGGGGCTATTTTATAAACCTCGCACGTAGGCGTGCAAGTACCGATGGGCAAATATCTTTGATCACGTAAAAAGGTGGTGGGTCGGGGCATTCCAGGGCACGGCCAACATATACTCGCACAAGTAGCAATGTTATGTCCTGTGAACGCAGTGCGGATACAGCTCTTACCTGCACGTATTTACTTCTGCTATGCATCAGCTGTAAGTATGAAAAAAACAATTTCAAGCCAAATACAGACCATGTGAGGGATCTGCGTAACCTAGGGGAGAGTGCAGGGTAAAGAACCAAGGGGGTTCTTGATTTCCTAGCGATAGACTGGACACAACTAATCATTTCCTTCACGCGTGCAAGTTATAAAATTACCTTACTTGAGTATGCAAAAGCCAACAGTTCCTAAGGAAAATGCATGATTAAAATTAGGAGCACATATACATACGCTAGGCGTATTTTATAACATGCATGCGTACTTGAGTGGCCGATATAAGAGTTCTGTGATTGGGTGCACCCGCTCTCATTTTAAAGTTACCGTCACAGTCTCCTGCAGCATGCCTATTTGTAAGTCAGAATTTTGGCAATGCTTTTTTCTGTATAACTGGAATCTCAACCACCACACAAATGGGGGGGGGAAGGGGGAAGGGAAGTGGAGGAGAAAATTAAAGAGACAAACTTTGGATAAACTTTAACAATTCCTGTAATAAAAAGATACCAAGGTATATAATTTAGAAATTGGAAAACTTTAATATATCAATGAAAAACCTAATTAAGACCAGGGCTGGTGCAAGGGTAATAGGCACCCTAAGTGACTTCTGCCTTGCACCCGCTCCCCCTGTCCCTTCACCCCACCCTGGTCGCACTACCCCTGCTGCTTTTGGCCCCAACTCTTACCTTGTTCACGCTACTGACTGTGTGCTTCTCAGGTCCGCTAGCAGCGCACACTGCTCACGGCCCGACTAATCTTTGTTCCTCTTTGCCACGAGCTGGAAATGCTCTGCTCATGGCACCACATGGCTGCTCTTCAGTGCCCCCTAAGGGTCGGTACCATAGGCGACTGCCTAGAGTGCCTAATGGATGTGCCGGCCCTGATTAAGACTAATATAACATACACATATAAAAAGGCAAAAGAGCATGAACCAGTTCACAAAAAATATATTAAATATTGTATTTAAAAAAATTATAACCTCAAATCACTCTTGCCTCACCTACAGATGGAAAACTATTTTTAATAGGAAAGGGTATAGGATCCTGCTCAATGGGATTTTGGTATATGGATGTTTGCCAAGTGGCTCCGTTTTTTTTATTTATTTATTTATTTATTTATTTATTTGTAGAGTTTTATATGCCGTTATTCGGTAGAGCCATCATAACGGTTTACAAAAATGCAATTATCATATAATAAAATGCAATTAAAAGTAATTGTGAACAGTAGAGTTTTGAGAACAATATACATTTTTTTCTTATTTATTTATGGTTTTTATTTGCAGTACAGGCTGAACGAGTCCTGGTTCAACACCGCAGCATGCATGAGCACGTGGTCCTGCTTTTAGAATACACGCAATGAGGTAAAAACCAGAATTAGATCGACCAGCTTTGAAAAGATCAGAGACAGATGGCAAGCCTAGCTACAGGCAGGAAAGCCATTTTTAGCCTATTTCAAGCATTTGAAAAACTCTATTAACTTTAATGGAATCTACATTTGTAGATGACATGAAAGAAATATGGGCAGCTACCTGTCACAGGAACTGTCCAGACCATGGTGGTGCTGAACAGCAGTGAAACATGCATTAATACTTATCCCCATCCCTCCCCCCAGATTTATTTGTCATTCTAGTTGAAAATACACTTTGGGGTCAGTATTCACAGATGTTACCAGGGGAACCGTAAAGTAATTTAGGAAACATACAAACTTTGAGTCACCAGGTCTGTCCTAAAGGGTGGGGGAAGCAGGAAGAGATGTTAATTGCATCTGAGGTGGGGGGGGGGGGGGGCAGCAAGATGATTGGGCAGCGGAGGGAGTGGGAGGCAGGTGGGGATCTGTTTCTTGAACTGGTCTGTTACCAGCATAGTTCAGGGACCTCGGTCCCTGGGAATCTTAACCTAATGCCAGCAGAGTGCTCCCAGATCCTACAACAATAATCCAATAAATGCAACAAGTGTGAGAGTGTGTTCCCTTGTCTGCATAATCATGAACACGAAACTAAAAAAAAAAAAAAAGACTTTCGGAACTTAAAAAGAAAGACTTTATCCTTTTCTCACCGAGGCCTGCTCATAGGACAGAAGATGCACTGTAGAAGGCCAGACTGATGCTATTTCTCTCTCAGTCCTGACTCCTGGATGTTGATCTCCTCCTCCTGTTCTATCCTTGCACTTTCTTACCTCTCCTTGTGAGTTTTGACATCATTCTTACCCTATTATGACTGTCAGCATTTTAGTTATTGATCATCACTTCTATACCTCCTATTGGGTAATCATGATACTATCTGAAGTTTACTTGTGATTTTTATATTTTGCTATAAACATGTTTTTTCTCTAGCACAGGTGACATTTAAACTAAGTTTGAAACCTTGCATCAGTGTTTATACTATGGTAGGCAATTCATTACTTTTGACCTTGCAAGGCCTCATTATTTCCGAGGATGTGAATGGAAAAAAAATTAATTTTGTTTCTTTTTTTTTTTTTTTAATTTTATTACATTCATTTTTCTTTTCATTTGTTGTTTATTTTGGTTCATTTTGTTTACTCAAAATGAAATCAACACTAAAGCAAAATGAAGGGGGAACACCCCCCCCCCCCCAAAAGGAAACAAAGGGACCGGGTTACCCCTCCCCCACCCCAGCACTACTGAAATTAAAAAAAAAAAGTTCTCCTCCCCCAGGCTTTCCCTCCCCCCCCCCCCCCCCAGCTCCCCACACACATCTTATCCCATTGGTGGATAGCTGAAATGGGGCAAGAGTGATCCCCCAGTTACCCCTGCTCTGCCGGGAGCCATTTTCAAAATGACACCAGCCAGCCTTGTGGCCGGTGCTATTCTGTTGTACAGCGATAAAGTGCCGGCAGGGCCAGAGCATCTGGGGATTACTCCTGCCCCATTCCAACTTATTGCTACTCACACCTGGGTTAAGATGGGTCCGGGGAAGGTAGGGTGATTGAGATAAGGCCTGCAGGTGGGTGTTTTAATTATTTTATTTCAGTGGCATAGGGGGTTGGTAATGGTGGCAGCAGGAGACCAAGCTAGGGCTGCATTTCAAAACAAAAATCCAGCTTAATTTCACCAGCATATTATTTTTTCCATTTTATTTCAAAATGACGCGTTTAATAAATGGAGTGTTTTGTTGTGGTTTTTATATCGCTTCAAAATGAACGCACACTCCTAATTATTGCTGACCTATACTTCTGAGAGAATGAACAATACATTATGGCTGCGCCCTTCAGATAAAAGTTCATGCCAGTTAGTGTCCATCTGCCACCTGTCTTCATACTCTCATTTATTGTTGTATTCAATGTTGCAGACCTTTTGTGCTTTTTTTTCTGGGCCTTCGTAGTTCTTGCTATAGTACAGAAATTCATTTATTCTTTCCAGAGGATTCTGAGAGTTTCAGAACTCCCTAGCAGAGGATTCTGAGAGTTTCAGAACTCCCTAGCAGAGGATTCTGAGAGTTTCAGAACTCCCTAGCAGAGGATTCTGAGAGTTTCAGAACTCCCTAGCAGAGGATTCTGAGAGTTTCAGAACTCCCTAGCAGAGGATTCTGAGAGTTTCAGAACTCCCTAGCAGAGGATTCTGAGAGTTTCAGAACTCCCTAGCAGAGGATTCTGGAGCTTTCAGGAGTGCCCCAGGCTAGTGGAGAGGGGGAGAGAGAGAGAGAGAGAGAGAGAGACGATGTCTGTGCACACCCTTAGTTCTTGGTGGTGACTAATGATGCCCAGTAAATTACAGCTAAAGTGGACTACGGCTCTGCATTGAGGCAAATCCCTCAAGTGTGGCTGAAATATTGGTCTTCCATTTGAATTTTGATCATTGAGTATCCTCACTCATAGCTCCTAAATATCCTAGAAAACATCATTTGAAAATGCCCCCTCTACCCTCATCTACAGTTCTATCTTAGTCTCCCATGAGCAAGCATTGATGTAAGGGTTGCTCTGGAAGGTAGATGGTGGAAAATGTAGCTTATTTTCCTAATAATCCTAGTCAGTTTTTTGGAATGATGGACCTTATGATGCTTCTTGTGTGGCAGGCATTCACTGATTGAATGCCAGCGTGAATGCCAGAGCTGGGAAGTGATGAATAGGTGTGGCATCTACAGTATATCTATCTAGACAGTTCAGTATTCAAACTGCAAACTGTTTATCTACTATGAATTTGCATGCAATGGAGGTGGTGCATGCAAATGCATCTCATGCATATTCAGTGTGAATATCTCGAAAACCCACCTGGCTTGTGGCATTTGAAGACGGGAGTTGCCTACCCCTGGTACATATAGTACCCTTAGCTGCTGTGTGCTGATTATTTGTCTGTCAGAGCTCTTCTGCCCTTGGGTTGTAACGTGCAGGCTTGGTAACCTATCCCTGAGCAAACACAGCATAAGTTTTGCAAATACTGTTCCACCCCCAAAAGGCTCTGCAGTGCCCTGAAAGGTACGAGTGCGTAGATGAAACAAATGACCAAAATGGATGACTGCAGTCTTTCTCCATGTGATTGGAACTTCCTCATCATGCAGCTGGAAGGAGGCACAGCCACATAGCCCTCCATACTGGCAAGAGCAGGAGCAGTGTGACTACAAGGAGCCAGAGGTAGTAGCTAGCACAGACCAGAGGATGGAGGAAGCCACTGTGGTGTGTGATTAGGCTGTCGGAAAGAGGGCATGGGTGACAGACAGGTAGGATGGGGGAAAGATGGATCATACTATAGACTGGCTGTGGGGAGAGGAGTACTGCAGTCAGTCTAGAGAAAGAGAGAGTGCTGGGATTGATCTGGATGGGTGGGAGAGCTGCAGGAGAAGGGAGAAAAAGATGGGGTCAGGCTGGGGAAGAGAGAGGGAGGAGGAAGACAGGGAACAGAGAGTATGGGGAAGGAGCGAGATGGGGAACGATAGAAGGACATGGGACATTGGAGAGGAGAGAAAGGTTGCAGGGGGCAGAAGGGTTTTAGGAGACAGGAATATACATTTCCTCACAAATGTTTTGTGGTTTGCAATAACTCTTTTCTTGTTCCTTGTTGAACTGATAGGCAAACAAATGATATTGCCTCACACAGAAGGCTCTTAAACAGGAGCCTAGAGATGTGCTTCATTTAAAGATATTGGGTTGGGCTTCGGATCAGGCGATCTGCAAAAAATTTTGGTTTTGTTCAGTTCGTTGTTTTTTTTTTCTGGCAATTTTCGACAAAGTGTGTTAGTGCGCACTAATGGGCTTTACTGCGCACTAACTACCAGTCAGTGCGCAGTCCACCAAATAAGATAGTGCGCACTAGCTAGATGTTAATGCGCATTAAGGCTCGTTAGTATGCACCAACAGGTTAGTTAGTGCGCCCTAATAGAACTTACAGTGCACTAAATGTATTAGTGCGCTGTAACTAATGTTAGTGCGCACTAAAAATGCAACTTAAAAATTAAAAAGTATCAATTCAGAGGAGTTCATTAGCTAGAAAAACAGTGCGCACTAATTGGTATTACTGCACACTAACAAATTTTGTGTTAGTGCCCACTAACGGAGTTACTGCGCACTAACACGAAATTTGCCGAAATTTCCTTTCCTTTCTCATAAATTTTCAACCCCTCAGGTTGACCTCCCCAATCTTCCCACATAGCATCTTCTGTATCAACATTGTACTAGTGTAATATTGTATGCATATTGCACTGTACATTTATTGCATTATTGTATGTATATCCTCTATTCTTATATAGTTGTATATGTATATCCTCTATTGTATATCTATATCTACGATATTTATCAAGTATGTATATACACTATTTTCCTCAAGTTCTGTTGACATCCCCCTCCAAGTTAACATGCACCCTGTTCCATATACTACTGTTAAGTTCCTTGTAAACCGATATGATCTTCCTTCCAATACCGGTCTATAAAAGCTTTTAAACAAATAAATAAATAAATACGTTGCATCCTTGCATTATAGACAGGAATGGGGGGGGGGGGGAGCGGGCAGACTGGAAGCCCGATTTGTAATTTTTCAGACCTCACCTACCATGCTGCCGTGTCAAAAAGAAGCTCCGGCAAGTGAGTGGAGGACCCTCCACTCGTCAGCACCTCCTGCATCCTCCGACCTCACAGGTGCCCTCCTCTTTCATCCCGGGCCGCCCGTCCGCGTCCTCAGCCAATGGCGGAGCAGGATGCAAATGAGCTGGGAGTGAGCAGCTTGCGGCGCGGCTCGGCGCTCATTCCCCGGTTCGGTAGCGAGGGCAGCGCTGCATCCCCTGTCGGACCCCCACCTCCCCTTGCGGTGCAGGTCAGCGCTGAGCGGGCGCTTATTTTTTTTTTTTCTGTATTTCTTGGTGCGCAATGATCCCCGCGCAGAGCGGATCGGCAAAAGGGAGCGGGAGGAGGGCGCCGGGATTGGCTTCTTCTTGTTGTTATCAGCAGCCTGCGAGCTCGGGCTCTGAAGGTGGCGTGGGGAGTCCCCCGGAGACTGGTGCAGCGTCGGCTCGGTAAAGCCGCGCCCCGCGGGGAGGGAGGGGGGATGCCGGTGTGCGGCAGGGAGCTAGCGATGCGACGCGGGGGTCCCCTCCCCTCCTGCCCGGTTCTCCGCAGATGAGTCATTGCTCTCCTCCCCCCCCCCCCCCCCCTTCTCTCCTCAGGTTTTGGCTCGGCCCCCGGCCCCGAAGACCCCGCGGGATGCTCCGATCGGCGCTGCTCGTCCTCTCCCTGGCCCTCGGCGCCGTGCACCCGTCCCCGGCCGGGGACAGGGAGGATGAGGAGGTGGTGGCGCGGGCGAGGGCTTTCTCCCCGGAGAAGGCCAGTTTGAACGAGCTGTTCCGGGAGGTGGGCGAGCTGGTGGAGGACACGCAGCACAAACTGCAGAACGCAGTCAAAGAGGTAACCCCCCCCCCCCCCTCCTCCCCTACACCGAGCTGCCCTGCCTTAGGAGCCCGTCCCGTTTCTCCTTTAACGTGGTTAGGCGAAGTAAACAGGAATCCGGTGTGAATGCAGCATTGTGCCCCAGAATCTTTTGCAAACAGGTAAAAGTTTGTTTTTGCATGAAAAGCTCCCCCAGCTGCTGTAAGGTGGTGACTTGTGGCCTTTCTTCTCTCTGAGCCAACTTGGCAAGGCAAAAGAGGCAGGAGCTGATGGGAATCTGCAAATCCTGGCTCACCTGCCCATCAGATAGCAGTGGCCTGGTCTAGGGCAGTGTTTCTCACCCTTTGTTTGCCAGGGACTGGCTAGCTACCTTCCTTAAATTACCTGACTAGTGGCAGCATGGGGGGAGTGAGGAGGAGGAGCAGAAAGGTTACTCCCCCCCCCCCCCCAAAAAAAAATGTATTCTCCTCCGCACCTGGTCCTTATTCTTATTGGTCAGCCCTGCAGTTGATCTGTGTCATTTTAAAAAAGGCAACTAGCCAGTTTAAGAAAACTGTCTTCTAAAAAAAAAAAAAGTTGCTTTTATATTAAAAAGTGAGCCCCCCTCTCTCCCAGCCAGCCAACAATATTGTCCTCAAAAAAGAAACAAATATATCTCCCTCTCTCTTCTGGCTAGCACCACTGGAAAAAAAAACACTTTCTCTCCCCCATCCAGTCAGCCATCAGTTGGCCTGATAAAGAAAAAGAGAGAAATCATCCCTCTGTCTCACTCCCGCCCGCCAGCCACACCACTACGGTTAATACCCCAGCCTGTGGACTTTTTTTCCCCCCAGTTGGGGCCTGTCCCGAGGTCCAATCTTCGAGAGTAGCATGCTGCAATGATCCCTCAAGAGAATTTCTGGGGTGGGCAAGCTGGCTGAGAGGGCCAGACCCGAAGCAGGTAGTCTAACCCGTTCATTGGCTGGCCGGGAAGAAAGGTACATCTTAACATTGGGTTTGCCTCTGGTAGGATGGGGTGGGGGTGTTTGGGGGGTTTAAAAGCATTGGAATAAAGCTGCAGCCCTGCCTTTGTAGCACTTTCAGTATAATTATGTGATATGTGTATTCCTGAGGTGGGGGGTGTTTGTGCAGAGGAGGGTGTGTAAGATGTCCAGACTTCCTGTGTTAATGAAATTTACTGAGTACAATAAAACAGTGAGGCAGCATCATTCAGGCCCAGGTTTCTGTATGCATTTTACAGCAGGGCGTGGGATTTGGTTCTCTCTGGGTTTTCTGGTTGCAGTTGTTCTGGTGATAACTCAGCACAGACTCCCTCCCCTTGATTGTTTTTAATTCTAGCTTGAAACTGTGCCAAGGGAGTTTGCGATCTGAGACGAGCAGGCATGCTGCTTTGTAATGGAGAGTGCACTGCACTTTAATCACAGTTACTTAATGCAACAGATGGAGAGTGACAAAGTGTGGGAAGAGCGGCGTTCTCAGACGATAGGAAAAGCCAAGCCATCTGTCAGTGTGCAATGGGCACCTTTGCGTGTGCTCTGAGCCCTGCTATGTCCCCTTCCCACAACCGAGCAGTGTGGCCCTGGGCTTGTAACATGTGACCAGCATCCTGCTCAAAGCTCAGCACATTTTATTAGACCTCAGACTCTGGAAATATTATTTGGCTTTAATAGCAAAAGCTGCAGAATTTCAGAGGTTTTTAGAAGTCAAATTCAGCCCTTTTCTGGAAACAGAAATTCAGTGAGGGTTTTCCTGGATGGAACAGAATGAGTAGATGTGGCTCTCCATCAGTGGTTTCTTTGGGAACGTGATGGGATTGGCTGTTTCCCCTCCCCTAGGCTGCCAACATCTGTAAGAACATAAGATTATAAGACTTGCCATACTGGGTGAGACCAAAGGTTCATCAAGCCCAGTATCCTGGTTCCTGCAATGGCCAGTCCAAGTCACAAGTACCTGGCAGGCTCCCAAGCAGGTAGATGGAGTTCATATTGCTTATCCCAGAGATAAGTAGTGGATTGCTGCAAATCTACCTTAATAATGGTTTATGGATTTGCATTTACCTGTTTCACTCCCCTCATTATTTTATTCACCTCTATTATATCTCCCCTTAGCTGTCTCTTCTCCAAACTAAAGAGCCTGAATCTCTTTAGCCTTTCCTCATCTGTGAATCATTCCATCCCCTTTATCATTTTGCTTGCCCTTCTCTGTACCTTTTCTAATTTCGCTACATCTTTTTTGAGATGCAGTGACCAGAACTGCACTCAATACTCAAACTGAGGTCACACCAAGGAACAATATAGAGGCATTATGATATTCTTTGTAAACCGTTGTGACGGAGAAACCGAACGACGGTATATAAAACTCGATAGATAAATTCTGTTTTATTCTCCATTCCTTTCCTAGTAATCCCTAGCATTCTATTTGCTTTTTTGGCTGCTGCCACACACTGAGCAGAGGATTTCAATGTATTCATGATGATGCCTAGATCCTTTTCCTGGATGGTGACTCCCATTGTGTAGCTATAATTTGGGTTGCTCTTTTCTACGTGCATCACTTTGCACTTGTCCACATTAAATGTCATCTGCTATTTGGATGTCCAGTCTCCCCGTCCTGGAAGGTCCTCTTGCAATTTCTCAATCTTCTTGTGATGTAACAGCTTTGAATAATTTGTATCATCTGCAAACCTGATCACCTCACGTGTTGTTCCCATTTCTAGATCATTTATGAATATGTTAAAAAGTGGCAGTCCTCATACAGATCCTTGGGGCACTCCACTATTCACCTTTTTTCACTGGAAAAATCTACCATGTAGCCCTACTGTTTTCTATTTTTGAACCAGTTTGCAGTCCACAATAGGACACTACCTCCTACCCCATGACTTTATAATTTCATTTCATGAGGGACTTTGTCAAATGCTTTCTGGAAATCCAGATATACTATATCAACTGGTTCACATTTATCCAGTTTTGCTCACACCTTCAAAACATGGTTAAATCCATGCTGACTTTGTCCCATTAAGCTATGTCTGTCTATATGTTCAGTAATTTTGTTCTTTAAAATAGTTTCAACCATTTGTCCCAGCACTGATATCAGATCCATTGGTGTCTAATGTTATGGATCACCCCTAGAACCCTTTTTAAAACCTAGTATTTAATTGGCCATACTCCAAACCTCAGGTACCATAATTGATTTTAATGATAGTTTAAAGATTACTAACAGCAGGCTGCAATTTTATTTTTCAGAAGTTTCAGCATTCTGGGATGTATACCATCTGGGCCAGGAGATTTGCTACTCTTTAGTTTGTCAGTTTTCCCTAGTACATCTTCCAGGTTCACTGGGATTTTTTTAATTTCTTTTGAGTCATCACCTTTATCACTTCTGGCATGTGATTTGCCTTACTTTTTCCTCAGTAAAGAGAGAAGCAAAGAATTAATTTAATCTCTATGCTATGGCCTTGCCCTTCCTTAGCGCTCTTTTTACTCCCCGATCCAGCTAACACCCTTGCAGGCTTTTTTGCTTCAAATGTACCTGAAAATGTTTTTATTGTGAGTTTTTGTTTCCACAGCAAGCTTCTCTTCAAATTCTTTTTCTTCCTTATCAATGCTTTGGATCTAGCCCAGCTTGCCAGTGCTTATGCTTTTTCCTGTTTTCTTCATTCTGGTTCCTTTTCCATTTTTTTTAAAGATGTTCTTTTAGCAGGAATAGCCCCTCTCACCTCACCTTTTAACCATGCTGGCAGTCATTTGGCCTTCTTTCTACTTTTTTTTTAATGCACGGAAGCCATTTGGTCTGGGCTTGGAAGATGGTATTTCTAAACAGCATCCATGATGTAAATTCTTCACCTCTACAGCTGCTCCTTTCAGTTTTTCCTAACCATTTTTCTCATTTTATCATAATCTCCTTTTTGAAAGTTGTGCTATTGCAGTAGATTTCCTCCCTCCACTTATCAAGTGAAGTTTGATCATATTATGATCACGATTGCCAAGTGGTTCTAACACCATTACCTCTTTCACATAATCCATTAAGGATTAGGTCTAAAATAGCTCCCCCCTCTTGTTGGTTCTTGTTCCAGCTGCTCCATGAAGCAGTCATTTATTTCATCTAGAAACTTTACCTCCTTAGCATATCCTGATGTGACTGGAATTGTCCCTTATTACTTTGTTTCTAATTTTGTTAGCTTCCCTAATTCCTGTTAGAATGTCATCTGTCTGTTCATACTGATCAGGTGGACAGTAGAACACCCCCCCCCCCACACACACACACACACTTTTCTATTCCTTCTATCCCTAAAGATTCTGCAGTGCGTTTTATTTCCTGCAGAACTTTTATCCTGTGCCCTCTTTAACATAGAGCACTGCCCCTCCTCTGATGTGATCCATCCTAGCACTGTGATATAATTTGTATGGTAGTATTAGAGTCCCATTGGTTAACCTCCTTTCACCAGGTCTTAACTTTTTTTTTTTTTTTAATTATTTAATTCATTCTTTGTAGCTTTTATAAATCGTCAATCTGTGGGGACAATCTTAACGGTGTACAAAATTATAACAATAAAACAATACATTTGCAATATCAAATAATAAAAAATAAAAGAAATTAAAAACAAATAAGTGGCATACAAAGTAAAAAGTATATAAATAAAAAACTAAAAGCATTCAAAATAGAAACAAGCAGAAAACTATTTCAGTTGCTAGTATGCCATGGCTAATAGAGGAATTTAAGAGTTGTAAGCCTTTTTATGTTCTGCTTATCAGGCACTTCAACGCATTCAGGTACTGTAGGTATTTCTCTATCCCCAGAGGGTTCACAATCTGTTTGTACCTGAGGCAATGGAGGGTAAAGTGACTTGCCCAAGGTCAGAAGAAGATTCAGTAGGATTTGAATCCTGGTGTGCATGGTTCATAGCCTGCGGCTCTAACTACTATGATAGGGTGATTACTGTATATCTACCTCTTCATTTAGGGCTATGCATTCTATCTATCCCATCTTATATTTTAGACTTTTAGCATTTGTATACAGACACTTGATAGTATGTATTTGGTTTGTAATAACCTGCTCATCAGATGTACTCCATTAAAAAAACAAAAAAAAACAACCCTGTAGCCCATAATTCTGTTCCTCATGGAAACTTCTAAAATGCTTGTTAAATCTGGTTGGTTGTTTGAGTGAGCCTTGCTTTACAGCTGTCACAGCGCAGAATATTATACACACACAAAAAATGTCAGGTAGCCAGAGAGAGCGAGCTGCTGGTAGAGTAACATCTGTGTGAACCACTGGCTGATGGGTTTAAATCTGGGCATGATCAGCTCAGTCTTTCATTCTTCTGGGCTTGATAAAATTGTTTTCTGTTTTAATTGGATAATAGTAACCATATTGTTTGTCTGTAAAGTAAATTGGAGAATGGAGCAATGTAAGAAAAAAAAATGTACAGTCTTTGCAAACTGCTGGGTTCTCGTGATGTGCCTTTGTCCTACGCAATTTGTGGACAAACAGCACAATTACTGTCAGAAAGATGTGAGGTACACCCTATGGGGGAGGGGAGAATTCTGACAGTCTGCTATCTATTGTCTTCAAATCTGTACTTGTTTTCTTACAGTATTCATGCCCATCTCCATTTTGTTAGAGCAACCACAGTAGTGTAATCCATCTTTCCTTTTGTTGAAAGGTAAGAGTAGAATTCTACTTAATATGTAGGAAAAAATCCTGTTTTCTCCAGTTCTGTGCCTGTGGAGGAGAAAGTGCACATGAATGTTCTCACCCTCAAAGGATTCTCAGGGATATCTTTGTTCTGTCTTTGTCTGGACAGTCTCCCAGTGTGAGCTGTCAATCCACAGATTTCTTCAGCGATGATGCTTTTTATGTGAATATAGGCCAATTCTCGAACGGCAGTCCTCCACAGAGATCACATTCAGACAGAGGATCGTATGGATGTAGAGCTACGCTGCAGCTCTGACACTCATCCGTTGGTGACGAGATGCTCATGTGGTAAATCTGAAGCCACTGCGTCCCATTGGAAAAAGGCCATGCGGGCTATCAAGTCTGCCCCTCTGCACCTTCTGTGGCTGAGCAGAAGTCAGAGTTGTGCAGCCTGCGTGCCATTCTATGGGTCCTCCTTAGACTTTATACTTTTTTAAATCGTCCCCTTCACAGTTGTTGCCTATTTTGGTAATTATGGGTGTTGTCTATACACCTAACATGGCCAGCCTGCCGAGCTGCTGTTAGCATGCGTGAAGTACCTCGGTGTTAGGAACCCTGTCCATCCACCTGATGCTGGCAGTCCTGGGAAGGCAGCACTTGTAAAGACATGAGGACAACTGCATTGGTAGACTGCCAGCTTTGTTATGCGAACACTGGCCAAGATGGCACCCATGGAATGAGCACGGTCTGTCACTAACTTCATATGTTTTCCACTGCTGGAGTCTCAGTAGGGCTGTGACATCACAGATCTCATTCTGTCTTAGGAATTTGTGACTCAGGCTGAATACAGAGTAAGAATATAGCAAGCTAGTTTAAAATCCACTGACAATAAAAGTAATTCCTTGTATCTTAGTGATTTGTTACTCTTTTTTTTTATTTAAAAAGATAATGAATATACACTCACTTTTTTTTTGTTGTAGTAGTAAAAGTAGACTATCATGGTAGCTACAGGGTTTTAATAGCATTCTTTCAAAGATGTGACATCCTGCTTCTGATAAAATGTGGCTGTTATAATTCTCATTTTATCTTGTCAGACCCTTTCCCCCTTCCAACCCTGCAGCACAAAACTCAGTGGGGCTGATGCAATACAGTGCGCTCAGCTGAGCGCACTGTATAACCCGCAGCAGGATAAATGGGCACTAATCCACCCCCTAATGCAATAGGGGGATTAGCGCCTATTTAACTCTCATCTGACGCAGAGTGAATGCGATAATGCTCATCGCATGTGAATGAGGCGATTATTCATTCACTCCGCATTCCAAAAAAAAAAGTGTGCTTCTCAGACGCACATTTAGCTCTCGGATATTAACACCTGCCTGGAGCAGGCATCAATAGCTGAGTGCATGTAAAAGAAATACAGGAAAGCAGGAAAAAAAACCTGCTTTTCTGTACTTAAGTAGAAAAGAAAATACCTCGGCAGACCGCCGAGTTAGGAAGACCGACGCCGGTAAACTCGGCATCAGTTTTCGTAACTGGCAGCCGCAGCAGGTTCGTGTTGGCGAGGAGGTGCTAGGGGCTCCAGAGCATCTCTAGCACCTCCTTGCTAACGTGACCCCCTAATTACATTATAGCATGGAGCCCCCCCCCCTTGCGGGGGCCATGTGCTCGTTAAAGCGGGCGCTGCCTTTTCAGCGCCCGTTTTCCATGCTTTTTTTTTTTTTGCATCGGCCCCAGTGTCAGAGCAAACCAGAGTTACTCATTTGCCGTGCCATTTGTATGCGCTGGGCTTGTCAGTTTGGGGTGGCTGGAACTGTTTAATGCATTGATTTCCATGTGTAGCCGTGATGCAAGTCTGTTGCACAGTCCGTCTTGCTGCCGTTCATGTTCACGGTGCTCAGTGCTGCCCGCCAGGAAGACTGGTCCAATTCGATCTACTCTGGAAGGGGGACACTTCTACTGGACCATCAGGGTAGTGATACTGGGAAAAACATTCCTGTGTAGGAGCTAGAGGTCTGCTGTCTTGTAAGATTTTGGGAGAACAGAATGTAACCTAACCACAGCCTAATTGAATCACTCTGCAGCAGGGCTATGCTTTGTAGTGTCAATTTCCCTATGCAATGTTTGTTTAATGCACAATATTTTTCTAATTAAAGAATGCTAGTTGTGGCCTATATTCTTGCTGCATTTGCCCACTAAATTTTGGATGGCTTAGCTTGTGCATCTTTTAGACATAAAAAGAGAATGAAACTGGACCAGTCTCTGTGCATCCTGCTAATACAGGTTTGGCTTCCTGATCCAGCATAATGTCTTTATTTAGTGCATAAATGGTTTTGATGGTGTGAATAAGTATCCTTTCTGTAAAGAGCTGAAGGTGGGAGAAAATTCTAATTCGGTAATAGGCACAAAAAACCTCAACAGTTGTTGTGAGTTAAGACAGAAAACCAACAAAGTCAGTGCTGGTAAACCAAGCTACTGAGCACTTAGGATGCATTTTATAGCTGGGAATCAGTAGCCAGCTCTGCCTATAGATGATGATGATTCACTTTTAAAAATAAACTTATCATACTGAGAAAAAGAGCATTAGTGTGCAGATATGCAGATTGCCTGGATCGGCCACTGTTGGAAACAGGATGCTGGGCTTGATGGACCCTTGGTCTGACCCAGCATGGCACTTTCTAAAGAACAAGCGACAGACAAATAACATTTATGCAAACAATCAAATTGGCCTGCAAGGCGGTATTACCATCTTTCAGAGAAATCCAATAATGTTCCTTGTGTGCCTGCCAGCTTTCGCAGCCTGGCTCTCTCATAGAAAGGAGGGGACTGCTAGAGGCTGAATTTGCACCCCAGTAGTATAGCAAATTGCTACAACGGTTTGGTTACAAGTAGAAATGTACTTGGGATCAATTAGTCTTGACTCATTACCCATTAGTGTAGGCCATAAGTCTATATTTTTACAGGACACTGCTCACCTGACTTTCCTGTGTCCATCAGTTGAGGAGGTTAATGACAGAAATGTTGAATATATAGGATACCTGAAATCTGTCTGTGAATGATATGGTGTATTTGGCTTTGATTCAGTTCCCAGTTGCCACATATCTACATCAGTAAAACACACCATCATCCCTGATGCTAACCGGCAACCCTGCTGGCCATCTGGGAACTGATGATCTGAAGAACAGTAGTGCCTAATGCACCTAGCAAATGCACTAATCTAGCTTGCCTGGAACCATGAGCCTCTATCTGCAGTATTAGAGTGCACAATTGTGTCTCTATGTATCACAAATAACAGCAGCGTGCGGGTTTGAGTTGTAGCAGCTAGTGAAGTGTTTGTGCAGTGAGGATTTCACTGATTAAGCATGAAACAGCAGGAACACATATACAGGAAATCTAGTGAACTTCTCTTAGCATGATTTTAATTGAGGAAAGAGAAGATTGATTACTGCTTCATTTACCATAAGCAAAATGAATTTACATGCATTTCTGACGCTAGACACCATGAGCTAACGAATGCTTTGATCAAGTTGCAGATGGAGGCGGAAGAAAGTGCTGCCAAGAAAATAGCTGACGTGAACTTTGAAAAGTTACCCCCCACTTACCACAATGAATCTAATACAGAAACCAAGATTGGAAATAAAACTATTCATACCCATCAGGAAATTGACAAGGTAAATCTGGACAGAGTGCTGTGGTCCTTTAAGTGCGGTATTAACGTCAATGCAAGCTCTTGGTATGCAGAAGCCAATCATGTTTTATAGAAAAAGACCCAAAGCTTTACGTTTTCCACACCCGTTCAGATTACAAGATCTCAGGAAACCAAAAAAAAAAATAAATCCAAATGCACGTAGCTTATTGCTGTAACAGCTCTTCCAGATACAGCGTGTGGTACTGCCTAGCAGTGGGTAGATCTTTATAATTATCAATATCAATTGAGTGATTAGTTCAAACTGCCCCAGAGAGGGGAGAAATGCATGAGTACCTCATTCCTGGTAGGGACTGGGTTACAAAGGAGAACATTTCTACCTTTCTTTATCAATGCTTATTCATTTAATGTTATGCTGACTGTATTCTGTGCCTTTGCAAGATGGAAGCTCAGTATAGGGATAGAGGCAATGGTTAGCACAGGTTACTGTAACATTTAGGTCAGGGTGAGGGCAACCAAGGTAATAGGGTAAATATAAGACTGGCGCAAATTATAGTCCAAACTGTTGGGGATCTGCCCCTTCAGGCAGTCTGAGTATGCAGACCACAGGAAACAGGCAGAGCTGTGGTCAGGCTATGGCCAACAGCCCAGGAATCAGTTGAAGGAGAGTTAAGTGAGGAAAAGCAAAAGGTGGGCAGGAATAAGCTGCAGTAGAAGTCCAGGTCTGAGCTGAGCTCTTGTTGCAATAACAGCGTTTCCCAGGAAGAGGACGTGATACAGTCCCTGCAATTAGAGGAGGATGCCAAAAAGATCAGTCAGGAACCCTGAAGTGCAGTGAATGCCCAGTCAGACGCTTTCAGAACCAACTGAAGAGAGAGCTCCCAAGAAGGAAGGGGGGAGGGCAGCAAGGCTGATAAAGGTCCAGGCACCTGACAGTCACTCAGATGGAGGAGGTTAGCTCTACAACAAAGTTCTTACAACATAACTCAAACTGTGGTAATGGAAGGACACCACCACCAAGGGGTGAGGGGGATGCCCTTAAAAGGTTTGTGGCGGTGCACTCATTCTATCTATCACATGCTCACTTCCGTGCCTTGCACTAATAAAGGCGAGTCTGTTGCAACCGTATTCTTTGTGCTGCATTAAAAATCTAGCAGTCTGAGGGTCTCATATATTACATAAAAGTACAGGAACAGTAAAAATAAGCAGACGTTCCTGTCCCTGTGTGCAGAGAGTCAAAATGAATACAACAGCTTTAGCCCATATGCATGAAGATTTGTGAAAGAAGGAAATTAAAAACAAAATGCCCCCCACCACACAGAAGGATTTAAAAAGGACGTATGACTCAGTTGATATAATTTGTAATCTTAATTCATCTTGTTTCCATTTTGTCTTACTTAGCTGACGGATAATAAAACTGGATCCACCATCTATTCTGAGACAGTCATTACATCTATAAAAGGGGAAGACGGCAAAAGAAACCATGTAAGTCATATTTATAAACCCCCCCCCCCCCCAGCACAGCAAAAGAGCCCTCACATTGATACTGGTCAACTCCCTGCAGCATGACCTCCATCCCAATAGCAGGGCTTCTGGGAATTTTTATCAAAGCCTGTCCTGAGGGTTTCGGGATCTCCACAGTGAATATGTAGGAGACAAATTTGCATACACTCTCTATTTCCTGAAAATTCATGGTGGAGATCCTGTAAACCCAACTGGCTGTGGGGTCCTCATGGATGGGTTTGGGAAGCTCCCTAACCAGTAATAATTTCCACAGAATATAATGTAAGCACTGCCTCCAGGCTTCCACTATCCTGCAAGCCCCACAGGAGAAATCGCATAATTAGATTGAGGCATAATTTACAAGCCTCTGCACAATCAACAAACTTGAAGCTCCCCTTCTGCAAAATTCAATAATCTGACAGTGTGGAGTGCCTTCAAGGGATGATTTCATGTGTCCTATCTCAGCCCAGAACCACTGATTTGCAAGCTGACTGGCTGTCAGAGGGAGCCAATCAGCATGGCCAACAAACAGGTCAATCATCAGGGCACAGGGGAGCTTAAAGAAACATCTCTCCCAACCCCTTCTAATAGTGAAAATATAGAATTGCCCTTTCCCAGTGCTACCATGGCTGTTTTTACCCTGATTCCACTAATGGTTTGAAAAGTTTCACCAAAAAAGAGAATTCATCATTGATTTTGAAACATTTGTAAGAATATTAAATCTCATCACGCTAAGAAGTGAAACCATTTTTAAGAAAAACAAAAAAAGGGAGACATACTGAAACCTATGATTGAGCTTACTGGTTCAAAAAACCATTGTAAAAATTACTTGGTTTACCAGTTCTGAGGTTTTTGTCTCCATATTAAATATTATTTGAAATTTCAAACCATTAGTAGAATAAAGATTGGTTTTTAATATTAACTCAGAATATTATCCGTATAACTTGTGGTACTTTACAGCTAGCTCTTTTTTTTGCGACAACATTGGAAACTAGCTGGTCCCTATTTTTCCTGTCTTTACCCTGATTCCACCTGAGGAGAAAACATTCTATTTTTTTATATAAATGTATCTTTATGTGGAGAAGTTTTGCACCATTTTATATATATATATATATATATATATATATATATATAGGCTAATACAAGATAAAGTGCTTGAAAAAAAATACACCCAAAACAAACCAACTGCTGGGAGAGGAGCACTAATGATAAATGTATATAAAAATTATTGAAAAAACCTTTGTTAAAGACTATGAACCGGGGTAAATACAATGTTGCTGTTTGCAGAATGAAAGAGCAATGTTGCTATTTGAAAAGTGAAACAATTGTTTCCTAATTGGCAACAATGTATACAAGTGTGTAGAGCAGACAAAACATACAAATAATTAGACATCCATGCCAATTGATAACAGACATTGCTGTATTGGAAAGCTTCAAAATATTAGATTACAGCATTTGGTAAAAGCATTAGCCCCAAAAAAATTAAACTAAAGACTAGCAAAGCAGCTCATGTGCATGTAAATGTATTTTTATATAGCAAATGATTCCCCATTTTCCATTAGTTATGGAATCCCCCACGCCAGACAGTACCCCTGGGCAGCACAAGGATCCCTTGCTAGCTCTGCGGGTTAGAGGGGATGTGTCTTGCAGTGGATTAGCCCTTCTGTCGCTGGTGGAGGCTGCTGCCGGAAGAGCAGTTACCTTCCCTCTCTCTTAGGCACAAACTCATCACCCTCTGCAGGGTGCCAACAGGGCCATAGCCGGCTGGATGGTGGCAAGCGGAACTCCCAGGCACAAGGGGAAGGGTCGATGAAATTATTAAAAAAAAAAAAGTGAAAGCTTTTCAATAGAAACAGATTTTTGCATAGTAAGAAATGTGAAACCTTATGCACAACCGTGCAAATTTGCCACAGAATTTTGAAAAATCTGTCACCAGATTTGCTAACTTTTTGCTACAGAATCTTGAAAAATTTGCTGCAGGAAACCAGGGGCTGTGAATATCCGTGGCCCTGTGGGCTGTATATATATATATATATTGCTAAGTTAAGTCAGATGAGCTAGGAAGTGAGGATATTTTGTTCAGTTTGTTTTCATTGGTATCGACACTCTCATGCCTCCATGACATGAAACAAATGAATAATGATTATCAGTTCCTTTAAAAAAAAAAAAAAATTATGCTAGTAGGATATTTTGTGTAATAAGAGAAAAAGTTTTCAGATAGAGAATGGAGATACCAACATTTCTAGCAGATCTCCCAGCAAACTGCTGAAATTCCAGAATGGCACGGGCCTCTGCTCCCTGGCGTCTCTTGCTTAGTTCTTGGCAGGTTGTAACATTCTGTCTATCCAGGTTCCAGGTGCCTATGCTCTCTGGTGTCTCTTGCTTAGTTCTTGGCAGGTTGTAACATTCTGTCTATCCAGGTTCCAGGTGCCTCTGCTCCCTGGCTTCTCTTGCTTAGTTCTTGGCAGGTTGTAACATTCTGTCTATCCAGGTTCCAGGTGCCTCTGCTCCCTGGCGTCTCTTGCTTAGTTCTTGGCAGGTTGTAACATTCTGTCTATCCAGGTTCCAGGTGCCTCTCTGGATAAGTTGTGGAATTATCAAATTTCTGTTGCATTTGCCTCTTATTTCATTTTGCATTTACTCAGCTCTTGAGTAAACTTGTTCTACCAGCTCCACCGTTTACCAAAGTCCCTTCCTAAGATCTCCTGCAGATGCTGGGGCCCGTAATCCACTATTCAGTGGTTCTTAGCCTTTCATGACCAGTGTGTCCCTTTTACCAGTTTGAGCTATCTCGTGTAATTCCCAGGCTGGCAAATATTCAAAATCCACAGGCAGTGGAAATGATGGTCAACAAAAGAGTTACAGGGCCTCTTGTAATTCAAGGCCTTTCTTAAATAACTAAGAAATGGCTTCAGCTCACCAAAGGCTGAGAAATCAATTTGACATGTGCACGTGAGACCCTTGGACCAAGTCTGTAGCACAGCTGGCTGCAGCAGGCAACATTAATTGGACATAACAAGGCTACAGGAGAGGCATGAGAACTTTAATTTTCATGGTGAAGGCCAGAGATCCAGTTGAGGTCTCTGGGATTGTAAAAAAAAAAAAAAGAGTAGACTGCATGGGGCCATACAGTCCTTATCTGCTGTCAGATTCTCTGTTCTTGTTACGGCAGCGAGCGCATGTTATAAAATCGGGCGTAGATTTGTTCGGGTTGCGCGAACAAATCTATGCCTGTGCGTATGTTTTAAGATCTGCCCCGTTGTGAAAGAGATCCAAAAAGTGTGCTGAAATAGTGCCATTGGCTATCCCCTCGGACTTTGCCTGTGGTTTTCATGATTGCTTTCTAATCGGCAGAATAATTATTAATTCTTTATTTTTATTTTTTTTCAATTTATAACCCGCCGAGTGCAAATCGTACATCCCGCACCATACACTTTTTATTTCTGGAACAGAGGCCATTTAGGCAGTGGCTCTTTTTTTCCTGCAGTTCCACCATCCTTGCAGATTTTTGTTTTGAGCTTTTTTTATTTTGTTCTTTTTTTCAGGTCTTATTACTCGCATGCTTTCCTGGCAGTTTGCTGTAGTGAGTTTTTTTTTTTTGTTTGTTTGTTTTTCTGGTGTTACCTGGCTGTCATCTGGAGCAGTTCATGGAGCCCCAGCATCAAAAGCAGCACTTGTAGCTGTGCCTGGGCTTTCCACAATTCACTGTGGCTCAGGCCTTTTCCAGTTGTTTTTTTTTTTTTTTAGTTTTCATAGCTGTGGTTTTTTTGTTTCTGATTATCTGGCTTTATGGATGGCAGACGGTTCTCCATAACCTTATTTATTTATTTATATCCTGCCTTCCAGGCACTTCAAAGGGGATTAATCCTCCTGACTCACCAGTGTGACTCATTCTAGACCTCAGTCTTTGGGGAGATGATACAAATAGTTTTGTTGTGGCCAATTTCCCTGGTGCCGGTAGGCAAAAAATGAATGGAAGAATTGAGAGTTGCATTTAATCTAGGCCTAGAGCACAGGTTACCGAAACAATATGGCTATTGCTCTGAATGCAAGTCTAGTTTTGCTTGAAGCAAGTTCTGACATATTGGCCCTTAGACATCTCCACTGTATGTGTAAACTAAATATCACAGGGAAGGAAAGTCCTGCCTGCAGGGTTTCCCATCATTATTAGCTGTGATGAGCTGGTTTTAAAAAAAGGCATTGTTGCCACTAACAAAAAACATTATCCTGTTCTTACCAATATAAATCATACAAACCACAAAAGAATAGTACACTAGTTCATATTCATACAAATGAGCAACACTAAATCTTAATCTTATTAATTTATTTTGAAAGTAAAGAAATATTATATTTCACGCTTCTCGCCACCACATAAACACTAATAAAAACCTGACACACTCATACTAACTCTCTCTCGCACTACATACAATATAATATCTGAATGTGCAGACCCCTATAACTACAAAAAGTCAAATATAAAACAGTGATTCTCTGCTATCACAATAATCATTCAAAGTGACAATTCGAACAATATTGTAAACCTCGAAGTCACAGGCTTTCAAGGTGAAACCACTTCGATTTCATGCAAATGTCTTGAAAACCCAGTCCTTGAAAGTAAAACTGGTTCAGCTTCATGCACCAAAGCATTGTTGTACGCCTTACAATCAGTCCTGCAAGGGGAGAGGACGCCGGCTTCATGCGAATTACTTGTTATCACAATCCTCCTTCAAAATGAAACAACTTTGGTTTCCTCTAAAATATCACAGTCCTTCAAGATGACTGATTTTCAGCTTCATGCACACCTCTCTCTGAGTTAGTGAAAGGGAGATCTTAATGAAGCTGCCAGAGTCCTCTCCCCTTGGAAGACTGATTCTAAGGCTTACAACTGTGCTTTAGTGTGTGAAGTTGAACCAGTTTTACTTCCAAGGTCTGGGTTTTCAAGACATTTTGCACAAAATTGGTTTCACCTTGAAAGCCTGCGACTTCGAGGTTTACAATATTGTTCGAATTGTCACTTTGAATGATTATTGTGATAGAGAATCAGTGTTTCATATTTGACTCTTTGTAGTTATAGGAAGAACCCTGCCATTCGTTTCTGATATCTGCACATTCAGATATTATATTGTACGTAGTGCGAGAGGGTTAGTAGGGATGTGCCTTAGGTTTTTATTAGTGTGTATGTGATGGTGAGAGAAGCATGAAATATTTTTTAATTATTTATTCTGAGAGTAAAGAATATTATAAGATTAAAACTTAAGTGTTGCCCATTTAGTATGAATAAATATAAACTCGTGTACTGTTCTCTTGTGATTTTGTATGGTTTAAAAGAAAAAGCACACCAACCCCTGAACCTTTTAGGGGCACAATCTGAGCTAGTGGCACATTTTGTTGAATCATAGATCTTCATCCTGTGTCTCATCATAGAACTTTAACTGAAAAAAAGATTTATCATAAGTTTAAAAAAACAATTCAATAGAGATGGATCATATGAGCCAGGAAAACTATTGTACACAACTATGCAAGAATGTTTAGTGACTTGTACCAGCATCCATGATGACATTACACCAGTTCTCTTCTCTTTACATTGGCTTCTGTTACACTACCAAATTCAATACAGATTGCCCTCAACTATTCATAACCTAATTCACAAAGGCTATCCTTAAATTATATTCGCCTAGTAGGACTCTACTTTTAAGCACTCAATAGTTACTTGATATTCTAATCCTCCCAGCTAACCCGCCTTGACTCCACCAGAGAACGGGCTTTCTCAATAGCCGGACCCGTATTTTGGAACTCACTACTTATTCAACTACGCAACATTAATGACCCTAAACATTCTGAAGAGCCCTTAAAACCCATTTATTTAATATTGCTTATAGCAAATTAACAACATTCAATCTAGAATGCATGTAGAGAAATTTTTACTCATTGTTCATAAACTTGAAAAAGCACTCATGAAAAAACTGTGATGTCATCAATTTCCAAATCACACACACAAAAGTGAGCTGCCAACGTCATTCAGAGTCACCTTTCAAAAACCAATGTTATTACTAATCTCAATGTGTGCACGCTCATGTAGACAAACCCTGACATGAAGTCATGTTTCAGACAAAGCCTGCATCAGGGGGGCAGATGATCTTTGAAGGCTCACTTGTAGACTGTCCGGTCTTGAATGCCATGTCTATATATCCCTGAGTAAAATATTATGCATCCATACTGAGACACATGCTAAAGCACTTCCATTAACTCTGCCTTATGTCGGGAAATTTCAAAAGCTTTTGTGCCACACCAACCTTGTCACTTAAAGTAAAATGACATTGGGAAATTAAGCCAATAATTGTTCTATGATTGATTGCTGGCATATAGCTTAGTAGAAATCCAAAGAACTGTTAGGAAATACTATGGTCATCCTACATGTTAGTCTGCTACAAATTAATTAGAATATTATCCAGAAAAGAGTGTCTGAAACCGCAGGCTCTGTCTAGACCCAACTTAATCTTCACAAGCCACTTATGAGAGTGGCATTAACCCTACCTAAACTCTCAGGGGCTCAGAGGCAAATGCCTTGCTTCTCTGAAGAGGTGGATGCAATGACTGCTTCTCCATTACATAGAAGCCAGCTTCTTAAAGTGATTGAGAACGCTAACTCCACACACAAAATTTACCCCTCCCTGGTCACAGTGAAGGTTGCTCAATAGTGGGAGTGCTCGTCAAAACATTTTGTTTCATGTTTTCAAAACAGAATGAAAGAAAACCCATTGGGATTTCATTGGTTTTACTTTTTGTTTCATTTTGAAAAACAAATGTAAAATCCCTGAGGCCTAGGCCTGATGCTGGGGGCCTGGCCTGAAACCTGGTTCTGAGGCCGAGGCCTAGTACGATCACAGAGGCCCTGTCCTAGCACTAAAGCCTAGGCCTAATCCCTAGGCTGGGGCCCGGCCCAAGCTTCTGTCCCGGCACCAAGGTGTAGACGAGGCCTCCGCTATCTTCTCTCTTCTTCTTGTCTTTTAAAAAAAACAAAACAGACACATCTGATTCAAGGACGTGCTGCAGTGATGTTACTGGTTTTAATTAGTTAGAACTGTTGGTCCATTATCTGTAGTAGATTTGGAAATAACGTCTTGCCTCCTGTTGATGTGTAACTCTTCTGACTCTACAGTGCAGAACGGTTTCTAGAAGCTGTGGCTGTGTTGTGATGAGACAGGCCCCTCAGCCTCTTGTCCGCATCCTGGGCACGAAGCCAAGGCTCTTGCCATAGTCCAGTGCTTGGAAGGTGCCACATTGTTAAGAGGCGCCACATGCATGCCCAGAGCTGCATTCCACATCTCAGATTTCATCACAGACTGTTTGGCATTAATATAGATATCAGAGCAGTATGCAAGGGACAGTGCTGCATAGCTTCATATGGATAGTTCACACCCTGTAGGAGAAGAGAACTGAAAGGGGATACGATAGAGCTTTATAAAATCATGAGTGGTGTAGAACAAGTTGGTAGAAAATTGGTTATTTATCGTTTCAAATAGCACTAAAAGTAGGGGGCACTGATAGCAGATTTATAACTTTTATACTTTTAAGGAAGTATTTTATCTGGTTAACACGTAGTTAAGCTGTAGAATGTGTTACTGGAAGATGCTGTCAAGGCTAATAGTATAGTTGGGTTTAAAATAGCTTTGGACAAGTTTTTTTTGAAGAATAGGATCATTAACAGTAATTAGAAGTGGGGATCACCACAGTGGAGAGCAACAGTGACTGGATCTCCCCACTGGGTTCTGTCGGGTTCTTCCAAATGAGTCCAGTTGTCTACTGTCAGAAATGGAATGCTGGGCTCGATGGACCATTGGTCCGGTCCAGCATGGCACTTCTTGTGTTGTGCATGGGAAGAGATGCTGATGCCAGTTTGGATTAGAAAGCCCATATGAGTCACAAAAGCACCTCCAATTGCTCCATTTTCCTTGCCTTCACTTTTTTCTCCCATTTGAAATGCAAAGGTAAGCAAAACACGCAGAGTTAGGTTGGAAGCAACTGTTTCTTTAAAAAAAAAAAAAAGAAATGAGCAGATCCTGCATTTCTAGTCTTTTCCAATCAGTGCCTCTGGTGTGCCGTGCATTTGATGCTAAGGTCCACATTTACAAGACCCCCGTGAAGCATCTGCAGCCGGCTGGATTTGCAGTGTCGGATAACGCCCTGTGAGGAATGGCCTGCAGGACTTTGTCACTTTGCACAGATAAGTTCATACTATACCGAGCTCTCGCTGTGTCCGCTAATTGAAATTTTAGTTATCACCCCTCAAGGCGGACTAGTTTCCGACAAACCACTTGGCAGACTTTCTAAGGAGAAAGTTTGTGCAAGAGGGAACAAACCGAGAACGAGGAAAGACTTTGTCATATTTGTGGTCAAGCAAGAAAGCCACACTCGCACATAGACCTCATCAGCAACTCCGAACTTATTTTAACTAGAAAATGTTAATTAAACCAGAGCGAAACAAGCCGCGTCATACCTGATGCCATTGTTTGCTTAATTAAAAGCAAACAGCAAATGTGATCTCCGCACAAGTCTCCCGAGAGGAAAGCAGCCCTTTATGGTGGATTCTCTTACCTGGTGTCATCCAGATGTCAGCATCCATGATGCTAGGATGCTTGGTTGCATGTAAGGCAAATTGAGATTTCAGAAAGACAAAGCTCTTTGTTGACTTAGTACTGTGCACTGAATGACAGTCAAAATATAGTTCTACTCTTAAAGGGCATATTGACATTACCCCAGCTGCCTATGTCTGTCACCAGCAGATTCAAGTTTTCAATGTTGGCTTGTCTTTGAGGTGCTGTTTGGACATTTTGAGGTGATAAGATGAAACTGCTTTTTACTTTCCCTCACCAGCAATGAATTGTAGGATCTGTTTTCGGTCAGAAGATAGAACCTGCAGCAGGAACAGAACCCACACCTTGCCCCTGGTGCTGAGAATGAAAACGGGAAAGTTTTGTGCAAAGACCGTGCCTGCCAGCTGAACACAGCAGCGGGGCTGGTCCATAATGCGTGCCTTTCATGGCACCTTGCAAGCTTGCTAAGACAACAAGTGGCCGGCAGACATGGACCAGCAGCGCCCAAAGAACCAACTGCTCAGGAGCTGGGACCATGGGCTTGGTCGCTGGGAGGAGCTGGTCACAGCACCTATTTCTCCTATGTCTGTCACTGTCCTATCTGGGTCCTCTCTTCCTTAATGACAATAAGAGTGCGCATTGTGCCAGACAGCTTCTCCTGTCTCAGAGAGGACCCTCTGTTGAATAATCTACGGAAGTGGGAACTCTTTAGCTGATGCCATTGTAGTGCTCAGCTTAAATCCTGCCCAGGATCCCAGCCAGGTTTTCAGTGAGAGCTCTGTTGCCAGGGCTGCCAGACTGATCCATCCTATGTTTTCAGAGGGAAGGGGGCAGGCCAAGCAGAGAGAACATAATAGATAATGGGGGAGGGGGGGAGAGAGAGAGAGACAGAGTGTGTGTGTGTCTGTGTCTGTGTCTACCTGGGCGCTTAGCAACAAGAGCATCTCTCCGGGATGTGATGGAAAAGAAGGAAGGATATGAAGAAAGGGAGGACTGCAGTCTCCACGCACGCCCGGCTGGTTTGCTGCTCATGGAAAAACAAGTCAGCAGCTGAAAACAGCTCTGAAGCCTGCAGCTGCTGTGGCTCGTCAGTGGCACTGGCACATGAATCATCTGACTGACGTGCATTTAATAACCCGCTTTAATGAGATAAGCCATATGCACTTGGAGTGGCTTTCCTTCATTTCCTAAATGTCAGATTTCCTCCGATGTGACCAGACGCGAAACGGAGCCCGGAACTGTGGGTTTTTGTGTGTTGTTTTTTTTTGTCCTTGCTATGGGCTTTTTAAAAATCCCATGGTGAGTTCCTGTTTCGTTTTTAGTCCTTGCTTTTAAGAGGGCAGGTGCAGAAATCGATAAGCTTCGTAGGCTGAAGGAGGAGTAACCTTGAGAGCAGCATTTCGATGACAGCGGGCAAAAGCTCGGCAATGCGGAAAAGCTGCTCTGGTTTCCTCTGCCCCTTTGCGCCCGCAGCTTTACCCTTTTATCCCGCTGGAGGCGGCGATCATCCTCAGCCGGCAGCCAGGGCTCCTTCCAAGCCTAAGCTTTTAGCATTTTGATCTCGTGCGACGGCTTTGTCACGATGTTAGGCTGCCGTCTTGTCGTGCTTCGCTTTGAGCAGCAGTGGTTGGAAGGTAGGGAACCCTCTTCCTGCTCCCAGGGACGGTGAGAGCTGCCTCCGCAGCATCCTTTCCCCAGGGAAGACCTGACACTGGGCCCTCCGCACGGCACGGGCACCCAGGCTTTGGACCGGCCGGCGAAAAGCTTCTTGGATGTGAAACAACACACCATCCTGTGATAGGGAGCACAATACTTTATCTGTTTATCCTATGTGGGCTGAAATAACTTGAGGGAGCAGACATTTCAATAAGCACCGGGTTAACATCCAGGAGCTCTCTCCCCCCTCCCACCTCACCGAAAGAAGGCTGTGAGGCCTAGAAAACAGTCAAATTGTTACTGAGCCAATAACGTTTAATTGATTACAAGGGTAAAGGACGCCATTTTTATAGTTTGATACCCCCACAGGACAGAAATTTAAGTCTACTTATGGCCTCTACTTTATCAAGTTCTCTCCTATTTATTTTTATGGGATAAACCTTTGATTGATTGTTCAGGACCTTGACTGGCTAAGCTGAAATGCTCCTGTAATGCTGAAAATGTGCTTATTTTGTGCTGCCCTTCACTGAACGGGCTCAGGTGAAGATTCTTGGACCGGGGCACCTTGTGCTATCTTTCAAATGAGCCATTAAACCCGAGTCTTTGCGGACATGAAGCATCCCCAGGACCTACCCCCAAGTGCAGGAATATTACAACAGAATGTGGCCTCCAGAAGGAACCTGTGTGTTGTGATGTATGCACGTTGTTATAGTAACACTTTTAGGTGATTTTGTAAATTGCTTCAAGTATTATATAGAAGAAGCGATCCGTAAATATAAATAATCTGAAAGATATCTGTCCCTTATAAATCATTGTGAATAAAAGCACAAGCCACATCTCCTCCTCACGTGGTCAGGTGCCGCAGGGATCCCCGTCGGCCCTGAGAAGAAAGCACGGTTCTCAGGTTTGGTCGGCTCCAGCGTTACTCTTGCACTTAGCCAGTTAGCAGTGGTCCCTGGAAGAGCATTCATGACCCATAACACCCAACCGCCCCCCCCCCCTCCCCCAACAGCCTTGTTTGCTCCTGGCAGCAGACGCTTCAGCCAGTCACCGAAATCCCGCATTGTGCTGTGTCAGACTGCAACGCAGGCCCATGCCCTCCGCCTTCTGTTTCAAATGATTTGTATAGTCCTCAACGCTCTTCCTTTTTTTTTTTTTAAACAATTCTTATTTATAGAGTGCTTTTGATAGCAGAGCCCTTGGACTATAGACAGCACTTCATTTGAGTCATCCAAAGAATTTTTTTACCCCCCACAGGCACAAAAAGGGGAAAGGTTATTTTGAGTAAGGCCAAAAAGCCTGTCCTCTATCTGCATGAGAGTGTTCGTGATTGGGATGAATGCAAATGCTGCGTTCCCTGCTTGGGCTGCTGACAGGCTGCTTCCCGTGACATCTTGAAATGGTTTTCTCCCATGCAGTGGGAACCATTAAGCCCAAATACTTGAGTGAGTCACAGGAAGATAAGGCCCGGGAACTCATCCTGGTTTCAGTGGTGGGGCATGACGCTCAATTCGATCTTGGAAAACGCAGTCTAATGCTTTAACCCTGATTCTGTAGCTCTGGCAGGAGCAGGGCCCTTTGCTGCTCTGGGATTTATTCTGCTCGTCACCTTCCAATCACCCATCAGATCCCTCCCCACCCATCTAATCACTGGAATGCCTTTTAGGACTCACTCACTACAGCCACAAACTCTATTTCCTGCTAATGTCACCTTTTGCTCATTTGAATTCTCACCTGAAGAAGAGAGGAGTAGTTCTTGAAAGCTCGTCAAGATATTTATGTTGGGGAATTACTGAAGGGTTCTTGGGCATTGCGTGGATTAAAGCAGGACCCAGTAGACACGTTTACTTTCTGGCCCTGTGCTTTTCTATCCGGTCTAGGAAAGGATAAATCTCCTACCACTATCCTAGATTTTGCAAGGACCACTTGTCACACACAGCACTCCCACTGTGCCCTGTCCTTACCTTTTTCCTTCAGTGACGCAGCAGCCATCCCATCAGGGACTCTCAGGGAACCCCCTGCGTAGTAGGCTTTGTCTCCCTTTTAGTGGAAAAAATTATTAAAAGTATATTTTGCTTTCTTTTTATCACCGTGTATCTGACTTTGAGAAGGGATTGCTTATCATAAAGCTGCACTTCAGCCAGGGCCAAAATACACAAGATCTTGCAGCCCCCTTCCTCTGTTTATTCAGGTTTAAACTGTGACATCTTCATTCTTCTAAAGGAAATGAGAGGGAGGGAGTCTCTCTCCTCCCCCTGCCACCCACTCTCTCTCTACGTGAATCTATCCTGAGTTCTCCCTGCGTTGTGAGGGCTCAGTACTTCCATTTCTTTTTGGCCTCTGGAGGGTAAACAGAGTGAAAAAGTCAAATACCGACTGTCATAAAAGCAGATATTCAGAAGGAATTCAGCAAAGAAAAAAAAATCCCCAAGATGTTTGACCACAGGCTCATAAAATGATTCTCAGAGCAGACAGGAGGAAGATCCACCATTTGCCCAATAACAGAGGAACGGGCATCAGTGGTGGCAGTGCATGCAAATCTATCTCATGAATATTCATTAGGGATATCCTGGTCTGTTTGTGGCCCCGGAGGATTGGGAGTGAATACCTCTGCCCTAGCTGGTCAAGTTTTCAGGATGTCCCTCATGTGTATGAGATTGCTCTGCACCACCTCTGTTGTATGCAAATATATTTCATGCATTATTCATGAGGGATATCCTGAAAACAGGATGGGCTGGGGCTTTCCGAGGCCATGTTTAAGAGGCACTGATCTAGAGGAAGAAATAAAATGCAGTGCTGTCATTTGTGTGTGGGGACTGAGTTACAGGCAGTTGTTTGTTTTTTTTCTTAAGAACACAAGAAATTGCCATGCGGGGTCAGACCAAGGGTCCACCAAGCCCAGCATCCTGTTTCCAACAGAGGCCAAAACCAGGCCACAAGAACCTGGCAATTACCCAAACACTAAGAAGATCCCATGCTACTGATGCAATTAATAGCCGTGACTATTCCCTAAATAAACTTGAGCAATAGCCGTTACTGGACTTCTCCAAGAACTTGTTTGATCTGAGATCATGGTGGGTGCATGTCTGTTGTATTTTCTCCATCCAGTTCCACACGGGCGGTGATATGCAGTGCTGTGCTCCCACTTTCTCATTGTGGGGCTTGCATCGGCTCTGCTTCACCCAATAAGATGTAACAAGGGGCTCCTGGATGCCCCCTCCAAGACATCACTAGTGACATCAGAAGAGAGTCACTTTGAATAGCAGAAACTGCCTAACGAGACTGATGAAGCCCGGGGGTGGGGGCGGCCATGACGGCTGCAACCATTGCCTAGGCCACTGTGTTCCCTGGCGCCAGTCCTGGTATGTGTGGCACGGTGGTGACCTCCACATGCTGGCCGATCTATTCATCTCCCATTTGTTGTTACAGCAATACCACCAATTCACACCAGCATGGAGATGAGACATTTCTAGCGCTGAACTGCACTAAAGGAGATACCGAGAATCCATTTAAGTACACAGGGTTAGTAAACAGTCTCAGTGCTGATTTGGGGGGGGGGGGGAGGAGTTTTTTTTTTTTTTTTTAAATTTCCATTCACCCTGGCCAACGATAAAGACACTAATTGTGCCAAGCAGAAAAAGGCCATATGGCGCACTTTCAGAAGTTAGCGTGGGAGCTTCATGCTGAATTGCATTTCCTGTCCATAAGAGTCATTGAGGTTTGTTCTGAACATTCATAATCCAAGATATGGTCACAGTCGACCTCTATGCACTGCTGGAAGACACCATTATGGTCGCCCTTCGTTGGAACTCCTCCATCCTGTCGCTATGGGCTAAACTGCTTACATCGTGAGTAAAGCTCTCCCCACTGTTCCTGGGCCGCTCATTGCAGTAATGGTCCCAAGCCAAGGAGCCAGGCCCCCGGCGATCCTTCTAGAAACCTGTATCATGGGTCCTAACTCCGACCACCAAGGGCTGTCCCCCTGGCTTCCCTCCTCCCTAGAGGCCGTGAACGAGGTCTCTGCTGTATTCTCATCTCAACCCTGCCTGGGGGGTGAGGGAAGACTCAAGTTGGGGACTGAACCAGAGCTCCTTCCGCATTTTCTGCACTGCCCCTGAGGCACCCGATTGGCCTGTGGGGCCGTTCTTATTAACCTCCGCACTGTACAACCCTTCTGTGCATGGGACGTGAGGCCTGCGTGCGTTTTTCTTACAACAGGCTAGGGCTTTAGTTCTAACGTGGCTTCTGCATTGGCTTTGAGAGCGGCTGCACAGGACTCAGGAGAAGAGCTTCTTAAAGCAGCTTTTGCTGAGGCCCCCAGGTTAAGTGCCTGAAGTTAACTTCTTCTTTGCAAAGCCTTTCCAACGTGTCCGCTGCAAACCCCAAACCACTCAACAGAATTTTCTGGCAAAAAACCTCCTGACATTTAATCTATCGTGTTCCTGTTTCTACAACTGCACCTAATTAAATAAATACCATGGAGGCATGCACGCTTGCTGGCCAAAATAAAAAGTGAAATTCTGCCAATTTTAATTTATAATCTTTCACCCTAACAGAGGCTTAAGTTTGCATTTCTGACTAAAGACTGGAATGACGATCACGAGTAACTTCTGTGGAAAGTTTTCCCATTAAGATTTAAGCTCATTTTTCATACTATTGACTATTCTTCCATGTATTTTAAGCCCACTTTTGTTTTTTTACCCGACCTCTTCCAGTGTGTCTATTCTGTTATGTAAATTTGTTTTTGGGGGTGTTTTTTTTTTTTTTAATTTTATCTGCAGCTGAGCATGTTTTTCCCTTGCTAATAAAAAATAATTGCAAAGAACTGGTCCTTGCACCAAGTCCTCAGATATCCCGTGGGTCAGTCTCATTAGCCCGTTCCTGATATTCAAAGTCACTTTACTTTCACCAGAGTCAAACCCACTGACCACCACCACCACTCTGTGTCCTGCCGCTCAACGAGCCCCTCGATCAATTTACAACTTTGAGTCCAGTCAAAAGCTTTTCAACCTGTGGGGGCTGATCCTGAGTGACGCCACCAGAATGCAAATCAGCAATGATGTATGGAAGTACCTGTGTCATTAAAGTAAAAAAAAAAAAAAAATTCCAGTTTGTATGCGTGGAGAAGCAATGTGCTGCTTTTAACAGCCTCCTGTGCATTGACTAGTACAAGATGTGCCTGGCAAGGAGTTGTGCGAAAAGAGGTTTTGGCTTTAGGAAATATATTGAAATCATATTGGATTTCCTAGGTTCATCTTAATTTATGCAAAAAAAAAATAATCATAGTCTAGACAAGGCTAAGTTCGAGAGCTGTTAAAGGTGCTGGAACTAGAAGCAATTTCCCATTAAAAGCTAATCAGCTACTCTGGATGCAACTCTGGCATCATTGTAAGGGTACTGCATGTCAATAAGAATTTTTTTTTTTTTTAATTTTGGGTTTGTTTTTCCATACTGATCAGCAACTTTTGCCATCTGCAGCAAGGAACAGCAAAGTATTTAGAAAATAATATGCCTAGTGGAATCATTTGTCAGGGAAAAAATGAGCTCCGAGACTAATTCTCTGAGGGGTTGACATGCATGCTAAAAATAACTTTTTTTTTTTTCTTGGGTTGAGTAATATGTGAATGAAAAAATGTAGAACAGCAGTTATGAATGTTTCATTATTCTCTGAAATCACACTTCGTAGCACGCTTTGAAGATACGGTCTCCTGCTGTTTTGTGCCGCTATTCCCTCATGAGCCTTACTTCAATCTGGTGTAGATTAGCAGCACATTTGTATTTTGCATAGTGATTTTCATGTTTACAATTATCATGAGAAACAGTAAGATAATGCAGTGATGAGGCAGAACAGTAGAGGGAGAGGTAGAATACAAGGCAGTGCAAAGCTTTCCATGGGGGCTCTGGTGATTAGAGGAAAAAAAAGATTAAAACTAAGGAAACATTGAGTTTTTTCATCAACTTGGATTGGAAAATGGTGGGAGAGTGGCAGAGTATTTTATATTTTAGGGGAGGGGGAGAAAACTGTTCAGCCAGGAAAAGAGAGAATGAAGGACTGGAGCAGTCTGGAGGGCAGGAGAGCAGCCAGCAGTAGTCCCACGGCAGATTTTAAAGAGCAGTAGGATGAAATCCTACTGGCTCATGAAAGGGTGGCGAAGCCAAATAAGCTTTCTTAAAGGGTGGACTAAAGGGGATCATGGGTTGTTGTTTTTTTTTCCTCTCACATGAATAATCGAGCAGCAGTATTTTGGACTTGCTAATGTCTAGAGAGGTGGAAAGTAATAGAAAGTAAGAGAGCTGCAGTGTGGAGATTGGAAGGACAAAAAAGACATGAATAAGATTACAGCAGGGTGAGGGTAAAGAGTGAGCCACATGTGAGCCATGAAATCAAGGAGAAGTTTAGAGGCAGTTTTTGCAGGTCAGTGATATGCAAGTGAGAAAAAGCTAGCTGAGGCCCAAGGAAACCAAGCTGTGGTAACCCAAGCGGTAGCAGCTTAGAAACAGCCAGAGAAAACAGGAGGAGGACTCTGGCTGTTCCTTAAGTGCAGTCTACTTACAGTGGGAAAACAAACTCAAAAGCAACTAGTATAGCACACTTTAATCTTCAGGACTCAAAACAATTGTCAGCCCACCTTAACTTCAAGTATTTCCTAGTCCATTAAACATTAACAGGTACTGGCATACAGTGGGTCTCTTCCTGGGGCCTGTCTATCCCTTTCAGGCCCTGAGTTCTTACATTCTGGTAAGGGGCTCATCCCTTCATCCAGGATTCACTGTATGTCTGAATTTTAAGGAGGACCGGGTGAGACATCTGTCTTTTAAGCTAGTCTGAGGGAGTTTTCTATAGACTCCCTCGCACAAGCATACAGATGGGGTGGTAGCAGATGTGGATGCAATGCACTTTCTGTCACCATGCTAAAGATTCAAAACATAATATCTGTTTGTGGCCTAAGCTTTCTGTGCCATTTTTAAAAGTATCAGTTACTGCATTGGTCTGAGTCATTTTCAAAGCCCCTGTTGTTGTCTGCAATGATTCTCTGTAATATTTCTGTAACTGGAAACATCATCAAATATAAATCTACTAATCAGGCTGTTTTATTCCTCAAGGAATGTATTATTGATGAAGACTGTGATGATGGGAAATACTGCCAGCTTGCTAGCTTTGAATATAAATGTTTGAAATGCAAAACCCAAGATGCTGTAAGTACTGCAAATTTTGTAACAAACTTGCCCTTTTAAACTATGATGCTCTCTCATGTTTAGTCATTGATAAAAGCTTTGAGAGCATTGATTGACTTGTATCCTAAAAAAAAATACGGATATACATTTGTTTTTAATGAAATAGGTAAATTTTGTTGCCATTGTCTATTTCATCTTGTTTCGGGAGCATCACGAAACGAAAAAAAAAAATTAGTATTTTCTGTTAGTGCACACTAACAGAACTTACTGCGCCCTAACATGTAGTTCGTGTGCAGTAGGTCCCATTAGTGTGCACTAACTATAGTTTTCCTATTTACAGACTTAGGCCTGGATTTTCTAAGTTTGCAGGACTTAGAAAATCCGGCAGTAATGGGGGCGGGGGGGCGAAAGCTGGCAGCGATCGCACCACCGCGGTGTGATCGCTGCCGGCTTTCACAAACCAATAGCGCCACTGTGCAAGGTGGTGCTATTAGCCGCGTTACTGATTGTGATAAGGCTCCTTACCTTTTCGCCATCAGCGATGTCTTCACGGCGTCTGCCCCAATGTCGCCCCGATTCCTCCCATGCTGATGCGGATGCCACCCAGAACCCACCTTGATCTAGGTATCGCACACGAAAAGGGACTTTTCGCGTGTGTTACCTTTGGAAAATGACCCCCCCTTAGTGCGCACTAATGGCACTTAATGCACACTAGAAATGTTACCAATAAGTTAAAAAGTGTCAATTGGGGAACAGTTTGTTAGCTAGAGGTATTCTGCATTCCCTTTAGCTGTCTCCTTAGTTACTTGTTTGTGTTGCCAAGGTTGCAAGGTGGTATTTGTGGGGGGATAGCCAGTGCCTGGTGACAAACGTAAACAAACAAGTAATATAAAAATACCATCAAGTTCTAGTCAGAATAAGCAAAAGTATGTAATGCAAATGCATATTTTAAAATTTGCCAATCACTTTGTATTTTAGGAAAGGGGCCCTGGCATTTTAGGATATGCACCCAAGTCACTTCCCCTCTCACCAGTCAATTGGTAGATTGTAAATATACATTTGCATTACATGCTTTTGCTTACTAGAACTTGATTGTATTATTACATCACTTGTTGTTTATACTTATAACCAGGCACTAGCTATCCCCCCACAAATACCACCTTGCAACCTTGGCAACACAAACAAGTAACTAAGGAGATAGCCAATGGGAATGCAAAACATACTCTAGCTAATTAACTGCTCCAAAATTGACACTTTTTAACTTATTGGTAACATTTCTAGTTAGCGCACACTCACGGGACTTAGTGTGTGCTAACTCCAAAAGTAGGGAAGCATGAAATAAATACCTGTCAAACCATTTTAAAAATGAAGTCTAACAGATAACGACCCAAAAGGAAAACACAAACAAAAAAAATCAGTGCACATCCCTACCAAATAGGTAGTTCCATGCATGTATGGGAAGTACTGTAAATTGATGAATTTATTTAACTGATTTATATTACACCGATCTATAAATCTTGGCAGATTACAACTTAGTTACATAGCTGAATTGGTCTTAATTTGTATGTTAACTCACAAATAAGAATCAGTTAACTTATGTTAAAACTTCATAAAAATGCATCTTCTCACAAAATAAATGCATTTATGTTAAGCCGTCATTGTTGTGAAATTAATGCCTAACATTACTTTAGAAATAATTGCAAGTTTACAGCCCACTCCTTGTTACAGTGGTGCATCACCTAGATGGCGAAAGAGCTTGGCAGCATGAGGAGCTTCCGTAGAGACAAGTGTAGGGCGATAGACCTCGGCAGGCCCAGATCTGGGCACAAGCAATTGCCTAGGGCATCAGATTTTGAAAGCGCCAAATCCCAGGACCATGCGCTTCGAAGGGGCACCGCAATCGCACTCTGGCTGCTCTCACCACTCTGCTCCCCTGCCCTCCAGTCCTGCTGGGAGAGGGCGCAAACTCTGGCCCTGCAGTTTGGTCATGGGTAATGAATGAGTGCTGGGCGGTGAAGCAATAGGTAACACCGTGGCAGCAGTGATGAGGGTGGTGGTGGTAGCAGGGACTGGAGTGAAAAAAAAAAGGTGGCCCTCCAATCTGTCTGCTCTCCTCTTCTTCATAACATTTTCATTGCCCCAGTCCTTATCTTGATCCATCTTCTACTCTCTCTTTATTTCCTCTCCAGCACCTGTTTAATTAAATTGCAATTCCGTCTCTTCCCTTCTCTCCCTATCCTTCCTCTCAGCCCTGTATCTTCCTCTGCCTCTCCAATGCTCCTCTTCCTTTCTCACTAGATTCTTCTTTCTCTTCCTCCCTATTGGCCCCAAGGTTTTTTACCCCTCTCTACCATCTTTCATGTGTACATTTGCTCCCTCAGATTGTTGCAATGAGAGCAGTGACAAAGAGTGCACTGGGTACCTCATGAGTGCATTGTGCCAGTCCCTACAATGACTTGTTTGACTTTTATTTCTAGTGGGACGATTTGCTACTGCTTCACTTTATCCCCTACCGTAACTAACTGATTGCAGTCAGTTTTTTGCTGAAATCAAATATAACTAAAAAAGGACGTGGTCTTGGTCACATGATCTGCTCTCGTTTACTGCCTGCATGAATCTGGTGTGCTAAAAGCCTGGCTCGGTCCTCAAAAACCTTCAATAGGTCAAGTTAACCAAAATATTCAAATTGACCGGATTATTACAGCAAAGGCATCCAAATATCTCTCATGAACATTCACTGTGGCATCCTGAAAGTCAACATTATTGAGGATTCTAGAGTATTGGATTTGGGGAACCACTGCTATGCTTTCAAAAGCAAGATCTGGTAACTTTTCTGGCTGAGAGAATGGATGAGCAACTGGTGCTTGTTCCTTCAATCTCCTGAGATGGGGAGGAAAGATGGTAGAATCAGGTTCTGGAAAATAGTTGCCCATTCTGTGGACAGAGGTTTAGGTGCTTATTTTTTTTAATACCTTCTTCCCAATTTAGAACAACAAGTATGTTTTATATTTGATGTCTCTTTCCTGCTTTAAGGCCCTGGCCTCGTGTGCTGAGACATATTAAATTTTCCACATCTGACTTAACACGGTTTTCCAGGACAGTATCCACCTCCTGTTTCACAGCGATGCAGTGCAGCGATCCATTGCATTAACTTGTAAATCTGTCTTGGTTTGAATGTTATTTCCTGCTTTCACACCAGCAAATGTGTAACTTCCCCTCCCCCTCCCCCTTATTTTTATGTGCAGTGTTCTCGAGATGGTGAATGCTGTGGAGCCCAGCTCTGCGTGTGGGGTCAGTGCACTAAAGCAGTTTCCAAAGGAGAGAATGGGACCATTTGTGAAAGTCAGCGTGACTGCAGCCCTGGACTCTGCTGTGCTTTTCAAACAAGTAAAACCATTCTCGCCAAACTTTCTCTGTCGCCAGCTCACTTGTTTTATTCTTCTATGGGGGTTTTTCTGTCCTTGTTGAATGTTTCGCTGAGTAATTAGACAGTGAAGCTAAACTCTGTTTTCGACTTCAGGTATGCAGATCGACCCACTTCTTAACTTCCAAAACAATTGATTTATAGAATTAGATAAACAAAGAACTCAGTGTAAGATGAAATGGAATTAAGAATAATTGTGCACAAGCTCTTGGCTTGCTACAGCTGTGAGGAGTCTCTCGGAGCACTTTCCTTCACCTTCAGGGCTCTCACAGGAGATGGCTGCCTGTGTGAAATTTAGGTTTCTCTGCTAGAGGAAAGCAATTTCTGCAGGATGCGCTGGGGTTGCCAGAGGGCAACAATTGATGGGTCGTATACCAGTCAGCTTTTCAGGATAAACCTAATGAATATGCATGAAATACGATTGCATATACATTAGGGGTGTGCATTCGGTCCCTACGTATTGATAATCTGCAACAGATGTGGCCGTATTTGTGGGGAAGGGGAAGCGAAATGTATCGCGATTCCCCACGAATACACGAATCTTCACCGAATTATTCGGCTGCCTAAAGAAACCAATTTAAACAAACCCCCCCCCCCCCCCAAGACTTACCAGAACTCCCTGATGGTCCAGCGGGGGGCCAGGAGCCATCCCCTGCACTCACACCCTCAGTACTGGTTTCAAAATGGTGCCGATAGCCTTTGACCTACTATGTCACAGGGGCTACCGGTGCCATTGGTCAGCCCCTGTCACATGGCCATCGGCGCCATCTTGTGCTCCTACCATGTGACAGGGGCTGACCAATGGCACCGGTAGCCCCTGTGACATGGTATGGGCAAAGGCTATCGGCGCCATTTTGATTACTGGCAGCCGACCGTCCCGGACCCCTGCTAGACCACCAGGGAGTTTTGGTAAGTCTTGGGGAGGTCAGGAGGGTGGGGGGGTTGAATTTAATTTTAGCAGGGAAATGGACGTATTAATGGATTTGGGCGCCATACGGCCGAATGCAACGTATCCGCCCGACAAATCCGAATCCAGAGTATGGCATCCCTCTGCACATCCCTAATCTACATGCTCCCTGAACTGTATTCAGATCTATCTCACGCATACTCATTAGGGTTATCCTGAAAAGCATCCTAGTTTGCAGCTCTTGAGGAGCAAACACTCCTGATCTATTGGATCAAAGGTTACATGCCCTTGCAGTGTAACAGTTAATGCAACCACAGGCCACAGGGAGGCAATATTAGAAAAAAATGTTATAAGTAGTGAAACTGTGGCTGGATATTTGTAAATAAATTGAGTAGACCATTGTCATATCAGTCACGTAGCTTGATGTTGCAGATACTCTGAAACGTAGTTTTTTAGCATATTCAGAAGTGCATGGTGTGCAAACTCATGTTTGTCAAGCTTTTTCTAAAAAAAAAACAACAAACAAACAAAAAAAAAAAAAGGTAGGCACTTTCGATTGTGTGGTATTCTGAAGATTTCCTTATCGCACTTCCTGTACAAAGCTTGCATGCTCTGTACCACACAGTTCTCTATGGGTTTTATAGAAAATTGGATCTTGCAGAGGTTGTGATCCCTTTTTGGATAACCATAACAATTATTCAGAAAAGATGCGATACATGTGTTGTGGGTTCGTTCGGGGTCTGCTAGTATTTGTATTTGCCCTGTGGTCTGTATTAGTGAACTGACTAAGAAAAATAACACTCACTATGTCTTAGGTAAAAATCAATCATTCCCCATTCACTCCAAGCATAAAAACAATCCTAAAATACTGTGTGCAATGCGCTTCACACAGAACAATTATTGTGCAAGAAACCTACTACATTTGTTTCATGTATTGAAACAAACAATGAAGCATGTAACAAATGTAGTAGGTTTCTTGCACAATAATTGTTCTGTGTGAAGCGCATTGCACACAGTATTTTAGGATTGTTTTTATGCTTGGAGTGAATGGGGAATGATTGATTAGGGTTCATGAGTATGGATTTTGTTCTCTGGTAGCTTTTTAGTATTGGAATGGTGATAGAGAGATTTTTTGACCTTGTATAATAAAGCATGTAATAATATAAATTCAAATTTATCAACATAGGAGTGGTATTACTTTCCCAACTATAGGGTTCATTTATGTATGTTCTACTGCATATCCACACAATACTAACCAATTGTAAAAGCCAATTTGTGTGTATCTCTCTCTCTCTCTCTCACACACACACACACACACACACACACACACACACACACACACACACACACACACACACACACACACACACACACACACACACACACACACACACACACACACACACACTTTGAGAACCCCAAGACAAAACACAATATATCAGCACAATAGGCAAAAATAATTTCTCCAACTAATAGGGTATAATTTTATACAAAGCCTAGCAGAATCTGTCACCTTTACCTGAAGGGCATCTCCTTACCCCCAGACAGTTGAATCAGCAAAGCGAGATTACACACTAATACAACATGATCTTTCCAACCTACACAGGTCCTTTTCCTCAAATGGCCACCAGGCCAAAGATTTTTTGTATTATGATACTGAGTTTGCAGTGGGGAGAAGTTGAATGGATCACCAGGGACAGGCTTATATCAGAATCCTCCCTAAATGCAGGAAACTTGTGGCACACCAGATAACAAATGTGACTTTTGCTTGCCTCTGACTGCTGATTTTGAGTGCACTGAATAGCAGGCAAAGCTTGATTCAGAACACAAGCTAACAAGTGTGAATTATTTCAGGCCAGACATTTTTGGTTTTTTGTGTAATTTTGCATGATGTCCTGGGGCTGAAAGGGAAGTTCTGTTTAAAACAAGCACAGAAGATGACAGAAGAGAAGCGGCACATAAAGAGCACAGTCTCAAACCATGAAATATGGTTTTCCACAGTGCTCTTTTGTATTCTGTACTACAGTAATACAAATCTTTTGTTGTGAGACTGGGATTTCTAGTTCAGGAAGTACTGTACACAATTTCTCATTTAATTTCAAGCCTTGTATGGTGAATCTAGCAATAAATATCAAGCAGCACAGCATGGCTTCCATGCTAGCATCATCTTAGCTAGAGGTTCTTAACCAGTGTCTTTGGGACACACCTAGACAGTCAACACCCTATGCAGGCTTCAGTCTGTTGCTGAGCAAGGCCCAAAGGTAATTCTAAAACATTACTGTGATAACATACAAACCTGTATTACTGTGATTGTTTTCGATACAGATCTTCTGTTTCCTGTATGTACTCCCTTGCCTATAGAGGGAGAATTTTGTCATGATCCCTCAAGTAAACTCCTGGATCTATTAACCTGGCAAGTGGAACCAGATGGGGTACTTGATCGTTGCCCATGTGCAAATGGGTTGAGTTGTCAGCTTCAGAGGTAAGATATACACCATGCAAATAATTTATTACAGTACATCAATGGAAAATGAATCAGCAGCAACAAAGTTAAATTAAACAGAAGACACTGTCATATGAAGAGTTTGCATGATCCTGACAGTTTTATGGGTGGCACTTACCCAAGATGTGACCCCCAGGCTAGCACAGGCCTGAAATGTTCTCTTCTTCCTGTACAGTATCCTCAGGTCTAAGAATTGCCCAAATGCGAGATTATGAAAAGAACCAAAAAGCAATCTTTAATGAATGGTGGTCCCTCTTTATCATGGTTTGTGAGTCAAACAAACCACGATTAGAAGTGTTTTGAACAAGATTTCTTGCTTTTATTTTACAGCCTAACCATTTCTGTAGTGCAATGTTCTAAGACATCCATTCTTCCTGGATTCTTTGCAGGTTGTGGTGGTTTAGGACGTGAGTCTCAAAAACTTATGTACATCCTTCATCTCTGAATACTTAAGTCAGCCCAATGATAGGTATTGCAACGTGTGAAGAGTCCCAGTTACAGTATTTCTTATGAAGGGAGAACACTAGCTAAGATAAAATAAGGCCAGAAGAAATACAAAACTTTTGAGAACTCACAGGCCTCCTCTTCGGTTTTCTTCAGGACTAATGTAGCTATTAGAATGCTGCAGTTGTACAAACTTTCATAAACATTAGGAGTTTGACTATTAAATATATTTTTGTGGAATATAAAGAATTATAAAACATTTTATTAATGCAGTTGATAAGCAGAGCCACACTTAGCCTATGGCCAATATGTTCTGGGCTACAGGCACCACTTGGGGTTGCCAACTGGCTCCAAATTTTCTGGACAGGTTGATCCAGTCCTTGTTTTAACCCATTGCATGCTGGGACTTAGTCTGATTTCCCTATTGCATTCCCTAAGAAAATCAAGACTATACCTGCAGCTAGGGGATTAAAAGCAGGACTGGAGCCAGTTGTCAACCCTAGCCCCACCCTATCCTACAGGCTGGGCAGGGACTGGAGCAGTAAGCAGAGGCTGTTCTCTGCTGAGGTCGTAAGTCTGTGCACAAATTCTTTGTGCCTATGCCGTAGGGAACAGCAGCGTTCAGTCCTGGGACCAGGTAAGGGGGAGAGTGCTGCACTGGGAACTAGAGATGAGCCTCATTTTTCTTGGTCTGGTTTCGGTTCGGGCACTTCGTGGGAAAACTCGTTTTCTTGCCAAAAATGAAACTGGAATCAGAACCCAAAACCGGAAAAACGAATAAAATAAAAAGAATCGGGGGGGGGGGGAACCCACCCCAGCCCTTAAATTTTACTTTCTTACACCCCCCCCCCCCCCCAACATCCCGATCCCTCCCCAAGACTTACTAAAAGTCCCTGGTGGTCCAGCGAGCGATCTCTCCTTCCATGCCATCGGGCCTGCTATGACTCAAAATGGTGCCGATAGCCTTGCCCTTACAATGTCACAGGGGCTGACCAATGGCCCGGTAGCCCCTGTGACATCGTAAGGGCAAGGCTATCGGCACCATTTTGAATACTGGCAGCCGACGGCCCGAGTGCAGGAGATCGCTCTGGACCTCCAGGGACTTTTGGCAAGACTGGGGGGGGGGGGGGGGGGGATGGGACACTCCTGACCTTCCCAAGACTTGCCAACAGTCCCTGGGGGTCCTGAGCGATCTCAGAAGGCGTTTGACAAAGTCCCTTGGGAGAGGCTTCTAAGAAAAAAAAGTCATGGGATAGGAGGCGATGTCCTTTCATGGATTACAAACTGGTTAAGACAGGAAACAGAGAGTAGGATTAAATGGTCAATTTTCTCAGTGGAAAAGGGTAAACAGTGGAGTACCTGTCCAAGTACAGATCCCTGAGGCGCTCCACTGTTTACCCTTTTCCACTGAGAAAATTGACCATTTAATCCTACTCTCTGTTTCTTGTCTTAACCAGTTTGTAATCCATGAAAGTCTCCCAAGCAGACTGTGTTACATTACAGGAGGACCTTGTAAGACTGGAAGATTAGGCATCCAAATGGCAGATGAAATATAATGTGGACAAGTGCAAGGTGTTGCATACAGGGGAAAAATAAACCTTGCTGTAGTTACACGATGTTAGGTTCCATAGTAGGAGCTACCACCCAGGAAAAAGGTCTAGGTATCACAGTGGATAATACTTTAAAATCGTCGGCTCAGTGTGCTGCAGCAGTCAAAAAAGCAAACATTGTTAGGAATTATTAGGAAGGGAATGGTTAATAAAATGGAAAATGTCATAATCGCTCCATGGTGAGACCGCACCTTGAATACTGTGTACAATTCTGGTCGCCGCATCTCAAAAAAGATAGCTGCGATAGAGAAGGGCAACCAAAATGATAAAGGGGATGGAACAGTTCCCTATGAGGAAAGGCTGAAGAGGTTAGGGCTGTTCAGCTTGGAGAAGAGAAGGCTGAGGGGGGATATGACAAGAGGTCTTTAAGATCATGAGAGGTCTTGAACGAGTAGATGTGACTCGGTTATTTACACTTTCGAATAATAGGACTAGGGGGCATTCCATGAAGTTAGCAAGTAGAACATTTAAGACTAATCGGAGAAAATTCTTTTTTACCCAAAGCACAATAAAGCTCTGGAATTTGTTGCCAGAGGATGTGGTTAGTGTAGCTGGGTTCAAAAAAAGTTTGGATAAGTTCTTGGAGAAGTCTATTAACAACTATTAATCAAGTTTACTTAGGGAATAGCCACTGCTATTAATTGCATCAGTAGCATGGGATCTTCTTGGTGTTTGGGTAATTGCCAGGTTCTTGTGGCCTGGTTTGGCCTCTATTGGAAACAGGATGCTGGGCTTGATGGACCCTTGGTCTGACCCAGCATGGCAATTTCTTATGTTCTTATGATAGAACACTAGTGATTTCCGAGCCTTAGAGTTGTGCAGATGAAAGATTTGTTCTTTTGTCATTCATTTTAGTACACACTTACATTTTTTAGTGCTCACAGTACTCCAGCTGTGGTATCACCCTGGAGCGATAGAGGCATTGACAGTCTCTATTTTATTCTCCATTTCTTTCCTGATAATGCCTTTCTTTTTTTTTTTAAAACCACCACTGCATAGTTATGTTGAACCAATAAGTACTACCACCTGCAAACAATCCACTCAAAAAAAAAAAAAAAAGCTGTACTGTCAGATCAAATCAGTAATCAAAAAATGCAAAGTATATTTCCAGTTACAGGACAGTATGAGCTGAGTTAAGATGCAGCATTGGACCCCATAGGCTGTAATTATCATTGCTAACACTTCATTATGAAATAATTATTTACTGTATACTGACCATTCCTCATCATTCTTCCTGTATTGACTTTTTTAGTCATGGCTTGGCATCTGTGTGTGAACAATTGCTGTTGAATGGAACGGAAGACAATGAGCTGGAAATCCCTTTGGCGATTCAGGATCTGTCCTTCCTCGATGCTCCTGATGAGCTGGACGCTGACACAATCATCCAGGAAGTGAATCAAGAATTAACAGACTTTGACAGAAGTACATCAGAACAAATGGACATCATCGAGCCCAACTTTGTTCCTGGCGTATCCTTTGAAGATGAGATTTAAATGTGTACAGAAAGATTTGCCAGACTAAATATTTTAGGAAGGTGTAGAAATGCCCTTTTGCTTGCACCGGCCATAAACATTCACTCTGCTGGACTGAAGTGCACTAAATAAGGTAATATATTTTACTTCAATGTCTATTTCCGCAGGTCTAGGCAAGTCGTCTTTTCCTCATTGCGTTTTTTATTTCTAGTTTTGAGACTATGAATTAGAAAATATTTAAAACCATTTAATGTTGTAAATTAAGCATGTGACTGAATGGATGTTGGCCATTGCCTTCCTTTAAAATGTTTCAATTAAAATTTCTCATACCATGACACTGGCAACGCTGTATGTTTATAAACAAAGACACACGTTTAATTTACAGAAATAGTGTTGACATTTAAATAATTAGTAAAATAAAACTTGAAAGTTCTGACCACTGAAATACTTATTAAATCTTTCTCATCTAGTTCCCTGGTTCTGGGGTGACATGGAACATTTTTGGTGACCCTAGCTAGGTTTCACGACAGCCCAGCTTATTTTATTTTATTTTTTTTTTGCCACTTTAAATACAGTCACTGAGCGGTTACAACTCTTGGAAATAGCACAACGTTCTTTTTGGTATGATCTCTTTCATGATGGCCTCACCCTAAATCAATGACCAGGCGTGCAGCAGAATGCACAGACTTGGAGGAATCGGACAGGAGCCGTGATGGGGATGCTTCCACAGAGCTCCTGGAACAGAAGTAAAACCACCACTTTGTTTTACATTCACCACCTTTTAAGTCCCCACTGACCTGGATTCGAAGCAGTGACAAGCTCTGATTCCCTTGAACCTTCCAGCAGAAGTATAAATAGGCTGTATAATTATTTGCTAAGATATTTAAACTCATGTTTGCAAAGCAACATTAAGAACATAAATCTGTATGCCTGTGTGATTTGAAACTTTTGCAGATGAAGGCCTTAGCATAGGTTTTGCATATATAGGGGTAGATTTTATAATTTTGCACGAGCGCGTACTTTTGTTCGCGCTCCAGGCGCGAACAAAAGTACGCTGGATTTTATAAGATACGCGCGTAGCCGTGCGTATCTTATAAAATCCGGGGTCGGCACGCGCAAGGGGGTGCACATTTGTGCAACCTGCGCGCGCTGCCTGTTCCCTCCGAGGCCACTCCGATTTCGGAGCGGCCTCGGAGGGAACTTTCCTTCACCCTCCCCCCACTATCTAAACCCCCCCCCCTTACCTTTGTTGGCAGATTTACGCCGCTGGGACTTACGCGCATCCCGGCAACCTATGCAAAATAGGCGCACCTGCGAGCAAGGGCCCTGCGCGCGTAAATCCGGCCGGATTTACGCGCGCAGGGCATTTAAAATCCGGCCCATAGTGTAGTGTATATGAACTGGCTCCTGATTTTCCTTTATAGAAATACCTTGTTTATGTATGCAAAACAATTTGTTGGTCTATATAACTTCAACATCAGCACACTTATCTTCTCCAGAACGGACGTACTTATAGAAGAGATTAGATTCTAAAATAATATATACCGTAACACATAATGAAGTTAATTTTGTAAACAGTACTCTCATTTCCTCTACATCTGTATTGCTGGAACTTTGCCCAACTATTCTTTTTCTTAAGAGAACATGAAGACCTCACACAAAGAACTGGAAATACTTATCTGAATAAATACCTCCTTGGTCTGAAGCTTTAAAATTGCAAGGGTGAGTGAGCAGATGTGGAGAATTGACTTTCACTAGCATCTTAAGTTTCAAAAGAAAAAACAAACAGGAAAGTAAAATTATATATTAAATAAAAAGGTTGTCCTTCTAAAGGGCTTTACGTCTTACCGAAAAGGAGTTATAAATTACTAAGACTACAGATGTACTTGTGACTAGTCCAGGAGTAGCCAACTTCAGCCTCCAAGAGCCACAAAGAGGACTGGGTTTCAGGATATCCACAATGAATATGCTGTACACGAGAGTGCATGCAATTCTCTCTCATACACTGCCCCCATTACATGAAAATCTTTTCATTATGGATATCCTTAAAACTGGGCCTGTTTGCAGCTCTTGAGGACCAGAGATGGCCACACTTGCATTAGTGGGTGCAGACCCACTGTAGCAAACCACTGTTTTAAACTCGGCTATTGGTACTCTTAATATATATTTTTTATATTCAGTTATGTGAAATTGGAATTCTAAGCTGAATATACAAGCCTCTCCTATATCCATAATAAATATGCATGATCGATTTGCATACATTGGAGACCTACAGTATGTAAATATCACATGCATATTCATTGTGGCAATCCTGAAAATCTGACTGTTAGATGTGCCTCCAGGAGAGGGGTGGGAAACACTGAATTATTGACAACAAAAAAAAAAAAAAAGTCTAGTAGATTCCAATAAGGAAATGTGTCATGCTAATAAAGGCATCTACATTTAATCTCTTAATCTAAAAATGTTTAATTACTAAACATGTCTTACAAAAGTTTGAGAAATATTTCACAATAGAAAATTTACAAATCATGCAGCACATACCATATTAATTATATAATACAAAAGGATATTGCACCCTACTCACCACAAATACTTAGCATTTTATGTCTATTGCACAAAACCATCACATTCAATCCATTCATCCACATACACCTTCCTCCTACATATACTTTCATCCACACTTACACACTCACTCTACTATTATCGTGAATGGTTATCTACATCGTATCTTCTTAAAAGAATAACCACCTTACATAATAATTATACAATTGAATAGTTTGGTAAATCAGTCCCAGTGACTTCGAGGATCAAGAACTTTGATTGAAAGAGATTAAATGTGGATTCCTTCATTAGTATTAGGGAATGGCACTGCCAATTATACTGAATATATTCACATTTTGGATTTGGATACTAAATTTTGCTATTTTGTGGTGGATGCTCCAGGTTTGTTACAGCTCCTAAGTAAACACAAATCTTTGTGATAGTTTAGATTCAAGAGCAAATAAGAAGAGAGCTAAGTAAGCATGTAAAGAACATAAAAAGGGATTTTTTTTTTTTTTTGCTGTGGTTGAGGTGGATGCAGATAGCGGGTGGGAAACAAAGGATGTGTACAAGACTGGATCAAGCAGGAAACTATAGTCCTTTGGGATTCCAAAAATGACATCCAGAGAGCAATATCACCTTCAGTCTGCAATTTTAGGACAGTATTGGTCACTTCTGGCCATCATAGACAGTTTCCCCACCACAATAACCTTACCCTAGGTCAAGTTCACATCATTCATTACTTTCAGAAAGGAAAAAGTAATTTGATCACAGTTAAATGGTTTTTCTTCATCATATTTAAAAATTAAACTGGCTCCTTGTATATAGCCCGAGCATGCACATTTTGTACAAAGCAGTTTCTGGAAGTAAGCAAGACAGACAGAGGGGTAAAAGGTTTGAATGCTACTGTGAGTCCATATCATGTACATCATGGCAACTTTTATTACAAGTATTTTGCATATATACAAAATATTTAAAATTCTTATTTATATCACACTAGTAAATAGAAAGAAAACCTACATATTATTATTCAGGCTTGTGACTTAACTGTTATCTCTTTGTAGCCTGATCTAATTTACAATGAAAAAATATTTTCTTAGCAAATATATCAACATCTCCTGTTGAAGAACCCTTTCCCCCTCCCCCAAAAGAAGAGTAAAAATAATCATTCTCCTGGTGACCGTACACTTATTTCATTGGGTGATGTGCTCTGAGTTACACAATAGCTGCTCCTGAAATCTTAGCTCTCTTTATAGTCTTGTTTGGCCAGATCAGGTTAACCATTTTTAAGTACTGCTGAACACTTTCATAATAATGCAGCCACTGCAAATACGTGAATATAAAATGTCAACCCTTTCAGCCTAAAAAGCCCATGCCAAGAACTAAATCTGGATCCACTGGTTGCTATGCTGAAACACTAACTCGGTGGTGGTGGTGGTGGTGGTGGGAGCCAGTATTGTGCGCAATGGGCGCCCCACATGTTATTTTATTCAGAAATCACAAACATGCCTGCCTGCCCCTTAAGATGAATTCCCCCACCTACTAATGTGGAATAGCTGTCAACATTTACAATAGCATAGCACAGTTTTATCTCCTTTCTTTTCTACTGCCTTAGCTTATAATATCTCCAAGATATGCCTCATTACAACTACATGAATTCTTGGCTAAGTATATAGCAATATAAACATCTGTACTACACAATTCCATAATTAATGAGTTAGAGGGACTGCTGCCTTTTTAAAAATCTTCCAGAAGAAACACCCTTTTTCTACAAAAGGACCTCTCTCTCTATACATGGTGTGCTGCAGCTCTTTTCCAAATGCAACGTCCACAAACGTTTGAGGATACAAACGTTAAGACAGAATGAATGTTTTAGTGGCGTGCTCACTGTGGTACGCAGCATCTGCCATGAAAAGGTTTACCAGAAATGTATTTATTGATTGCTGCAAGTCCAACAGTGTTTTCACAAATTATGCGGGATCGGCCTCTGTATAGCAAAAAGCAGGAAGAAAAGCGAAAACAGATTTGCGGTTTCCAGTAGTCTACTATGGATTAAATCGTGCTGACTGCATCAGGACCAGATCACCAGTAAAATTAAAATGACAAAGTGTTAAGAGTTTGCTTGAAACTAATTGTATGAAGCAGGACTATAAATAAAACACCACCAAAGATTAAAAGGTGTCCGCCAACAGCACTAAATGGACCAAACAAAATAAAATTTCAATCGGCCAGGAAACAAATCCCAATCACACAAAAGAAACTGTACAAATCATAAAAAAAAAAAAAAATGATCAAGCAAGCAGCTGAGCACAACATTCGCCAAGAAGGGAAAATCTGAGCAATAGCAGCACAACACGGTAGTGAAGAGAAACTTAAGTAGGCAGCTTTGTTTCCAGATGGACACAGTGAATGTTGCTCTAGGGAAAGGAACCAAATGGCATGGAGCTGAACCACAGGCAGTTCTGCTTGAAGACCCGAGTGAAAGGCGGTGCAGACTGACCGAAAAATAAACCTGATAAGATTACAAGACGTCACTGAAATAGGAAAAAAAAACCCTCTTAAAAATGTTCTGCCGGGCTACCTTTCACAGAAGGTTGCCAGAATACTCCCCCCCCCCCTCCGACGAACTTTAAGCAGCTTGCTGTATAAAAAAACAAGTCGTCCGGCTCGGATGATCCTATCAAGTCCTCAGGCCCTGCTTTGTTGCTGCTTTCTCGGCGTGCTGAATTCACTTCCAAAAATCTCCAAACGAGGTAATGTGTGTATCAGAAAGTTTAATTCCTGGCTCTTGCACAGCTTTAATTACTAAGCCATGAGGCATCCTGGGGCTAGCTTTCCTAACTACCACGTGCATTGTGCTCACTCACCCCCTTCCCTCCCTTTATTTTTCTTCCCTCTATATGCACTTCTTTTTTTTTTTTTTTTTTTACCATTACAGTACATTTGACTATAGTGCACAACATGATTCCAAGTTAAACCAGGTGCCCTGGTCTTCTGCTTGGTAGACTGCAAGCCAATTAGTGCTGGTGTCATTGCTCTATACCTAATAAGTGTCCTGCCACAGTGGCACTACACAGTAGTAGTGAACTTTTTAAAACAACAAACAAAAAAAGCTATTTTCCAGGGAACTGCTACACTGTCAGTCTTGACTTAAATCTTTATTTGGTGCCCCATCTAGATAAATTTTTAGTGCTTTTTCTTTCCGGGGGGAGTAAGTCACACGGTGTCCGGTCTTCTGGAGCCGACTGCTTTCCTTTTTCAACAGTTCATTTCTCTGTTCATCTGTTAGCTCAGTTAATTCTTCGCTTCTATCCCTGCAAGACAAAGTTAGAACCACTATTGTAAAACAAGCAAAGATTATCACGTTTGGATTTTGCATGGGTCAATGTTGGTGAGCGACACAAAAAACGTTATGAGATGTCAGGCCCTCTCTCTCACTATACATACATATATATATATATATATATATACATATATACACATACACACCTCCCCCTCTCTCTCTATATATATATCTATATCTAGATATATATACACAAATATTTAAAAAAATCAAGTTCAATAAATCTGCAAACCAAACTAGTATTATTGGTAATTAAGAAGTATGTGGTAAAGTTTATATTACACACACACACACCCTAGAGCATAGTTCATCTGGAGACTCATGATCTGGAAAATGCTGGGATCTTCTCTTATCTGCTCCTCTCTCTCCTGTGCAGGTCACAGCTCGCATCAGCTATCAGAACCACACTTGCTCCACAGATTAAACAAACATATATATATATTTTTTTCCCTCAATATTTTCCATCATTTTTATTTGTGCCATTTAATGCAACGATTAACCACCCTTATGTTATCTATCTAAACTTTTATTTTCCGCTACCTCCAAAATATTATTTGGGACAGATCACCGTATTCACGTACATAATAATACAATTCAGACACATACAAACTAGAACTTGAGTAAAGCATTCATCTGTGTAACATTTTACTTCTTTCCATGTGTAGGCAGTTATATTTATATGTTTATTTCTATATTCCATTCTATCTGTATAATGCAAGACTAGTGGGCAGATAAAACACACAATAAAATTAATCCATTTTTGAGATTAGATACTAAGTGGAAAATTTTCAAAGGGTTTTGCTGCTTCACTGGGAGCTCAGCTGCTACACTGGCCATTTAAAAACGTTTTCTAGGGCTGAATTCCTACAGTTAGGCTCTTAGTTTCACTAGACTCAAATTTAGGAGCCTAGAAAGCAGGTAGCTACAGGGGCAGGGAACAAAGTTGGGTGCTAAGCACCGATTCTCAGCACTAGGCACCTAACCTAGGTGCCCAAATAAATGACTTTATTTATTTATAAGCATTTGTTACTCACTACTCCAACAAACTCTGCCTCATAGGCTCAAAGGGAGCCCCTGAAAGAGCTCTCAGGACTAGATTTAAGTCCCATGGATGAACAATGGGCAGGAAAGGAGGATGCAGCCTCTTATCCCCCCTTGTGAGCGGCAACAGAGGCACCCGCAATGGTCCCTCAATAACCCGCAATAGCCTGCACATTCAGAGCTAGACCTTTGTCAAGTCCACTCTGAAAGCAGACTAGGATACAAGAAACCGGGGCCTGGCAGGGAGACTCTGACCTGTCTTGACAAAATTGCTCAAACCTTTTGTCACCTCTCCCTCATTCTGCCTTCTAGGCCTCATACCCCTCCCTCCACCCCTTTTAATGCATAACCTTTTAGACCCGCTCTGCAATTATACCATTGGTAAATCCTTGGATCGCCATATAATTATTCCTTAACCAACTTATATCTTGATATACCCCTATACCTGCTCTATTTTCTCTCCTCATCCCCTTTCTGACCCATTACTTTAGTATTTTATTTATCTTTACCTCCCTCCATGATCTAAGCATCCCACTCTGTTATATATTGAAGTTAATTTGTATTTTAATTATCTATTTCCCCCCTCTATTTCCCTAGCATCCCACCCTTTTTATGTTTTGAAGTTATAACATTCCTTGTAAAGCTTTTATGCTGCATTTCCTGGTTCTATGTAAACCGATATGATGTTTCCCAACGAATGTCGGTCCAGAAAAACCATAAATAAATAAATAGGCGCCAGACTTGGAAGTAGGCTAAGGAGGTAGACCATTTCTGGACTTATATAACACGGAGATCACCGCAGAGTAATACCCCTTCTTAAGGAGTAGTCTCCGCTCAAGAGCGGAGAATGGAGCCAGATCCTCCATGGCAACAGGTCCCTGTACCAAAAGATCCCGAATTTTCAAAACACTCAAAGTTCGAGCCACCTGAAATTGAAGTAGATCTGCATATCAAGGCCTTTGAGGCCAATCCAACGTGATTAGAATCGCCCAATTTGGCTCCAGCTCTATCCATCGAGGCAGCCTGCCTATGAGCATCCACAGAGGAAAGACATATAGAAGCTTCCCTGTTAGCCATGGCTGCTCTAGAGCATCAATTTCCATTGAGCTCTGGTCCCGTTGCTGACCGAAGAAACCATCTACCTTTGCATTTCGACAGTACGCAGACAACCCCACTTGTGACAAATCATTCAAAAGGCGTATGCATTCAACTCCCATTCCCTGGGATCCAACCAATTTCGGCTGAGGAAATCAGCTTGAACATTCTCCTGACCTGCAATATATGCCACTAATAACAGGTTGAGATGCTTCTCTGCCCAAGGGAAGAGGAGGGACATTTGCAACGAGACGCCCATGCTTCTGGTTCCTCCACTGCTGTAGCATCTGAGGGGACACAACTGGCCGTTCCCTTAATCAGCGGGAGGAAGTGAAGGAGCACCAGGTGAATCGCCCTGATCTCTAGTTGATTAATGGACCATGTGGCTTCCCTCTGGGGACCAACTCCCCTGAGCCACTTGTGTCTGACAGTGAGTACCCTAGCCAGCGAGGCTTGCATCCGTAGTGACCAGAATCCAAGCCAGGGTGAACAGGCTGACTCCCTTCAACAAGCTGGTGAGGACTAACCACTATGGCAAGGACTGACGAACCACTGGACTCAGCAGAAGCCTCAGCATGTAGTCATGCGTCTGTGGTGCCCTACGAGTCAGAAGCGATGCCTGGAGCAGCCACATGTGGGCCCTGGCCCAGGGCACCAAATCCAGAGTCACTGCTGCCATTAGAGCGAGCACCTGCAGGTAGTCCCACTCCGTGAGCATGTTCAAATCCAGAAACCTCCTCCCCTGCCTATGTATCTGTCCCGCCAGGGTATTGAACTGGGCCCCTAAATGTTCCAGGGACTGTGTGGTCTGTAAAAAACTCTTTGCAAAATTGATGAAAATAGTCTAGATATGGGTGGACTGTGAAATCTTTGGACAGCAGAGCCGCCATCACCACCTTTGTGAAGACCTGTGGCACGGTTGCCAGACCAAATGTTCCAGAAGCACACAAAACCGGAGATATCTCTGATCCTTGTTCTGAATGGGAACGTGCAGGTAGGCTTCTGACAGGTCCAATGGGTGGAGAAACTCCGCCCCTGCCTTACTGCAGCCAGAACAGAGCATAACATCTCAGGGTTCTAAGGTTTTGTATGGAAATAACGGTTCACCCACTTGAGATCCAGAATAGGATGAAAAGACCCATCCTTCTTGGGGATCATGAAGTAAATGGAGTACTGTCCCTAGCCACACTGCAATGGGGGCAGAGGCACTACTGCCCTCAAAAGTTGCAACTTTAGGAGGGTTTTGCATATTGCCTGCTGTTTGAACGGGACTGCACAAGGGAGAAACCATGAAGGTTTCCTTAATGGGACAACGGAGGTCTAGGCTATAACCGAGGCGAACTATCTCCAGAATCCATTGATCGGCTGTTATACAGGACCACTCCTTGTAAAACTCTTGCTGTCAGCTTCCTACAGGCGTCAAGAGTGAATGAACCTGCAGAGTTTCAGGAGGGAGCTCCATTGATCCTCGAGGAGGGGGCAGAGTTCTCTCTCTGCCTTCTGGCATCTCAAAAGAACTGACCACAGCCTCTAGGTCTCGAATAAGTGATTGAAACAGCCCCAAAAGACTATCTAGAAGGCTGATACCACCTTGAGGCTCAAAACTGCCCATGACCCCTGCTGGATCTATAAAAGGCTTGACCTTTGTCCTCTGGTAGATGCTAGGGCTTGGGATCTCCAAGATACTTAACCAATTGATCAAGATCTTCCCCAAACAGCATCTGACCCTTAAAGGGCAACGTACCAAGATGTGTCTTGGACCAGGAGTCTGATGTCCAAATGTGCAACCATAAAGCCAGTGCACCCCCCCCCCCCCCCCCCCCCCAGACAGGGCAACAGACCTGGCAGAGCGCCACAATAAGTCATACTGTGCATCTGGCCAGGAAGATGGGCAGCAGACTCCATCCTAGCCACCTTGTTCTCTGGAAGCTGCTGGATCCAGTGAAGAGAAGCCCTGATCAACATGGCCAAATAGGGGTGGCTCCATCTTAATGTCTTGGGGGTCCCTTCAGTAAAGCACCAAAGTCCTCACCCGACGAAGATATCTCCCCATGCTCTGGACCTGAACGCATGGGAAAAGCTAAGATGGCTGCTTCTTCAGCTAGCAATGTGGTGAACTGCGTGTCCATTCCTTCTGAGGCCAGTAGATCAAAAAAGATAGGTGGGGAAGCAGTAGCAAGCTCTCTTCCTGGCAGTTCCCCGGTGCATGTGTATGCCAAGCAGTGAGGCCCTTTCTCCACAGTGGCTCTCAGAACACTGCAGGCCTCACAGCCTCGCGTGCTCAGCTGAACCCCTCAGCTGCTCCCGGGACAACAAGCCAGCTTTCCCGACAAAATCCTCGCGCACCCCTCCTGCTGGCTAACAATGGCAAAACCCCACTTCCGCTACTTCCCTTTTTTTTTTTTTTTAAACAAACACCCCTAATTAATCAAGTTGATTTAGGAAATAGCCACTGCTTAATACGGGCATTAATAGCATGGGATTTATTTAATATTTGTATCCTGGATTAGCCACTGCTGGTCTTGACGGACCTTAGGTCTGACCCAGTATGGCAACTTCTTATGTTCTTATCTACTTACAAATTCTGCACCATATTTTATATAATTTGGCAAAAGAGAGGCTTGGTCATTCTGGCAGATTGCAAAGAGTTTTCTGTAGTGCAGATCTCTAGTGGTCCTGGAGATTTATTAGGCTGTGATACCTTTTATAAGACCAACATGTGCAACATCCAAAGGCACTTGAGTCTCCTTTTCAGAGTTTGGTGTCACATATTACATACCTGTAGAATATGACAGCTCCATCGTCACAAATGTAGAGAGGCCAGACATTCAAAGCAGTCACTTTAGGATTCCAGTCCAGATCCTGGTGGATCTCAAGCACTGAAATGTCACATGGAAATGTTCCTCTACCCTGCAGAGAAGTTATCTGGTTAATAAATCAATATATATATTTAATACAGACAGCAAAATACGTTGCCAGTGCCCACTCCCACTCACCTTTGCAAATTCTATGTTTTCCAAAGCAATTCCACTTAATTCACTAAGCTGTAAAATAATGGGAGATCCTGATCATTTTATATTCCCTTCGGCAAATGTGAAGAGAAGCACGCAAAACACAACCTATAAAGCTTAAAACATACATCAGACTAAGAAAGCATTTTTCAAGAGATTCCAATACGATTGATTTCTCTCAAAATGGACATGGCTGATTTACTGAGATGTGAAACTCTGAAAGGATAGGGGAAAATGTATGGCTACGGAATGAAATGCGAAGGCAGATGGGGCCGGTTTCACATTTTAATACTGTGACCACTCTCAGTTTTGCTCTTGCTGCAGGCTGAACACAACTCCCCTACACGGTTCATCCACAACACCATTTTTCAGAGTATCCTATGTATTCGATAGAGGACCTGTTCTCTCTCTGCTAAAATACTGTCGTGAAAGCACTGTAGAGTTGTTGCCTGAAATTTCGGGGAGATTCAGCAGGCCTTCTGAGAACATGGGATATGAATCCCATTCTTGTTTTTAAATACTAAAAATGCTAAAATGGGACTCCTTCCAACCAAACAGGACTAACATTACATTAAAATCTGTATTTGGTATAAAAGAAGCAATGACCGCAGTAGGTAACAAGGAGACATCCTGTCTTTTTGGTGCATGTGTTACACCCTCCTCCCATTCCCCATGTCTGGGAGGAGGAAAGGGACATGAGAGGAGTTAGGGTTTCCTGGATGTGACAGGGGAAGGGAAGATGAATCCTCGTGTCTAAAGGAAGAGCTACGCAAAAGAGAGTACTTGACAACTTCTACTATAGTTAGGAGAAGAGGACACAAACAGCTTCCTGCAGGGTGTGTGTATGGGGGGGGGGGGCAGGGGGGATTCTAAAGGATGACTAGAAGGGGATGAGAAAAAGGCCTAATCTGTGCTTTTTTTTTTTTAAGGGTGCACGTGTTTGTGCGGGGGAGTGTGAGTTTGGGAGTCTGTGTGATGGAAAGATGCGATGAAAGTTACTGAAAGCACTATAGAAGTTTCTGCAGGTAACAAGTAATTAAAAACACAAGACACTTTCCTTACCATTCATTACTGTTGTATTAACTCCGAAAGTAGTCAGGAACTGTGGGCACTGCTACTCAAGGAGTATAACGAAACAGGAAAGGAAGTTTGCTTACTTGTAAAACAGCAGGATGAAAGAGCCAATACACATGGATGATGTCATTCGACGGAACATAAGAAATTGCCATACTGGGTCATCAAGCCCAGCATCCTGTTTCCAACAGTGGCCAATCCAAGTCACAAGTATCTGGCAAGAACCCAAACATTAAATAAATCTCAAGCTACTATTGCTTACTAGCTGACATGGACCCAATTCTCAAAGGTCAGTGAATACTTTATTGAGCATGCACAGGAGATCCCCCGCTTGCATGCTACTTTGTAAGGCCCTCAATCTCTTCCAGAGCGGTGGGCAAGTATTAATTATGGCTAATTCATTCTGCTGTTTATGGAAAACCATGTTTACAAATAAGCAAACTTGCTTTCAGCATTAATCAGCAGGCATAAATTAGCCATTACACATGGAGAGTCAAGCTGAGGGATGCACTGCGGAAGCACTTAAGACAATCTGGTCCCACCAGGTAGACAGTGGACTACTGGGTGAACAAGTTGCAGGAACTACTTATCCAAAGTTACTGTATCCTAGGGGCATGCTGTTGAGACAGTAGTGGGATGTGAAGATGTACACAGATGACCAAGTAGCCACTCTGCGAATGTCTTCAATGTAAGTGACCTTGAGATGAGCCTCTGAAGCTGCCACAGCAGAGTCTGTAATCTGGAAGCCGGCCAGCACACAACAGTGTGCTATACATTCCATTATCTAGATGAACAGAGTTTGTTTGGAAACTAACTTTCCCAATATATTGGGAAAAAAGGTCATGAATAGTTGAGAAGCTTGATGGCAAGGTTGAGTCCTCTTTAGATAATATGGCAGGGCACAGTCCAAGGAGTAAAGAGCCCATTCTCTGTGTGCAGGAGATCTTGGAAAGAATGGAGGTAGCATAATAGTTTGATTATTATGAAATGCAGACACCACTTTTGGAAAGAGCTTGGGGTCCATAGAACCATCTCATTGTGACAAAATTTCAGGTATGGTGAATATGAAACCAGAGCCTGTAGTTCACTTACTCTGTGTGCCAAAGTGACAACCACCAGAAACAATACTTTCCATGTAAGAAACTTCCAGCCCACTGACTCAAGCAGTTAGAAAGATGGTTTCATGAGTTGAGGTCCCAAAGCAACAAAAGTTTACTGACCAGAGGTCTGGAATATCAGTTTTTTCATGAACCTGGATACCAAAGGATTGAGAAAGATCAGAACTCCTTTCACCGCTGGTAATATGCTGCAGAAGGTGGGGAGGCACTTCTCAAAAAACAGTGCCTGGTTTAGGCTGCTTCTGCTGCTGAGTCTTAGGCTGATGCCTTTCCCTCTGCTGACCTGAGTGGACATATGCTAAAGAGTGGAAGAAGCTTAAGAACGCTGAAAAGCAAGGAAGAGACATCTGTGGCAAAATGAATGTTTGTAAGAGAAGCACTGGCTTTGGATAGGGGCTGAGGCCATTTGGATCTCCTGAATAGCTGATAACGATTGTAGTGATGATTAATGCTCCTTAATAACAGCCATAGTCTCTTGAATTTTATCGCTGAACAGGCTGTCCCCTGTACAGGGCACTTCAATGAGATGATCATACACGTCCTCTCGGAGGCTGCTTATCCGCAACTATACAAGCCTTTGGGCCTCTACAGAAGCAGCCAAAGTCCTGTCTATAGTATTGAAAGCTTTATTTATGGAATGGATAAGGTTTGTCTCACATTGCTCCATGTCTTCCATGCTTCTGATAATTATGTCAAGTTTCAGCTTCTGGACTCTGCATTTATATAAAGCTGGTGAGCCGCAATTCAGGAACTCAGCATGGAACGCTGAAAGATCTTCTTCCCAAATGCATCCACTGCCTTAAGGTCCTCCCCTGGGGGTGAGTTGGAGTGACTGGGGGTGAGCTGGAGTGACTGTGAGTGTACTTACAATTGGACACCCAAATCCTGGAGTGGCCTGCACTCTATATTTCAAGTCAGGTTTTGGGGCATCTGCCACATTTTTATCTGCAGATCCTGGAGAAGTTTGTGAAATGGGATTGCCACAGAATCTGCTGGGGGATGAAGGAACTGAAGGAGCCCAAACATGTGTGTTCTCCAGCACAGACAAGAATCTTTGCCAGCTTGTCCAAGCAGAGACCCAACAGAGGAGAGCTATGCAGTGTCAAATCTGGAAGGGGATCAGAAGGAAACCCATGGAATCTTCCTCTTCTAACTACAGGGGAACAATAAGCCACAAACCCGATGATGAAGGCGGCAAGTGAAGCACAACCCTCCACTGGTCTGGCAAGGAAACATCTGGAAAGAACTCAAAGTGGATGAAGCCCACTTCTTCACCCTTTGATTCATGAAGGGCCTTCCAGGGAGGAAGAGAAATCATCTCATAGTTAAGGGCTTACTCCCAACACTAGAAGCTCTTGTGATGATTTGAACAGTCCCACTATGTGGAAAAACTTCCTCCATTTTGGACAGGAGAGGTTCTAATCTCCCTCTTGTCTTCATGGCTTGAGGCAAATAATTTATTCACTAGCTCTAATAACTGGGTTCCAGCTGGTTGAGGGATCTTCTGAGCCGGATATGGAGCAGAGATATGCTCTTCGAAAACCAAGATCGACTCTTCCTCACTTAGATACCAATAACACTGAAAAGGAATCCAGTGCCTCAGCAGCATCCCCTGCCACAGAAGTGGCTGGCTCAGAGGCACTTCATGCTACTAGTGTCAACTCCTGTTGACTAGCACCCCACTTCATGGATAGCAGTTCCTTCCATGTCATGAGTCGTCAGAGGACTCTTGGATGCACATGCTGAATTCCTCCACTTAGACACCACTGACAGTGTCATGGTCTGCTGTGCCAATTATGACAACTGCTCCTTAGAATGTGAGCTTCTCACTGAACACCGATGGTGCCCTGGTGGGCTCTGGGTCCAGATGAAACAAATTAGGACCTTCATCTTCCAGACACTGTACTACCGCACTCTGGGGGATATTCCACCACAGCTGTTGTAGACGGAGTATGTTTCTGTGATGGATGTCCTGTGCTCACAGACTTTAAAGCTGTTTAATGCAGGCTTCTTGGCCTTGAAATTCTCTGTGCCCTTCGATATCTTACTTTTTAAATGCTGAATCTTATTCTCTTTTTTTTCCTAAGAGCTTAAAAGTTCTGTGTGAGGGACTAACAAGATAGCAGCAGAAAAATTTTACAGCAATGAAGCAGAAAGAAGTACTAGGCCTCAAAAAGTAAAAAAATTTAAGCGACAGATTGGGACACATTCATGTGATTCATGAGGGGTTCATGAGGCAGTGTGGTGTGTGTGTAAGAGCTCCATCTTATGCCCAGTAAAGTCTTCACAGTGTTAGTACCATCAGATGACATCACCAATGTGTAATAGCTAATGCATGCCTGCTTGTCGATGGTGAGGTTCAATGATGTAACTTTCAGTTTGAAGCTGCTGGCCTCAATCACACTCCACAAGCGGTAGTATTACTAATTTTCAAAATCATTTTCTACCCATGAGAAAAATCAATTAAAATAGAGCAATTAATGTAATTCATTTCTCTTACACTCCCTAGTGGGAATGACCTGTTGTTCTATTTCTCATGTCAAGTAGAATTTAATTCACCTTTTCTTTCAGTTCATCAGCACTGCTGCTCTCTAACACAACTTCTTGGAAGGGGTCTAGCTTCATTTCTGATGGTCTCCATCGTCGGGAAAGAACAGCAAGCTGTGACATGGACTTCATTTTTTCCACCTCTGCAGAAGATATGGAGCGATATTGTATAACTATTCTCAGCTGACACTTGTGACCCCCAAACATGCCAGTTTTTAAAGGCAACCAAAGTATACAAAGGAAACATTTATATGTATGTATATCTGTGTATACAAGTAAAAAAGGGATAATTAACATCATAGAAAATCAACTGCTTTTTTAAGGGACACCTGAATGAGCTGTAAAGACTAGAATGGTATATTCTAATTTCTAAATGACAATAATGCATTTTTCTATCACTTTTTTCCCCTTCTTTGAAAAGGTTTGTGATAAATTAAAAAAATATCTTACTTTCTATATTCTTACATTAGTTAAGTGATTCTCAACTCTAGTCCTTATGGCCCACAAAAAGATCTGGTTTCATGATATAGGCTTAATGAATATGCACGAGCTATTTGTATAGATCTGATGTAAAAATCAGTGTGTGTGTGTATACAGATATTTATATATACATACATACACATAAAATTTCACCCAACAGCACAAGACACGATTTACAAAGAATATGAATCTAGAAAAAAAAAAAAAAAAAGAATATGAATCTAGAAAATATGAATATGAATCTAGAAAAAACCCCGAACTGAGGTGTGCTGAAGGGCTGTAGGAACTGCTGTACATGTCCAAAAGTGTTTACTGACACTTTTTAAGAAAGCTTTAGAAAGCATCTGCTCGGTACCGGGTGATGTCATCACCCATGTGTGATGGGTGATCCTCTTGTCTTTGGAGAAACATTTCTATTGTAAGAGAGAATGCACATGAGCTTGAAGCTTCGGGACAATCTGATAAGTAAAATACCTGAAAGGGAAGTCATCCTGACAATGCACTGAAATTTTTCAGTATTTCAATACCTACAGCATAGCAGCATCAATGCCAACCTCTGGAATGGTGATAAAATACAGACACTTATGTCCCATTAATCATCTTTATGCAATGTAATACCCTTATTTATAAGAAGTTACATTTATTACCATCAAGAACTTCTAGAAAGACTTCCCAATTGCTTGAAATATTAATATCTTCCTCATAGACATGGTAATCCAGAAATACAGTGCCGGGATTCTTCCAGGTTTTCTTTCGTAGGCGAAACCTATAAATGAGGATTTTGGACAATATTAACCAATAGTCTCCGGTTACACTGGATTAAAGACAACATCTTTACATTCTTACGAAACTGGGTATCACAATGCACACATTTTCTTTGGAAAATGTTTATTTTGCTTTTATCGTTAACCAGGAAAGACAGATTGAGACCCATGCCTTGTTTTCAACTGTTTTCTAGAGGTACAGAATGCAAATACAATTTTTAACAGATTTGATTCTATACATTAGTACGAAAAGAATACATCAGTAACTAGTTCCTTATGATCAACCATCTTGCACTGTAAATAACCCACCTACCTGTCAATGCAGAGGTCCAAGCCACACTGCTCTCTGAGCTGAGGCAGCAGTTCTTCTTTTGACTGGCGCACGGTCATTCCTTTAGAAAAAACTGCATCCAGGAGAAACTTGCAAGGCTGTCAGCAAAAAAAATAAATAAAAAAAAATGCACATGAGCTGGCTGCTCCAAAGCCTTTCTATTGTGCTATAAATAAATATCATATGGAGACCTAGTTATATCGGATAGGCGGTATTTTCGTGATAAGGACTTGAAATCAAGACTACAAGTTTCAACTACAACAAAAGTAGCCTATTTCTGGGATGGATGCATTCTCAGTCCCTGCATATCCATGGATATGAAAAAAAAACCCCAAAACACAGCCCTGCCAGAGATGGTTGACTTAGTGGGGGGTCTTTATATTTATCTTTTCTGGATTTTCTAAATGCAAGGCATAGATTGATTATCTTTTCATCTTTACTTTTTGTTATTTTAAACTAATATTTCAGGTGGAGAAGAATTAGGGTATTTAGGTTGTTAGATTTTTAGGATTCTGGCCTTTTGTTGATCAAGGTGTGAGGGGATAGGAAAAGGCCTTTTGGGGGGATCTGAGCAGTGACTGTTGCATGCTGAAGGCCCGATTTTTTTAGTAGACACTGACATCAACAGATTTAATTTAAGTAACGTTTTTATTATTGACTGTTGCATTGGTTTTATCCTCGAGTTCAGTGCTATTCTGCATATCTGACTGAATGTCTTTTAGACCAGGAAAGCAGTCTATAAATGTTAAATATATAAATGTCCTTCTCTGACATGTCATAACTATTTGGTGTGGGTAGGACACCAAACAATAAAAGTTATAGGGAGGACACACACATACAGGCAAAACAATCTCATAAGTCTTCTTTTCCTTAGGAAAGTAGGATAAAAAGCTTTAAATACAGTCTTCAGAAGAGTGTTACAGAAATGGGTTTTAAAATGTTTTTGATTGTTGGATACAGAGATGCCCTTACAATATTTCATCATTAGCCATAACTGGCATGTAATGACAGGTTTACTCTAATTTGATAGCTTTAGAACACTGTAAATGCACAGTCCTATGTTGAAATAGCAATAAAACGCTGCACGACTGCAAATTTGTGAAGTTTATTCACGCTCTAACCTTATTCAATAAAGACATTTTTCACAGCTACAGAATGGGGAGAAAGTTCTTTTGAATAAAGGCTCCTTGGACCAGATATAATAAAAGGGTTTTTCTCATTTTATTTCTGTGGGGAAAAAATACTCCGTAAATCTGGCTCTGTGTATCTTACAACTTTCTTAGCACCCTGTTCCAATCCCCCATAAATATATAGTCCTGGCTAACAGAAGTGCCTCCTGAAATGATTTACTAAATACGACTCTCTGATGCTAAGCACAGTATTCTTTACAGGAACATCGGTATATAAAAATTAAAAATAAATAATATATAGTCTGCAAATCTAACCCTTACAAAATTTTGAATTTCATATGCTTTACCTCTGGCTCATTTATTAGAAGCTGGAACACTTTGACTCTGTATTCCCCTTTCTTCAGAGCTCTTCCAAGCCGAATAGTGATCTGCAAATTAAAAGCATACCACCTGCTACAAAATATAAAGAATGGTTCTATTTCCACACAAATCTCAGTAAAATGCATTTTTTAAATTTTAGATTTCAAATTTATAGCTCACTTTTCCAATGTAATGGATTTGATTGATGAAGGGGAATTTTCAAAGAGTTTAACCGTCTAACTCTGTTTAAATTTCACAAGGCAGCTAAATTTAGCAGGTCCAGAGGTGTTCCTGAGGTGGGCTTGAGATTTAGCTGGACAGTGCTTTCTTTCAGTACTAGACAGTTACGTCTGGACAGTTATCCCTAGGCACACAATAGTAGACCTAAATCTGACCTGCCAAATTTTGAACGGCTAAATTTAGGTAAAATGTGCTCAAGTTTTAACCAGTGCTCCAAGCAAAATATGGATCCCATGGTTACACAATTGCTAGGGTTTAAAAAGACCAGGGGTCTACAGAGTCCAGCCTTCTTCTGTTTAATACCTCTCTCCATATATTTACCAGCGCGTAAAATACTTAATGTGCACCATCCTATGCTATGGATGGGGTATAAATCCTAAAACAAAAAAAATCTAGGCTAGTCAGCAGGATTTTACGGTAAAAGGGAAGCTAATTAACTAGGGGGGCTAGGAAGTCCTCTTCTTTACCTGGGCGAACTGGGAACAAACTGGGGAAACTGATAATTGTATTGGCACTTGCCTACTAAAAATCGCCCCACTTATGCGGTAGAGGTGGCATTTGCACACACATATGTGCATCCGTATAAAGTTGTGTGCACATGCACGCGTGTGCGCATATACGTGCATATGTTATAATATGGCTGCGTCCTTTGGCGAAAGCATACATGTACATCCGCACGGCTGTTTCAATATTACCCGTCTTAGTATTCTCTGTTTGGGAGTGAACAGAGATTTTTGGGTGCTTGTCCAGTGGATAAACCTGCTAATAGGACTCATGAAACTGAAATCGGACTTGTCTTTTGCCTGCAGTTTTTGGGGGCCTGGCTGAACTGGTGGAGGGGGATTCAGGGTGGCATCAGCCAAATGGCGAGTCCACGCGCAGATATTTTCAGAATGGCATACACATACTTTATAAAATACCTTTCTCCGCCTTTAAATCAGGGTTATTAGGCAGACATAGTATATATATTTTTATGTCCTTAAAATATACATGCAAATGTTTATATGACAGGTAGAGGAAGTAAAATTAAGAAAAACTGGTAGGGTATGTGACAGAACTATAAACAATGTATCAAAAAGGAATCACATACAACAACGTGAATATTAAGAGGACTGGTTCACCCTCATAAATGAGTGACTGTACATATACTCCCAAAAGGTGTTTCAAAATCTCTTAAGCACTTATCTTGTATGTGCAAGCACTCTCAATATAATCATAGGGTGTCCCACTTTTTCTTTTTATAATTTTTTTATATTTGAAAGTCCTTTTGTTCTAAATCACGTTGACATATGCCGTTCTTATATACACATGAAAAATGCTGATTTTTTGAGAGGAGGTAAATTACCCTTTTTTTTTAAAATGTCTATTCAATTTCTAATATCACTTAAACACGGAAAAGTGCACTTATCTTTTCCAAGAAACAAATTTGAAACAAATTTGAAACAAACGGCTCCTCAGCCTTGTTCGACCAAACGAGGAAGTAGGCATTTTCTGGCACTGGAAATATACGGATTTACCATAACATGCATGCAGATTCGAGGCAGACATACACAGCATTTTATAAACTGTGCAGCACTACCCACACACTTTATAAAATTCTTGCATAAATCTCTGCGTCTCCACTTAGATGCTCAAATTGTGTACAGCAGTTTTGAAAGTTGGGCTCAGAGTGCTATTAACACATGTATAGCAAGTTGCACTAGGATTAATGCAAACTCTGTTCAAACGTGGAAAATATAATGCAGATATCTTAAGGCACTAAGGGTTGATGTATGGGTATATTTCTGAATTATTGTTCAATTTAACGCACATACTTTGTTGTCTGTGGTAACGCGGGCCTCGTCTGCAACTCATTAACACTGGCTTTTAATATGCACAGCAACTGCCAATATTAACGCCAGCTTAGTACAGCCACTCCTCAGTAGCTTGTCTTTGACTTAAACGAGTCAAAGGAGAGTATCATCCTACCAATAGCAACACAAATTGGCAATTCAATTTCAATTTGCAAAACAAGTTATTGCAACATCAGCCATTAAACCTGAATAGTGATAAATGTCTGGTGTGAAACAGAGGCAAACATTTTCTGGATTCACCTTATTGTCATCTGAAAAGGAGGATAGTGTCTCATTCAGGCGAATGCTCTCAAACTCCTGATTGCTGGCATAGACTCTGAAGACTTTGAACTGTGAAGATAACACCCCTACAAAGGGCTCCAGCTGTTGTTTGAAGACAGCGAGAGTAATTCTTTTATCAACATGAACCATCAACCCTAAAACAGCAAAAAATATATTTACATTAGTAAAGTAAACTGAAGAGATTGCACAGGTATATATATTAATTTGATGGTCTTAAAGTTATAGGGGGTCAGTAGTATGTCAGTCTTGTATATATAATGAATAGTTAAAAAAAACATTTTTCAGCTGAATAAGACACTCCACAAGATATCTATAACACAGATGAATTCATTATCCCTATGAAGAACCAAAATGATTTCTATTTACATAACAAAACAAAATTAGCCCTAGCACAGCAAGAATTTCAGTGACTGATTTAATGTCTATTTAATCATTTGATTAAATGAAAACTACTAAGTTAAAAACTCCATTTATACAAGGCACAGTAAGCCTTATTCAGAAAGGACTATTTTTCTCCATGCTGTATGTATATGAAATATATTTACTGAATAAGGCCCAGTCTTTTCTTCTTCCATCTAATTAGATAATATAACAAAACAAGTACAGTACAATTTTTTCATATTGATTATTCTGCTTATATACTTACTATTTCACTACATTAAATCATGCAAGTTTGACCAAGATCTCAGTACTGTGATAATTCAATTTTGTTAACCCCTTCTTGTATCATGTGGAGTACTAGAGTCCATTCACTTTTATTAGCAGGGCTGAGCATGATGTATTCAGATGGGAACCAATGAGAGCTCATTTCTGGACATATATTTTCCCCAATTCTATGAGCTAGCTCAGTGGCAGCACAGTACACTGCCATGCAGAGGACCTGGGCTCACTTCCTGGGTCATTGCAAAGCAGGATTCACACAGCGTAAAGGGAAGGGCATCCCCACCATTGCTCAACAGTGACACCATTTGGCTGAAAGTAGAGTGCATGCAGATGGGGTTCCAGAGAGAAACAGGTCTGTAGCCTGTCATCAAGGATTGCCATTGCAATGCCCAGGGGTAGATGAGTGATGGAAAATAGGGAAAAAAAAATCCCTGGGTGACTGCAAATGAAAGCTCATGATGCCTTAGTCTAATAGAAGCCAGTTCAGACTGATCTAGATGCCCAAAGGAGTAGGAGGAAATTTGTCAAGAAAAAAACAGAAAGCAGTTGTTAAAATGTTATAAGTTTAAACCCACAGCAACACACTTCTCAGCTGCTGAAAAACAAACCAGTTTACCAGTTATTTTATCAACGTAAACTGCAACTAAGGGAATGATTCACTAAAGCTTTCCCCCCCCCCCATTATGTATCTATGGGGGAAAAAAAAAGGTTAGTGAGTGAGGTCTGGAGTGCAGGTGCTTTAAATATACCTCAGTTGTTTTGCTGATTATATATTAGCAGCATTACACGTGTTTGGAGAGGATCATGTTTGTCTTTGCTAAGAAGTTTCTTTTCGGCACAAGAGTAGTGCAATGTGCCAGCTGTATTACTTGACGGAGTACAGAACGCGCAGGGATTTCAAAACAAAATCTCTGCTCGTGCTTTACCAGGCTTGTCCTAACCTCGCTGCCGGTGCCATCCCTTTTCCCAGCATGTGAGAGAGAGGGCGCAGGGGGCAATTTTCGGAGGAGATTTTTTTTTCCACAGGTAGAGGGAAAATCCTTTTGAAAACATAGCCATTTTCAAGTAAAGCTTTTTGTACTGAATTTCCAATCTTGTTTGGTTTTGTCTCCATAGTTATTTCCATGGTACTACTTTAATGACAAGTATTTCACATTATGGGTAAGCAATTATCAATGATAGTGCCTCACTATAAATAATGTACATACGACACAGGATCTCACTCTATAAACCATAGTAAAGGTGTCCAAAAATCACACTCTGTATGACATACACCAGAAACACACAAATTTATGTTAAATGACCATCATAACAAGTGCAAGGACCACATAGGAATTCCTTATGTCTCATGTGCTATCATGCATCTGTAAATTATCATCATAGGTCATAAGTCGGGTGTTTGTGAGAATGTCCAAAAACTTATTTATAAGCATTTTTTCATTACAATTAAAAATGATAATTTCATTTTCCTTAGGGTAGACAGACTCAGGATCAGTGGGTTATGCTCCCCTGCCAGCAGATGGAGACGGAGTCAGGTTTCAAAGTTGACGTCACCCTAGATACACCCCCTACAGTGACCTCAGCCCTTCAGTATTCTCTTCAAAAGCCACTGCGAACATAATTGAAAAAACTTGATTAAAAACGGATAACCGAAACTGTACTCAACCAAACACTGAACCCCAGTAAGATTACAGATGCTCTGATCTCTTGGAATCAATATCCACTCCATGTGCGAATCCTTAGCACCGTTCTTGGGCAGCCGGGGGCGGGATGCTGAGTCCACCTGTCTACAGTAAGGAAAATGAAATTATCAGGTAAGTAATTTTTCCATTTCCTAGCATGAAGCCAGATGGACTCAGGACCAATGGGATGTACAGAAGCTACTCCAGATCGGCACGGGAGGCTGCCCAATTTCCGGTTAATACCGCCCTTGCATCTTGGACTTAGTTTTTGGGTACTTGCCAGGTTCTTATGGCCTGGGATTGGCCACTGTTGGAAACAGGATGCCGGGCTTGATGGACTCTTGGTCTGACCCAGTATGGCATGTTCTTGTGTTCTTATCTTCTCGAGCCTGTTCATCCAGACGATAGAACCTGGAGAAGCAAGGAGGACCACGTCGCCGCTCAGCAGATATCAATGGGAAACAGCAGTCTAACTGCTGACTCTTGGTTCTTCCCTAGCTGTTGATGTAGGCTACTGTTGTTGCGTTGTCCGACATTATGCGGACCACTTGACCCTGGAGTCTGACTGAATTGCAAGCCTGCCAGCCTCACTGCACGGGCTTCCAGGCGATTGATGTTCCAGAGGGCCTCTTTCTCCGTCCAACGTCCCTGGGCTGTGAGTTCCTGACAGTGAGCTCCCCAGCCCTGGAGACTCATGTCCGCTGTAAGAACCAACCAGTTCAGGGAGGACAGGGACAACCCTCTGCTCAGATGTGCCACCTGCATCCACATGAGGTGAGAGCAGACTCCCATCGATAAGTGGAGCCGAATCGAATAGTCTTAAGCTGCGGGTTCCAATGTGACAGCAGTGAGCATTGAAGTGGGTGGTTTTGTGCTCTCGCCCCGGTACTACTTCCAAGGTTGTCGCCATCAAACAGAGAACTTGAAGATAGCTCCTCACCGTCAGGTGTATAGTGTTCATCAACTGACGCACCTGGGACATCAACGTCCAAATGTGTGTGGTCAGGAGGAAGACCTTGCCCTGTCTGGTATCAATCTGGATTCTCAGATACTCCAACAACTGGGAAGGCTCAAGACTGCTCTTGTCCAGATTTACTTCCCAACCGAGTTCCTGAAGCAAGGAGGTCACCCTGTTGGTCACCCGGAGACCACCTTCCCCGGACTTGGCCCGGATCAACCAGTTGTCCAAGTACAGGATTCCTTCTCTTCTCAACGCTGCCACCATGACCACCATAATCTTGGAAAATATTCTTAGAGCAGTGGCTAGGCCAAAGGGCAATGTCCGGAACTGATAATGGCGACTCAGTACGGCAAAACATAGGAAACGTTGGTGTTCTTGACAGATTGGAATATGTAGATAGGTCTCGGATAAGTCCAGGGAGGTTAGGAACTCTGCCGGTTGTACGGCCATTATCACAGAGTGTAAGGTTTCCATGCATAAATGACTCACTCATAGGTGACTGTTGACACTCTTGATGTCCAGGATGGGAGCGAAAGGAAACTTCCTTCTTGGGTACGATGAAATAGATGGAATAACGCCCCATATTTTCCTGGGGTATAGGTACTGGGATTACAGCCTTCATCCTGAGGAGCCTTAAAAGAGTAATCTCCATGGCCTGCTTTTTGTGCTGTGAATGGCAAAGAGACATGAATATGTCCCGAGAAGTGCTGCGAAATTCCAGTGCATATACTTCTCATATGACTTCAGAAACCACTTGTCCGAAGTGATCTAGACCCACCTTTGGTAAAAGAGAGACAGTCAACCCCCTATCTCCTCGTACCAGAGATGGGTCTGTAAAACTTCATTGGGAGGTTTGGGATGATCCTGAACACGAACCTGCCCCTCCCGGGCTGACTACTATGAAAGGACCGAGTTCTTCCAAAGGGTCGAGACCTCTGAAACGTCAAGTTTCTGTAGGGGTGAAAACATTGAGGGCCCCTGGACCAGCCTCTCATAGGCTGCAATTGCTTGCTCCTATCTTCCAGGAGCCGGGGGACTGGAGACTTGCCCCATTTACTGGCCAGTTTTTCCTTTAAAGGGCATCTTTGTAAGGCTGGCCTTGGAGGTTGCATTGGCTGACCAATTCCGCAGCCATAGCTGTCTTCTGGCCGCTTCCACTGAGGCCACTCCTCTGGCTGACGTACAGACTAAATCAGAGTCCGTGTCTACTAAAAAAAAGTGGCGGCGGTTCCATAGCTGCTCTGGTGTTCACCTCTGAGTCATCCACCTCCTGAGAGAGAAGTAGGCACGAACGCACTACCAAGGCACAACAAAAAGCAATCTTTAAGGTCATTGCTGCTGCATCAAAGGCTTGTTTAAGGCTAGACTCCAACCGTCTATTGTGCGCATCCTTTAAGGCCGCTCCTCCCTCCACTGGGATAGTTGTTTGCTTAGAGACAGCACAGACCAATGCATCCACTTTAGGGAAACGCAAATGTTCTCTAACTGCTGGATCCGGTGGGTATAGAACTTCTAACGCCTGGCTCCCTTTAAAACTTGCTTCTGGGTCATCCCATTCCAGGTCAATCAACTCCTGGATGGCTTCCAGAAGTTGGAAATAGCAAGAGGCTTTGCAGAACGAAATCACAATGGGATTCTTCTTTGGTTCCATCATAGATTCCGCTCCAGGAACTCCCAGCGTTTTCAGGGTCTGGGAAACCATGGCCGGCAATTCATCTCCATGAAAGAACCATAACATGGTTCGATAGAGTTCTAATCCCGGGGGAATTTTCCCTTCTTCCAAGGGATCTTGCTCTTCGTCTATGCCATCAGGGTCCCCACTAGGGTTACCCTTGGTCAGGCGGGGCATGCCTCAAGGTCTGCCAACAGGAATAGGAGAGGGAGAGGGGGCCAGCTGGGGTTCCATCCGGACAGAGGCAAGCAAGGAAACAGCCTGTGCCTGTACAAAGGCTTGTAGGCCCTGGAAAAATTCCACCCAAGAAAAGGCTGCCGGGTCCAGGCTTAGCCCAGGGGGAACCAGCCGAGTTTCTCCTCTCCCATGGAAGACCCAGCCAAGGATTTACTCAGAGTACTTCCTGTTAAGGCTGCCAATCCATCATCTGAATGGGAGGAGCCGGGCTCAACAAAGTCTGGGGAAGCTAAATCCCCTTGGGCTTCCTCACAGTACTGACACAAATTGGAATCCAGGTCAGGCTGAGAAGCCTTAATATGACAAGCAGTGCAGACAGCAAGGCATTTATGTTTCTTGGCAGCCAGCGCAATTGGCAGCGGTAACCGTGCGTTTAATCGGCTCGCGCTTAAAAATTCATGTGCACAATATATTGAGTGCCTAAGGTGGGGTGCGGCGAGGCGTATGCACAGCCTGTGCGTCTGGCTTTTCTTGTAACCTGCGCTTACTTTATTGTGGGCATAAGTGCACGAAGGTATGTGTGCAGAGCCGACGTCCTATGGTGGGCAATACGAGACGCACAAAGATACACGCAAGATGGCCCCACCACGGCCTACCACGTGGTGTACCGACCAAGTTTAAAGCAGGGCCTAGCCCACTGGGGGGCTGCTCAACCCGCTCGTAAACCCATTTCCCTATGCCCCAACGGGATCAGGAATGACGTCTGTATGGTGCGCCGAGCAAGGAGCCTGGAGGAAATCTTACTGAAACCCCTCTTCTCTGTAGGTAAATCTTTTTTTTTTTTTTTTTTTTTTTAATTTACCTGGGCTCAGCGCTTACCGGCTGAGTACAGAGACTGTCTCCGGCTGCTGGGGGAGAGGGCTTTGGCCGTCACCATCAGGCTCAGCTTCCTGCACCCGCTGCCTTTCAGCTGCTCGAGCAGCAAAGTCCATGCCGGGAACTGGCTCCCTGACCAAGGTAAACCCCTGAGGGATTTTGGAAATCACCTCAGGAATTATCAACCAAGGGAGGGACCTTTAGGTATCACCGGACAGCAGAGCTCAATCTTTTCTCCAATTTAAAAGTAGAGTTTCTTCTTCCAAAAGGTACAGCGATCCCCATAGGGAGAGAAAGCATGTCTACAACTGCTGGAGGCAGAGAAATACTGAAGGGCTGAGGTCACTGCAGGGGTGTATCTAGGGTGACGTCAGCTTTGAAACCTGACTCCATCTCTTTCTGCTGGCAGGGGAGTCCATCTGGCTACATGCTAGAAAAAGTGATACTTATCACTTCAACAACTCATCACATGAACCTCTATGTGTAGTAGTTATCTTATTCATGTTCATCGTCTGGGATTTCAGTTCATGAGTTATTATACATATATGATGTTAAGATGAAACCTGATGCTGCAGCGTTTCAAAATGAGCATTCTTCTGAGTGCTATCACTCATGTAAGCGCGAATCCTGACAGAAAACGTTAACCTGGCACATGACAGATAAAGTTGAAAAAAAAATTACTATCACACTGAAGCACTGCTTCACAAAGAGACTAGGACAGCAAAATTACTCTGAAACAAATTCCTTAAGACAGTAGGTGATATCAGTGAGCAAAGTGTGGAGAAGTTGAAGAATTCACACGGGGACGGATTTTAAAAGGGTTACGTGTGCCGGGCCTATTTTAAAAAGGCCCGGCAACGCGTGTAAAGCCCCGGGGCTTGCAAAAAGGGGCGGTCTGGGGATGAGGCGTGGGCGGGGCAGTCTGGGGCGGGGCCAAAGGGGGAAGGCAGTGCAGCTCGGCGCACAATTGTACACCCCCTTGCGCGCGCCAACCCCTGATTTTATAACTTGCTGCAAATTATAAAATCGGGCGTACATGTGCGCGCGCCGGGTAGCGGGCGCACATGTAGGCCACATGCGCTCCTTTTAAAATCTACCCCACAGTCTTTGAAAATGCTGACTTATGTCAAACAGATGGCGCTCTGCAAATGCAGCTGCCTGTTCAAAGCCACGGCAGGGACGCCACCATTTTTAAAAGGAAAATAAATGCAGGAACTCGAGCTGTCAATCAAAACCTGATCGCACCTCTAGCTCGCAGAAATAATTACAGGAACAATTTTGATTGTTCAACAAGTATACCATTCAATCCGATCATTTAGGCCAAATGGTGAAACAGACGAATAAAAATATCCCATAATGTTGTCTGTTAAGCAGAGCATTCACACTGTCTCCCCGTGGTGAAAGGGGGACATATTAAAAAGCAGCCCAATGAAGATCAGTAAAATCATGGCCAAACGCTATACGAGTTACTATCGTTGTACGGTCATCACGGGTCCTTAAGCGGCTACCATATTCGATAAGTCGCATGACCTATGTAAATTCTGCGACAGGAGCATTATAAATCACATTGCGAGGATTACAATCAGTACTGTACCGTCGCCCATCAACAAAAGCTGAGTCAGGACATCGCCACTGGGAGCCTTGGATAGTATGTTCACATGTTGCAGTGGCCACACGCACGATGACTCGGTGGCTGCGAATGTGATGTTTTAATGTCTTGCACTTTGTTTAATGTTCTTCCCATGTGTGTAAGAAAACGGCGGCGTCTCCACTGCGGCTCTGAGCAGACAGCTGCATTTGCAGAGAGCCCTCCATTTGACATAAGCCAACACCGTCAAAGACTTTGTGAGTTCTTCTTTTCTCCACACTTTGCTCACATAATCACCACCTATGGTCTGTTAAGGAATTTGTGTTTCAGATTAATTTTGCTGTCCTACTCTCACTGTGAAGCTGTGCTTCAGTGTGATAGTAATTTGTTTCAACTTTATCTGACAGGTGCCAGGATTCGCATTCACATGAGTGATTCCATCTGTACACAAATGACCCTGAAGAAGAATGCCCATTTGGAAACACTGAAGTGTCAGGTTCCATTTTAACGTCATCTATATACATAATGGCTCATGAACTAACTGACCGCTGAAATCCCAGAAGATAAATATGAACAAGATAAATATTACGCATAGAGATTCATGAGATACGAGCTGTTGAAGTGATAAGTATCACTTTTTAATTGCAAAGAAAAATGCTTGAAAAATAAGTTTTTGGACGTTCTCACCAATATCAGACTCTTATGACCTATGATGATAATTTACAGGTTTATGACAGGATGAGACATAAAGAATTCCTATGCAGTCATTGTACTTACTTATGATGGTTATTTTAACAAATTTGTGAGTGTTTGGTATGTGTGTCATACAGAGTGTGGTTTTTGGACACTATTACTCTGGTTTATAGCATGAGATCTTGGACATTGTGTCGTACACTACTGATATTTTCACTCTCTAGGTTCATTTTTGAGAGCACTGCCACTATAAATAATAGCATGAGTCACCAATAATATTAACAATGATTTACATGAATATTAACACCAGACCTCTAAAGAGCTTCTAAGATTGTCATGAGCAACCATACTAGGGATTAGGTGTTGTCAAAACCAAACGGCATTGATAGGGGCATCTACTTGAATCACATTAGTGTGCATATCCACGTTTAACCAAATGCACTACCACTACGAACACTGGCACTTAGTGTTCATAACTCATCCCCATAACTGAACTCTATTGCGCTACAATTTCAGTACATGAAGTCACTCTCTTATGTTTGGCCAGACTATTAGGTAGCCCATTGTGATAAAGTAAGTGTTTTGGCTTTTCTTTAGTACTTCAAGACTAGGGCAGAAAAAGTTAACAGAGGACTGCACTGGCATGGATATTAATTTCCACAGTGATTTTCCTATTAACACATACACACACACTAAAGCTATGTGTGGAGGAGATAATGCATTCCTAAAAACATCTGCATCAATGGGGAAACCACTGTGCCTATGGAGATGACTTTTTAAATTAAAATTTCTTAAAACCCCCAAGCTTACAACTTTGAAATACCAATAAGTACTTCAGATATGCAAATTTAAGTAATTTGTGTTTGGGGGTGGAGGAATGGTGGGGGGTTGGCCTGGTAATTCATCTTTTTTCTTCAGGTTCAATCAGAACAAGGGCTGGGATCTGGCGCCATGAGTCTTCATTCGTAACGACCCAAGTATCTTTTCTGCTATTTTAATAGGTCCGCCCCCAGATCATTCCAGCTAAAGTCCTGAGGCTGCGAACTATGCACAAAGGCTCCTTCCAGAACTCTGTATCATTGCTCTAAATCTGGCTACAAGGTATCTCCTATAATGATAACTATGACACAGCATCCTCAGCCCACCTGAGGTGCAGAGGACCCAGGTCTTGGAATCAAACCAAGGATTCTCTGCAAGGCAGTGCGTAGCATTGCTGCTCAGCTGGCCCACAAGTCCATGTTTTCCCGAGTTATTTAGGTATGTATGAAAAGGTCTCAAGTTGAATAATTTATTGATTTTGCACCTAGCTGCAAAACCAGTATGCGAAATAATCTAAAACAGAGCATATTGACAGTGATTGGGATAGAGCTACTTCTGGCCAATTTTGAGGAGGAAAAACCTAAAACTTTTTCTGGAAGAGTATGTGAAGCCTACAGTTTTACAAAGCAGTGCCAGTGTCCGTCACATGCATACAAGAATCCAATTCTTATATCCAGTGGGGAAAAAAAAATAGTTTCTACTTTAGTTGGTTAATGGATTTATTTTCCTGATCTTTTGAATAAACATGACTTTTTTTTTCCTTTTAAACAGAAACCTTCTGCAAGTCTCATGATGATTATAAGCAGAAAATAGTTTTGGGGGTGGGCAGTACTAACCTTTTGCTGGGTCACCAACCTTTTTAAAGTGTGGCAATATGCCTCTAAACAGTCTTAATATCAAATGCATTCTAACCATACATCAAGTCAGTTTAAGGAAATACATACATTTCTGTCCTTCCCCTGAACCTGTGGCAGCACCGTAGGGTTCTGCCTTGAAGTACATATATTGGGTTTCTCCTCTGCTCTTGCTGCTCTCATCATATTCGCTGTCCGTTCCGGAGTCCTCTTCGGCGGTGTCCCACGTTTCCTTCTTTCCCTCGTTCGCTTTTGATCTCCTGCTGCTTGTGATGCTGTGGGAGTCGAGTCCGTTGGCTAAAGGCACGTGGGCACTGTCTGCATTGCACAGAGTGTCGCTGCTGTGGCTGGAGCTCAGGATGTCACTGTCCACCGAGCTCGTGCTCCTGTCGTTGTTCACGTCCGAGTCCGACCTTTCCTCAGACACAAAGTTTTCAGGATCGGAGGTTGGAATTCTGTTTTCCAGTTCCCTGTTATCCACGGAGGCCGCGCATTCCACCTCATTGCCAGGTGAATCAATGTTCTCAAAGTCACTGGCATCTGGGCTCTTGCTGCTGTCCCCATTACCCCCCTCCTGCTGCTGCTGGAGTGACAAACTCTTCAGTTTTTCAGTGCTCTCTTCCAATATAGCTTCTACAGACTTATTCCCAGCTACAGGCGCTTTAACTCTTTCACAGCCTTCCTCCAAGTGGCTTGAATCTCCACCCGCTTTATGACAAACTGTCCTGGTATACTGAGGTCCTGGAGACTGCTCAGGTAATGAAACGTAAAGTCTGATGGTGTTGGCATGGCGATCTAAAAGTTTCCATAAATGAGAGTCGGTAAAGGCCATTTGGTAATCCAAGGAGTCTGAACTTTCAATAAATATCTAAAACAAGAGAAGCAAAAAGTGGTTTATGCACGCAAAATCAGAATCTATTAAACTGTGCACTGCATGAAATAGGCCACACACAAAAATATGGCAGGGTGCAATGAGAACTATCAAAGAGAGGAAACAGCTTGCTCATCAAAACAGATTCAGAACAAGTGTAAACAAAATCTTTACAGAAGTATAACAAATTGTAAAGGGGTACATATTCAGAAGCCATTTAGATGGATAACAGGAAAGTTATCCATCTAAATGGCTTAGCAGATTATTCAAATGGCTTTCCCGGCTAACTCTAAATGCGCCATAAGGCAATCTAAAGTTAGCTGGATACCACATATCTGACTAACTAACTTATATGTATCCGGCTAACTTAACTAGCTGCTCAGCGGCTGAATATTTACCCAAAAGTATTTAGCAACACTACTCAAATGGCGGATAAATTTAATGCATCTGAAATCTCTTTTGTCTATGTAGAACTTCTGATTAAACATCTGAGTTTCATACTGACCAGAGACAGAGCCGAGAGAAGAATTTGCGATGCTATAAACCATCTTGAACATTCTTCAGAGATGCATTGATCCCCTGGTAAAAAAATTCCTTTCAGGGAACAGATCATTGCCCTCTTAAGCTCACTTTGGGGATGAGGCAGAGTTTTTCTAAATACTGTACATGCCAAGCACTGAATCTTAGAACAATAATAAATTACCTTCTCTATTTAAGGGCGAATACTACCCCCAATGAATACAGAAAAACGTGTCCACATACAGTTTGAGAACAGTGGGGGTATAGGAAACCAATCCTATCAGCACTACCATTATATTATTTGCACCATATTAGCAAAGAATTACCACCTAAAAAGGATGTAATATTGCAGTCTGAGTAAACCAATCACTTGGCATGTAGTAGAAATAGATAACATTGAATTGCTATCATAATTCCAACTTATCTATAAAATAAAGGGTCCTAATATTTCAGATTTGTAATATCTACAAATACGGAATCAAATAACCTAGGAAAACTTGATTCAAAAATACCAAAACTTACTTTATTACTTCTGAAAAAGCCTTCGGCTTTCAATGTTTTATTGGGCACACTGAGAAGACGCAAATCATTGTAGCAGCGTTCCAGCACTATTCGCATCGTCTCAGCCGGAAGATCTATTGCCTATAAGGATAAAAGTGCCACTCTCTTAATAAATACCTTCAGCAGGGCAGAAAGGAAACAGCTGACAAGAGCAAGTACAGCAAATAGAAATATAATTACGGCTGGCCCTGTGGCATAGAATATCCTGGGTCTGATCCCCTGCCATATGAGCATGGGGGGGGGGGGGGGGGGGGGGGAGGTGGCTGTCACAATCACAGCATCCCTTATCAAGAAACAAGCAGCACGGAGGGTGCACCTTCTCAATCCTGGAGATTATCACAGGACACCTGTGCTGCCCAGACAGGGGTAAGGACAGTAAAGACTCCTGGGGAGGAGATGGGAGAACCAAACTTTATCAGTCAAGAGCAAGGAAGAATTAAATGAGTCAAAAAAGAAACTTAATTTATCAAAGTTTTCCCCCCACTTTACATATGTAGGAGAACTGATTAACTTATCCACCACAAACGGACTCATTAGTTCTTATTACTGTCGCACATTTAGGGAAGAATTTTTCAAAACTGTGCGGGCAGGTGCAAAGTCCTCGGGGACTTTTCCTCGCACATTTTGCACCAGTTCTCAAAGGGAAAGTATGTTCGAACTGTCCCTTTGAAAACTGCCTAAGGAAAAACTACCCGCAGAGATTTGCACCTGCATTTTTTCTTTTTAGCCAAAAAAACCCTGCACACAGTTTTGAAAATGCAAAACTGTGTTGAGTGTTGCTGCCTGCCCCGGTGGAAATGCAGGGGAAAGGGAGTGCATCGTGGACCATGCTGGGAAAGGAGAAAAGGTACTTATTTTCATGACACTATTCTGATCTGCTGATATTTATATCACTCACAATACATTTAAAAGTATCACTGTGTAAATACACTGCCACGAGAAGGGGTGAAGCGGCTTTTCAGTTCTGTTTTAAATTTCCTATCATAAAACATTCTGGACTCAAACTGGCTAGGTTGAAATGCTACCTGTAGTCAAATATAACTGCAACCTTAATGAGAGACAATAATAGACTCACAGAATAACGCATGCCTATCAACATATGTGTATCAGATATTAAGCAATATTAAAGCATTCGTATAGAGGTCCATTCTGAAAGTTTTCTGGGTAAAGTTAAACGATTAAGTGTTTCCCTCAGACAAATCTTTTGAATATGGACCTCATAAAGTCTCTTGCTGGAAAAAAAAAAGTCACAGGCTGTTTTAAATCTCACTGCAGGCTGTGAAGCAACACATCTTTGGGCTGTGTGCCAAACGCAGCACATGGTCATCTTCTTCCAACAACGTTATTGCAGACAAACATTGTACAGAGGCAGCAAGAATTAGATGTGCCATGCCGTGTCAGAGTAAAGGTGTACTGAGCCCAGCATTCCAACTCAGACAGTGGCCAATCCAGATGCTCACTCCCAGAGATCAGTGGCGGCTTTCCCAAATCTATCTGGCTAATGATGGTTTATGGACTCTTTCTCCAGGAACCTTTTAAGCTCAGCTACACTAGATGCCTTAATCATATCCTCCAGCAATAATTTTTCAGCTTGATTGTGCATGGAGTGACAAAAATACGCTGATTTGTTTTAAACTTGCTACCTGTTAGTAGTAAGACTAGAAGACATGCCATGGAACTGACAGAGTAAATAACCATCTTCTGTTTAAAGGTTCTACCCACTCATGATTTTATAAACCTCTATCATATCCCCCCCCTCTGTTACTTCAAGCTGAGGAGCCCTATCCTGTTTAGCTTTTCCTCATAAAGGAGCTGTTCCATCCTCTTTATCATTTTTGTTGCCCTTCTCTGTACCTTTTCTAGTTTGCTTTATCTTTTTTTGAGACGGGGTAATCAGAAAGCAAAATTGGTTCTTACCTGCTAATTTTCATTCTTGTAGTACCACAGATCAGTCCAGACTCCAGGGTTTTGCCTCCCTTCCAGCAGATGGAGACAGAGAAAGTTTTGCTGCCACTGCCACATAACTTTGTGTGCCACCTGCAGTCCCTCAGTATTGACCTGTACCCAAGGCAATTTGTTCTGCTAGAAGGATTTTGGAACTTCAGGCTTTGTCATGTAGGGATCCTTTTTTGAGAATTATGGATTCCAGAGTCTCATTGCATGCATTCCTTCCTTCCGAAGGTGGTGCTGTCAATCCACTTGAGTCAATCAGTAGATTTTCCGGCCTTTCTAAACTTGGATGTGGCAGTGCCTCAGTGAGAGAGTTGAGACTCTTGAATGTCCAGAGTCTGCATCAGACCAGAAACCCGCCCAGTTGAAGTGGAGAGAATTAGAGAGTCCGCTTGTCCTGTTGTAAATAGGCTGAAGAATGGCACAGGTTTCGTTTAGTTTCTCACATTATTGTTGGAAAGGTTTTTGCCATTATAAGGTTCCACTTCCTACTGCTCTTTTAGGGGGACATGATTAGGTTGTTCCTGATTATGTTCGTTGCTATCTTGGCTTGGGTACAGGTCAATACTGAGGGACTGCAGGTGGCACACCAGGTTATGTGGCAGTGTCAGCAAAACTTTCTGTCTCCATCTGCTGGAAGGGAGGCAAAACCCAGTAGTCTGGACTGATCTGGGTACGTATAGAGAACTATACACGATATTCAAGGTGCGTTAGCACCATGACTAGATACAGAGATTTTATGATATTCTCCATTCCTCTCCAAATAATTCCTAACATTAACTGCTTTCTTGACAGCATATGGACATTGAGCTGAGAATTTCAAAGAATTGTCTACAAGGACTCTAGCTCCTCTTCCTGGGTGGTAATTTCTAATATGGAACCCGGCATTGTGCACCCGTATTTGGGATTATTTTCCCCTATATGCATCACCTTGTATTTATCCACATTAAATTTGATCTGCCATTTAGAAGCCTTGCTCTCCAGTCTCACAAGGTCCTTCTGCAGTTCTCACAATCGGCTCCATGTTTTAATAACTTTGAATAATTTTGTGGCATCTGCAAATTTGATAGACTCATCATGCTCTTTTTTTCCAGATCATTTATGAATATGTTAAACAGAACCGAGCCCAGGATAGATCCCTGGCACTTCACTATTTACCTTTTACCATTGGGAAAAACTGACTATTTAGTCCAGTGGTATTCACTCTCAGCCCTTGAGGTCACAAACAGGTTCGGTTTTCAGAATATATCACTGATTATACATGAGAGTTTTGCATACACACTGCCTCCATTGCTTGCAAATTTATCTGATGCATATTTATTAGGGATAACCTGTTTGCAGCCCTCAAGGGCTGGAAGTGAATATCACTGATTTAGTCTACTCTGTTTCCTAATTTTTAAGCAAATCACCAATCCAAGATAGGCCATCACTGCCTAACATATGATTTTTTTAATTTCCTGAGGAGTCTCATGAGGGACTTTGTTTATACATTACATTTCAACTCAAAATGTTCCATAGTTTTAAAAAATGTATTCTTTTTTTTCAAATACCATAGTGGTTTATGGATGCAAATACAAAAACATTAAAACAAGCTATATGGGAATTACTGAAAGAAGGTCAAGAAATATTGTATAATAAAAAACAAACAAACCATAAGGCAATACCTTTTCTATTGGACTAACAATTCTACTCATCTTCTTGTCATTATCCTCCTCCTTTCCCCTTCACACCACCAGTGTGATGTCATCTATCATTCATTTGTATATTCACACATCATTCCTTCCCTGCTCACTCTGTTTTGCCCTGATGAAGGGAGTGTAGTTCTCGAAAGCTAGTCAAGAAATGTATTATCTTAATCCATTAAAAAGATATCACTTTATATATTTTTTTTTGGTTGACCTTCATTTCCATTCATTCAAGTAGACCAACAACCACACTACTTTATCCTGAATGTAACACATCTTGATCTAACCAATGAAATGGTGTGAGCTACATCCAAAATAAATGTTAAACAAATCCTCAATAAATGCATTTAGGAATAGAAAGAGTAGAAAATTCATACAAATTAACTTGCTAAAGATTACTGTTCCATAGAAATGCATTACTTCTTGTAGACATGATATGGGGGTCTTGAAATCTGGAAGACAGGCAATAGTGTGTCCTGTAATTAGCTACAATTATTACTGGATGGGAAGAGACTCATTTTTGCCTACAGAATTCATCACAAATGTCAGATGTTAAAATGCTACCAGTGGATTAAAAAAAACCCTCCAAAACTGTTGACTGAGGATGTAAAGTAGCATGCAGGAATAACTAAATAATTTACATAAAAACGGCCCTTACCAAAATGGTACCTGAGACACTATTGTACATTTTTTTTTAAAGACAAAAAGGGGACCTAGAAAGAGGAAAAACATGAAAATATGAAGGATCAGCAGCTCATTTGTAAAATGGCCTATGATTATTACTCTAGGCAGAAATTAGTTCCCAGCGAGCTGAATTGTGCATTGGTACTGGTATTTTTAGAGCTTTCATTGATGAATCAGTACGTATCGTTTTTGAACAGCCTCGTCCTAGAGTATTGATTTTGCTCAACAATTCTAGGTGAACCCTACCTTTGACACGAGTTGTTTGAATTCCATGATGGTTTGATTCAGGTAAGCGCGCACGTTATGAGGGGCAGATATAGACTCTGATTTCAGATCAACCACGTGCACTCTTACCATCACTTCTACAGAGAGGAAAAAACAAAATACAAGAAATGATAGAATACATCTTCAATCCCAATTCTTAACCAATCTGAAAGCTTCTTCTTCATTCTGTAAACTCTAGGTGCAGTTTAGCACAATATGTGTGTGCTTTTCTCTATTAATTACCATCAATTTAAAAAATAGTTTCCATGAAGATCATTTGGCTCGTCTTCTGGTGGGGCTCTTTTTTCCATCATCTCTTTGATAGATATTAACCACCTGCCAAAGAAGGTTGCTTCCTCTTCCTTGATCCACTCAAATATGCAAGGGCAAGGCCAACATCTCCTTCCAAATCATTTCCAAATTCATCTTTTTACCTTCTCTCTCTCTCACCTGATGTGTTCATAAACATCCTTGTTCATTTAATTCCCACCTTTCTGCTCTCATTATAATCTAGTTACAGTGAGTAAAATAAGTCTTTCACTGACACTAACATTTCCTACAACTTCCTCAATCTAACTAATTCTCCCTTTTCAAATCTAGACTTTTCCTTTGTCTATTCAATATTTGAAAAAGTTTCTTAACCTAGCTAGCTACTGTTGCTCCAGCTAGCTGGCATACATTAAAAAAGTTTATTTCTCCTTATAAAGACATTTTTTATAGTCATATTTTAAATCATGAAGCATTCTGGAGTACTACAACAGAGAAAATATTTCATTTCAAACTTGCACCGTTATAGATATACTATGGGGCAGATTTTGCAACCTGCGCGCACGGGGTACATTTGTGCGCGCTACCCAGCGTGAACAAATGTACACCCGATTTTATAATATGTGCGCGCTGCCGCACGCATGTTATAAAATCCAGGGTCGGCGCGTGCAGGAGCAGGTTTTCAGGGTTACGTGCGTAAGTTACGCTTGTAACCCTTTGAAAATCTGCCCCTATAGTTATAGCAGGCTCCAATTCACCTTAGAGCTAATCCTTCTATATTGTATGGTACTTTATTTCTTATAAATTACCAACAATGTAAAACACTTTAACATATCTTGTATGGATGTAAAATTCTAAAGAGGCAAAATAGCACAACAACAACATAGTAAAGAGTAGCAGAAAAAGACCATCTGGCCCATCCAGTCATCCCTTTCCACACTGCAAGGATATATCCCAGCTGCCAGATGTGGATCATGATCACTTATAAAATATTTCCTCCTCTGTTCCCCATCCTATCTTAGGGGATGACCCAAGATCCCCTATTCAGTTCCCATCCAGAAGTCCTTAAAGCTAAATTTCTAAATAATGAAAACATTAAGAAAACAAATGTAAACATTTCAGCATGTGTTAAGAAATGCTTCCACCCTTAATAAAAACTGCATTAACTTACATTTGAATTCTAAACCATTTTTCTTACCCCCAGGCTTGTAGGACTGGAAAACCTGATCAGGTCTTCTGGTTTCTAAAAGTAGATCAAACATGTAAGATGATTTCACTCCTCCAAGTAAAAGCCCCATTGGCTGATCTTCCTCTTCTTCATACGACCGCTCCAGGTAATCATGAAATTCATCATATTTGACAAGACGACAGCAATTCAGAGGTACTACTTCTTCTAAGTCCATTATCTGAAAAGTCCATGTAGATACCAACCTTACTAACAATGCTCTTCACTATTCAATTAGCTATTGTGATAAAGAAAATACTTCTGTGCCTATAGTTAACATGCAACCATATTATGGAAAAGGAATATTTAAGTCTCTAGACTTCGGAAGGAAGAATCATTTTTTGCAAATCGGCACATATTGATTATTAATTTACAAAGTTCATGCACACAGATGATGTTCTCCTATTCTTAACAAACATTAAGGTGTCTGCAGCACGGCTCTTGGATGTGGTGTTAGAATATGGCAAGTTGTCAGGTTACAAAAATCAACTATAAGAAAGTGAAAGTATTTACAATTGATAAGCAGGCCAGATGTAGATGTGTCACATTTCAAGATGGCTAATGGTTTCTTTTATCTAGGTTCTTCCCTTCCACCTCTAGATTGTATTGAAGTTGATGGAGAGATGAGGAACCTTCTTGAATGCCTGCTGGTCATATGTCTGAGTCAAGCATGGTGCTAGAATGGGGACTGAAGCAACCAAATGTTTGGAGGTTATGGTAGACTTAACCAGAGCTCTGTTTTTGGGAAGGTGGGGAGATGTACTTGGAGCATCTCAGCATAAGTTGTGTAGCCAAATGATCCATGTAGTAAGATTCAAAATAATTCTCACCTCTGACGACACAATGGTGCAAACAATTGCATGAGATTGCTATGATCAAAAGGTTAACCTTTATGTTAAAAATAGTACAGCTGCACATGAAAAGATTTGGGTGAAATATTAGGACTATTTAGACAGAATCCTATATAAGGTGACACTTTCTTAGAGTACATGCATATTTCACATATGTTAAGCAATAACATGATGGCTACTACTTTAAACGGAAGTAGGTGATGATGGGTGGTGGCAGAATGGTCTAAATCATTTTAGATTGTTGTACTCTGAAATTTTGTGTAAATGTATGTATATGTTGCGATGTTATGACATACACTTGCTCTATTTGTGTGTTTTAATTGGAAACCACCTAGAAATGTTGATAGGTGGTTCATAAATTTTTAAACAAATAAGCTAGTAATATCACCAGAAAGTAGACTGGTTAATATATAAAATGTAATTCTATAAAGGAAAATTGCTAATTTTTGTTTTTTTCTGGAATACCACAGATCAGTCCAGTCAAACAGGGTTTGCATCCCTACCAGCAGATGGAGGAAGAGAACAATGCTTTGAGGCACTGCTACATAACCGAGTGAGCCACCTGCAGTTCTTCAATATTGACTTGTAATCAAGCCAAGATGTCTAACCCCAAACCTCAAAAATCTCCCTCTCTAAAGCAAGCTGGGGAACAAGTTGGAACTCCCAACCAAACTGGCCCCTGAAATAGGGCCAAGAAAACAGGAATTTCGAGTCTGCGGCACAAAACAATTCTGCATCATCAACAGCTTCCAGAATCAGGAGAGGTCTTTCGAAAATCATAATGGGACGGGAGTCTGGACTGATCTGGGGTATTCCAGGAATGAAAATTAGCTGGTAAGAAACAATTTTCCTTTCCTGTTCATACCCCAGATCAGTCCAGACAAGTGGGATGTACCCAAGCCCCTCTACACTGGGTAGGATCCCGAAAGACCTGCACGCAGCACACACTCACCAAAAAGGCCCTCGCATCCAAACGGTAATGTCTAGTGAAAGTGTGCAAAGAGGACCAAGTTGCTGCCCGACAATTCTCCTGTGGCGACACTGACTGACACTCCGCCAAGGAGGCTGCCTGAGCCCTAGTGGAATGCACCCACAATCCCTCAGGGTTCAACTGACCTTTACAAATATAGGCCAAAACTATCACCTGCTTTAATCAACGAGCAATCGTACTCTTAGTCGCTTTGCAACTCTTCTTTGGTCCACTGAATACGTAAAGAGATGGTCCAAGCACCGAAATCCATTAGTCAGCTTGAGATATCTTAACAGAACCTGACGCACATCCAAAAGATGAAGTTCCCTTACGTGGGGTCAATTGGACATCAGGTGTGAAAACCTCGGCAACTCCACCGTCTGGCTAAGATGAAAAGCCGACACTACCTTGGGCAAAAAGGAAGGAACTGCATGCAACGAAACCCCATTAGAAATTCGCAAGAGAGAGACTCTGCACAACAAGGCTTAGAGCTCAGAAATTCGTCTCGCTGAACAAATTGCCACCAGGAACACAGTCTTCAGGTTAAGGTCCTTCAAAAAAGCCCTTCTCAAAGGCTCAAAAGGAGAGCCATACATCACTCGAAGAACCAAATTAAGATTCCAGGACGGACATATCCTACGGTCTGGAGGACGCAAATGCTTTGCTACCTTAAGGAAACATACTACGTTCAGATGAGACGCTAAAGGAATACCACAGATCAGTCCAGACAAATGGGTTTTGCATCCCTAAAAGTAGATGGAGGGAGAGAACAAAGCTCTAAGGCACTGCTTCCCCTGAAGCAACCCAAGGCTGCCTCCTGAACCCGGAGAGAATTATAGGCTAAACCTTTTGACAAGCCTTGCATAAAGGCCAAGACTTGGGCAACATTTGCCTGTAAGGGATCATCGCCATGTACCCCACACACCAGGACTCAAACACCCTCCACATTCTGATATATATTAAAGAAGTGGAGGATCTTCTAGCCTGAAGAAGAGTAGCAATCACTGGATCGGAATATCCCTTCAAGCAGAAACATCGCCTCTCAAAAGCCAAGCTGCTAGACAGAACCGATCCACCTGTTCCGACAAGATGGGTCCTTGACATAGCACTCCCCCCTCAGGTGGCTTATCCAAACGGGCCTGTCTACTGCTAGCTAAACTAGATCCACAAACCACGGATGACGTGGCCACTCTGGCACTACCAGGATCACGCATCCTTGATGCTGCTCGATGCAACACAATACCTGACCTACAAGTGGCCATTGGGGGGGGGGGGAATAATGTATAGCAGGAGCCTCTGCGGCCATGGCTAAACTAGGGCTTCAATCTCTGCAGAGCCAAACTCCCTCTGGCGGCTGAAAAACTTAGCTGCCTTGGCATTCATCACCATGAGATCGAACTGGGGCTTGCCCCATCTGCGCTGAATGATCACAAAGGCCTCCGCTGGCAGCTCCTATTCTCCCAGATCCAGCTGTTGTCTGCTGAGATAATCCACCTGCTCACTGTCCACCCCTGCCACGTGAGAGGCTGCAAGTGCTGCTAGATGAAGTTCCGCCAAGGCAAAGAGCTTGTGAACCTCCTGAGCCACTTCTGATGGTCTGCTCTGATGGGAATGTGGAGATAAGCCTCCGTAAATTCCAAGAAAGCCAGAAATTCCCCCTTGCGCATTGCTTCAATCAACACCCGCAACATTTCCATCCAAAAGCGTGGCACTTGCAAGGTTGCACTGACCCTTTGCAGATCTAGAATGGGCTGAAACGAGCCCTCCTTCTTGGGAACCACAAAGTACATGGAATACCTTCTCGATTGTGCTCCTCTTGCTGCCTGGGATAATGGCTTCCAATTGCTGCAGAAGAGTGTCCTGCACCGCTGCCCATTTGACGGACAAAGTGCAAAAGGACATCACAAAGGCCTCTTTGAGGGGTAAAGAAAATTATAAGGCATAGCCGTCCCTTATTACTTCCAGAACACACTGGTCGGAAGAGATTCCGGTCCATTCCTCGTAAAACCGGGACAACCTTCCTCCGACAGCCACCAGGGAGGAGTGGATCAGCCTGCCTTCATTGGACGGGTTTTGCACTTCCGGAAGCCTGTCCGGAACTATCCTGGGCCAAACTATGGGTGCTTCGAAAGTACTGCTGTCTTCCTGAGCCCTGCTTCTGCGTACAACCGGAAGAACTTCTTTGGAACAAAATCACATCTCCCGGAAGCAAGAGCGAGACGGGAAGGTTGTCTTATTTCCCTTCTTATCCTCAGGCAGTCTATTCCCTTTGGAATCTGATAAATGTTTCATCAAACTTTCCTTTGAAGGGGAGATTACAAAGCTGCACCTTCGACCAAACATCTGCTGACCAATTACATAACCACAGGAGTCTTCGCGTGGCTACCGTGAATACCATATTCCTAGCCGACGATAATATCTACACACACACACATAAAAATCCATAAACAAAATAACAGGTTAAGCATCAATGATGAGACATGAAACAAAAACACACAAAATTAAGGCTTATGAATCTTAATCTTGATTCAAACAAATTCTGGCATGCTAAAGGGTACAAGCTGAGGCAGAAAGTATGGATGATCTAACTCAAGGGGTTAGTGTATTCTTCTTCAGAAAACCAGCTGTAACCCTCAAGAGATCACACCCAAATTTAAAGTCAAGGTATGAGTAAGGATTAAAACTTCCACTGTCTGACATGTTAAAACACCAGTACAGCAGACGTCAGGAGTCTTAGACAAACGCCTAAAAAACTTATTCATGCCTTCTGAGACACAATAAGGTAAGAGATCACTGTTCCCAAAGTGTAAATGCATTAGAAGCTAAACGCTTTGGAGCATGAAGATTCAGCAACAAAAGTATTTTGGAACAGGCTGATCCAGTGGCAATGCTATGCACTAGCATATGGAAGTCTTCAGTTTTCTGTTCCTGGATCAGGTCATTCAGATCCCCAGGCCACCTGAAACTGGGAATGTTGCAGAGGCAACATTCCCAACCCTTTCAAGGCAGGCAACCCAGTCAAAATGAAACAGTGCCTCCTGGTCGCAATAATCAAAACTGTCCACACTGTTGCAAACTCTGCAGGTAGTTATCTGCAGAGTCTGCAATAATAATCAAAGCAAAAGCCTGCACAGGTAATATTCAAAGCCCTCATGTCCACACACAAAATGTAATTTTACCATGGAAAGAGCTTTTAATATTGTCCTGTTACTATACAGACTTAGAACCCACAGTTGCAGGGTTCCCAAAAGGTGCCCCGGTGTGTGGAGTTATTGGGCTAAGCCAGCAGGGGTGGGATATAGAATGGGGGAAAAGCCCTGGGTAACTGTGAATGAAAGCTTGTGGCCTTACTGTACAATAGAAGGCTGGTTCTGATTGAGATGCAAAGCTGGAGGAGCGTTCTACAATAAAGGTTGTCTTTAAGGGGGCTGAAATAAATAGCTGCTGCACGTCCATTACAAATTCTCCAAAATACGGCAGCAAGAATTCTTACGGAATCAAAAAAGCATGACCACATCACACCGGTCTTAATATCGCTGCACTGGCTTCCGACAAAATATAGAGTCAAATACAAAATTCTAACAATAATGCACAAAATCATCTATGGAGAAAAAACAGACTGGCTCAATACAGCCATAAAAATATACACACCACAGTGTAATTTACGAACTATGAATCAAGGATTTTTACCTATTCCCTCAATAAAGACTGCCCAATTAACACAAGTAAGAGAGAGAGCAATCTCATTAGCAAGCGTGAAACTATGGAACTCACTACCCACAGAAACTAGATTACAACAAAACATAAAAAGCTTTAAAAAAAAAAAAAAAAGAGATAAAAACCTGGTTGTTCAGGAAGGCATACTCTGAAACGCAGACATTTACTCTCAAGCAATATACCGTTCAGTTAACTCTTATCAGCAGAAAGATTATTGTCTTTTAATTTAAGTTCAGAAACTGCACTATTTTATTAGTTTTATACAGTAATTTTATTTGACTTTTTATTTTTTCTCTATTTACTTGTGTTTATATTTCATTTATGTGCTATTAATATTTTTCATATATTTTACTGTTTTATGTATGATTTATGCTTTATGTATTTTATATATGATTTTAGGAATTGAAAATGTATTAGAAGTTTTTATGCAAATGTACAACGTTATGATGGAACCCACCGAATGACAGTACACAAAAACGTGTAAATAAATAAATAAATAAATATACATACTAAAGGCACACTTTTTGCAGTGGAGGAACACAGGTTTTAGTTAACAATGGGATACAAACAGAGCTAGGTGTAAGATGAGACAGAGCCAAGGGTGACCTGAGGAAGAATCTTCCAAAAAGTCTGATCCCTGAGCTCAAATCATACTTCAATATCATAAATTAATTTCATGTGGTATCAGTCTAGATTTCAGGATCTCTATCTACTACTACCACTTAATTTTATAGTGCTACACAACATATGCAGCACTGTACAGACACACAAAAAAAGACAGTCCCTGCTCAATAGAGTTTACAAGCTAAGACGACAAACATACAGGACAAGAGGCTTGGGGTATTTCATAAAGCAAGACAATAGTTAAAAGAAAGAAACTAAATTTAATGAGGCTAAAAGCAGACAATCAGGCCTAAGATTTAAAAGCAGCCTCAAAAAGGTGAGTCTTTAGATGGTATTTAAACATGGCGAGAAAGGGAGCAGGACACACCAGTTCAGAAAGACTGTTCCAAGCACACGGTGAAGCCAAGTGGAAAGCACAGAGTCTGGAATTGGCAATAGAGCAGGACACAGATAGGAGTGACTTGTCCAATGAGTGGAATGCAGAGAGAGAGGAGAAGTGGTGAGGTGCTGCAGAGTGGAGAAACTGCAGGGCGACGTCAGCTTTAAAATCTGATTCAGTCTCCATCTGCTGGCAGGGGAGCATAACCCATTGGTCCTGAGTCCATCTGGCTACACGCTAGGAAATAAAGGGCATTTGTGGGTGAGAAAGAGGAGCTCGAATTGTATGCGGGAGCGGATAGGGAGCCAAGGCAGTGGCTTCAGAAGAGGAGTTAAGTGAGTGTAGCGACTTTGGCAAAAGATAAGTTGCACAGCTGAACCTGGAACAGATTGCAGTGGAGAAAGATAGCTTGCTAGGAGCATAGTCTAAGCGGGAGGCGATATGAGAGTGGCTTTTACAAAACCTCAGGAAGAAATGTCACTGCACGTAGACAATGAGGATTGTAGCCTTTTCCAGCAAGCAACAGAACAAATGTGGCAGGGTTTTTCCAAGTAATTGAGTACATCAAGGTGGGATAACTAAGAAGGAGCATAACATTTAATACAATGTGACAGAATACTATTAAAAAAAAAAAGAAATTTGGCTATTTAAACTAATCCTAACAGATATTATAGTAGAATATGCAAACTGAATGTTAGGAATTATTAGGAAGGGAATGGTTAATAGAACGGAAAATGTCATAATGCCTCTGTATCGCTCCATGGTGAGACCGCACCTTGAATACTGTGTACAATTCTGGACGCCACATCTCAAAAAAGATATAGTTGCGATGGAGAAGGTACAGAGAAGGGCAACCAAAATGATAAAGGGGATGGAACAGCTTCCCTATGAGGAAAGGCTGAAGAGGTTAGGGCTGTTCAGCTTGGAGAAGAGACGGCTGAGGGGGGATATGATAGAGGTCTTTAAGATCATGAGAGGTCTTGAACGAGTAGATGTATCTCGGTTATTTACACTTTCGAATAATAGAAGGACTAGGGGGCATTCCATGAAGTTAGCAAGTAGCACATTTAAGGCTAATCGGAGAAACTTCTTTTTTACTCAATGCACAATAAAGCTCTGGAATTTGTTGCCAGAGGATGTGGTTAGTGCAGTTAGTGTAGCTGGGTTCAAAAAAGGTTTGGATACGTTCTTGGAGGAGAAGTCCATTAACGGCTATTAATCAAATTTACTTAGGGAATAGCCACTGCTATTAATTGCATCAGTAGCATGGGATCTTCTTAGTGTTTGGGTAATTGCCAGGTTCTTGTGGCCTGGATTGGCCACTGTTGGAAACAGGATGCTGGGCTTGATGGACCCTTGGTCTGACCCAGCATGGCAATTTCTTATGTTCTTAAAGGGAGGATCATTTTTGAAGGAAATTTTGAAAATTGCTCAACCGATATGCATGTAATTTTATTTGTGTAGTGGAGAGGCATTTGTCTGGGGGAAAGGAAGGACGGGTGGGGGGACAAAGTCTCAGTGGGGTTTGATCTAAATGCGTGCTTTTCTGTTTTGAAAAGTATACAGTACATGTAAACTCTCATTAAAAACTCCCTGCACAAATTAGCAGACGTAACTCATGCAGGGAGTATTGTCAGGATAATTTGCTCGGAAAATTGGTGTAATCTCTCTGGGCTGCTACAAAATTACACCCCAAAGGGGGTCATATTCAAAGGCATTTCCATGGGTAAAACTGTGCTTTATCTGCAGAAATGGCCTGTAATCAAATTCTCCATCTGACATATGGGTAAATGTACACAGATATATGCTCTATGCACATAAATTCACCAGGATTGAATTGAGGCTTTCGTGGCATTCTGGGGCCATATTTGGACTTACAACCACACCCTTTTGGGATTTCCAAAAATATGCACATAAATGTTCCAGAAACTTTCCAGCATACAAACCTAGCAGGTGGTTTTGGCTGGGTAATTTTCAAAGGCAACACCTGTGTAAATTCCCTTTGACAACTGGTATAGTTTGTGCACATATTTCCTGACTATGAGGATTGCTACAAAATTACCCCCATAGCAGCTGTCTGCTAAAAGGGACCTCTTAATCCATTCTATCAACTCAGTTTCTTGTAGTATGTTGCATCAAGCCCTACTTGATCTCTGGCCATCTTACACGCTCACCCGTACCACTGCCCTCTGAATCTGTGCAAAGCAATTTTAAATTCTGTCCCTGTTTTGGTTAATGTCACTGCTGTCGGTAAAGCTATTCCAGGAACCAACTACTCCGTCAATACGGGAATATCACAGACATACCTTATAGGCTATTTCTACAGCCTCCTTCATGGTCTTATCTTTGTGCACCTCTAATTTATTCTCCATCATTATCTGTTTCACTGGATGCATGCAAAACAATTTTATCTGCAAAACAGAAGGAGAGAAAGGTACACAGATTATTTACACAGCCATTTTTGCATTCATGTAAAATTATGTTTTTTAACACTATGCTTCACTGGTTCTTTACTTTGTTTATGACTTGCGTATGCTGCAAGAACAAAATTTCAACATAGCTGGCCTCAGAGGGGAGGGTGTTGAAACAGTCCTTCCTGTTTATTCCATTACAATACAGTGCTATGCACACCAGAGAAATAGAACTTCTGACTACTAAAAATTATTGCATAAAATCTTTTAAGCTTCTTAAAAAGTTCCTTTCTCCATAATTAGCATTCAAATCATTTCCTTTCTGGCGATTCTCTCATTCCTGTGTGTAATATCTCAGCAGAGGGCCCTGCACATTCTGAGCAATCCTAAGAGGGTGCGAAAAAGATTAAGAGAACTAAAGGACATAGTCACAATAGAGAAAATACTATAACCAGGTTTATTTTTCTTCATGAAGCTAGGCACACCTGCGAGGAAACATTTCCCATAGCGTTCCAGTACTGCTTTGAGGCGGTCCCTCCAATGACAAGATAAAATAAAGTGCCACAGTATGCAAATCTCTAAATGATATTCTCAAGAGCCACAATATCACCAGACGACAGGATGGCTATTCTCCTTGGACGTCAGCCCCTGGAAGAATCATCTAAGCTCAGACATGCTTTTCTATAATAATGTGATAATACAACTAATCATGTAAACAAGTGAAAGCAGGAAGCTATGATCTGCAAGATACAGAACAGGCCGCTATAAGCAACACAAAGGTCTCAGTGTGACAAAGTGACAAGGCAGTGCTACCCAGATTCTTCCAATTTCCAGAGTCTACGGCTTCCTTTCTGTCCTAATATGCCAGAGGTGGCCAGCTCCAGTCCTCGAGAGCCACAAACGGGCCGGGTTTTCAGGATATTCACAATGAATATGCATGAAATTGATTTGCATACAACAGACGCAGTGCAATCAAATCTCTTTCAAGCATATTCACTGTGGATTTTCTAAAGTCCTGGCCTGTTCGTGGTTCCCGAGGACCGGAGTTGGCCACCCCTGTAATATGCTGTCGCACGCTTACAGTAAAAAATGTACATGTTTTATTATGGCAATGACCCATATATATTTATTTTAAGCCTTAAGTCTGTGCCTTTAAGTTTTCCACATCTTCAGATGCTCCTGCTACATTTACTGTATACTTTATGGAGGTAATTTTCAAAGTCACTAATATGCACAAAAATGAGCTTTATGCCCATAAGTGGCTCTTTAAAAATAGCCGGCAGGTAAGCATGTAAAAGTGCACACATAACCAGATTACACCTTTTATGTTCACTCGCAGTAGGCACTCGGGAGGGGGGTGGACCTGGAGGGGAGATAGGACTTATAGGAAAAACTGGTTCTTACCTGCTAATTTTCATTCCTGGAATACAACAGATCAGTGGGCTTTGCATCCCTACCAGCAGATGGAGGCAGAGAATAAAAACTTTTCAGGCACTTCTACATAACCGAGAGTGCCACTTGCAGTCCCTCAGTATTGACTGGTACCCAAGCCGAAGTAGAGCCAGATTCCCAACCTCCACAAACAACTATCCCCCACTAGGGCGAACACAGAAAACTAGGGTTGGAGCCCCCTGAAGCAGAGCCCTCACATCCAACTAAGGAACCGAAAACCTTTCAGTCCTCAATATCCAATTATGTTCAATATATTTTTTTATTGAGTGATGGCACAAGCAAAATATCAATATGAACTGTAAAGAATGTGAGTTACATAGAAACACTTTAAACACTTAGTAAAGTTCCATGAAAAACGGAACACTCTTTTTAGTGAAACCGCCTTAACCATCTATTCCAACCCAATTATATACAGAAATAAGATCTGCAGAAAACTATCGCAACTGTAAGAGTCTTTCGGAGTCCAGGGGCTGGGTCTATGGATTGATCTGTGGGATTCCAGGAATGGAAATTAGCAGGTAAGAGAACCAAGTTTCCTTTCCCGTTCATACCCCAGATCAGTCCAGACAAGTGGGGATGTATCCAAGCTCCTCTATACTAGGTGGGGCACCTGAAAGACCCACTCTGACACTCTCACCAAAGCTTGCCTCCTCTGGCCCCCGCACGTCCAAGCTGTAAAAGAACTTCAAAGCATACCCGTGTAAAATTCAGCATTCAGTGTCACTGGGAGTACAACAATAACATGTAACCAGCGGCCCCCAGGTACTCCAAGGCCTGCTCCAGAACCAGGTGACTCTCTGCTAAGTTCACCAGCCAGCCCAGAGATCGCAACATCTCCAGTACTCTCTGAATAGACTGACGACATTCCTCCTCCTCCTCCTCCGCTCAGATAAGCCAGGCGTCCAGGTACGGATGAACCTGAACTCCTGCCTTCTGGAGCGCTGCTGCCACCTTCATGAAGGTCCATGGAACTGTCGCCATCCGAAAGAAAGAGCCCAAAACTGGAAATGCTGCCCCAACATCATAAGACAAAAAATTTCTGATCATCTGCACGTGCAGTTAGGCCTCTGTCAAGTCCAGTGAAGCCAAAAGAAAGCCTCCTCGCCGGACTGCAGGTTATTACTGTCCGCAACATCTCCGTATGAAACCGGGGCACTCGCAGCGCTGCGCTGACCTTCTGCAACTCGAGTTTGGGTGGAAAGGTCCCCATCTTTTTTGGGAACCATGAAGAAAATAGAGTATCTCCCTCAACCCTGCTCCATTGACAGTACCGGAACGATCGTGCCGAACCTCTGCAGATGACTCAATGTATCCCGAACAGCCTCTCGCTTGCTGCGGGACACGCAATTCGACACCATGAAAGATTCCCTGATGGGGCGAGAAAATTCTAAAGCACCTCTAGGACCCACTGGTCTGAAGTGATCCTGGTCCACTCTTTGCAAAAGAGTGTCAAGCGCCCCCCCCCCCCCCCCGACAGCTTCCTCAAGAGAGTGGACCATCTTGGCTTCATGACCCACTCGTGGGTCATCTCCCTCCGCAATCAGGATCTCCTCCAAGTCAGACAAATCCCTGCCCCCATCAAGATTCCCATCTACCGCGTTGTCTGTCGGATCATCTCCAAGATCATCCCCTAGATCATACCCCAACCCATCCTGCAATTCATCAGGCTCCTCTGTGTCCTCCTGTCCAGCAAGGCGGTCCAGACCCAGATGGAGGAGCAGATCCCCCGACCTCCTGAGTGGGGATCCCTTCGGCTTGCCAACACAGGGACCGTTTGCCTCCCGCACTCTTCCTGGCCAGAAAGGCCTCGTGCATGAGAAGGACAAATTCTATGGAAAAAGCTTCTACCTCCCCATCCCCTCCAATAGGGATGGACTCCTCCAACTAGCCTCCCTTCCAACTTGGTCTGTATTGCCGGCAAGAGAGGGGGGAAGGGGGAGTCTCTGGGCTCCTGAGCAACTGTTTGATTTCTACTACGTGCTGTCTTTCTCCCTGCCAGGCTGCAACTCTCCCCAGAGCTTCCCCGTCAGGGCCTTGGGACAGGGTGTCCCTCCTAGCACTACCAGCTCCTGTGGAGGGTGTCCTGCAACACAGTCCTGGCACAGCACGGCCGAATTAAGCCGCCCGTGGCTGGAGCCACAGGCCCAACACACTTTCCCACGCTCGGAGGCTGGCGCCATTACACGCACACGCGGCTGAGACCGCCTGCCACAGGAAAACAAAATGTCAGCTCTAGCATGGCATCACCCACCCACTCGGCACACCCCCAATGTACTAAACACCTCCAGAACACAGCGATCTCTCAGCCTCTTCCTCCCCAATGGCCTTCTAAGCGATCACACAGCCCTCAGCCCTTCCAATGCTCGCTGCCCTTAAACTTAAAAAAAAAACAAAAAACAGCACCATCAAAAACAACAAAGGTAGTCAGAAGAAATACTTCCCTGCTGTTGGACACACTCCGGGGGAGAAGTCTTCAGTAGGAAAGAGGGAACCAGGGCCCCTGGTTTTCAGACCCCTAGATGCTGCGAGCCAAAACTGATTAGGGATTACCAATCCCCCGCTCACCTGGCTCAAACCTGAGGGATGGTCCATGAAGATACCTAACACCTCGGGAAGCGTCTCCTCGGATCTTCACTTCTCTTCCGCTCATCTAATGTAACTTTTTCTCATCTCAGACTGCAGGTTTGCACCTCTACCATCTGCTAGAGACAGAAATACTGAGGGACTGCAGGTGGCACACAGGGTTAGGGAGCAGTGCCTGAAAAGCTTTATTCTCTGCCCCATCTGCTGGCAGGGATACAAAACCCACTTGTCTGGACTGATCTGGGGTATGAACAGAAAGCGCAGATTTTGGATTTTCAGAAGTCTGGGAGTTCACTGCTAGAAACGGTTTAACTTCCTATGTGTAACTCATGTGCATACTAGGGGATTCTTCCCTAATATTTTCAAATGGATTTTAGGTGCATAAAATTTCTTTGAACGTTAGCAGTAAAGTCTGCATGCAGCAGGTTCGTGCAGACTTTACTGCTAAGCACATTGTTCTAAAATTACCCTCTATAGGTAACTAGTATGATTTCTGCATGGGGTTTTGAGAGAGATCAGCATAGTAGGGTCCAGATTTTATTTAGATTCATAATTAGAGAGTTCTCAGTAGAAGGAACTTTCAAAAATATTAACCATTCATATTACATTGGGAATAAAATATAAATCAAAGGGAAATGTGCAATTTAAATTAATTTGTTTCAACTGCCAACTAAGAGACAGAAGAAAGGCCATTTTTAAAAACAGGAGTGCGGTCATAATAAAACATGTTTTTATATATATATTTTTTTAAAACAAGACATAAGTTATACTAAGACAAAGCAGAAAGGAGACATGGGAATGAGACAATGTGGATGCAAAAGAAGTCAAGAAATAAGCAGGGTCATATTTTGAGAAATCTAGCTCAGCATTTCCCAACTGGGGCGACTTCCGACCTGATCAGGCATGCCACAGAAAAGTCACCACTGCCTGCTGCTCAGATCCAGAGCAGCATGTGGGCTCTGCTCTCGGCACATCACAGCAACAAGAGATACTAGCAAGTGGCTCTTAAATGTGTAGGAGCTCCTTTCTGAGAATGTGTGTAATCATGCACACCTCGTCTTCCCAGCTATAGCATGAACCCTGGAGACGGCGCTGGGCCCTTCTTTGTGTAGTTCCCACTTTGCACACACCACTTCCTCATCTTCCCCCCCAAGGCTGAACGAGACAGGGAGAGCATGCATTTAGCAATGGATGTGACTCACACTTGAGTGTTGGCAGCAGCAGAGTGGGGGAGATCTGGCAGTCACACGCGGCAATCGTTAACTAACCGAGCCAGCTGCCGCACCACACAGACGTTTCCCTTTGTGCTGGGTTCATGTGTGTCTCTGTCCCCTCTCTCCCCCTCTGTTTAAAACTTTGGAAAGAGACTGGTGAGGTTTTCAGTGCTTCCCTAGCTTTTCTTTTTGATCCATGCAAGTCCTTTCCATGTCCGCACTGCCTGCTCTGTGGAGGCTGGTGTGCCAAGCAACAGTTTTGTTAATGTAAGTGTGCCTTGGGCACGAAAAGGTTGGGAAACACTGATCTAGCTAATAATGCTGTTTGATAGCTATTTCCCAAAATGCACTCTGAACATTAGATGTTATTTTAGTAGTAATGCAGTTGTACCATTTTTCTCATGCATATTTACAAGCTTGGTGCTGCTAACCTTGTAAGTGTCACGTTCAATTTCCCGCTGCCTCTTTTCCTGTTCTTCCAGCTCCTTTTCTCTCTGTACCAAGCGCTTAATATGGTCTGGATAGTCACTCACTTCAAGAAACTCTATAATGTTAGATCACAGATTCTTAAAATGCTAGTGTAGGATCAAGTAAAATAGACTAACCTACAAGTAAAACACTCCCAATTTATTTGCTCAGTATATTTATGACTAACTGTTCCACTAAGGGAGAAATTCTCAAAGTGTTTGCATTGCATTGGGATTAAAACCATGCATGCTTTCAACTCGTGGGCTCTGCACTAATTCCGAAAGCAAGATATATGCATGCTTTTGCTTTGAAATTGTCACGGCACGAAGCACACACAGTCACTGCCACCTGTTTTTTTCTGCAGGTATTTTGTGGAAAAATACATGCAAAGAATTTAAAAATAATCTATGTGCCTACTTTTCCTTCTCTGAATTAAACACTGCCCCAGGAAGACCTCCCCTCAATGAGACAAATTTTGCATGTAGCCACATTGAGGGAAGGCAATTTTCAGCAGTCGATTAATGCAGATAAAGCAAAGTTGCTTACCTCTAACAGGTGCTCTCTGTAGACAGCAGGAAAATTCAGCTGTGTTATGTGCCATTATTAAAAAGTATAGATTCTGATATTTATAGGTAAAAACTCAGAGCAAATGTTTAATAAATTTAGTTATATATAGCATTAAAATTCATAACATTCCCATATTTATGAATCATGCATACAAATACATTACAGCAATATGGTCAAAGAACAATTAGCGCTATTCTGAATGTTTAATGCGACATTAAATAGGCAAAGATTACAAAGAATCAAAGCCAAAGCGAAAACTTCCAGAAACTCATCTGAGAAACAGAAAAGCTGAAAGGGAACATTTAACAGAAAGACTACAGGACCCATCAAGTGTCCCATTTTCCCTTCCTTCTGCACTGCTACATACACCTCTTTATCCTTTCCTTATAGGGAAGCCATTCCATCCCCTTTGTTATTTTGGTCACCCTTCTCTTCACCTTTTCCAGGACAGCTCTATCTTTTTGTGAAATACGAAAACTAGAACATAATCTAGGTGCAGACTCACCATGCGGTGATAAAGAGTTATTATGATATTATGATATTTTGTATATAGCAAAATATTATGATATTTTGTATATAGCATTTAATTTGTATATTTATTTATTTATTTATTTAAGGTTTTTCTATACCGGCATTCATGAAAGCGTTCACATCATGCCGGTTTACATGAAACAGGGGTGTGAAGAACAAACCAAGAACATAACTAAACGTGATGAAGAGATGCAGTTACAATTAACAGGGGCTGTAAACTGGGAGGAGGAAAAATAGAGAGAGAAAGAGGAGGTTAATTATATACAATAGTACAGTATATATACATAATCCGAAAAATATAGTTGCTGAGTGGAGTCTTTATTGTTTAACCGTTTATTGTTTAACCGTTTATTGTTTAACCGTTTAACCGTTTTTTGTTTAAACCGTTTATTGTTTAACCGAGTCTATATTGTTTAACCGTTACTATTCTATCCTCTCTCTTCCTCCTTCTCCCAGTTCTGCTATCCCTGTTAAATGTAACTGCACCTTCTGTCACCACAGTTCCAGTTTGATGTATATACTGCACTCCTGTTTTATGTAAACCAGCAAGATATGTTTTCATGATTGCCGGTATATAAAAACCTTAAATAAATAAATAAATAAAATATTATCTTATATTCTCCATTCCTTTCCTAAAAATTTCCTAACATTGTTTGCTTTTTTGACCGCCGCCACACACTGAACAGAGGATTCCAAAGTATTGTCCACAATGATGCCCAGATCCTTTTCCTGGGTGATAACTCCTAATGTGGAACCTAACCATATAACTACAGCGTAGGTTAATTCTCCCTATGTGCATCACTTTGCATTTGTCTACATTAAATTTCATCTGCCGTTTGGATCCTCAATCTCCCAGTCTTGCAAGGTCTTCCTGCAATTTCACCACTCAGAGTCATATTTGTAGAAGCCACAAAATTATCACGTCACTCGCTTTCTCTTTTCCAAATTGTTTATAAATATATTTAAAAAGCACGTCCCAATACAGATGCCGGAAGCACTCCACAGTTTACCTTTCTCCACTGAGAAGCCTGACTATTTATTCCTACTCTGTTTCCTTTCCTTTAACCAGTTTGCCAGACAGAGCCCTTGATCACTGTGGCTTTCCTGAGAGGGTAGTGGACTGGTCTGGCAGGACTAGAAAGGAAATGAACATACAAGTTTAAATTTCATCTTTTTTTTTATCATTCATGCCAGACCAGTCCAAAAAAGTGGGACATACCAAAACTCCACCCAGACATGGTAGAAGCCATAATAGCTCTCATGAGTCCTGCATCCAAGGCATAGCCTTTCCCAGCATGCAAACACACACTGAGGTCATTACAGTAGGGATGTAACAGAGACAAAAGTGCTGCCCTGCCATTATCCTCTGGAAAGACAAGTTCTGCCTACAAGGAGTCCTGCACCCTCATCAAGTGGGCTTGACGGCCCTCTGGGACCTGCAAACTCTTGCTAGAGTAGGTCAAAGCGATTCCTCCTAAAATTAATGCCTTAGAAATAACTGTGCTTTATGTAAGACACATCAAAGATCTATCCAATAAAAAAATGGTCACCTATCAACATCTCATAGATCGTCAACAGACTTGAGAATGGCCTTTCCTGTCCTGGCCTACATTGTTCTACTTTCTCATCATCATAACTGAGAAAAGCCTGATTCCAGCAAAAGTGAAACACTACCTCCTCCTTAGAAGGAGGACAGTATGATAGTTTCGTTAAAATGACCAAAGGTGACCAAGAAGACTGACTTCAACAAGACTCAAAAAGATACCCTATGAGACTTGAGAAAGGGAGACTAGATCCCTTCAAAACTAAACTCAGGTTCCAAGTTGAGTAGACTTACATTCTTGATTCCCTAGAAGAAAGTATCCTTTGCAAAAGTATGTCCCTTCAAGCAAGCCAGAGTCAGTCTCTGCCTTCTGTGAGATTTGCAGGTTATGTTCTCATCCCAGTCTCTTCTAGAACAACAAGACTGAAGGAATGGATCCCTCAAACAGAAATATTGCCAACTCTGTAAACGGGACTCTAAGAGGCTCCAAACTCTAATTCTGGTCCTCTTTCATGCCACTGGAAGCTGTACCTAACACTAAGTGTCCTCATTATGTAGCTTGGTCCTCTCAACAGCTAAGGTTATAAACACTAAAAGATTACTTCCATTTCTTCCACCCTAGAAGAATCTTCTGACCGGGCAAAAGGTGAAAGAGAACCTCCACTTGCACTTTCAGAACTCAGTCTAGAGAATGTCCAGGCTCTTGGTTGGAATACATGCAGAAGATGGAATAGTACTCATGGTTTTACAAGGATATCCAAATCCCTGGGGTCTTACTTTCTATTTTTGGCTGAAAATCTTGTTCATCTTGGAGCTTCACCAGGCTGATCTGAAATCCACTTGTGTTGGTGCCCCACTGGACTGCTAGTGGGGCAGAGTTCACTTCTGCCTGTCCTTACACTACCGGGTCTCAACAATGTTAGCTCAAAACATTTGTACATATGATGGTGATGCTGGCCAAGTCAGTTGCTATAAGGGAATTCCATCCAGACCAAATATGACTCACTTACCAGAGTACCTGAGGGCTACTAGATTCATTCAGCTTGTTCCCCTCAGCTAATGGCATTACACAGACTACCACCACCCAGACTCAATCTACTGAGTTACAGGTCAGGATTTCTGGAACAATAGATGGCTAGCTCTGGCCCTCATACTAGACCTAGACCAACTGGTATTCCACTAGGATGCCTGCCTGGATCATAATTCCCCTCATAACTTATAAAGCTCACATCTACAATGCAAAGCAATCATGAAGGAGACTACAAATCCATTCCTTGAAGGTGACAACTATGAAAAGCCACCTGCTCAGGATTCTTCTAACTTTCAAAGAGACAGGGAAAGTAGCCATTATTTTTTATTCATGTATTTACTTGATTGCTATTTGATTAAAGTCGTCAAGGCCTTGCAGCACTGGACTATTGGATATCACTCAGAGGAGTGAAATGTATGTAAATCTGTGCCTAAGGTACATCTTTCAGGTGCCTCTCCCAGGAGCCTAGGACCTACAAAACAGATCATGCTCAGAGTGGTTAGGGAGCAAGAGGGTCTGGGCACCTTCATCCCTTGAAGGCTTTAAGACCATTTTCTTTTTTGGATTATGAGAGGCTTTCTCTATACGTCAGACTGGGAAGGACTAATTGCTGTTCAAGATAATCAGCAGTCAGCCTAGAAGGCTCTGCGCCTGCATAACCCTGGCTACAGTTTAACAGCTTTCCTGATCTGACTCAGTAGTCAGATGTCTGATTAAAGGATCATATCTCCAAGGACCAAGTGAATCTCAGCCTTACCCTCTCTCTCTCTCTCTCTAAGAGATTAACAGTCCTTTGGAGTAATCCTGGAAATTTAGGGACCAAAATTCAGAGGCCGGCTAAGGGTGCTTATTGGAAGCCTCTCCAGTCTCTCAATTTCAGTCCTGGTTGGGGTTGTTTCAGAGGCTACAAGCAATCTGAGCAGGCAATACTCTCCCTTCCTCAGGGATATACTACAGAACAATAGTTCAGCTACTGTGTACTTGATAAGCTCCCTCACACTGACTCTTGGAACCTTCTCCTTTGGGTGGTCAGACGCCACTTAGGGTGACTTCCTTGTCACTCTCACTATAGGCTTTTGGGGGGGGGGGGGGTAATGGCATTATGTTGTTTTAGGGCCCTCTTTCTCCCTTGAAAAGAAGTCAAGGGCATCAGATCTCTCAAGTTCTCCTATTCTTTGAGTTCCTATGCAGATGACTTCTTAGGCAGTTCCCCACATGGATATACTGGGGCATTCCCCCTCATCTCCTCTGGATTTTACCAGATGTTTCTCACATGCATTATCCTGGAACTATTAGCAACAACTATCAGGCTGTCAGGCTAACCAGGACCCCCGGTACCTGCTGGTCAAGATATAGTAAAGACCACCCTATGCAACAACTATATTCCTGGGGGATCCTAAACAGGTCTAGCAGAATTCGAGGATAGAAAATTAACAGGTAAGACTATATTTCTCCTTCTTTTTCATCCTGCTAGACCAGTTCACACATGTGGGAAGTACACAAGCTTTTCTAACATGGTCGGGAAGAAAGGGCTGTTCAGGAAATGCCTGCCCCAAAAGCAGCATCTCCCTGGGTTGGATATCTAACCTTTAAGGTGCAGTGAACGAATGGAATTAAACCCAATGGCCACCTTACAAATGTCCTCTTGAGAAACTGCTGTAGACGCTGCCTCAAAGGAAGCCTGAGCTCTCAATGAATGACCATGAAGTCCCTCCAGAGTCTGTAAACCCTTTAGCAAATAATCAGCCCTTTGATCCACTTAGAGAAAAAAAAAAGTCTGAAAGCACTTCTCTTTTGCAAGAACTGCCAAACAAAATAAATAACTTAGACTTCTTGAAGGAACTAATCAGCTTAGATTTCTGAGAAAAAACACGGTGAACATCCAAAAGAGTGGGAAGAACTATCTTTTCTATCTTTACCTTGACCACTCTCTTTCGGAATATTGAGAGATTTTGCCTGGTTAAATGAAAGGGCAGCACCAAACGGAAGTTACTGACCAGTCCAGCATCTGCTGCAGACAGAGAATATTGGCAAGTGCCTGAGCTATACCTCTTCTTATAGCAGTATAGATGTCACTGAAAAGAGGTGGTCCTCTGTTTCCATCTGCTGGCAAGATGGAATAAACTCATACGTCTGGACTGGTCTAGCAGGATACGGAACTATTTTGCTAATAACCACTGGTGTCCCCACAATGTGATGTATTATAGCTGAAAATCTGGTTTCCTACAAGCAGTATTATGTTATTAGTTCTGCATCAGTGTCATGTATGCTCTAATTCTTCCTTGTGTAATTAAACCTTTGCACATTATGGAAAGAAAAATGGAACAATCCTGATTTCTCAGTTAACAGGCCAACTATAAAGCATGCCATGAACTTACTTGCATTTTTTGCTGGATTCTTCAACCTATATATGAGCATGTATGCATTTGTAGAGCTAGAAAGAGAAAAAATATTAAGTTAATGTGCTATAACAGATTGACAATGTCCTCAATTTTTTTCCATTGAAAAGGCTGCCATTTTAATCTACTTACAGCTCTGCACAAACCAAATACAGAAAATTAACTAAAATACTAGAATCTACGCATAAAATCCATTTTGTATTCTAAAATTCTTAAAGTGCAAACTACTGCTACGAAATTAAAAAGCAGCCTTTAGAGCTGATGCATTGTTTTTAAATTGCACTTTACTTTTTGTTTTGCTTTTTAACTTACATTTTTTTAAATCTACAGCATGAAAAAAAAAAATAAAATATAAAAATACAAATTCAGAGCTTCAGAATTGGCCTTGGGACATTAAGAAAATCCCCCATTATATTCCCTGTTTTAAGTACTTTCCATTTATTCAGTTCAAAATTAAAATCGCAGACCAAAATGCTTTGAGAAAGAACAAATAACTTTTCCCTTGGGCTATTTTAGAAACCACAAACCTACATTAGACAGCAACTTTCATAGCTTGCTATCTGCAAAATGAGCCAAAATATTCAGAGACAAACAAGATCATGCAGCTTGACCTGGAATATACCCCACATGCAAGACAAAACCAGTTCTATATGAAAGACACTTGAATTTCAAATTCTGAACTGGTTTGATTGAAGGTTTGACCACATCACTTTTAAGCAGTAAGACCAGGCATAAGGCACTAAACCCTTGAGGAATTTATGGGATTTTTGTGGTTGTTAAGAATGAATTTTCCCTTCTCTTCCCCCATACTAAACTGGTAATCTTCTAGTTTTTTTCCCCCAAGATGACATCATGAGTGACCTAGCACCTCTTTATAGTGATGTTTTGTAGCTAAACTCTCCGATGAGACTACACCTCTCAGCACTGGCTCTTGAACCAGCATAGATCACTCCTGCAATGGCGAGCATCTTTTTCTCCGCGGGCCGGCTGCATTATCCATACAAAATGTTCGAGTCTCAATAGCCCCGATGGGCAGGACGACCGAACAGTCATCTCCCATTTCACAGTGCTGCAGCCAAACCACAAGATCAATTCCCTTTATGAAACTAAAATGCTTTTTAATTTGTGTATTTCTCATTTCTCTTATCCTCATTAAGTGTTAAGGGAGGTGCAAGGAATGGTTGTATGCTCTGGATACTGCTTCTAGAATATCTTTTTTATTTTACTTCACTATATCTTTGATATAGTCCAATCATTCTGTTTTGCTTGCTTATTCCAGGGCATTCTTAAATTAAATGGTCTGGCTATCTTATATTGTCTAATATATTGTAATACCATTTGTAAGCCTATTCTGTGCCAAATCTCTTCTAATTCTTTCTTTTTAAATCACTCCAAATTCTCACTCTCAAGCATCTCTTAATTTCTATTCAAGAGTTGAAATTTGTGTTCGACACTGACAGCATAATGTTGGTATAAAGATAGCTTTTGATAAAGTTGGTTCACTATTCCAGCCTTATAGAGGTAAGAAGATTACTGACCTTGCAAAGGCACTAGAATAGTAGCCTCGGCTTCCTGAAGACCCACCATACGTTTTCTTAATATCTTCTTGAGTTATCTATCCAGAAAAAAAAAAAAGAAAAACATACATACATTATAAAAAAACCAGTAGAACAAATTTACCTGCAATACTATATAAATAGAAAATACTAACAGCAGTCAGTTTCCACAAATAACACTGAAAATGTAATGTTTCCATTCCATAAATAATTTACTGTAACTGGACATTTTTATGGTATCTTTTCTCTCTCAACATTGCACAAAGTGATCTTCCTCAGTCTGTATCTAGAAAACATGACCAATTCCCTCCCTTTCTACCCTAGTTTTCAAAAGTGTCATTTCCGTGACAATCATGTAAACCCTAACATACAGAAGACTCAAACTCAGGCATCCCAAGTGACTACATATAGTTATACTATTAAGCAATAGGGCCAGATCAAATGTGATTAAGTTTATGAAAAAATGTATATTACATACAGCAAGGAGTTATGACTCGAATACTATGGTTTACTTTTAGCATACAGAGCACACCAGGCATCTTCTCTATGGTCACACTGGCAAAAAAAAAATGACTGCCTGAAGTCACACACAGAAACAAATTTAACACTCCACTCCTGTGACTGCCCACAAGGAAATGTGGCAGACGTGACTTGGAGGGCCACTGAAAAGCTTCCTACAGGACCATCTGGAAGTTACTCAAGATACTCTCCTAGACACAAAACTTTCCACTGTACTGAGGCAGATCATGCAACTCCCCTCAGTCTACCACCCATTAATTGAAGACGGCTTCTGCACAGTGAAATATCTTTCTGATGCCAGCTCGTGAGAATCAAAATGTGCTCCCTCAATGGAAAGAAATGAATACTTTTGCAAATGCTTTAAGCACTATAAGTTAGAAAATTTTCAGGGCTTGTGTTCCCAAAGCCTGCTCTTTCATGGACACTCTATGTGACTTTAACATAGTCATTAGTTCCATGTGCCTTGATTTACAAAACTGCGAAATAAAAAAAAAAGTCTGGACTGTAATTGCCTTTTTCTTGGAGGACTGGAATGTAAAGCATTACAGTCAGCACCAAAGAGATCATACAGATATTTAATAATGGAAAGCGCACAGAAGAGACAGATATGCACCCAAAGACTCATTAAAGAAGCATCTACTACTATTTGCTCACCCTACTAACATGTTGATCATTGAAACTGTACCACTGTTCATCATCAAATGATTTTATGCAGGCATAGTAATGGCCTCCAGCAGCACTTCCCGAATGGACCATAACTGAAAAAAGTTCATATGGTGAGGAATTCTAGAAAAAAAAGACAAAACCAACATATCAAAAGAAGAAGGGACAATATTTCACATACACCAACAACAGTATTTAGATTATAGTCCTACCCAAAGACAAATATACATCTTTAATCACCTGAATCTCGTAAAATATAAAACGCTGAGAGCAAGGCATAAAATTTCATATTCAACTGCACCAAGCAAAAAAAAATAAAAATAAAAATACACTCACCAGACTCGCTTGCCCTAGGATTAGTAGAAGGGGGGGGGGGGGGCCTGGTGGAATTCAGTATTTTCTGGTACTGTGACAGTAGCATATATCATCATGTGACAGATGCAAAGATCATCATGCAGGCCCTAATGCACCTTTCGGACAATTAGGTGCCCTAAGGTGAAGGAAACAGAAAGAGTCCTATCTGGTTGGTGGCAAATACATGTAGCTAATGTGATGTCTGTCACTCTTATGTGACCCAAAAAATATCACAATGCCTCACTTCCTCTCTTGCCAAAGTTATTTTTCCCTTTTTCTAACTCCCTCTCCCTACCACCATCTTTCATGCCTTCAACTCCTCCCTCCTCTTGCCTATCCCCCCCCCCTAGGTTTTCCTTCTGCTTTTCCTCCCTACTTTACACCCTCTTCCCCACTCTTTCCCCTGTTGCTCTCGTTCCCTTTGGTTCCCCTACTTGTACCTCTTCCTCTTGCTATCTCTCCATGTCTCCTCCCATCTACTCACTTTTTCTCGCTCACCCTTTCTTCCTTTTTTTTTTTTTTTTTTTTAATGTGCCAGCACTCCACAGCATGCAGGCAGCAGAAGAAATGTCTTAATTCATGGAGAAACACTGCCTTCCTCCACTGTGGCTCTCTCTCACTGTACGGCTGGTATAATACTGATGAGTTACTCATTAACCTTGAATTTCTGGTTGCTATTGGTGAGCTGGCAATCAGAAATTTCATGCCCAGCTATAATACTGCATTGATTGGAATATTAATCTTCTGCAAAATTATCAAAAACCTAAAGACCTTCAGGACATCTATATTTTTAGATTAATCAGAAGATGCCTGGTGATGTAAAGGGACCTAGTCATCAACCTCCTCTTGTTCCAGGGAATACTTGGCCAACTTCACCAGATTGCCCTGAATATTTATTACCACATCTTATTAAGAATCATGAGACTGCATTTTTGTAAACCATATATGTTATCAATAATATAAACCGCTCTGATGTTTTTTTTATGAAAGTGCAGTATATCAAATAATGAAAACACAGTCATTTATAACCTTGCAGAATATATCAACAGTTTCAGAAATTATACATTTTTCAGAAAAACAATATATACAAAAATATAGGAGTAATTACTTACCTGATAATTTTGGTTTTCCTTAGTGAAGATAGATGGACTCAGGACCAATGGGTTATGCTCGCCTGCCAACAGATGGAGACAGAGTCAGGTTTCAAAGCTGTTGTCACCTTAGATACACCCCTGCAGTGACCTCAGCCCTTCAGTATTCTCTTCAAAAGCCATTGTGGACATACTATAGAAAAACTTGATTGAAACCTGATTAAAACTTGATTAAAAATGAATTGTAACTGTACTCAACCAAGCGCTGAATCCCAGCAAGATTATAGATGCCCTGATCTAGGGAATGGGCGACTGTTTACCCATAACCTCGTGGAATGGTATTCAGTTCACGGACGATTCCTTGGCACCATTCTTGGGCAGCAGTGGGCGGGATGCTGAGTCCATCTGTCTATACTAAGGAAAACGAAATTATCAGGTAAGTAATTTCTCCATTTCCTAGTGTGTAGCCAGATGGGACTCAGGACCAATGGGATATACAAAAGCTACTTCGATTGGGGTAGGAGGTTGCCCGTAGCCGGTTAGCACCCGCCCTTGCAAAGGCTGCGACCTCTTGGGCCTGAACGTCCAGGCGACAGAATCTGAGGAAGGTGTGTAAGGAGGACCACGTCACAGCTCAGCAGATGTCGACGGGCGACAGCAGTTTAGCTTCCGCCCAGGATACTGCCTGAGTCCTAACGGAATGGGTTTTAACCTGAAAAGATAATGGCTTTCCTCCTCTACATAGGCTCCCGTGACCACCTCCTTGATCCAGCGAGCTACGGCATCTCACAAAGCTGGTTTGCCCTGTCTCCTTCCACCGTGAAGAACAAACAAGTGGTCCGTCTTGTGCACCAGTTCTGAAACTTCCAGATAGCGCACCAAAAGCCTACTGATGTTTAAATGGCAGAGGCGGCAGTATTCTTTCTTGTCCTTGTGTCTATCTAGGGATGGTAACAAAATGGACTGATTCAAATGACTCAGAGACTACCTTGGGCAAGAAGGATGGAACGATATTTATTTATTTATTTTAATTCTTTTATATACCGACCTTCATGATGGGAGTCATATCAAATGAAGTTGTAATGCTCCTGGAGTCAACCGGAGGAACGGTTCCCAACATGACAATGCCTGTAGTTCATAGATGCGATAAGCTGAGCATATCACCACCAAGTAACCGTTTTCAGGGTTAACAAGCGCAAGGAAAAATCACACAGCAGTCAAAAGGAGGGCCCTGCCAAGAACTCTAAAACTAGGATTAAGATTCCACAAGGGAACCGGCCACCGAAGGGGTGGCCGGAGGTGTTTTACCCCTTTCAGAAAACGGGTCATGTCCAGATGCGCAGATAGGCAGGTTCCTTTCACCTCGCCCCTGAAACAGCAGAGAGCTGCTACCTAGACCTTCAAGGAGTTAAGGGACAACCCTTTATTCAAGCCGTCCTGCAAAAATTCCAGGACCAGAGGGATTTTGACCATCCAAGGGACAATGCCACATTCCTCGTACCAGGCCTCAAATATTCTCCAGACCCGCAAATACGCTAAGGACATAGAGTACTTCCGCACGCGAAGCAAGGTGGAAATTATTGCCACCAAATATCCATGCTTCATCAGGTGAGCCCTTTCAAGGGCCAAACCATACGACAGAATAGAGTCGGATCCTCGTGAAGAATCAGACCTTGCTGGAGCAAGTCCCGGTGCGGTGGGAGGCACAGGGGGGGTCTCCACCAGACGCCTGGGCCAATCCAGAGCTACTAATCCCCTATGGCGATCGATCCTGCGAATGACCCTGCCCATCAGGAGCTACAGAGGGAAGGCATATAGTAAGTCCTCTTCTGGCCAGGTCTGAACTAGGGTATTGATCCCCAGGGACCCCTGATCTCTTCTGCGACTGAAAAATCGTGGAACCTTTGCATTGTGAGATGCAGCCAGCAGGTAGACTGACGGAAGGCCCCCAGCAATCTACCATCAGCTGAAAGGCTTTGGCAGGCAACACCCATTCTTCTGGATCCAGACTCTCCCTGCTTAGAAAGTCTGCTCTGAAGTTGTCTTTTCCTGTGATGTGGGAGCAGAGATCATCTGTAGATGGAATTCCACCCATTCCATAAGGAGATCTATCTTCAGCGATACCTGCTGGTGCTTGGTTCCCCCCTGGCAGTTGATGTAAGCCATTGTTGTTGCGTTGTCAGACATAACGTGGACCACCTGACCCTGGAGTATGTGGCTGAAATGCAGACACGCCAATCTGACTGCCCAGGCTTCCAGGAGGTTTATGTTCCAGAGCTTCTCTTCCTTGGTCCAACACCCCTGGGCCCTCAGTTCATGACACTAAGCTCCTGCGGCTCACGTCTGTCATGAGGACTAGCCAAGTTCGGCGGGGACAGACTCACACCCTTGCCCAGGTGAGCTTCCTGTAGCCACCACTGGAGCCGAGAACATACTTCCATCAGTAGGTGGAGGCGAAGTGAATAGTCTTGAGACAGCGGGTTCCAACATGAAAGCAGGAAGTGTTGAAGTGGTTGTGTGTGTGCCCTCACCGACGGTACTACCTCCAGGGTTGATGCCATCAAACAGAGGACCTGAAAATAGTTCCACACCTTGGGGTGTACCGCGTTCATCAACCAATGCAATTGGGATGTCAACTTCCTTATCTATGAGGGCAGGAGGAAGACCTTGCCCTGCTTAGTGTCAAACCGGCCTCCCAGATATTCCAAGGACTGGGAGGGCTTGAGACTGCTTTTGTCCATGTTTATGACCCAACCAAGCTCCTTAAGCAGTGATGTCATCCTGCTGGTCACCCAGAGACTCACTTCCAATGACTTTGCCCGGATTAACCAGTTATCCAAGTACAGGTGCACCAGGATTTCCTTTTTCCTTAGTGTCACCATAATCTTGGAAAATGTTCTGGGGGCAGTGGCCAGGCTGAAGGGCAGCACCCAGAATTGATAATGGCAGCCCAGTACTGCAAAGTGTAGGAAACACTGATGTTCTTGCCGGATTGGAATACGAAAGTATGCCTCGGAAAGGTCCAGGGAAGGTAAGAACTTTCCCAGTTGTACAGCCATTATCACAGAACGTATAGTTTCCATGCGGAAAGGAATTACTCATAGGTGTCTGTTGACATGCTTGAGGTCCAGGATGGGGAGAAAGGATCCCTCCCTTCTTGAGTACTTTGAAATAGATGGAATAACGCCATGTAATTTCCTGGGGTACAGGTCCTGGAATTATAGCCCTTAATTTGAGGAGCCTTATCAAGGTAGAATCCACTGCCTGCTTCTTGTGCTGGAAATGGCAAGCAAACATCATGAACATGTCCCTAGAAGTGCTGCGAAACTCCAGTGCATATCCTTCTTGTATGACATCCAGTACCCATTTGTCAGACGCAATCTCTACCACCACTGGTACAAGAGGGATAGTCGACCCCCTATCTCTTGCTCCGTGGATGGGTCAGTAAAACGTCATTGGGGAGTTTGGACCAAACTTGAACCCAAACCTGCCGCTCTCGGGCTGTCAACTCCAAAAGGACCAAGACCTCCCTGAGGGCAGAGACCTCTGAAATGTCAAGTTTCTGCAGGGCCGAAAGCGTTGGTAGCCTCTGGATTGGCCCCTCATAGGCGAGGGGCGCTGTAACTGCTTTGTCTTATTTTCTGGTAGCTGGGGCACTGGAGATTCACTCCACTTACTGGCTAGCTTTTCCAGTTTGCTTCCAAAGAGGAGTGATCCCTTAAAGGGCATCTTTATGAGGTTTCCCTTAGAGGTCACATCTGCTGACCAACTTCACAGGCATAGCTGCCTTCTGGCCGCTACCACTGAGGCCACTCCTCTGGCTGAGGTACGGACTAGATCAGAGCCCACATCCATAGCTTCTATGGAATATGCCCGAGTCATCTACCTCTCTAGAGAGGAGCAGGCACAAGTGAGCCACCAGGACACAACAGTAAGCAATCTGTAAAGTCATTGCTGTGTCGAAGGTTTGCTTGAGGATGGACTCCATCTGTCTATCATGTGCATCCTTTAAGGCCGCTCTTCTCTCCACTGGGATAGTTGTTCGCTTCGAAACAGCGCAGATCAGCACATCCACTTCAGGGAAACCCAGCCGTTCTCTTGCCGCCGTATCCAGTGGGTATAGAGCTTCTAATGCTCAACCCCCTTTAAAACTTGCTTCAGGGGCATTCCATTCAAGGTCAATTAACTTCTGGATGGCTTCCAGCACTGGAAAATAGCAAGAGGCTTTCCATAGACACACCAGAATGGGATTCTTCTTTGGTTTCATCATAGAGTCCACCCCCTGAACTCTTAGTGTCTTCAGGGACTGGGAAACCAGTGCCGGCAATTCATCTCTATGAATAAAACTTAACATGGTCCGATATGGCTCCAACCCTGGAGGGATTTCCACATTTTCCAAGGAATCTGGGTCCCCCTTCTTCATCCAAACTGTCTGGATCCCTGCCAGGGATACCCTTGGTGAGACAAGGCATGTCTTGAGGCCTGCCGATAGGGCTTGGAGAAGGAGACCCCACCGGCTGGGGTTCCATTCAGACAGGGGCAAGTAAAGCACACTGTGCCAGTACGAAGGCCTTGAAAAAAATTCTGCCCAAGAAAAGGCCACCGGGTCCATGCCTAGCTCAGGAGATACTGGGGTAGGTGCCGCTGGATTTCCTTCTTCCATAGAAGTCCCAGCCCCGGGATTACCCAGATTCGGGGTACTTCTGATAAAGGTTGTGGCTGACCCATCCTCAGAGTGCGAGGATCCGGGCTTAGTAAAGTCTGATGAGGCCAAATCTCCCTGAGCCTTCTCACAGTGCTGACATAAGTAAGAATCAAAGTCAGACTGTGTAGGCCTAATTTGACAGGCAGCATAGAGAGAATGGTGCTTATGTTTCTTTGCTGCCGAAGCCATTAGGGACGATAACTGCGTGTTCAGCTGGTCATTTTGAAATTTTGTGCACACAGATTTTGGGCGTCTAAGTGAGCTGCGGCGCCTAGAAAGATGAGTACGTGCGGATGTGTGCTATCTTGTACGGTTGAACGCTATGTTGTGTGCACACATATACGCACGGCATTGTGCGCTACTTTGTGCGTGCACGTATGCGCGCAGCATTGTATGTGATGTTGTGCACACAGCGTGTGTGCAGAGCCAGCATGAACGCAAGATTGCACCGCAGCGGCCTACCACACAGTGTGCCTACTGAGCCTGAAGCACGGCTTAGCCCACCGGGAGCCACTCAGAAGCCCACTTCTCCTTACCCCAATGGGATCAGGAATGATGTCAGAATGGCGCGCCGAGCAAGGAGACCAGAGGAAGTCTTACCAAAACCCCTCCATCGCCTCTGAATTGGATCAGAAGGAATCCTCTTCTCTCTCTCTTTTTTTTTTTTTCGTACCTCGGTGCAGCGCTTACTGGCTGAGTATAGAGATGGTCTCCGGCTGTGGAGGGGGGGGGGGGGGAGGGCTTTGGCCATCACCGTCGCGCTCGGCTTCCTGCACCTGCTGCCTTTCAGCTGCTTCGGCAGCGAAGTCCACTCCAGGAACTGGCTGCCAGACCAAGGCACATCTCTGAGGGATCTCGGAAATCACCTCAGGAATTCTCAACTGGGAGGAGGGATCTTTAGGTATCAATGCAGGAGAGCGGGGCTCAAACTTTCTCCAATTTAAAAGTAGAATTTCTTCTTCTAAACAGAACAGCGATCCTGATAGGGAAAGCATGCTCACATCTGCTAGGAGACGCAGAGATACTAAAGGGCTGAAGACACTGCAGGGGTGTATCTAGGGTGACGTCAGCTTTGAAACCTGACTGTCTCCATCAAGTAGCAGGGGAGCATATAATCCATTGGTCCTGAGTCCATCTGGCTACATGCTACCAAAATTATATATATTATATTTTACATACACACCTTTTTTCCCTAAATATACTATATCATCTAGGTAAAATTAATAGATAGAAAGCAACGGTGGATACATCCCTTGGCACTCCCATATATAATTTTAAAATTTAAACACACAAAACTATATTATGTTTGCAGGTATATTTTTTAAATAGTTTACCAAGTATAGTAATGTTATAAGCAAACTGGATACAAGAAAAATGCAGGACATTAAAAATTCATGAACAGGTATTACTGCATTTTATTTTATACAAAAAACACAGGAAATCCAGTCTCAATGCTTAGCCTATTCCCAGGACTCAAAACAGCAACAATCATACAGTCTCTCCTGTCCCTAACACACACACACAGGCTCGCTGGCTCTCACACACACACACACACAGGCTCTCACACACACACAAACAGGCTCTCACACACACACAAACAGGCTCTCACACACACAAACAGACCAGTCTTGCTTCTCAGTCACCAGTGTGTAGCAGTCTTGTTCCCCAACACCTTCTCCCCTCCCATACCACCAAACCCCAGCAATCTTGCTCCTCAACCCCTCTCTTTTCCCAAACCTTCCACCCCCCCCCCCCCCCAGCAGTCTTGCTCCCCCCCGCCCAATACGATGTCACTGCTCATGCTCACTGAACCTTTTTCTGCTCAACTCAAAAGCTGTGCCAGGACAGCGATCCAATGAGCAACAGCTGCATATACAGAACACTTCCTCCTACCACCTGCCCCTGGATCCACATGGGCACAGAAGTCAGTTTCAAAGAGGTCTCATCCTGGGCTCATACTCCTTGCTGGCCTGTTTTTCGCATGAGGATGAGATAGAAGGCAGTACTTTGCTTCCAGCCAAAGCAAGTTCCCGCCTTCTATCCCATACTGTACTGCTGCTTGTCAATCATCATGTCTGAACTGCCATTTGCCTGTTGTTCTTCCGATGGAACCTCCTCCTGGCTGTCATCTGGGGCACAATGTTCCCTTAGTATGCCACTGATAGAAGGCACATTCAGAACAGAATCAAATAAACCATTTGTCCCTGCAACTATGAGCATACAGTAGCATCTTAACATTCAAAAATTATTTGTGTCTATATAAATATATAGACAAATATTGCATATGTTGAACCACTAATATACATTATATCTCTAAGATACTTTACAGATACCGAAACATCTCTTTACACTTTTTAAACACATGTACACTAACATCATAATTTTTCGTATCACACACACAAAATCCTTGTAATCAAATTTCTCCTCTTAGAAATAACAATGAGCAGAAAAAAAACCTCAAAAAGTCCCAATAGTTAAACAATTCCTTTTTTAGCAGGCAAAATGTTCACTACCATTATATATATGCACACACATACATATATCTATATATATATAATTTTTTCTTTATAAGTACCTTTTCAATGCCCGACTTTAAGATCCTTTCAGCATTGCTACTACTTTCAAGACAGATTCCTTCATCAACTCCATCATCGTTGGAGAAGTCATTGCTCATCTGGTCGCTGTGACAACTGCCTTCATTCTCGGCTCCACTATCAGTGCAGCTCTCAGTCTGAGGGGACTTCTTTAGCAGAAGAGTAATGAATTAAAACAGTGCTCAAGATGATGGACGAGAAGCAAAACAGGAAAACTCATCATCCAAAAAAACAACTGAAGTCATGCGTTTGTTACACATGTTTTTCTTCCCTTAAGGGCACTAAGGGTACGTTTGAAGACTGTTACGACAATACACCTGAAACCAAATTCTGGAACATTTAACAGCATCACAGCTCGCTTTCTAAATGGGGATCTCAGAGACTGAAATTTACAAATTTGAGACTCAAACAAGAACTCTACCATTGAGCTAAAGGAATAGCTCTCCTGCAGTTTAGGCTGATCACTTTTTTCTCCCTCTAACCCATCAACCTTTCTTTTTAAAATAAGGGGGAAACAATTCGTATTATGTGCCATTATTAAAAAGTATAGATTCTGATAGTTATAGGTAAAAACTCAGAGCAAATGTTTAATAAATTTGGTTATATATACCATTAAAGTTCATAACATTCCCATATTTATGAATCATGCAAACAAATACATTACAGCAATATGGTCAAAGAACAATTAGCGCTATTCTGAATGTTTAATGCAACATTAAATAGGCAAAGATTACAAAGAATCAAAGCCAAAGCGAAAACTTCCAGACACTCATCTGAGAAACAGAAAAACTGAAAGGGAACATTTAACAGAATAAAACATTCAATGACACAGAAAGACTACAGGACCGATCAAGTCTCCCATCTTCCCTTCCTTCTGCAATGCTACATACCCAACTTGGCTTTTTCCATGCTTACCCACCATTAAGTATCTTCTGTGCTTGTCCCATGCTTTGACTGAATCTTGCTTATTATTATTACAAAGCACAGAGTGATGGGTAAGTTAGCTAATGTTAACAAAAATTAACATATACATGAAAATGAGGGTTATTTAAAATGTTTGGACTCTGGGCAATCAGTGACAAAGAGATAAAAGACAGGGTCAGTGCCTCTGGAATGGTAAGGAAATGCATTTAACCTTACCTCATCTTCAATATCAATGAATGGACTCATGTCTAGCTCTTCAGGAAAAGTCATACGATCATTCAATTTAATCCTGTGCATTGTGGTGTAATCAAAGTCAAACCTCTTCAGCTGAAGAGTCAATAGATATGGAAAATGCAAAAATCTTAGGCCCTGTAGAAGGAAAGTAACCCACACCTGAAGTTAATTTAAACCATATTCCAATAACTTCTTCAGCCCCATCCTTAAAATCTGTGATCACACAATGGAGGTAATTTTCAAAAGGATATATATATCCGTAAAACTGTGTTTTCCTTACAGAAATGGGCTTTTGAAAATTGCTACTTTTACGCACACAACTCCTTTGAAAATTGGCAATTCAGCTTTATGGAGTCTTAAAAGGAAAATTGGTTCTTACCTGCTAATGTTCGTTGCTGTAGTACCACAGATCAGTCCAGACTCCTGGGTTTCGCCTCCCTTCCAACAGATGGAGACAGAGACAGTTTCACAGCCACATAACCTGGTGTGTCACCTGCAGACCCTCAGTATTACTAAGTACTCAAGCTAAGATAGCAAAAAATTTATAATGTCCCTCAAACAAGCAAAGCAGAGGAAAGAGGAAAATGTATAACTGAGAACTCTCCAATTTTGGAACTTTAATTGTAAGGACTAACCAGAAACCTGTGCCATTCTTCAGAATCATTATAGTAAACAGGTCAGCGGACTCTCAAAATCTCCTTTCCACCACTGGGTAGGACTCTGGACTGATCTGTGGTACTACAGGAATGAAAATTAGCAGGTAAGAATCAAATTTTCCTTTCCCTGTACGTATCCAGATCAGTCCAGACTCCTAGGATGCACCAAAGCTTCCATAACTGGGGTGGGACAGTGAGAGTCCCGCTCGAAATACACTTTCACTGAAATTGTCCATGTCCAGAGCCTGGATGTCCAATCAATAGTGTCTGGCAAAGGTATGCAAAGACTTCCAGGTAGCCGCCCTGCAAATCTCTTGCGGCAAAACTAGCAGACATTCTGCCCAAGAGGCCACCTGAGCCCTTAACCCCTCTGGGATAGGACAACCGTGACTGATGTTAGTGGAACCAATAGCCTCCTTCAACTAATGCATGATAGTGGCCTTTGATGCCTTCTGACCCTTTTTCGCACCACTCCATAGCACAAAAAGGTTATCTGACAATCTGAAACTGTTAGTGACCTCTAGATACAATGCCCTTCTGACATCAAGATGTCTCGTGCACCAACCTCCAGATTTGGAAAAGTCAAAAGTTTCACTGACTAACTTAAGTGGAACGCCGAAACTACTTTGGCAGAAAAGATGGAACTGCCTGCAAAGAGACGCCAGAATACGAAATCCGCAAAAAAGGCTCCCTACATCACAGGGCTTGAAGTTCTGAAACCCTTCTAGCTGAACAAATCGCCACCAAGAAAACCACCTTCAAAGTGAGATCTTTTATGGTGGCCCTTTTAAGAGTCTCAAACAGCGCTGCACACATGCCCTTGAGGACCAAGTTAAGGCCACAAGAAGGGCACACCTTATGAACGGGGGGGAGGGGGGGGGGAGCAAATGCTTCATCCCTCGAAGGAAACGTACCACATCCAAATGTGCAGCTAGAGTTGTTCCATGAACCTTGCCTTGCAAACAGCCCAGGGCTGACACCTGTACTCTCAAGGAACTAAAGGACAAATCTTTCGTTAGGCCTCTCTGCAAAAAAGCCAGAACCTGTGCCACTGACACGCGATGAGGATCAATCCCCTGCTCTATACCACGACTCAAAGATCCTCCAAACCCAAACATATGCCAAAGAAGTAGAAGTCTTTCGAGCCTGCAACAGAGTAGAAATAACATGTTCAGGATATCCTTTCTTGCCTCCTTTCAAAAGCCAAGCCGCTAGACAAAAGCAATCCGCTTGATCTGAAAATATGGGGCCCTACTGTAGCACATTTGGCAGATGGCCCAGTCTTAACAGGCCGTCACTGCTAGATTACAAATCTGCAAACCAAGGTCTCCGTGGCCATTTCAGAGCCTCAAGAATCACCTTTTCCTGGGTGGATCTCTATTCTCCTCACAACCTTGCCCACCAGAGATCATGGTGGAAACACGTAGATCAGAATGTCATGCGGCCAAGGAAGAACCAGGGCATCGATCCCTTCTGCTCCGCGCTTTTTGCTGTGACTGAAGCAGCACGGTGCCTTGGCATTTCGCTGAGTTGCCATCAGATCCATATGAGGAACGCCCCATCTGCAAGTAATGAGGCTCAATGCTTCCTTCCATTCTCCAGGATCCAATTGTTGTTGGCTGAGAAAATCTGCTTGCACATTGTCGGACCCCGCTATGTGTGAAGCCACTATCAAGGCCAGATGCTGCTCCACACAGCACATCAGCATCTCTGCCTCTAGAGCAACCGTTTGACTCTTAGTACCATCCTGGCAGTTGATGCAAACCATTGTCATATTGTTTGACAAGATTCTGACTGCACAGCTGCGCAAAAAAATGTAGAAACTCCTGCAAAGCCAACCGCACTGCTCTCTTCTCTTAAGCAATTGATGTACAAGAACGCTTCCTCCGTCGACCATTAGTCTTGCACTGACTGGGACTGACACACGGCTCCCCAACCAAAGAGAATGGCATCAGTAGTCACTACCATCCACTATGGCACCTCAAGGTCCATCCCATAGCTCAAACGGTCCTGAACAAGCCACCACGAAAGACTGGACCTGGCTAACTCTGTAAGCGGTAGTGGATCTGACATCAGATCCCACCAGGATAGTAATGCTTTCTGCAGAAGTCTCATATGAGCAAACGCCCACAGGACCAGCTCCAAGGTAGATGCCATGGAACAGAGGACCTGCAAGTAATCCCAGACCACGGGCACTCAAGCCTCCAAAAGGTTCAGAACTCGAGTCTGCAGATTGATAATCCACTCCCTCATGAGAAAGATTTTCTCCACTTGGGTATTGAAGCGCATGCCCAAGAACTCCAGGTCCTGCGAAGGAGAAAGATGGCTCTTGGACAGATTCACTATCCAGCTCAAGGATCTCAAGTGGTGCAACACCACTTCCACCACCCATCTGCAAAGGTCTTCTGACTTTGCTTGGATGAGCCAGTCGTCTAGATATGGATGAACTAGTACACCCTTCTTTCCAAGGGCTGCCGTCGCCACCACCATCACCTTGGTGAAGGTCCTCGGGGCCGTTGCCAGCCTGAAAGGGAGAGCGCAAAATTGAAAATGCCACCCGAGGATCATAAACCGGAGATACCTCTGATGATCCAATCAGATCCCTGTGTGTAGATACGCTTCCGTTAGATCCAAGGAAGCCAAAACATCTCTACTTCGTACCGCTGCTATGACAGACCTCAGAGTCTCCATGTGGAATGGGGAACTTAGAAAGCTACATTTACCTTTTTAAAGTCCAGAATGGGAAGAAATGTTCCTTCCTTTTTTGGTACTATAAAATAAACGGAATAACGTCCCATCCCTTGCTTCTCCTGGGGCATGGGAACAGTGGCTCCCAGCATTCGAACTCGATGGATGGTCTGCTGAACGACCAGCTTCTTTGCCGCCGAGGCACAAGGAGATACCATGAACAGGTTTCTTAGCAGCCGAGCAAATTCAAAAGCATAGTCTTGTCCTATCACGCTTAGAACCCATTGGTCTGATGTAATTTTGATCCACTCCTCGTAAAACTAAGTCAAACAAACCCCTGATGACTGGAATTGAGGAGTAAGCTGGCCTTGGCTCATTCCATGGGCTTGGCTCCACCACTACCTTGGCAGAAGCCCTCTCAGTTTGCTCTGCATCCATGAAAAGATTGGTTCCAGGACTGCGAACTCCCTGTGGTCTGCCTTTGGCCAGCACCCGGAGCTCTACTCTGACAGAAACACCTTTGCCCTCGAAATCGAGAGTGCACAGAAGGAAATCCTTTGGAGCCTTTGGGCTTGCCCTTCGATAGTTTGTGCACTTTTATTATCTTCCAGATGCTTCATCAGCTGCTCCAAGTCTTCTCCAAAAAGAGGTTTGCTCTTAAAAGGCAGCACTCCAAGTTGAGCCTTCGATGACTGACCAGTTTCATAACCAAAGCAGCCCTCCTAGCCGTGGAGGCTGCTCAGGGGAACGGATCATCGGCTTCCCGCATCGCAGCCCTTGGCTTGCCAGACCTGCACTGCATCGAAGATGCCACCAGAGGCATCGTAACAGCAGCCAGTCCTAGAGAGGCGTGCAGCACTCTCTCCACATGCGGTGCATCAGCAGCCACACGGTATGGCCAGGCCAGACTAAGACCACGCCGCACATGCCCAGCGAGGAGAAAGCACTGGGAGAGCCGCAATGGATGCACCCCGTTTGACCTAAGCCCCTCTGCCACTGACAGGGAGATCGGATGAAACGTAAACGTTCCCCTTTTCACTTTTTTTTTTTTTTTTAAACTTTATAAAAGAGACAGAAAAGAAAATATCCTTATCTGAAGGGTGGCAGAGGCTTCTCCCAAGTCTCCTGAAAATGAAGGACCTAGACCAACTTTCACCACCAGTGTGATTCAGCAAGCAATCAAGGGTCCCCAACCCCTGCTGTCCACCTCTAAAACCAGAAGGGAGGGTCCCACAGGATCTGCCAACCTCCTGGGAAGGAATTCTTTCTTTCCTATCCTTTTTTAAATTTTGTCAGGTACAAAACTGCAGGTTTTGTAGCTCCTCCATTTGTTGGAGACAGAAATACTGAGGGACTGCAGGAGGCACCGCCAGGTTATGTGGCAGTGGCTGTGAAACTTTGTGTCTGTCTGCTGGAAGGAAGGCAAAACCCAGGAGTCTGGACTGATCTGGGTACGTACAGGAAATGGGCTTTGAAAATTCGCTACGATATGTTATTTTTATGTGCATAATGCCATTGAAAATTACCTATGAGGCTACATGCACAGGGACAAGAGCCTCGCACTATGTATCACTATGTCATGCATGTTTACCAAAAGGACAATGAGACAAGCACAGAGGCAAGTAGCTCTGTTAAGCAAATATGTGCACACGAACCCTTTTATATAATAAAAGGCATTGAATCCAGCATACCTTATAAAGTACCCACAAATTTATATTTCTAGGCATTTTAAAATAAATTTCCCGCCAGGCAAAGTTCATTAATGGCCTGCAATAGAATGGTATACTATTCCACTATGAAAAGGTGATGTATGAATACCAGAGGTTTTACAGTTTTGAGTCTACAAGAAGAGTTCTAGTAGCTGTATTGGTACAAGTTTCTGCTGGACAATGATCTTAGCCCACAAATGCTTCCTCACTTCAGTCTTGCAGTCACATCAGGGATGTATATAATAATCTTTACACTTCAGGTACTACATCACCTTTTAATTATTTTTATGTTCAACCAATAAAAGTATCTCAATGTACAAAGAATCCAGTAAATATAAAAAATGCTTACTAAACCATGATTCCTACATTTAAAAAGCACTTACCTTTCTTGCATCACATTTCTTCTTGCAGCGCTCACAAAAGTATTGATTAGGACCATCAAGAATTTCAGGCTGAACAAATGCATGCAAAGCTTCCTCCTAGTAAAAGATGATCAAAATCATACCAATATTCAACTTACGTTTAAAATGCTTACTTGGTACGTTTTCATCTATATACCTACTTTTGTTGTGATTCATTATTCAGAGACAATAGTATTTTAATACATGAAGCTAAAGGAATTAAATAAAAAGAACTAGCCTCAAAAGTCTATGAAACATCAAGTTGGCAACTTTTGCAACTTGCCCAGAGCAAGTCATGAGTGACAATACATTGTTATCCACATCTGGTGATACACACAAAGCTCTCGCATTTAATGTACAAACTGATATCTTGCAACCACTCTAACGCTGCCGATGCAAACACTGACTGGGACAAAGAAGGGGTGGCCAGATCTTTCTCGGACCCGGAAGGGAGATCGGAGACTGGCATCAGGACCAGTGGAGATAGTCATGGACCCTAGACATTGATGCAGGTCACTATGAGGGCATCACAGCACATGCCGGTGCAACCCTGTGCCCAGCATCGTGCATGGACGGGGACTGGTGCCAATGCTTCCTAGCTTCCCTCGATGCTCGGCCCAGTCCTTCCCCAGTGCTGAGGCAGAGGATGATGAACTAAGCATCCTCAGACCAGAGGAGATAGACAGCGGTCGATCTCCAGCACCCCATCCACCAGCGACCTCGACGGAACAGATGGTCTTGTCAATGTCGATGGCATGGTGTCCATTGGTGCGGTTCAGACGTTCTTTGATGCCGATACTTCAGACTTTTTCGACTTGCTGAGCTGATCCATCTTGTAGAGTCGAAGACAACGTCCCTTCAGGGACATCTGGACGCATAAGTGGAAACCCCGGACGTCATGCAATGCCACCAGGCAGACGATGCAAACATCATGAGGATTGGTGATTGACATGGTCCTCAGGCATTGGGGACATCGGCGAAAATTGGACGTGGCCATGACTGGGCAAAATAAAAGTGAAAGAAAGAACGATGGCGGAGGGCATCAATGGCCATCGGGCACAGAAGCATCGCCACCACGAAGGGAACAGACCATGAAAATAAACTTTACCCGAATGCCAAAATCCCTGACCGGGGGACTCTACAGGGAGGCACTGAGAGGGATCCAGTGACGAAACAAACGTGAAAAACCATGAAAAATGAAGTTTTCCACAAAGCAAAAGCTAAGTTTTTTAGAGCTCAATCAACCTGTGAGGCTCACAGCTCAACGGAAAATAAAGAGATTGAAGTGGGACCCTGCATGGACACGTGGTATAGGGCATGCTGGGCATGCTCAGTGTGCCTACTCAAAAGTTTCTAGAAACTGACACAAGTTTTCCGCATTGTGCTCGATCTTATGATGTCACCCATGTGTGAGGACTACCATCCTACTAGTCCTCGGAGAATAATGGGATTACATAATCAGAAACTTTCTCCCTAACAACAACACAGCTATGTTCTGTACTAGCTGTAAATGTCTGAGTGTACTCTTGAGCAAGCCCTGATGCAATGCATAAGAATTTCCCTAAAACTGATTCGATAATGCAAACTGTGGGCAGTGAAGGTAGCTGAGAAGTTCCCTGTTTTTCTTGTGCTTGAGATGACAAACACTGATAATGAGTATTGCAATTGCTGGGAAAACTTTTCTACTACTAGAGTTATTTCTCCAGGGTGACTGTTAGTATCTGACATGTATTTAGATATAAAACCCAGCCATATTCTTTTCGTAAACATAATATTTGTGTTTGGAGGAAAAACGATTGAAGAGGTATCTGATTCTGGAACTATAATCATAATTAAATTCCTCTTTAGATTTGATGTGGATAGCCTGAATGCTTGCGAGACCTGTGCGCCAGCTTATTCTTTCAATGGCTGGATTGCGATCTTTCCTGTTCTCCGAACGAGACAGATGCAGACTACGACTCTCTCTTTCGGCTTTCTGGTGACTCTGTTGCTGCTGGTTCACCTAAGAAAGCTGTCTTAGGTTTTTTTTTTCCTTTCCCCCAAAGGAGAAGTTTCATAGGCCAGCTTGTACTAGTGGTACCTTATGGCCAGCAGTGGCATTTTTCTACAAGTCTCCATAGGTATCGTTTGAGGGACCTAAGCATCTCAAGCATAAATTTGTGATAATGAACTGAAGCCATTTTGAGGCTGCATTTGGCTCACAACTTAAAGGGTTGCTTACCTGACATGGCTATGCTATATAAAACAAAAACTCTGATCCTCTCCTTTTTTTTTTTTTTTTTTTTTTTTTTTTTTTAAGAAGAACTTGAAAAGTCAGATTGAAAAAAAAACAAATTAGAGCATCACAAATTGGTATCTATCGGCATCATAGTTGGCAACCTCAGCAGATGTCAGAGACTAGACAGGAATGGGGACAATTACACTCAGACTAAGAAGTGGTGCCCATCAGGGCAAGATGGGGATTCTATCAGGACACCTGCACTGCCAAAACAAGGAAGCCTTTAGTTTCCACTGCTGTACACCGTTTTGACTAGTAGAGAACATGGTCTATAAGTAATTGTAAATAATACAGGCAATTCAGCAAGTTTCAAGAGCACTAAATTCATTACAAAAATATAAAAAGAACATTGGAACTCAGTAGATCTCTAGTTTGCTTTCAGATGCTAACTATTTAATTATTTCTCAAACATAGCACCAACCTTAATGTATGCACCAGCAGGCCTATTGAAGAGTCACAAAATCTGTTGGAATTTGTGTGCTAACCTCTCTCTTTATGAGGATGAGCGTCAAGATAAGATTCCTCCTTGGAGAACCACTATCTTGTATGACATCATATCACTGCCCATAATGTAGTCTGAAGCAAAGATACATAAGCAGCCACATATGGCAATACATACCACACTAGCAAATGCCTGGCTGGAACCATAGGGTCTGATAACCAGTGGAATATCAAGATAAGTGTCAATTCTCCAGCTCTCATAACCACATTCCAGACACCTTACATAGTCCTTCAGTTTGCCTTGATAGAGCTGATTAATGAGATCAGCCTAAAAGAAACAGAAATTTAATTTTCTTTCTTGAACACTTGTATGTATTTTGAGACTGTGAGCCAAATAAAACATTTCACTCATGGTGTACAGTATGACGCTTTAAATCAAGTTTAAGTTTTTGTTATCAATAATTAGTTTTGTAGCAATAGTGCTTTCACAACTGCATTCTGTGATACTCGGTTTAATATTCTATGTGCAATGTTCCTTTGAATGCTATGATTTAAAAATTAGGGATTTGCCGAGCGTGATTTCTGGAGTTATGCTGTTGCTAATCATAGCTACATCTTGTTACAGCATCTATAAAATGCAGCTTCAAGTCTTATTTAACTACAGTAACTGAATGCAATCTGCTTTGAAGTGCAAAAAAGGGAAAAATAAAAATCAAATAAATAAAATCAGTACAGGAAAAACCAATGGGCGTCACGCTTATATCACTGATAGATTAATATGATTTTGGTTCAAAGTGATTCCAGAATGCCACAAGAACTTAGATGTAGAATGCACAGACTGTGCTTGAAGGTAATGTGAATTCAAATGAAGTTAAATATAACAAAACCAGCTCACAAACAGTAACACTAAAGGTCTAAAGGAGGGGAGCAGTAGCTTAGTGGTTAGAGCAGTGGGCTATGAACCAGGGTTCGAGTCCCGCTGTCGCTCCTCGTGACCTTGGGCAAGTCACGCTCACCTTGCATTGCCTCAGGTACAAACTTAGATTGTGAGCCCTCTGGGGACAGGGAGATACCTACAGTACCTGAATGTAAGCCGCTTTGAAGCGCTGAAAAAGCGGAATATTAAAATGAATATAATAACGGAGTAACAAACATTGGGTCACAGAGGGAGTTTATGCAAGGGCTAATCTGGCCCACCAGTTCCGACCAACCGCCAGCTGGCATGGTCAAGTTCACTAAGGGGGCCTTCTCATTTCAGTTTTTATTTTATTTTTTTCCTAGTAATTTATCAGTGTTTATTACAACAAGCAAAAATGGGGGGGGGGGGGGGGGGGGGGGGGGAGAACCTCAATGACAAAAAGAACTTATTTCCCCACTGATAAATTTGCGAGGAAAATAATATACAAACTGAAACGAAGGTCCTTGGGTACACCTAACTGTCAACAAATCAGATCCCATTGCAGCGATTCTACATCATGAAGCTCCAAGAATGAGACAACTGCCCCACTTTGTGTTAAGACAAAAGGAGAGAGAGCAGCTACTTTTTAACTTTACAATGGTTAGATTAATAAATAAAGGGTCAGTTCTTAATACCAAAGGGTTAAATGTGTTTTGTTCTAAGCATATACTAAACTCATAATGTACACCCCAGTACGTTAGAAAGAAACATGCATAGCAGTTCAAAAATTTAGGTACTGATTCATGAAGGTGTTTTTTCCCATTTTATATCTATGGGGAAAAAAAAAAGCTTAGCAAACTAGGCCCTTAAACTGTAATTTATTTTTAAGTTACGCAGATCACCTGCAACATGCTAGCTCTCCTTTGTCACAAATGACCGACCGTATCACATACACGCTGGTATTCAACTGGACTGTGCCATATGTAATGCCGCGTGTGACATCATGACGTAGGGCATCCCTGGACAGTAAAATCCAGTCCAAGTGATGAGGTTTATGACCCTTGCTAGCATGGCTTCTATGGACGCAGGGGTGCTGGGGAAACTGCAGGATGCTACTCAATTTCATTGACTTATTTTTATTTTTAAAGGAATTTAATTATGACTGCTTATAAGAGACACATGAATGGACAATAGCTAGAGCTGAAACCTGGATGACTAGTACTAATGCTCACAAGTTTCATATTTGCACTAATTCAACCCCTTTGTGTACAATATATGAGGGTAAGCAGTTTTCAAAGTATTTATCAGTTATGTGTTATTAAATTATAAACATATAAAAAAATGTACCTTTAAAATTATAAACGGTTAGTAACTACATAGGTAAAAACAAGATAGTTAGAATAGCTGAATCCACCCTAAGGGGCAGATTTTCAAAGGGCTACGTGCGTACTCCCCGAAAACCTGCCCCAAGCTCCCCCTGCGCGCGCCGAGCCTATGTTGAATAGGCTCGGCGGCGCATGCAAGCCCCGGGACGCGCGCAAGTCCCAGGGCTTTCCTTGGGGGGGGGGGCGTGTTACTGTGGTGCGTCATCCAGGGGAAGGGCCGGGGCGTAGTTCCAGCCCAGGGGCATGGCCGAGGCCTCCGAAACTGCTCCCGGGCCGGGGAATCGCCCGCCGGTGGCCGGGCCGGCGCACTCCTAACTTTTCAAACAAAGGTAGGGGGGTTTAGATAGGGCGGGGGGGAACGGAGGCAGGCTGCGCGACTCTGCGTGCGCAGGCTGCCGATTTTGCGCAGCCTTGTGCGCGCTGACCCCGGATTTTAAAAGATACGCGCGTATCTATTAAAATCCAGCGTACTCTTGTTTGCGCCGGTCGGGGGTACTTTTTAAAAATCTGCCCCTACGTGTACTTTAACACATGCTTTTAGCCACAGTAAGAAACACAGAAACTGTATTCTCAATTTCTTTTTCTAATGGAAGAGGTGATCAATAATGAGGACGGGAGATGTGCAACATATAGGAAACCAATGTGTACTCGCATGAATTCTTTGCCAAGCTGATTACAAAGCTCAATGAATTTTCTCAATACAAACTCATTTTGGATGGAGATTTAAATACTATTTAAAACCAGTAAACCCACCCAAATAATTTGAACAAAAAACGGGACTTGATTTGCTTAATAAGGAATTCAACCTTCTCAATATTTATTTTCTTTATTTGGAGGCTTTTTATACCGATATTAGTGGGTACATCATATCGGTTTACATCAAACTGAAGGTGGAAAATACATATAACGGGGAAGAGGGAGGGGATTGCAGAGAACAAAAACCAGAGTAAAACATAAGAGGAGCGAGAAATATAACTGCAGAGAAATAACGTTAACATAATAATGTAAAAATTAGTAATTTAGAAGCATAAGTAAGTGGCAATAGGTGTATGGTGTAAGGGTCCTAATCTGGATGTGCTTGTTTGAAGAGCCAGGTCTAACTTTTTCTGGAATTTGATGCCGCAATATTTGGCACATACTTAATTTGAAGAACTAGATTTATACATTTTACTCTAATCCCTACAAGTGTTGTCATCATTTGGATAATATTTTAACCTGAGACACTATTCCTATTGGTTAAAGTGGCAAAACTAGGGGCTATTTTATATCTGATCACACCCCTTTATCACTGAATTTTGAGCATGGAGAATCATCTAATAAGGCATTTAATTGGAGGATGAATCTCAATGTTCTACATGATAATCAATACTTTGAATACTAAAAAGTGAGATTAAATAAATAAAATGAAAATTTATATTACGCTGATCCACCAACATACAAAGTAATCAATGCATAAAATAAAAACTACAATACAGTCAACAATACAAAACAAACAAAGCATTAAAAATAAAGGCTTATTCAAATGCTTCCCAACTATTAACTACACAGTGGACATCTGGATATTATCAGTGAAAAACTGACATATTTCAAGAGTTTTTTTGATCAAAGGACTCAAAGGCTTCACTAGTGATCAAAGTAGGTTGCACAGTTGGAAACTATTGACTGTCAAATTACGAGTAAGATATTTCACAATTCTAAATAATTCACTGACTAAATTACCTGCAGAATGAATGTTTTTATAATATGATATTTTTTGCTTTTAGATTTATTTGCTTTGGGAAGTGGATAAAGCTGCAATTAGGGTGAACATTACAGTTTTTGTGTCCAGGGAGAAATAAAAGGGATGAAGAGATTTTGAACTTAAGAGTTCTATTGAGTGAATAGTGAAAAAAACATATAACTCAGATGAGAAGAGAGCAATTATTATTATTATTATATATTTTTATATACCGACATTCGATCTGAGATATCACACCGGTTTACATTCAGGTACTGTAGGTATTTCCCTATCCCCAGAGGGCTCACAATCTAAGTTTTGTACCTGAGGCAATGGAGGGTAAAGTGACTTGCCCAGGGTCACATGGAGCACATGCACGATCAGCATGAAATCATTTACATCAGAAAACTACACAGGCAAAAGATGTTTAGATATGGAAACAAAGCAAGTAAAATTCTGGCAAGGTTGGTAAAAGGGACTAAGCAAAGACTGAATATTTAAGGACATTCATTTTTGTTTTTGTTTTTTTTTAATTGTATTAAGTCAAAGGAGCAACACCACAAACCAGAAGAAAACAAGTAAAACGACTGTCATAAAATTAAAAACCAACAAAAACGGGTAGTTCAAAAGTAACCTAACAATCCATCATAACAATAGAATATTAACAAAACAAAAAAAAATCCCCTCCAGAAGTAAAAGTTCAAAAGGATATCCCCCCATCCTCCTATTGCTGCCCTATTACATCTGCAAATAAGATTGTATCAAATTCTAAATAGAATACACATATAGATAAGCCAAAGATTTAAAAACAAAACACAAAAAATAAACAATAAAAAAATAAATCATTAGCCATAAAGTGAAAATCCACCCCTATCCTTGGACCATCCCATTCTTATCAACTGTATCCAGGACGGACTTCCAAATATTGGAAACATCAAGATGAATATCCCTAACCTGCTATGTCAGCTGTTTCATGGCATAAATGTTACAGATTTGAAACAAAGACAAGGAAGGCTTAGATTGTAAATTCCAATGTAAGGCAATAAAAAGCCCAGCTGCCACTAACATATGAACAATTAACTTAGGGTGTCTAGTGGTGTCAATATAATAAACTGCTAAATTTTAACTTGATGCCATTTTAGTAATCTTATAAATCCATGAGATAACTTTAGACCCAAAAACTGAGATAACAGGGCACTCCCACCAAACATGAAAGAAGGAATCATTTCCTTATCCAGCATAGAAGATCCTGTTTGAAACTCTTTTTGGGTAATTTTGCAGGGGTATAATACCAGCGGTAAAAATGATAATATCCACCAATAGAGGCACTAATAGAATTCCCTTTGCGCAACCTGATAAAATATCACAATTTCAATCTTAAGAAGAGAGACTTCATCACTGAATACCTGCATAAATAAATAGGTTTTCCAGGCTTTTTTGAATACTGAAATATACTAAGTACTACCTTTGACCTGTTGGAACTTGCTCTGTAAATGGGTACTTGTATCACCTTAATTATGCTTCTGAGCTCATATGTTCTGTTTGTTTCTTCTTGTGTTGTGTAAATAAAGAGATCACCATTTTGGTGCTCTAACAGGTTTTAACATGCGCATCATGCGTGCTATTGCCACTGAGCCGTGAAAAAACAGGAACATGCAAATATACCTCCTATATATTCATTGTAGATATCCTGATAACCAGACCTGTTTGTGGCATTCCAGGACTAGAGCTGCCTACCTCTTCCTTAAGCTGATTACATTCTCTTGCACAAGTTAATAATCTTTCCTGAACTGCCTCTCCCCCAAAAGGTAACCCTTAAAATCTTTAGTTGCACCAAAGTATAACATTAAGGTGTACATTTTCAATAAGCCATCTAACTGACAAACTATACGCGTACGTTTTTGCTTGCACGAGCCATCCTGATCTTTAATCATAAAGAGCCTGTATAGTTTTATGTTTGAAGAATACGTTGCTAGGCATGTAAAAATATGTGGGTTGAGTGCGTGCATACATTTTTTAAAACTTACATGTATGGCAGTTTTCTCCCATGACCAAGTTAGGTCACTAGAACACCTCTTTTGGTGGTGGTGGTGTACAGCATAAAGCAAGAATGCCTTATGTGGAGATTGGGTCTGTCTTTGGTGACCTAGTATCAGGAAGCAAACCGGCCAACAGTGAACTGAGGTTTGAGGGGTTACCATATGGATACGTTGAAGACTTCATTACAATAAATAAACACAACAGAACCAAGAACCTCGCCAACAAAAGTTTTTATTTATTATTTTATTTATTTATTTATTTATGATTTTTATATACCAATGAAGTCTTCAACGTATCCATATGGTAACACCTCAAACCTCAGTTCACTGTTGGCTGGTTTGCTTCCTGATACTAAGTCACCAAAAGACAGACCCAATCTCCACATAAGGCATTCTTGCTTTATGCTGTACACCACCACCACCAAAAGAGGTGTTCTAGTGACCTAACTTGGTCATGGGAGAAAACTGCCATACATGTAAGTTTTAAAAAATGTATGCACGCACTCAACCCACATATTTTTACATGCCTAGCAACGTATTCTTCAAACATAAAACTATACAGGCTCTTTATGATTAAAGATCAGGATGGCTCGTGCAAGCAAAAACGTACACGTATAGTTTGTCAGTTAGATGGCTTATTGAAAATGTACACCTTAATGTTATACTTTGGTGCAACTAAAGATTTTAAGGGTTACCTTTTGGGGGAGAGGCAGTTCAGGAAAGATTATTAACTTGTGCAAGAGAATGTAAGCAGCTTAAGGAAGAGGTAGGCAGCTCTAGTCCTGGAATGCCACAAACAGGTCTGGTTATCAGGATATCTACAATGAATATATAGGAGGTATATTTGCATGCATGGCCTCCATTGTATGCAAATATATCGCATGCACATTTATTGTGGATATTCTGAAAACAGAACTTTTGGCACTTCAGAACTGGAGTTGAATATCCATGGCTTAATTGGCCAATACAATTAGAAGGCTCACTGAATTCATGTCTTCTCTGATCCGGACTAGGTTTTGCACTTAAAAGTTTAATTGCGCAAGTACCTGCTCAGTTTGTTTCCATTTCTGTTCCAATGCATCAAACATGACCCTGCAAAGCTCCTGAACATCATGCTGCTGCCAAGCTGTTATAATACAAAAGAAAACGCATCTCACTCAAACACGAGCAGAAAGGTTCCTCAGTACAAAAAAATGCTTCCATCATTTCCTCAGTACGCACTACAGGTTATTAGATATAATGCATCATTTGAGCCAGAGTAAAAAATCAGATAGATAACATTTATAAGGATAAAGCTACATTCTTTCATCTCATGTCTCTTCCTAAAACCCTCTACCAATACAAATGCCACAAAACTCAATGAATGAATGCATCTCTTGAAAAATATTTTGTGCTTACTCTGACATTCTAGCCAACTAGATTTCTGGAATGAAGAGACATTAAAAACCCCTGGTTTTAATGGTTAACAATTAAAATAAGACAGAGAACAACATGCTGACAACTATTACAAAACTCTTCTGTCATTTGGAGATTAGCGTGTACATTCTTTGTACTAAACAACCAGCTTTAAGTTATTCATTAGATCTCTACTTTAGAATTATTCATTCATCCTAAAAAGATCATGTACAGGAAAATTGGTTCTTACCTGCTAATTTTTATTCCTAGAATACCACAGATCAGTCCAGACAACTGGGTTTTGCATCCCTACCAGCAGATGGAGATAGAGAAGAAAAGCTTTACTGAGCCTGTAGTACTTAGGCAGTGTGCCACCTGCAGTCCCTCAGTATGACCTGTACCCAAGCCTTGATGAGTAACATTCTAAATATCTGTCACCCCCTTATAATAGCAGGGGATAGGTACTGCCCTAGAAGTAGGCCCATTGTTCAACATGGAGTTTCACAACACAACTAACTCCATCATTTCGGGTACTTGCCAGGTTCTTATGGCCTGGATTGGCCACTGTTGGAAACAGGATACTGGGCTTGATGGACCTTTGGTCTGACCCAGGAGCAATTTGATTTCTCCTTTATTTATTTATTTTTTCTCCAGACTTAAGGTGCTTTACACCTTCATCATCTGCTAGAGACGGAGATATACTGAGGGACTGCAAGTGGCACACTCTTTCCGTCTGCTGGTAGGGATGCAAAATCCAGTTGTCTGAACTGATCTAGGTATGACCAGGAACAGTAAGTTTTCTTTGGGATGTTTTCAAAACATTACAATTTTGATCTTTACAGAGTCAGAAGACAGTTTGATAATATTTGAGGTACTACAAGACCTTTTTCCATTATATTAAAATTAAATACTTTGTTCTTTATAATTTCTCTCTCTTGGGTTTAAAGTTTACATCAGTAATACATATGCAAGAGTACAGTCCATTCAGAATGAATAGTTCAAAACAGACAACTGCATACAAAAACAGATTTAGAAAACAAAAAAAAGTGTCTTACCTAAAATACTTTCTGGATACTTTATATATGCTTTAATGTGCCTCTGTTTCTCTACTGTATTTAAAAGTCAATATCAAAGGAAGGGGGTCATGGAATATTCAGAAATAATATGTATATATATTGCTCCCATTTTGCAATTCATTTACAAGCAATTAGAAGCATAAAGGCAACCAGAGATAGGTCTGTGGTATTAGGAAGCAATTTAAAGCAGGACTCCCAAATACTCTAAAATCATCAAGAAATTATCTAATCGCTCCTCAGATCTTCATGTCATCCAAACCAATGGCACTTCTACAGTGGAATCAATACAACACGACAAAGAAATTACCTTCACTGCTGTCCCAGCCAAAGCTTCGTGTGACATCTGTGGTTTCAATGGCTCGCTTTTTACTGGTTTGCAATAAAACAAACAGCCTTTGTAGCTGGTAAGGGATGCTGGTCACTGGATCTTCTTCAGATTCCTCAAATTCCCATCTGTTAATTAAAGTAAATAATAGTAATTACAAAAAAATGCCTGAGAAATGTGAGTGTTCTGTAGACACTTCTAGCATTTCAGTAGGGACCACTGGTCTGACCTCTGAGATAAATTTATCTCTCTGCTTCTACTCCCACCATCTCTACCTTCGTACTAGGTGCAATGATAGTAGACAAATTAAAAAAAAAAAAAAAGCAAACAGTAGCGTATATGCTAAGACACAGGGACGGCAACTTTCAAACCGGCACGAGGGCGTTCTTTAGCACGTGTGACGGCGCGCGCCCAGATACGCAGCTATTTTATAACTTGCGTGCACGTTATTAAATAGCCTGACTGCGTGCATGTGTGCGCTCAATTTAAGTGGGCGCACACCTATGCACAAAAAAATCTCACGTCTATCGCGCAAGTCGGGGAATTTTAAAAGGGGTGCATGTCCACCCCCATTGCCAGCTTCACCAATTCGTCCAATTAACACCAAAAACTCCACTAGTTTAATACCCTTCACTGCTCCCAGTTACCCCAGACCCTTAAATCGCCGCAGTTCTAGCTAGGTTTTTTTTTATTTATTTATGTTTTAAACTTACACCTCCCTCCAAAGCAGAAGTAAAAACGTATACGTCACCAGGTGCGCACCCAGGCACGTAAGTATTTAAGTGCACACCTCTTGGCCGTGCCCCATCCTTTTTTTTTTTTTTTTTAAGTTTTGAGATGTGCGTGCAGCAAGAGATACGCACATATCTGGGTGGCTTTTCAAATTTGGTCTGCAGGCGCCAGGCCATTACTTGTGCGCACATCCCCCAATTGATGCACCTGTCGGGCTTTTAAAATTCACCTGAATGAGTTTAAAGGGAATCATTATTTTTATATACCGACATTCACAATCTGAGATATCACACCGGTTTACATTCAGGCACTGTAGGTATTTCTCTATCCCCAGAGGGCTTACAATCTCAGTTTTGTACCTTATATAATACATTTTTAAAACAAGGATCCTGGTAGCCTAATGTAATCTCTTTCATAATTTTTGCAATGCCTTGAAGTTTAGGTGGGGTTTGTTTTTTTTTTACTGTTTATTTTTTCATTATTTTTCACAAATTTAAAAAAGGCTTGAAACTTGGGTGTAAAAGCCCTGCAACTGCTATCTGTTTGAGTTCTAGAGAGCCAGTGGAGCCCCTGCTACTTCCGTCTGCATGCTTCTGCTGCTTTTGAAGCTCAAGGGATAGGGACAAGCCAGCCCTGGTTTTGCCCTCTTGCATGTATATGACATGCCCCCAACTAGATTCAAGCCTGTCTAGGCATAAGAGAAAGAGAAGCAATTTGTTAGCCAATTAAAAATGGTGTGCTTGGCAACAGCAGTCCCAGGTTTATTGGTGTCAAATGAAACAAAAAGCTGGATGTACTTTTCTAAGGGCTTCAGGCTGCTCCAGAGAGAAGGCTAAGATGCATTGGCAATGCAAACTGTGCAATGCCTATTCTTATGGATGTGTGGCCGAGGAAAAAATGTTGGAAGGACTGGTTAAAGTGGAAACTTGACAATACCATAGGCAGGAACTTAGAAAGTGTGCACAGAACCATCTTCTTGTAAAAAAAAAAAATTAGTACAAGGTAGATAAGTTATTAGGGCCTGGAGCTTACTGACCCTGCATGCTGATGTGACCACCACCAAAATTATGACCTTCCAAGGGGGCCCCCAATGGGATACGAAGACGTGGCTCAGGATGCACGTGCTCGGCACATTCAAAGCTTCTAGAAGCCTTGAACTAAATCCTCCATGCTAGGCTCCATTCAATGGTGTCCCTCGCATGTGAGGCTTGTCATCCTGCTTGCCCTCTGAGAAGAAAAGCAACTTCCTATTTTATATCTAATACAAATCATTTTTACTTGTATTTTCCTATGTAGTGCGAGGGCAATGCAGCAGATCCTACCAACAAGATTGGCCCACCTCGCTGAGCCAGTTCCTGATGATCTGCAGCCAAGTCTGCTGCTTTGATTTGTATTTGTCTGCAGCTGTATCATGGTTATAACCACATGTCAATCATTCCTATTGCACAAGCCTCAATGTGCCTCCTTAAATCGACACTAAGTTAAAATAAACTTCATGGAAATTCTACCAATGATCTTTTAAGTAATAAAACAAGCTATCGTTTCTTAGTGAGATGCCTTGGAACTAAAGCCCAATGCTTACGCTCAGAATATGCACAGCAAGAATACGGACAAACAGCAGAAGTTTCCCCTATGCTGCTACTAACGAGTTTCTAAACCTGTCTCAGTAGGAACAGTTCTCAGTATGTTCACTTAATTTAAGTATAGTGCGCCTCTGTGAAGGGTGTCAAGTAGTAACTACTGTGGTGGTGATATCTGGGATGTTAACACCTGCCAAATGGGAACTCAGTGGGCATCATCGCATTTCACAGTTAAACAAAATAACTTTTCAGTATCACCCATTCATGGCAGTTTTGAATATATGACTACAAATAAAAGCTATGTATGTTTAAATCTATGTTATCCTGCTTACTGTATCTTATGCTTAAATATTCAATAAAGGGGCCAGCCTGGTGCCTCAGCAGCGAGTACCACACGCAGCCATGCAGAAGACATGGGTTCAATTACCAGAGAAGACTGGGGATACCATGGAGGCAGTGTACATACCACATGGAGGATAAAAAGTTTCAGCCTTTTTTCAAAGGACCCATGTTAACCTGGTTCAGAGGAAGCTGCAATTTGTGGCTCCTGACCATCACTGTGGCAAATAGGCTCAGTTAGGAAAATGATATTAAAAAATAGGAGAAAAAAAGATAGGATGGTTGCCAATGAATGCTTAGGCACCACAGCCCAATAAGAGGCCAATTCCAAATGGAAACCCATATAAACAGGAGGAAGGAACACACAAAAAATAAAGTAAAAGCCCCAATATACAGAATTCTGGAATGCTCAACTATTCAGCGTCCTAAAAAGGAGCACCCTGGAGGGAGAGGGAGGGATTCCTCTGGTATGCTCAGTCCCCTCCAGCATCAATCCATCCCCTTCCTGTTCTCTGCAAGCGGCGGGCTCTCAGATATCCAGCACAGCCTATTCCTCATGCATGTCGGATAACGTGGCTTTTACTGGTGAGTGGGCACGTAACACACTCTATATATATATAAATGAAAGCCTATCACTGGTGGGGACCAGATCATTTACACGTCTGGTCCTACATTTTTATCCCTTACTGGAAACGACCCCACTTTAAACTAGCTTTAGCTTCTAGTCGTTACCTGCCGTCATGCTAAATGTTTCTATGTCGAGGGGTGTGTGTGATCGGACATGCTTGCCTCTGGCCCCAATAGAGGGATACAGTTCAAAATGGGATAAAAATGTTCGACCTCATCTTTTTCCCCTTTCTGAAATGGTATTCTGATCCAGCTCATTTTTGAGCCAATGAATTACAAGTTACTGCTGAAGAGACATAGACGATCTTAATATAACATTTATACTGGGGGGGGGGGGGGGGGGGGGAAGAGAGAACAACCTTGTTTACCAAAAATAGGCACTTACTTGTATAACGCATTCCTAAACTCAGGAGTCATGAAAAGTGTTTGCAAAAGGCTGTTCAAATAGCATGTCATTGCTTGATTAACTAACCCCACATAACCTGAAAGAAATGAATTAAAAATTTATAACAGTAAAAACGTAGTTATTAATTTTCCTTAGTAAATATACTGACAAAAATGGATATTATTTAAGAAACAACATTACAGGACATAACTAGATAGATATTTTTGGGCCTGATTTTCAAGGTGTTCTCTGCTGTTCTACGTGCGGAAATGGAGCTTTGAAAATCAACCTGGATGCATGAACAAAACCCGATTCTATGCATACGTTTACCTGCATGCAAGTAGGTATTGGGGCGCAGGGGTGGGGGAGAGAAACGATTTATACACACATTCTCAATTTTTGAAAGCATGAGCATAGATCTACTTGCAGACAACAGGGTGTAGCCTTCTACATGCAAGTCCATATATAGGAAATGCAATTTTCAAAGCAAACGTATGCACTTAGGTCCGCTGTGAAAATGAGGGCTAAGGTCAACAGGTACTTTGTACTATACAATAGCACTGCAGACCCTTGGAGCATTTCCACTTTGTAATCGCAGGCTGTTCAGATATTATCCTCCCTAGCTTTTATTCAGTAAAGGGGTTTTTTCCTTCTAGAAGTCAACAGCAAAAACAAAATCCTACAGAAAAGGTAGTAAGCTGGCAAACCACTTAACACAAATATTTAAATACTACACTTTACCACTATGTATTTGCCAATCAATAAAGATCTATTTTCCAAATCACTTAATTTCATTTTCTAAAAGCTAGTATTTAAGTACTTGCTGTTTTTTGGGGGTTTTTTTGCAACAATTATAATAAATTAATTGGGGGGATTAGTAATGCATTCTCTAGTAAATAGAATAAGGATTAACATATTTTAGCAAAGTACACCCTCAGAGGAAATTATTTTCTGTGTATCAGGCAAATGACTGCCCTCTAACCCCCAGAAACACCTAGCAGAAAGCTTCACACATGCAAATAGCTCCTTGAAAGGCTAAGCGGGGTCTTGGAGAGCCGCCAGAAAGTACATCAAAATCCTAACTTAAAGAGAAAATAACTTGTTCAGAAGACTTCATTTTTTAGGCGTACCTCAGAAGATAGGCCACATGCCTATTTCAATCACCAGTACGTGCGCATGCATACGGACAACAGAAGCAGTGGAGAACAGGGGTTAGCATCACGTGAATGCAGCAGGCAGCCTGGGTGACCATCAGAAGCTGTGAGCACAGCAGGTACCCACCAAGGGAAGCAGGGACCAGACTTCTGCGTCTGTAGAGTACTATACTATAGCACTGCAGACCCTCAGAGCATTTCTACTTAATTAACTTTTAATCGGGTCAGGTAGACGTGACATTTTCATCTTCAATTCAGATTTCAAGAATACTGCCCTATGTAAGCCATATCTGCAAATACTGGACGTTATTAAAATAACTTCTGAAACAAATATTTTTGGCTAGAACATATTGCTCAGAGCATACTTTACCGGTGTCAGATTTACTTAAGATGGACGAATAGGAGTAGTTCTGGCTGATGTAATCACTGGAACAACCAATAGCACTTTCTCTTGGGAGAGGTCCTATGAACTTCTCTTGAGTACTGTCATCAAGGCCACTACTGTCTGCTGTGCCAGATTCATCCTATAATTGGAACACATCCGTTTTTATAGATATTCATGTCAAAATCAAGTTTATCTGCTAGACCATCAAATAAAAAGAATTTTAGAGGCACTCCAAATAAAAGGCCACAAATAAAAACCAGAAACGTTTGCTCTACCTTCTTAACTAAGTCTTGCTAGCAGACACATCCCATACTTTTATTATATGTTTGCCCAATTCTTTTCTTGGTCCCTTAATACCAGAAACACTGAATTTTACCTACTTTCTCATGCACAGGTAAGCACTAAGAAAGGAAACTTCAGAAAGGCTGGTTTTATGGTGATAGTAAAACTAGAGGCCCTTTATAGTTATTTTCCGTCTTCAGCAGTTTTAGGGGCTATGAAGGAGGCAGATAAACAAGCTGCCTTCAGGGAAAACACAAGCTAAACCAAACAAAACTTGAAAAATTGCAGTTCCTGCATACCGACATTAGCTGAGGTTGTTCGCCGTCTTTATCTGTCAAATGCAGAAAGTTTTTTTTCCCTGACTCAAAGCCAGTATCTAGAAGAGATTTGTTGCTCGTGTGATCCAATGGCGACTAGAAGAACAGAACACATTATTGTACAAAAATAGAATGAAAAAGATCACAATCTATGGGGTTCACAGGTTTTGTCACTATAAAGCAGTTCTGCATGAAATGATCTATGAAGTATATAATCTAAGTAGTAAAGAAAGATTTATCCAAGCTCGTGGCTGAATTGGTAATCCGGTCTTTTGATTCTCATGCCAATAAACAGCTATCAATTCAAGATTTCTGGCAGCACTCAAAAAAAAAAAATGCAAGCTTTGGGCAATTGCTGAAACTTTCAAGCTAGCAGTTCAACAATCCATAGCTAATCTTTAACAAGACCACTCCCTATCTTGATCAAACAAGTGGTTCTCTTCACAGAATGATAGTAGAAGAAGGGGGGTGGGGGTCAGAAAGGTATCACAATTACATTTTTTTTTTTGTTATAAGTGCTGAAGCTTTGGTAGTAGCCAAGATTCATAACTTATTCTGCCTAAAAAAAAACAAACCACCCTTTGAGGATTTCCTGAAATCAAAACATTGATCTTAATCTACCCCCTTACGCCATGTGTCTACTTCCTGGATGCATCAAATCCGTCAATACATTTCTATGGTTTAAACCCACTGTGATTGCAAAGGCAACACACGCTGCAGCATGAAAAAAAGGCTCTGACAGATTAACAGGTAATCGTGCTGATGTCCAGGCTCTGACTTCTTTAACTCCATGGGTTCCCATTATTATTTTTTTTATTCAATGTCTATGAGACCTTGGGGACAACTAGCAGCATTTTGAGCCGCCTCGACTTCCTCACATGTTACTTGGAGATGCCAAGCTCTGTCAATATTGTGCCACATGTTTATTTGCTAGTTTTGGGTTTGTCTGTCCCGGGAGACCTACGAGTATTTCACTTTTACAAAACTGCTAATTAAATAATCGTGTTGCTTGGCACCTATTACATTGACTGATTCAAAGTCTAAGGGTACCTGTGCGTCTTTGCGCTACACTTGATACATTGGGGTTAAAAAAAAAAAAAAAAAAGAAAAGTGACATGAAAACATTACCGTATCAGCGGCGTTGACACTGCTGGCCCACACCAGATCAAAAGTTCCATTAACATAGCCAGCTTTGCTGGCCACATCCTCAAATAGCCGTCTCACTGAAGTTGAAACCGGTAGGTTTAACGTGATACGTTCATTCACCGTTTTGTAATTTGTAGTATCTTGTATTATACACAGCGCTCGCAGTTCATCAGCAGCATTTTCTATCTAAAGCACAAAAAAAGTTAAAAAAAAAAATATGGAAACCCAAGCATGACGTTTCAAACCATTTTCTTTAAATGGTAAGATATTTTCACACAATATGCAAGTTTATAAAATAAAAGCATATGCTATGAAGTTTTCTTTTGTACTTTTTCTTCCATAAAAATGAATACATGTCACCTGGACGTAAGACATTTTACTATTTCTTTTTCTGAAATTGAATTGCTGTCAAAGAGGCAAAATAGGAATTTTCCTTACCATCAATACCTTTTTAATACTTATCGGTCTTTGGTCCTATGGGCAATTCTGCAGGTGAAGTGTACTTGATATCAGCCACAAAGCCCAGAAGCTGAATCAGTCTGTTTTGCCCTGTTCTACTACAGTGGTCTTTCCTACCTAGTTTGTGCACATCGAGGGAATTCAGGATCACAATTGGACATCTCAATAGTGTTCTCTATTACTGTATAGTAACAGTAGGTGACGGCAGAAAAAGACCAATTGGTCTATCCAGTCTGCCCACTTATTCCTGTCTACACTGCTAGGATACACAACTGTAAAAGCATGTCTCCTTGTAGGATATCATACAGTCAGGTTTTGTTTTTCCTAATATAGAAACACAAACATGACAGCAGAAGATGACCATATGGCCTATCTAGTTAGCCCATTCTCACAACTGTCCAGCTCTACAAGCCCTTCCACTCCTATTAGCCTGTATACCATACAGACCAACAACAGATCCTGTAAAGGCAAGCAGCACACCTAAAACATTCATGTAAGAGGCTACCTTAAAGTGGAACAAGATTTAATAGCATGGAAAAATATCCAATTCTAGTAAACTCTCTAGACGTCATGATCTGTGGGGTAGAACATAACAGCTCACATGGCATTCACTGAAGTTTGAAGAACTTCTTTCCCAAATGCCAAAATTAGCTGATGCCCACTCAACCTCTTCAATACTAGTAAGTACAATATAAACGGATCCACACACTATTCTTTGCATTTCTTCCAAAGAAGCACAATCCTCCAAATATGGAAGAGAGGCTAGATATGTGTGCTTGAAGAAAGTCACAGATCAAATGTCCCTTTTATATATGACTGTGAACATAAGAACATACCATACTGGGTCAGACCAAAGGTCCATCAAGCCCAGCATCCTGTTTCCAACAGTGGCCAATCCAGGTTACAAGAACCTGGCAATTACCCAAAAACTAAGTCGATCCCATGCAACTGATGCCAGTAATAAGCAGTGACTATTCGCTAAGTCAACTTAATTAATAGCAGGTAATGGACTTCTCCTCCAATAACTTATCCAATTCTTTTTTAAACCCAGCTACACTAACTGCACTAACTACATCCCCTGGAAACAAATTCCAGAGTTTAATTGTGCGTTGAGTGAAAAAGAACTTTCTCCGATTACCATTATTGTTGCAATTTTAATATTTATCCTGCTATTGTGAAATTACTATATGTATTGTTTCTTAAATGTTTTGTTATACAGTATTTACTTTATTTGTATGTGAACTGTTTTGAGCATAGAATTTACAGAAGAATAGAATATAAATATTTCTTAAAATGAATACAAGCCAAATAATTATTCAGATTTTCTGAGGAATGTAATATATTTATATTTAAAAGTTTTTATATTCCGCTTATATTGGACAACTTATGCTAAGCGGAGTACATCATTTACCTAAATAGTAATAAGACTAAAACAAGACAAAACAATTGTCTTTTACAGGCAATTTTAGTGCCCTCTTAAGGGAAAAACCATTCCTTAGTTATTGTGAAAACAAAAATATACATTGGGAACAAAACTCGGGAGAAGTCTTACTAGCACTTGGACTGGGGAAAAAAAAAAGTAGAATAAGGTGATGCCACAGATTCTGTATGTTCCTGTGGAAGGACAGAGCTTTCAATTTTCTTTTCTGTCCAAGTGAGCTGCAATCAAAAGTACTCTCTTAATGGTTACAAAACAAAGAAAAAGTTGAACACATGGTTTTAAAAAGAAGCTTCGCAACTGTACCCCACAGAAAATTCAGACTCCAAGAAAACAGCCTGAAAATTTGCGTCCCTCAAAATTCCCACCAATCCAGGTTGCAGGTAACCCAGTAGGATCCCAAAGAACAAGCGCACTCCTTCTTGCTCATAAGCAGAGGTAAATAATGACTTGCCAAAGACTACATAGCTAATAGTTGTTTGAACATTCAAGAACCTTTATGAAACATTACAAAGATTTACAAATTTCAAAAGCATTTTTTGGTATGTGATGATTATGCTAAAAAATGTTGCCCCTCTCCTTTCTGAAATACAGCCATGAACATATTTTTTCACTTTAATTAGAAGTAGTTAATGGATTTTGACAAGAGAAATCTGTCTGAAGTTTGACCTGAAGGTCCCCTTTTGTATCTACTTTCACTTCAATAGAACATTTCATTATAGGAGGGTCAGAATTTTAAGTAATGGCAGGCAAGGGAGATTATGTTATGATTTTTAAGATTGTACCCTGCCTTGATGGTTTCCCGAAAGACAAGTAATCTTTCAGATGCCCAATATCAACATATCCCAGCATCCCACTTTAATCATTGGGAAGCTACTTTAGCAAGCCAAGGAAACGTGTGAATGGTTGTAATTTGTAAAGAGGGGTATTCTTTGTTTAATTTTCATCCACTATTTATCCTTTATGTATTCTATGTTAGTGAATGTTTTTAACTTTGTTCGTATTCTGCTTTAGACTGGTTAAGCACCAGGAAAGGCAGAGAAGAAACACCAAATTAAGTTGTTAAACTGCTTTAGAAAAAAGGAATAACTCCATTCTCGTTTTTCCTTCTTTAAGCTCTCTCCCCAGAAGGCACCAGGAACTCTTGCAGGCCCGAGAGCTGGAGGGATGCCTCCTCAGACGATCACTCAGTACCACTGCTAGAGGATATCACAGGAGCAACAACTACCTTTCCTGTCTGTCCCTCTCTCCTCCAACCCCCTCTAGGATCAAGCACATCACCTCTGAATGCATCCAAACCTAACAGACCATAATGGACAGTGTTTTGAACCAAAGTCTGCTGTGTTGCAACATCATGGTATTTACTATGGGGTTGGACCAATGTAATATCAGGGTGCAATTATATTTAGAAACTTAGGAGTCAGTCAAAAATCTTTATGAGCCAAGAAAAATTATTTTCTTCTCACAGTTTTACTCTTTTTTTTGTTGTTGTTGTGGTTGGTATATTGGTTATTTTGTGTGGCTTTTTTTTTTTTGTTTTTGCTTCTTTTCCTTTATTTTCAGCGTTTCTGAATTCTAGGTACCAGATGCTAAATTTTAGCTGCCCAGGAGGCTTGGCACCAGCCTTATTAAGATAATGTACCTCTAAATTTGTTTCACTGAAGCAAATGTGGAATCATTCACTTCAAATTAAATGAAAACTACCACTTTCTCAATCTGTAATCTGGCAGCAGCAAAGGTTTTAAGACTAATAAATGGTGCAGTTAACAGGAAAAAACGTTTTATTTAAGCAATGTACGGATAATATCCACAGTCATTTCTATATCAACCCATTGAAATAGTAGCATTTTACTATATACATATATATATTTTTTTTTAACTATTGTGCATTTCTGCTTCTTATCAATTGTTAAAAAAAAAAAAGGAACAGAATCAAAATGAAAAAATAAAGCACTGCAGTTCAAAACCTGTATACCTCAGCGAGTCAATGTAAGTCATCTATAAATAAAATCTCTTTCTCCAGGATAGCCAGATTGAATATTAAAGTTGCATACATTTTCGAAAATTGAAAAAAAAATTTAGTTTGATGGCAGTTATGTTATAGCTTTTTACAACTCACACATTCCTTCTCGTAGCATGCAAGGTCTCGTTTTGTTAAGATGCCTTTAATAACTGTTCATAAGTGCATGCGCTGTGAAGCTTTAAAAACAGTCAGCTAATATTTTACCATGTTCCATAGCGCCACTAATAAAACTGCTTTTTTGGGTCTATGACACTTTTTGTATTTTTTTCCAAAGAAACAGCAGTTCAAGCACAATACAAACTACCACATTAAGTATCAGACAAGCTGTTAAGAACTAAGAGATGTCAACTACTTGCATTTCTTATGGATTATTAGCCCTAAAAACTAATTACTAGAAATAATGCTCTTGTAAGAAAGGAAGACCTGAAAAACCATTCTTAACATAGAATCACTAAAAACTCACATAGAAATATGAGAAAAAGGACCAGTACATGGCAAAAAGTGCAGCATTCTGTAGTAAGGATGAAAATTGAGAAAGGAACAGAATGAACACACTTATTTCACTGTCAATCTTCTACTTTAACTTACAGATAAAAATATTCAAAAACAATTAAACCAAGAGCATCAATTGCTCTTCACAGGAACACATCCTCATTAAATAAAAGGATTTCATTGTTTTTCTTTAATCTTTTACTTATTTAGATTTTATATTCTACTTTTTGGCACTTCAAAGTGTACCGCAAAGCGGATTACAGTCAGGAACTACATTTATTTCCCTATCCCCACTGGACTTACAATCTAATTCTGTACCTGAGGCAACAGAGAGTAAAGTGACTTGCCCAAGGTCACAAGCAGCAACAGTGGGATTTGTACCCTGGTTTCCCTGCTCTAACCACTAGGCTGCTACTCCACTCCTTTTACTAAATTTTGCTTATACCATGTAACATACTATTTTCTTTTTTATACAGACAATAGCCCATCAAGGTGATAGCCCCACATATAACAAAACCAATCTCAATTCTTTTAACTTTCTCCACCTGCCTCCCCAAACCTTCCATCCCTCTCTCTCAGTCCCCCCAGTAGACCTCACTTTGTTCCGTTTTTCAAAACAACTACACACTTACATAAAAAGCTGATAGTCTATCCTTTAATCGCCATCAATTTTTCCATTTGACATACTCTCCATAATCTTTAATACAATGCAGGAAGATCTGGGGGTATAGTTTTCTTATCAACAAAAAAAGGGGGAAACTGATTCCAATTTTAAATTTTTGCCTATAGTGACGGTGTCATCAAGCCAGACGTTGTGATTTCACCCAAAATCCAACCGGACCTCTAATCATTCACCATCACTTTAAATTCTATATTTATTAATTAAACTAATTTTTGTAGATTTTTTTAAATTTTCAAATATATCATAAAAAATTCAGTCAAAAAGACTTTCAAAGAAACAAAGTTAGTAGAAAGCTCCACTCCATTGACAATGTGAAGAAAGTAGATCGATGAGCACTCTCTCAATACATAGTATAAACACAGCCCAACAACACGGCCGGTGTTTCACATAACAAGCTTCCTCAGGGGCATCTAAATAACATTCAGCACAGGAGTATTTGCCGATTCAAAATGGACACGAAGTCTCCAGGATTCTTCTGCTTTGCAAGGAGGAAAAGTTTTCTTCCAATGAGTAGCACTTTCACATTTGGCTGCTATCAAAATCTAGGTTATTAGTTTATTTTGCTTCAATGGGGCCTCCTTAACTGCTGCATTTAACAATTTTTTTTTTTTAATTTTATGACCAAATTTAGCAACACCATCGGGTTTTATTGATAATTTTTCATAAATGCAGAAATAATTAGCAACACCATCTAATATAGCAGTAAACTTAAGCCATGCCTTAGTGCTAGCTAAAATACAACCCACCAACAGATACTGAAATCTGACAAGACAAAACTTTATTTGCGCCACTAGTTATAAACAAAAAACTTAAAAACCCAAACCATGCACTGAGATCTGCAGTAAACTCAAGCTCATATTAATGGATTCACAAACCACACCATGCTGTTATTTTGTATCCTGGTTACCATTTCAAGGCAATTTATGTTGTCTACCTGTGAAAATTTCTTCTTCATTTCATCAAAGATACTTTGTCTGCAACTCCAAAACATACCCTGCACATATAAGAACATAAATACACATCACCACTGTTCTAAAGAAAGGGAAAATCTCTGGTTTAAGATGTCAGCCTCTCTCAGTCATTCAACCGTAAACGTTTTAGAACATTTATACCTGAAATTTCTGATCCCTGAATAAATAGTATATTCTTAAGTTATCCCAGAACAAACATCTGGTCCTTTTCTGCCGTCATTAGTATGTAAATAGTGTTTTCCGTAGATAGCAGGATGAATTAGCCATTATGTGGGTGACCTCATCCAGCTGCACCAGACTCATCTCTCTAAGTTAGTAGAGCTTTCAGCTCTAAGCTTATGTGAAGTGTCCATGTGGGCTTTGCCTTCTGACTTTCCTCAGTCTATATTAGAGCTAATTTAGCTATGTGGTTAACTCAGCAGGGAGGCGGGTGGATATTCCATGGTTAATTCATCCTGCTCTCTAAGGAAAACCCTTTTTATAGTAAGCAAACTTGCTTTTTCTGTCAATGAGCAAATTTAATTAGCCAGTACATGTGGGGAGTCCCAAGTGGAGGGTTGCGGTGAAGCATTTACTTAGTAAGCAACCTGGCTCTCACCATGGAGAGTGGCCAGATTTTGCAAACCTGCTTGTCCAAATTTACTGTCAGTCCTTGAGAGATTATTAAAATAGTAGTGAGACGTTTAGGTATGAACAAAGACCAAGTTGCAGCTTTACAGATATCTTCAATAGAACTTCTCGAAGATGAGCAACTGAAGCAGCCATGGCTCTCACTTGAGCCTACAAAATCTGTGACACAGTCCTGTTCAGATATAGCAGTGCTGAATGCCCTTAGTCGGCCAGTTAAAGTATGCTTGGCGACCACTACTCCTAGTCCGTTGGGGTCATACGAGACTGTCTCCTGGTGGCTCCTCCCTTCTCTTCCTTCCCCACTGGAGAAAAGGAGAAAGCCACTATGCCTGCTCTGCGCATATGCCAAAGGCCCACAGCACAGTCAATAATATTTGCATTTTCTGCCTAACTTATGTTTTCAGTTAGGGTTCAAACAGTGCGCACCATGGAGGTAATTTTCATAAAGTCTTTATGCAAGTAAATGGGTTTTAGAAAATTGTTTAATGCACGTTACATTTACACACACAACTACTTTGCAAATTACCTCCTACCTGTATTTAGTTTGCGCTGCTAACTGCCTGAAATGTATGAGCAGAGGAGAATGGATTGATATAAGCTGCTTAGGACTTTCGATAATTAGGCACAGGCATTTTAAATAAATAAAAATAAATCAATCTATTAGATATGCCTTTTTATTTTCCACATTTACTTGAGGCTTAAATGCCACAGCATTGCACGAGCCTAGTTGGATACATTGGTGCGCATGAGTCGTCATGATGGAGTGCTGTGGAAAATTATTTTGCCCCTAAGGCAGATGATTGTTGAAACTCAGGACCATACTGACACTCTTGCAATTAGAGCCTGAAAATGTTGCTTTTTTCTTCTGTCAAGACACTGTGAAATCGCAAAGTATCTCTATGTATATAAAAGGCAGTTCATTAGATACAAAAACACGCCCCCCCCAATCACAAACATACTTGGTAGATGGAATAAAGCTACTAGCATTAGTCAAATCATACAACAAATATCAGCAATTAGCTTAAACATTTAAAACCTACCTCACATCCAGCTTAGCTAAAGCTGAGATCAAACACCTCCCCTAAATAAAAAAAAGTTTTAAAATGTCTCCTTTTGGAGAAAATCATGGAGCCGGTTCATAGCACTGGTCCTGTAACTGAAAGCAGCCTGTCTCATGAATCTGCTAACCTCAACGCAGGGGCCGACAGCACATCCAGCAGGTATTGTCCAGATCTTAAATTTCTCTCTGGCCAGTAGATTTTCTTTTGTCAGAATAGCATCTCACAACAAACAAAGGTACTAGAACAATACATGAGAAAATAATGCAAAATGTTCCGAAACAGTTGCAAGAAGTAATACCAAGTTAAAAACAGACTGGAGCACCTGAGCAGCAAGTTAACCATTAGTGTGTAAACTACCTTTAACTATATCAAGCTCAGGTAACCTGTATCCATGCTACCAACCATGTATAATAGGTCATACTAACCCTCTCAAGAATTATTCAAGGTGTAACCTCCAAGCCACCAAGTTTTATCAGCCCATAAACCAGCTATCATTCCCCTCCCCCCCAATTCAGACACCATATGCACCATATGCACCGTCCGTCCATACTTCTAACAAAACACACACACCCTCATCAACTCATACATGTATGCATGCAATCACACCAACTCCAGTTCTCCACCGAAATTCACACTAGCCAACAAGCATACATACAAAACTGTATACTTATAAGGATACTTACTCCTGCACACAATCATATGCAAGACTTATTAAATAGATAATTAGCAAGTGACACATGTGGGTACTTTTAGGTATGTACAACAGAGTAAATACAAGTCAACCAATTATTAAAAATGCTCTGATTACTGGACTATCAGAATACCACCCCAATTAGTAGAATACTCCAGAGCCAGAAGATTATTTTTCATTTCCAGCTGCAGTTGGTCATGGAAGATCTTCCACAATTCCACACACTGAGTAGACACTGGATGTTTTGCCTTGCCACAGATAGACTGCGGGAATCACATCACCTACCCACAGAATGCATTTGCATGCTATCACTAGCGCCAGGTGAGCAAACTTGGCTACATCATAAGAATGCGTTGCATTTTTTGGGAGTTCTCCCAATAAAGCTGTTTTCCCAGTTCGTGCTAACGGAATTCCAGTACTGCAGTGGATCACACGTAACACCATATCCCAGAAAGTAGCCAGCTAGGGCCATGTCAAAAATGACACAGCAAGGTGCCAGGCTTGGCTTGACACTTAACATACATGAAATGAGGTGACTCATCTTATGACGCTTAACGTCAATATAAGCATGGGAAATCAATTTGAATTTCTTCTCTCTCAGAGCTGAATCTTTTAAATATCGGTACACTCTTTTAAAGGAAAGTTTAATATTCTCGGGGTTGACCTCCACTCCCAGCAAGGAAATCCAATACATACTTAATGAGTCCAAATGTTGCACTTGAAGGCAAAGTTTGCATAATTTATGCCACTGTGAAATAGAATTTCATTTTGCCAGTGTATTCTGCAAATCTTGCAAGAAAAAGGATTCTGATGTGATAGACCCTTCCGACCAACACAGTTTGTTCAGATAATGTTGTGCCTGCAAGGAGGCAAAAAACTGTGAGGAAGAAAATCTGAAACAATCTCTGCACTGCTTCAAATGATAGGCAAGAGAAATTGCTCTCCTCGTATAAATCAGAGATCCAAGATAATCCCACACCTTGTGACAAAAAATGGAGGTGTATTCCACGCCAGGGATGAAGTCCTTGTTTCCGAGAAGGGGCATAAGTAAAGACTGGCATGATTCCAGCCCCCATGTCTTTCGAAGCCAGCACCATTACAATACACAAGGTTTTAGTAAGAAATTGGCATTCCCCAACTTCAGTAACTGTTTATCAGTGGTGTGAATTAAGTACATAGGATTCCACGACTGGACCATATTATCAAGCATATCCTTTTCACAATATGCACATTTTCCTGAAATCCACTCGCCTGAGGAGCGGAAAGGACATGCCACATTAGTAATATCTGAGTTCAGGGAAGTCTCCCTCCAACCTCTCTTCCACCCCATTAATTTAGTGCAGTCAATCCTTGCTCTCCTCCCATTCCAAATAAAAGAGAGATAAGTGCGGATCTTAAGTCTCTTCAAAATCCCATCCAGGAAACCCGCAGGGAAGCACCTGCATTTTATACAAGATGTTTGGGAGAACCACCATCTTTCACAAGAGCACATCTCCCCAAAAAGGATAGTGGCAAGGAACTCCTTGAATGTAGCTGTGCCTGAGCACTTGTGAAAACATTTACAAAAGTTTAAAGCGTAGAGGCAAGATTCCACGGAATCCAAATTTCCCAGGTATTTAATTTTTTTGACTAGCTCATGTGAAGGAGAAGCAAGAGGGACCCACCCGTGACTCTGTGACAGCAGGACGTAGTGCAAGCGCTTTTGACTTGTTACAATTTATTTGTAACACAGCAACCTATTGAAATAGAGAATATATTCACTATCGCAGGTATACTCTCTTTCCAGCAGTCAAACAATAAAATATCATCAGCGAACATAGCCAGCTTTAACTGGTGCTCGCCAACGGATAGGCCATGAAAATCCTTCTCTTCCCTTAAACGTGTAGCTGATAGCTCAATCACTAAAATGAATAAAAGGGAGAGTGGGCACCCCTTTCTAACCCCACACTGAAGCCTAAATGAAGAGGATAACTCACCATTTAAGAGAACGCATACTAGGATTGCTATACATTGCCAGAAGCCATTGTAGCATGTTACCTGTAAATCCCCTATGAGGAAAGACTAAAGAGGTTAGGACTTTTCAGTTTGGAGAAGAGACGGCTGAGGGGGGATATGATAGAGGTGTTTAAAAGCATGAGAGGTCTAGAACGGGTAGATGTGAATCGGTTATTTACTCTTTCGGATAGTAGAAAGACTAGGGGGCACTCCATGAAGTGAGCATGGGGCACATTTAAAACTAATCGGAGAAAGTTCTTTTTCACTCAACACACAATTAAACTCTGGAATTTGTTGCCAGAGGATGTGGTTAGTGCAGTTAGTGTAGCTGTGTTTAAAAAAGGATTGGATAAGTTCTTGGAGGAGAAGTCCATTACCTGCTATTAAGTTGACTTAGAAAATAGCCACTGCTATTACTAGCAACGGTAACATGGAATAGACTTAGTTTTTGGGTACTTGCCAGGTTCTTATGGCCTGGATTGACCACTGTTGGAAACAGGATGCTGGGCTTGATGGACCCTTGGTCTGACCCAGTATGGCATGTTCTTATGTTCTTATACTTGGTTAACACCCAAAACATGTCAGTGAGTCGAAGGCTTTCTCCACATTCAAACGGAGAATCAAAGCACCAGATTTGGACTGATCACTTAAAGCCACTAGGGCGGATTTTAAAAGCCCCGCTCGCTGGCGCACCTATTTTCCATAGGCCTGCCGGCGCGCGCAGAGCCCCGGGACTCACGTAAGTCCCGGGGGTTTTTGTCGGGGGCGGAGCCAATCGACGCGGCGTTTTGGGGGCGGGACACGGCATTTCGGGGGCGGGCCCGGGGGCGTGGCCGCGCCCTCCGGAACCGCCCCCGGGTTGCTTCTCGGCGCGCCAGCAGCCTGCTGGCGCGCGTGGATTTACGTCTCCCTCCGGGAGGCGTAAATCCGTGGACAAAGGTGGGGGGGGGGTGGGTTAGGTAGTGGAAGGGAGGGGAAGGTGAGGGGAGAGTGAAAGAGAGTTCCCTTCGAGGCCACTCCGATTTCGGAGCGGCCTCGGAGGGAACGGAGGCAGGCTGCGCGGCTTGGCGCGCGCCAGCTGCCCAAAATCGGCAGCCTTGCGCGCGCCGATCCTGGATTTTAGCGGCTACGCGCGTATCTACTAAAATCCAGCGTACTTTTGTTTGCGGCTGGTGCACCAACAAAAGTACACGAACGCGCATTTTTTAAAAATCTACCCCACTATGAGGCGGTACACATTTTTAATACCGTGGCGTCCTTTAACAAATCCAGTCTGATCTACGTGTATCAGGCCTGGGAGTAGCAAATTAAGTCTATCCGCTAAAACTGAAACTAGGATTTTCATATTAACATTTATGAGGGAGATGGGCCTGTAAGACCCAATCTCCAAAAGATCCTTAACCTTTTTTAGGTAAAACTACTATTAGCAACTGGTTCATATCTGGTGAGCTAGACCCATGGGTTACAATATGATTTAAAAAATGCAGCAAGAGAGGGCAGTATGGGAAAATGCAAAATTTTAAAGAATTCTGTTCCTAGCTCATCTATCCTGACCACCTTCCCCAATTTAAAGTTTTGAATACCCCGAAAAACTTCCCATCACTTATAGGCCTATTTAATTTATCCACTTGATGCGGGGATAGTTTAAGCCACCTAAACTTTGTAAAAACAAAAAAAAAAACCCTCCTCTCTAGCTTCTGTATCCATCTCTTTGTGGCCATATAGATTTTGGTAATACTCTAAAAACCTGCTGGTAATATTTTCTAATGCCTGCATGTGTCCCCCTTTTATCTTTTATGCCTAAGATGTGAGATCTAGGACCTTTTATACGTGTTAAGTTTGCAAAATGTTTGCCAGGTTTATTTCCATACTGATACAGTTGTTATTGGGAAAAACGGAACAATTTTGCGGCTCTCTGAAATAGCAGATGGCTCAGAGCAACATGAGCAGTATCTACCGCTCTCTTATTCTGCTCTATCAGCAAGATGTCTACTCTGAGCTTCTTTTAGTGCTTTCGTCATTTGTATTGTATCAGCATTTGAGTCTCTTAACTTTCACTACTATTATGTGCCCTCACATCACTGCCTTCCCAGCTTCCCAAAAAACTGACAGATAACTCATCGTTAAAACTGATAGCCAGTTATTCAGCCCAATTATCTTTTAAGTATGCATGAAAGGTGTCATCACAGTATAACTCCGGGTTCATCCGCAAAGAAAAGGGTGAGTGCCTGCACTCCCCCAAGCTCCAAACCAAAGGAAGCTGGCACATGATCAGAGATAGAAATTGTACAATGGAGGAGCCCCGGACCCTGGGAAACAAACTCTCAGATATTAGAAAATAATCTAATCGAGAGTATTAGAGAAAAATGTGAAATCCAGCTCCCCATGGAGGAGAGTCCTCCAAATGTCCAACTAGCCAAGTTCTTTGCCTACATAGTTCACACCTCACCCTTCAGTGCCAGGTTTAGGAATTTTTGCAGGCTTATTCTGCTCTACAATTTGCAACTGTATTGAAATCCCCCCCCCCCCCCCCCCATAATCAATTAATAGTCTAGAAACACCAACAATTTAGCTATATTTTACCTTAAAAAAAAAAAAAGTCTTTGGAGATGTGTTTGGGGCATACAAGTTGCAAAGAGCCAATTTCCACTGGTATAACGTGGCAAGTACAATGGCATACCTACCTTCGGTGTCCTGTATCTGGCACTCAACCTAGGACGGTAGCTGTTTGCAGACGAGTATAGCCACTCCCCTCTGCAGACTACAGAAAGAAAAATACAAACACTACCCCACCCAATCTTTCTTTAACTTGGCATGTTCAGTATCATTCAAATTCACCTCTTGCAGAAACACAATCTGAGACTGTTTGAACATAGTTAGCAGCTTCTTGTACTTCACTGTCGAGTGGATTCCATCAACAATAAAAGTTATTACATTAACCTTTGACATGCTTCCATCTCAATATTGCCCATGGAATAGTTCTGAGTACAGTGCAATAACCTGAACAGTGAGCCAGAGAGATCTCCCAGCTGGGCCTCCCAGACAAGCAAACTCCCTACTTTGGTGTGTATGAACTGCAGCACCCATGTCATCCAAACCAAAACAACCACAATAGTCCTGACATTTCCTTCCTTTGAGCCGCCACATGCACTGAGAAATTGTTGGAAAGGAGGATCTTATTACCCTTGTACTCGACAAGCTCCTGCTGACGATACACTCGAAAAATCTTAGTTTTGTGGGACCAGTTTAGTATCCACACCATTGCCCATTGGGGCTTACCATCTCTATCTTATGGCAGGCCCAACCGATTAATCTGCTCACACTGCAGGCAGTCATTTGGAAAGGTAAGGCTCAGGCAACCATTGCTCCACGGAATTATACAGATCTTCCTCTCAAAGCGATTCCGGTAACCCCAACAATTTTTAAATTGTTACATCAACTCCAAGTCTCCTGATCTTCAATCTGATTGAGTAACGCAGCGTTTTTCTCTTTCAAGTCAGCGATATATCTCTCGGCATCCATTAGGTGGTCTTGCAACGAAATACATTGCTCCACATAATCTAGATGCTTCGACTGCCCCTCCAAGCCTCCTTTTATTTCCTTCACCACTGCTTATATTTTGAATAAATGATCGTCCAGTGCCGATAATACACTCTTAGAGTTCTGCTGCAGAACCTCTTCAGAAATGCTAGCTAGCGTCTTGTCAGTGCCGTCATTCCCTGCCATTTTTATCTCTGCCTGCTTTTTGTCCTCATAACCATTTAACAGTCACTTCACTTGACAATGATTTTGGTTTCCAGGTGAAGTGTAGAGTAAGTTATTGCTTGCACTGATGTAAATTGCAGGCACTTATGTTTCAAAAAGAATGATTTTTAGGAGAGACACTCTGAGTTCAACCCACGATGTCTGTTCAAGCACACGTCATAGCTGAAAGCCAGTAGATTTTTAATAAAAAGCTGATATACTAAGGAGACTCACTACTCAACACCTTATGAACTATCAATAAAATATTATGTTTTATTCTTGATTCCACTGGCAATCAATGAAGTGAGTATAATATTGGAGAGATATACTTGGAGTGGTCCCTGTCAAGATATATGCCACTGAATTCTGGATTATCTGCAAGGCTCTAAAAGTAGAAGGGAAACCAAGATAATTTACTTGTTTTAAAAGATTTATAACATTTCTAGTCATTCACGAAAATACAATAAACCAGACCCAATATTACCAAGGACTGCAAAACTAATACCATATAATTATAAACACAAAGAGGTCCTATGCTGAGACAAAACAATGGTCAAGTCCAACATCCTGCCTCTGACAACAGCCACTCTGTGTCACTTGGAAGAAGCCAGTAGATCCCAATTGGAAAGTCCATTTCCTACTGCTCACTCCCAAGGAGTGAGAAGGGGAGACACCTAAGTCTATCTGGTTAATAATTGTTTATGGACCTGTCAGCCAGAAACTTGTCCAAACCTTTTCTAAACTGAGTGATACTACTAACCTAGACCACATTTTCAGACAAATTCTGTAACTTGTTTGTTGACTAAAACAATACTTTTTATAAGTCTGAAGGGAACTACCCCTCCCTCCAATCTAGTGGTTCTTTAACAAATTATGTTCAAAATACTTCAAACTGATCAATTAAAAAAATAAAATGAAAATAAAATAATTTTTTTTAAATGGATTTACTCTGCAAAATAAATTGATTAAAAATTATTTGCTTTTACTACAAGCAATAATGTACTACTGCAAATTTGGAAAGCATTTTATATTTTACATTTGTTCAAAATAATTGGATGCATTTATTTTTGGAATATTGACAATGAAATATAAAACAAAGAATTTGGGGGGTGGGGGGAGAGAGAGAGAGAGATTGAGAAATGACAATTAAAACTAGGTGTGTGCAGGTTTACTGACCAAAAAATTACATTTATGACTTGTTTTATACATCCAAAAATATGTTCAAACAAAACATTTCTTGATTGGTTTGGGAACACTTTTTAAAGGAATTAAGTAGCTGTTTCAACACAAAAATTATCAAGTATGACTGCTTCTCTCTAGCAGTTTGAATTACCTTCCTTTTCAAATAATTTACTCAGTTTTACTGATTATTTCTCACCACATATTCCTTTCACCATCACAATCAATATTAGTCAAATGTGAGATTCAGCTGTAAAATACTTGGTTTCTTCATCATTAGTACAAACAGGCTACAATATGTAATGTGAACATTTCATCATGAACCACTACAAACCTGAAACCAGATATGATTTATATAAGATCCATTGCAATAAAAAGATCAATTGGCTTCATTTTGTTCTTAACTGCTTTAACAACATCCAGGTCAGCAGAAATTTTTGTCATTATGTTATCAACATGAGAGACTTCATTGTTCAGGGGATGTATCAACTCATACAAATAAAATCAAAGGAATGAAAGTAATATGCTAAATTTTCAGTTCTACTGTACAGTCAAAAAATTCTCAAACAAGATATTCCAAAACCAGCTGTATATAAGAAATCATTAGATTGCTTGTCTTAACTGTAAACATATGCAGTAGGCAATTACTTAGAAATAAAACTCACCTGATGCAGCCCTAGCATTTGAAAAGATTTCTTCGACTTTGTCTTAAATAATTTCACAAAGAACTTGGACATCAGTGACTTTGAAGCTTGAAACCAAACTGTGATTCAGCAATGTCACTTATGATCAGAATCACGTCTGTAGTACAAGATGCCTAAGAACGCCCTAATTTATCATAACGCTCAACATCTGGGATTACATTCCTCCATGCAGATATTGCTTTTTCTTTTTTAAAGTACAGTTTTCAGAGGATTACTATAACTAAATAAAAACTGTAAGTACACATAGTGAAGCAACATGAAGCTTAAATGCTTTCTTTTTCTGTAGAAACTGAAAGTGTGAAAGTTTTGCTTCCTGCTTACGTGTAATAGTCACTGGCTGCAGCATTTGCAGGCCTATCAGAAGCCACCTGTCAGGTTTACAATTCCTGCAGAGGTTTTCAGTTTCATATAACAATTACTTAAAAAAAAAAAATACATTTCACAGAACCATACCACAAAATCCCGATATAATCAAAAACATTATAAATCAACATCCAATCATCCAGAATTTGAAACAGATCCATTTCAACAGTTTACTACCTTAATTAAGGTGGTAGGTGCTTGATGGTTAGCTGACTTCAATACTGATAATTAAAACTGTAATATTACCTTCCTTCTCCAATCTATGAAAAAAAAAAATATATAAACACGTGGGCCCTTGTTTTCAAAAGGATTTAAAATGTGGGTTCAGGGATGCTAAGATACCGAAGCTATGGGTTTGTCCATTTCAGACACATGAATCAGATATCATGTCCTGCCTATCTGAGAACAAACCTTCTGCATGAGAACATATGACCTGTTGGATAAGACCAAAGTCAATCTACCTGGAGGGCTCAGACTGGCCATCGAGGCATCACATTATAGCCAAAGGAAAAAAAAAAAAAAAAGATGTCTGCCTCTTCTGTGACAACCTGTGTCATTCAGAATGGCACGGAGGGATATCTTTACCTCCAGCCCTCAGAGCCAGGAAGGGAGCAATTTGTCCAGGCATGCTATATATGAGGAATTAGTAAGACTAAATTCCTATTTTATTTCACTCTCACTCCAGTCTGTATTACAGGACCTGCTACAGAAGTACCTCAAGCAGCAGGACTGAATGCAGTTCCAAACACCGTATCTACTGCTAATCATGCAGCAATTGTGTAGTGTTTAAAAATAATGTAAAGAATATGTGCAGAGGTACATTCTCTCACACGTGACTGAAAAGTGATAAGATAAAAACACTCTGGAAGATGATTTCAGGACTGATCGAAAAAATAACTGGTAAAAAACTGCCTCGAGATTCCATCTAGTTGGAACTTCCCACGAACAAGATCTTGCCATTAAAGACACCTGTAATGTTCCTCCAGTTGTGGGGAGGTCCTGCGACTGGCCAAACTCACCTCAGGATGCCACAAGCCCACCCAAACGCGATGCTTTGTCCCATGCAGCAGGTACGCTGCCAGTTGCTACCTTCCTCCAGCCTATGAAGCCTCGCGGCAGGAAAGCCCTGAGGCAGGGACTCCTGATAACGTCATGCGGCCTGGGTATTTAAACTCTGGCCGCGTTTTCCTCTGTGCCTCAGCAACAGGTCCTCCCGCAGCCTTGCAGTGCATATTGCTTTCCTTGCCCTGCTAAATTGTATCTTTGTCTCGCCTGGGGTCCCCTTGTCCTGCCTTGCCTGTTACCTTGTGTCTTGTCCATTCGTCTCTTCCCGACTCCTGGTTCTGACCTCTGCTACAGACTCGGACTACTCTTCTGGCCGCTGCCAGCTCCGGATACTGATTGCTCGCCACCTGCCCTTGGCCTGGACCCACGTACCATTGCTCGCTGCCAGCCCTGACCCCCCTGCCCGTGTTTTGACTTCATCCAACCGCTTCTCACAGGACTCTCACCTAAGCCCTGCCAGCCCCTGGAACCCAAAGGCTCAACCTGCAGGGAAAGGGGCTGGTATGGGTGAAGCCCCAGCTCCAGTCCTAGCAAGAGCAAGTCTACCAGCTGTCGGCATGGGCCTAAATTTGTTTACTTTGATTGTTTATTATACCGATTTTGTGTAATTTTTATTCTTTTTTTTTATTTATGTTTGGTTTTACATTATCTTTGTGAACCGTTTTGATAAAACTTCCATTTGTAAAACAGTATATAAATACTTTTAAACAAACAAATAAATAAAATAATAGGTAAACCTGCTAGGCTGCGTCAGCCATGCCACAGCCCAAGGGCTCACATCCGTGACAATACCTTCACCATACATTCCTCAGTAATGGCTAAATGTGCTGTGGTCCAATACTGAAAGAAACCATCTGTTCCTGGCGAATTAACGTGGCTCTCTAAAATCTGGCAAATTGCCTTAATGGAAAAACTAGCTTTTACAATAAATGTAAAGGATTATAGATTCCTAGATCAGATCTTCTACCTGCCAGGTTGGTTAGATGCTGTTGAGGCAACGTTCATAGCTTCTGGGAGGAAGAAAATCCCAACCATCATTCAGTGATGCTACGGGCCAGACTTGGAGATCTGTGGAGCTTGGCCATGAATTGTCACTGCAATGGCTGGGCTACGACTGGGAGGAGGGGGGGGAAAGATAATTAAAGAAGGGGAAAACAAATCTGGATAGCTGGAAATGTTCTTGCTAAAGAAAAAAAAAGATACATGTACAGAAAAAAAAACCTCATGCAGCAGTCCAGGAGATATTCAGAGCAGCAGGTTGGTGTTCCCTTCATATCTAAACTAAATGCTAAGTTTTTTAGGGGTTTGTAGCTTGCATTTTCAGTGAGTGATTGCAAATTGTACAAACCGCTCCCAACTGGAACCCATTACAATATATTATAAGATATTAGCTAGCCTGGTTGCTGAGTGCCAGTGCTACTTTAATTTAATTTTTGATTTATATTTCACCTTTCATGCTCTTCAGAGCAGATTACATTCAAGTACTGTGGATATTTCCCTGTTCCTACAGGGCTTACAATCTAACTTTGTTCCTGAAGTAACTTGCCCAAGGTCACAAGCAATGTCAGCAGGAGTAGAATAAAATAGTTATTGATCTTGTAGGATGAAGTACTGGCTTCTTTGGTCTCTCTCAAACTTATGAGCTACAACATTTGATCTATTAAAAAAAAAAAAGATGATTTTCATGACAGAAGTAACGTTTTGATTTTCTCAACTTAAACTCTTTGTACACAGAATTTAAGGCTTTAACATCTAACAGGAGTTAGATCTAACAGGAGTTAGATGTTAAAGCCTAGTGGTTAGAGCAGCGGGCTATGAACCAGGAGACCAGGGTTCGAGTCCTGCTGTCGCTCCTCGTGACCCTGGGCAAGTCACTTTACCCTCCATTGCCTCAGGTACAAAAACTTAGATTGTGAGCCCTCTGGGGATAGGGAAATACCTACAGTACCTGAATGTAGTCTACTTTGAAGCACTGAAAAAATGCAAAAAATGGAATATAAATCAAAAAAATATAATACATTTATTTTCTTCTCTTTAGCCTTTTGCAGGTTGGGATACAACACAACCTCCTATTTTGAAAGAACTGTTCTCAGAACTCTGTCCTGACCACAGTCCGTGACCTGTAGTAGTTCTACAGTGGAAAAAAAAACCTAGCCCAGAGCTCAATGTTTGCTGCTGCAGTGAAAAATCCATTGCTATGACCATGTCTCCTTCCTCCACTGAAATTTGCTTTCAGCACCTACTTCCTCCAGAATTAGCTGGTGGTCAAAATGGTAAACAGAAGAATGACTGGGACAGTACTTGATTACTGTAATTCATGCTCTGCTGAGATTATTGTAAATAGTGAAACATGATCTAGCACTTTTTGTTCAGCTAAAGCTATGACATTATACAAACTGCAACAAGCAAGTCATACAGGAGTCTATGCAAAGATAAGTATTAAAATCTGCAAAGCCCTGCCTGAAGTATGTCCGATGCTGCAGTCTGTCCTGGAGAAGTGGATGTGAGGAGGCACATACTGTATTGTACTGTCTAAAAAGAAGACCTTCAGACTGTTCTGCCAACTGGGTTATAGCCAGCCGTGTTATTCAGCGTTGGGTGTGCAGTCTTTTCAGGAAAACATGTGCCTGTTGGATGTATATTTAATGAGCTGTCTTCCCCAGTTATCATGGAGCATCAGTTCTGTCTCTTTTCTAAATGCCCGTGGGGTGACTGCTCAGCTGTGCCGACACCACAAAGCTTCCTTACTGGCACTTCTCTTGCTTATTTGGATTGTCCATTTGCAGTATTGCCCTGTTTTTCCTGAATTTGCCACATGAAGACTTTCAACAAGGTGCTGTGTGTGCACGTCTGACGACAGGAAACAATTGTTTCCTGCTTGGCCTTCCTGGAGCTTCTGCAGTGCTTGCCTGTTGACTGCTGGCAGCAGGCTTTCCTGGTGCTTGAGCTGTTTACATTTCTGGTACCACTTCCCATCCGTGCTGCAATTTCCTGTCCTAGGGTTAAAAGCCAGTCGATCAACGTTTGCCGCGTGAACGCGCAATGCTTTTGCTTCACATTCTATCTAAAGAGTCATGCCGTTTTGTGTGCAAACAACCAGTATTAAAAGATTAGTGCAAAAAAAAAAAAAAGGGGGGGTATCATTTTTTCCAGTGTTCTGTATTTCTGCTATTTTCTTGGGACTGGGTGCGCAGGTCCTTTTTTTTTTTTTTTTAACTAGATCTGAAATGTGTGCCCTCCGTGGAGTATGGCTTGCTAGATTAAGCTACAACTCTCCACAAAGCTGTGTGGGGCTAGGTGAATGGCCTGGGCCTGTCATGTGCAGACAAAGCCAGAGCACACAGTACAGGGTGGTCTTAGAAAGGGAGAGCTCTACTTTTGCTCTGGATTCTGATCGGGACTTTATCCTGAAGTCGTTTCTTCGTAAGAGAGAAAATCCCTTTTTAGGATTTAAGATCCGTTATGTTTCCAGATGTTTCTAAAGTAACTCAAACCAACAGGAAACGTTTTTTGCTTAGGCGTCCTGCAGTTTTGAATTTGGGAGCTTTGTTTTGCTTGCAATTTCCCTGTAAATGTGTTGTTAAATTTCAGGGAGTTAAATATGTTTTCTTTGATCCCTCCCAATTAAATGTTTTTCTTAATGATAGATGCAGACAGGATACTGCACCTTTAACATTCAGCTAAGAATCTCTGATATTTTGAAGATTCTTTTCCTTAGCAATTGCCTTATTTATTTTTTACCTTTTTTTTTATTATATTTCCTCTCTTAATTTCTATTGGAGCTCCCTTTTCTTTTGTGGTCTGACAGAGTACCTTGAGATCTTATATTTCCTCTATGTATTTTTTTCTCTCTTATATATATTTTTATATCTAATGTACTATCTTATCAAGTTGATTTAACTTAACATTTAAAAATGATAAAGAGTTATAAAAAAAAAAAGAAAAAAAAAGAAAGGGAGAGTTCAATGGATCCTGAGCGGGAAGACACAGACGAGTCCTTTTGTCCCTCTCTTGTCTCTTGCAACTTTATCTATCTAGACTAGAGCTACCCAGCTGCAGGGTGTGGCCTTACTGAGGTCTGGGCCAGCATTTATATAGTTGAGCTACTCTGCATACTATCTTTCAAGCAAGGGCTGCACTAAACTCCAATTTGTGATCAGCTCTGATGACCTTTTATTTTCCTGTCCAGCACCATTTACTTGATAATGTAGTCTACTCATGTCATAGCCCTACAGCTAAAAGTGAAGTGTATTCCCACCAAAAGTACTTTAAGGGGATTCCTGCCTTAACTTCTTAGGTCAGCCTTGGTTTTGTAGTTCCAATTTTCTCAGCCTTTTCCCTGTGTCAGTGTATAGAGAATATATTTGCCAAAGGCAACAAACTATAGCTCCCTTTAGAACCCAATGTATGTGGAACCTAAGCTTGGTCAGTAGGTGTTTGTTATGCAGTGGCTGGACACCCTCTCACAGTTCTCCCAGCTCTTGCCAACTTGAAAAGCAAGAGTCAAACTTAAGATTATTTTAAGTTTTAAGATATTGTTGTTTTGTATTTTATTATTTTAATACAGAAATGTGAAGATAGTTAGACAATAATTGTTTATAAGTTTAGCATTGTTTGTTTAGATTGCTAACTAGAAATGTGAGAAAATAGGTAGACACTAACTGTGTATAATTTTAGCATTGTTTGATTTGATTGTTATTATGTTTATGGAATTATGTATGGTAACTACACGTCATCATGATCTTATAGATCTGTACAGACGTTTTTGTTAACAGACTTGATGTCTTTTGAGGAAGGTCGGTATATAAAAACATGTAAATCAATAAATAAATAAATCTTCTGCATGCCACTACAATATTATGCTAGCTCCTGAAAAAAATAGCTTTTAACTTTTAGCTTATTTTCTCCATTGTTTGGGTATACTCAACCATCATGGAACCTGTCACACAGCTGCTGAAGGAGTGAGCAGCCTTAACCAGTTCTGAAGTAGCTTGAAACACAATCCGAAGAGGGCATGTGATATCTGGGCACATATCAAGCTCTAAACCACAGCGAAAATAAGATTTCATTTAGAAGTTACTTTCTCCATTTAACAGTGTGCACTGCCGTTGCGAAGCAATACAATTTTCCTACTGAAAACGTATTAAGATTTTCAACTGAGTATTTCTATTCAAAATCTCTTAAGAGAAACTCAGCTCACATTCTCTTAGGTTTTCCCACTATAATACATCAGTTTCTAAAATGATATTAAAGTATTTTATTTTCACACCACTGAAAGCAAATCTACAACTTCATCTAGAGTAAACAGAGTAAACACAGTATCCCACTGGCACAGAGTGACCTATTCATCATACTTCTATACTTAGAAAATACACACCAACCAGCAAAGGAGACCAATACGTGGATTATGCCAAGGGAACAGGAACACAGTCTTCTGACATCAGTTGAGCTTTTGGTGTCAGTATTTCACCATGTTCTTGTGCTCATTTAGAAGTGCCATATTGGGTCAGACCGAGGGTCCATCAAGCCCAGTATCCTGTTTCCAACAGTAGCTAAATTCATGGGTTTCCAACAGTAGCTAAATTCATGGGTTTCCAACTGGTTAAGTGATTCAGAAGAAACCTGTTTTATATATTAATCTGCCTGAGAAAAAAAAAAAAAACAGACAAAACTGCACCTTTGGCTTGCTCTTTACAGCGCAATGCTTTTTTTTCTCCTGAATGAACAGAGTTGTACTGCATAAACTGAACATGTGGTTACACCACAGCTGAAAGAAGGGAGATTGAGTGAAAAGCAATGTAGATGTAAAAATGCATTTGCCATGAAGGATGATACCAATGCATAAAACATTTATGTCAGGATAAACAGTAAAAGATGCCCTGGGAGGAAGGGTCTCTAGCAGAGTATATGGAACATATTAAAATAATAAAGCACTTACATCATATTAATTATATAAGAGCATAAGAAAGTGCCATGCTGGGTCAGACCAAGGGTCCATCAAGCCCAGCATCCTGTTTCCAACAGAGGCCATACCAAGCCACAAGAACCTGGCAATTACCCAAACACCAAGAAGATCCCATGCTACTGATGCAATTAATAGCAGTGGCTATTCCCTAAGTAAATGTGATTAATAGCCATTAATGGACTTCTCCTCCAAGAACTTATCCAATCCTTTTTTGAACCCAGCTACACTAACTGCACTAACCACATCCTCTGCCAACAAATTCCAGAGCTTTATTGTGCATTGAGTGAAAAAGAATTTTCTCCGATTAGTCTTAAATGTGCTACTTGCTAACTTTATGGAATGCTCCCTAGTCCTTCTATTATTCGAAAGTATAAATAACCAAGTCACATCTACTCGTTCAAGACCTCTCATGATCTTAAAGACCTCTATCATATCCCCCCCTCAGCCATCTCTTCTCCAAGCTGAAAAGCCCTAACCTCTTCAGCCTTTCCTTAAAGGGGAGCTGTTCCATCCCCTTTATCAGGAAATTTTCATTACAAATAAAATCACAAACAAGTGTTATGTTTGCTACTGTAAGAAGATAATTTTAGGCAGCTTAGCTAGATCCCTGGAAGACTTTGTGATGAATCAGAACAGGCTCTAATGACTGATGATTGCTGCATATAAGTTGAGCACAGGGACTGATAAAGGCATGACACTATCACTTCGTTCCCGGGACATCCTGGCAACAGGAGTACTGGGATGGACCAAGGGAACATCTGGTGTCTCTGGGGAGCACAAAGACTAAGACATCTGATGTCTTAACACCTGGGAAGATCAAATGCTAAAGATTAGTACCGATACCAATGAGCTGATAATGAGTTAAGACATTTGGTGTCTTTTAACAAATAGCAAGATCAAAAGACTAGTACTGAAATATCTTGCTGGATAAAGTGCAAATTGAAACACCTAACTTGCAGAGGGATATATAAAAGGCATTGTGTATTTGCTTATTTTAGTTGGTTGAGCTGAAAGGAACAAAGAGCAAATCAGCTGGTTCTTTTTAGGGTCCCCAAGCTCGTAATCTTCCAGGTTTCCAAGAACACTGGCTTATAGAGAGGAAAGACATATAAGGGAAGTGTTCTTGGTTGTCCTTTGATTAATATTCTCTCTTTGTCTGTTTCCTATTTATCTGTATTGATTTATGTAAAGCTTACTGTGATATTACATTCAATTTCAATATTACTTATCTTTGCTGATTTACCAGATTGTGTAGAGAGTGTTCTATGACATAATATAAAAATATATCCCCATTCGGCCACTGCGCACAGCTACTTAAAACAAATTGACGTATCTTTTACTTTAGCGATATGTGCCGTTCATGATTCCTCTGTTCAATGCTGTACAGATGAGCTGTGTATGTTCTGAACAATACCTGAAACTGCAACGTTTTGAATGACGTGTTCTGCTTCAGGGGTAAAATAATCCATGAAATTTAACTCTTACACTGGAACTCCTGACAGGATAAAACTTCATACATCTGAAGTTTTATCCTGTCGGGAATTTCAGTGTAAGAGTTAAATTTCATGGATATTTCATCCTGAAGCAGAACCCATCATTCGAAATGCTGCAGTTTTAAGTAGTGAACATAACATTTGTCATTTTATTTGTAAAGACTGTGATGAGGGTGAGATTGCATAGCTAATAAAACATGCGTAAATGTATTTAGGTACAGCAGATTTGCCATGGAGCATTTCCATGGATGTTCTGAAAGTGAATTAACTCATTCACTGAGATGCTTTTTTCTGTTGCTAAGCTTTTTATATTCTTGAATAGAGTATTACCTTGAATTACTTTCATCTTATGAAATAAGACTTCCGTCAAAATAGATGTGACTGTCAGTAGGGATGTGCATTAGTTTCTTCTGTTTGGGTGGGTATGCACACACCTCGCCGACTTTCTAGCACATGTGAAAAGACAGATTATTATGCATATAACTCATTATTAAAAATACATGGATAACATCCGTTTTTTTGAGTGTACTAGAATGTCGACAAGATATATACATACCCGCCAAAATAGAAGAAACAAATACACATCCCTAATTGTCAGTCAGCATATTTGTTATGAAGCAGCACAGCATGCTTGTTACACACAAACACAGCGAAATGTTGTAACAATTACCGTATGATGTTTAAGAGGTTGGGTACAATTTTTTGTGAGTGCCTGGATTATTTTCAGGCAAAGGTAAGTTGAACTTGCTTGTTCTAGAAATCCAGAGTATCACAGCAGATAATGACTGCAAGACACATTCAGTCTGCCCATTTTTCCCTTCCTACCAGAGATCCTACAAGGTGATTGGCTTTATGCTTGCTAACCCTACTGCCAAGCATTCTCTGTGCTTATCCTTTGCTCACAGAAACACAGAACAGCAACCCAGCTGTGCACAAAGGATTATAATACTTCAAGAGTTGGAAAAATGCTATGAGTTTTACCTACAGTAAGTGATATAAATACTGGGCCCACTTCCCTGCTGATCTAATACTACAACTAGAAACTCAGCTGTCACTATCACTTCTCCTACAAGTCTCAAAACAAATGCCTTTCCATGACGCATTAAACTACACATAATATTATTAGTAACAAGCTGGCTTTGATCCAGCCAGATCACTACAACGATTGGCACACTTTTTTCTCCTCTATGTTGCATGTTGTACTTGCATCACTGCACTGCAGAATAGGATTATTACACCACACAAAACATTTTAAAACATTTTAAAAAGTGTTAGCACATCAACTGATATTCCATATAAACGTTGTCTCTATGTAAAATATTTGATGATGACTGAAGCAAACGGAATCACTCAATTCACAATCCTCTTACCCAGCCAGCTTCAAGTATCTCCGACACTACAAGAGACAGTAGATACAGCATCTGTACATTTATAACAGGTTACATAAATGTCTCACTATTCAATGATACAGCCATGCCGTCAACATAAAGTAAAGTAAACAGGATGCTGGGTTTGATGGACCTTTAGTCTGACCCAGCATGGCAATTTCTTATGCTCTTAAGCAGGCCAGAACAAGGGTGAACAACAAGGAAATAGTTCCAAAGGCAATCTAAACAATCTTTATATGAATTCTTTACAGGATTGATTTGGTCAAACTTCTAAGTAACACAATTGACTATCAAGAGTGTATTTGGAGGGTCTCAAGGGGTGAAAAAGATACTCCCCTTCATTTCCTAGATATCTTATTTGTTATCGTGAAAAAAAATATCTGGGCCAAATAATTGGATTTGACTCTTTAGAGACACCTGATATCCACCCACACAACTCCATTTCTTGCCCAGAAATTTCAGAGCTGTTCAGCCAAGTCACTGTGCACCAAGTGGCTGTCTCCTCACTGAACAAATATATTAACTTGTTACCATAACTGCCAATAATGAAATGAATGCCAAGACCATCCTACAAGTCATATGTGTAAATATGAATCTAATCCTCCACCTAGCCAACTGGATATAATCTAAGACATGAATATTTCATCTACTTTTCCTAAGCTGCAATAAACAAAGTGCAGGCTGTATTCAGCTTACTAATACATACCAAAGAAACAATCTCTTGAATAAAAAGGCAGCTTACCTCAACTAAAAATGATACTGATATGGGTATAATTCACTATTCTCTTCTATACGTCTGCATGATACACAGAAAACGTTTCTTCTATATTTTATGTTTATGCAATACATCCACCCCTAAGAACATGCCATACTGGGTCAGACCAAGGGTCCATCAAGCCCAGCATCCTGTTTCCAACAGTGACCAATCCAGGCCATAAGAACCTGGCAAGTACCCAAAAACTAAGTCTATTCCATGTTACCGTTGCTAGTAATAGCAGTGGCTATCTTCTAAGTCAACTTAATTAATAGCAGGTAATGGACTTCTCCTCCAAGAACTTATCAAATCCTTTTTTAAACACAGCTATACTAACTGAACTAACCACATCCTCTGGCAACAAATTCCAGAGTTTAATTGTGCGTTGAGTAAAAAAGAACTTTCTCCGATTAGTTTTAAATGTGCCACAGGCTAACTTCATGGAGTGCCCCCTAGTCTTTCTATTATCCAAAAGAGTAAATAACCGATTCACATCTACCCGTTCTAGACCTCTCATGATTTTAAACACTTCTATCATATCCCCCCCCTCAACCGTCTCTTCTCCAAGCTGGAGTAAGTATGCACATGTTTCTGAGAGATTAAATTACAAAAGCTAGGTTTTTATGTATTTGCAAATTGCAAAAGCTTATTGTATATTTGCATGTGTTAGTATACATATATATAGAAAGAGAAGGAGAGAGCGAGAGAGAGATTTTAAAGGAACAGATATAACCATGTTATGTACCTCTTTCAAGGCTTCTGCAGGCTGGGAGAGAGCTCTGTGGGCGATACCCTGCTGGGCAGGGAATCTCCTGAGGGTGGGCCTAGCTGGGGCAGGATAAGTTTGTGAGCTCAGCTAGGATCAGAAGGCCCCCACATCTCCAGGAGCAAGGAGCTCCTGACCCTCTCTGAGAGCCTGTATGAAGGTATGCAATGTACACTGTCTGGAGGTAAGACATTCTACTATGTTATTGTTTGTTGTGACATAAATACAAGTTTAAGTTTGCATTTGAAAAGGCTGGAGTCAGTATGGCTTTTGCTTCCAGTCAGGGAAACACCTCTCAATCTCCCACATGGTACACTCGGAGTTGCGTAAGTTTCAGTTTGCATTTGTTTGTTTGTTTAAATGAAGGATATTTTGTATGTTTGTGATTGTTTTGTGTATTTTTGTAATTTAGAAAGAGCAGGTTTATATTTACATGTAGGACCTTTGGAGAGCATCTTTGTTTGTTTGATTCATTCTTTGTGTTTCACATTCCCATGGAGGTGATCCTGGGTGTTTGTCTTTGAATGGTGATATCAGACAAGAGAGAAGGAAAATACTTCATTGTTTTGGTGGGATAGATTGCGATCTAGCAGTTGTCTAATTTACATGAAGATTGGAATATCTAAATTTTATCACCATGAAGCCTTAGTTGCTCTGAGAAGGCTTCTCGATGTTTGAAGGAAAAGTATACGAAATTCCAGGTCCTTCAATAGAGAGCGTTTAATCTATTTGGAGAAAGAACATGTTATTACGCTCAAAGGATTTGTAATGTATTCACCTCATTGGAATTAGTGCTTTTAATATTTAGACTAAGTTGTTACATCTTCAGATACTGTTAAATCTGTTATGAAGTTGAAAAAATGTTCCCTTTATGAAGCTATAAGCAGCAAAACATGTTGGGAGTAATATTGATATTGTTTTAAAGGATATTGTATGCATGCTTTTTGGTGGATGTTGAGTTTGTAGGTATGAATGTGATGCTTCTGTTTTGTGGTATCAGTAGTTGGATGCTGTGTTGTATGTGATATTTTAATGAGACTGAGGGATTGAGAATTTTTTTGTATAGATGAATACATTGTATTGAATAAAAAGCTATTTTGAGTTAAGACTTGTAATATATCACCTCTTGTTCTTGAGCAATCTTTCACTAAAAAAAAAAAAAAAAAAAGTTTGCTTCTCGTGTACTAGTGATATCTTTCAGGTATGTGAATGATGTGAATATCTCTCATAACTACTTGTCTTTCCTCTCCTTTATAGGATATACATATTTAAGTTAAGTCTCTTTTCATACAACTTTTGTTGCACTGCCTCACCCTGTCCATATCTATTTAGAGGGAGGTAAATAGCCTCCAGAATTGGACATAATACATCAGATGAGATCTCACCAGCCACTTGTACAGAGGCACTATCACCTCCCTTTTTAACTAGTTATGCCTTTCCCTATGCATCCTAGCATCCTTCTGGCCACCACCATATCACACTTTCATAACCTTGAGATCATCAGACAATCAGTTCAATGTCTCTCTCACAGTTAGTGCACAAAAGTATCTCACTCCCCATCATGAACCTCCCCCTCTGGGTTCTGCATCCTAGATGCATGATTAACAGCTTAGTTCTCGCCAACGCCTCAAGTTTTCTTAGATCACACTTCATTTGTCTACTCCCCTCAGCAATGTCAAAATTTGTTGCAAATCTTTTTGTCATCTGCAACGAAGAAAACTGTTCCTTCTAACCCCTCCACCATATTGCTCATAAAGATACTGAACAGAACTAGCCTCAGGACTGATTCTTGAGGCACTCTGATAATCAACCCTCTTTCCTTGGAGAGAATTACATTTACCATACCTCCCTTGGCTATCATTTAATTAGTTTCTAATCAGTCTACCACTTTCAGGCCCTCCCCAGGCTACATAGTTTATTTATGAATTTTGGAGCCTCCTGTGTAGGACATTATCAAATGCCTTTACTGAAATCCAAGTTTACAATACCCAGTACATGCCCCCGATGGGGCCATGATCTCTCTTCAGTAAACACACGCTGCCTTGGTTCCTGCCTCTGAATTCAAGATGCTTGACTATCCTTTCCTTCGATAGCATCTCCATTACTTTACCTGCTAACTGGCCCAAAATGTCACACCTCTTCCTTATTTCCAGTCTCAAGAAAAGGGATGTGGCCTGCTCTTCTTTCAGGTCCCTGGAACCATTCCCGTCTCCAAAGTGCGACTGAGCAGATCTTTCAGCAGACCTGCCAAAACCAATCTGAGCTTCCTCAGTATACTAAGATGCGTCCCATCCAGCCCTGTAACTTTGCTAACACAACTAAAAATAGATAAAAGGTTCTGAACCGTCAGGGGCATGACTGTACTCCTATTCACCGATGTGACAAGTGTGATATTAGTTTCCTAAAAATAAAGCCTACCAGTTTTGGAACTTATTACAGAATGTTTGTTATTTATCACATTAAGCTGCAGTACAGATCTCTAAATTCAATTAAAATAGCCCAATGTGGTAATTACGCCTGTTGTAAAATTGAGAAAATTAAATAGAGTTGGGGGGGGGGGGGGGGGGAGAAACCCAGCCATGTTTACTACTTAACATTTTTGAATCTAAGAGCTGGGTCTGGCATGCTGTATAACTGGTTGATTCATGAATGGGCCAAAGCCCTCAGAAGCAGAAGAACAACACATGAAAAATCTTCTGTGATTTAAAAAAAAAAAATAAAATTCAGATTCAAAAGTGCATGCTTCAACTAAAAACATTTACATCTATCAGTAAAGATCATTTTGGTTTACATGAAGTGCATTTTTCTAATTTCCGCTTTTAATCTCATTCATTTTGTTACCGTGTTTAAAAGCAGCAAATGCTGCAAACACTCAATATCACATTAAAATGCGGAAAGACAGCAATAAAAAAAATGATGAAAGCACTGCAAAAATACAAACACAGAAATACTAAAGATTATTATATTTTATACCCTGGATATGCTGCATTTTTCTTAGACAGACCTTTGCAGTTGTACCATAATCTAAATGAAAAAGATAATAATTAAGAAATGCTCTACCTGGATTATATTATTTAGAGTGTATCCTAACCATGAAAAATATCTTTACTCATCTGAAACTAAAGGGAGGAGGGGTCTGTGAAAACAGATTATGCAGCGGTACCCCCACTGGAAGCCAGGATCATACAGAGAGAGAATAAATAAAATTATCGCTCCTGGCTCCACTCTAACCTACAGGTGACTGCTTAGGCTTCCCTGAAATCTCTTTTTGCCTCCGCCACCTCTCCGGGAAGTTGTTCCATGTATCTATTACCCCTTTAGGCGAAGAACTATTTCAACTCTACAGTGTTCTGAACACCGATTCTTCTGATGTTTTATGCTCAGGACTTCAAAATTACACCTATTTGAGAAAGGCCTGCAGTGAGGAGAGAATTTTAGCAACAGGCTCTTGCTGACAAGCAGTGACTCAGCTAATTGAATGACAGAGTTGTTTATATATACAGGCTGGGTTGCACATGAACAGCGTGCCACGTATAAAGAACACTGTTTAAAAGGCATAACGACTGTCCGTATCAGTGCTTCCTAAAGCTTGCATGCCCAAGGCTCACCTGCATTAACAAGAATGTTGGATGGCACAGCCGAGTCCACGGAGCAGGCAGTGCAGACGTGAAGAGGATTCATGTGGTCAAAAGAGCTAGGGAAGCGCTGAAAGCACCACCAGTCTTGTCTTCCAAATTTTAAAACTAAGGCCTCAGAGAGGGCAGAGACACACATGAACCCATGTCAATGCACAAGTACTGGAAGGAGAAGGGAGAGCCAGCTTGGTTACCTTGGCTGCCACATGTGGCTACCAGGAACTCCTTCATTGCTGCTGCTCCCAACACTCAAACAGGCCGATATAGTAAAGCACGCTCAGCCGAGCGCACTGTTTAACACGCGGCTGGACGCGTGTCCACAACCCCCTTATACCATACGGGGTTTAGCGTGTCCAAAACGCATGCTAATAGCGCTCATCACATGCAAATGCATGTTGATCAGGCTATTAGCTGTTCGCCCCAAATACAAAAACAAATGTGCGCCCGATCCACACATTTGTACGCTCAGAAATTAAACGCCAGCCTAGAGCAGGTAAAGGAATACTCAATTAATGAGCGTCCATTTTCCTAACCTGCACGACAGGTGGCTGGGTGTGCGTTAGGAAAGTGGGCGCTCAACACTAAGCACCTGTTTTCCGCGCGACTTTACCGTATCGGCCTGAAAGTGAATGCTCTTCCTCCAACTCGTCGTCTGGTAATAAGACGGATGTGAAGGACTCAAAAGGTGCTACACAAAGCAAGCCTCCGTTATCTGTGCCCTTGCATGCTGTCCATTAGTTACCACGCCCCAGGGCTCACGCTGTAGCTGGGAAGAAGAAGAGGCCTGCATGATTATGCGCGTTGTCAAAAAGGAGCTCCTATCAGCTTAAGAACCACTGCAGGTGAGCCTTGCTGCAGCAAGGTGCTGGCCTGAGTCAACATCAGGCAGTGGTGACTTTTCTGTGGTAAAAGTGATCAGGTCTGAAGGCGCACTAGTGGCCTGCTCAGCCTCCCTGTCCTGCCTTGTGGCTTTCGGGCCTTGTGCCCTGTTTATTGTTGCTTGTCCAGTCTAGTCCTATTTATTTATTTAGTAATTCTTATATCCCGTCTATAGCGAAGCAATCGTGCTAAGAGGGTTACACCATAATAACATTTCAAACAATCAGAAAATACAACCTATTAAAACAAGCAAAATTTAGTCCTGTTCTTACCCGGTCATCTAGTCTTGTCCTTGCCCTATCCAGTTTGTTTTCTTTCTTCAAGCCTGGTCTACCTGCCCTTAGTAGCAGCCTGTACAGTACTCCAGCTAAGTCCTGCCGGCCACCAGAATCCAAGATTTCAACCTGCAGGAGAGGTGGCAGGTATAGGCAGAAGATCCAGTCAGTCTTGCCCCAGAGTCTGACCCTAGTCCTGCTGGGAGAAACTCCAGCCCTGCCTGCCTGACCCATGACATCTCTATACTGCATAAATACTGGAAATGTGAGTGTTAACCTTGGCTTCCCTGAATATATAAGGAATGAGATAGCTGATAGATGGAATTTATTTTCTAAAAGTATTTTAACCTCCGTAGCAGCCAGCATTGTCGCCCAAAGCAGCCAATACATAACACCATGAAGGAGGATTCATTTTGGCAGCATGGCTCACCATCAATCCTCTGTTACGATCACCTGCTGGAAAAAAAATTAACTGGGTTCTCAATGGAGGATGAGCTTTCTTCTCAAACAAAAGGCTTCTTGACTAATCTGGTTGTTCCAACATGACAGTTTAATTATGGAAGGCATACAGTTTGTAGAACAGAGGCTGGAAGATCCTTAAAATGAAAAGAGGCAATCTGATTGTCAACAAACTGTCTAGCCATCCATCTATACACAGTGTTTATACAGATAGAATCAGAGTGACCTGGAAACAATGTCCTGTATTATACTGAGACTGCCAGAAAAACCAAAGTAAAATTAAATACAAATCTGAAAAAGTATTAACTTAAATCTTTTTTAAATTAGTATACAAATTTTAAATATTTCAGAGTCAAAGACCCTTACAGACCAAGCTCCCATTTTGGGTCTATTGGAAAAATGCTTAGTACAGCTAACCCAATGAGTGCTTTTATAGGCCATTTCACACTTTATATCTCATTAGAAACTAAATGTTAAACATAGGAAAATAATGATAAAAAATATGATTACGTAGGACTTATTGGCCAATAAATATACCTGAAATTATCCAAGGCCATTCTAAACAAATGGATATCAATGTAAAAAAATGAATAAAAATAGGACTTATACCAATATTTTACCAAAACTCCAGTGACAATGATCAAGTCGTATTAGTATGTAGCAGATTGCAAGAAAAAAAAAAAAAAAACTACTCCATGTGAAGCATCTCAACCTCATTTGTATAAAAAATATAAATCAATAAGAACAAATGTGGAAACAAAGATGTTGAACAACAGATAGTAATATGCATTTTTGGTATAGATTTGGCCCCATATTCTAGTGAGAAGGTTATAAAATTTAAATCATAAGATTAAGTCACAGAAACAGGATATGACGACAGATACCATTAGGCCCATCTAGTTTGCTCAATTTCATGGTGCAATGCTACAGACGCTGATCTAGGAATCAAACTAATGTCCTTCAATGGCAGCACCCAACATCATCAATGAACAACCAAGCCAAGCTATATGGCTTTTTTTTTTAGTAAACATTGTTGATAATGTGCATGTCAACTTAAGGATGCTTAAAAAACAGAAGAGTTGTAAATAAAACTTCTTCTGACCCCCAGATTATAACAGCCAAAGTTAGGAACTTGCACTATTTAAATATAAAACAGACAGTTATATACTGCATAAATATTTCCTGGTTCTAAAGCAATATAATGGTTTTTGGCTCATGACTAAAAAAAGGTTGCCAACCCCTAACAGACTATTAGCCTTTGGGGGAGGACGGGTTATTCTCACAACAAGATCTAGCCACAGGGTGGAGGGTGAGGCCTGATGAAATGCAGACACGGCATACGCACCCACAATACTACAAAAATTATATTTAATGAAAGGCAAAAGGGTAGAAAAAAAAACGTAACAGATCAGTATTTATGAACGTGAACAAACCTCCAACATCTACCACATACAGCGGGAACATTGCATGCTAGCTAAATGGCTTTTTCTGCAACCTGGAATGATTTCTGTCTTTGCATGGCAGTCTTCATTTTTAGGAAGGCTGTGTTAGGTTATATCATATTTTCCACCAGAGATGAAAAAAAATATTTAGAAAACTCGGGTACTAGCCAAAGGTTTTAGGTGGGTGTCTCTCCTCCTCTTCCGCTAAACCTTCTATGGGCATGGAAGAGCACCATGTCACAGCAGCAGGGGCTCCCTCCTACGCCTGCCACAGTGCGTGTGTCACTTTTTAGGCACCTGTGTTTTCTGTTGTTACTGGAAACATTTAAGCAATGTGGATCGATAGTACACCCAAGTATTTTATCAGCTGAGCCTCAGACGTACTTAATCAGCCTGACTCCTTTTGCATTTTATAGTACAGTAACAGTGATTTGTAATGGTAATAAATAAACTGTAAGAAGATAAATGAGAACACTTCCAAGCAATTTAAGTCTAACTCTATTTGTCTAAAAGGTGAGTACACCCACCAGGTTAGATACAGACAGACAGCAGGGACCATTTAGTTTGCTCATGTTCCCTTCCAGTATTGCAGACTCTTCCTGATCTCAGGCTTCACCCTTATTTCCCCACAAATAAGAAGAGACTAACAAGTGCATCCGTGCTGATCTCAGCCTGCCAGTATTATCCGCAACAAGCTAAGGGCCTGATTCACCAAGGGATTTTCCTGGAGAGGCAGAATGGGAGAAAAGCCTTAGTGAATCAGGCAGTAATTTTGGAAAAACTATAATTTGTACCAACATCTCACCATTTTTTTTTTTAACCAAAGGATTTTCAAAAGAAATAATTAGGAAGCACTAATTACAAATCCACAGAGCACTTGCATGCTCTGTAGAAAGCTCACAAGCTCCGTCCTGCAGTCCCCAATCTGACTAAAAGATATAAGCAAGTTTGGCAACATAGAGGGCGTCCTGGAGTGGTCTGACAGGACTTAAGGAAAGGAAATCATCAGGTAAGAACTCATTACACATTTTCATCATCCAGTCAGACCAGTCCAGATGACTGGGATGTACCCAAGCTACTCCCTTAATAGGACAGGACCCTGTAAACCCGCTCTCAACACCTCAGAGGTAAAGACTAGCCTTTTCCCTGCTGCTTACATCCGATGTTTCAAGAAGGAATGCAAGAAAGACCAAGGCGCTGACTTACCAAACTTCAGGGGAGAAACCAAACACAACTCTGCCCACGAAGCTGCCTGACCTGCTGTGGAACGTGCTCGGGAAAGGTTTTCCCATTATCTACATACACCCCTGAAATGACCAACACACGCTTCGCCCTTCCTAACTCCACTGCAGGGCCCAAAAAGATGATCTGACTTCCTGAAGGAATTTGTAACCCCTGAAACACCTTACGAGAACTCTTCTCACATCCAGGACCGTGAAGCAAATTGTATTCTACCAAATCTGCATGCTTCCTAAATGAAGGCAAAGCGGCAGACTAATTTAAGATGAAAGGCTGAACCACAGTGGGAAGAAAAGGCACTCTAGAAATCCTGACTCCATCCTTCGCAAAATGTCAAAAAAGGTTTCCTGCAAGAGAGAGACTGTAACTCCAATATCCATCTTTCTGAACAAACAGCCTCTAGAAAGGCCTCCTTCAAGGTAAGAAACTTCAGCGAAGTTTGCTCAAAGTGCAAACCCGATAAGAAGGACAATACAAATTGAGGTCCAAAGAAAGAACCAGAAGTCTAATGTACTTGACTCCCTATATTAAATGTTCCTTATCTGGATGAGAGGACAAGAGCCTTTTCAAAATTTGACCCCTGCATCCAAAAAGGTGCTGCCACCTGTACCTTCAAGGAATTCAGTGCCAAGCTTTTAGAAAGACCCTCTTGCAAAAAAAACCTGCACCACCTGCACTGTCACCTTATTAGGATTCAACTGACTACCAGTGTACCATTGCTCAAAACTCTCCAAATACGAATATATCTCTATGAAGAAGACGACTTCCTGATTCGTAAAAGAGTATGCGCAACCTCTGAGAATATCCCTTTTTAAACTAGATGAGCCTTCTCAAGGGCCAAGCCATAAGACAAAAATCGATTTGGATCTTTGTGATGGACTGGACCCTGTGAGAGAAGATCTTCATGATGCTGAACCTCAATGACTTCCCTTGCATTATTCATATGAGATACCCCTAAGTGCGCTGCAGCCAGTTCATTGTCCTGAAATTTCCTGGACCTCTCTCCCTATTAAGGGCCATGGAGGAAACAGAGAACCACCTCCGTCTGCCAACTCTGAACTAGAGCAACAAGCTGGCAGCGCCCTTTCCTCTTTTCCTGCTGAAAAATCAGTCTACCTTAGCATTCTGAGAGGTTGCCAACAGATCCATGAGTGAGACTTCCAACCTGGCCACTATCTGATCAAAAGCTGCCCGAGACAGAGACTACTCTCTGGGGGTTGATGATACTGCGACGGAGAAAGTCCACTTGAGTGTTCTCCATTCCTGCTATGTGCAAAGTCACAATCATCTTCAGATTCTTGTCTGCCCAAATGAACAGCAAATCCATGTCTATTGACACCTAGGGACTTTTGCTTCCTCTCTGATAATGCCACTACATTGACATGTGAACTATCGGACATTACCCTGACCACCTGACCTCTGATCAGTGATGCAAAATGCATCAGTGTGGCCAGCAGTCAGGTTAGGAAAACGGATGCTCAATTTCCCCTAGCACCTCCTTTTCACGCGGCAGCCCATTTAAATATTAAACCGGGCGCCCGGGAGAGGCGGATCGGTACGTGTTAAGAGAGTGGGTGCTCAATTGTGAGTGCCCAACACACGCCGATATTGCACCAGTCTGTTTGAAAGCACAAGGAATTAAATAGTCCATATTGACTCAGCTTCATTTCAAACTACCTCTTCATTCTTCCCAAAATTCAGCATTTTATGAAAGCCTTCATTTTTTTTTTACTCCATAACAAACATAATAGAAAAACAAAACAGTAAAACTGAACTCACTTAGAAAAAAAAAAAAGGAAATCACAATTTTTCCCAGGCACAAATTAAAACATTAAATCACTGCAATCAATGAATATTTACAAGTAAAAAAAGATAAAAACGGCATGCTTGGAATTCACAATTTTTCCTTGCATTCATGTCTTTTCATCAACATCAAGAGACTACGGTTCTGTTCTTAAATTATTCATTTACTGTATATTGTGAAATATTTAGATGCAGTTTTGATTAGGGTCCAATTTAGGAACAGCCTAGTCGATAGAGGTGTGGGTTACAAACCACAGAAGCCAAGGTTCAAATCCCTCTGGCACTCCCTGTTACCTTGAGCAAGACATGTAGACTGTAAGCCCTCTGGGGACAGGCAAATAGCTATAGTACCTGAATGTAATCTGCTTTGAAATGCTGAAAAGCAAAATCTACCTTATAAATGGCCTGTGACCGACGGCCCGCAAATGCGCAGTAGAGCGCAGCTCTACTGCGCATGTGCGGGCCAGCACGTTGATCAGAGCCGTGCGTGCCCGGAAAAAAAAATGGCGGTGGGGCCGCAGGAGAGGGAGGAGAAGCAGCAGCGGCGCCGCCGCGCGCGCGGGAGTGACACCCCCTCCGAGATCTGCCGGCAGGAGCGGGAGGAGAAGTAGCGGTGCCGGCAGGAGCGGCGCCGCTACTTCTCCTCCCGCTCCTGCCGGCAGATCTCGGGGGGGGGGGGGAGAGTGACACCCCCTCCCCCCCCGAGATCTGCCGGCAGATCTGGGGAGAAGTAGCGGCACCGCTACTTCTCCTCCCGCTCCTGCCGGCAGATCTCGGGGGGGGGGGGGGGGGGATCTGCCGGCAGGAACGGGAGGAGTTAATAGAGCCGGGTGAGGGCTGCGGGGAGTCGCACTCGCACAGCGGCAGAATCTAATGGAGTCGGGTGAGGGTTGCAGGAAGTCGCGCTTACGGCGCCGGGAGGAAATGGAGGTGGGTGTGGGCTGCGAGGAGTCGCGAGTACGGCGTCGGAAGGAAATGGAGGCGGGTGAAGGCTTCAGGGAGTCGCGTGAGCGCGCACTGTGCTGGAACCGGGTGTGGGCTGCGAGGAGTCGCGCGTGCACCCGAGAGAGGGAGACCCCTGGAGATCTGCAATCGCGGTGTAGCAAGAGGGAGGCCGCGGTTAATGGAGTGAGCAGCCGGCGTCTTGCATCCTGCATCACAGGCACTGCGGCTTTTGTCATCTCAGGTAAGCTTGGAGCAATACTGTACTTTGTAGACGTCCAGCCCCCCCCCCCCGAGAACCGAAAGTGAACGGCAACTATAATGACCTGTTTTCCACAGCCTGAGTCCTTCCCTCTGCCGCCGTGGAAGGGGGGAGGTAATAGAGATGTCTGAATCTTCAAGGAAAGGCACAGTACACAGAGAGGGAGGAACGCAAATTTCTCAGGTCTATTGTGTATTTCAGACTGACAACACTCCGTTCCCCCCCCCCCCTCCGGTGCTGGGGGGGGGAGGGGGGAACGGAGTGTTGTCATCAGTGTCAAACACACAACAGACTTGGGAAATTTGCAAGGTCTGCCAAGAGCTCAGCAAAGTTTTCAGAGGAGAGGAAACAAAAATCTAGCATGCTGCATTGATGTTTGGAGACAGGAGCTGTCAGCCAGCTGCCGCGCATGTGCAGAGCACAGAGCCTTCACCAACGTCCCGCTTAAACTGTATTTGGAGAGAGCAGCTGTCAGGGAAGTACTGAATGCTGACTGACTTCCTGACAGTACATTTAAGAACGAATTGCTTAAAAAGTGTGTGGGGAAAGGAACTCTCAGTGAAGTTTGTCAATTTCTGGCTAAAGTTGGTTAGTGCTGAATATAAACCAGTCAGACATTTTAAGGAAAGCCCACTGGCTTAAGTGACTGAAAGTTGCCACACACCAACGTCCTGCTTTGAACTGTGTTTGGAGAGAGCATCTGTCAGGGAAGTACTGAATGCTGACTGACTTCCTGACAGTACATTTAAGAACGAATTGGTTAAAAAGTGTGTGGGGAAAGGAACTCTCAGTGAAGTTTGTCAATTTTGTGGCTAAAGTTGGTTAGTGCTGAATATAAAGCAGTCAGACATTTTAAGGAAAGCCCACTGGCTAAGTTACTAAAAGTTCCCACACTGCCTAATTTGTTATGCGGAAATCTTGGTGACAGCTGATTATAGCTACTAGGTAAGAAAGGAAAGAGGCGTATTTAACATAGGCCACTGGCTACTTGACTGAAAGTTGCTACACTGCCTAATTCATTCTGAACAAATATTGTTTAATTGCTTAATGTTGAATATACACTCCAGGTACAAATTACCTACATGTATGAAACATAGGCCACTGGGTATTTGACTGAATATTGGCCCAGTTCCTAATTGATTCTGAAAAAAATATGCCACGTAGAAAACGAGAAATGGCGGCAAATGAGCGTGCTCCTCATGATTTTCAGTTTAAGAGAAAGAAAGCTGAAAGCAAAAGAATCAGACGTCAAAATAGATCTCAAGAAGAAAGAAATACAGAGCTGGAAAGACTTCGCATTTTAAGAGTGAATCGGAATGAAGAACAAAGGGTTGCAGAAAGACAAAGACGTCAAAACTCAAGGATTCAAAATCGATTACTTGACCTTGAAATATCTAGAAAGAAAGGTTTACGAAGATTACATGAGTTTACGGAAATTAATATAAAAATTAGCGACCTTGGTAATATCAACAACATTTGTGAACACTGTAGAGCAAAACACTTTAAAAATGAACTCCCAAGCGACAAAAAATTTAATGTCTGTTGCAATAAAGGAGCTATTGTTTTGCCAGGTATAACTACAAATGATTACATTATTAACCTGATGAGTGGACAAGATCCACATTCTAAAATATTTATGCAAAATATAAGATCTTACAATAGTGCATTAGCCTTTGTGTCAGTTGGAGCAAAGATTAATGTCCCCAAAGGTTTTGGGCCATATTGCTTTAAAATACATGGCCAAATGTATCATCTTTCAGGAACCCTTCATCCACCTGAAGATAAGGATCCACAATATGCTCAGTTATATATTTTAGATGAGTCACTTGCAAATAATGAAAGGATGAATAATCCTGCAAACAAGACTTGCAAACGACATATAATGGAAAAGTTAGCTGATATTATTGGATCTAATCCCTTGGCCCGAGCATACAAAATGATGCATGAGGTTGAAAAAGAACAGATACAACTACATGGTAATGATGTTAACACTTCTAATATATGTATGAGAATTTTACAAAACAGGGCTTCAGATCCTAGACGATACAATCCACAACGTTGCAATGAGGTTGCTATGGTGTTTGTCAGCCCTGATGGAGAACCCCCGATTGACAGAGATTTATTGGTTCATTTGAGACCTGATGAAAGTGTACATGGAACAAATCGAGTAGACTATAGACACAGAAATTTGGATGCTCTTTGTTATCCCCTTTTATTTCCAAATGGTGAACAAAGTTGGGGTATTGGCTTAGCTTTACACAATGTAAGAGCAACAAGCTCAAGGCAAATATCCCTTAAACAATATTATTCCTATTATCTGCAAATTAGGGACAATTTTAATCCTTTTCTAAGAGCAGGACGGTTGACACAACAATACATTGTTGATGCTTATGTTAAAGCTGAAAGCAATGACCTCAACTTCGTAAGAAGCAAGCAAAAAGAGCTTAGAGCAGAAAAGCGTAATGAGTTACACCATATTGCAGACGATGGTGAAGCCCAAAATGCTGGAACACGGGTTATTTTGCCATCAAGTTTTACCGGTAGCCCCAGAAATATGCAACAATGTTACCAAGATGCAATGGCGATCACAATGAAACATGGTAAACCAGACCTTTTTATTACAATGACATGTAATCCAAAATGGAAAGAAATTACCGAAAATATGGCAAGTGGTGAAGTGCCTGCAAATAGACCAGACTTGGTTGATAGGGTTTTTAAACTTAAACTTAAAGAACTTATGGAAGAAATTGTGAAGGATGAAATATTTGGGAAAGTAAACGCATATGTTCAGGTAATTGAGTTTCAAAAACGAGGGCTCCCACATGCACATATGATCTTCACCTTAGCTCTTAGCGACAAACCAAAAGATGTAGTCACAATTGATCAAATTGTTTGCGCAGAACTTCCAGATGCTGACTTACAACCTACATTGCACCAAATTATAAAAACAAATATGATACATGGACCATGTGATGGAAGAAATCCAAATTCCCCATGCTTAGTTGATGGAAAGTGTTCTAAAGGTTTTCCAAAGAAGTTTCGAAATGAAACAGCTAACAATGAGGATGGATATCCTACTTATCAGAGAAGAAAACTAGATCCTGTAGCACTTGGCAAACATAGGATTGATAATAGTTGGGTTGTTCCTTACAATCCGTACTTATCACTTCGTTACAATTGTCACATTAATGTTGAAATTTGTGCTTCTTTTAAAAGTGTTAAATATTTGTTCAAATATGCATTTAAAGGCAATGATTGCGCCAATGTGAATTTTAAAGTTGATGAAGTACAAACTTATATTGATTCTCGCTATGTCAGCCCTCCTGAAGCTATGTGGAGAATTTTTCGATTTGACATGCATCAGCAAAGCCACTCAATAATGAGACTAGCAATTCATCTCAAAGGTGAACAAACTGTTCTATATCGCCCTGATTTACAAAGTGTTTCTAGAGCTCTTCAGGAAGATAAGGACACCACTTTAACTGCATGGTTTAACATGAATCAAGAAAATGATGCAGCACGTGTGTACACATACACTGAGATCCCAGAACACTTTGTATTCAGTCAAAAAGACCGCAAATGGCTACCTAGAAAAGCTGGATTTGGAAAAACAATTGGAAGAATGTATCCCGTAAGCATCAGTGATACTGAACGTTATTTCTTAAGATTGATACTACTACATGTCCCAGGAGCAACGTCTTTTGAATTTCTAAAAACCGTTAATGGAGTTCAGTACGAAACATACTTTCAGGCTGCTAAAGCACAAGGTTTGACAACTGATGAAAATGTTTGGGATGATACATTAGTTGATGCTGCAGGCGCTGCTATGCCCAGAAATTTAAGGGATTTATTTGCCTATATTTGTATTTACAGTGGGCTCACTGACATGTCCACTTTATGGAATAATCATAAAACAAGTTTAATTGATGACTTCTGTAAAAAACATGGTCATTTCCTGTCCCATGAGTGCAACCTCTGTGAATCTTATGCATTAAGAGATATAGAAGATGTTTTGATGGCACATGGAAAAAGATGCAATGACTTTTGCCTACAAATACCATTGGCAGAACTACCGATTCAGTTTAATGAGGGAATTAATGTGCAACTTGAAAGACAACTATCTGAAGAATTGGAAGCAAGTTTAAACCCTGAACAAAAACAAGCTTTTGATGCAATAAAAAACTGCTATGAATTCTACCACACAACAAATTAAATGTTTCTTTTTAGATGGTCCTGGTGGAACAGGAAAAACCCATTTATATAGAACTTTACTAAGTTATATTAGAGGTCATGCGCAAGTTGTACTGCCCGTAGCATCTACAGGAATTGCAGCTAATCTTTTGAAATATGGAAGAACCTACCACTCTCAGTTTAAACTACCTTTAAAACTTAATGAAACATCTGTATCAAGTATCAAAATGAGCTCCAAAGATGCAAAAACTATTAGTGATTCAGTATTAATCATTTGGGATGAAGCAACCATGACTCCCAGCTTAGCACTTGATTGTGTTGACCGTTTGCTGAGGGAAATAACACATGATGCAAGTCTTCCTTTTGGAGGAAAACTACTATTAATGGGTGGTGACTTTAGACAATGTTTACCTGTAATACCTGGAGGCGATTCATCAGAAGTAGTTCAGGCTTCCCTGAAGTTTAATAGAAATTGGCATAATTTTCAGCAATTGAAACTGCAAAACAATATGAGGTCTACAGACTTCACTTACAGTGAATGGCTTCTTAAACTTGGTAACGGTGAATTAACAAATAATGTTGGCCTTACTGAAAATATTATCGAAATTCCATCTTCGATGCTAACTGGGGATATTGTTTCCGATATATTTGGGTCTACATTGGTATGCAAACATGTTGAAGCATATTCTAAAATAGCTATTTTATCACCAAAAAATGAAGATGTCAATGAAATTAATATACAAGTTTTAAGTAAGCTGGAAGGAGAAGAAAAAACGTACCTAAGTTCTGACAGCCTAATAAGTGAAGATGGCGATGATGTTAGTGACTATCCAGTTGAATTTCTGAACACCTTATATCCATCCGGTACAGCCCCTCATAATTTGAAACTTAAGAAGGCAGCCATCATTATGCTGCTTAGAAACTTAAATACTAATAGAGGTTTATGTAATGGAACACGATTGATTGTGGTTGATTTAAAACCCAACTTAATAATAGCAAAAATCCTATCTGGCAGTGCAGAATGTGACACAGTATTCATTCCAAGAATAGATCTGATTACAGATTCTGGATTGCCATTTCAACTTCGAAGACGTCAGTTTCCTGTAAACTTAGCATTTGCCATGACCATTAATAAGTCACAAGGTCAAACGTTTGACAAGGTTGGAATCTACCTTCCAAACCCAGTCTTTAGCCATGGACAGCTCTATGTGGCATTTTCAAGAGTTAGAAAAGGTTCAGATGTCAAAGTATTAGTTAAAGAGACATCTGAACAAGGTAAATTGATTCAAGGGTCTAATTCTGTTTACACAAAGAACATAGTATATAAAAGTGTCCTGTAATATAAAAGTGTCCTGTAAACATTAATAAACATTCACTCTAATTGACTTCTTTGACTCTTCCATTAAATGTTTTGAAACAAATTTCTTGCCCGTTTTAACGGGCTTAATGGCTTGTATAAAAATAAATAAATTAACTCTTGAAAAAAAGCTGTGCGACTGTAGGTAATACAAATCTAGGCATTAACATTTTAAGAGGGTTTTTTTTTTTTTAAATAAACTCATTGATTTGTTTTTCAAATGCAGATCAGCCCAATATTTTTCATATTTAAGAATTATGTTTATTTCTATGCCATATCATTATGAAGCACTGAGGACACATTTTATATACTTGAAGGCTGTGGAACTGTATAAGAACCTTTGTTATAACCATGCCACAGGAGAAATGTTTTATTTACTAACCAATAACAAGTACTCTACATCATGAAAGGCATAAAAAGTAAACACACCATATCTACAACTAAATACAATGAGGCCAGAAACAAGAAACACTTAAAATGCCAAATTCTATACTCTGCTGCATATGCAGGGATATGAACCATTATCAAAATTGGCAAAGTTACTATCAATGCAAATAACATATCTTGAGAGTCATCCGGCTAAATGCCATCTTTTAAATATCTCTGGCAATTTCAATCTAATTTTAGCAGTATCAAATTGTGGCATTCCATCACGGAGTTGAGATAGCCAAATATTATTCAGCTATGTTGTGATCCCGAGGAAGAGTAAAGTTATCCGGGTATATCTGATTCCAGCTTCCTAAAACAAATCTTTCTGGGTTTTGCACTGAACACTGCTTGTAATCATGGAAAAACAACTCTTCAAAGAGCTCTTCAGTCTAACCACCTAGTCTGTTTTGAAAGACCTTTGCTCTGTTTGTAAATTACAATGCTTAAAACTAATATTTTGAAACAACCTTTATGAAACAGTTATAGGTGGGCTAGAGCTACCATAAATATCGTTTTGCTATGACTCCTCATTCCAGCTGCTCTGATCTTTTAAGCCTTATACAGCAAGTGCCCATTCCAATCTGCTCATCAGAAGGGTGGATATCATTGCTTCCTTTTTCACCAAGTCATGGGCAGCCCCCCCAGCAAGGATGTGCGGGCACCACAAATAACCGAGCGACTGATGCACCTGGGCAGGCGACCGCACCCTACCCGTGCCGGCGACGTACCTTGCGTGGTGAGGGGCAAGGGTCCGACCTCTTCCCCGCCACGTGCTAGCAGGAATGGTGCTGGCATCATATTGCCAGCACCACGGGATGCAGTGGTGCGTCGGCGCCGTTAATGACGGCACTCCCCCCCCCCCCCCCCCCCCCCGATTGGTCCAGCATTGGGAGCGGTAACGGCAGAGGCGCGCCCTGATGCTGGCCTGCTTGATTGGCCAAGGGGGGAGAGCCCACTGCTGACGTCGGGGTTTGGGAGGAGGCAGCCGGTGGGCAATTTAAATCCTGCTGGCTCTCCTTGGGCCAGCCTCTTCCCTTCTTGGCCCCAAGTGGAGCCGTTGTTTTGTAGCGGTCCGAGCCGTGATCTCATCCAATTCTTGGCGGGCATGATGCATGTACCAGGGGCTCGCTGGGTGAGAGACCCCACAGTTCCACTTGGGTGGATATATTAAAGTACAAGCCATTAAGCCCGTTAAAACGGGCAAGAAATTTGTTTCAAAACATTTAATGGAAGAGTCAAAGAAGTCAATTAGAGTGAATGTTTATTAATGTTTACAGGACACTTTTATATTACAGGACACTTTTATATACTATGTTCTTTGTGTAAACAGAATTAGACCCTTGAATCAATTTACCTTGTTCAGATGTCTCTTTAACTAATACTTTGACATCTGAACCTTTTCTAACTCTTGAAAATGCCACATAGAGCTGTCCATGGCTAAAGACTGGGTTTGGAAGGTAGATTCCAACCTTGTCAAACGTTTGACCTTGTGACTTATTAATGGTCATGGCAAATGCTAAGTTTACAGGAAACTGACGTCTTCGAAGTTGAAATGGCAATCCAGAATCTGTAATCAGATCTATTCTTGGAATGAATACTGTGTCACATTCTGCACTGCCAGATAGGATTTTTGCTATTATTAAGTTGGGTTTTAAATCAACCACAATCAATCGTGTTCCATTACATAAACCTCTATTAGTATTTAAGTTTCTAAGCAGCATAATGATGGCTGCCTTCTTAAGTTTCAAATTATGAGGGGCTGTACCGGATGGATATAAGGTGTTCAGAAATTCAACTGGATAGTCACTAACATCATCGCCATCTTCACTTATTAGGCTGTCAGAACTTAGGTACGTTTTTTCTTCTCCTTCCAGCTTACTTAAAACTTGTATATTAATTTCATTGACATCTTCATTTTTTGGTGATAAAATAGCTATTTTAGAATATGCTTCAACATGTTTGCATACCAATGTAGACCCAAATATATCGGAAACAATATCCCCAGTTAGCATCGAAGATGGAATTTCGATAATATTTTCAGTAAGGCCAACATTATTTGTTAATTCACCGTTACCAAGTTTAAGAAGCCATTCACTGTAAGTGAAGTCTGTAGACCTCATATTGTTTTGCAGTTTCAATTGCTGAAAATTATGCCAATTTCTATTAAACTTCAGGGAAGCCTGAACTACTTCTGATGAATCGCCTCCAGGTATTACAGGTAAACATTGTCTAAAGTCACCACCCATTAATAGTAGTTTTCCTCCAAAAGGAAGACTTGCATCATGTGTTATTTCCCTCAGCAAACGGTCAACACAATCAAGTGCTAAGCTGGGAGTCATGGTTGCTTCATCCCAAATGATTAATACTGAATCACTAATAGTTTTTGCATCTTTGGAGCTCATTTTGATACTTGATACAGATGTTTCATTAAGTTTTAAAGGTAGTTTAAACTGAGAGTGGTAGGTTCTTCCATATTTCAAAAGATTAGCTGCAATTCCTGTAGATGCTACGGGCAGTACAACTTGCGCATGACCTCTAATATAACTTAGTAAAGTTCTATATAAATGGGTTTTTCCTGTTCCACCAGGACCATCTAAAAAGAAACATTTAATTTGTTGTGTGGTAGAATTCATAGCAGTTTTTATTGCATCAAAAGCTTGTTTTTGTTCAGGGTTTAAACTTGCTTCCAATTCTTCAGATAGTTGTCTTTCAAGTTGCACATTAATTCCCTCATTAAACTGAATCGGTAGTTCTGCCAATGGTATTTGTAGGCAAAAGTCATTGCATCTTTTTCCATGTGCCATCAAAACATCTTCTATATCTCTTAATGCATAAGATTCACAGAGGTTGCACTCATGGGACAGGAAATGACCATGTTTTTTACAGAAGTCATCAATTAAACTTGTTTTATGATTATTCCATAAAGTGGACATGTCAGTGAGCCCACTGTAAATACAAATATAGGCAAATAAATCCCTTAAATTTCTGGGCATAGCAGCGCCTGCAGCATCAACTAATGTATCATCCCAAACATTTTCATCAGTTGTCAAACCTTGTGCTTTAGCAGCCTGAAAGTATGTTTCGTACTGAACTCCATTAACGGTTTTTAGAAATTCAAAAGACGTTGCTCCTGGGACATGTAGTAGTATCAATCTTAAGAAATAACGTTCAGTATCACTGATGCTTACGGGATACATTCTTCCAATTGTTTTTCCAAATCCAGCTTTTCTAGGTAGCCATTTGCGGTCTTTTTGACTGAATACAAAGTGTTCTGGGATCTCAGTGTATGTGTACACACGTGCTGCATCATTTTCTTGATTCATGTTAAACCATGCAGTTAAAGTGGTGTCCTTATCTTCCTGAAGAGCTCTAGAAACACTTTGTAAATCAGGGCGATATAGAACAGTTTGTTCACCTTTGAGATGAATTGCTAGTCTCATTATTGAGTGGCTTTGCTGATGCATGTCAAATCGAAAAATTCTCCACATAGCTTCAGGAGGGCTGACATAGCGAGAATCAATATAAGTTTGTACTTCATCAACTTTAAAATTCACATTGGCGCAATCATTGCCTTTAAATGCATATTTGAACAAATATTTAACACTTTTAAAAGAAGCACAAATTTCAACATTAATGTGACAATTGTAACGAAGTGATAAGTACGGATTGTAAGGAACAACCCAACTATTATCAATCCTATGTTTGCCAAGTGCTACAGGATCTAGTTTTCTTCTCTGATAAGTAGGATATCCATCCTCATTGTTAGCTGTTTCATTTCGAAACTTCTTTGGAAAACCTTTAGAACACTTTCCATCAACTAAGCATGGGGAATTTGGATTTCTTCCATCACATGGTCCATGTATCATATTTGTTTTTATAATTTGGTGCAATGTAGGTTGTAAGTCAGCATCTGGAAGTTCTGCGCAAACAATTTGATCAATTGTGACTACATCTTTTGGTTTGTCGCTAAGAGCTAAGGTGAAGATCATATGTGCATGTGGGAGCCCTCGTTTTTGAAACTCAATTACCTGAACATATGCGTTTACTTTCCCAAATATTTCATCCTTCACAATTTCTTCCATAAGTTCTTTAAGTTTAAGTTTAAAAACCCTATCAACCAAGTCTGGTCTATTTGCAGGCACTTCACCACTTGCCATATTTTCGGTAATTTCTTTCCATTTTGGATTACATGTCATTGTAATAAAAAGGTCTGGTTACCATGTTTCATTGTGATCGCCATTGCATCTTGGTAACATTGTTGCATATTTCTGGGGCTACCGGTAAAACTTGATGGCAAAATAACCCGTGTTCCAGCATTTTGGGCTTCACCATCGTCTGCAATATGGTGTAACTCATTACGCTTTTCTGCTCTAAGCTCTTTTTGCTTGCTTCTTACGAAGTTGAGGTCATTGCTTTCAGCTTTAACATAAGCATCAACAATGTATTGTTGTGTCAACCGTCCTGCTCTTAGAAAAGGATTAAAATTGTCCCTAATTTGCAGATAATAGGAATAATATTGTTTAAGGGATATTTGCCTTGAGCTTGTTGCTCTTACATTGTGTAAAGCTAAGCCAATACCCCAACTTTGTTCACCATTTGGAAATAAAAGGGGATAACAAAGAGCATCCAAATTTCTGTGTCTATAGTCTACTCGATTTGTTCCATGTACACTTTCATCAGGTCTCAAATGAACCAATAAATCTCTGTCAATCGGGGGTTCTCCATCAGGGCTGACAAACACCATAGCAACCTCATTGCAACGTTGTGGATTGTATCGTCTAGGATCTGAAGCCCTGTTTTGTAAAATTCTCATACATATATTAGAAGTGTTAACATCATTACCATGTAGTTGTATCTGTTCTTTTTCAACCTCATGCATCATTTTGTATGCTCGGGCCAAGGGATTAGATCCAATAATATCAGCTAACTTTTCCATTATATGTCGTTTGCAAGTCTTGTTTGCAGGATTATTCATCCTTTCATTATTTGCAAGTGACTCATCTAAAATATATAACTGAGCATATTGTGGATCCTTATCTTCAGGTGGATGAAGGGTTCCTGAAAGATGATACATTTGGCCATGTATTTTAAAGCAATATGGCCCAAAACCTTTGGGGACATTAATCTTTGCTCCAACTGACACAAAGGCTAATGCACTATTGTAAGATCTTATATTTTGCATAAATATTTTAGAATGTGGATCTTGTCCACTCATCAGGTTAATAATGTAATCATTTGTAGTTATACCTGGCAAAACAATAGCTCCTTTATTGCAACAGACATTAAATTTTTTGTCGCTTGGGAGTTCATTTTTAAAGTGTTTTGCTCTACAGTGTTCACAAATGTTGTTGATATTACCAAGGTCGCTAATTTTTATATTAATTTCCGTAAACTCATGTAATCTTCGTAAACCTTTCTTTCTAGATATTTCAAGGTCAAGTAATCGATTTTGAATCCTTGAGTTTTGACGTCTTTGTCTTTCTGCAACCCTTTGTTCTTCATTCCGATTCACTCTTAAAATGCGAAGTCTTTCCAGCTCTGTATTTCTTTCTTCTTGAGATCTATTTTGACGTCTGATTCTTTTGCTTTCAGCTTTCTTTCTCTTAAACTGAAAATCATGAGGAGCACGCTCATTTGCCGCCATTTCTCGTTTTCTACGTGGCATATTTTTTTCAGAATCAATTAGGAACTGGGCCAATATTCAGTCAAATACCCAGTGGCCTATGTTTCATACATGTAGGTAATTTGTACCTGGAGTGTATATTCAACATTAAGCAATTAAACAATATTTGTTCAGAATGAATTAGGCAGTGTAGCAACTTTCAGTCAAGTAGCCAGTGGCCTATGTTAAATACGCCTCTTTCCTTTCTTACCTAGTAGCTATAATCAGCTGTCACCAAGATTTCCGCATAACAAATTAGGCAGTGTGGGAACTTTTAGTAACTTAGCCAGTGGGCTTTCCTTAAAATGTCTGACTGCTTTATATTCAGCACTAACCAACTTTAGCCACAAAATTGACAAACTTCACTGAGAGTTCCTTTCCCCACACACTTTTTAACCAATTCGTTCTTAAATGTACTGTCAGGAAGTCAGTCAGCATTCAGTACTTCCCTGACAGATGCTCTCTCCAAACACAGTTCAAAGCAGGACGTTGGTGTGTGGCAACTTTCAGTCACTTAAGCCAGTGGGCTTTCCTTAAAATGTCTGACTGGTTTATATTCAGCACTAACCAACTTTAGCCAGAAATTGACAAACTTCACTGAGAGTTCCTTTCCCCACACACTTTTTAAGCAATTCGTTCTTAAATGTACTGTCAGGAAGTCAGTCAGCATTCAGTACTTCCCTGACAGCTGCTCTCTCCAAATACAGTTTAAGCGGGACGTTGGTGAAGGCTCTGTGCTCTGCACATGCGCGGCAGCTGGCTGACAGCTCCTGTCTCCAAACATCAATGCAGCATGCTAGATTTTTGTTTCCTCTCCTCTGAAAACTTTGCTGAGCTCTTGGCAGACCTTGCAAATTTCCCAAGTCTGTTGTGTGTTTGACACTGATGACAACACTCCGTTCCCCCCTCCCCCCCCCCAGCACCGGAGGGGGGGGGGGAACGGAGTGTTGTCAGTCTGAAATACACAATAGACCTGAGAAATTTGCGTTCCTCCCTCTCTGTGTACTGTGCCTTTCCTTGAAGATTCAGACATCTCTATTACCTCCCCCCTTCCACGGCGGCAGAGGGAAGGACTCAGGCTGTGGAAAACAGGTCATTATAGTTGCCGTTCACTTTCGGTTCTCGGGGGGGGGGGGCTGGACGTCTACAAAGTACAGTATTGCTCCAAGCTTACCTGAGATGACAAAAGCCGCAGTGCCTGTGATGCAGGATGCAAGACGCCGGCTGCTCACTCCATTAACCGCGGCCTCCCTCTTGCTACACCGCGATTGCAGATCTCCAGGGGTCTCCCTCTCTCGGGTGCACGCGCGACTCCTCGCAGCCCACACCCGGTTCCAGCACAGTGCGCGCTCACGCGACTCCCTGAAGCCTTCACCCGCCTCCATTTCCTTCCGACGCCGTACTCGCGACTCCTCGCAGCCCACACCCACCTCCATTTCCTCCCGGCGCCGTAAGCGCGACTTCCTGCAACCCTCACCCGACTCCATTAGATTCTGCCGCTGTGCGAGTGCGACTCCCCGCAGCCCTCACCCGGCTCTATTAACTCCTCCCGTTCCTGCCGGCAGATCCCCCCCCCCCCCCCCCCCCCGAGATCTGCCGGCAGGAGCGGGAGGAGAAGTAGCGGTGCCGCTACTTCTCCCCAGATCTGCCGGCAGATCTCGGGGGGGGAGGGGTGTCACTCTCCCCCCCCCCCCCCGAGATCTGCCGGCAGGAGCGGGAGGAGAAGTAGCGGCGCCGCTCCTGCCGGCACCGCTACTTCTCCTCCCGCTCCTGCCGGCAGATCTCGGAGGGGGTGTCACTCCCGCGCGCGCGGCGGCGCCGCTGCTGCTTCTCCTCCCTCTCCTGCGGCCCCACCGCCATTTTTTTTTCCGGGCACGCACGGCTCTGATCAACGTGCTGGCCCGCACATGCGCAGTAGAGCTGCGCTCTACTGCGCATTTGCGGGCCGTCGGTCACAGGCCATTTATAAGGTAGATAGGCACCTGTCCGGCCGCAATTTTTTAAACATTGTTAAACGGACTCCACGCCTAATTAGACTCCCATGTTAGGGACTCTAATAAACAGCTGCGGCCTTTGCATCCAAACTGTGTCACATTTTCCTTATGTGCAAGGTTGGGGTGCGGCCAGATAGGAGCCCATGGGTGTCCAGGCTGGCCGGTTATTTCTTCTTTCCAAATCCCTACTCAGCAATAATCTACGTTGGACTCTTTTATCATGGACTAAGTTAATGCACTAATCTAAAAATATATGTATCCAGCCAAATGCCTCGGAATACTGACCTTTTTACTTTTAATAAACTTAAGAAGTACCTCTTTACACAAAAAGAAAGGAAACCTTGGAATAAAGCCAGTCATTTCTGAGTCGTGCTACTGAATGTGGGGGAATATAAACATTTTTCTGGCCTAGGGAATTCTTTTGAAACCATGTTTTATTTTATATACTGTAGCGCAAATGAAGTAAATGCAACACAGTGACAGCCACACTTCGTCTTTATAGATGACCACTAAGTTCACTTCTCCTAATCGCAAACACATTTTGGATAGTTTTTTTCTATTGCAATGGATTATGACATTATTGAAGCCACAGAGAAACAACGTCAACTGCAAAAGAGTTTTCTTTACTTCAATAATTAGAGAATAGCAGTACAGTACTGAAATAAATGGTAAAGTGTTCAGTAAAGTGCTAACTTTTGCTAATTAGCACCAATTTATCAGTGTGTCAAGAGCCAGTTTTTCATCAAATTGCTGCCCACCAGAATAAACATAACTTAAGTAGCAATCAGGGAAAGCCTATTAAGAGGCTAAATTAATCTGCTTACAGTACATGCATAAATACAATTTACTTTACCATCTTGAATTCCACATTCCTTTTAGTCTGTTATGATTCCATCATGAAGAAAATAACAGATTTTAAGTAACTAAGAAGCACATTTTAATGTAGAAAAAGATATACCCATACACTATAAAAGTCACACTGCAACTTCTACTTTAGCTCCTTCAACGCAGACCATAAAATAAACATGTTAAATCCTTACAAAAAGTACTAGCAGCAGCTGTGCCGAAGTTTTAAAAAGTTATGAGTAAGCCAGCAGGCCCTCAGCGTACATCAATATAAAGTATTCAGTAACAAAGGATATGATCTTTAGTATTCCCAATGCAAGATTTTACAAGATATGAACAGTATCGATACCAACCAAAGTAGTAAATGGAAAATGCAACACTTATTAACTGTTTAAAAGAAAAATTACACATAACAATCCTGAATTGCAAAATTTAAGATAAAGTAGTTAGGGGATGAATGAACACTGTCTGTCATTGAAGGCTACTGATGTTCCACGACTTGCAAGAACGAGTTCTCACCCCTGTTGCCCGTGTCCCCATCTAAAGCCCAAGCTGTCAGGACTTCCCTTCTCTCTTTATCCGCAGAAGACAGATCTGATTTTTTTTTTATGAGGGGATAGCACAAAAATTCCATACAGAACCCCGTTTTCACTTCGCAGAAATCCTTCACTCCGCCGCTTGCCCCCCTGCACCTGTTCGAGCTCGGCGGCGCCTTCCCTCACATCCCGTGCAAATTGTACCCCCCAAGGAGGCCGGCGGACGCCTCGCGCAGGCTGCAACCTCCATCCCCGGCCAGCACTTTCGCTTTAAGGTTAACCAGGAACAGGACAAGCGGGCTCTCACCACCAGCTCCTTATTAAAGGGACAGGAGGGGCATATTTACCAAGCAGCCCTTGGGCTGGCCGGGGATCAAGCTCCCTATTCGTACTTCTAACCGGGCAGAGCGTGGATTTTCTGCTATTCTCATTTGTGACGTGCGTGGTTTCTTAGCTTCCCGCTAGGGCCCCCTCTCTCTCGCCCACCTCCCCTCACCTCTCTGGGTACGAGGTGGCTCTCCTCGCCAGGCACCATCTCTCCCGCCGCGCACACTGGAGAGGGGGGGGGGGGGGTCCGCTCCAGCCGTGAGTCAGCAACGGGATACAGGGTCCAACATCCTTCCCAAAAAGCACGGAATTATTAAATAAGAATTGTGTTTAAAATTAAAAAAAAAAAAAAAGCAACCAAGGTGCCAGAGAGGAGGGGGGGGGGGAAAAAAAAAAACCACACACACACACAGCCGACGCAGTGACACTCCAGCCCGTGCGCAGAACCAACACCGCCAGATGCAATCAATGGAAAAATGGCCGCCTCCCCTCTCGCGAGAGCGGGGAGTCTGCCCGCCCCCCCCCTCTCCTGCTGTCGTCATTTCCCGTCCGCTCGAGGCAGGTACCTGAGCCGAGCACCGGGATTCTGCGGGGCGCGGGACGCGGGACGCGATCGGGAGGAAGCGGTGAAGGCACCCGGCGTCCGACAGCTCTCGTTCCACGCGCAGCGGGGGGAGGGACACGGAGAGAGGGCTTTCGCTCACACTTGATGATAGTCTGGCAGCAGAGGCGCCTGATTTAGAAATGTTGAACATATTTTAGGAAAGGTTTACCCGATTCTTCAAATGTGTTATGGATTGCACGCTGAATAAATCTGTATTATCTTGGTTAAATGTCAGTCTCAAGTTGTTAAGGGTGCTTCTGATTTTTCATGAAGCCTCAAATAACTGAATTCTCAAGTAGTGAAGCTCTTGGAAACATCAAGTACCCACTATGCAGCGGATATCAACAACATGAGAAAGGTGACCAGCAATTTACCGGAAAAGGCCCTTTGGCGTTCCTTGTTCTCCCTGCAGTTTAAAGGGCAGTTTGTGTGCTGGTGATATTTGTCTGTCTTGGTGTCATGCCAATGCTGCGGCCAGAGTCCTGACGGGTAAAAGAAAATCTGATCATATCACACCCGTTCTCAAGCAATTACAATGGCTCACAATTGAACAAAGAATCGAATTTAAGATTTAAGAAATTATTCTTTAAAACAAAATCACTGGCCATATAGATAGACATTGCTTATTAGGGAATAGTCAACATGGTTTTAGCAAGGGGAAATCTTGCCCTACAAATCTATTAGACGTTTGACGATGTAAATAAACACATAGATAAAGGTGATCCAATTGACAGTGCATTTGGATTTTCAGAAAGCATTTGACAAAGTCCACCATAAGAGCCATTGGATAGGAGGGAGTGTCATACTGTGCACTGGTATTTAGTTAAAAGACAGGAAACAGGAAGAAAAGACATTGGTGGAATACCACAGGGATCCATCCTGGGACCTGTGCTGTTTAACGTATTCATAAATGTTCTGGAAAAGGGAACGACAAGTGAGGTGATCAGATTTGCAGGTGACACAAAAGTATTCAACGTCATTGCCTCTGTATTGATCTATGGTGTGACTGCACCTTGAGTGCTGTGTGCAGTTCTGGTCACCCCCATCTCATAAAAGACATAGCGGAAGCAAAAAAGGTGCAAAGAAAAACAACAAAAATGATAAAGGGAGTGGATTGAAATCCCTATGATGAACGACTATACAGGTTAGAGCTCTTCAACTTGGAAACAAGACGGCTGAGAGGGGTTCATAATAGAAGTTTATAAAATTATGAGTGGGGTCGAATGGGTAACAAGGACAGTTATTTACCCTTTCAATTAATACTAAAACAAGTCAAGTGACTTGGGTTGTGTGTGTGTGTGTGTACAGTTGTTTATTATGTTGTGGTTTTTTTTTTATCACATTGATTTATGCAAGTAAAGTGATTTATTAAGCCAATAAACTAAACTAACAATCAGCAGAACAAATCATAGAAAGTACTTTTTCACTCAACATACTATCAGGCTGTGGAATCTGCTACCAGAGGACATAGTCAAGGTGACCACTAGCATAGCAGAGTTTAAAAGAGGTTTGGACAAGTTCCTAGAGGAAAAGTCCATAAAACTTTATCAGCCAGGCAGACTATAGAAAGCCACTGCTGTGCCTAGGAGTGAGTAGTGTGAAATCTGCTTTATAGGATCTGCCAGGTACTTGTGACCTGGATTGGATACAGGATGCTGGGCTCGATGGACCTTGGTCTGACCCAGCACGGCATTTCTTATATCATGAAATGAGGCACGGAGGCAATAACTGAACGAGTGGCTGACTCCAGACTTGCCGCGGCGCCCACGGTCACATAAGTGCACGCTCAGGCACGTTCTGAATCGGCCACTTACTGAGCGCGCCCCTGTCTTCCACTGTAGCCCAGGGTCCCAGCAGTCAGCCGCACAGAGGCCTGCCAGGACCCCATCAGAGCAGAGCGGGTAAAGCAGTGAGTACCGCCAGGGACGGACATGCTCCACTGCATCCAGAGGCACAGACACAGCAGGAGTCAGGCCATGGTGCATACATACGGAGACCACGTCCACCTGTCATTTTGTGATGGGCCCTATGAGCTAGTTTTATGATAACCAAGAGTGTCTCGACTGAGTGAAGCACAGCCGGTAAAAGCACTTTGATAAATTGGTAACATTCACTAGATTTGGCAGGTATAAATACTGTTCATGCAATTCCAACACCGTATTTTCTACTGTTTTTTTTTAAATCGTACATCTACTGCAGATTTTCCTCCCCTATAATACATAAATAATAAAAGCACAGGAGGTCTGCTTTCTCAGCAGCAGATTGGTTGTGCTTAAATTGCACAGCTGTCAAAAACCTATAGTAACGAAGCTGTAACTTTCCATCTTTCATAATGGAATTGTTCCCTTAACATAAAATGAGAAGCTATTGAAATGTCAAAGGTCAATAAAAGAATAATCATCTTTCCAGTTACCTCATGCTCAAGGAGCTTGCAATGATTCATCCAGAATTTCAGCCCTATGACTATATAACTGTATTTTGTGAAGTTAAACATTTTTCAGACCGTATTTGTGGGGGAAATTATTGGATTCGCTAGATTTTCATGATTTTCTTACCTTACTTGTTAAACTCTCGGCAAAAGGGAGAATTAGTTTGTGTTCCGTACTGCATCAGTGCATATTTACTCTGAATATGTTTAGTTAAGAACATAGAAACAAATGAAAACATGCATTTTATATTTGTTTTACAGTATCCTATATTTTGTTTAATGGGCATGCCACCACATTGGAGCTTTGCACACCACTAAGGGCTATAGTCCAACAATAACGCCTCAATCACTGGGATTATAATAACTTTTTTTGAGTATTTAAGGTCATCCTTCTCACACAAACAAGGAAAGCCTCACGATATGGTGCATCTTTTCCCCTACTGCCTCAAAAAGTTAAGCCATCATTCACTTAAAATGCCTTGTGAAGTTCAGAGCCCTTTAATAAGAACTGACTGTACAGTGCTGGCGTGTCCCAGCGTGTTTGTTAAGAAGGTGTAGCTGTTTGCGTGAGAGTGAACGTAACTGGCGGAAGTGGTCAGTTGGCTCAAGAGTCGGTTTCTCCGAGCCGCTCCAGAGACGGGTTATGTCTCTGCGCGGGTGTGTTTCCGCCGCGGCAGCTGTGCACGGCCTACGGAGTTACCTGAGAGCACAGGAGAGAAAGTAACTTTGACAAACAGCAAGGGTTTAAAGTGGAAAGGAGAGTATTTATGCCTTTAAAGTCATTTAATAAAGTTTCTATGATTTCATTAGAAGATTTCATTAGAAGATATCTGCAGAGGGTGTCTGCAGGCTTTTAATTGGTATTTTATAATACCTTTCAATTGCAGATAATTTGGAATCTCCTATAACTCAGAGACGCTACGGCCACTCTGGGTGGCCAGGGGCACATAACCGGGCAGCCGCTTTCAGTCACCCCCATAGTGCACAATTTAGTTGGCATGGGCCCCAGCTTCTAACCATTGGGGGGTCCCTGGGGTGTAAAACAATAGAGGGGGGGGGGACAAAATTCAGGAGGAACAGGTACAGGAGGGAGGATGGGGGATTAGCATGGCAAGAGCCAGTTGCTCAGGGCAGGCATAGGGGCGGACCCCGGGGTTTAGCTGCTGGTCCCCGAGGCTTCACGGCTGGGACTGAAAGCTGTGCAAACAAAGAAGACGATGACCTGAGTACCAGGGCTAAGAAGTAAACACGTACTGTTTGGCATAGGATTCGCACTTTGCGTCAATCAATGTGAGCTTCTTATGCCAAAACATGTGGGCTTCTGTAGTAAATTTGAAATTTACAAGTGAGGAGAACTTCTCGGCCCCAGCTCACTTGGTTTCCAGGGACTTGTCCAGGGTGGACTGACCTATCGGGGGATCGGGCTTCCCCCTGTGGGCCGGTTGCTCCCATCATGTGTTTTTTTTTTTTGTAAATAAGAATTCCTGCCAAAAAAAAAATGAGAAGGGCTGCTGCGGCCGGAAAAAAGATCTACAAAGTTGCGGCAGAGAGGATGAAGGTGCACTTGAAGTGAGGCCTTGTGGGCTGCGTCACAGCTCATTCTGCTGTGCCTGAAGAGGACCTGAGAGCTGCAGCATGGAACGGCTCCCCTATGAGGAAAGGCTAAAGAAGTTAGGGCTGTTCAGTTTGGAGAAGAGACAGCTGAGGGGGGATATGATAGAAGTCTACAAAATCATGAAAGGACTTGAACAAGTTAATTAATGTAAATCAGTTATTTACTCTCTCAGATAATAGAAGGACGAGGGGGGCTCTCCATGAAGTTAGCAAGTAGCACATTTAAAACAAATCAAAGAAAATTCTTTTTCACTCAGTGCATAAACTCTGGAATTCATTACCAGAGGATGTGGTTATGACAGTTAGTGTAACTGGGTTTAAAAAAGGTTTGGATAAGTTCCTAGAGCTTAATAATTAATAAGCTACTATTGCTTATTAATTAATAAGCAATAGTAGCTTGAGATGTATTTGGGTACTTGCCAAGTTCTTATGGCCTGGGTTGGCCACTGCTGGAAACAGGATGCTGGGCTTGATGGATCCTCAGTCTGACCCAGTATGGCATGTTCTTATGGCCCTATGGGTCCCCCTAGCCAGAGGGGTTTTCAGGATATGCTTAATGAATATGCATGAGAAATATTTGCATACACAGGAGGTAGTGCTTGCAAATAAATCTCATCCCTATTCATTAGGGATATCTTGAAAACGAGACTAGCTGGGGGGGGGGGGGGGTGTCCCTATAGGACCGGTTTGAGCACCCCTGCCTTAAACCAGACAGGTCCCAGCACAGATGTCTGAACCAGTACTGGCTGCGGATCCTCTTCCCTCCTTAGCCTAGCCGTCCCTGCCGCCCCAGCGCGGCTCTGCTCCGCTCCTCAGTACCCGCTCCTTCCTGACCCTTTTTTTTTTTTTTTTTTTTGCAGCCTGACCCCCTTCGGGCTGACCTCCGCGTGCCCTCGGCGCCAACCACCTGGCTCGTGCAGCCGTGGAGCACGAGGAGGAAGCGCGGGGAGTGTGGGGGGCGTGCGCGCGCGCGACCACCCGAGCTTCCCGAAGGGCGCAGCGGGTGGGTGAGGGAGAGGCTAATTTGGGGCTTTTTTTTTTTTAATTATTTGTTTGCCTTTAATATGCCTGGTGTATTTATTTAGGGAGGGGGGGGGGGTCCCTCTGGCGCCTGCAGGTTGGGCTGGGTTTCCCAGCAGGGCTGAGGGAAACCTGTGCCGCTTGCCCTCTTCTTACAGGGGGGGGCGGGGATACGAAGCGGATGCACCGGGCTTTGCACTTTTCGCAGGTCGCGGCCGGTTAGCAGCAAAGGGCTGCGGCGCTGAAACCGCGGGTTACATTGTAATACCCCCCCCCCCCCCCCCATCACGATGGAGCGCAAGGTGAAACAAAGGGCAGAGGGTTTAAGAAAGGGGCTCTGTGCCTCCGCCTTGCACGGGGGTAAAAGCTGGAAACGGGCCGTAGTTACGTGAAATGCTTTCTCCCAAAGCCCAGTGGCCGCCATCCTGCTCGCTGCGCACTAATTCTGCATTTTCCTTCCTCTTCCACAGAGAGAGAGAGAGAGAAAGTCTCCGGGCATCGCTTAGATTCAGTTCTGCAGAGCAAGCAGCAGGTCAGTGAATTGTTGCTAACGGTCGGAGAGGCTCTCATTATGTTTTCTTTGGGGTTTTTTTTGACGTTTTGAATGGTTGGGCAGACTTGGAAATGATCGCGTGTGTTTGTTGCATGGGAGCCGCGTAGACCCCTTCGATAGAGCAGAGAATATACCTTTTTGTATAAATAAAAATGATCAATATGATTCCATGTTGCTTTCCACTATTACAGAAATGTCATTATTAAACACCGAAATTGGAAAGCAGGGATGACATAGGGGTAAATAGGGGATACTTCATTAAAGGAGGCTCTATTGATCAGAATATTATTTATTGTTGAGGGGTTAAAAGGGCCAAATGAGGACATTTTTTGCTTTCAGTCTGTAATAGGCTGTAAAATGGGTTTAAGATTTGTCATTGATTATGGTTATTAGGCTGGTTGAGAAATTAAACAGTCATGGGACTGGGGCTGGATGAATTGGTCTCATTAGATATGAGTGTGTGGGACTGATTGGTTCGGATTCATGGGATGCAGAAGGGAGGCTGCTGTGAGATTCGGATGGGATATTTAGGGGAGCTTGTTAGAGGTTAATATAAGGAGTGTTGATGTGGATGGTTTAGGTTTAATAGCCAGATTGAATTTGTGATGTGTTGATTTGAGATGATGTACTATGTTTCTGCGGGATTTAATATGGATGGGGAAGGGCAGGAATGGGATGTGGGAGTTTTTTTTAACAATTAAAAGGTTATTACATGCAATCAAATAAATAAATAGGAAGTCAATAAATTAGACTTGAGGGCTTTTCATAGAACAAAAATATTTTCTCATGTAATAAGCAAGAAAATCCTTAAATTTGTTGATGCTCAGAGAAATGAAACTATCTTATATAGTGGCTAGGATCTGGATTGTAATAATAAAAGGAACAACAGATAATGGTATACTGAAGAAAATAAGGTGTTGTGACATATGAATGACTTTTAACTTATTACAGTGACAGTTTGGTTTTTTTTTGGGTTTTTTTATATGAAAGTTTTCTGCTGCTTTGAGTAGATCATGCACAAATCCAGACAGTAAATCCATAATATATCGGGTTTGGTAGTGTGTCTGTCAGTGCTAGCGCATGTTCCCCAGCCCGCCGATAGATGGCGCTATAATATATCGGGCTTGGTAGTGTGTCCGTCAGTGCTCGCGCATGTTCCCCAGCCCGCCGATAGATGGCGCTATAATATATCGGGCTTGGTAGTGTGTCCGTCAGTGCTCGCGCATGTTCCCCAGCCCGCCGATAGATGGCGCTATAATATATCGGGCTTGGTAGTGTGTCCGTCAGTGCTCGCGCATGTTCCCCAGCCCGCCGATAGATGGCGCTATAATATATCGGGCTTGGTAGTGTGTCCGTCAGTGCTCGCGCATGTTCCCCAGCCCGCCGATAGATGGCGCTATAATATATTGGGCTTGGTAGTGTGTCCATCAGTGCTAGCGCATGTTCTCCAGCCCGCCGATAGATGGCGCTATAATATATCGGGCTTGGTAGTGTGTCCATCAGTGCTAGCGCATGTTCTCCAGCCCGCTGATAGATGGCGCTATAATATATCGGGTTTGGTAGTGTGTCCATCAGTGCTAGCGCATGTTCTCTAGCCCGCTGATAGATGGCGCTATAATATATCGGGCTTGGTAGTGTGTCTGTCAGTGCTCGCGCATGTTCCCCAGCCCGCTGATAGATGGCGCTATAATATATCGGGCTTGGTAGTGTGTCCGTCAGTGCTAGCGCATGTTCCCCAGCCCGCCGATAGATGGCGCTATAATATATTGGGCTTGGTAGTGTGTCCGTCAGTGCTAGCGCATGTTCCCCAGCCCGCCAATAGATGGCGCTATAATATATTGGGCTTGGTAGTGTGTCCGTCAGTGCTCGCGCATATTCCCCAGCCCGCCGATAGATGGCGCTATAATATATCAGGCTTGGTAGTGTGTCCGTCAGTGCTCGCGCATGTTCCCCAGCCCGCCGATAGATGGCGCTATAATATATCGGGCTTGGTAGTGTGTCCGTCAGTGCTCGCGCATGTTCCCCAGCCCGCCAATAGATGGCGCTATAATATATTGGGCTTGGTAGTGTGTCCGTCAGTGCTCGCGCATATTCCCCAGCCCGCCGATAGATGGCGCTATAATATATTGGGCTTGGTAGTGTGTCCGTCAGTGCTCGCGCATGTTCCCCAGCCCGCCGATAGATGGTGCTATAATATATTGGGCTTGGTAGTGTGTCCGTCAGTGCTTGCGCATGTTCCCCAGCCCGCCGATAGATGGCGCTATAATATATCGGGCTTGGTAGTGTGTCCGTCAGTGCTAGCGCATGTTCCCCAGCCCGCCGATAGATGGCGCTATAATATATCGGGCTTGGTAGTGTGTCCGTCAGTGCTCGCGCATATTCCCCAGCCCGCCGATAGGTGGCGCAGGCGGCTCCCTGCCGCCTTGGCGACTCAAACACACCGTGCAGCGGCTATGTCACAACACCAGCTACAAGAGGTACTTCTGGGGGAATTAAGCACTACTGCGGAATGCAGATTTTGCGCAGAATTCCCCCTTCCCGCAGATTTCCTCCCTTAACTCGCCGATTTCCTCCCTCGCTGGAAGACCAAAACTGGAAGGACAGCAGCCATCGTGGGATAGGCAGAAACTATTTATTTATTTATTTATTTATTTATTTATTTAGAGCTTTTTATTACGGCATTCATGATACAATCATATCATGCCGGTTTACAGATAACAGGGGATGCAGTAACTTGGTACATATAACAAGTGCATAAGAAACAATAAAGTTACAATATAACAGGGTTGCTAGAACTGGTAGAGCAAGGAGACAATAATTAAAGAAATTATACAGAAGTAAATTATTTACAATGAGCAGTATTTACATTGTGCAGCAATGGTCTGTTAATGGATATTAACAGACCATTGCACAAATATAAATACAAATATAAATACAAAATATATAAGAAATACAAAAATATAAAAAATACAAAATATATAAAATACAAAAATATAAAAAATACAAAAATATAAGAAATACAAAAATAGCAGAGGAGACCCTGGCATGCCATGAACGGAGCGATTCCAGGGGCACATGCTCCGTTCGCGGCGAAGATGAAGGCCCAGCACACCGTTCGAGGCGAAAAGGGAAGGCCCCCGTGTGCCGTGAATGGCGCGCCGGGCCTTCATCTTCGCAGCAAATGCCGGTGAGAGCGAATGTGTGTCGGGGAGGGGAGGGTGAGAGAGAGCAGGAGGGTGTGAGAGAAAGCATGGTGGGGATGCCTGTGAGAGAATGTGTGTGTGAGAGAGGGGGGGGTGACAGAGAGCATGGTTGGTAAGAGGGGGGTGGGGAGGGTGTGAGAGAGAGCATGGGAGGTAAGAGAGGGTGGGTGGGGGGATGCTTGAGTGTGGGTTTCAGAGAGAGGGAGCCTATATGAGGGGAGGGGGATGCCAGTGAGAGAGAATGTGTGTGTGAGAGAGGAGAGGGGGTGTGGGGGAGTGCGAGAGACAGCTTGGTAAATAAACTTTGCCAGCCCTGGCTTTAGCAAATGTGCCTCCATGCCCCTTGCCCTGGGAGAAAACAATTTAGTTTTTCCTTTTCAGCTGACGCTTCCATGCAAGAGCATATGTGCCAATAAAAAGGCTCGCTGCCCGGGCATAGAACGGGTACAGTTGCTAATATATATATATATATATATATCTTGGATAAGGTTTGTAAGGCCCATCTAGTCTTCCCAATTTCTTTCCCTGTTGCAATACATAAGTAAGGGGATAATGATGTGCCATGACAAAGTGGATCCAGTGCTGGGTATGCCGTACCAATAAAAAGATTGGGAACCACTGGTTTAGGGTGTGCGGTGAAATGGACTTGATTAAGACCCTGCGTGGATAAATCAAATACACTTCGAGGCATGGGGTAAATTGATGACACTGCTTCAATTAAACTAACTCCAAAATTTCTCAGTTACCTTTCAGGACGACCCCCCTGAACATTTTTTTATAGCGCCATTTTTTATCTGCATTAAATGGTGTCAAAAAACCCCAGGAAGAAAAAAAAATTCAAATGCTGTCCTGGTCATTCCACAGCCTTCCCTGAAGCAGGGAGCACAGAGCCAGTAAGTTTCAGATTTTACTTTTTTCCTCTGTGGATTATTTTTAGAAAGGTGAATTTGCGTTGCGTGTCTTGCTGCTCATTTGACTTAATGCGCAGTTTTTCAGAGCTCTCTGATTTCTGTTGGGCCAGATGGGTTGGTTTTCAATATGTTTGAAGTAGGTTTGCGTTAGTATTTTGTACAATTAAAATGTTTTGTTTTTTTGTTTGTTTGTTTGTTTTAAAGAAAAATCTCACACATTTCTTTATTTTTATTTATTTATTTAAGGTATTTATATACCGTTTTTAAATACAATTTTATCAAAACGGTTTACAAGGATAAAAATAATAATAATAATAATAATAAAACAAATTAAAATTAAGAATAAAATGTACATAAATTAACAAATAGCTAGATAAGTGCTAGCATTTAAACAAAAACTTTAATTAAAATAAAGAGAAAGTGAAATGGTGAAATGTACAGAGTCTTACTTTTCTTCAGTTTTTTGGGTTTTTTTTATAGCTGTAGTGGTCCACCAAATTCTGATTTCCGAGTCAGACTCCTCCTTTCGCAGAGGCAGCACAACCCCTTGGGTTAAAGGAGTCCCAACCAATCACGCAGCAGTGAACCCTGCTAGTCATGGCCGAGAGTGCACACATAACTAGGCTGGAGGGAGTAGATCCCTGTGGCCCCCCCCCCCCCCAGGCCGGAGATTGTCCCTGCAGAGATACTGCGGGGGTTATACGGGAGTGAGGGAAAGGGTTAACAATGTGGAGAAAGGCCCAGGTAGATGCACGTGTGAGCTCATGGTGCTGCAGCCCCGTTAAGAAGCTTGTTCTAATGTTTCTGGAAGTCCAGTGCAGTAGACGGAAGCCTCTGGGGCAGAAGTAGAAATTTCTACTCTTGGTTTTTTTTTTTGTTGTTGTTGTTTTTTTTAACCCACACAATTTCTTTAGGACTTCCACACAGAACTAACAGGCCGATACAGTAAGGAGCGGTAGGAAGAGCTGCGTTAGTGCCGGGCGCACCCGCGGTTGCCGCACGCACAGTCCGGCTCACCTACCGCTCGATACTGTATGTAAATAGCTTGCAAATGCAAGCCGCGTCCAAGAAGCGTCCGTGAAGCGTTAGGCCCGCGCAACCCATTTTACTGTATAGAGCGCTATACAGTATCCTGGGTGCGCTGGCCTAACGCTTCACGGCCACGCTGGTATCTGCCATTTCAAATGACATTTGAAATGACAGGTACCAGGAAGTGGACGGTTCTCCTACGCTCGGGATTGCCAGTCCTCTCTCCCCTCCTCCCGAAGCAAGGCGCAGGGAGGGAGGTGGGGAGAGAGGACTGGTGAAACGACGTGTAAAGCAACGAAGCGACTTACTTTTCTTGCAGCCCTCCTCCGGAGACGGACATCGGCGGAGACGGACCGCGGCTCCCCTGCCTCCCGGGGGGGCAGCCGGCGGCGAAGATGGACGCCTGCACGGGCGAAAGCGGCCCCTGTGCGTGCAATTGGGCCGCTCAAGACGTGACGTCACATGCCGTGACGCCAAACGTCGTGATGTCACGCCTTGAGCGGCCCAATTGCACGCACAGGGGCCGCTTTCGCCCGTGCGGGCGTCCATCTTCGCCGGCAGCTGCCTCCGGGAGGGCAGGGGAGCCGCGGTCCGTCTCCGGAGGAGGGCTGCAAGAAAAGCGAGTCGCTTCGTTGCTACTTTTCACCCATGGACGCGGCCAGGGCAGGTGAGCGGGGGCTGGGGGAAAGTTTGCCGCCTGCCCTTACCCCTGCCTCTAACGCAGGGGTAAGGGCAGGCGGTAAGTTAGCAGGTTAAACGCGCGGCAAAACGGCAGGGTAAAAAAGCGATAGTCGGGGCGCGCGTTACTGTATGGGAGGGAATAGCTAATTGAACCGTTTACATCTGATATACATGCCGCGGGCGGAAGGGGTTACCCGGTGATTTAAAGAGGCGGTAAGAATGGGTTAAAGGGGATAGTGAATCGCGGGTTGGACTAACGCGGCCGAAAAGTGAGTAGAAAGCGGGTTAGGAGCAGGGTAACCACGGCCGCACTTTACTGTATTGACCTGTAAGTAATTTATGCACGGTACACCATGTAAGAAATACCTTTGTTGTAAAGAGTAGTATTTAAAACCAGCCATGGAGTTCAGAAATCATGGCAAGGTGAGCATCAGCGTGTTCCACATTGCTCTGGGTGAATACTGAAAAGGGCAAATGCTTGGATATTTTTAGAACATGTGCCATGTTATTCTCCTGCTGCAAACCAGCTGGTTTTTTTTTCCCCCTAAACTAAAAGGTGAGTCACTTTCAGACTTAGTGAATGCATATTGTCTATTTGTTTGCTCCCTGTGTGCTCCAAAATTACTTTCTATATTAAAGAACAAACTGAACCATTAATTCATGTATGATAGTATATATTTTTTCCCATTAAGAATTGTTGGATTTTACTATGTACAATTCTATTTTATTTACACACACTTTCCCATAAAATGCTCAAGACATGGTACAGCACAATTAAAATTCTCAGTACAATTATTTCAAATAGATGTTTCAGTTATTGCACAGATACTTAAGATATAGTATGTTAATTTTTAAGATTAATTAGATAAGTGAAAATAAGGAACCAGGTGGTTCATAGATATAAAAAAGATGCAATGATTAAAACTCCACCAAACCAAAGACGTCACATACTGGAGTGAGTGGAACTGCAAATTATGGTAGCTCAGGTTAAGGCATTGTTAATTAGGCACTCGTGAGCATACGTGAGGAAATGTTCTGCCAAGACTGTAAGAATTTATGAGACAACGTTCCTTTAATGGATCCAACAATATAGTGAATCTACTAGCTAGCCCCTTCATAATATGATAAGCTCGTTAACGTGTGTATGCTGAGCTTTAATTCAGAGTAGCTTCCATTTCAAGGATGAAATCCTTAATTTTTTAAGACATTTGATTGAGATTGTCTGTGGGACCAATGCTATCATTCATTTTCAACTGAGCCAATAACAGCATAATTGTCAATTGTTTAACCACATACCACAGCCATGTAGGCCATTAAAATGCTGATGGGCTGCACTGGATGCAGATGTTGAGAATATGAAACAACTCAATCACGCCCAAGAACGCTAAGACTTGGTTTCTCTTGGCTCCTACTTTAAGGATGATGATGTCTTTACATCTGCAGGGTATTGATTGGTCCAGATTAAGCACATGATGGCCCCCCCCCCCCCCCCAATAGGCTTTTTTTGAACTGTGTCAGTCCCTGCATTCTCAGTATTTGTTGAATCGCATACTGTGGCTAGGGAGACCACCAAAATGCCTGCTGGAGTCACCGAGCTCAGATTCTGTTAATCACACTAAGGAGCATTTCTCACTCTAAATACGTACTGGAATGCATTGTTTATCCTTGGATCTTGTGGGAACGATGAAACGAGTACACATTGTAAATTGTTGCCTGCTTCAACTATCCTCCATGGATGAGCATATATTTTTCTTCCTTTTATATGCTCGTTTCCGCAGTGGCATTGACACGATTTGATCCATGAAAGATGAATCGCCGGTATCACTAAACATGTCTTGTTGGATTTTTAAAGTAGTTTTCAGGGCTTCTGATTATTGCTACGAAGATACTTTTCTGGCACAGAATAATCTTTGTGTTTATGATTGCCCCTTAGGGATACAATTTCAAATCCATTTATATGCATAAAACACAGGTTGATGCGTGTACGTGGCTTGTTATAAAATTGCCCAGGGGTTGTGTGCATACAAGTATGAGCATAACTTGATTACATGCACAAAAAAAGAAGCATTCTAAGGAGGGGGGGGGGAGGGCTGTGGTGGGGAGTTGAGGCAAAGTTTGGATTTATATGCATGCTTTGGATTTTTAAAAGTACCCATGTAAATTCACAGGGAGAAATTAAACTGCTCTTCATGCAGGTAATTGTGAACACATTTTCACATAATTTTCAAAACAGATTTGTTCGCATACGTTTATTTGAAAATTGGTGCAATTTATGCCTCTTATGTACCCATGATGTTACAAAATTACCTTTTTTTTTTTGTACTTTTAGTATATGAGGTTTTAGTGTGACAGAATTTTGATTATTGCATCTTTTTATGATCTGTGAACCACTTGTGTTTGTTTCATTTTTAAGATTACCCATGAAGAACTGGAAGAAAAAGCTCTGAAGGTTTTATGCCACTGCGGAAAATACCTTGCTTGCATGGAAGGCAGCAAAAAGAGAAGAAAGAAAAAGAAAGAAATCCAAGCAGAAAGAGGGAAATCCAGAAAACATAAAATAAAATGGAAGACGCTGGAAGTGGAAATGATGAACTTATCGGAACTCTGTGCAGGAAAGGAAAACTTAGCTCCTTACCAAGAAAAATCTGTCTTGTCAGGGAACGTTTTAGAGACTGACACTAAAAAGGTTAAAAAGAGTAAGCTTCAGGTTTATAATGAGGAAAATTGTTTGCATAAAAAGAAAAGCAAAAAAAATAATTCTTGTAAGAGCCCGAGTGTTGCATCTCTTCCCTCCCCTTCAGCTGACAAGAAAGCAAAGGGAGTAAAGCAGATGAAACATAAGAAGCACGGTTCAAGCTCTGTGCTGATGAGTAGATCTCAGATGAGACAGCAGAGATTATATAAATACCTGTCCTGCTACCCTTCTCAGAATTCATCTTTCATTGAAGAAACTGAGCAAACTATTGATGTTCGCTCTGAAGATGTGTCCAGATTCAAAGCTGTTTGCCAAAGTGAAGTTCTCGGGTCTGTGTTCCAGAGTTCTGGCGCTGGAAACCTGAGAGCAATTAACAAGCTTAAAAGAAGAGCCCCTGTTTGTGAATCCCTGAAGGCCAGCTGCCACGAATTGAAAGCCTGTCCACGTGACACGGAATCTTCTCCATCAGCTCATCCAGCAGCCCCGGAAAAAATACTCGATGACTTGGAAGATGAACTCTATGCGGAAGATGTGAAGTGTGAAGAGCCCTCTCCCCTAGCTAACTCAAGAACACAGGAAGCGTGCAGCAGTGTCGATCTCAGTCAAGACCTTTTCATAACTCAGAAGTCATTTGAACCCATTCTGGTTTCAAGTAGCGATGATGACGACGATAGCTGTTCATCCTTTCAAAAAAATACCAAAGAGATAAGGGCAGAAGACGACTACAACCACCCTAGACCTATAAACGGGTTGCAGTGGTTTTCTCAGGCACCTTCCAAGAGATTAAAAGCTGTTGAGCAATTCCATACTGCCGGAACCAAGTTAGCATCCTCTGCTAGGAAGAAAAGAATACTCACGAAAGAGAAAGCAACGCAGACTGATGGCTGTCTCAGCTGTCCAGTATCAGCTTCCTCCATTAGCCATGCTAAGAGATTTGTAAATTGTTCTGTGCAGCCACTTGACCTCAGTTTGCCTTCTAGAGTTAGATCAAGCAGTGCAAGTACCAAAGGTGCTTCCTGTCCCTTATCTGGAGAGAGTGATGGCATTTATCTGAGCCCTAAATTTATGCAAAATCCTATGCTGCGTACTGAAGAAGAGCAGCTCCCGACTCCAAACATTCTTTCCATGATCCGTGAGAGAGACAGGGAAAAATGCCCTTTCAGCCAGCTCCGAAAATATGAAGAAGGAAAGTACGTTCAAATGCTCCTGAATTCTTCCTACTTTTTTAAGGGGAAAGGCGAGATAGATATTAGCACTCCTATAGCTCCTTTACTGAAACAAAGGGCAGAAAATGAAAAACGATTGTCTGCAGAGGACAGAAGAGAGAGGACAAGGTCAGGTTCAACACTCAGGCAGTAAAATCAGTGGGATTTTGTTTTACCTTCTCTAATCAGATCATCTGCATTTATACAGTAGCAATGTTAGACATTTCCTGAGGGTGAGGATCACTGCGCCCTGCAGTTTGATGAGAAGTTTGTACGTTTGGGAAATCCTATTTCAAGAAGCGCCATCCTCCCCAGAGTTGATCTATTGAAACTGGTTGTTTGATGTTATAAACCTGTTCTATTTGCTTGTACTTTAGGTTCTAGTACACTTTTTTTTCTCATATTGTTTCAAGGATGGTGTACGGTGAACATGTTCAGTGGTCGGATTCTGGTCCGTGATGCCAATTGTGCTTTAATATTAGTGAACAGATATATTAGTGAATGGATGCTTTTTTATGCTTGCAACTTGTTCCTTTCAAATCAAAATTGGATACTGCAGGCAAAATAAGCTTATTTGTGGTAAATATGTGCCAGAAAATAAGCATATCTTGCTAAACCTTTTGTTTCATGCAGCATTAGTTGCTTGAGTACTCAAAGTATTGAAACAATGAAAAGTACACTGATAACATTTTCACACTGAAGTCTTGATAATTGCATCATTTTGTCTTATCACATAATTCAATACTTTTATTATAAGTCAACTTATTCCATCCTTCATTGTGCTTTATAGTTAGTTGGTTTGGCTGTACAATGCAAATTGTCTTTAATTTGTTGTGTTCATATGCATAATCTTCTTGTCCAAAATGGCATGTTTTTCCATAAAGACGTGTAAGGAAAACTACGCTTTTTTTTTTATAATGTACTGCTTTCTAATATTAAAGAGATGAGACATACCGCAAAGCCTCTCCTGAATAGATGTTGTGATTTGCTTTGTTACCCTGTTCCATCATGAACATGGACATTTATTGAAGTTGTGGATGTAGATTGCTGTTCTAAAATTTCTGTATTAAGAAAAAAGTCATTTTAAAATATAAGCCAGCTTAATATGTTTGCATTAATTTTTGTGTGTGGTACTTCCCTACTGACTTGTACATTTTAGTAATGAGACAGACAAATATTGATCCCATGTGAAGGCAAACCCTATCTTTGGATCCAAGTGCATCCCAGGACATCCATCCAGAAAAATGGCTCAAACTGTCACTAAAGATTACAACATTGTAAAGTACGTCTGTTGAAAACTGTATATTTGTTAGTCTAATGTCCCACCAAACTGCTCTTCTCAGATCAGCTTGTAGGCTGAGGAAGTTGTAGTTCCGTTCCACTGGCATTAGCAAATCTGCTTATTTACTTCAGCCTACATGGTGCAGAAAAATGTAATGGCTTTGAGCAATCACATAGGCCCATTTCCTGGCATCTGCAGCCTCCTTAAATCTGTACAAACAAACACTGGTGACAGGAGCAGAACCGGAGATGCCAGTATTGCAGAGAAGCTTGAAACAAAATGCAGGTGACCCATGAAAGCTCATCCTGTACCTTTCTCACTCAAACCAGCAGACGTTCTACTTAGAACTGACTGGAGGCCAAGAAAGGGAATATCAGCAGAAAACGGAGGGAGATGGGGAAACCGGTTGCATTTACATTTCTATTGTGCATACAGGTTTCCAGTAAGCCTGTAATGTACTGCAGTCAGAGGTGCCCATGATCATTGGCTTTTGAGGTCAGATTCTACCACAGCTGCTTTGCCTCTTTTAGACAATTGGAGCCTTTATTATTTTTTTTTTCCTGTGCCACCAGTCTGTGGAACACCTGTCCCAAGGTAAACAGAGAAAAGTCAATACAAGAATAAAATGAAAAAAAAAAGGAAATGCTGAGGTCCTAGCCTGCCATTTACCAACTCAATGCTTCAGTGCAGGCAATGCAGCAAATATTAAAAAAAAAACATTTGGCAGCGAGATCCCAGTCGGGTACATAAGGAGCTGAACTCCCTCAGCACAGCACTTTGTCCACCGCTGAAGGGTGTGGCCATTGTCCAGCAGCCCTAGCCGTTTATTCATGTCTACTTGAGGGATTCAGCGAATGTGTAATAGAAGTAATTTCCTGCCCAACAGAGCTTACAATCTAAGGGATTTATTCCCCCATATTAGAGGGGAGCAAGGAGGCAGAGGTGAACATACATTTAATTATTGATAAAGCCGCCTCTTTCCCATTGCACTATAAGGCGATGCACAATGAAATAGAAATACAATGCAATTACATAACAAAGACGGCTCTAATAACACACCATGCAATAACATTAAGCAAAGGCCTCAAGAAAAAAAAAATGAAAGTTTTACATTGTTTTCAAAACGTAGTACGATGTACTTCTAATCAGAGTAATGCATGGCACAAAGCAAGTCCGCTGCATGAAACATCCTGTGCTTCCATCAACCTTGCCCTTGGACTAGCCACTGATGCTTGCTGTGAGGAACGAAGTACCTGATTGGGCTGATACCGAGAAATAACTTTTGCCTAATTCAAAGGAGCCTGATTGTGAGGAATGCAGAAAACTGTATATAACAACTTGAATTCCAGTCTGTAAGTGGCAGGCAGCCAGTGGAGTATCTTAAGCACGGGGCTGTATATGATCATAAGTTTTAGTGTCAGTAATTAAATGAGTAGCCGTGTTTTGAATCATCCGTGGATTTGATGTTTGGGCGGGCCAATCAATAAAGAATTGTAATAGTCAAATACGTGTTGTGACAAAGTGCAGGGATCATCTTTATCCAGATATGAAAAAAGATAATAAATAGTCCATAGACGTAAAAAGCAATTTTTCACTATGATACTAATATGCTTTTCCATTCTTAAAGTTGAATCAACGAGGTGGGGGATTCTCTGTACTGGCGGATGGGAGGGGGAGGGTGGGTTCTGGTTAAACTTCATGGAAATTCTTGAGGTTATGGTATGCTTTTGGTTATCAAATTTCATGATTGTGTATCAACCTGGTTTTCACCTCAATAAAAGATAGTTACAAAAAAAAATAAATAGTTGAAGCAAACCAGACTCCAAGAATTTTTACCTCAGCACTTGGAGAGACAGCATATGACCTAATCTGAAACTCCGGACAAATTACCAATGTGGTCTTTTTAACCATAAAAGTTTGGTTTTATGATTACGCGCCTGTAGACAAATGTATGCATGAGCTATGGATTCAGAGCAAGCAGTATTCAAAGGACAGTAGATTTGTATGTTATCAGCATACACCAGATATGAAAGACCCCAAGACTTGATTAAGATGGCAAAAGTAACAAGATAAATATTAAATAAAGTCAGGGAAAAGACAGCTCCCTGGGGAACTCCAGAATTAGGCTCCCAAGAATGGGAAAAATTCTTCCAACAGACCTGTTGGGTTCTGTGTAGTAAAAAGGAAGAGAAACAAGTAAGAGCTTTGCCCTTGACACCGATATCCACCAACCGTGTTAACATCAGTTTGTGGTCTATGGTATCATCAAAGGCAGCAGACAGATGTAATGAAATTATTTATATATTTGATTTAAAATCCTTTATATACCGTCCTTAAGTTATTTACCATCACAACGGTTTACAGGAAGGCACATATAGTAACAATTATTCAAACCAGTTAAAATGTTATAGAAGTGCCAAAAATGGTTCGGTAACAACGTGTATTTATTTTATTTATTTATTTAACAACTTTTAATATACCGACGTTCGTGAGGCACATCACGCCGGTTTACAAGTAACTCAGTTAAAGGAGGAAATTACAATGAACAGGGGGCCGGGGGATGGGAGCAGGCCAGAAAGGGGGGGGGGGGGGGTAAGGGAGACAGGAAGAAGAGAGGGAAAGATAGGTAGCATGAGTGAGAGTATAAAAAACAACCGTTAACATAAGAAATAAAAGGAACTTATTTACAGAAAAAGGAATATTTACATTAGTGACAATTAGCATAGGATTGATTATATCGGACTAAATTGAACAATTTTGTAAGATTGTAGGAAGATAAAAGGGGAAGGGCGGGCAAGAAGATAAAAGGGCGGGCGGGCAAGAAGATAAAAGGGGAAGGGAAGTATTCAAATATACAATTTGGATTTCTCCTGAGATCATTTGTCATGGCTAGAAGCACAGGCTCTGTGCTTTTTCTGGTGAAAACCTACTTGTCAACTTCCCAGAATTTTGTTATCCTCTAAGAATTCACAAATCTGTCTCTCTATTAATTTCCCAATAAACGAGAGATGGGTCGCAAACCCAAAATCTGAGAACAATTAGAGCAACCTTGTTTCAAAACTGGGTGATTTGCAGCTCTTTTGTGCTGCTGTGGGAGGTTTTGCTCAATATCTTACTCTCGGGGATCCTTCATTTTCAGTTTAAACCAATTTTAACCTACAAATTCCCAGATTTTTCCAAAGATGAAGGTTGGTTTAAACCAGTTTTTCACCCTAATTTTAGGCTGATTTAAGAGCAACTCCAGAGCCGTGGATGCAGCGTCTCAAGGCCTTGCACCACTGCTGGAAGCCAGCGCGGGCCAAAGTGTGCGCTGTGTTTTCAAGCCCCGCCTCCCATTCAGTGAAAGTGCTTGCCCTCCAGTGCCACCGATGCAGAATTTCAAGTCTTCCCTGCCCACAAGCAATGGAAAATGCTGCCGGTGCTGCCGGTGTACTGTTTGAAATGGACCTCACCATGGAAAGCACTGCTTGGCCAGGCTCCCTGGTGCCACGCAAAAGCAGAAGTTCAGTGCTGCAGAGCGTGGGAACCACAGCAGGAACGCTACTGGGGTGAATTGAACTACTGGGGTGAATGCTATTGTGATGGAGGAGAGGGAGAAAGGTTCTTGGTGGGCAGAAGGATGGGGGGGGGGGGGGGGGGGGATGGGATGGAGCAAGGGAGATTCTCGGTGGGGGCTGGGGATAGAGAGGGACATGCTAGGCAGGGGATGGGAGTAGAGAGGGGATGCTGCTGAACAGGTGGGTGGGAAAATCTGTTTAATATTCTAGTACTGTCCTGGCTCCTGTCCAGCAAAATAAACTATTTACCCTGAAAATGAAGCCATTTTTCAACTGATTTTCTCCTGTTTTGGTTTTATTAAATTTTTATGTATGCTTTAATAATATATGTAGGTACAAACTTGCAAAAAAAAAAAAAAAAGATGTAAGACAAAGAAAATATGCACGATTCTGACTACTTTTCAGACTTGCAAAGTGGCTCCGGTGATGTCATCAACATTTGGAAATGGGCAGAGGAAATACACCGAGATGCAGTCTGTGGCTTCTGACCAAGGACTGCTGCCTGGATGGATGATTCAGATAGGGATGTGAATCGTGTCCTCGATCGTCTTAACGATCGATTTCGGCTGGGAGGGGGAGGGAATCGTATTGTTGCCGTTTGGGGGGGTAAAATATCGTGAAAAATCGTTAAAAATCGTTAAAAATCGAAAAATCGGCACATTAAAACCCCCTAAAACCCACCCCCGACCCTTTAAATTAAATCCCCCACCAAATAACTTAAATAACCTGCGGGTCCAGCGGCGGTCCGGAACGGCAGCGGTCCGGAACGGGCTCCTGCTCTGAATCTTGTCGTCTTCAGCCGGCGCCATTTTCCAAAATGGCGCCGAAAATGGCGGTGGCCATAGACGAAAAAGATTGGACGGCAGGAGGTCCTTCCGGACCCCCGCTGGACTTTTGGCAAGTCTCGTGGGGGTCAGGAGGCCCCCCACAAGCTGGCCAAAAGTTCCTGGAGGTCCAGCGGGGGTCAGGGAGCGATTTCCCGCCGCGAATCGTTTTCGTACGGAAAATGGCGCCGGCAGGAGATCGACTGCAGGAGGTCGTTCAGCGAGGCGCCGGAACCCTCGCTGAACGACCTCCTGCAGTCGATCTCCTGCCGGCGCCATTTTCCGTACGAAAACGATTCGCGGCGGGAAATCGCTCCCTGACCCCCGCTGGACCTCCAGGAACTTTTGACCAGCTTGTGGGGGGCCTCCTGACCCCCACGAGACTTGCCAAAAGTCCAGCGGGGGTCCGGAAGGACCTCCTGCCGTCCAATCTTTTTCGTCTATGGCCGCCGCCATTTTCGGCGCCATTTTGGAAAATGGCGCCGGCTGAAGACGACAAGATTCAGAGCAGGAGCCCGTTCCGGACCGCTGCCGTTCCGGACCGCCGCTGGACCCGCAGGTTATTTAAGTTATTTGGGGGGGGGGGTTCGGGAGGGTGGGGGATTTAATTTAAAGGGTCGGGGGGGGGTTTTAGGGGGTTTAGTGTGCCGGCTCACGATTCTAACGATTTATAACGATAAATCGTTAGAATCTGTATTGTATTGTGTTCCATAACGGTTTAAGACGATATTAAAATTATCGGACGATAATTTTAATCGTCCTAAAATGATTCACATCCCTAGATTCAGATGGGGTCTGTGGGTGTGAGGGAGAGAGTACCGTAGCTAACATCTCTCTCTCTATATATATATATAATTTGATACGTTGTATGTGTTGATCATTCTGTCAGTCAGACTCCAAAAACTAGGGGTGTGAATCGTGTGATCGATCGTCTTAACGATCGATTTTGGCTGGGGGGGGGAGGGAAATCTGATCGTCGTGTTTTTTTGTTTTTTTTTAAATTGTTAAAAATCATAAATCGGGGGAGGGCGGGAAAACCGGCACACCAAAGCAACACTAAAACCCATCCCGAACCTTTAAAACAAATCCCCCACCCTCCCGAACCCCCCCAAAATGTTTTAAATTACCTGGGGTCCAGTGGGGGGGGGGGGTCCCGGCGCGATCTCCCGCTCTCTGGCCACGGCTGCATTAAGAGAAATGGCACCGGTGGCCCTTTGCCCTTATCATGTGACAGGGCAAAGGTAGCGCCGGCGCCATTTTGGTTCCTGGCTCCCGACGTCACGTGTGCAGGAGATCGCTCCCAGACCCCCGCTGGACCCCCAAGGACTTTTGGCCAGCTTAAGGGGGCCTCCTGACCCCCACAAGACTTGCCAAAAGTCCAGCGGGGGTCCGGGAGCGATCTCCTGCACGCGGGCCGTATTGCCAATATTCAAAATGGCGCTGGCGCTACCTTTGCCCTGTCACATGATAAGGGCAAAGGGCCACCGGCGCCATTTCTCTTAACACAGCTGTGGCCAGAGAGCGGGAGATCGCACCGGGCCCCCCCCCACTGGACCCCAGGTAATTTAAAACATTTTGGGGGGGTTCAGGAGGGTGGGGGATTTGTTTTAAAGGTTCGGGGTGGGTTTTAGGGTTGTTTTGGTGTGCCAGTTTTCCCGCCCTCCCCCGATTTACGATTTTTTGACGATACATCGGGGGAATTGGTATTGTATCGCGGCTCTAACGATTTTTGACGATTTAAAATATATCTGACGATTGTTTTAAATGGTCAAAAAAACGATTCACATCCCTACCAAAAACCATATTGGTTGTAACTTTTCAAGATATTTAATGATTTCATTTCCTCAGGGTCTGTTCTTGGCCTTCCACTATAAACTGACCCTTAGCAACTGTAATTGAACATGCAAAACAAGTTATTTTATCCTGATCAGATAAAAGTGACAATTTCCTGTGCATTTGTCATGGGTGAAATAAAAACGTGCGCATGCCTGTGAAACAGCCTTCTGATCGTGCTGGAAGTCGTGCACGAGTACTTAAAGTCAGCGAGAAAAGGGGCTGCTTCTGGGAGGAGGAGGAGGGGATCGGGGAGAAAAGCTTGGGTTCTTTCAACTTTTGGTTGCAGGGACATCCCTAAGGCCAGAGGGGAGGAAAGCGACTCTGCGCGTGTAAAGTGCTCCCTGCCCTAATTTCAAGTGAAGGCTCACGGTGCCCCGAGGCCCGCTCCAGCTCGGCCTTTAGGAAATGGCCAGCCCCCACCCCCAGCCCTCTAAGCATAGAAGTTCCCTTGAAATCTGCCCCCGGGGGCGGTGTCTTTGACTATTTTGATGAAAGCTGTTTCGGTGGAGTGTGTACAGCACTTAACCCAAATCATCCGGGTTTCGGAAAAGAGCCAGAGAACAGGAAATTAGGTATGATTTCTCTCCGAAATCCTAGACTTGGCGTGGGGAAGGAAGTCTGCCGAAGGGATGCAAAGGATCTGAAGACGAAACGCTTTTGCACGCTGCTAAATCTTATTTTGTCCACTAGATGGCACCATTGTAACAGCAAAAAAAAAGAAAACACAAAAATGCCCGTCTATCTGGAAATATGTCTGTTTAGTCAATAACATTGCTTTCTGGGTATATTATTTTAAATGGAATATTTTGTGTCAGTCAGTTGGCTATGAGTTCCCAACGGCATTGTCTGATTGTTGATGCCAGCTGGAAATTCAAAGCAGAGCAAGATTCCACAAAATTATAGTTTAATCTTTTTTTTTTTTCAGAATATATTAGCCTAATGCAAGAACTAGACATGTCTATTAATTTCATACTTTACCTTAACTGAAGTAGAAATGACACAATTTCTCATTTTTCATCAAACTTTTCTTCAATATTACTCACTTTCTATTTTCGCACATTTTGCATCACTGCTGTTTAAATTTATAGTAGAGAGAGAGAGATCCTTGCACCTATCTGCTCCAATCAGTTATACATTTAAATTTAGATTGGTTCAAATCCTGAGAGAGATGAGTTAATAGGAAACAGGCTCTAAAGAAACTTTACGTTTTGATCACATGAGGTAAGGTTAATGAAAACGTCTTTCAGAATTCGCATGGTTCAGACACCCATTAATAATCTATGAGCAGACTTTAGTGCTAGGAAAATGTGCGATTTCCAAAAAAGCTCCTCTCTGCTTTCTGACTGTGACTTTATGTACTTACAGAATAAATCAAACCAAAGTGAGAAAAGCAGTAATATGATGAAATGTGTCATAAAGGTCTTCCTACAGACACTAAAACAGAGCAGAGCATGGCAACGCATAAGAGTAGCTCAGCTTATTCAAAGGCACTGTTATTGTCTTAACTTTGGATGTAGCTTTATGCATAGTTATGTGTGTGTTAAGGACCAAATGAGGAATAATAACACTAGATATAATGAGATTTTTTTTTCTGACACAGCTAATGAGTTTTCCATCATAGAAGTCATTTGAGCTTTGAAAGACAATGTAGATGTTATTATAAATATGATTTTATATAATACATGGATTGCCTTTATTTTTTTCACTGGAAAGCTAATTAAACAACTAAACATCTAATTCTTCACAGCCATGACACAAAATATAATTGTAGATTAATTTCTTGTCACTAATGTGAAAGACAATTTTTTTTTAATGCTAACAGTTTATTTATTTTATTTATTTATTTAATTTATTTATTTAAAAACTCTTCTATACTGTCGTTAAGTTAATTCACCATCACAATGGTTTACATAAAGGCACAATAAGAAAAAAATATACAATTGGTATAGATTACAAGTCAGCAGTGGCTAGAGAATGACAAGGAGACGGCGTTAGCAACCTGTAAGAGTGAATGCACACTCTAGATCCGTGCCTTCCATCCATGCCATGACCTCCCGGGTGTGTGCTGACCTCCACTATGCCAGACTGATGCATGCCGGCATGGAGGGACAGACAATCTCGCCCTATTGCATTCTTTGCCTTACATAAAGAATGCATAGATGTGAGAACCATAGAGCACACTGGGGAGTGGGGACCACTTGATCATGGGCCCTACCAGACAACAATGAGAAGTAATAGCTTCAGTTGGATGAAGACTTCTGCCTCATTGAGTCCATCATAAACAACTTGGTCCCAATAGTCTACGTCAGTGGGAAGCTGTCAATTTCCTCATTTAAAACAGATCTATTAAGTTAGTCCAATGAAAAGGTATCACCATCAGCTTTTTGTTGTTGACCCTTGATTCTGCATATCCAAGTGGAGGAACATAGCAACCACGGTTCATTTAAAAACAGCCCACGACCACGTGTGGTAAGCTAGAGAATGTGCTAAGGAGAGGCCCAATATTCCAGATCTAATCTGAGATGATGTCACTTAAAGGGAGAATGACCTTTCTTTAGAGCCCTGGTGTCTTAGCACAGGTCCTGCAACCTGCTTGGGGGCAGTCCTGCGGCATCCTCTGACAGGGACAAGTTCAGTCAGGCTTGTTGGGTGTAAGCTCCTCTGAGTCGACACGGAACCATGAGCAATGCTGAATTAAGCCCGGCTTTCCTGTAGTGCTGTGCTCCGTTAATTACCTTCCTGTTCTCTCATCAGTGGAGAAGGGAGCAAATGCTCCTGCAACCCTGCCAGTGCAGAACCATCTTCTTTGTATGCGTTCGCCTGCCTTCTCCAGCGTCGGGCCCTGGATTTAGTTTGCTTGCTTTCCTTCTTGTGGCTTTTTTTTTTTTTTTTGCCGCATTTCATCCATCATGAAATGTTGTTCTTTTCCTGGAAACTCCCTCTGGTCTGAAATTAATCAATATACTGCAAATAAGAAAATTGTAGAGTGTGTGTGTGTGTGGGGGGGGGGAAATACCTAAAAGATGTTCCTTGATTTTCTTCCAAAAATACATATTTTATTATTGTGCTCATTTTTCCTTCTTGGTTTCGTTACATTTTATTGTGTATGTCAGCCCTCAAAACTAATGAGATACTGTTTTATGGCAAGTGGCAATTGTGCATGTTTAAAAACAAGGACTTAAAATGTCCAAAATGCATTCTGTTCTCTTGAAAGATATTTAATTCACGAAAAGTACTGAAGCCCCCGTGGCTTTCCTGTTTGGAGTTTATCGGCCCAGTCATTTCTTTCAGCCCAGTTGGAACAGGGCCTCTCTTGCACTACAGCGCCTTGAGTTGTACTTCACAGCTGGGGCTCGCCCCCCTGCCTGTATAATTTTTTTGACCTCTTTCCCACTCAGCCCAGCCATTGCAGAGACTGTCTTTTTTGGCCAGAGGCCACCCAACTGCCATACCCTCTGGTACCCAGCTAGCCCTAATTATGACCACTAGGTGTAGCCCTTGAGCTACAGCTGAGGTTCTCCATTTCCTGCAGGGGAGCTGGGAGCACTGCATCCACAGCCTCCCCGGCCCTGGCTATCAACGGAGAGGGGAAGGCAGGGGCCAGGCATCAAGTCCAGCTCCAGTGCATGGCGGTGCACTGCGTTTGCCACCGCGCCGGCCTGGCTCGGCTGTGCATTTGCAACAATAAATATCATTTTTCTCTGCTGCACCGCTGTTAAGTGTTTCTTGAAAGAAAATGTCTCTAGTGCACTCGTGCAAGGAGAAAAAAAAATCAATCCTGTGGCCAGCATAGGTGAAGCATTAATAATTAAATTCTGTTAGGAGAGCTTGGAGTTTTAGCCCATCCTTCGGAGCAATGCAGCACTACAGAAGACTCTTTCACATTCTGTGCTGCTTCATATTATCGCATCAATAATACAAGCAAACTGTTTAAAGCCCGGTTCTTTCCAAAGGGAGCTAAAGTTCTAGTGAGGGAGTTCCACATCTGAAAATCAGTGCCATTTCAGGAGAAATTTCCTGAGAACCTTAAACCGAAGTAGTGAAGATCTGACAATATCCACTTCTGTGATTAGACCAGCATTAATATGCAAGTCTGAAATCTGTATGCTAATTGAATATTAATTAGTCTCTTAATAACCTCCTGAGCCTCTGCAGTGCAGAAACAGCAGACAAATAATTGAGGTTTAGCCACCATCTGAACGGAGAATATTTATTGCTGGTTGATGTCGACTGTGAAAAGTTTGTTACAATAAAATTCAGTGCATTGGCTAATCTGCATCTTTCCTAATCTATACTTGCCATGTAACACTTCCTGGAATCTTTCATAAGTTAATGTAATAGTTCAGAATTACTTAACATAAAAAAAATACCCCAGTTTAATTATTTATTTATTCATAAATTCGTTTAAGGTGAGTTGAGAGCAAAATACATTAAACACTGATTTGTGAGTCTCAGCCGTTTAGAATTAATTGGGGGAAATATTTAGTAATCTGCCCAGTGCAGGTGCATTTTGTATCTGCATGGGTTTTTATTTTTAGTACCTTTTCCAAGGCAGCCTACCTGAGCTGGTGGCCGAGGGAGCGCATGGAATTGTCACCTCTCTGGCTCTCCTTAGCTACCTCCTGGAATCAATTTGCTACACCTTTTTGAAAATTGCCTTCCATACACCTTACTCACAATTACCCATAAACAGGGCTTTTTCAAATCACTCCTTGGACCCCTTCCTCCCCGCCTTATCCACTCTGGTTTTTAGGACACCCTTAATGAATATGCATGGATTACATTTGCTTACATTTAGTCTTTAAGTAAGGTTGATGTATGCCTTCTGGTTCGGGGAGTCCCGAGAACTTAGCGTCCAATAGCACAGATAGGAAATATCTTGGAAACATAGTAGCATAGTAGTGACAGCAGCAAAAGACCAAATAGTCCATCCACTCTGCCCAGCAAGTTTCCTATGGTAGCAACTGCCGCTCTGTGCAGGTTGCCCCCATATTTCTGTTAAGGTTAGTAACTGCCACTCTGTGCAGGCTACTCCCAAGCCTTATATATTAACAAAGCTACATTTTTACTGGGTGAGGAGCTCTCACACACATAGACATACCCACACACAGACATGCTGTTTCTCTCTCTCTCTCTCACACACACACAGACATGCTCTTTCACACAGATATAAACATGCTCTCACAGACATGTCGACATGCTCTCTCTCCCACACACACAGACATGCTTTTACACACACACACACACACAGACACACACACAGATGTGCTCTCTCTTCCACACACACAGACATGCTTTTACACACACACACACACACACACACACACACACACACACAGATATGCTCTCTCTCCCACACACACAGACACACACACAGATATGCTCTCTCTTCCACACACACAGACTTGCTTTTACAGACACACACACAGACATGCTCTCTCTCCCACACACACAGACATGCTCTCTCTCCCCCACACACAGACATGCTTTTACAGACACACACACACACACACACAGATATGCTCTATCTCACACACACACACACACAGACTCAGAGCTGCTGTCACTGCACACACACACAGACATGCTCTCACACACATCCACACACACAGACACACACTCTCTCACTTGCTCCCTCCCCCCTTCCCATGTGAAGCACGTCCAGCGGCAGCCTCTTCCTTCAGCCCCTGCAGCAGATGGGACTCCTCATCTTTTTTTGAGGCTGTAAGAGCTGATGCTGCTCTGCTTCCTGCACCTGCAGGGGGGGCCTATGAAGTTGCTGCTGCTCCTCCTGCGCTCAAACGCTGCTTGGGCCCCAGGGACGATGCTGCCTCTTCCTGTGATGGGGAAGCGCTGTTTTTCTACTGCTTCTGACCACTTCCTCTTTTGTGTTGCATGGGTGGGAAGAAGCAGAGTCAGTGCCGTCGCTGCCCCCAGACAGGTGGTGCTCTAGGCAGCCCACCTACTCCACCTAGTGCTTCCGCCAGCCTTGGCGGCACACAGGTGCCCCTCAGACCCGCCCTTGAGGCCTACCCAGCCAGTCTGGTTTTCAAGATATGTCTGACATAAGTTGCATAAACCGAATGCATGCAAAAATATCTTGCGCGTGGTCCTAATGGGTCACCTGAAAAAGAAGATTGCTCGAGATGTCAGGGAAACCGATGGATCCATCAGGGGACTTCACAGATGCCGGAGGATGCCGGTGCCGGAGGATTGCACTGCGGCGCACAATGCTGCATTTCTGATAAAGAAGGGAGCCCTGCAAACCGCTGCGTCACTTTTCAGTGTGCACGATGAGCTTACAACGAGAGGCAAAGGCAGACGAGACCGTGGAACGGAGATAAAACAAACATATGCAGAAGTACCTGGAACTGTCACATCCAGACTTGCTTCTCGCAACAGCAACAACTTTTTACTGTCAGACAATTTTTTTTTCCTAGGCATATCATATTTGTGCAGAGGGTTGTGACAACTAGCAGTCATTTAATTTAATCATTTCTGAGTGAAACCTGTGCATATCCCAGGGGCTCGAATGCCATAGAAACAGAGATGAAACATACCAGCTTTGGTATTTAATAATAGTTGTTTGAATCAAATCCGGCTGAACACTGTGTTTGTTGCACCTTTAGAAATCAGCATAGAGCTAGCTGCTGGTGGCAGTGCTTGGCAGGAAAGAGGGCAGCGGAAATACCGTACAGGAAAGGTAAATGTAACAATGAGAAGATGATCTAATTACTTGTTCTCTCAATCCAACAGAAAGATATGATCCCACGACGCTTTTAGTCCATTCACCTAATACAGGCTTCTGCAATGTTACAAGAAACATTGAACACGAGCGTGGACTGCAAGTAGTTATAAGCACGTCAGTTATCAGGGGGCATAGAGAAGCCATTGCCCTCTTGGTGTCGCTCGTGGTCAAGGTCAGCCTGCTTTGGTCACCAGGAATGGATATCCTATGGTTGAAAATATGGTTTTTTAGCTAGCCCCTTAGTTCCACGTAAACCGATCAGATAGGAATTACTCGTTCATGAAGGTCGGTATAGAAAAGTGTTAAATAAAATAAATAAATAAAATGGGCCAGATTGGACCAGCCTTCTGGCTCTAGCTGCCTGAAGACAGGTGCTGCCGCATAATTAGAGTAGGATCATAGGCAGCATACTGGGGCCACTCACAGCCAGAGAGAGATTGATGGGCATTGGAAGTCCTTGCTCTTAATGTACTTTGTGGACTTTAAAGGCAGGTGTAACCCTCACATAAAAATGGCACCTGAGTGGGCTAACTGCCAGTCTCTCAGTGAGCATTGAGTCCAAATTTGGGTCAAGCAGATGGTGTACTGTACCTGGACCCAGAAGGTAGAGTGGATTTTCATTTGTCTTGCCTTGACAGGGGACTCTGCCATCCGGGTCTCCCCTCTGCGAACCCCTTCTGGTCACCAGGAATCCCACAAAAGGAAAAGAGCTTCACTCCAAAATATATTCAATCCCATGAACATTTTTGTTTTCTGGGGTTATTAGCAATTAGATGTTACATGTTAACTTTGAATACCTAATTGGGTTGCAGAAGCACACAAATTTTGTCAAGCAGATGGGACTAGCATTGAATTGAAACACAATAGTTTGATATATTTTCGCTTCCCAACTTTAACTTATAAAGTTACCAGTACCTCTTCTCCCCAGTATTCCTTCCCATCCCATAATGACTGTCACCTCACTGAGATACTTCACTATCTTCCAAATCCAAAACTAATCTCTCCTTACCACCTGGAATCTTTTCTCTTCCCAGGACAGCTCTAGCGTTTCACTACATAGCCTTGACAGGGGTTTGCCCTGTATTTCCCCACTCCAAGACTGTGCTAGATCACCTACTTCCCCAGTTTCCCCTGCTGGCGAGAACGTTTCCACTTCTCCACTTCTAGGAGCCCTGTGGGCTATTGGCTCACGAAAGAAAGCACCATGTCTAGCACCGAGCCTTTCTCATTGGAGGGGGGAAAGTCCCTACAGAGCCCTGTCCTCTTGGAGAGGCACCACCGGGCCACCCCACTCTCAAAATGAGTTCCTTCCAACTCTTCCCACCAAATTCTAAAACCAGCATTTTATCTGGTGGAACTCTCCCTCTACAGGACCCCTCTACCCATCCCTCTTTAAAGGAGACATTGCCTGTCAGAGTCCATTAAACACTCTTGCCACATTTTACGTGGAGACGCGCATGGTGCAATTCTACCTGAAGGCATCTAGTAGCTGTTCAGGATGCCACACTCTCCGTAAACGTGACTTTCCTAAGCATATCCACACCTCCTCATCCTATAAGTTTAGATTAGCATACCAGAGTCCTCAAGAACAAAAAGGGCTTCTTCTTCGAAGACCCTGTCACAAAAGGGTAGAAACCTACACTTCATTTGACTGTTTCTGTTTCTTTTATTGTCCCTTCTAACGCTCTTCTGTTCATTTCACTAGATGTCAGCTGTCTGCTATTTTGTTAGGAACTGAGGACTCCAAACAACCAATATTTTCTTCAATTTTCCCTAGAAATATCTTGTTAAACACCTAGGGAACAGTTATGTATTCATGGAACCTGATTAACTGGTGCTTTCTGAAGAGGGAAGTTTGTTCCAGGTACTAATTTTACCCTTGAAGGAGCTTTCTCCTTTTGGTTTACCTAAGAGTATTGCACTAGGATGTGTATTTTTGACTCGGGGTAATATAATTTATTATTTTCATGTATATTGTGTTATGTTTTATGATTTATGATTCCGTACAATGCTTTGGGCGATCCAGATTGGATCTGGAAAGCGATGAATACATGTTAATAAATAAATAACAATAAATAAATATTTCCATTGTCAAGCAGGGATATTCATTTTTTTGTGTTAATACATTTTCTGAAAAGCTTTCTGATGATGTCCCTTATTTAAGTACTTGAAATTGTTGTTTACGCTGTTTGCTTTTTCGCTGTGATGTGCTTAGAGGAAGTCATTTCCTCGGACTGCTTTTTTTTCTCTTGGAAATGTAATAGCCTATATGCATCTCTCCATTTCTTTGCCTAATCTGTTACAATGTAGAAATGCAAAATAAAAATTAAAAAAAATGGGACCGCCCGAGACAGTCCAGGTTTCACCCTAATTGCGTCTACGGCCTTGGGGTTTCCATGCAGTGGGTATAGCCTGTCCCTGTTGACGTACATCTCTATATGATCAGCCTATGGAAAGCATTTCTAAAGCCAAACTGAATGCAGATTGTCTGATTGAGAATCTTGAAATAATCACCAGTTCATTAAAAGTTGCCAGAAATTAAATCACTTTGATTTTTTTTTTTTAAATATGATTAGCGCTCGAGTCGAAAGGCCATGCTGACATTTCAAATCCAATTGCCATTTTTGCCATCGCGTATCAAGTTGCGCTTTGCTTTGCATGCTTAAAAGCTGAAGCAATTTGTATAATTTCCTAGTAGCACATAACGAGTGTCTTTCTGGCTTACGCTGTCAGATAAATGACAAGATTAGCATATTGCAGAGCCCTCTCGTTAATTATTTTAAGGAAAGAGAAAGGAGTCTTCCTCCTTCGTGATACAGTGTTGCATACAGATTGCAGCCTTGGTTTCCTGTAGCAGAAAATGAGTGCTTATATAGATCAAGGCTGCAGAGACTGACTCCGACCTGTGGATATCATGGGGATTCCTCTAGCCTACATTCAAGGGCGTGGCCTTCATAGTAAAAATGTAGATATTCTCACAGGGAAAACGTCTGCGCTGAAAATAGCGTGAAAAGTGGAATATACATAAATAAATAAATACAATATAGTTATCGGCTCTATTTAATGCAATGGAAGAGTTCCTGGGGTTCCTACAGCAGGTCAGTGGAATCCTGAAAACCCTTTTGGCATCTTGGTTTTTGCTCAGAGAAAACAAAATGTTTCACTTATGTCCAGGCTGTTAAATATCCCTTTATCCATAGTGGCAGCTGCAACATTGTTGCAAACAGGGTGCTGGGCTTGATGGACCCTTGGTGTGAGCCAGTATGGCAGGTTCTTATGTTCTTAGGTATAACTGCCACAGGAGCTGTGCATCTTCTGAGGGCGAGGATAGTAGGGTCTGCGGGTGCTTTAGAACAAACCAGCACTTTCCTCTAAGTCCTTATGGGGAGGGACCTGTCATTCTCTATATGTGTTTTTGTGCTTCTTGTATACATTTGTGCACTTTGCTGCAATGTTTTACTATTTCGTCCCTTTCCTCGTTCATTGCTGTGCACATTCATGGCCCAGTATTCTGTCAGGGCTCAATTTTAGCAAGCAAAGCGACGAATTCTCTTTAAGCTGTAACGATCACTGGTGCTGGCTCAGTGGCAGCGTTGCTGAAGGGCTCGGGCCTTGATTCCTGGGCCAGGACTGTTCCAAGGGCCGGTCAGGGTTACGGAGGGCAGCATTCGAAAGCCCTCGGGGGGAAGGAAGTCCCAGGTCATCCAATAACAGCAACCGTAGGGTCTGCGATTGCAGGGTTCCAGAAGAAGCCCCGGTGCGTGGCCTGACTCCCCCATCCCAGAACTGTCACTGCAATGCCTGAGTTGAGTTGGGAGGGAGTATAAAATGGAGAAAAAATCCCACCGTAGTTGCAAATGAGGAACTCATGGTGCCAGAACCCAGTTCTGGGTCAAGAAAAGACTACTGATCTTGTTTTCTTGCTGATTATACTGGTTTTTTTTGCTTAAAACTCTTTTCTTTCTTTTTTATGTTTTTGAGAAAAACATTTATAGAAACAGGATAGAGGAATTCTCTCATTTATAGTGGCCTTTCCAATGAAGCGAGCTCTCTTACGTTCCTTGGACAATATTCTCATCATGGATTCCTCTTTCTTTGGCTTATAGCATAGCAAAACACTTCTGAGGCTGCAGTATTGTGCTGGGCAGTCTGGCCGGTCTCTCTTCTCTCCTCAGTGTACAGTGGTTAGGCTCAACTCTCCCTTCATCCTTCCATACTTATCCCAAGTCTACTCTAGCCCATTAGCTGCCTCTTTCTGTCACATCTTTCCTCTATGTCCAACCAGCTTATCTTCCCAGATTCTCCAGTCATTCCTGGCGTTCTTATTCTACCTCCGTACAGCAATTACTGACCTGCTGCATTAATTATGTGCTGACTTAGGGCCAACTTCCTTTAGCCTGGACTCTGGCCACACAGTGAATGAGTTTTCTGTGTCAGGTTCAATAACACCCTTTGCATTCTTGGACTTTGGGCTTTATTCAATACATATTTTTTTCCACAGGCAGAGAAAGGTAAAAAATCCTTTTTGACTAAGGCCCTTTGTGTCCTGATATGTGCTGTAATACACTGTCTGAATGGTAAGAATGGTCCTGAGCATGCATTACCACTGCTCACTGTTATTAGTATTATCTATAAAAAAACAGCCCTGTGGTCTCATTGATTCTGCATGAGTCACAAATATATTCCACCTCTTAATTAATTGGAAGCATATTCCAGCCCCTTCCCTTCATGAAATATGAAATTTCAACAGCTGTGTCTAAATGTCTGACCTCATTCTTGTCAATTTGAAACCAATATCTAATGAAGAGTCTTGCAAAATTGAAATCTCCCAGGAACTTTTCATCTTGATGAAAATAGGGGAAAAATAGTTGCTGGTATGACTTGATTAATTCCATTTGTTACTTTCAGTTCCCAAATCAGTTAGGAGGCTCATTTGCATATTAATACCCCAAATGCTCCAGATTCACTTACCTGACTTGGTTGAATCTAAGCTTTAGAAGATAATGGACCAAGGATTCTTTTACAAGTGGCTCTCAGCCTAGTCCTCAGGGACCACCCAGCCAGAATATCCACAATTAATATGTATGAGATTTATTTGCATACTTGGCCTCCATTGTATGCAAATATGTATCATGCATATTCATTGTGGATATCCTGAAAATCAGACGTCAGGTGGTCCCCAAGGGTGCCTGATTGAGAACCATCATCTTACAGAATTGTAAATGAGATAAATTTACATATATATCTACAATGCATGAAAATTTATCTCATGCATATTAATTGTGGATGTCCTCAAAACTTCCAGCTGGGGTCACTAAGGCAAGCTTGAGAACCCCTGGTATAGGACAGAGTTTCTGAATCCAGTCTTTGGGAGCACCCTAGCTGGTCTGGGTATCAGGCTATCCATAATGAATATGCATGAGATATAGCTGCATGCATCAAGCTGGTTCTTAAACACAATTTATGCAAATACATCTCCTGCACATTTATTATGGAGATAACTTGAAATGCAGACTGGCTAGGGTGCTCCCAAGTACTGATTTGGGAACTATATATATGAACATTAAAGCTAAATTATAATGCAGTAACACAGAACAAAATAATGAAAATGTCAGCTTTCAGGCTTCATCTGTACTGACTATAGTCATCCATATGGTTCTCTTTAATAAGTAACCTTGACAAGGACAAAGAAATATATACGTCTGGGTGGCTTCTGTAGATCCTCATGAAAGCAGACAAGCAAACACGTGGGCGATATTTTGTTGCTGTTGTATTTTTATTTCTCCCATACTCTTATTAGAGTTTAATAAATGTAATTTAACATTCCTAAGTGTTTGAAGTGTCTTTTCCTTCAATCTGGAGTGTGTGGGAGCCTACATTATTCATTCTGCTGCTGCTGCTGCATGGCCCCTTGTAGAATTGCTATATTTATCCCCGCTGGCAGCAAAGTTTCCTTTTAATGGAAGCAAACATATCACCAGCAGATACTGAGGACCCTCAGTCTGATCACCCTTGATGCCCCCAGCCCTATTAAGGTAGAAAACGAGGTGTGCCTTCAAGGGGCTGCTATTTTAATACAGGCATGGGAACTGGATTAAAATGTAGGAGATGAGAAAACAATAGAAAGGTTAATAAGTCAAGTATTTTTATGGCAGATGTTACAAATAAGAAATATCTGCGTTAGTCAGGTTCTTGCAATATGCATATTAAACTGTTCCCCCTTTTGTGCCTCGCAGAAGAAAAAGGAAAGCTTCTTTGCAATCTTCGTATCACCAAGTTTGGTTCTGAAAGGAACACTTGAACAAGAGAATTAAAAGGATCGTTCTTAAATGTATGGTCACACAAACAATGCATTAGATCTCGCCAGCAAAGAACTGCTGGTCAGAAATTAGATGCATGAAATTACATTGCAGTATGGTGAAAAAGAAACATAATTAACTCAGAAGAAATTGTCAACAGCAGTCAGTTCTTCCAGAGACCTAACAAAGATTGTGCTAAAACGGCAATGGTATTCACTCCCAGCCCTGGAAGGCCACCAACAGGTTGGGTTGTCAGGATATCTCTAATGAATATGCATGAGATAGAGATGCATACAATGGAGATAGTGTGCACGCAAACCTGTCTCAATGGATACCACTGAAACACAGAGGAGTAGATTTTCAAAGGGTTACGAGCGTGAGATACGCACGTAACCCCCGAAAACCTACCCTTGCGCGCCCCGAGCCTATTTTGCATAGGCTCGGCGGCGCGCACAAGCCCCGGGACGCGCGAATGTCCCGGGGCTTTCAAAAAATGGGTGGTCCGGGGGTGTGGCTGTGGTTCAGGGGCGGGGCTGAATCCTCTGTGCCGGGGGATGGCGAACCGGCGCACGCAAGTTAACTCAGCAAGATAAGGTGGGGGGGGGGGATTTAGGTAGGGCTGGGGGGTGAGTTAGATAGGGGAAGGGAGGGAAGGTTGGGGGAGGGAGCAAAAAAAAGTTCCCTCCAAGGCCGCTCCGATTTCAGAGCGGCCTTGGAGGGAACGGGGAAAGCCATCGGGGCTCCCCTAGGGCTCCTTGTTGTTGTTTTTTTTTGGGGGGGGGGAAGATTTATGGCAGAGAAGAAATTAAGAGAAAGCCAAGAGGATGCAGGGACAAAGGCTAGAAATCAAACTACAGATGGAAAGGGCAGAAAATAGTTGGGGTTAATCCTTCCTCAGAGTCCCGGCTGTAACCCAGGCAAAATAATTCCTAGCAGTCCAGATCCTCACCCACTCTCTTAATTTCTCTCCATGGATACCTAACCTGGCAAGGAGTACACAGGCAGGTGTTTTACCAAAATATCTGGGGTGAAACCGAAGTCCAGGGGCGGATTGGCCTATCGGGGGATCGGGCATCCCCCTGGTGGGCCGGTTGCCCTAGTCACGTGATCTGCCGAGCGCGGCCGTGACGGAGCCGCGTTCGGCAGGCCACGTGATATCTCCTGGGCCGGCCTGGGCGGCGAATACCCGGGCCGGTCTTCATCCGGAATCCGCCCTTGCTGAAGTCATCACCAAAAGGAAAGCGACCCAAACCCACTAGGGGTTTTGCCTCCAGCTCTCTCCTCTCGACTCCTCCTGAATCCTGCCCTAGTCCCTCCTCATATACAGGGTCCACCCATTCAGCTACCTCATAGAGGAGGCGCTGTATGGTGGCATTCCCTCTAGCTAGTTGTTTTTTCTACAGGGGTTAGGGGACATCTAGTGGGCAATCCATAGGGGCGTCACATAGATATTTAAAAAAAAAAAAAAACCAAAACCCAACCTGCCTAAGAGAGACATGGCTATGTAGAGAATGTTGAGGTTATGCACATACTGTGCTGGTTATCTACCTTTATTTTGCACTACCACCAAAGGAAGGTGGGATGGGATAGGGGGCAGGGGGCAGGGGGCAGGGAAGGAATCATAGTTCATATCTAGGATCCTCTCCATTCTCAACTCTGATATTACTTATAAAGATTTGATAATCCCCTCGCTACAGTTAAGCATACCCCTCGTTCCTTGTATCGCACTGTGCAAATTATGCGGTCCATTGTTTCTCTTTGTTCAGTTCTCAATTCAGCTGTTTCTTGTAAAGTTTATTACCACCCCCCCCCCCCCGCCATTGTTTATTGTATCCCTTGTTCATTGTATCGCCCCCGAGCAAATTTTCTGTTGCACTGTAAACCGATGTGATATGTATTTATACAGGAATGTCGGTATAGAAAAGTTAAAAAAAATAAAAATAAATAAATATCTGACTCACATCCAGTTTTTCCACTACGCAGAGAACTTGCACAAATTAATGAGTTGCCATTGTAATAAAGCTCCTGCCCTATCGTCCTAGTCAAACGTTCTCGAGGATTCATGTGTAACCTTTAACAGCTATCGCCCCGGTTAGCTCAGCAGCGGTGCTGTTGACTGCCATGAAGAAAGGTCGGATTTGATCCTTGATCCTGGTTTCTTGCACCCCAGGTCAGCCGGGTCTGGGGATGCTGTAGAGGCAGAGTTCAGCACCACTAGAGGGGATGACGTCCCAGCCACGGATCCAGATGGTGACCCTCACTGGCTGGAATCAGGGGTTCCTGCAGAGCACATTCTGCAGGCAATTCTGCTCCGTGGCTGCCTGCCCAGGACACTCATTGCAATGGCTGGGCCAGGGAAGGTTATAAAAAGAGGGGGAAATACCCCAGGGAGGGGTTTGTCGAAAGAAAGGCTCATGATCATGACTGTTTGATAGAAGCTGGTTCCATCTGAGCTGGGAGTCCCAAAGAGCAGTAGGAAACTGCCGGGCCAAAAATACCCTTATAAGAAAAGTTATTGTGTCCAATACTGCCAGCTCCAGTATTTTTTCCATTTTTTTTTCACTTTCAAATCAGATTTCAGTCCCTGTGCCATGCATTTTGCATCTGATCAAAGGTGCAGGGATCGTTTTTCGTTTCTCTCTCAGCTGGGATAAAGGAAAGCAGAGAGGTTACACCTTGGCTTAAGCCCATTTTGTGCAATGATCAATGGCGCACAAAGCTTGCCTCGTGAATTTCACAGGGCTCATTTCTCTTAAATTGACAAATGACGCGCTTGAAATATGCTTGTTATTCTCCAAACTTCTTTTCATTACAAACAGTGCTGCCCATTTATAGCAGGCAATTAATCCTTGATATATACCTTTGGAGAATGAGAACACTTTGGTTTGATAGCTCCACCGTTAATACTACTAATGATACATGACTATTTTACAACAGGTTGCTAGAGGGAGAGGAGCTGAGAGAGGAGACATAGGTGAGGAGAGGAGAAGGAGAGCTGAGAGGGGTATATGGGCTGTGAGGAGAAGAGGAGGAAATGGGAGTTGGGTTAAGGGGTTGAATGAGTGGAGCATGGGCTGTGAAATGAGCTGGGAGAGGGGGTCTTAATAGAGAGCAAGAATAATAATGGAGGGAAGCTGAGAGAAGGCATCACACAACATCTCACAACTACCAATAGCACACGAGCAGGGTTAACCCTCTGGCACCAGCTTCCTGACCAATCATAATACAGAGTGTGGCAAAATTATACCTTGCTGTGGAGAACAAGGGAGAATGCATTCCAAGTCTCACTTTGGGAATACACAGGAGGTAACAGTCTTAGAGGCCAGAAACTGCAGAGCACAGCAGGAGTCAGGCTGATGTCAGTTCAGGTGCAGACGGGAAATTAGGCCTCACCTGGGTGAAAACAAAAGTCCCAGGGGAGAGCAAGGAATGACGGTGCACGTAGAAACCCCTGTTTTGTCCCAGAAGGCTTGCGAGGGGAGAAGAGGTCATGGTGGAGGGAAGAGGCATGAAGGGTGAGGAGAGAGAAGGAAGCTGTAGAGTACCCCCGCTTTATATCTTTCACATTCGTGTGGTGCAACTCAAAAAACCCTACCCAATTCCTAGAATTAGTGGAATTAGAGAAATGAATTGGACATTGCAATAGTTTTTCCATTTGTGCTACTACATGATCCAAGGCGTTAGGTTAGTTTTATTGAGCTGTAACCAAATAATGACGAGAGACAGGATAATACTTTGTATACATTGCACTTTCCTGTTTGAAGGAATTTTGATTCCATTGACAATCGCCGGTGCACGTTGCATTAACACAGAGCTGTCCACTTTGTCCACATTCAAAGATTCGCTCCCATTTTGCACAGGCACTTTTCAGATTGAAAATAAGAGAATAGTTTCATTCAGAAATCGCATGTATTTATTTCAATGGTGCAAAACTAGGATACATCGGCCCTAAAAGTCTGTTGTTGTTTTTTAAATAGTAAATCTATTATTCTAGAGATTCTGGGACCCATTTTATGCTAGTTTTACTCTGATGCAAAAACTGCACCAAATTTATCAAGATCATCATCTTTTCTTCTATAAGGAAAGCTCAAAATTTAAATTAATGACTCCGCTTTGCCTCTAAAATAATGAAGGATAGTCAATTTTATGAATCTTTACTACAAAGGGGATTGCACACTATCCTTTTAGCTATTACGCTGTAGCAGTGGTTAAATTCCTGTCATGTTCAATGAGCAGCAATGATTGATTAGCAGGGTGGCTGACATATTGCTTTGATATAATAAGGCGAAGAAATGAAAAATACTAGCAGTAAAAAATGAATATATGCATGCAGCATTTATAGAACAGGGTTGATGAGAAATGTCATTGGGAAAATAAATTAATTCTCACGCATTGGGCCTTTATGTACCAACATTTTTTTCCCATGTTGTATGCATGGGGAAAAATGCTTAAGTACCTAGAGCCCAGCGGGTGAACTTTCTCCACTATTAATAAACTTAACCCCCACTATATGTAAAAAATGTGTTGCCCTGGGGATAGATGTAGGTCAGGGAGAGGAAAGTTAGCTGTCTAGCACCGATTTTTAAATCCATTTGGCTCGCTTAGATGCCTAGAACTATCCGAATGCGTGGCAGGCTTAAATCCAGCTGATCAACTAAGTTAGGAACATCAGCCCACACTGAACACTTACCCCATTAATTATATAAAATAGGGCATCACTGAAGCTCCTGGATGGGTTAAAAGTTATGGTAACTTGGTATGGTAACAGGGAACTTTACGAAATTCAATAGTCTCCATACTGTCCAGTAATAGTGTAGTGCTTGCTTAATATGATTTACTTCTGTTTTCATTTTTTGTTTTCTGAAATTTTGCCATAAAAGAATCTTGTCAAAGTTGACGAGTGTGACAGCCTAGTGCTCTGCAGCTCATTTGTGCAGCATAGGCCCCGAGGTTGGTAGGGCACCTCTCAGTACCTGTAATCTACCATTACTTGGGAGACTAGAGATTTTCTGACTCTTTAAATAGCAGGCATTCACTACAAACCTATAAACACAAATCTAACGATGAAGGCAGATATCCTTGAGCATTTTAAATATTCCAAGATTAGTCTTGGTTGTGATGCTAAATCAGTTTTTAAATTCCTGCACATTCATCTCTTGTGTGAACAGGGAGAGGTCGATATGGAAAGTTGCCTTTTTTTTCCCCCCCACTGGAGGCTGGGCAGAATAAGAACATAAGAAAATGCCATACTGGGTCAGACCAAGGGTCCATCAAGCCCAGCATCCTGTTTCCAACAGTGGCCAATCCAGGCCATAAGAACCTGGCAAGTACCCAAAAACCAAGTCTATTCCATGTAACCATTGCCAATGGCAGTGGCTATTCTCCAAGTGAACTTAATAGCAGGCAATGGACTTCTCCTCCAAGAACTTATCCAATCCTTTTTCAAACACAGCTATACTAACTGCACGAACCACATTCTCTGGCAACAAATTCCAGAGTTCAATTGTGCGTTGAGTAAAAAAGAACTCTCTCCGATTAGTCTCAAATGTGCCCCATGCTAACTTCATGGAGTGCCCCCTAGTCTTTCTATTATCCGAAAGAGCAAATAACCGATTCACATCTACCCGTTCTAGACCTCCCATGATCTCAAACACCTCTATCATATCCCCCCTCAGTCGTCTCCTCTCCAAGCTGAAAAGTCCCAACCTCCCTAGTCTTTCCTCATAGGGAAGCTGTTCCATTCCTCTTATCATTTTGGTAGCCCTTCTCTGTACCTTCTCCATCGCAATTATATCTTTTTTGAGATGCGGCGACCAGAATTGTACACAGTATTCAAGGTGTGGTCTCACCATGGAGCGATACAGAGGCATTATGACATTTTCCGTTTTATTCATCATTCCTTTTCTAATAATTCCCAACATTCTGTTTGCTTTTTTGACTGCCGCAGCACACTGCACCGACGATTTCAATGTGTTATCCACTATGACACCTAGATCTCTTTCTTGGGTTGTAGCACCTAATATGGAACCCAACATCGTGTAATTATAGCATGGGTTATTTTTCCCTATATGCATCACCTTGCACTTATCCACATTAAATTTCATCTGCCATTTGGATGCCCAATTTTCCAGTCTCACAAGGTCTTCCTGCAATTTATCACAATCTGCTTGTGTTTTAACTACTCTGCACAATTTTGTGTCATCTGCAAATTTGATTATCTCACTCGTCGTATTTCTTTCCAGATCATTTATAAATATATTGAACAGTAAGGGTCCCAATACAGATCCCTGAGGCACTCCACTGTCCACTCCCTTCCACTGAGAAAATTGCCCATTTAATCCTACTCTCTGTTTCCTGTCTTTTAGCCAGTTTGCAATCCACGAAAGGACATCGCCACCTATCCCATGACTTTTTACTATTCCTAGAAGCCTCTCATGAGGAACTTTGTCAAACGCCTTCTGAAAATCCAAGTATACTATATCTACCGGTTCACCTTTATCCACATGTTTATTAACTCCTTCAAAAAAGTGAAGCAGATTTGTGAGGCAAGACTTGCCCTGGGTAAAGCCATGCTGACTTTGTTCCATTAAACCATGTCTTTCTATGTGTTCTGTGATTTTGATGTTTAGAACACTTTCCACTATTTTTCCTGGCACTGAAGTCAGGCTAACCGGTCTGTAGTTTCCTGGATCGCCCCTGGAGCCCTTTTTAAATATTGGGGTTACATTTGCTATCCTCCAGTCTTCAGGTACAATGGATGATTTTAATGATAAGTTACAAATTTTTACTAATAGGAATCTATACTTTTACTAATAGGAATCTATACTTGCATGAAGCCATATTATGGTTAATGTGATGCTATGTAAGGGTGAAAAAAAAAAGAGTCAGGCCTGGTCCTCAACTGGGGTCTGCTCTGTTGAAGAGCTGCAACTCCTTTCGAGCTATAGCTTGGGTTGCTTCACTTGGCCAAGCAAGCTACGAAGATTTGCAAATTATCTGCTCTCAGTTCAGACCCTCTACCCTGCCTCTGAGGATTTGGATTGATCTTCAGAGGGCTTGCAATGGATTTCTGGTGTTTCCCCAGTGTTCCAGGCACCCAGATGGCTCACGGGTTGCACAGAGGATCCTGGAGATAACTGTATCCACACCTAGATTCCTTGTTCCTTGAACCTAGCATCTATGAATCTTTGTTTGAGACAGGATTCTTCACATATCCTGAGATTTGGATTCTTGGTGAAGTTTTTTGTTACGAATAAAACCTTGAGTTTATACCCAGCCTAGGACTTGTCTGTGTCCTGCCTAGCCAACACATTAGTATGCAGAATGGAGCAGTATTAAAAATAACAACCAGTTAATGCAGGCTGCAGAGCATGCAGTGCGTGGTTGTATTGAAATGGCCGCGTTCAGTTTAATGCAGCTATGTTCTGCATAATTATTTTAGTAAACCTGGTCTTAAAGCAACTGCTGGTTTTAATGCACTTTAGTTCATAGACCCCAATGTGACTTACCCAAAGTCACAGAGTGAGTCACTAGCGGAGGAAAGCCTGGAAGACATAACTTAGGAGTAGACTAGAAGCTTTCCATTCTCCAGTTCTTTTCTGTTTTTCATATTCCAAATGCTCTAAATCACTAGGTCACATCTGCCCTGTGCACAATTTTAATACAATCATGGCTCCTGTTTTATTAAAAAGCTCATCCCCTTGAGGACATGCTTCATCTTAAATTTTATACATCAGGGTGATAGAAGTAGCACATGATATTTCTAATTATAATCAAAATTGCCAACATGTATTTATTTATTTATTTAAATGAATTTCTTGACCACTCTCTCTACAATTCTAGGCAGTTTACACATAAAGCATTCATAATAAAATTAAACATTACATAAAATAAACAAATTGCATGTGGTAGTTGGAATAGCTAAAGAGGTTGAACAGTCAAAAACATCAAGCACTTCTCTCTCCAAGTAATGAAGTAAAAAGCAGAAAGGAAAGGTATTATCTTAATGAATATTTTTGCTTTTGCAGTTGGACTGGCTTGCTGCAAATGCCATATTTTGATAGTAGTCCTGATCTGATTCTTTTTTCTCTTTAAACCGTGATATCCATGACCCTGGAGACTGATTTCAAGTCAGTTGGCATGGCATTGAAACCCCTGTAGCTTGTTATAAGTTGATCCCATATTCTCTGAAATGGTATTAGGCTGACGTGTCTTGGCATTCGCACTTTTATGACTTGAGTCCATCCTATTAAACTGACATTGACCCAACGAAATGGCAATATACAGTAATGATGTTCCGCTTCATATTAGTTTACTTGACTTACACATGTGGTTATCGGTTTTCTGAGAGAAACCGCACAACACAGCTTCTGCAGACAAGCTGTCACAAAACATATCCCACTGCTGCCTTCAGCAACGCACAACAGAAGTAACCATGCAGGAATTAATGAGCACATGGTTCCTGTGTGCTGATTCCTGAGATGAGCACAGGATACAGAATTATTCATAAGAACATAAGATATGCCATACTAGGTCAGACCAAGGGTCCATCAAGCCTGACCAACGGTTCACCTAGGGCATCAAAAACTCTTGTACCAGCCCTGATTTTAGCTGTTGGTTAGGATCTAAGGATGGATGAACCTCTTCTGCTCAGTTCAAATCCAGGTTTGAATTTTCTGAGTTTTGGCTTGGATTTAGTTGGAAAATCATTTAGCTTCAACTCTGGATAAATTTGATTCTGAATTTTTTTTTTTTTCCAAAACTTAAGGTTTTTACATATTGGCTTGGAGTTTCATGAATGTTTGTTTGTGAACTGGAACATGAACATGGTATCCAAATAAATCCAAGTGGGCTCAACTCCCCGTTTATACTATTGTCGATGCATGAATCTGAAACAGGCTGGGGGCTGGAGAAAGACAGAGACGGAAACCTGAGGCACATCCGAGGGCAGAGGAAGAGATGCAAGGAACAGGAGGAGGAGGAACTAGAGAAGTGGCATGAGTGGTGCTGGTGGACCCAATCCAAGAAAGGTGAGGGTAGAGGAGAGGGTTAGGTCCAATGCAGCCCACAATCAAAGAGATGTTGGGGAGTAGAGTGGAGAGGGGGAGATGTAAAGCAAAAGATGACAGTGATCATGGAAGAAGTGGCTGAAGCAAGAGCAGAGCCAGAGGTAAAGGTGCAGAATAATTCCATTGAGAGAGAGAGAGAGAGAGAGAACCTTTGAAGAGGGCTCAATATCTCAATTTCTATTTATACCACTGTAAGAGGGGGCACTTTTAACTCAGGGTAGGGTTTGGAGGAGGGGTAGTTTTGAGGGTGGTTTTACATACACAGTAGGAGATATGAACGGGGAAAGTGCCATTTCAATTGATGAAAAGTACAAGAGGAGTTGATTTGTACAATGCACTCTCTACATAATTTGTTTTAAGCTAGGTAGACAGTGGTATAAATAGAAAGTGACATATTGACACCTATGCAAAGGTTCTCTCTCAATGTATCCTGCCTTGCAGAAATCACCAATGCCGGAGCAAGGAAATTAGCCTAGCCACGCCCCCTCTTTTCTTTTTAAATCGCTGGCACTATTTCCGCTTTATTTTTAGCATTTTGATAAATCTAAGGGGTCAGGTTGTTCCTGAGGCAATGGAAGCTGAAGTGACCTGCCCAAGGTCACAGGTGCTGTGCATTGCTTGGTACCTATTGCCGCTCACTTTCCCTTAAGGCTGGGATGATCCAAAATTCATGATCCGCCGTATCCACGAAACCCCGAGCCTTGTGATCTGTGACTTATTCGTTTCTGAGAGCCTGGCTTGTGCTTGCAATTTAAAATAAGGGGTCTCTGCTGCCGAGCTATGGGAATTTGCGATCACATTTTAAAAGGTTGATTGGATTTACATTTATGAATCAGAACTCTTTTTTTTTTTCCTTTTGTACAGTGGCCCCAGAGAATGAACATGGGAAAATTTTGCTGTTAGCAGCATGGGATTATGACTTACGTCACGCTTAAGTGTGAGCGACAATGCATCCGACACAAGCAGACAATAATGCAGTGCTGATGAAACCACGAGAAAGGCTGCACTCACTGGTTCCCCGGTCACTGGCAAATTGCTTTTGCTGTTACTGGTTGTTAGGCCTGTGCGTGAACCAGAGGGAAGTAAACTTGGCTCATTTCAGAGGGATGGTTTTTTTCTGACAAGTAGATTAACTTTGCTTTGGATACAATTTTTTTTTTGTTTGAATTCAATTTTATTGGAAAAAAAAAAAGGACCGCTGGAGCAGGTGAGAAATTTCAGTGAATGTGACTCAATGGGACTCAATAACTAAACCCTTTTATTTTTTTTTAGCAACCCATTTTATCAGGGGATCTCAAATTCAGTTCTCCAGGTACATAAACAAGTCTCATTTTTTTAGGGTGCAAGCAAATGTAATCCTGAGACAAAAAGTTTGCAAATATATTTCAAGCATATTTTTTTTGGATGCCTTGGAACTAAGAAGCTGTTTGAGGGTCAAGATGGACCAGAACTGAGAACTGCTTCAATGAATAAACACCCAGGGAGCATTATACATTTAGAAAATGCAAAGTGAATGTATTAGCCTGCCTGCTTGTGACGTAGGTCACCTGGATACATTCGGGGCTGAGGGTGGGGGCAATTTTCCAGCCATCTGCTTTGGGGCAAAGGCCCTGGGCATCAGTTTTAGCCACACACTTTGCACCAAATCTCCGGGACCATGCTCACTTTCCCTTTTGAAAACTGCCGGAAGTACAAAGTACCCATGGGCTTTGGACCCACTTTCTGGGCGAGTAAAAGCTTTTACAGAACAGAAGGAACACAGATGTGAAAATACGATTTGCGCGCGTGATTTTCTTATCCTGCCCCAACACACCCTCTCTCCCCCTCCCGAAAGGCTTCACTGCAAATGCAGGCCACCTAAATAGCTCTGAAAATTGCACCCTCGCTCCAATGATTCGTTTTCAATATTTTCTTTGCTTATTTTTTATGGTTGTCCCCTATGAGCACCTGATGGGACTGCCGATGGCGGCATATTCAGCCTGCGCGGGTGTCTGCCATGTCACTTCTCTGATCAGGAGCCCATCGATAATCAACCATACAAGACCAAAGCTAAGTATATCGATGTCGTGCCTTTGACACTTGTCTTGCTGTCAGGCAGATGACAGACAACGGCTCTTGTCCGAGGTCTGCGTGTGCCTTTAAGACCTTGCTCTGGAATCAGAATGCAGTGATGCAGTGCACCTCTTCTGGCCAATCACACGCGACTGAGGCCACATCATCTGCTGCTCTCACACTGGTGAATGAGGCCCCTGGGTAAGTTTAAAGGCAAATCTCAATAGGCTTGAAAGAGCACCGCTGAGTTAATTCAAAACCTTTTTAGGCAAATGGCATTGACATGTGGTATAAACAAAACATTTAATAGTTTTCTGATACGCTGAGTAAATGGTAGCTGTGGGAGATTTCAATTACCAAGGAAGGGAGTTTATGTATTTTGAAAGGAAGGACTGTATCATTCGAACAGACAGCGAGTTTGGATGGGAGAGTTCCACTCAGGATTGTAAGTAATGACTCAGACAACACAATTAATATAGAAGCAATGGAACATTTCATTAATAGTAAATATTCAGAGGATAAATTACAAAGCCATGGACCCAGATAAAATGGCTTGGCTGATAATTTCCCTGCCTCCTCCGCCCGGCTATTTCTACACACTGGCAGTCACAGTGCGCATCCTTTTAGCTGGGTAAAAAAGAGGGAGGAATATACAGCGGCGCTCGCACGTCTGATTTCCATTTGTCTGCAAGCTCCATCTCCCCCATGGCTGCCGGCGCAGATTGCAACCACGAGCTGTTCAAAATTGCCCCCTTTATTTAAAACAAATCGTGAGAAGCATTTTTTCCGTTCGGCACACAATCAAGGTGTGGAGTCCGTTGCTGGAGGACGTGGTCAAGGCCACTAGCATGGCGGGGGTTCAAAAGAGGACTGGACAAGTTCCTGAAGGAAGAGTCCATAAACAGTTCTTAGCCGGGTAGACTTGGGAAAGCCGGCACTTATCCCTGGGGGTGAGATACAAGAAACAGACCAACTACTGAGGACCTCAAGAACTTGTGACCTGGATTGGCCACTGCTGGAGACAGAATGCTGGGCTCGATGGACCTTGGTCTGACCCAGCCTGGCAATTCTCATGTTCTTAAAATTTTTATTGAATGCATCCTTTTGGTTTAATGATTGCATGAATAAAATTGAGGTGATGACTACTGAGGCCATATATGTGGTTTCAGTATTCCTCATCAAATACTGTAATATAAAACTGCTTATTTTGCAGGCCTTCTGTCAGTCTGACCAGCTGATGCACAAACCTTTTCTTAAAGAATGCCACACATCCTTACAGAGGTCGTTAAGAGGGGAATTGTCAAAGATTACACGGGATTTACAAGTATAAAACAAAGAGTTATATTCAGAAGTTGACAGTAGGAGCTTACATGGATCTTCAGCCACCTAAAAATATGCACGTAAATTCATAACATGTAACCTTAGTCACATAAAAAAAAAGAAGGGAGTGGGGGAAGGGAGCATAATGGAATCATGCGTGTACTGTGGACATAAACAACATATTATTTACACGCAACTTCATGCCCCGTTTTGCAACAGATAACGTCGTGCACGTAGATCAAGTCACATAATCTTATATTCAAACTCAATTTATGTGATCAGTTTGTGTTTGAAAATCAGGCTGTTGTGCGTGCTTGGAATTAATTAATTATGATATTTCTTGTTAACCACTTCCCTAGTTTACATGAAGAGGGGTTTCAGGGCTGAAGGTTTGCCTAGGGCACCAAAACACTCGTGCACCAGCTCTGATTTCAGCTGTTGGTTAGGAGCTAGGGATGGATGAACCTCTTCTGCCTCAGTTCAAATCTAGGGTGGAATTTCCTGATTTTTTTTTTTTGCCTTGAATTTTGCCAAAGCGGTGTACAACTAAACGTGCATCATTTAAAATACAAAAATAAATGAATAAATCTGTCAAAAAGAAAAAACCTTTAATTAGACAAAACAAAAACCAAATCAGCTGAAAATGACACTGTGCCTAAAAGGTCACCATTCATCCACTTCTGAACAATATTGCCCTTAATATAAACACACCTCAACCTGGCGATGTCAGAAAAAGAAAAACACAATGCTGAAACTCCTGCAAAGGCTCTCGATGGCAATAGCTCAAGAAAACAACCAGGCCTTAACCTTTTCATGAAAAGTTAAGGTAATTTCTCTCCATCCTTAAATCAAAAGGAAGCAAATTCCACAATACTGGTGCCACAACTGAGAAGGCTCTAGCCCACAGATGGGCTCGTGTTCGTTCTTTATAAGGCTGGAACCATGAATAAGGCACCCCGACTCGATCTTAGCTGTCGCATATTAATTTGTGAACCAACTATGAATCTGGTCCCAACCCATGTAGCGTACGACAGGTAAAGAGGATCATGGTACATTTTTAATCTGGGTCTTAATTGGGAAGTCAGTGTAGCACCAGCATATTCGGTGTACAGGAGTCTCTGTCCCTGTTTTTCATGTAGAGAGATAGATATACATACTCACAGGTTGTGAAGAACTGTACTGTATTTGGGACCAAGGTTAACAATATCAGTGAGTGACACGGTGCATGGAATCTAGAGAGGGGAGAACAAATTTGAAGTTGAACCTGAACTGGGCAGATTTCAGCCTTGTTATGAATTATTGCGAAAGCTCGAATATACCCAAATCCGCCTGAGAAAATCCCCTTGGACTTTTCCTGGAAAATCTGAGGAGATTCCAAAGCCATGTTGCATGCTCCAAAAACAAGGAAAGGCAGCTGGAAAAAAAAAAAAAAAAGTCCAACGAAATCCACTTTGTATTTTCTGGTGATGATCTGGAACAAGTTTCAGAAGATTCGGCACAACATCCAAAGTAATCCATTCAAGTACACGCGCAGCTAATCTGAAAATACCAAAAAGTTCACATTTTTTCCCCCCTGTTTTATGAACATCCACAGATTTTTCTGTCAACCCTAATTGTAAAAGATTTGCACACCTCTAGTGGAAATAACCGTTGGGGATATTGCATTGGGAAACAGGTGACTCGGTAAATCTCTAATATCTCTCTCAGGTGAATATTCACCTAGAGATATCTTGGATGACAAGTGGCAAACCTATATGTTGCCAAGAATAATGCTTGCTCCCGTCCAAGTACAACAGCGAATTCACTTGCTGGCAGTGCCCTAGCCAGCACACGGGGTTTTTATGTATTTTGGGTTGTTTGAATTACCATTCTTATGTAAACGGATCCATTGATCATTAATGATCTAAAACCCTTCAAGGGCACGGTTGATGAGTGAGAACAATCCAATACGTGCACTTCCACAGCAGAATACTAATCAGGCCACGCAGCCTTGTCACCCTTAGAGAAAACCTGCTGCTAGACCTTGAATGCACTGGTGAGCAGCATCTTCTGGCTGACCTTGGGGACAGTGTTTCTTCCTGCCGTTGAGATGTGTAAAAGCAGGTTTTCTTCAAAGGGCCACCGTTCCCGTTCCAGGTGAGAACGTTTTTTTTTTTTGGAGTGAAGTCGGCCTGTGCGGTTTTATCCCGTAGAGGTTCAGATCTGTGATATTTGTCCAGGGATCCCTTTTCACAGCAATGTTCCCTAGCTGGTTTCCTCTTAGCACATCTCTCTCTCTCACTTTTTCGAACCTGCATTTGCATTCACCTTTCCTCTCGCAACGCGACTGTGCATCTTTAGTTGTTCTCTTTTTCGGTAGGCTTTTTATTTTTTGAATTCTCTGCTTTCTCGGATCTTTTGGATCTGTTAACCTCCCTTCCTGACACATCCTTTTCCTCTCAGCATCTGCTGGCAAATCTTTCTGCACCTTGCTGTCTTACTCCCATTTTTCCTCTCTTCACATGCGTTTTCCCCTCAGTGTACCTGTAAATTCCCTGTTCCCTGTCTCCCATCATCCACAAGCACCTCTCTTTTGCCTCTCCCCCTTCTTTCTACTCGTGTCGTCTCATCAGCCTTCACAAAGCACATCAGGCTTTTGTGCGCTTTTGTTCTCTGGGAATAAACGGATGAAGCGTCCCTGCCTGTGCAATTGTGTGTCCTTGCCAGATTACTCATCATTCTGTCCACCGTTTTTCTGTTTGCAGGCTGATATTTTAAAGAGCGATGGGTCGCTTATTCTCATCTGTAGTCGTAGTTAGGATAATGTTTTCTTCTAGTAAATAAAGCTGATTAATTTTTTTGATACATACCTCTCTCTCTCTTGCCTTGAAAGTGTCTCTAATTATAATATTGCCTGAAAAGTGATCTCACATTATTTCTAATTGCTCGTTCTTTTCTGTGGTTCAACAGGCCAGTGGCTCCGTGGCATTGCTGTGCGCTGCCATCTGGAAGGCCCACGGCTCAAATCGCAAACTGGGTCTTCTGCTCCTGGAGTTGGCTGGGGATGCTGAGGAAGCAGCGTTCACAGGCCCCGGGTGGGAGTCATGGTTATGGCAAGAGTGACGCCCAATGGCCGGATTCAGGACCCTGTTGTTGTAGGGCTCTACAAGGAACCCTGGTGCGTGGCCTGTGGCCCAAGACCATTGCTGCAATGACCAGACTGGGTACATTGGTGGCAGTGGCATAGGTGGTGGCGGCGGGGCGGGAAGCTGCTGCCACTGGATATAAATAGATGAGGGGTTAGCATGGAGGGAGCGGCAGCCTCAGAATCAAAGGAACCGGGGTTTAAATCCTGCTTCTCCCACTGACCGCTCCTTTATTGCCTCAGGTAAAAACCTAGATTGCAGACTGGGCAGGGACTCTGATTGCTAACTCACCTTGAGTTCGGATTTGGAAACGGGTAATTAAAGCCAAAACTCCCAATAAAATAGGGGAAAACAATCCCCAGCTGGTTGCAAATGAAGGCTCGTGGTGCCAGATCCCAGCCTTGGGTCTGCTTGAGTTGGAGGCACAAAGGAGCAGAAAGAAACTCCCATATTAAAATAAATAAAGAAATAAATAGTGTGCAATACAATAATAGAAGAGATGAAGAACCACTAGAATGCAAGCAATATTCTGTGTGCATCTTTAAGCAAGTGTTTGTGTGTTTGCCAGGAGGTAGAAAAGAAGCATCGGCATAGGTCAATATTCCTGTTTACTGATTACTAGGGGCTATTCCAGGAGTCAATGCTCAGAGCTTTCTCCCCTGGAACTGCCTAGGTCTAACTTACTAACGAGCCCTTCCAGGAACACGTTCTAAATCTGCTAATAGCTCTTTAACATGTTCTCTGGGCAGCCTGGGTGGGCCAATTGGTCCTTATCTGCAGTCATGCACTAAAGCTTGCCTCTTTCAACTTGACCTTTCATTATTATTATTATTACTATTATTATTGCCTTTCAAGGAGGGGAAAGAGCTTTCTTCATCCTTGATTGCATTAGAGGAAGGAGGTGAGCACACACTACATGCAAAGCTATACAGTTTACTTGTGTGCCCTATGTCTTCATGCTTCCAGTGTACCAGTGAATGAGGCCCTGCCGTTATGGGGGGGGGGGGGATAATACTCAGAGACCCTTACACAGGTAAAAAACACTGTCTTATGCGCGCAAGCGAGCTTTCGAAATTTGCCTGGGGGCTGAGCGCAAAAAAAAAAAAATGCTCCATGTGTAACTCCCAAGGACGAGGCCTGGAGGTAAAGCTTCTGCTGCATCACAGCCACTTCCCAGCCAGGAGAGGCTGCCCATGGGGGAGGGGGGGGGATCACCCTTCCTTTCGCCACAGCTTGAAGACGTCTTTCCTGTGGTGCACCTGCCAGAGGGGAGACTCGCCTGCAGCTCACAGCGCAATGCTGAGACCACGTGGGTCCCAAAGCCACAGAAATCTAAAAGAGTTAAAAGCCTACTACCCCGTGGCTTCCAAAAGTACGACAAGCAACTTTAAATTTCATATCAGTACGAAATAAAACCCTCTCAAACTCGGCATTTATCGTAAATCGGTGCCATGTTGAGATTGATAGCTGTGGATGATCCACTTACCTATTATTTTTAGGGCAATCTCATCTATACTTCACTTGCCCAGTAATTTCCTCCTGCTCCTTTGGGTTTCCAGCTCAGCCGGGACTGGATCTGGTGCCATAAGCCATCCTTCACAACTACTTGGGTTTTGTGACCCTCTGCTATATGTCCCCTGCCCGATTCTGTCCTGTCATCCCAGCGACAGTCCTCAGCTAGGGGCCATGCACCAGGGCTGCTTCCCGAACCCTGTAACTGGGCACCTGAAGTCCGGTATCACCATTGCTGCCTCGACATGCCTGGCCGGCCCGGGGAATGGAGGTCATGACCTGGGATTCGAGCTCCAGTCCCTCCGCAGGGTAGGGACACTGAGACGGCCCCTATATTTTACTTTTACAATTGCATTTACATTTGATCAATCTCTTGCAAGCTTTTCTCTTTGCAATGAGGACAATCTCAGTCTCAATGTCCTTTGCTTATAACAGACCCCTTTAAATCAGTGATCTTTCTTATTCGTTTTCCCATCTCTGCTGCATCCTTATTTTAAATAGGGTGCTCAAAGCTACTGTATGAACAGGCTTAAGGGTATGCAGGGGGAAAAAAAACCATAACGTTTGTTTCATGTCATTTTTTCATTTTCTTTCTGCATTTTTATGTTCGCTAAATATCATGAAAATCATGAACTTTTGTGATGTTTTGCATTGTTTCATTTGGGAAGCGTCACCAAACAACAAGCAACGCTGTGATTTCCCTCTGGTTTACAAACAAAGCACTTCCCTCATCACTATGAACTCCCCAAACTTTATATAAAGCCAATAATTAATGATTTATTTTCTCTGCCTCTTCACACAACTGAATTGCCTTGTTGGCTATTTTTATTGCTCTTATATTACACTGTGATCCGCTGTAGGGTTCATTGGCGTAGCCCTCATTTATCTTTGCTTTTTTTTTTTTTTTAACATGCATTGCATGAACCTTGTTTATGTGCTCCCTCCCAAAGTTTATCATCTGCCTTATGACTTCCATCTGCAATTTTATTGCTCAGTCGCCTACAGGTGCAGTCCTTCCTGCATTCAATCACAACGTCCACTTTACCCAGACCTCCTAATTTTCATTTTATCTGTAAACGTAGGCACCGAGTCGCATTCTAAATCATTGTAAACATATTCAATAGCGCTGGCCCCACACTGGCCGCTGGGGGAACAAGGGTGCTTATTTCTTGCCTCACGGGACCCTTCCTGTTTGTCTCAGCTTATGGTTTTCTCATGAATGTATTCTCTGCTTACAAAACTGTCCTGCTTCCTGCAAAACAGACAGTGCCACATCCTTGTCCATGCAGTAAATACGTCTTGTCTGTGCCCAATGGCAAGGCTGACGCTCTCCAACAAAAACTTCGCACTCTGTCTCCTAAATATTGCCCATATTACCGCAGCATTCCAACACAGACCACTAAACCATTGGCTATGCTGCAATGCCCAAGCTGGGGTATTTAAAGCTGCCGTGAATAGCAATGTATGCTCTGAAGGTAAATTGACTATACAGAAAGATTTTCTGCCTAAAGTTTCATGCTCTAGTAAACGATTTCCCTTACTGCAGCAACCCTCTCTAACAGAGAACTTGCATACCGACAGCTTATCTTTCGATAGGAAGCTATCTCTATTTCCAAAGCATGCAGCGCTACATAAGAGCACTATGCACCCTTGTCTAAACATTACAAGATCAACAGAATTTGGCTAGCTTCGTTAAAGGGCTGCTTTCAAAAATCAGCACTGTAAATAAATATCTGTTGATGTATGCTTTTTTTTTTTTTTTCGGGGGGAGGTGGATGTTTGACCCAGTAGTTTCCTCCTGCTCCTTTGGGTTTCCAGCTCAGACAGAACCCAGGCCAGGATCTGGCATGATGGGGTCTTCATTTACAACTGTCTGGGAATTTCCCTCCCCCCATATTTCATATCGCCTCCCAATTTAACGGAGTCTGGTCATTGCCACCACGGTCCTGGGCAGGGGGCCATGCACCAGGGCGCCTTCTGGAACCCGGCAATCACCGGCCCTAAATCCGGCTGCCAGGTGTCTCCATTGTACAAGGACTATTAACTTTCCTGGCCCTGCAGCATCCCCAGCCCAGCCAACCCGGGGAGAGGAAGACCTGAGCCGGAAATCAAACCCAGGTCCCTCCGCATGGCACGGCCACTGAACTGGCCCTATTTTATGATTTTGACCAATCAATAGCTATGAAAAGTTAAACTCTGGAAAGCATAAATGCAAGGGTCTGGATGGTGGTGACACAGCTACCTGTTCCTTCTGAGTATTTCTCCAGGTATCTCCTAGCATTGGACTACTTGCACTGGCTCCTCTTTACAACCATAACAGTACAACTTTAAGAGCACCCAAAGTTAAAAAAAAGATATATCACCCCCACACCTCCTCCCTATCCCAGTCAAGAGACATATGGAAAACAAGCACTTTCTATAAATTGGGAAAACGTCCTGAGCACTAGTGGTAGGTGAAAGAGAATGGACTAGCACACATTTGAAACTTGTGAGCAGTGGCACCAGTCACATAAGCTTCAATGCCAGCTGCTGTCCATTTGCGCATCGGTCAGATGCATTCGTGATTCAGCACAACCGTAATAAAATTATCTTGAAAAACGTGCAAAACTTTTCTCTGCGTCTTACATTCAAGAGAGGGATGGGTGTTCTTTTCTGGCTGCAAACTCCTCAGGAGTTTCTTTAGAATATGGGAACATGAATGGGGAAACAGATTTGTGGGGGGAATGTGATTGCCTAGGGAGGGAGGAGTGAGATAGGGGCCAGGAGAAAAGCACTTTTTTTTTTTTTAAAGTAGCGAGGACAATGATTTGGGGGATTGAGGCTAAAAATAATAAAAAAAAAAGAATAAAGCAAGAACTATGCACTGCCACCGATCCTGCCACAATCCTTATTCTCTTCCAAAATAAATTTCAAAGCTTGCTTAAATCTGTTTATGCTTTTAGACTATTTTCATTAAAAATATTACTGGCACTCTCATAGCCAATATAGTCATGATCTCAGCCGTTCAAGTAATCCATTTCCTTTTACTGATAAAGAGTCTCCTTGGTACATATGAACAAATCCACCTAAATGTAATTATTAAGAAAACTACAAGTGCACAAGCAGGTAAATAAATGCTCAACTATTTTTCTGGATGAAAGACTGAAATTCTCTGCTCATCCCATCAGCACACGAAGGGTAAATTCTAGTTAAGGCTTTTCTCTTGCAGCAGCTCTCACGGTATCATTGACCAGTTGTCATGATCCGCTGTGCGGATGGGAGGAGCAATCAGATAGGAGTATCAATCTGATGTATTCCGTAGGCGGACTTAGCAATCTGTTGTTATAGACTGCAGGAGATAGTAGTAGGTGGATCCTTGGGCCGGTGGCAGATGACCACGCCCCCGGTGAAAGATCCCGAGAGGGACCACCGGTCAGGCTCAGAGTTGGGAGACAGACACACACTGGTTCTTTTATTACACAGGTCTTGAAACCACCAGAGGTGGCAGTAGTGAGCTGAAGTGCCCGGCAGGGCTGAAGTCCCTCAGATACTGGAACAGCGATCCCTGGATGGCTGAGCTGTTGAGAAACTGTAGACAGTGAGTAGGCAGGGTATGCAGAGTTCATGAACAGAACTAGATGACAACACTCTCATATTGGTCTCAGGGAGCTCAGGAGCTGGAAAGGATAGGCCCTCGAGGAGCGAGTACCTGGTTCCAGGGAAAGCTCTGAGAGAGTGATGGTAACTCACAATGATGTAGATAATGATGACTTCTAGGCAGAAGAGAATCAGCAGATAGTCAGGAACAAGGGCCCTCAAGGAGCGAGTACCGGTTCCTGTCTGTAACCTGAAAGGCAAAAAGAGAGATTGAGGCCCCTGAGGAGCGGGTACCTCTGGTAAGTCCGAGGAGGCAGAGTAGCTTAGGCAGGGTAACCCATTCCTTGTCCTAACCCGAACCTTAGCCCATGCTAACTCAACTAGTAGTGATATCAGAGACCTTTAAATATCGGAAGCGGATGACATCATCTCAGGGGGACGCCCCTGAGGTTCGCGCCCTTGCTGGTACTTCACTCGGAGCGCGCGTGCCCTAGGCTTCAGGCAATGGCGGATCTGCAGCGTCGAGCCAGCCCGGGGACGCCGGAGAGATGGCAGGGAGACGCCACGGCAGCCAGCCGTCCTTCAGACCTGGAGGGAGTCGCCACAGAGGTAAAGAGGGCGGAGTGAAGACGTCGGGCAGCGATGGTCGCAACACCAGCTGATTATATTTCCATCTTAATCTATGATGTTAATGCCAGAAGTTGTAGCATGTGTGTACTTATGCCAGAAGTTGAGTAGAGTGTGTATTTATGTACATGGTTTGTTTATTTATGTGTTTGTATTATTATGTTTTATGTATGTTTTATTGTATATCACTTCGGCCATTAGTGTGAAGAGATTAATAATTTTTTTTTTAAATGAAATGAAATGAAATTTCCATGTTTATAAAAGGCTTTTATGTGTCACACCTAATAAAATTTTAGAAAACCTTGAGGTCCATATTGAGTCAGCAGCGAGAAGAAAAGATATTTGGTTAAAGCTAACCTGCTAACTTGAAACGAATATTCTCCCGCTGAATATATTCAGCTAAAGCTATCTGGATATCTTTACCTGATTACCTTTACCTGATTAACCCACTGAATGTACAGGGCTACATTTATCTGAGTAAACTTACCTGGATAACTTCAAACACAACCAGCAGCAACCCAATCCCCTACCCCCAAAATAATTAAATTAAATTAAATAGCCAGCAGCACCCAATCCCACCGTCCCCCTCACAAACCTTCCTCAAAATAATTAGAAAAAAATCCCAAGGCCCTCCCGCCCAAGATAGGAAAATCAAAATCCTGGCTCCATGCCTCCTTCTGGCCACCAACCTATGCACGGGCAATCTCAACCCACCTGTAAGGCCCCCCAAACCCTCACAAACCTTCCTCAAAATAATTAGAAAAAAATCCCAAGGCCCTCCCGCCCAAGATAGGACAATCAAAATCCTGCTTGAAGCTCCATGCCTCCTTCTGGCCACCAACCTATGCACGGGCAATCTCAACCCACCTGTAAGCCCCCCAAACCCTAAGTTGCCAGGAGCATGGTAGAATCTAATTGCACTCCCGGCAGCTACTAACGTTGCTGTCAAAGAGTCTTATCTGACATAAACTTTGGTAGTGCACGAACTTAGCCAGACTAATGCTTTTGACTACAGGCCTGCTAGTGACCAAATGGCAATTCGATCTAGATTCCAAATTGCCTCTAGAGTAATCCCTGCAAGAAAGTTTTAGTTCTAATAAGGACTTGGTGGAAGGTGCTACTCTTTGAGAGAAGATTAGGAATGACACAGTTTGACCAACGTGGGACATGCATGCCCACCAAGAGTACCTTCTTTCTTTACAAGTGGACCTGTAATAAAATTACTGTCCAGAATGCTCACGCAGAAGATGGCAAAATGTGCCAATTTATGTAGTCTTGATTTACAAGAAAACGGTGCATTTGAAGGGCAATGTGCTAGATTGTTTCTATACAAAGCTTGTCTGATTGTCCGAAAGCACATTGTGGTTCAATGGTTGGAGCCCCATATGGAAAGTCCAATTGCATCATAGCATGCTTATGGAATGGTTGTTCTCTGAAGGAAGCAGAGTGAAGAAGTCATACCTGGCCTCCATAACACCCTATAGTACGTGGCCATGAAGTGCTTCATCAGTGTCTCTGTAACTTAATTATGCTTGTGAATTTTTTTAAGTTCCCTTGCTTGTTGACTGGACTAGGAATCTTCCCAAGATGTTATAATAAGATGCCTGTTGTTCTGCTGCTAGACACACAGTTTTGCTTTCCAAGAACTGCGAAGTCATTATTCATTCAATAGACTTATGCAGGTAAAATCACCTTTGACACATATGAATCTTGCCTTCTAAATATATCCCACTTTGTGTAAATTAGTTAGCGCATTTTTGTGATAAGAACATAAGAACATTCCATACTGGGTCAGACCAAGGGTCCATCAAGCCCAGCATCCCGTCTCCAACAGTGGCCAATCCAGGCCACAAGAACCTGGCAAGTACCCAAAAACTAAGTCTATTCCATGTTACCATTGCTAGTAATAGCGGTGGTTATTATCTAAGTCAACTTAATTAATAGCAGGTAATGGACTTCTCCTCCAAGAACTTATCCAATCCTTTTTTAAACACAGCTTTACTAACTGCACTAACCACATCCTCTGGCAACAAATTCCAGAGTTTACTTACTTGGACAAACAAGGGGTGCGGCTGGAGGTGTGATGAGGGTGAACTAAAATATTTAGCCAGATAGCAGCATATTGGTCAAGTTGGTCAGCACAAACAGCTGGCCTAAAGTTATCCAGGCAAAGTAACCCAGATAACTATACCTGGATATTCAGTAAAAAGCTTATCTGGGGAAGTCTTACTGAAAACCTGGTTGAACGTATGTGCTCACCACTTCACGGAACACGGACCTCTGTGCAGTTGTGTGTAGCCTGCTGATCACAATTCGTTTTACTTATGTACGAAGTGACGGTGGAGGGTGGGCTAGGTTAGATATTTTAAGGCTGTTAGCTCTCTGCTGGCAGTTGCTAGCATTGATGTTCCACTACTTTTTTGTCTAACTTACTAAGCACTGCTTATGGAGCTGTGCATTTAAATGTTCAACATGTAACAATAAAAATGATTTAAACATAGGACTGAATTTGTGGTACATTCTGTTTATTGGTCTACAGAAAAAAATAATAAATCCAACAAATTTGTTCCATGGACTTTAATGAATCTATTTTACTGCTAATGCACTGATAGCTGGTGACTGTAATTCCTTTATTTTTTAAAAAGCACTGTCTGAGCTTTACCATACCATATTTCTATATATAGCCATATGCATGGGAAATGATTTTGCTGAATGTATAGGGCTTTAGAAAGGTTTCTCATGCCACTGTAACCCCAATTATACTCACGCTATATCCTGGAAATAGTTCTCCTCCTTTATGGTCTATCAAGTGAAATTATGCTGTCCATAATTAATTGCACTAAATTAATTATATTCATATATAGTAATGTTACAGAAATTAATGGGCATAGTACCTACATTATACTTGCCTCCGGTGTCCCAACTGTTATAAGAGCAAGTTTCAAAGCCATTTACATGAGTAAAGAGCAATTAAGAGATGTAAACGGGCTGTCTAGAAGTTTCCCTTCTTCAGTGTGACTAAGTCTATGCATTGCTCCACAGTGCATGCACTTTTAGCCACATTTAAGGGCATTCCCAGAGCTGGTTTTAGGTCGGGAAAGTAGAATAACAGTGTATGTCGCATTTTCTAATCTATGCACGTTATTTTCCATGAAAAAGTACATGTGCACATAAAAGATGGTGCAAATATCAAAGTGAACATGCGTGCCTACTTTCTCTTTGAAAATTGGTAAAAAATACCCAGGGATTTTGCCCCAGCGTGGACACAGTGAACACTGCTCCCCTGTAGAGCCCAATGGAAACCAGGAGCCTGGTAGATGGGGCCTTTCCGCTTATGCTTTCTTCAAGGCGTTCTCTGGAAGAGGATAGGTTTTATTCAGAATTTTACTCCATTTACTTGGTTCAGGATCCCAAAACGTTGGTTGGATGGAAAAAGAACAATGGGCTTCTGTGTGCAGAAGGGATCCTCCTAAGCCCTTCTGCTTAGCCAAAGTTCTCCATTCAGTACCGCGTCAAGGCGCATTCTGCTGCTGGAGGCCATCCAGCAAAAAAAAGGAAGCTCGGTTCATGCTGAGAAAGTTTAAGAGGTCAGAGCTCAGGCAGACAAAGGTTTCCTGCCTCAAAGCTTTCACCTTAGTGATGAGCCAAGACTGCTTAATGAACAATAGCACCAGGTTATTTGCAAACCCTCTCCTTTGCAGACTTTCAATTGACCTGACCTGGATGTCAACGCCGAGTTAACCCGCGCCTCTGTGGCTTTTTCATTGTGCAACAATAGGTTCCATTCTTTGTTTCCTTCTTCATTTCTTTGTCAACCAAGCAGCACAATCCCTACCAGTAGGAAGATGCACAAAACACAGGCAAGGAATAAGGGGGCTTCCAAAGGAGGTAACAACTGAGGTTGTCACCTACTTTGATTTGATGGATGGTCCTAATAACAGCTCAGAAAGGATGAAGGATGCTTTGTCTGTGCCTATACAAACTAGCCCAGCAAAATCAGCTGCTTCCAGGGGCCTAGTAACAAGGCAAGACTAAGAGGTATGGTTTAATTAGAAGTACTAACGATTATATCAATAATGCAATATTCGGCGGTTTGTATAATGGTCTGCAGTGCAACTATAAATTTCCAGGCTGCAAGGAGCCACGGTGCAACTTTAGGTGATGCACAGGCTGCAGACATTATCCCCATCATTGTTATTAGCAATACATCAACAAAACAGATCAATAAAGATTTAGGTCTTCTTTGCACGGAAGAAAGAATGGGTTTAGCCGTGAATTCTTACACTCCCATAGTGGAATGAACGGCCACATAATTGATCACATCGGCAATTTATTTCCCCCGAACTGAGTTTTGTAGATACAAAAAACTTTCAACGCTGGCATTAGCTGTGTAGCAATAGAGTCCTCTTTGGGACTGGTTATTGGGCAATGCAAGCTTGTCCTTATTTTCCAAGTTAAACAATGATTTTATAATCAGACGTGGGAGAAAAGGGAGATATAAATACACCTAGAACACTTTTCTTTTCGATTATTTGGCCACAGAGTTTGTTCTGAGGTGATAATTATGAAAGTTCATCACATTATACTAAGCAAAGAAAATCAAGACAGATAAAGACTGGAAGCTGAATTTTCTCTCTGTTTCAGTGCAGTGCAGGTGGAGGAAATTAAAAAAAAAAAACAAAACAAAACCTAACAAAATTCAGGAAAGCCTGGGACAAGCACCGAGGATGTCTGGTGGCAAAGACGTGAGGGGAAACCCAGAGGTCAACAGAGGTCTGTGACATGGCCCCAGGAACAAAAGTGGGCAGACTGGATGGGCCTTCCAGTCCTTACCTGCTGTCATTGCCTCTGTTTTTATGTTTGATCCTCATCTTTACCTTTACTTCCCCACCACTAGGGATTTTTTTGTGCTTATGCCAGCCATTTCTGCCTCTGCCACACGTCCATCTATTCATCAGTCTTTCTGTGAAGAAATATTTCCTTCTGACATGCCCGAGCATTACCATCTTCTGCCTGGTATCATCAACCCCCTTGTTCTAGAACCTTCTCTCTCGCTTGCCTCTTCGGCATTATTTCTAGCCCAGCAAATGGGGAATCCTTCTGGCTTAACATTCCAGGTGCCGAACGCTATGATGTTGCAGTGTCGTAGCAAGACTTGAATTCAGTTCAATCGTAGGTAAAGGCCAATGGCCTCACATTACTGTGTGAGTGTTATAGCCAAGAGAGCTTTACAGCGAATGAATGGCAAACAATATGGTAGCACAGAGGACCATACTGAGTGAGCTGACAAGTGGGAAAGTTATCTGTATAGTGGTCCAGATAGCCTTATCCAGATATTCAGCAGAACGTATCCAGGTTAAGTTCCCCACGGAATAACCAGCTAAAGTTTTCCAGTTAAAGTTACTTGGATAACTTTAGGCCAGCTATTTGTGTGGACCAACTCCAGATTTAGCTGGACAGCACCCAATATGTCACTTTCCATCCAAATGCTAGCCTGCCCTCGCCATGCCTCCACACCACACCCCTTTTCCCTGGACAAAAAGGAGGGGGGATATTTTGAAAAGGTGAAGATTTATATGAATTAAAGCTGACTTTTCCTGCATAAATCTTTTAAATATGGACCTCATGGTATCTAGGACCATCACAAGATCAGCATGCTATTCGATCAGAGATTTGCTTTATTTCGAACCACGAACAGGCTTACATTTTCTAATGCAATTTAATTATTGGCAACTAAGAGAAGACTTATCAAGAGTGCAAAATGCCACCCAAAGCAAAACCCCTTAATGAAAATTTGTCAGCAAGCTAAGAAAATCTGGAAGGTGCAGACATTATTTTTCTCCAGTGTTCATTCGAACAAACATAAAAAGAACACTAGGGATAGCAGACTTTGCTATAAAAACAACATGCACCAAACCTACAGAAATGTTTCTCTCTGGATGTCTTCCAAGATCACATTTTGGTACCATCCAATATGCACTGTCAGCTGCTGTATATCAGTGCCAGATCCAGGTAGGGTTGCCAGATGTAATAATTTTAGCTGCACAAAGTTTCTACTGGACATTATTTCTCATTCTTTTCCACGGAGGAAAACAAAAAAAAAAATGTTCTGCATTTTGTGCTCATCATCTGGGTCTTAAATATCAAAACAAAGTAAAATTGTATTCAGTTTTTATTTTCTCAAGTGATTCAGTACCACAGTATCCAGAGATACTGGATTTGTTGCCATCTGGTGACTGCCTCCAGGGGGAGCTATTTAGCTGCTGTGAGGATTTCTTAAAGCAGGAACAGTGCTCGCTCTTAAGCTAGCGGTCGTTCTAGGAAGGTGGCTGCTTTCTGTGTGCACTTCTAGGTGTAATGGCATAATAAATGCGGTCTTGTTTCCATGCACACATTGCCTCTGCTGGATTTACTGTAGAATTAGCTAAGGCCCTCCTTTTCACCCATCCCTCCCCACCACTCAGACTGCAATCTGTCCCTTCTGACCGTCCCATCACATTTCAGACAGGGCAGGGCTCTAGTGGTCAGAGGAAAGGACCTGTGTGGTCTTGAAAGTTCATCTACCACAACATCTTTGGATTGTTCTTATGTTGCTCCGATATAAACGTTATCAAAGGCTACGAAGAGTCACATTTGAAGCTGATAGAAGAATTTAAATTAGTTGTCACCTGTATGCTGACCATCAAACATTAACTAGCACCACCTTCTCTTGCGTTCATACAAATATATTTCTTTTTCTCTGTGGTAGGGAGTCCATGCGTTAATAATAATACTTAATGTCAATAAAGGGGGCAGGGGGTTAACAGAATAAAACAAATGCTATCGAGCCGATACAGAAAAACCCCCAGGAGAGCCGGCGAGCGCCCGCTCTCCCGGCGCGCGCCCAGGCCACTCTCCAGGGCGTGCAATTCAGAAAAAAAAAATGTAAATGTGGGCCGTGGTAAAAGGAGGCGCTAGGGACACTAGCGCATCCCTAGCGTCTCCTTTTTTACAGAAGCGGCGGCTGTCAGCGGGTTTGACAGCTGACGCTCAATTTTTTCGGCGTCGGTTCTCGAACCCGCTGACAGCCATGGGTTCGGAAAACAGACGCCGGCATAATTGAGTGTCCGTCTTCCAACCCGCGGGCCGCGGGCAGATTTTCAATTTTTTTTTTCAATTTTTTATTTTTTTTTTATTTTTGGGGCTTCCGACTTAATATCGCTATGATATTAAGTCGGAGGGTATACAGAAAAGCAGTTTTTTTTTCTGCTTTTCTGTACACTTTCCCGGTGCCAGCCAAAATTAAAATGTGCGGCTTTGCTGCACATTTTACTTTCTGTATCTCGCGGGAATAACTATCAGGGCCATCAACATGCATTTGCATGTTGCGGGCGCTATTAGTTTCGGGGGGGTTGGCCGCACGTTTTCCACACGCTATTACCCCTTACTGTATAAGGGGTAAAAATAGCGCGTCGAAAACACGCGGCCAAACGGTGCGCTCAGCCTGAGCGCCCTTCACTGCATCGGCCCGTAGTTAGAATCCAGACCTACAGTTTTTACTTCTCCGTTCAGAGATACTTTGTTTATTCAAACCCAGACTTGGCTAAGCCGAAGAGTTAAAGCTGCCCCTAGTATGTACTCAGCCTAGTATGTACTCACCCCAACAGACATTGGCTTTGGCAATGTTACAGTACAGGGGGTAAGATTTTCATTAACAACACTCTGCCCCTAAAACATTTCTGCATTGTGCACCTTGATTTTCTTCCACGTCGTACAACGCGCCTTCTGTGCTCCTGGTTTTCAACAGGCAAGTCAAGGAAAGTACACGCAGATAGGAATCAGTTTACTGTCTGGTTCAGTCCCTCGGACACAGGATCCACAAGAAGATGCTGATTTCATGTTTACACTTTTCCTGCTACAGGATCCTCTCTAAGGTTCGTTAACTGCACAGCTCTTGGACAGGTACACGCATGGCACGGCTCATCACACACCCAAAACTCCCAGGACAACACTTAGGGTGTGCACAGACATTGTTTTCATTTTGTTTTCTGTCATTCATTTTTTTAAAAATGTCTTTAAAATGAAAAGAAATACAAGGAACATTTTTTTTTTTAAATTTAAAAAAGTCAAGTCTGTAGCCAAATCCTCCTCCCCAATCCTGGGCCCTCCCTCGATCCCCCCAGCCTCCCCCTTCTCCTAAGCTATACTTACCCTCTTGTGCGTGGTTGCTTCTGCCCTCTGACTGACGCTGTTGCAAATGGCGTCGGCAGACCAAGGCCTGCGCCAATTGTACATTTTCGGTGCTGGCCTGGGTCTGCCGGCGCCGTTTGCAATGGCGGCAGCTGCAGGGCTGGAGCGACCAGGGATCGCTCCTGTCCCGTGAAGAAATTTTCAGGGAGACAGCAAGAGGGTCTTGGTCATCTTGATTTTCAGCAGTACCGTCTTCTTTTTCACTCCGTTTTGGCAATTTTCACCGTCAGGACGGACGCGCACTGCATGTCGTTTCTTTCCCTGATATGAGATAGATTAGTGGCTGCTACCTCTAGAGGATGCCTCTTGTTTAAAGCTGTTGGGTATTCATGGCTGCTGCTAAACTAATATAAGTCACGGCATGAGCCACGTCCTCCAGCTGCTAACTGCTAACTTACTGCTTAATTACAATCCACCAGCACTTGGCCACGCTGACCGCACGGCTCTTTAAGTCTGCCAGCGCATGAATTTGCCATTTAACAGGTTCAAAATTTCATGTGCTGGGAATTGTTCTCTTAAACTATACATCAGAAATGGTTATTTTGACAGCTGTCAATCAAACAGAAAAATGTCAAACGATAGTCTCCGGTGCTTCCTGTTAAACTACCAGAGGCCGGAGAGACACTGGGCCAGTGTGATTTAAGCTGTTTCACTAGGGGATGTGTCTGAGCACAAGACATTCAGCCCTCATTTAAGGGGGAAGGAAATAGCTCCCGAGATGGTCACCAGATGGCTACAGATCCATAAACGTTTGCAGGCTGCTGAACACCTACAGGACATGAACCCGAGGGCGTACGTTGGCTTTGAAAATGAGCCCACAAAACGCCGGCTGCATGAAGTTCCCCCTGCCACTTTGCGCAGAGAAGGATTTGGGGAAATTTTACTCCTGCGCCGTCCAACCGACCGACAGCAGCCAATAAAACTTCCCCGCCTTCTATAGAACGAAGGGGGTATCTCGGATGGCTTCATCCACATCTCTGCCTTCAGTTGTTGAGCTCCAGAAATGTGGAACAAGGTACTGGTACCCCCTTTACCTCAAGTCATCTTACCTCGCTTTCCCACCTTGCTTTTGAGTCCCCCAGCAGAGACTCAGTCTCTCTTGCCTACCTACCTGAGCTGGCCAGTCAGGGCTCTAAGTTAAACACCACTGGGTTCTCTATGCTGTGCACTGTAAATTTGATTTGACTGTGATTGTTAATGACCTGCGACCAATGCACTGCAACTGTTAGTTACAACTTGTTTTGCAATCCAATCTGAGGCCACGCGTGAAAAAAGGCGGAATACTATAAATAAATAAATAAATAAATATATAAAGCCGTACCACCCCCTTTGTTCACCCTTCTAGGATCACTAGCAGAGCAAGAACCAGCTGGACACCAGGTAATTGATGCAGCGTTTCCCTCCCCTCTCCTGGAGGCACCTCTAGCCAATCGGCATTTCAGGATTGCCACAATGAGTATGCATGAGATCGATTTGCATACCCTGGGTCTCCAGTGTATGCAGCTCCATCTCATGCATGCTCGTTATGGATATCCTGAAAACCTGACGGGTTAGGTGTGCCTGAAGGAGACGTTTGGGAAACAGTGACTTAATGGATGTGACTATATTTGTTATGATTTTATCCTAAATCCCCAGGACGGCATCCAGGCTACTTTTTAAAACGTATCTTCTCTCCCTCCCTCCCTCCCTTGTCTGGACAAACATATCCACCTACAAACCTGTTCCCCTACTGCTCTTTCAATTCCCCAAGGAAAGAGGGCACTATAGGTACATTATTTTTTAAGATGACTGAATTATGTGTATGAGTGCTGCACAAATGAACAGTAGCCAGGGTTGAAGCCTTGAACAATTAATTGGCGTTTACTGCTCACAGGTTTCAAACTTGGGCTAAATCAACTCCCTTTTTTGTGTCTGTTACCTCTGCTCTAAACTCAGCAGCTACAACAATTCTCAGAGGCTATGGGAAACAGCAGATCCCATGCTGGCAGTCAGAAAGTAATCAACTCCTGAAAGAATTTACAAGAACAGGACATGAAGATAAAAATCAAAGCTTTGCTGGAATTGTTACATTTTGCCAGAAGACAAGGACGATGAGAATCAGTGGAGGAGATTAATTTTGAACAATCTAGCCACAAAACGTGGAATCTCCTGCATAAGCTTGTCACCAGTGAGCCATTAACAAGAAAAGGACACTGAAAAAGAGTGCAAATCAGATTGCCCCACTCCTTCTTTCTTGTACAAGAGCAAATTTATAACATATTTATTATTTATATTTATTATTTGTATTTATTATGTATATTTATTATTTGTATTTATTATTGCATTTATTATTTATATTTATTATGGATGTTTTCATGATCACCGCCTAGGGCCCTGGCACAGGTGCTATACAAGCACTTAAATAAATAAATAACTATTAAACAGCTTAAAACAGGACTGTGATGAAGCAGGGGCTTCACGCAGGCAAAAGCAGCCAGGAGAGACGGGACAGCTATGCAGAAGGCAGAGGGAGCTCTGAAGGGAGGTCCAGGGGGAGCACTGCTTCAAGGGAGGAAGTAAACAAGAGTTGGTTAGGGAATTGTAAAGCCAAAAGGAAAGGGACACACAGGGCTGCTGGGAAATGTAGTTTGGAGAGCCTCGATCAAGGTAGCCAGGGAAAGACATGTTACTGAAGTTAAATTACAGAATCAGTGTGTGTCTTAAGCCTTTCAGACAGAAAGAACCAGACAGGGAAAGGATTTACCTGGATCCAAAAGCTGAGATGCATTCAGCCTTTGATTGAGGATTCTGAATCGGCAAGAGAGACAGTGGGGAAGTAAGTGCTCTATGGTCCTAGGAATCTGGGCTGCTCTACTACACCCGACTTTTAAGGAATCTTACTGTGGTGATCCTGGGCGTCTCAGGGAGAAGTAAATGCCGATGCATAGAATAAAGTAGTTGACTCTGAAAAGTGTGCTCCAGAAATTATTAGCAGATTGTGTGGGGCTCAGCTGCCAGTCTGTTGCAAGGATGGATGTAAAGAACTTACTGCAGCATTGAAGAACCTTCTTAAAAACTCCACATACTCCCAACCAGACGCCAAGGAGGAAATCGCACGCTTGTCTCAGCCCAGCTGTTTAGGCCCCAGCCCCAGGATGGTGGAAGGACATGTTTTAAAAAAAACCACAACATTTTGGCAAATACTGCAGGCTATTTGCTAATAGCACACATTATTTCCTGAAATAAAAAAAAAAACCCCAAACAATTACTTTTGGGGTGGTTTTGTTTGGCCTGTGCATTAATTTTGGATCCTTCAAACCAAAATGAAAGTGAGCCATTTAGATTTGGATTGCCCATTTGTTTAAAACTAAGGCACATCCCTAATAGTTGTTCAACCAAGAGACAAAATTCCTAAGGCTTGGAAAGGAGCAAATGTTGTAGCCCTACTGAAGCCTGGAAAATCAATTGGACAACCTTCTAATCCTGTCAGTGATTATATAAACTAATGGGACGCCCATTAATGGCACGTATCTTGCAGACAGTTGAGAAACATCTACCTATTCAGCAGGCAGGATTTCGACAAGTAATAAGCCATTGCAAACAGGTCCTCTTCCTTACAAAGCTACACTGAGCTTGGATTCCAATGTCAGCAACAACTGGGACTGCCCTGGTGGATTTCTCATCTGCTTATGACACCATCTGGAGATATGAGCCCTTCCTTAAGACAGCCCACATCAGGTGCCATTTAAAACTGCTTGACTGAATGCTCAGTAATCAAAACATCTGGGTTTTGGGGTTGGTTATAATGGTGAGTGGGAAAATTGCTGATATTTGCTGGATTCGGCTCTGCTGCTTGTTGTGCTGGTAATATTTTTTGTTTTGTTGCTTTTGAACACAAGAAATTGCCATACTGGGTCAGACCAAGGGTCCATCAAGCCCAGCATCCTGTTTCCAACAGGTCAATCCAGGCTACAAGAACCTGTCAAGTACCCAAAAACTAAGTATGCCCCACGCTACTGATGCTAGTAATAGCAGTGGCTATTTTCTAAGTCAACTTGATTAATAGCAGGTAATGGACTTCTCCAAACCTTTTTTAAATCCAGCTATACTAACTGCACTAACCACATCCCCTGGCAACAAATTCCAGAGTTTAAGTGTGTATTGAGTGAAAAAGAATTTTCTACGATTAGTTTTAAATGTGCTACATGCTAACTTCATGTAGTGCCCCCTAGTCATTCTATTATCTGAAAGAGTAAATAACCGATTCACATCTACTCGTTCTAGACCTCTCATGATTTTAAACACCTCTATCATATCCCCCCTCAGCCAACTCTTCTCCAAGCTGAACAACCCTAACCTCTTTACTTTCCTCATAGGGGAGCTGTTCCATTCTCCTTATCATTTTGGTTGCCCTTCTCTGTACCTTCTCCAATGCAACTATATCTTTTTTGAGATGCGGCGACCAGAACTGTACACAGTACTCAAGGTGCAGACACCATGGAGCGATACAGAGGCATTATGACATTTTCCATTTTATTCACCATTCCCTTTCTAATAATTCCCAACATTCTGTTTGCTTTTTTGACTGCCACAGCACACTGAACCGACGATTTCAATGTAGCTGGGAGATGTATTGTTTTTTGTCTTATTCAGTTTTGCTTTTGTTTTAATTGGCAATATTGTACACTGCTTTGAATTACTTTTGTCCAGCAAGGTGGTTTTTAAAATAGAATAAATAAATGTGCATGGACATATTTTCATTTTGCTTGTTTTATTTGGTTTGTTTTGTTTTGTTTTTTTGCGGGGGGAGGTATTTAGATTTTCAGTTCATTTAATGTTTATTTCAGCTGGTTTGTTTGCTGAATTGAAATAAACATTAAATAACTCCCACAAACAAACAAAAGAACAGAAACAATGCCTCGCCCTGCTGTCCTCACTTACCCCTTCTGTGGGGGTCTTCATCGCAAAAAGGCTCCCGGTTGAAAAATGGCACTGGCCAGCTCTTAGACCGATGCCACTATATTTTATGACCATAAAGCATTCCGCTAGAAAACAAAATTGCATCATTTTTCAACCAGGAGCCATTGGGCAGGAGTGACTGAGGACAACTCCTGCTCTGGTGACCCCTGCAGAAAGGATAAGGGGCATCATGGGGGGCGGGGGGCCACAGGAGGAGCAGGGGGATCAGCATTTTTTATTTACAAATCTATTGGTAAATAGTGGGCACTTCTAGGACACAAGAAAGCTGCTCCAAGGTTGAAGACCTTGATAGACTCTCTTCATAAAGCCATTGCTTTATTGCCAGGGACACTTAGTGATAGCAACAAGGAATGGATCTGCTGGGTACTTCAAAGAGACAAGATGCTGGGTCCAATGGACCATTCGTCTGACCTAGCATGGCACGTCATGTTATTAGACAGCAAGTGGATATTTGGCCAACTTTCTTGTTTTACATTTTGTAAGCATCTCCTTTAAAAGTACAAAATCAAGAAAAAGCAAAATAGTTTGGAGCTGGCTTTCTATAGCTTATATGTTAATAACTGCCGCTGCAGACAAACAGGTTCTCAGATGTAAAAATGTGAGAGCAGAGACATTCGTGTACAGTAAGAGATGCCATCATCAACGGGGCTGGCTCTAGGTCAAACGGCACCCCGGCAAAAATCCACTGATGGTGCCCCCCACCAAGCGATCCACTCTGGTCTTTGGCATGTGTAACCCCTGCTCCAGGCAGGGTCACCTTCCCAGCCCTGGGGAGCGTAGGGGTCACTCTCCCAAAGTGGAGGAACGATCTCCGGGGCCGTGAGCTTGGGGGGGGGGGGGGCAGGTAGCGGTCATCAACCAAAAACGTCAGTTCTTAGTGAGCTCCTCATTCCTCGACCAACCAGATGTCTTCTTACTTTAGCGCTTTTCTTCCTCCGGTGCCAGTTACCTCTGCAGAGCGAAACAGTTACTCGCCCAGGCCTGTTCAGCTCTGCTGCATCATGAAGGCCTCCCAGCCCCCAGCGCAAGCTCCCTCTGGCAGAGTCTGCCCTCCTGGTCCAGAGAAGGCCCCTTCCCTCCCACACCCCCCCCCCCCATGTACCACAGCAGAGCCCTCCAGGACGTGTGCCGGTCAACAGAGAAATCGCAGTCACAGAATGCTCCAGGTGCTTTGTGGGGACGTAAAAAGCCTTCTCCGATTAGTGGGAAAACACTTGCACTACGTTTTCCACGGTGTAGCTGTGCATATATATATCCAGTATTTTACTGCCAAGGTTGTATTTTAACACAGTGTGCCGTACCTTCGCTTTAAAAAGTATTTTTACTGGTTGACACAGTAGTGCTAGAACTCCCCAAGGCACAAAACATAACGCAAGCAGATATTGTAATTTGTACGGTGCATGATTAAGCGGCGCTCTCACTCTCCGATGCCCTAACACCACCAGGCACGGCACCGCGTATCGGAATGGAGAAGGAAGCGAGCCTCCTCTGGGTTTCCGCTCCACGCGCTCGGTCAAACTGATCGCTTGCTAATGGGAGCATGGGGGGCTCCCTGGGCCGGGAGGCAGAGCCCTGCTGGCCAGGGGAGGGGAGCAGAAAGGTACGGAACGAGGCCCCAGAATCTGGCAGCAGCACATCATGGCTGAGGAAGGAACTCTGTGGCAATGTCTAAAGCTGCCTCAACCCCCTCTCAGATTAGGGCAAGATTAACTTTCCAAGGCTGTGGGGAGCCTGTCATCTTTAGCTAGCCCTCATTTCCATGTTAGTATTGCATCAGCCCCCGTTCTCCCAGCTAGTAGGGCGTAGGGATATATTCGGAGGGGATGACATCCCATATTCGGAGGGGATGACATCCCATTCTGACCTGAGCGAGGGGGGAGATGACTGGGCTTTCACTGCAGGTGTTCTGCTAATGTGTCGGCAACAACATGACACGACGCCGAGTAAATCCTTTTACTGTTTACCTTGATTGCAGATGAAAAGCTCACAGATTGTGCCCTCTGGAATAGCGCACTTAAAAAAACAAAAAGGAAAAAACCTGCACTCCCTAGACACGTCCCTGGATGTTACCTGCAAGCTGGAAGCAGGGTCCTTTCTTCCCAGCAGGAGACTGGAAACGCTGCCTGATACAACTTCAGAAGAGGCTCTGCTGATAGTCTTCCAACAGGCAGACTTCCCAACCTGCCTCCAAGCACAAATCCAGGACTCTTAGCTAATCCCCCCCCCCCAGAATATGAAGAGCACGGGATTAACTCCTCTCTTTCCTGAGATCCCCTGCAGATCCTCCTTGGATCCAAGTGCTAGGGCCCGGGCATCCCGGGTTTAGTTAAAGGCAGACGCCTCCCAGTGGGGAGTGGCAGGGAGCACAGCCCCCTCCTATTCTCTCTTACATTCAGGGTCTGCGAAAGTCTCTCACCTAAGGGACCCTTTTGGCGACACCCTTACCTATTTATCTAGTTACATTTATAGGTCACATTGTTTCATACCTTGACTCTTGATTCCACTTAACCTGATTGCAATTCTAATTAGTGAAGCAGCACCTTATTGCCATCCTTAAAATGACCGCACTCCCACAAACTGACAGAGGGTGAGAGCAGCGCTTGTAATGTACAGCTCTCAGCCACATCAAGACTCGCTCTGCTCTGACCACGGGACGCTGCTAATGTCGATTAACATCCAGCTAAAGAGGAAGACGGAACCGCACTGATTCGTAAGAGGAAAGCAAAATTAAACCCAAAAAAGGCTTTGAGCTAGAAACAGAATTTACAGCCCGGCTAAAAAAAAAAACAAAAAACGAATGCAGGGCTCTGAAAATGCCTCGCCAGGCAGCAATACATAAATTAGTTTAAGCTACAAGAGAATTTGGACATAGGCGATGCAATAAAGAATTGTTCTCATGGCAGGGGAATTTTGTAATTTGAGTTATTTTCATTCCCTTTTGCACTAAATCACCATGAGATGACTTGCATATTATAGAGCAGAAAATGGATAAATACTAATTATTTACAAGGTACTATCAACATATTCAGCCCTGTACAAGATACTGGGCAATGTCACAAGTTCCTTACCTAAAGAGCTTACAGCAGTCATATCTAGGAGCAGAGGGAGGCAAAATAAGATTGTGCAAGGTCACACGGGAACACTGCAAAGTCTATAGCTCTGCAGCTCTGTGCCCTCACTGCTCTGCCACTGTCGTGCCACGTTCACTCCTTCCAAAGAAATAATTTATTGCCACAAATCGAGATTTGTCCAAGTGGCACAAGAGGAAAAGCTTAGGGGAATGCATCACGGGTAGAGAGAAAGATCATTTTCATGATACTCTTACACATCTCATTTCAGGAACAGATATTTGTTTATTTAGACATTTTATATATCGTCGTTCCATGAGGAGATCACAGTGGTTTACAAAATGACAGTCATAGTTATAACTCAACAAACAAACAATGATATCCAAACATAGGACTGAAATTAGAAAGTACTGAACAAATAAAAGAAAAGCAAAGGTTGCCCATGTCCTCTGTTGCCTTGTACTGCTTTATAGAGATTTGGTTCGGCCTTCATTATCGGCCTGCCGCAGGAAATTTTGTTTCCCGCAGTTCGGGCCGTATTTTTTTTCGGCTGTCCCAAACCGAAAAAAAAAGCCAAACACCCTAACCCTTCAGATTTAATTAATTACAACCCCCCCCCCCCCCATCCTCTCGACCCCCCAAACATACCGAAAATCCCTGGTGGTCCAGCAGGGGTCCTGGGAACGATCTGCTCTCGGGCCGTCAGTTGCCAGTAAATAAAATGGTGCTGGTGGCCCTTTGCGCTTACCATGTGACAGGGGCTATCGGTGCCATTGGCCGGCCTCTGTCACATGATAGGAGCAATGGACGGCCGGCACCATCTTAAATAATGGCGCGGGCCATCCTTTGCTCCTACCATGTGACGGGGGCCGACCAATGGCACTGACAGCCCATCACATGGTAAGGGCAAAGGGCCATCGGTGCCATTTTGAGTGGCAGCCGATGGCCCGAGAGGGGGAGATCGCTCCCGAGACCCTCGCTGGACCACCAGGGACTTTCAGTAAGTCTTGGGCGGGGGTCAGGCAAGTCTTGGGGGGTCAGGAGGGTGGGGGGTTGCACTTAATTACATTTGGGGTGGATTTGGGGTTTTGTTTTGTTTTTTTAATGTGTCCTTTCTCCCCCCCCCCCCCTCCGAAAAATGATAAGAAAACCGCACGAAATTTTGTGGGTTTTCCTATCGTTTGGGCGGCCCCCCGAAATGCGACGAAATAGGAAATATCGTCTATATTTCCTATTTTGTCGCAAACGAATGCACAGTGCTTTATGTACTTAATGAAAGCTTTAATTAACAGGAAACAAAACTCATCTGTCTTTGCTATTGTAGTGTTACAGCAAGCTACTGGCTAGCATCTTCAACTGAGCATGTCCATCCGCCTCTTCTCTTAAGAGTGGTTCAGACGGAAGGCTCCTTCAGTAATATGTCCATACAGAGGGTATTTTTCAAAGCCGTATCTACTGGTACACAGAACTTTACTTGTGGAAATGGGGTCTTTGATAACTGTACACCCTATTTGCAGGTACAAGAATGTGCAGAGGGCCCCTAATCTGCAGTGAGAAGGGAGGTGCCAAGGGTGCGGCTGGGGGAGGGCTTGCATTTAACATGCCTGCTTTTTAATTTTCAAAAGGCTGTGTATGTTTTTTCTTGGAAAAATTAGCAGGTGTAAATGTATGCCAGCATTTTTTCTGAGAAAGTACCGTGTATTTCCTTGCAATTTGTTTAAAATCTGCCGGGTGCTAGTTTCATAGAATATGCCTAGAAAGGGTAAATAACGGTTTCCTATTTACTCATTCTAACCCTCTCATGATTTTATAAATTTCAGTCATATCCCCTCTCAATCATCTCTTTTCCAAACTACAGAGCCCTAACCTGTTTAGCCTTTCTCCATAAAGTAGTTTTTCCGTTCCCTTTATTACTTTTGTTGTTCTTCTCTGTATTTTTTTTTCTATGTCCACTATGTCTTTTTACTAAATCAGGGGTGGCCAACTCCAGTCCTCCCGAGCTACAGACTGCCTCCATTGCAAATCTATCTCATGCACATTCATTGTGGGTATCCTGACAACCCTACTTGTTTGTGGCTCTCCAGGACTGGAGTTAGTCAACCCTGTAACTAGATCTTGCCCAAACTGAAGTCTTCACAGAGAAAACAATGCAAAGCTAATGTAATCAGTATTTGGATCGTCTCTTCTGCTGGCATTAGAATCCTGAACCCCCGATTCCATTGTCTCCATGCAGCAGCTGAGTGCAAAGATATGATTTCAACTTACGTAAAGAGAACAGCAGACATTAATTACTTGGCCAAAATCAGTCATAAAACATGCAAACATCGCGCTCTTGAACAGTTGAGTTTGTCCTCAGCGCATATTAAAAAGCAAATAGCATTAGAGCAGCGGTTTCTTGATTTCTCATGGTCTATTAGCGCTCATGGCCGTACAGAGAAAACAAGAAACCAACACGCGACGTTAATGCCTAAGTCAAAGAAGCAAACCTTTCCTTTCACCCTTGGGAAACATGGAAGAAGCCGAACTTGTGTTTGCAGCGGGGGGGAAACAGCATCCAATTGTCAGCGACGAGGGGGGGGGGGGTCGGGGGAATGAGCTTTTTTTTTTCAGCGTCCATGCCAGCACACTGGGCAGGTCGTCGCGCGGAACACCCCCTAGCGATCCCCCGCCGCTCCAGCACGCTCAGGACCACAGGGCAGCAGGTGGGCGCGGCCCTGCCTGCAGGACCCCGCCCCCTTCTCGGTCCGGCCCCTGCCGCCATTGGTTTGCTCGTGCCAAGCGCCCGCCCTCCGCCTGAGACGGCGCCCTATTGGCCCCGCCGTCGCGTCAGTCCGAGCTGGCGCGGCTCGTTCTCTCGCTTGCCGTCGGCTCGCGGGCTGGGAGAGTGATGCTCCGGCTGCCTGCGATGGGCAGCGGCGCGGAGCTGAGCGAAGTTAGCGTCCCGGTGCCCGCCCGCGTGGTGCCCTTCCCTCAGACTTGGCGTCGATGAAAGAACCCCTCAGACCCTGATCAGAGCCTGTGGTAAAGGAAGAACAATTTGTAGCCGGATTGGGATTTCTTTCTTTTTTTTTTTTTTTAATGGAAATTCACTGACTTGAGTTCTCTTCATTTGGGAGTTGCTTCCCCCCCCCCCCCCCCCCTTTTCTTTAAAGTGCATTTTATTTTGGATCACCGGTGCGGGAGCTATATGGAGGGATCTCAGGATGCTTTGCACCAGGAAAACCAAAACTTTAGTGTCCACTTGTGTGATCCTGAGTGGAATGATCAACATCATCTGTTTGCTGTACGTGGGCTGGGTCACCAACTACATTGCAAGTGTTTATATCAAAGTGCAGGAGCCGACGCAGGAGAAAAAGTTGGAGGAAGACAAAGGGGAGACTTTAAAGATTATTGAGCGGCTGGATCGCTTGGAAAGTGTCATCAACCAACACATACAAGGTACGTTTTCGCCTCTTAAAACGCGGGGCTGGCGTGGGACTAAAAAGTTGAAGGCGTCCTACGAGCGAGGCGGCCGATGCGCTGGGCACAGCGTTGGAACGGGCATAGGGGGGGGGGGGGCATCGAGAGGTGCTGGAGGGAGAACCGCTGTACGGGGGGGGGGGGGCTTCCTCTTTCAGAAACACGAAGGTTCTTGTCTTGCTGCACGCTCTTCCTGAATGGGAAATAGTGATTTTCTTTCCTTTTTTTTTTTTTAATGCAGATTTTCTTAATCGCTATTAGGCACTCTGTAGCTTCCAATATTGCCTGGCGCTCTCGCTGAAATGCCGACCGTCCCGTAACCCGGAGATCAAATGTACCCAACCCGCCCCTCCCTCCCAGCAGTGTTCAAAAATAACCCAGCCCCAGAAGCCAGGGACCCGGCATCCTGCGAGCTTCGCCAACAATGTGCTATTTTCCTCGCTTGGCTGAGGATGGGGCTTGGGCTGAGTGGATTAACGCACGATTCTATAACTGGTTGGGTGTTTTTTTTCTTTCTTATGTGCAGCATTCCCATCCTCAAAAAGGGGCACCAGTGACCGGAATGCACACTGTTAGTAAAGGAGCCATTCCAGTTGCACTGGCTGCAATGATCACAAGTGAGAATGCATTCTGCCTGGCGAATTTTTTTTTTTTTTTTATCTGAGTGTGGTTTTTGCCATTCAGATTGTTTTCTCACTTCCACCTGCAGATTTATTTATTTATTTTTTATTCGAAGAACCAAATAGTTTTACAAGAACATCAGCCTTGTATTCTGCATGCAAATGCTAGCTCCAGTCACTAGGGGGCAAACGAGGGTGTGTTCTGCCTGCCAGCTGACTCTTGCCTGCTGTGTGTGTGTGTATGTGTGTAGCACGTGGCGTCCTTAGCACCAGACTATCCGACCCCTGTATCTTCTCACTCATTCTGGGTGATGACACAGTTTGTCAGTGATGGTCGCCTTCGTGTCCAAACAAATCAAGGCATTTGTAAAATGCAGCCTTGAGTCTCCATGCAACCATCACACCTGGTTTCACAGTCAATTGCAGACCCACTCCTTTCCTAATGCCCCTTTGCAGGGCAAAGTCCAGCAGCAGTGCTCCGAAAAAGTGCTCGCGCTTTGGCTGGGCTGCAAATCTTAACGAGAAGAGGGAGCCCTTCATGGGTGCACCAGCTACCATCATTGAGGTGTACTGAACCCGTTTCGTGCAGCGCAGGACCAGCGTGGGCTGCCCTGGTGCCATCCCGTTGATCGACTCCACATCGGTGAGCCAGAGGCACCTTCCAAAAAAAAAAAAAAAAGCTTGTGGTTCCTGTCCCTGCACAGATTCCCTCAGCGAGCTCAGTGGATGCAGCACCACCTCTTCCAGAACTGTCCCAAGTCTGGGGTCGTCGTCATCGAATGGAACAGCTGCTGACACATCTGTGCGGAGCTGCAGGGGGCCGACACTTGATCATGGCACATCTGCTCAAGGCTGTGCGATGTTCAAATTTGACCTCCTCTTCTGAACATTGTCAACTGGGGGGGGGAGGGTTGTTAGCTGTTCAGCCAAGTAGGTAAATGTTCGCACCAGTCGCTGGCTGGCAGCTAGATATGTCCTTGCTAAACACATCATTCTCTTCCCATCTGCTGCAACAGCTCTCTGTGTCTGGGTAAGCAGCATGTGCGGGTGTTGGGTTCCCAAGTACCTTCTACCTCTTCTCGCTCCCTCTGGGTGATGACACTAGTACTGTTTTAAGGGATTTTCCTTTTCTATGTTTTTCCTGTCTGCAGACAGTAAACAGTGCAGTGCATATATATATATATATATATATATATATATATATATATATATATATATATATTTTAATCTTATTGACATAATCTGTGCAGCAGGCAACAGAAATTGAAGCATGCATCATATTAGTATAATGACCAGGGCCGGAAGTAAGATTTGGGTGCCCATAGGCAGCATTGGAGACCCTGGAGCTCAGGTGGTGGGTGAAGTCCCTCTACCCCCCACTCCCCCTCCAGAGTGCCAGAGCAGTGTCCCTTTGAACTGGATTGCTAGAGCAGGCTCGCTCTTTTTTTTTGCAACAGTGGCGCTTTCCTTTTGGACTGGAAATATGGCAGCCCTGGTCAATTGCCTACATTGCCCCGGTCTAATTCCGGGCCCGGCAATGACCAGGATGGTTAATGTCGTCTTGCGGGACCGGGTACCTGGGTTCTGCTGTTGGATTTCAGCCCCCTGCTCAGGAGACTGCTTCAGATTAGAAGAGGCGTACGGCAGCTCCGGTCCTGAAGGGCTTCTGCCTTTCAAGACGCCCACAATGACTACGCCTGGGATGCATTTACATACAGTGGAGGCGGCGCATGCAAATAACCCTCACACACATTCACCGTGGATCTCCTGATAACCGGGCGTGCTTGTGGCACGCCAGGACCAGAACTGCCGGCCCCTGGATTGGAAGCTGGGAAGGCTCCGTGCCCAGATCCTGCCACGCCTGAGTGCCCATTAACCAAGTGACACGCACAGGGCGCTGGGTTTTGAGTTTGTTTTTTTTTAAGTTTTTTGCTTCCCCATCACTGCTAATCAGACCTAGTTTAAGCACATACGGCTTGCTGGGTTGCTGGAAGTCATTAGAACGTTTCCTTTCTGTTACAGATGTTTTGAATACCCCATTTAAAAACTCAAAAAATTTCATTTCATGTTCTGTCAAATTAATATTTATCCATCAATTCTCCAACACTGACAAAGGCCTAGTTTTACAGAACTAGACTGTAATGACCACTTTAGAAGATTTGTTCTTGCTTAGTTTAATGATTTTTTTTTTTGTTTACAATTTTTAGAGTGCTTTTCTGATAAAATTGAATCGGAAAGTCTGAGAGCGAGCTCCAGTTGAAAAACACAGGAAAATTCCAGTGAACGGCCCCGATTGTTGCACCCTGCCTGCTCGCATACAGGAGAGCTGTCTGACCAGTCCTGTTTCAAGGCCTTCCTTTTGGGGTTAAGCAACAGGGAGCGCCGAGAGGCGGCAGGGAGGCTCGCGTTCCCTTTCTTTGGCCGCTGACAGCTGCGCTTGTCTGGCTGCTGTCCTGGCCGATTTTGGAGCATGCACCTGCTCTCTGGCCGGGGGGAGCTCTCCCCCCCCCCCCCCCCCCCGTCTCTGCTGGTCTCTGTGGCTGCCCCTCTTTCCCAAAGCCAATTACCGTACCTGGGGGAATTTAAACCTTTGGCCAGCTGGACTCCACTTCTTCCTCCTCAAACAACCCGTACCCTGGTTAACCTTCCCCCACATGCAGTGCACTTCTTGTTCAGGCCTTGCCTTCTCCGTTCTACTTCCTTTTCCTCTTCTCTGATCCTTCATCCCTCTTAGGCTGCTCGTGCCTCTTTTATTTGTTTGTTTATTTATTTTTTAAAAATCGCTTGTAATTAAGGTGTGCTCATCCTGGATGAATGTATCCTGTCCCGCAGAGCACATCTGCCCATTTTCAGAGCTTAGGATAACTCCCATCCGAAAGAAGGCATGCAAACTCTCTGCTTTCCCGTCCGCCTTCCAACTCTTCCAAATTATCTGTCTCATATAACATCCCGTTTCAAAATTCTTGCACATCCCGAGCCTGCTCTTGGAAAGAAAAGAGCAGCACATGACTCGGTTTAAAATAAAGACCTATTACCTTCCAGAACCACTTTGCCGGCTGCTTTCTGGCATCTCTGCTTCTGGAGAGCTGCCAGCTAGAGATTCTTTGCCTGTGTTCAGAGGCTTAATGAGCCCAGGAGCACGGTCTGTGTCTGGACCTGGAGCATGCAGGGAGCTCTGAAAGTGGTGCCCCGAGCAGCCTGTCCTGGAATATGGAAGACTGGAAATAAAGTTACAATCCAAGGCAAACTGAGGAACTCGGAAAGGTCTATGATAACCCCCATTTCTGTTACACAGCTGCTAAGAAAAATGTACACTTTTTGTAAACCGTTATGATGGCTCTACCGAATGACGGTATATAAAACTCAACAAATAAATTAAAAACCGAGCAGGGCTTAGTCATCCTTTGAGGCTTCAGACTGTGGTATCACGTTTGTCTGCCACGAACGGTCCAAGCACATAACAGGTTCCTTTCCAAAAGAAAAATAGGAGGTGGCTGCAAGATAAACGCAAGAAGAAAAGGGCCAGGCTCATGTGATACCTTGACAACCCCCCCCCCCCCTCTTCCCCCGGTCTGAGTGAGGGGGGAGGAGGGGGCAAACAGGATTCAGGGGAGCCCGGCTGATCTGCTGGAGCTGAGAGGCCTGGGCGAGGATGAGGGGCCTTTACTTTCCACGCGGTAACACTGAGCACGCGATGACTTTTCATCTCCTCGCGGTTCCGGACTAAACGATGCGTTTTTAAGGCAAGCGCCGATTTCTCTCGCTAGCCTCTTGCCGGCCTGTTTTCAAAAGTGCTAGCCGGGCTTTATCTGGGTGTGAGTTGTAGAACACAGGCCACCTCTTTAACTTCCTCCCGACCCGTGCTGCTGTCGAATGGTGACTCGGGGGGGAGAGAAGCTGTAACGCTGAGGCAAGTTTCCTCATGAGCCTTCTGGCCCCGAACGGGTAGGGACCAAAGCAGCGTGGGGACCCCTTCCTCTCCTCCTCTTGATGCCAGTTTCAAAAGTGATAACATGACGGTTCCTATGCAGCGCTTTAAAGCCCGTAGATGTAAACACCCAAACGCACCTGCGCTCCACACTATCTAAGCAGGAAGAGCGAATAACCGGGTCGGTCGCGGAGCAGAACCTGCTGACGTCGGATCCGCAGTACAGCTGTCTCCCCGCAATCCCTCCGTGCTGCTGATCACGAATAGCCAAGAAAAGTGATCAGCGTTTTACTGCCTCGGCTTATCCTCGTTGGCATGAATGGTGGCAGGAGTGGGGCATCGTGGGTTGTAGAGAGCGCAGATGCTTTTAGTATAACGTACTTTTATGCAGGTTTTCAAAAAAAACAAAAAACTGCCCAGGTAGTTTAGTTTTTGAAAATTAGAAAAATAGAAGTATGAGCACTGAAAGTGCCTTAGTGGAAATGTCATCTGGGGGCTTCCTCCCTGTGGTCCATGCCGTGGAGGCCGGCGCCTCGCTTTCAGCCGGCCACAGGAGGGCGACGTTCAGATAGGGCAGGCGAGGCGCACGGCTCTGTGGTAACAGGGCTAGATTGCTTTTGCATATTGCCCCGGCAGGCTCTGCTTCTCCATCCCACCCCAGGATCGGTAAAATGCCTTTGTCTCTTCCCCCAAAGACTGCACATCTTTCAGGAAGCAGCAGGATGGGCGAGCACTGTGCACCTGCCCTCACTCCTGCGATCACAGGCCATTGAGTTCATTTATAACCTGGCCCCCACCCGCCTCCTGCTCTGTCTGACCTGCGAGCTGCCGACCACCTGAGAGAGAACCTGCGTGGCCGTTCCCCTTTCCAGTTCAAACGTCTGCCTCCTTGGCGCGGAAGTTGAGTGAGGACAGCTGTGGCTTTTCAGGGTCAGCCGGTCTCTGTTTTATACTGCTGTCTCTGGTGGTGGGGGGGGGGGGGGGGCTTGTCATAGGGAAATCAACCCTAGATGTTCCCGGCATGCAGTGGGTAAAACCAGGACCGGATCGACCTGGAGCCAGTTGGTGAGCGGGTAGACCACCGCCACCAGGGCTGCCGTGTGGTGCAGACCTGCCCTGTCACCCCCCCCCCCTCCCCCAGCATCTATCCCTGCTGCTCAGAGCCATGGTGACAGCCGCTGACGGGCTCAGGCCCATGAAGAGGTGTGGGGGGGAGAGACATGTCGAGATCTGCCTTTTAATTCTTTGCTGTCAGAGCGCACCGTGAAGGAAAGAGATCTCAGAGGTCACCTTCTGAGTCCCCACAGCAGGGTAAACTGCTGCATTCTGGGAGAATATTAGGCGGCTGAACACCGTCTGACAGGACGTTGCGCTGCTGGGGGGGGGGGGTCACCCGAGTTCACGTTTTGTAGGGTCTCACCTAATTGCCAGAAAGCTATAACGGAAGGAAATCTCTCTCCCGGGAGCTGCACTGATATTTCGGTGCAATTTGTTTCCTGATTGAATGATTTAATTAGACGTTATCATGGACTCTCTCAAGACCTGGCATTATACTTATAGTTATTATAACTTACATATTTGCAGCTCAGATGGGGAGCAAGAAGACCATTCAGAGATGCAGACGGGGTTTTTTTTTTGTTTTTGTTTTTTATAAAATCATAAAAAGGAGAGAAATGTCTTCCTTAATTAGGAAATTGCATTGCTTCCATGTGAAAGAGGCAAGATCGGTTTCCAAAGAAACGAGAGAGAGAGAGAGGATGCCCTGGAGGAGAGGGAGAACCCCCCAGAGGAAGGAGTCAGAATGAAAATAAACTTCCGAGAGAAGTTCTGCTGGTTTTAATCTTTCCCTTTGCAAGCTGTAGGTTGGATATTGGACTTTTTCCAGATTTGTAGTGGCTCGCATTAGAGTCCAGCAACTTCATTGCTTGCAGTCAAACGAGCAATCAAAAAACACCCCCTCCCCCCCCTTAGAGGGTTCTTATTTTTTTGTTAAAATCATACGCGTGAACGTGGGAGACTTTGGGTCTAGACGAGGCTAAAGAACACCGAAGCCTGTGATTAGGGCTTCGGCCTGAGCCGCTCCGGACATCTGTCGGCAAAGAGGGCAGTGGCCAGGACGGCTGAGGCACGTTTTTCCCACCGCAGCCAGAGTCCGCTCGGAATAAAGCACTTCGGTGACTACCGCAGGGGACGTTTAAACTGTTGGCAGTTCAGGCTGGAAGGTGGCTCAACCAATCTGAACCAGGGTACTCTCCTTTTCAAGCAGTAGGCCGAGCAGGGCACTTCTGGCCAGCTGCACACATCTGTTAAGTGCACTGTTTTACTGGTGGTTGTGTGTGCGCGCGCCTGTTAGAGACTGGAAGCTGCACATCTTAAAAGAAAGGAGTTCAGATCTGGCTCCTGAGTTCCAGGCGCGCTGGAGGGGGTGCAAGGAAGGCCATCCTCACTGTTTTTCGTTTCATTTTATTTCGAGTCATTTGAGAAATATTGTAGCATGCGCTGCTTTTTACGACATCTATGTTTTTGTAGTGAGCATTAAAATGCTTTAGCACCTGCCAAAACAGCATGAGTGACATAACCGATATTTTGTTGGCGTCCTTGTGTTTTGGATGCGATCTGACACCAAGTGATGTAGCAATGTATCGCTAATGTTTTCGTGTCCTTGTAAAACAGTACATTCCTGCAGTGCACCACTGTGCAGGGGAGGGGGGGTGGGTGTGGGTTGTGTTTGCAGACCCAACCGTTGGTTCTCCGACTGGCTAGGGCCCCCCCCCCCCCCCCCGGGAGGGAGGGAGACCAAACTATCCCTCAAGGGAGACACCCACCGGTTGGCGGTAGATCAGGGGTGGGCAATTCCGGTCATCGAGGGCCGCAAACCAGTCGGGTTTTCCGGCTGACCTAACGAATATGCACGAGAGAGATCTGCGTGCCCTCTGCCTCACCCCTGCTCCAGAGAGTTGTTAAAAGGTTGTGGCTGCAATGGCAGAGCTACTTCACTTTTCCAAACAGAGCCCCAAGTGTTCCCTGTCCTGTTGACTGAAGTTTAAAGTGAGAGTGAGAGGCAGAAGTTGGATCTTAAATGGAGTGAACTCTCTCTCTCTCTTTAGCCTTGCACATGCAGTAGAAATCTTACAGGGATAGACTTCTTTTAAAGATGATATGCAGAAGGATATATGAGGAAATTTAAAATCCCAGGCAAGTGAAGGAGCTGCACTTTCCTTGTGAATGGACCTCATTTTACTATGGTAACGTTTCCTGCCATCTAGCAAGATCGCACACAATACTCACTTGTAAGGGGAGGGAGCCATCACCTTATTTAGGGAGAATATCCGTTCCCCCTGTGCTCTAACAGCATGAGCCGGCAGAATTACCTTATTTGCGTGTATTCCTGTTCCCTCTTTGTTTGTGGAAACACCGTTGGGGTTAATTTCGGCGCGGCCTTCAGAATAGCATTTGGAGCGCTAGAGTCTTCCGAGTAGCATATTTGCAAACAGTTGCCGCTGCTAATTTACAGGATCCTGGAATGCCGCGTGGGTAAAGGCGACAGATTGTGTCTGCACAAGTTCTTTAGTTAGACGTGTGGCGGGATGCCCAGGGGAGGTGGCAGGCACCAGAGCCAAGAATTCAAGAGAGTGCGGCACGGGCGCGGGTGAGCCTTGGTTGTGAGGGAGTGCAGAGTAAAGCCAGTGGGGTTGCCACCTTAGATGAAGCCCGAGGGGAAAATAAAAGTGATACCTATTTTTGGGCTGACTTAACACACATTTCTTGAGTAGCGTTCAGGTCAAAAGCCTGAAGGGGAAAGGCAGAGACTCGATGGCCCTCCCTATCTGGTGTCCTATTCTCCGCTTCCGTGTTTGTGGGCAGTGTTGGTCTCATCCTCTCCTCTGAGTTAGACCCACTCCTGACAGAGGGGGATGGAGAAGAGTGGAGGGATTTGTGACCCGAGCAGTTATTGAAATAATGAACTTGAATGCCTTACGCTTAGGGCAAAAAAGAAAACGGGCTTCAATGTAAAAAGTACGACAAAAGGCCCTACAAAGTGCGACCTCACTGCAGGGAAATCTTTATTACAGCCGGGTTCAATTCATAAATGGAAATCAAGAATTTCCCTCCAGAAGGGATGTTTTCCTGGCTGCTTTTAGCAAACTATTTTAGGAGCAAGCAAGCATCGTGCTTCGGTAAACAATTCCATGTACACTATGACGGTAACTTTCGAACCAGCACGCGTGTGCACCCAATGACGCGGCTGTTTTATAACTTGCATGACGTGTATACGTGCATGTTCTAAAATAGCCCGGCCGCACGCACATGTGTGCCAAATATTAATGGGTGCGCAAATCCCGCTTCTACCATGCAAACTGGCACACGCCAATGCCATTCCCAGTTTTACCAGTTCGTCCCCAGTTGAGAGAGAGGTCCTCCAACCACCCCTGGTTTAATATCCTTTAGCCCTGACCCTGAAAACCCCGCTGACCTGGCTAATTTTCTTTAAATTTTAGCTCACACGGCATCCATAGCAGAAGTGAAGTCCATGCGCGCTGGATCACGGAGGTATTTATGCGCACGTCTCAGGTTCACACCCCGAAATGCCGGTGACCCACCCAGACCATGCCTCGCCTCTTTCTGAAAACCTTCTAGATGTGCGCACTGCGGAGATACGCACATATCCCGCAGGCTTTTGAAATCTGCTCGGCGTGCAGGCCCAACTTATTCGCGCATCCCTTAATTAATGCGCGTTCCGAGCTTTTACAATTCACCTTTTCACGCTTGAAACTGGGTTTTACCTGTAGAAATGCTTTTGAAAATTGCTACAATATATGTTATTGGCTTTACATGTGTAAATGCACTTAATGCAAGTAAATGGCGCCTAGCTCCTAGGAGAATTCATCTGTAAGTCTCTAGTATCTACGTGTCTGATATATAATGGTGGATATTGTTAGGAGGTAAAAACCCATCCTAAATTTTGCATCATCTGCTCTCTCCTTTCCCGAAGCACGTGTCACTTCCTACTGCAACCTTCTTGCCCCGTCAAAATTTTACTCAAAGGGAGAAAAGATAGAAATTGCATTGCTACACTAAACCATAATTAGCTTTATTAACCCTTTTTTTGTGCCTGATCAGTGAGCCGAGGTTTACTAGCACTGAGGATCCATGCGTTGCCTTTACTTGCCATTTCTCGTTTAGTCGAGGAAATGATGTTTCCCCGTTCCATTTTTACTGTACTCCCATGAGTTTCTGGAACACTAGCAGCGGGGAAAGTCGCTTAGCACTGCAGATTGAGTGCAGGATGGAGGTTCAGCAGGAGAGCCTGGACCGTGCACAGGGACTGTTTTGGAAAGAGCCACGTTATACCGTGAAGGAAACCTGAGTCCTTGCTCAGCAGATGTGCGCACAAAGTAGGAGGAATAACAGCTTCTTTGCTTAATCAGGTTAGTGATGCACTACTTCTGAAGAACGGTTTGTCCAAAATAAATCAGCCATTTATAAAACTATTACACTGTGCTCATCTGTCCTTGTGTTGGCTCCGACTGCACTGTGTGTACTGGCAGGGTTTGCATGATCTCGGTGAAAACTGCTACCTCTTGGCTCGGCTTGCTGCTACTGCTCCCAAGAGAAGCGTTGGTGCACATCAGCCCGCCTTACACCCACCGACAGTACTGAGATTCCTGGTGTCCTGAGCCGGGTTTGCTTTCAGCATGCCTGAGCTCCGGTTGGCCCAGGTTAGGCTTGAAGATTGTAGCATGGATGCAAGCTGCACTTGAGAGGAAAAGCTCTGGGATGAAACTGAACAGTCAACCGGTTGATGTGCAAACAAAATAGTCATGGCTATCTCCCCCCCCCCCCCAACACCACCTTTCTACCCTCTACACATTTCGTCTGTCATTGCTTGGAGCTGCCCTGCACTGCCATGGCCTGGGAGGGGGCAGTTCTGAGAATGTAGGAATAAGACAACAAAGCAGCCCTAAGGCGAAATCTTTTCATTGGACTTACTTGGCACTTTCGAGACTCTCTGTTCCCTTCAAGTCCAATTTAAAGGCATCACCTGCACATTTTTTGTATTCTGTTTATTTCTTTGTATCCACGCGCGCTTTTTTTTTTTTTTTCAGATTTGAAGAAAGATCATGCTGTGACTTAAAAAAATGTAAATCAAAGCCACAGAGTGGAGGCTAAAACCATGGAGTTTTCCTCATTCTGTCTTTATATATATATATATATTGTAGCTGTCAGGAAGAGAACCTGAAGAGGAGCCAAGCCTGGCTCGTCAAACCTTGGAATCCTACATTCACTTCCTCCAGGGCTGGAATCCCCTTCATCAAACCAGGAACATCTCCAGGGCAAAGTAAAACTGCAATCTTGAAAAACCAATATTCAGACACTAACAGCACGCCGGCTGTACTGATTTTGTGAAGGACAAATGATGGTGCTGATTGCACAGGAACGGAGCTTGATAAATCAGTGCCTAAAACAGGGTATTCTCAGGTTAGATTTTCATCGAGTGGTTTCTTCCAGAGCTCACCAGACTAAAGAAATAAGTTTGTTTGACTTGCTTTTCACAGCCTGCGGCTGTGCCAGACGGAGGGGAACAGAGAGACCTCACATTCTTTTGCAGCGTTTAATCGAGTCCTGACGTGCCCCAGGACTGAAGAGCAAGCCTGGCAAACGCTCCTAAAGGGGGGAACGTGTGTGCCAGGCAGCTGCATGGAGAGCAGAATCCTGATCAGAGGGTGCATTAGGAGCTTTTCTCATCCCGCGTTCGGTGCAGAGTAATCATAATTTAAAACATGAAAACCAAAAATAACAAACAATAGGCGGCAAATTCTATTAAGGCAAACGCAACCGGGCAGCAGTAAAATCAGAGGTGGAATTTATGGCTTGGGAAACAGCGGGTGCATTTCTAATATTGCACAAAGGCGCTGGCCCAGTACGTAATGATGCCGAAGGCAGTTACGGTTATGGGAAAACACCGGAATAACTGCAAAATTCCCATTCAGATTTAAAAAAAAAAAAAATTGTTCCTCTTTTCTCAGCAAAAAGAAAAATACAAGTTTAGATTCTTGGAAATTTTAAAAATCTTATCCATGAATTCAGATTTGGAATGTCTGTAGGGGCAAAAGGCCATCCGAGACAGCGGGCGCTCCCTCCCCCTCCAGTAGACCACCAGGGACTTGTATTAGCAAGGGGAGGGGACTGGAGTGAAACTTAGGAGGTGACATGAGGTGTGGGAGAAGGAGCCCTAGGAATGAAAATGGTGGACCAGGGCTGCCAGTCAGCGCCATGTGAAAAGGAAACGGACTGACCGCATCCTGCCCTTACCCCACCCAGTGCATGCAGGGATTTGTAGTCCGATTCTCTCGAGGGGGCAGCCAGGACTGCAAGTCCAGGCCTGCAGTGAGGGCCATATGGAGCCAGCTGGCATCCACCCCACATGAGAGGGGCTGGAGCTGCCCTCGTGAAAAGCTAGCAGTAGGGGCAGCTTGGGTGCCCCCTGCTGGCACGTGGGAGTACGTAACGGTGCCAGGACAGAACGCTGAGGGTCAAGCACCAGAATGAACATAACAGTAAACTGTTTGCGATGCTTGAAAGTTTATAACTTTAAAAAACTCCAGAGAATCCTCTGTACATCAGTGACCCATACATACATCAACTGCTAGGGACAGAAGAACTAAAGACAACACATAATTAGGTTTCTTTTTTTTTTTTAATTGCACCGTTATTGGATGTTCACATCACAATGAATTCTGAAGCAGGCACACAGTAACCAACCGGATGACAAAGCAAGAGGTGGGGTTTTTTTTCCCCCAGTTTCTGTTTGAAGGGCAGGTGGGCTACTGAGTAAATGGATTTAAAGGGAACGGGGTGGCCACAAACTTCGTAATCATTCAGTTGCTGTAAAATTCCCGTGCTTCTGGTGTGGCACCTTTGCAGCTCTAATATCACTGGCCCAGTCTGATGGGAAGAAAGGTGGCCTGTGCTTACTGCAAAAGAAACCAATTTTGTGCCAAAAAAACCCCTCCTTTTGTCTGAGATTTCACTCACAGGGGTGTATGTAGGATTTTAGATTAGAATTTGAATGCCACTGAAAACCTACATACACACCTGCAAGCGAAATCTTGTGACTTATTTGAACAAACAAATGCATATATTTTTTTTTTGCACAAAACTGTTTTCTTTTGCATCTCGTCACTGGCCACTTTTTCTTCCCGTTGGCCAGGGCCAGTTATATTAGAGCTGCAAAGGTGAAGGACACCAGAAGCAGAGGAGTTTTTACAGTGACTTAATAGATTAAGAAGTTTGTGCCCAGACAAGGAAGAGAAACTGAGACATCCCTGCCCGGAGGCGTCTTCTTGCTTAGTTTGGCTATGTGTGTCTGCTTCAGAATTCATTATGATGTGAAGATCTAATAACTGTGCAATTAAAAAAAAAAAAAAATTCTAATTATGTGTTATCTAGTTCTTCTGTGCCCAGCAATTGATTTATGGGTCACTGATTTACAGATTGTTATGATGTAAAACTAATATATTGCAGAGTTATTATTATTATTATTATAGTTCTTGTGGCACTCTGATCATGTTAGCATATTTTATGGGAAATATGTTAGCTTCTTAACAGCTCTTTTGCAGTTGACAACAACTCTGTGTTTTTGTGATCTGCTCTTTAAGAAACATAGGCGTTGCATTCCTTTTTAGCTCACAGACTCCTTAAGGACTCTTAAAGGCACCCAAAGAGAAGCTGCTTTCCAGGATGCTCCTCCAAACATTTCCCCTATAATTAGGTAAAGATGCCAGCAGCACAAACAGAGGCTTATCAGCAGCTGGAGCACAGAGAACCAATATTACCCCGACAGCTGGACGATTTGTTAGCCCTCTCTGCAGTGATTGAGCAATTAGCTGAAAGACAAATAGTCCTAGCCCGCCACTTGCTTTTACCACATTCGGAGTCGGAGATGGGCCAAAAATTTGTGTTCTGTGATCGCAAAGCGAAAGCCTGCCCACAGTGTGCGTATTTACTGTTTATTGGCTTGCGCTTCATGATGGGATTAGAAAGATCTGGAGGCAAAAAAAAAGAGTTCTCATCATCCTACCCGTCTGGTCACAGTGTAACTAGGGCCTGATTTTACTAAGGCTTTTCTGCCTTTTTGTGTCTATGGGAATAATGCTTGGTAAATATCCCCCTAAGATATCCTGATCCAGTCCTGGTGTTGCCCCAAGCAAGGGTATCACCTGGCTCAGACTGTCCTATGTGACATTGAGTGATCTGGTTCCGTTAGAGAATGGTTGCTAACTGGATTACATAAGATTCACCATACTGGGTCAGACCAAAGGTCCATCAAGCCCAGTACCTGTTTCCAACAGTGGCCAATCCAAGTCACATCTGACAGGATCCCCAAGGGGTAGATAGATTCCAAGCTGCTTATCCCTAGAATAAGCAGTGGATATATGCAACTGCACCTTAATGTTTGGCCTGTTCCTCCAGGAACTTGTCCAAACTTTTTTTTTTTTTTTAACGCAGCTACATTAATAGCTTTCACCACATTCTCTGGCCATGAATTCCAGAGCTTAACTGTGCGAGGATTAAAATTTTTTTCTCTTATTAGTTTTAAATGAATTACCTAGTAACATCATTGTGTGTTCCCTGGACTTTGTTCTTTTCGAAAGAGTAAACCACTGATTAATGTTTACTCATTCCATTCCACTCATATCTCCCCCAGCCATCTCTTCTCCAAGCTGGAGAGTCGGTCCATCTTTCAAGACATGGAAAAGGGATCTGAATGAAGAAGACAGGAAACAGCATAATTTACTGGCAAGTCAGTTACAAAGCATTGATATGGAAGGCAAAGAGAGAATTTGAAAAGAAGCTTACCATGGAAGCAAAGACTGATAATAAAAACTTTTTCAGGTGTATTCAAGGCAAAAAGCCTGCAAGGGAGTCAGTTGGATCATTAGATGATCAAGGGGTAGAAAGGACACTTAGGGGATGACAAAGCCGTAGCTAAGAGACTAAATTAATTCTTTGCTTTGGTATTTACTGATAAAGATGTAAGAGAGATACCCATTCCAGAAATGATATTCAAAGGTGATGACTCAGAGGAACTCAAACAAATCTCAGTGAACCTGGAAGATGTAATAGGGCAAATTGACAAACTAAAGAGCAACAAATCACCTGGAGCAGATGGTATGCATACCAGAGTGCTGAAAGAACTGAGAAATGAAATTGCAGACCTGCTATTGGAAATTTATAAACTATCATTAACATGGTACCTGAAGACTGGAGGGTTACTAATGTAACACTAATTTTTAAAAAGGGATCAAGGGGTGATCCAGGAAATTACAGACCAATGAGTCTGTCTGTGTTAGGCAAAGTGGTAGAAATAATCATAAAGAACAACATTGCTGAACATATAGATAGGCATAGTTTAATGGGACAAAGCCAACATGGATTTAGCCATTGCTTCACCAATCTGTTATAATTTTTTGAGGAAGTTGTTAAACATGAGGATAAAGGTGAGCCAGTTGATAAGCATTGACAAAGTCCCTCATGAGGAACTTCTTAGGAAATTAAAAAGTCATGGGATGGGGCAGTGTCCTGTTGTGGATTTCAAACTGATTAAAAGAAAAAGAGTAGAGCTAAATAGTAAATTTTCCCAATGGAGAAAATGAATAGTGGAGTGCCCCTGGGGCTCTATTCTGCGATCACTGCTTTTTAATATATTTATAAACAACCGGGACATGGGAACAACAAGTGAAGTGATCAAATATGCTGCTGATACAATTATTCAAAGTTGTTAAATTGCAAGAGGACCTTGCGAAACTGGGAGACTGGGCATGCAAATGGAAAATGAAATTTAATGTGGACAAATGCAAAGTGATGCACTTAGGGAAGAGTAACCCAAATTATAGCTACAAAATACAAGGTTCCATATTAGGAGTCACCATTCAGGAAAAGGATCTAGGTGTCATCATTGATAATCCATTGAAATCTTCTGCTCAGTGTGCAGCAGCAGCCAAGAAAGCAAATAGAATGCTAGGGGTTATTAGGAAAGGAATGGAGAATAAAACAGCGACTATCATAATGCCTCTGTATCTCTCCATGGTGTGACCTCAACTTGAGTATTGTGTGCAGTTTTTGTCAACACATCTCTAAAAAAATATAGCAGAATTTGAAAAGGTACAGAGAAGGACGACCAAAATGATAAAGGGGATTGAACAATTCCCCTCTGTAGGTGGGGTTATTGGAGTGTGATTTCTGATATTGATTCTTTAGCCCATTTTTCCTTAGTCTCTGTGGAGCACTTGATCTCTTTTTGGTCGCCCTTCTCTGGACCGCCTCCATCCACTTGATCTCTAGTCAGGGAGATGCTTTATTATCTGTAATAGAATTGCCTATTTGTAGCATATTAATGTTATTTTTTTCACTATAAAGACTAATTTTATGTTTGCCAGTGACACTTTCTCAGTGGAAATGTGTTTGTAGGAAATATAATCAATCTTGCATTTGTTAGAGGAGATTAGAAATTTAATTTGCTGTTTTCTGAGTTGTGCATCAGCAGGGGTGTCTGTAACAGGTCCTCATAGCTGCTACAGTATTAAAATTAACAGAAGACGAGTGAAAGTAAGGCCAGTTCCTATTCGCAGAATCACGTATGGGAAGAATGTGGACATTACAGTCAACCATCTTCGTTTCACTAAACTGGTTTTGAAAACATCTGGCAAAAAAAAAAAAAAAGAAAACAAAACACTATGTAGAAGCTTAAACAAGTCAGCCAGTCGTTAGGTTATGTATCTGAAAACTTAAAGAGCCATAGTACAGAAAAAGATAAATTTACCTCTTGCAGTAGTATCAAATTATCGACCCTTTTAAAATTTACCTGTTGTGGCTAAATTACCAAAAAAGTGCATTTTGAAGAAGTTAGAAATTATTTGATAGAACAAAATAGTTACACTATTGGATGCTCTTCGTCAATGTCTAGACAAAGATAGCTGCAATCTTCTTACTCCAACTGGATGTATTGGCTGCATTTGATATGGCCAGCCATTTGTTTTTGATTAAGCACCTTAGATTATTGGATGCAGGTGACAACGTATTTACCTGATGTACAGGATCATTCATTAAAATGTGATGGGGCACTATCGTAATTGATAAGACCCTAATGCACATGATAACTGCCGCATTGCGACGTTCACCTTTAAATGAAGGAAAGGGCAGAGTTAATAAAGTGTTGACGCTGATACCGCTGCGGGCGAGAATGTTGTACACATTGCAGGCAGTAGCACCCGAATTACCTGCACCCTTTCTGTTGGCGCTATGGGGGTGATAGTGGGCAGCTCAGCCGCAACCACAGTGGGTGAAATTGCACCGCCGCGATGCAGCCACTGGCTCAGTATCGCTCCCCTCACCCCCCTTTTTTTTTTTTTTTGCAACTCATCATTCCCAAGGTTAGTTTGTTTTTATCAGATTGAAAGCAACAAACCAGTTTGGGATATAAAAATTCTTCATGAAAAATAATATTTGAGTTGTTGCATTTGACAGGAATGAGCCTTATCATTGGCATTCTTCAATATTTATCTCCTGCCGTTGTTGAAAATCTTAGTGACTATGGGAATATATTATTGTATATATGTTGACGACATGCACTGCAGGACTGCATAAAAAAAACCTGTAACTGCTCACTCACTATTTTAAGGTGGCGAAAACAATGGATATTAATTTGTTTGCTAATATTAAATGTGCCGAAATCAGTTGTGCTGTGGGGGTCTAAATCTTGTTCTCCAGAAAATCTTTCTCACGTGATTCTTGATGTAAAATTGCGGGCTGTTATAGAAACTAGAAATTTGGGTGTAGACTTGGATTCCAAGCTAACGTCACATCAGATTGGTTGCCAGATTGGTCTTTATTAAACTTCGGCTAATAAGAAGTTTGATGTATTTTATTTCTAATGATGGGTTTAGAGCTCTTGTGCAGGCGCTGGTGTTTAATTAAAGCCAACTACTGCAGTTCTCTATATGTTGGGTTACCCATGGTTTTGTCAGCTACGGTACATTAATTACTACTACAAGTTACAGAGACAATATTACAACCAAACTTAGAGAATTGCACTGGCAGGCAGTCCAGCAAAGAACTCAGTGTACGTTATTTATGGTTATCCATAAAACTCTTTATAACAAAAGTTTATTTTGTCTCATTAAGCTTCTGATTCTGCAAATCTCTACATGTCTTTTACAATCTTCAGCTTAAAATGTACTTGGCGTTCCATCTCTTTTTGTAATTCTAAGGCAAAGGCAACACAGGCAAGAGCGATTTCTTTGCTGGACCTATGATTCAGAATGTCTTGGCCAGGGCTATAAGAGGAGCTTCATTATCTAAGCTTCAGGAAAAAGATGAAGGCGTTCTTTATTTATGCGGCATTATAAATAAGTTCAGTCTGCATGATTAATTTTATTGGTTTTCTCCTTATTGTATTTGCTGATCTTGTTTATATGTTTGCTTTTTGATTATTATATAATCCACATTGAACAATTTTATATTAATGTAAATAAATAAATGGAAAATGGCCTTTTTTTTCTGAGAAAAGAAAACATTATCTTGTGCATGCTTGTTTAAATGGGTATAACTTTATGCACTCGTTAAGAGATGGCCTGCAATCGTTCCTCTGGAGGAACAGCCTTAAAAGAAAGTCTAGTGACCCATAGAGTTTCCATCTCTGAAGGGTTCCGTTGCATCCTTTTTTCCGACATCTAGTAATATCTGTGAGACATTGTCCCAGCATAGCCAACCGTGTCTGGCAGGCAACACCAGATGACAATATATCTGGACATTGTCCACATAAGTCACTTAGTTCCAACCGGTCATTGCACTGATTTCTGCTAAAGGCTGAAGGTAGACACTAAAAAGCAATGGAGACAGAATGGACCCATGAGGAGCTTGCTTAAAATAAATATTCTCCATCTTGGGTTTATTAGAAACTTGCAGCCATTTTTGACTCAAGACAACCTGCCCTGCGTTAGCCATGCACCCATGACATCACATTTAGATTACTGTAATTCGCTTTTTTGCAGATCTGCCAAATAAAACAATTAAGCCTGCTCCAACTAATCCAGAATACAGCTGCTCTCATTTTATTGGGATTAAAATGAAGGGCTCATATTACCTCTGTGTTGAAGAGTTTACACTGGCTTTCTGTTAACTGTGGAGTGAATTTTACAATTCTCACTTTTTGGTCCATAAGGACTTTTCTGGAAAGGGACCAAAATATCTTAGGACCCGCTCAACCCCACCTCCCCACCCTGATAACTTTGGTCAGGACCACATGCTTTAGACTGTCCCTTTGTCTGAGGTTAGGCTTGTCAAACTCAAAAGAGAGCCTTTTTTCTGCTATAGGGTCTACACTTTGGAACACTCTGCCCAAAGAAATTATTGCAAAGCTTAGTTTTATGAATCTGATTATTTAATCTTCAAGAAAGAAACTAACATACCATAATTAATCAACAAGGATTTTTAGTGACCATCATATTTGGGCAAAATGTGTTTGGTAGGTGCACATCATTGAGTGTGCTACGCACATCTGATCATTGCCACAATGTTTAATCATCGGTCATTTTTTTCATTTTTAGGTGATACAATCATTGATATAATCACTTTAAATATTGCATCATCTATTCACAAATAATTTCTTCACATGCTTATTTACGATAAGTTTCTTGACTTAGTTTATAAAGTTGCTTGATTCACGAAGTCAGCCCAAAGAACTGATGTAAAGACGCCCGACACGGTCCGTGTTTCGGAAAGCGGGATTCCTTCTTCACGGGGCTAGATACTGCTCCGGTGTTATTCCGGCATTGTGAACTTTGACAAATCAGTTCTTTGGGCTGACTTCGTGAATCAAGCAACCTTATAAGCTAAGTCAAGAAACTTATCGTAAATAAGCATGCGAAGAAATTATTTGTGAAAATGAAAAAAATGACTGATGATGATTGCCAGGTTCTTGTGGCCTGGTTTGGCCTCTGTTGGAAACAGGATGCTGGGCTTGATGGACCCTTGGTCTGACCCAGCATGGCACTTTCTTATGTTCTTATGATTAAACATTGTGGCAATGATCAGATGTGCGTAGCACACTCAATGATGTGCACCTACCAAACACATTTTGCCCAAATATGATGGTTACTAAAAATCCTTGTTGATTAATTATGGTATGTTAGTTTCTTTCTTGAAGATTTATTTATTGATTTATTTAAGGTTTTTATATACCGGCAATCATGAGCACATATCTTGCTGGTTTTGATTGTATTACAACTACCACCATGCAAATATTGACTACACTGATTATTTAATGACATTTGTTTTTAGTATTTTTATGCTGTAATCTGGTTTAGTGACTTGAGGTGTTTTTTTGTATGAGCTTGGATTAGATGGGTTAGTATAAAATGTAAACAAATAAATACACTGGTTGTTTTTGGCTTGACAAGTTAGCCCAGTGGCTGGAAGCTCATTGTAAGATCGTGCCATGACCATGAGGCTTCATTCCCAACTACCCAAGGTTTTCCCTCTGTACCCCACTACCTAGCCCAGCCATTACAGAGAAGACTGTGTCCTTTTGCCAGGTGCCTCTGGTGTCCCCATTGTACAATATTTGAGATTCCCTCTACCCCACCAGCCCCATCCCATGCTGCTTCTGCTCCATTCTTCCCAGCCCAAGTCTCAGAATCAGAAGCCCAGGCTCACTAATTAAACTCTGGGTTCCCAAGAAGAGGTGCAGAGGAGGGAAAAAAGAGCCTTTTTGTTTGTATTCCATTAATTCTGTGGTTTTGTTTTGTTCATTTCTGTGCTTTAGCATGTGCTAGATCATTTTAGTGCTCGCTAAAGCAGTTAGCGAGTACTCAAAATGTTTAGCGTGTGCTAAATTGTTTGTTTATTGAAATGATAATTTGGTTTTTTTCCCTTTTGAATTAGAAATAACACAAAACGGAACAAGAAATGTCGTTGCTGTTTTCTGTGTCATTTAACGACGGCAAACACCTCATGATACAGCTGTGCCGCTGAGCCATTGGCCCAGGCCCCCAGCTTCGGACCTTTCTTGTAATCAATATGTAGTCATGTATCGGGATCTCACCAGAAAACAGTGAACTGGATTTTCTGGTGAACAATCTTGTGATGCTCATTTGTATCAACCCTATAACAAGTTTAAACGTATTTGCAATTTATTTAGCCACTTTTTTAAATAGTTTTCAATTAAATATGGGGCTGTGACAGCTACTGTCTAGTGTGGTCAAGCCTTATATTTCTTATGTTATCAACATGCTTGCACAAACAGAAAATACACAGAATGTTATTATAATTATCATAATTTGTATAGCAGATACCAGAATTACAAGCACTGCACAGAGGCACGTAATAGTCCTGACTTCTTGGAACTTACTATCTAGTCAAGACAGGCAGACAGGACATATGACATAAAAACAATTAAAAGCCTTTGAGCTGAAGCAGCAAGGCCATGACTGAGAAGAATCAAAAGCAGGGGGTTAGACAGTAGATAGGAAGGGGGACTCTTGGCTCAACCAGTACGACCTTTCCTTGAGTGCAGATCTGTAAAGGTTGGGTATAAAAACTGCATTAACGAATTAAGATACAACATTTGCGCTTCCACAAACCTTTGGCTTGGTGATCTATTTTTTTTTTTTTCTGGTTGTGAAAGTCATACAAGGCAAAAACATTAGCTCACATGTGCTAGTGTGCCCAGGGGTTGCCAAGTAAATCCCTGCCTTCTGAGCAGATGGCCGTAGGGTTTGTCTGCTCAGCGGTACTGCTGAACAGGAAATGGCATTGTTTGGTTTTTTTTTTTTGTAACACAGCATATGATTTCTCAGCGTAGGTCTCCAGTGACTTGATTAAGGCTTTTCTGCCTCACCAAAAGCCATTAAACGTTAAACTACGTGCTAAAACAGCTTGGCAGCAATTACTGCAATTAAATGTTTTTGGGGGGGCTCTCTTGTTTTTGAAAAATATTTTATTCTCAGTGACTTGTAAACAACAGAAAGCAATGGTGTTCAGAGGGGTGGGGGGGTCGAGCAAAACCATGACCGAATGCGATCTCCAAAAGATGGCCTTTAGAGTCTTGGTAAGGCCTGTGAGTGTCTGTGTGCATGGTTTTTTGGTTTTTTTTTTTTTTTTAAAACAGGAGACTTAATACTCTTTCTCTAGCAATGGCTGTAACATCATGGCGTCCCCAGTGGGTTTAAGTGGAAACTGCAAAGGTAGGCAACCTCCCATCCTCATGGAAACCACTCCGCTTGAGAGTTCAGGCTGTCTCTGATGACAATGCATGAGATTTGTAAGCACATTGCTTAAGTTGTATGAAGACCTAATCTCGTGCATATTTATTAGAGAGAGCCTGAAAACCCCAGCAGATTTAGTGTCCATGAGGACTGGAGGTTGCCTATCCCCCCCACCCCCCAGGTGATGAGGCAATAGCGGCGCCCTCCCCATCCGCCATATTATACAGGTTCTCTGTTTCAGCCAGAAAGGATCATTCTTGGCTTATAGGTCAGACCCAACTCATGGATCTTAGCCAAACGACGAAAATGTGATGCGAGGAGGAGCAGCTGGATTCAGATGCGGCATCCCATGCCTTCCAGGCACTGGTCTACCACTGGGGCCTGGGACCTTGCTTGGAATAACTCCACCTGTGCCTGTCCCAGACAGACGGGACCATCCGCTCAGCAGATCGGTTCCGCTGCAATCCAGCTGCCACATTCTGCTTGTACCGTTGATAGCTTATAGCAAGACGATGAAAAAGGCATCGGTTATCAGAATTAACAGGCTTGGTTAGGAAGGAAGAAGACCACAGGGCCATCAAAGTCCAGCCTTCCTCTAATTAAATCAAATTCAAGCAAGCATTTGCACAAAACTGTTTTGCAGCTGTCAATAATCAAATGTTCTCATTCCCGCCCTAACAGCATATATTCAGGTGTGGACTTGATAGCTTTTCCCTTCAGCTGAGAAGGCCAACACATTTGTCTAGTTTTCTTAAGTAATAACAGAATATATAACTTACTTCAGTAGAGCTACCTGTGAATAGCATTTGGGTGACTGGGTACTTTTTATAAGGTTTTGAGATATTGCAATACGCTTCCCTTTGCTTTGTCTGGCTTTCGGATGTAAAGGTTTAGGTGAATTTATTTTATTTTTTTTCCTCAAAGCAAAAATAGCCTTGGGTAAGCACAAAAACCACTGATTCCTTTTGAACTCTGCAAACGTGTGGTAACCTGGTGAAAATTAGTGGTCAAATGGGACCAGTGGATTTCTGTATATAAGTACAAGGTGGTCAGTGATACAACGTAATTCGAGAGGACATAACTGCACACGTCGGCTGATCTCGCTTTCACTGATCTTTACAGTGAATGTTTTGTTTTTTTTTTTTACTTTTTGTAAAAAAAAATAAAAATTAATAATTTTAAATTACAAAAAAATATTCGTTGAGGCAGCTCATATACTTCTTCCAAGCCAATTGGGTGAAAAATGTTATGGCCGCCGGCTGCGGCGGTCCGTGACCGGGGCCGAGAGCTTACCCAAGGCGTCGGGCTGCCTCTGAGGCTCCTGCAAATGCAAGCAGCCCCCCTTAGAGATATCTTCGCTGCCGCTGCCGCTGCTTGGCCCGGCCACATGGCTCCTTCTCGGCCGGGCTGACTCCTCCCCCCTGGCTCTGCCTAGAGCCACGGGCGCAGCTGAAGGTCAGATTTAAAGGGGCCACGACAGGAAGTTGTCGTGGCTCCTCCCGGGGACTCCTCCCATGGTTTTAGTATATAAGGCAAGGTCTGCTCCTCAGAACTTGCCTTGGTATCGTGACTTCTGGTCTGATTGGTTCCTGTGTTCCTGATCCTCGCTGTTGGACTTCTGGTTCCTGTTCCAGTTCTTTTGTGTTCTGCTTCTCCTCTTTCGTTGGACAGATTCTCTGGGCTTGACTCTTGGACCGGCTTCCGACCCTTCTCCTGGATTCACCTCTGGACTGGCTTCCAACCGTTCTCCTGGCTTGGACTACTGGACTGGACTACCGACCCACTGGAGGCGCCAGCCGTCTGGATTCTCCGACCTGCAGGAGGCGCCTGCATCCAGACTATCTTCAGTCTTCCTAGAATCCCCTAAGTCTAAGCAGCCCGGGTTCCTACAGGCTCCTCCTGGGTGGACCGCGGGCTTCCAGTGGCGAAGTACCACTGCCATTCTACCTGGCCTTGCCTTCTGACTGTAGGGACCTAAGAGGGTTGACTCTCTCCTAGCTAGCACTGACCCTACCTCGGATTAAGGGTCCACCTCCTGGTTCGTAACAGAAAACTTGTAATCACGGGTATCTCTGTAAACCTAAAATTCTTTTTTGGATTTTTTTGTTGCCTTTCACATTACCATTTAATTTATTAAAAATGTCTAAAATATTTTATCTTTTCAAAATATAAAATGTTCAAAGTAAAGATTTTGAAAGGGATATTAGCAGGAGCGTATCATATTTTCTCTGTTATTACGTTGCACTGCTGACCAGCTCGCATTTGATACTGTCGCAGTCTCGTGGCTCTTCTGGGTTTTATTTCAATGAGTCAGTGGGTTTCTGCCCCTCGGTGAGGTCCATGTTCAGATATAGTCGGGCTAGTACAGTTAGCTGGCTAACTTTTTAGGGCAGATATTTTGGCCTGATCAGACTTAGCCAGCTAAAGGGCTAATTTTCAAAGCCCTATGTGCAGCGAAAAGGGGAGATTAAGCGCAGATCTTCAGAGGCCGGTACGCGAATTGTGAAGGAGTTTTAAAAAAAAAAAAAGGAGCGGGGCATTGGCGGACTGCACCAGCGCCAGTAGGCAGAGTCCCACGCAAGTGCGGGCCGGGATCTGGCCCGGCCTGTGAAATCTGCTACTGCTACAGACCACGGGTACCTATTAAAACAAAAAAACCCCAAAAAATTAGGGTAGTCAGCGGGGTTTTAGGGGATGGAGCTAGTGGGGTAAAAGGGAGGTAGCTAGGTAGGGGGTTTAGGAAGTCTGCTCCTTTACTGGGGCGGATTGGGAGGGAACTGGGGAAAAGGCCTATTGCGTCACCGAGCGCATCTACTAAAATCCCCCCCCCCCCCCCCCCACACACAGATTAAGTGGAGTTACCAGACTTGTGCATGTGATATGTTTTAAGGAGAAATGGTTACATTTTGTTTGGGTTAAATCTGGCTCCCTTTTCAGACTGAGGAGTCAAACCAGGAAGGTCATGGAAATGGACTGGATAAATGCAAGTCGTTCATGGCTCTGTCAAGTTGCTAGCCACAGGATATGAAACAAATATCATCTCATTCAGTGCAGGGATTATTCATAACATAAAGGCAACGGGTTCTCTTAAACATAACCATGCACCAGCAGGTTCACGGTGCTCCCAGTCAGTCCAGTCCGGGTCAGAGTATTCCACTTAGCTTTCACATATATTACCGGTTCTAGCAGCAGGTTCAGCAGGGTTGCTTCACAGATACTCAGGGTTATGGATCTCCCTCATCTGGGATGGACAGCATGGCTCATTGATCTGAAGTTGCTGGGAACACTTGGATATCCCCAGTGATACCTTATGAACCCCCAAGGACCAATCCAAGTTCTCCAGTGAGGGGTTGCAGGTCTGGGCTGAAAGCAGGTATTTTGCCTGCACATAAACAGCTGTACCCTACGCCTTAGAGGCAGAACACCAGCATTTCAACAATGGAGACCCTGGCTCAAGACTGTGTCTGGCTCCCCCCCCCCCCCCCCCCCCCCCCCGTGTACTCAGCTAATATCCCCCTGGCTCAGATATTTTCAAAACTGTGTGGAGGAGAATATTTAAAGAAAGGAAGTGTGGGATTTTTCCATGAATTGCGCCATCTTCAACTACTTCACACTGTGTTTTAAGAGCTTGCATTTATTGGTAAAAAATCAAAATCAGTTCAATCAGTTTCACTGGTTCTGTTTAAAGTTAATTTGGACCTAGTATTCACAGACTGAACTTTAATTCAGACTGGGTAAAAGGAGAAGGGCCTAAACCCCCAGTTTAATGTGAGATAATTTGTCAAAATGTATTCTGCTTACAGTTGCTACACTCTATATTAGATACAATATTGTAAAATGGTATTCCTGTTGGATGTGAAGTTGTGGTGCAAAGTTGGAATAGCCATATTGGCCCTGGAGAAAACTGGGGGTCACAGCAGGTCATGATACATTTTATTAGACCCAAGCAAGAATCACCCAGAGTTGCAGTTGCTTATGAGTGTTCAGTTCCATATTATTTCCTTCTTCAAATGTAGCAGCGTTGATGATGGCCATTCTTGGCTTCTGAGTCATAGTGAAAACCACAAATCCTCACAAGTTGCCACATTCATATTTTGCCAGTGCATGTGAGATCCGTCCTGGTATGTTGTAGCAATCTGTGCACCACAGCGCCCCCTGAGGATGGGCAGGCGTTAATTTCTGAGCATAAAATGTGCAGATCAGCTGCATATTTTTCTTCAGTATCCCAGGCGAATTACTAATAACCTTATCAGCATGCATTTGCATGTGATGGGCGCTATTAGTGTTGGGGGAGGGGGGGGTTGGATGCGTGTTTTTTTCGACACACTAAACCCCTTACTGTATAAGGGGTAGTGGACATGCGTCCAAAACATGCGTCCAACTGCGGGTAAAACAGTGCGCTCAGCCGAATGCACTTTACAGTATCGGCCCGTCAAACCTTCTTCCAGGAAGATAATCTTTATTAGACTGTGCATCAGATAAACCTAATATACAAACACTTGTCTCTTGGTCTTGTGTTTTTATTTATGGAATTTCAAAAAATTATAGTCAAGTAAAACTTGAATAGAAATAAGGCAGCGTACAGTAAAGTCAGAGAACAGAAAATGCAAAATATCCAATAAGCAATCAGTGAGTGTCTTTGTCAATTTCAGTTTCAGACCTCATCATAAAGGGGATCCAGGAACAGTAGCAACAGAGCAGGGATGACTCGCAGGAAAATTTTCACAGTACAAGCCATGGCCCTAATATCTTAGCTGTAATACAGAGGGCATATAATTAGGGAATAGTCTCAGAACCATCAAATAATACCAAGGACACAACTTAGGGACTGTATCAGCTTTTAGAGCCATCTTAAGGAGAGTTTTTAACTGTGCGAGCTCATACAGTATGTATCTGTTTCCCTGACATTTGAGCAAGGATTTGCATGGAAGCCTTAAGGGAACATCTGTGCTTCTGGGGAAGGCGCTTTCCTGTCCTAACAATAAACATTCCTTTCTCTTCTCTTGTGTGACCCAAAAAGATCAGGAAAAACATAAATCTTGAACTTGCAAGACAAAGCGTTGCGATGTAAAAAAAAAAAAACCAGGCGGAAAATTAATTTACGGCCTTGTTCAAATTCAAAGGATACCAGCATAGTAGTTTTAGTAAACTCCTCACTGGTCGATCTCTCCAAAAGACCCATGAGGTCTAAACTGTCTAATGTCAGTTGACCTGCTTAATCTTCTTCTCTCCTGGCTGGTTTTCTTTTGCCTACTGACAAATAATGACTCCTCCTAAGTAGTCGTATGGAACTTTCAGCCATTGTAAAGACCTCCAACAAATAGCATGTGAGCAGCTTTCTTGGATTGGAGATGAATCAGAAGGTTTTGGAAACTTCAGCACCCACAGATTCAAGGATCTGTCCTAGTTTTTCCAATTTCTGGTGTGCTGAACATTTATTCAGAATTAAAGCCAAATTGTTCTTCGGCAGCTCCTCCATCTTGGCTTCCACAGCCTTTGGTCTCCCAGCGTGCTCAGGCGTAATCATCTGTTGGTTTAAGGCCTGGGTCTTACTATTAGAAGCAAACGCTTTAAGCTCTAAAGAATTCCTGGCAATAGGCTCCGTATAAACCAGCGAGTACAATCCATGCTGTGTCTAAAATAAATTTAAGGTCTTGCCAGTATCTCCTCTGATTCAGTTGCAGCTGTATCTTGTCCTCCGGTAGTTACCAGTGACCTCGGACAGCAGGGGTTCAGGATCGGATACCAGGATTTTCCTTCCATCTGTGGCCTGGCAGCATTTCATTCTTTCTCTCTCTCTTCCTCCAGCCTGTCTACTTCCTGCCAAGGTTCTGTTACCTCAGATGCGAGAATCACTGATCAATGAAGGGGAAAGATCTCCCTGGTGTCTCCACCTCTGTGGGGGAGGCTGAAAGTGGTGTGGTAAATAGGAGAGGAGCTGTCGGATAGGTCCTATCCTGACTCTTCTGCTTGCCTATGGTAATGGCAACCTTTAAATAATGAGAATAGCCCTCCCCCCCGACCTCCATCCTGACAGAATACAGACCTCAGAATAGCATTGCAGCGAGGATGGTGCCATCTTGAATCACCTTGTTTCTTGTTCTTATTCTACTTGTCCTGCTATCTCTTGGAGCTGAGCTCAGCACTGAGCACTGAATGTGCTTTAAAGATAAAACTGGACATCACCAGTGGTCCAGGTTTGTACAGATACCATTTCATTTTGAAGTCTCCTGTGACTTTGTACCTCTTCTGACTGTGATGATAATGTGTAGACAGCATGTTGAAAGATCTTATTTACTGTAGGTGAATATCTTTCCAAAGAACCTGCATTATCCATGATAGTTTACATTACTGCATAGATAGATGGCTACTACCTGGTGATTAATACCCTTATTCAATAAACATTCACACGGTTAATGAGACTCCAACATTGCTCTATGCTTCAATGCCAAGAGGAAATGTGGAAAAGAGGATTTCATTCAGCAAACAACCAACAAAGTAGCACAGTCCGGGTAAACAAATAAGCGTGGGAGTAGCTTGCTTGTTGCGGCGGTTACTACCCCAACCAGTTTAAGCCTGATACTTCACTTGGAAAGCATATCCAGCGCAGCTCACTGCTTCAACGGCAGGGGAATGAAGAAAAGAGGATTTCATTCAGGCAACAACCAACAAAATAGCACAGCCTGGGTAAACAAATAAGCGTGGGAGTAGCTTGCTTATTGCGGCGGCTACTACCCCTAACAAATTAAGCTTGATACTTCACCTTGAATGCATATCCAGCGCAGCTCACTGCTTCAATGGCAGGGGGAATGAAGAAATAGGATTTACATCCAGCCAACATCTAACAAGGCATTGATCCGAGCAGTATGAGTATACAAACATCGGGCTAACTTGCTCAATACGATGGTTACTACCCTCAAACATTAATCCTTATACTTCACTTTGATACAGCTCCAACACTGCTCTCTGCATCAATGGCGGGGGTGGAAGGAAATTAGAATCAAAAAGCTACCAATAAGGGCCCTGATCTCAGCGTCGGAGGAACAGATAAGGGTGAAAGCTTGCTGGGCAGACTGGATGGGCCTATTGGTCTTCTTCTGCCGTCATTACTATGTTTCTATATGGCATGAAAATTTATTTCCTACAAAGTGTTCCAAAAAGCAAATTTATCTAATTTAAAAACTCCTTACCAATGACTTTAATTTTACTTTTGGACAGGTAAGAATTTGTTTTTATTTTTTTTTTCATAATGTTACAGGTGGAAATTTGGTGAGAAATTCCTGTTTAAGGCCGTGGAAATTTTTGGAGGGCCTTTCTGTAGCCCATGGCTTCAGTAGGTATCTATGGGCATATATTAGCTTACAAAATCACTTGTCCATCTTGACCCTATCCCTCGAATATGGAATTTGTTTTTGGAGACAGATTATATATAAAGGGCCTATCAGCTGGCTTCCCTTTTTTCCTGACAGGTTGACCCATTCCTGCTTTCATCCTCTTACATGTTATGGACTTGTAGCCCTCCCTAAAAGAAATCTGAAGAACGGATCCACACATTCAGTGGGGATAAAACCAGTAGCCTACTAGTGATAAATAAATAAATAAATAAAAATGAGCCAGCTAGCGACCCTAATTATATGGACATAAAAACAAAGGAGGGTTAACAGTGATTTCACATATCTAAGTAAAAATAAACACATTACTGGGCATTCTTCTGCTTTGATCCAATTCAGATCATTCAGTTTTTATTCACAATTTTAAAAATTCTAAGAAAATTGTGAAGCTTTTTGGACCAATGATTGAGTCAGTGGTGACAGTCGTAGACTCTTCAGATTATGATGGTCCTTTCAGTAACTGATTGAAAGGACATTTCGCTGACTCTCACTTTAGTCTATGACTGCATAGTAAGATTATTATATTGATATCTGGACTGACTTGTGTTTGGTATATTTTGACCCTAATTATATAGCGTTTCATATTGCCTGAATCCCTCTGGCCTCCTACATTGCTGAGATTTGTGGAATAAGCATGAAAGAATTATCTTATCAGGAAGTCGTACAAGCTGAATGGCTGGCATTTGCATAATTCAAGGCTGTGAAGCATTTCAGGACAGGATAAAATCAGTAGGCTTAATTAACCCATCTAGTCATTTTAGAATTTAGCTAAATCATTCTGCATGTTAATTCTGTACTTAAATCGCCTCTCTTGCCAGAAATAGTTTTCTCGTCTTTCAAACTCAATCAGATTTATTTGCACCAGAGCCTTCATATCTGGCTGGCGCGTTTTCCTGTGCTCACCACTCGCTGTCTGCAATGGCCCCTGTAATGTTGGCTGATTTAAAGATGAAATCAGGACCGGTGCTGAGAGTTCATTTCGGCAGCGCTACGGAAATGCTGGCTCTGTTAAGTTTCGATTTGGTCACTTTTTTCCTGCATGGCTCTGCCCAGAATTAAAAGGCTAACAACCACAGAAATAATATAAGGCGATACCTGTTTTTTGTTTTTTTTTTTATATATATTGGACTAGCAATACCTTTCTCGACTGGCTGTCGGGACACTACCTTCCTCAGTTCCAGGACTGAGACCCAATTCTGCCCCTCCCGCCCTCAGGCCCCACTCTGGTCCCCAACAGAATGAGAAAAAGCTGATGATAGCAGCAGTGAACCGTAAAGCGCATTACAAGGGTAGTGAGAAGGGGAAGGGGTGAGGCTGATGTGTTAGTGATAAGAAGGTGACTGAGGCAGCGGGATTTTATGTTTGGTGAGTTAAAAAATTACTATGTTAACGCGTTTTATGTAAATTATTACGTCCATTTATTACGTTAGTGCGTTTTATGTAAAGCTGGTTGCTATGTTATGTTCCATTGTAAACCGAGGTGATGTTCCAAACGTGCCCCGGTATATAAAAACCCTCAAATAAATAAATAAATAAATAGATCAAAAACAAAAAAAACCTGCCAAGTCCCGGGGTTTAATTGTTATGTAGCGTTCCTTTTTCTGTCTGGCAAAATTTGCTTTTTTTCTGTTTTCTCTCTTCTGCTGGTACAGTTGGGCCTAGGCAGGGAATTACTACAATAAACCATTTGTTGTTCTTTGCTAATTAAAAATAGCTTTGGGAATTATTTGTCAGTTCCAGGTGTCCAGGAATGGTAGAGGAGAGCATCTGTTCTCATCAAACACTGCAGAGATAAGTGACAAACTACAAGTTTTAGTCTTAATCTGTTCGGCTGCAGGGATTTTGAGTATGAGGTAGAAAGTTACCTTTTAGGGTGAAATATATTACCATGTCTGTAAAATGAACTTTTGTTTGCCTCTTGAAAAAGAGTTTAAGCTTTTCTGAAGTTTTTGGAGAACTTTGCTTATCCAGGCACAATGTCCTCTTCGCAGAGCTTTTCGCTAGATCCAGCAAGGTGTGCTGGGCAATAACGTGTTGAAGTAAAAACAGGGAGTAAATGTTCAAATGCTACTTAGCCGGATAAATCAAACTTATCCAGCTAAACCACTTAGCATGAGAAGTGATTTATCCGGCTAAGTTATTAACCGTATAATTGGTGGGCGTAACTGGGCGGCACTACCTGTCTGGTTAACTTAGACAGATAAGTGTGATATTGGGCCTTATCCAGTTAAGTTAACTAGATAAGTTATAAATTATAAACCTGTTACTGCTGCACGAAGCAAATATATTCTGCTTAGCTGTTTTTGTTAAAAACATTATACTGTTTTTATAGTTACTCTGTAAAAGCTGTTAAATGGCTTACGACATAAAGCTATGTTGCTGACTCCATGTTGACTGTAATGATGTCCAACAACGAATATCGGTATAGAAAAACCTTAAGAACATAAGAAATTGCCATGCTGGGTCAGACCAAGGGTCCATCAAGCCCAGCATCCTGTTTCCAACAGAGGCCAAAACCAGGCCACAAGAACCTGGCAATTACCCAAACACTAAGAAGATCCCATGCTACTGATGCAATTAATAGCAGTGGCTATTCCCTAAGTAAAATTGATTAATAGCCATTAATGGACTTCTCCTCCAAGAACTTATCCAAACCTTTTTTGAACCCAGCTACACTAACTGCACTAACCACATCTTCTTAAATAAATAAGTTAGATGTGGCCCATAGCAGGTCTAAAATTAACAGACTAAGCTTATCTTTCTAACTTTCTTATCCAGGTACCTTTAGCGGCATTGCCGTGCTGCTGAATGTCATATCTGGTTAACTTACATAACCGGATATATTTTAATACCTCATTATCTGGTGATAATTTTTGTGCCATGGGTAGGAAGATTCCACCTAGAGGAAGGGTGAAGGATGGTCAAGGCATGTTCTTCTAGAGTGATGCTTTGGTTCCCTTAAATTTAACTAGAAATCAAGAAAATAGTCAAGGGCTTGATGGCTCAGTCTTTTGGCTGCTTTTTTTCATGCCTTGAATAGGATTTCACACCTGACCTAGGTCAGCCCAGGCAAATGGATCTAGTTCTGGTCATGCCCCGTTCCATCAATGAGGTGTAAGCAGAACTGGATCAGTCTGTCCTGGTTGATCGGGTCAGGTGGCACCACCAGTTGGTTCCTTTGAATTGGTTGGTGGTCTGGGACAGAGGTTCTCAAGCCAGTGCTTGGAGTTGGTATTTCAGGATCTCTGTAATGAATATGAACAAGATAAAGTTGTGTGTCTGCAATGTGTGCAAATATCTCTTGCATACTCCTCGTAGCTATTCTGCAAACCAGACACCGGGCTGTTCTGCAACTGAGTCTCTAGGGCAGTGTTGACAACCACTGATTTCAGATTATATTGCAAAAAAAAGGAGACCAAGAGCCTTCCCCTAAGCCATTTCCTTGGTTCTTATTTAATACAACTGCATCTTGCACTTTTTTCCTAAAGCATTGCCCTACTAGAAGCAGATTTCCCGGTGCTCTTTCACCCTTACTACAGTAGGAGTTGGGGGGAAAAAGATTGCAATTCTGAAAACTAAAATTCAGTTGAAATTGTAAAAAGTCCCTTTGTTTTATGCATGCACTCCAGATTACCTTTGTGTGGATGGGTGCACTAATAAGTGCTGTTGTCTTTTTAAAGTCTGTGTTTTCCGCAAGTTTCTGTAAATGGCTGAAAGGCCAGGAGTGGGCATCTTGCCTGCAAATGGACAGGTTTTGGCATTTATTTCATCCCTTGGCCTAGGCTGCCACTCCTGTCTGACCTTTCTGTTAAAAAAAAAAAAAAAGCCTGGGGCAGCCTTAAGACCACTCTTATCTCTTGATCCTCCTCAAGTCTTTACAGCTTACTGAAATCCTGATGCAAAGTTTGTCAGGCAGGACTAATCTGAATAGAGCTTTAGTGTTAAACTGCGATTTCTGGAGGAAAGCAACCAGGAAGTACCAGGGATGTATTTTAATCTAGGCTTTAATTTTGTTAAAACCTAAGAATGGAAACCCTTGGGATATGTTGAATTTCTCCATAAGAAAAGCAGCACTATGCGTCCCAGAAAGCTCCGAGATGGGAATTGAAGAATCAGAGGTATCTAAAAATGCCTCAAGGAACATGTCATAATATTGTACCAATGTTCTCTGATGGGCAGGAAATGCAGGTGCATGATCATTGGATTACATTTGTGGGATTTAGGACAATGAGCCTTATTCAAAAAGGATGTATTCCCATTCTTTGCCCAGGGGGGGAAAAAAAATCTTTATCAAATAAAGCCCATTGTCTCCTTCACGTTTAGTAGAGAGTGGAAAAACTAGTTCACCACTTCTGACACCACGCGTTTCTCTGGTCGGGATTACATTACATAAAGGGCAGTAACCAGGTAAAACAATTGAAGATTGCTCCTCCCCCCCCCCCCCCCTCAGCTAAACGTACCCATGTGGCGAGGAAAGTGCAGAGCCGTCAGATGGGTGGTGAAACCTCTGGGTGTGGTTTATGGTGCCAACTGTGGTTCAAGGTCCGCAGGCAGAAATGTACTGGCTGGCCTCTGAATTTTCAAAAGGAAAACTCTGCACAGAGTTTCCCTTTGGATATTTGCTGGCAAATCCATGGGTGCAGAATACCCGTGGGCCTGCAAGCTTAGCCACCCACAGGGTTTCAGAATTAGCCCCTGTGGGGGTCATTTTTTAACCTGCCTTGCAAGTTACATGGCGAATGCCTGCAGAAGTTAAGCCAGTTTTCAACGCGGATTTGTGTGCGTAACTCTTTTTTTGAAAATAATCTCACCAAATCTTACCCATTTCAAACTTACACCTGTTTAGTAGGTAGAAATCTTTTCAGGAAAATTTAAGACACGTACATTTTTAAAATCCCAAACTATGCATGTAAGTGCAAACCCCTTCCTTAACTCGGCACCCAGGAAGGCCTCTGCTCATTCTGGGTAAACGTAATGTGTGAACAAGACTCCCATGCACGGCTTTTTCCCTGCAGCAATGCTTTTGAAGATCACTGCTCCTATTTTCTTAAGTGCAACATTCATTGCTGTGCTGCACTGTGCCTCTCTTGCATGTTTTGAGTGCTCTGTCACCAGCCGTTTGCTGTACCAAGTGCCCCGCAAAGAGACAGCTTTAATTTGCCCCTCTAAATCAGCTAACAAAAGAGCCGCGTTTACGAGGACTGTGCAGCCTGGATTCAGCTTGGGAATAAGCAGCTCCGTCTGCTCCTAGTCTTTGTTTCTCTTCTGCAGTTGGATAAAATATTAATTCCCCCGCCTTGCATCCAGAGCCCTTTCTCCCGGCTTCTTGCCGTAAGCATGCATGTGGGACTCCACCCCCTCCCCAGAGCTTTTTACCAGATTTTGCTTGATGCGAAAAACAGGTTGTGGACGTGAAGTTGGGGAGTTGGTAACAGGTTTGTCACTACTCTTACACATTTCTCTAAAACTGTCCTTTTGTGGCTCCTTAAATACAGGGATTTTCTGCTCATTCCTTGGTGGCTTTCCAGGGGCTTCTGCACCAAAAACCAAAACTACTCCCTGGACTTGGTTATTTGTTCATGGAATAGTAGGACATGTCTGATCTGCTATAAATGCCAAAAACTATGCAGGCTGTTCAGAAGTTAATCGGCTTCTGGTACTTGCAAGTCAGCTTTTATCTTCTGTAAATGTGGTCTCGCCTATCTGAAAATGGAGATGCTTAACTTTAAAATTTTTGACCTGGTCGTTTCCACTTTCTCCTTTTTGTATTTGCAGTTGATTCAGAACCAGGGCTGGGATTTATTTATTTGTTTGTTCCAGATTGACGGTATACAAAACCATCTCGACGGTTTACACTCAATTATATAGAGGACACTATATAATTATACAATCAAAATTATATAATAAAACAGTAGAACTTAAACTTATAATAAAATCAAATTAATAACACAATAATTATATGCAATATCATAAAATGAATCAATAAAATACAACAAGCTAAATAATATTGGTAAAATAAAATATCATGAGATCTAAAATAAGATAAATGAAATAAGATAAAAACAAAATAAAGCCAGATGACATAGCTTTAAGCACAGGAAACAGCCCTTAAGGATCGCACATGTTGATTTTTTTACTCTGCAGCCAGATCATAAGCATTTTTAAATAATAAAGTTTTCAGTTGTTTCTTAAAAGTCTTTAAATCCTTTTGTAGTCTGAGTTCTTTGGGTAGTGAGTTCCACAATTTAGGGCCTGCAACTGAAATAGCCCATTCTCTGACCTCTGACAAATGTGCAGTTTTAATTGATGGTACTATTAACAGACATTTATTTGCAGAACGAAGATTTCTTTGTGGGGTGTGGAGGATCTGGCGCCGCGAGCCTTCATTAGAAACTATCTGGGGATTCCCCTCCACCCCCTCTATGTTATAGGTCAGGCCTTCCAGAACCCTGCAATAAAGCCTGTAGGGGTCACCTTTAAGGGATGACTGTGCCTCCCTCCCCATCAGGGGCTGTGAACGCTGCCTCTGCAGGGAGCAGCAGACCTGACTTAAGGTTTGAACTGGAGACCTTCCACAGAGCGATGCACGGCACTCGCTGCCTGAGCCACAGATGCTTAACTTAAACCTTCACCTAACCTGCCCGGAGTTGTCCATTAACCGCAATGGTTACCGTTTTTAAAGAACTTATACTTTCTGCAGTGCTTGCCTCTGTCAAGATGTAGCATGTTCAGGGGAAAATACCAAAATGGAAGGTAGGGTGGTTTTCTGAAGGCTGCTCGATGGGAAGGAACTGTACCCCCAAGGAGCCTGTGGCAAAAGAGCTCTTTGCTGAGTAGCCTGCACTGGATTTCCAGTCCCTTGAACCCCAGCTGTCCTTACTCCGTATTCAGCTCAGGAATATCCAAAGGAAAGGAAAGCTGAACAGAGTACGCAGGAATATTGTAGGTGTCTTACATGGGGCATTGTCTTCAGCATGTTATGGAATATTTTATTTTGTTGTGCTCTGACTCTGAAGTCTGCTGGAATGATTGACGATATCCTCCGAGGCTTCTTGTGGATGGGCCTCCATAGCTGAGCAAGCCCTAAAATTTAAGCCAGCTAGAAATAATAGAAGCCATGCAGAGAAAACTGATGGCAGCTTGGTTGCAGACTGAAAAAAAAAATAAATTTATGAACTTGCTGCTTTCAACAGGAATTTTAAATAGCGTCAGTACATGCTGTTATATAGAGGATTTGTGATGTAGAAGCTCTTTTATGCAGTAAAGCTTATAGGGTGATAAAATGTTATCCAGAAGTCTAAATCGTTAACTTATGACTGTTGGCTGGCAGGACGGGGGCCCAGAGTGCTCTGTTTTTAATTGACTAGCAATGAAACAACAGGACAAAAAGACGTTTTTTTATTTGTTCCTCAAATATTACACCTCAACAGCCAGAACCGCTGCAGGGAAACACTATCATCATAGGAACCGTGTCCCTTAAAGTCCGATATTTTCGTATAAATTTTTCAATTGCAAACAACTTTTTTTTTTTTTTACTTTTATCTCAACTTTGTTCTCTCAACTCATTTGTTGCTACTTAGCTTTTATTGCAGCCGAGAAATTCAACCAATTCCCGACGCCGACAGCATTTCGAGAGCCTGCTCGACAACTCTCTCCTTCAGGGGAACTCGCCATCTTCGCAAAATGGATCCTTATTCCTGCAACGAAAATTGTAGTCAATATATTCATTCCAGAAGACGTCAGTGACCAATCATGGCATACATTGGTTGTTTCAAAGAAATGATTGGCATTTTGGCCAATCACATGTTACTTCTGCACTACATCATAAGGTGTTAAAACTAATCTGTCTTTAAGCCATTTGGGATTTTGGTTTTTAATTTAAAAATCCACATATGTTCTTTAATGGCTAATCGCTTTACTCGATCACCACATCTAACATTCTCAGGAACAAAATAAATGATGATCCATTTAATTTCTTGGAAAGAATGATTCATACTTAAAAAAATGAGAGATGAGTGGCGCAGTGAGCTTCTCCGTGTTTTACACGGCTTTTGTGTTCAATTAACGTTTTTTCACAGCACGAGTGGTACAGCCAAAGTATATAAGACCACAAGGTGCCTCAGGGGCTATTGCAAACAAATAAAAGACACATATACATATATATTTGAAACAACAAATAAAGTGGAATATAAAATATTGTATAAATGATATTAAATCATAATAAATATAATAGAAACAAACATTATTGTACATACATAAACAATATTGACTTCAAACATACATATGTAATGTTTGTATATGTGTGTCGATCTGTGTAAAAACATTTAAAAACAAATGTACATATGTGTGTACAAATATCAAATGGCAAACCATAAACAAATAAAATACAAAGGGAAAACGTGTTTACATATAAACAACTTGATAATAAAACTTAATAAGTGGAGACAAATAATTAAAAAAAGAATATATTATATTAACTATAGTGTGTTTCAAACATATTTAATAAATATATATTAATCAAAAGAAAAAACTTAAAAACCAATAAATGAAAAAAAGGAACAAACAAAAAAAAGGAAAAAAAGAAAGGAGAAAAAGAAAAGGTGAGAGGGGAAAAAAAGGGGGAAAGGGAAAAAAAAGTAGTACATGTGGATGGTTTTCAGGATCCTCTTAAAATATTAATGTGTGCAACGTGTAATGAAGTGAATAACCATAGAATAAATACCTTAGGAGCCACTTGAATTGGCTCAGATTAACATGAGTCTCTCATATGTCATAGTTAGAGAAACATTCAACAGCAAAACCGACTTAAAATAAGAGAGAATAAAAACTAAAGATTAATAACTACAATGATGTTTTTGCAGCGAGTCGCTGTTAAAAGTGGTTAAAAAAAGAGGCTGTTTTAAAATAAGTCCAATAGGTAAAAATATTTTAATACATTTATGGAAATTTTTTATTATTTCATCATTTGTATACATTGCAGTTATTAATCTTTAGTTTTTATTCTCTCTTATTTTAAGCCTGCGGGTGGTAGAGGAGAGTCGGGGGTAACCATCCTGGGCCCTATGCTTTGCAAGGTCACAGTAAGTCTGTTCCCTGACATCACTTCCTATTCTAGGGCCAGGAGTTGCATCAGCAGGGATGGAGACCTTGGGAACATTGGCAGATGATCCTGAGAAGGCTGCCCTCCCTGCCACCAATCCCCCTTCAGTCTCGGTTGGGGGCTCGCCCTGGCAGATTTGTCCTGGGCTCTGCACCCTGCTAGGGTCAGCCCTGGGAGTAGGTCATAAGGTGATTTACAGGAGAGCTTTTGCTGCAGGGTTTATGATCTCATGCACTATAGTCCTGCTGGCAGGCGCTACAGATGTGACAGCCATTGGGCTGGAGTCATGACACAGGTTTAGTACTTATCAGAGAGTTTTTCTTTCCCCAGCAGTGCTCTGACTCTCTGCTGAGCCTGGAAGAGTGATAGGAACACAGTTCGTGGGTTGGCCCATGAGTTGCTGTACTCAACTTGATGCTGCCAAGAGTGGCCCAGGATGCCATTGGTATGCGCCCATGGCTAGGATTCCGCCATCTCTTCAATGTTGTTGGGTAATGCCCTCCGATGATGTCAGGCTGACCGGCCTATTTAAATCAAGACCTCGCAGCTTTACCTCATCTCCATAACGGGTTTTCTGTCTTACAGTACATTTTGCCTAGCATTCTTGATTCTTTTGCCTTGTCCATACTTGCCTAGCCTTGTCTTCTTCAGTCCTGCCTTGTCTCGTCCAGCCTATCTTGTCCATCCTCGCCTTATTTTATCCATCTTATCCAGTGCCTTCAGTGTGCCTTTGTCCACCCTTGGCCTGACTCTCTCCAGATCTTATTCTTTTTTGCTTGGACCTGACCACTATTATCTGCTGCCTGGACTTGATCCCCTGCCTGGACCTGACCACTCTTGCTAGCTGCCTGCCCCAACCTTGTCCTGTCTCCGACTTTGTTTGTCTGCTGCCTGTCCTGACCCCAGTGTGCCTCTGGACGTCAGTTATCCTCACCACCCTGCTGGCTACCAGAATCCAAGGGCTCAACCTGCGGGGTAGGCGGCTGGTAAAGGTGAAGCTCCTTACTGTCCCACTACAGGGCGTATTCGCCAGCTACTAGCGTAGGCCTCGCGGGTTCACCCTCCAAGGCTACGTCAACTATGCTGCAGCACAAAGAGCTCACTCACCCGCCGCCCTTCACAAAGAGAATCCTTTCCTCTTGCACTGGATTCCTGAAAGGTGCCACAGGCTGTTAGAAACCAGTTGGTACAGCGCTGCATACATCTAGCAGCATTTATAGAAATGCTGAATAGTAAGTAGTTGGGTACATGGTAGGTAAGGAAAGCTTCAAGACAGTTGTTCCTTCCCAGTGGTGCATTTGAACAGTGCACTTACAGAAGACTGTTGACCTAGACAAAATCTTGAGATAATTAATGCTTTAGTTCTCGTGATCCCTTGTTTGCTGGGCTCACCACAATATGTACTGAAGTAAAACTAGGCAGAAAGGATACTGTGATAGGGAGGCCTGAGTAAGAAGAAATCCTCAAGGTACATTTAAGAGTCCCGTATACTCCATTTAGGATGTCTGGCTTATATTTTTTAATGTTTGTTTTATTTTGCTGTACGTCAGTTCATTATGTGTGTTTATATTCGCCACCTTAAACGAAGTATAAGGTGGGATAATAATCTTTTACAATAACTAAACAGTTATTAGGTTAGTCCAATACAGGGTATCACCTGCTATTAATTTGATAACCTTTATTTGGACTAACATGGGAGCAACCGTACTTCCGTCCTCATGAGAAGGTGTAAAAGAGTGGTAAGGAAAACAGAAGCTTTTACCAATGTGGTGAAGAGGTGGGTTTTTGGGGTTTGTTTGTTTTTTTAATATTAGGCACACGGACCTTTTATTCAACAAATAAAAATGTTGAAACATAAAAGTTCTGAACACTGATTCACAATGCCACCCTTGCCTCACATACAACTTTCAGGAAAAGCGTATCAAACCCTCTGTGTTTATCCTGCTACTTCCTGCAGCTTCTGAGCAAGATCAAGTTTTAGAGCTTTCAGAAACAAAACAAAACAGTTTACAGAATCCCAGGTAAGCAGAAACTGCCAACTTTTTTTCTTTTAAATCCCAGATGTCTTCCTAATCTCCAAACAAAAATGACTTTGGGCAAGAGACACGCAGGCTCCTACCTCTCCAAGGCCACCGTCTGCGTTGCCTTGGCTGAGAGCAGGATCAGGTTTCCTAGGGCCTCTAGCCCTGGCTTCATTGGCCACCCCCCCCCCCCCTGCTCTCGGGGCTGTAACAGCTGACCTGGACTTCGGCGGGTAGTCAGCTTGGCCTAGATTTATCAAATCAGCATGCGGACTGTAATAACCCCATCGCAGAAGGAACGAGACGTAGGCATCTTGCCTTATTCTCCACTGACCCTCCCCCCGACCCCTGTGTCCGTCTGAGACGAGTATAGAGTTCTTCTCTTTGGGGGTTTGGATTCTAAAAGGAAGACTGTGCAGTAAAGTAGATGGAGATTGTGTCATGCGGATGAATGTAGAGGCCTCAGAGTTTATGTATTTGTTTCGGTAACTTGTTCATCTTTTTTTGGAGGCTGGGTGGGGTGGCTTGCATTTTCCCCCTGCTTCCTTTGGGATTCCAGCTGATTTGGGTCTGGGCTCCAGCACCATGAGCCTTCATTTGCCACTAATCGGGGATCTTTTCCCCTATTCGACTTTCCATCCCTTCCCCTAACATTCTGGCCATTGCATTGATGGTCCTGGGCTCCCTCCAGAACCCCTGCCACCATAGGCCCTGAACTTGGCTAATAGGCGTCACAGTTGAGCAGTGAACGTGAGTCCCTCTCCCCCGGGTGCATCAGTTTTTTTAAATAAGTTTTCTTTTTCTTGACTCATCAGGAACACAGGAAGAGGGCTGTAAGTCGAAATGAACTAAAAAATGCCATTGGACTCAACCCTTGCGTTGTCAGCAGCTGACAAAAAAAAAAAAAGCTTAATTATAACTGTCTGTGTTTAATTAATAATCAACTTCTTATAGGCATAGATGTTCACCCATTAAAAATCATTACACAGGGGGCAGAGGTAGCTATGATCCAATTGGTAAGTAATATCTGTGCTTAAGAGGAAAAGGCTTACACAAGCTTTCCTCTCTTGCTGCGTGACAGTTGTGCCTTTGTTCCCATACAGATTTGATGGCAGTCGCTGATTGCTAGTCAAGTTTCTCTTCTAAAAAAAAAAAAATGCGACTCACATAAAAAAAAAATACCATAGGCATACGATTCAGCAGTACATGCACTAGAAAGTCGTTTGCTTCTGAAGACATACTTAACCTGCTAATTAGCTGCTAGGGGCAACATTCAGCATCTGAATTACTCTAGAGAGGCTTGAAGGAAGTCTCCTGTGGAAGCTTCATGGTAAAATTAGTGCTGCGACAGTGTGAACCTTTTTCGGAAATCCCTCAATGCCCTTTCATGTTGGTATTTCCTGATGCTTTTGTGATTTGCGGAAGTGCAGGGTGGAAATATGCTCTGCATATGTTGTTTCATCCAATATCTTAAGATTCCTTTGAAATGTTTTTGATTACCTCTTGGCATCTTTGAATGCCGATTTGTCTCTTCTGTAGGCAGCTTTGCCGAGCACTGAAAGGATTGCATGGACTTAGATTATCTTGCAACCTCATTTTGAATGTATGGCCCTGGCTAAGACAAAATACTTAAGCAGTGTGGTAGAACTCATGACACTAATAAAGTTTTGTAGGTTAGGAGGTGTGCGAAAAGTTCTCACGTGCAAGTTTGCGTGCAATGTTCTTCGAAACGACATCCTATTTTGTGCTCAGCTTACAGGGAACATTCGTTTCTGAGCCTGGCCTCTTCCAGCAGTGAAGCTCTCCGACCATGTGGCTGAGCCACAGAAATCATATCTTACATGAGCAATTACTCAGCGCGGCCCGCACCTCTCACCTTCAGGAGCTGCCAGGGTCCGTGTCTCCTGCGAATTTTTGTCTGTGTAAGACCTCTGCAAAATGTCAGTGGTAATTAGGCCCGGTGGTATTGAGGGCCCCAGTGGGAACTATAGATCCCTGGGAGAATCCTGAAGCAAGTTGTCAGCAGAATGAAATTTTATGGAATTGGTTATTTTGTCCCAGAACTGTCAGGCTCCATTATTTCTAAGGAATCATAATACTTGCACTGGAAACAAAAAACAAAAACAAATTGCGTCTGACTGGACGCATGTTCAAGTCAAAGGTAGATTGATTTACTAACAAAGAAAAGGCAGCGCGGTCTTTGCAGCTGTGCGTTATTATAAAGGGTGCCGCGCGCTAGCGATGTTCTCTCTTTGTCGCCTACCTGCAGGTGCTGGGCAGCGTCCGAAGGGCGTTCTTCACAGTGTTTTGCGGTTTTCACGTTGCAGGAGCCATCTCATGGCCATACTGGCCCCCTGCCGGAGTCTGTATGGGAACCGGAGTGGCAAACATTGGGAAACCTTGCTTCTCCTGCTCTGCGACCCCGGTGGAAGGGAGGGCAGGTGAGAGAATGTGAATAAGAGGGGCTGTTCTCAAGGCCCTTTGTGAGGGTAAATTTGCCCTCCATTTGCACGTGTTTGGTGAGCGCTGTTCCACCGCGCATGGCACTCTCTATTGCCTGAAGAGCAGGAGTTCCCGGGAGGGTATTTGCATCCGAGGGCGCGTGCGAGAAGCGCCCACGCCGAAAAGCAGGTTCAGGCGGCCGCAGGGACGTGGGTGAAGCATTTGTTTTGTAACTAGGAGCAAAGCCCGCGGGCGAAAGGTACCTACCGGCTCTGGGCCCCGTAAAAAAAAAAAAAAAAGTGAGATGCTTGCAGCGCCCTTAGCTTTCTCTCGGACGAGGCTGAAATGCGTTGATTTGACCTTGCAGGCGCGATTCACTCAGATGCATTTGAAACGTTGGATGGGATGGCTTGGAAGTTAACTTGTGGCAGAGTAAAGGTAATTCCCGCAGGAAACAGGATTTGCAGGTTGCGGTGTCATTGTCGGAGCAACACAATAATGATCCGCAACCATTGCACGGGAGCATTCGAGAAACACCCCCTCCCCCCCCCTTTATTCGGATGTGAAATTTAAATGAGCGATGTGTGATCGCCGACAAGGAGAAATAAGTAAAAGGGAAAAAAAAAAAAGCCATCTACGCATTGGCCTAGAAGAATTTCTGGCTAAACATATTTGTTTTTCTTATTAACAAATTGCATGGGGCTTTATAACACATTGTTCGGAGACCGATGAATATGCTTAAAATATTAGAATTTGACTGCATTATAACAAATATTGTGTAGCACTTACTTTGGGGAACATATAACAAGGCGTATTTTAAAAGCATTTGTTATAAGAGGGGACAGGCTGTAATTAAATCTCAAGTGTGCTTCATGTCTTGCTTAATTAGAGCACTCATTAACTTGGTCTGCATTTTAGATTTCCCCACTGTATTGCAACTCTAAAGGTTTAATATTTAAAGACTTACTCAGAAAAGGCTAAGCTGTTTTTTTTTTTTGTTTGTTTGGGATATAGTGCATTGTATGACATGTGCTGCATGTTTCAACAAATATATTCTGGTTTATATGTTTCAGTTTATCCCCTGGGATTCTTTAGTTTAAAATTGTTCAGCATGAATTAGTAGTGTTTTGTTTTGTTTTTTTTTTTTTTTTTTTTAAAGTTTTGAAGCTTTGTAAAGTTGGAATTAGAAGCTTTCCATGTTAGAAGGGCTGTTTAAAAACAGCACGGATTATCCTGGGGTGCCTCCCCTGTAAGGCCAGCTTTTCAATCTTGGTGCCTTTTGGAACAGGAGGCCTGGTGGCTCCAGTAATCACGTGGCAAGGGAGAGTCGGTTTGCTGTGCACTTCAAAGAGACCTTTGAGATAGAGTCTGAGAGCAGAGGTAACTGATACCTGTGGCTGCAGCAGAGAGATTCTCCAAGGTGGGCTGCCATCAGTCTGGAGTGACTTCCAGCCTCTCGTCCATGCCAAGACACGCTCACTTTGGCTCCTGGCCATAATTCAAGTGCATGCTAACGACTTTAAAGCAGGACTTCCGTTCCTAGCAGTCCAGTGGAAAGCACGGAGGACTTAAACGTAAAGTGTAATAACAATTACCCCTCTTCTCCTCCCTTCTTTGGGATCTGCATGTCAGGACCACTACAGACCCTCCACCAGGGTTTCCTCTGGCTTCGCCGGGAATAGAACTCTTGGTCCAGGTAAAAAGTTGCATAGATCAGACCAGTCCCTTTCTTTTTACAGTCCTGCTCAGAGTTTGACATCGGCCCTGCCACCCATGATTTAAACAGTAAATAGCAGACCAGAATCCGCCAGCTGCAAAGTGCTTTACTCTGCTGGCTGCACCTTCTTTGGATCTGCATTCTACTGTAACCCCGTCCCGAGGAGCAAGGAATCTAAAGCCAGTGGTAGCACGGCCCTTTTAGGAGTAAAAAAAAAAAAAAGAGACCCGCGGAAAGTCTGTCATTTGTCAGTGTGGAGAGCCTGAAGGCCGCACGGCTGCTCCTGCTGAGAGTTCAGAGACTTTTTGTGTCACTTCTGTAATTTTCTGGTTGAAGAGCTCAGCTTGGTTATTGTTAGCGCATCTAGACGGCCTTCAGAAATCCAATATCCATTATGTATCCTGGTGAAATACGCTTTCTTACTTGCAAAATGAAATAATATGATTTGCCGGCGTGCATCCCCCTCATAGATACGGCAACGTTTCTTTAAGATTTAGCTCGTTAGTAAGATTTCTCTCTTGGTGTCGGTGATGTGTTCAGAGCAGACAGCTTCTCCGCGTGGGAGCTCAGCTGCAAACCAATAGTCGTTTCCCCCGCCCCCCCGTCCCCCCCCTTCAAAATATAATGTATTGTTGTTTTTCAAAGCAATTCTGAAGTTCATTTCATTTACCTGAGTGTAGAGATCTACATGCAAAATGAACTGGAAACAGCGTCGCTCAATTAGAGGGCCAGCGCTATTCCATTTTCTTAGGGACTTGCATTTCCCAGAGCCATAAAATGGAAGGACACCATTAGTGTATATTTCCCATTGAGAGAAAAATTGGAAACAGAAAACTCATTACAAAAATGTAATTCTGCTCTGCTCCAGTGTTGGCTCTGTTTGGGCAGTTAATACAAATGCTGGAAGAGACTAGGGGTTTCGTGGTTTATATCTATTTTAAAGGACACAATGTGAACAAAATAATTTGTTCCATTAAACACTGCCGCAGGAAGTATTCTCAGGGATAATCTCCGCAGTTGTGAGCTGCTGACGGCATGCGTTGTCTTCGTGTGTGTGTGTGTGTGCAAATCTTTGCTTTGAATTTGGGGCACAGAGGCATTTTTTTTCCTTTTATCAGTTATTTTGGTCCAAGAATACTTTAACCAGTGGAGTAAGTGCTTGGCTTGACCAGATCAGATTCTTGGTTTGGGAGAAGGCATTTTATATCCGTTGTTGGTTTTACCTGCAGTTCTGAAGTCCAGCTGCTAATATTATCCAAGCGATAAAAAATAAGGTTGAATTCAGTATAGTGAAGGCTCTCAGCTGAGGTGCCTTCTGGGCTACAGGCTGTATTTTCATGTACACAGAGCCTTGTTATGCAAAGTTCACGTGCATGGTTTACTCTCGAATATTATTCCACTGGGATATGTAAAGTAACTTTTTTTTTTTTTTATCGGACTAAATACATTTTGTGATTATCTTTCCAGGTGCTGTGCTCCTCCCTTCCCCAGGGCAGTGCAATCACTGCCCTGGGGAAGCAAGCCCACCTCACTTGCACACACCCGCCCGGGCTCCGTAGGAATCAATGAGAAACGTCCCAGCCGCATCTTCCGCAGTCTGTAATCGGCTCTAGGTAGCGCCCCCTTGTCATTTTGCACCCCTGGTATTCTGCACCTTGTAACCCTCAATGCAGCAGGCAGTCTCCCTTTTGAATGCGGTTCCTAAATCCCTATATTCTTGCTCGGTGCTTTTGAGCACTCTGCCTGACGTCTCGCACGCACCATTCCTCTCTGCAGAGATTCCTCGGCCTTTTCTCCCAACCTTGAGAACATAATCCTCTAGATATGAGATGTTGATATTTTATGTGTAGGATAATTATTTTGAAGCCCAGTTCAAACTGGTGGTGGTGGATACCTTTTTCCTTACAAAAAGGGATTTATGCACTGGCTGTAGTAGGTTGGATAAGTCCCATGCCTTGTGGAGGCAATGAAATAAGAGAGAGACTTGAGCATGAGGATATCTTCATTGTACATATGTGCAAACCTCTTGTAATCCCTAATTATTCTTCCCTCAACATGAGGAGAAGAATGTTTTTTGCCTGTCTGTCGTCACCTGGAAGAAGAATCTGTCTAACAGAGTGCAGCCTTCGTGAGAGTTATGGAAGCCTCTGGGTGTCTGTCCGCAATTTGCGGAATGGTTCAATGCACTCCACAACTCAGCTCATGCCTCTGAGTGCCAGCCGGTGCTTGCAGGTTGTCCGTAGTGTCTCGGAGGGGGGGGATCAGTACCTTTACAATCATCTTGGCTTTCTACGATATTGATACCGAAACGTTTTTATCCAATATGGACACTTGAAAAATCCACAGGATGCCCCAATGCCAACCAATACAAAATAGCCCTCCCTTTAATATCTACTCCTTCCTCCAACTCACCCAAAGCAGGAAAGCGGTGCTGGCGGCAGCAGCAGTAATAGGCATGAGGCATGAGGCCTGTGAGTAAGCACACGCTCACAGACCTTGGCCCTCCACACAGGTTTTCCTTCTAACAGGAAGCCCGGAGGGGTGGAGCTGTGATTGCACTCTGACTGCCACTGTAGCCGCTGCAACCCATTAATATCTTTGTAAAAGCGGTATATAAACATTTTTAAATAAATAAATACTGATCTAGGACCTTTAAAAGCAATAAAGAGGTGTATCCCGATCCGTATAAAGTTATCAATGTACAGATGCAGATATTTTCAAATGTTTGACTCCAATTTTGACTTTGAAGATAAGGCCCAGACTGTTTCTTTGTAACCAGCTTAGAAAGCAGTGGGACAGATACATTCAAAATGCTAAAAAAAAAAAATATCCCTTTCTGTCACCGAAGACTAGAGAAAATCCTCAAGGCAGTTTACCAGGAGCGATCTTACTCCTTGTCATAATGTGTTCCTTTAATATACAGAGATGAGTATTTTTTCCTTTTATGACATCCATGGCATTTCCAAGCATCCTGGGAATATTCGTATTTTCCCCAAATGGTTTTAGACAGTCTGTCGCTCCCTGCAAAGAGATGCATAAGGTGGCATTTACGCTTACTGAGCAAAGACTGTTTTCCCCTGCTGAATCTGAGCGCTCGTTCTACAGCTTAATGCCTGCCATGAGGGCAGTATTCAGCACGGTGCACTTGTGGAACATGTAATACTGTCTTTGTGTCGCTGACGGAAATAACAGGTTATTTAGTATAAATCAGAACAAGCCGCGTGGTGCCGCTTCTTATCAGACTTCTGCTTTGAACAATGCAAGCCTTGTTTTCGGAACCAAACCAGACCAGTTCTTCGGAAAAGGCAAGCTCCGTGCACAATGAACTCCCAAATCCCAACAAGAGAGTCAGAAAGGCTTTCAACCCAGCAAGCGTCCAAGGGGAAGAAAAAGGCGATGGGAAGGACAATGATATTCTAAGCCAGGAAACCGGCGCAGCCTCTTGCTAACGACCGACGCGGTTGTGGCTAAGAGTTTCCCTCCTGTACACACTGAGGGCAATATTCAGTGCCCTTCCCACAGGTAACAAAGAATTTTACCCAAGGAAACTGGGGCTTTAAGAATCGACCAACCTCTCTCTTTTTTTTTTTAGACAGAAGCCCGCCCGTGATTGAATGACACGCACACTGTTGCCAGTGGACCTGGAGAGTCCATCCCAGGGGTGGGGCGGGGGCAAGGAATTGGGACGGGCGTTACAGTTATTCAAAATTCCACGCATTGATTTGTGCCGAAAAATTGCATGCGGACAAAGAGCACGAACCTCGATGACTGATTTTTCCTTGCGTGAAAATTGAAGCGAAAGTGCTGCTGTAGATTTTGCTTTATTTGAGCAAATCCCGCAGGTAAGAGTACTCATGGGGTTTGCACCAATGCACGCTCTTTTGACTGTTAACGCCACTGTGCACTCGGAGGCTTTTTTTTTTTTTGCTAATGTTGAAGTTATTGAATTAAGCATTGGGGTGAAATTGTCATGGATTTAAGCCCCTGGGCTGTGGCATGGCTGGTGCAGCCTAGCAGGCAAACCCACTAGGTCCATGATGACAGCAGGTGGACTCGCTCCTACTGGAATAGGTTCTAGGGCTTCACTTATAAAGGGCCCCTGTTCTCCTCGGGTTGATCCTTTTGGGTTCTAGGGACTGGCGGGACTTAGGCGAGTGTCCAGCAAGGAGCAGTCAGACGGCATCGAGTAGTGGACTGGCAACAAGCAGACAAGGTCAGGGTCCAGGCTGAGGTCGGGGCTGGCAGCAGGCAGCAGAGTAGTCCTACCTGAAGTAGGGGTCGGAACCCGGCGGCAGACAAAAAAAAAATGGACAGGACAATGAGAAGAAGGCAGAGGAGACTGGGACTCAAGTTGCACAAGGCAGGACTGGGAGAGACAAGGCTAGGCAACATGGGGTCGAAGCGAGGCAAGGAAACAAGGAATCAAGACGAGAGCAACTGCCAGGCAGGAGGACTTGTTGCTGAGGAGCTGGCTGGGAGCACGGCCTGGATTTTAAGTACCAAACCGGTGCTGGCGGCATCGAAGGTTTCCTGCTGCGGGGGGGGCCATTCCGAATTGGTGCGCGCCATGCGCAGAGCCTTGGGGGAAAGACAGCACGGTGACGCCCATGGCGTCGGAGGGTGAGGGCGGGCTCTGGCGGGACACCTTGCGGCTGGCCAAAATGTTACAGGAATTTCATATTTTTAAAATTCCCTGCAATTGCCCGGGCTTCACGTTGACGGTTAGAATGCACATCTGTGCTTTGGAATCAATAGGACGCCCTGCGCGTTAACTTAAAACATGTCTGAAGAGGCACTTGTGGTGGTGATGGTGGTGGTGGCCTGACTGTACAGATAATGGGCTGCAGAAAAACTGCTTGTTCTCCTCCTCGAAGGCAAAGAGTTTTTTTTTTTTTTTTTTTTTCATTTCTGTCGTCGATGATGAATTCCACCCCCTTCGCGCAAAGAAAACCCCTGATGGCGCTCCTCCCCTTGGGGGGATTACACCAGGATTCCAGAGTTGCCTTGGCTCATATGGCTGACGGTTCAGTGTGGTCAATTTTTAGGTCATCACGAGAAAGACGAGGCCAGCTTTCTACATCGTGACGGCAGGCAGACCTGTTTGGGTTTCCGGTGCCTTGTTGTGAGTGATCTTTTGACTGCTTTATAACAGCTTTCATCCTTGCTGTGAATGGCAGGAGGCTCAGGGGGGGGGTGGGGATGTTCAGCAGATTCTGCAGCCCAGAGTATATAAATTATACATTAACATAATGACTCAGTGTGTTAAATTTATCTCCACAGATCTAATCTCCAACCAGATATTAACTGCTGTCGCCTAATGAGATTTGAACTTCTTGTATCCGAGCAGCTGAAATAAACCCTCCTTTAACAACAGATTTATTTGCTGGTGATCACCATAGCAGTAACTCAGTGATTCCAGGCCCAGCTGGCTGGAGGAACTGGAATATTTAAAGCAGTGTTGCCCAAGAATGCGAACAAACTACCTCAGTATAAATCATACTGGTCATTTTTTACATCGTTAGTGCATGGCACAAAAGCAAAGAATTGTTTTGCAGTGGGAGTCATAAAAAGAAAATAATTATGTGCATGAAAAAGTAACTTGTAGTACTGCTCTGGTTGTGTTCTGCGGTTCTGAACTCTTGCTTGCACAGGATCCAACATTTCAAAATGATTGGGGGGGGCGGGGTAAACTTAACAGATATTACCCCTCCCTGGACACAGTGAAGGAGCTTGCTCAGTAGTGGGGGTGCTCAAGCACCCGCAGAGCTGGCACATGTGCACATTAGATTTCCATCATTTTGTTTTGCTGGGAGCTTTCTGCAGTCTCCCCAGCCGTGATGCCCATAGGCATCAATTCTCCTGCCTCGTCTTTGGCTTCTCATCAGTAAAGCACTAGGGTATAGCTTAGGTTGTGGAATGTAAATTGTTTCGGGTATTTTGTCTTTTTTTTTTTTTTTTTTTGCTTTTGGAAAAAGCAGGGGGCTTCACGATTCTGTCCTGGTAACCTCAGTTCCGGAGATCCACAATGACTATGTAAGAGAGAAATTTGCAAACAAGTAAATCTCCATCTTATCTCAATCCATATTCATTGTGGAAATGAGAACTCTGCTGGCTGTGGGGTTTCCAGGACAGGTTTGGGGAAGCCCTGTGGTAAGGATTTACCGTTATGTTCTTTGAAATGTACATTTCTACCATAACGTGCAATGTTTCAGCCGTCCAGTGCTCCTATCCTGAATGCATTCTGAAACTGGAATGATGATCTAATTGAGGCTCTTGCCTTTCAGTTGCCTACTACCCTACTTGATTTTCTGGTTAATCATGCACTGGCTCTTTCTGTATACAGTGCAGGGAGGGTACATTTTCAAAGGGACCTTTCTGGGTAAAGTAGTTCTTTACTCACATACTGGCCGATACAGTAAAAGTCGCGGGAGAGCGGGTGAGCGCACAGGCCACTCTCCTGTGCGCGTGATTCTGTATTCAAATGAGGGCCCGCGGCAAAAAGAGGCGCTAGGGACACTAGCGCGTCCCTAGCGCCTCTTTTTGGACAGGAGCGGTGGCTGTCAGCGGGTTTGACAGCCGACATTCAATTTTGCCGGCGTCGGTTCTCAAACCCGCTGACAGCCACGGGTTCGGAAACCGGACACCGGCAAAATTGAGCGTCCGGTTTTCAACCTGCGAGCCGCGGGCAGATTTCAAATTTTTAACTTTCTAACTTTCGGGACCTCCGACTTAATATCGCCATGATATTAAGTCGGAGGGTGCACAGAAAAGCAGAAATTAGCGCCTACCTTTGGGTAGGCGCTAATTTCTGAAAGTAATGTGTGCGGCTTGGCTGCACATTTTGCTTTCCGAATTGCATGGGAATGACTAATAGGGCCATCAACATGCATGTTGTGAGGGCTATTAGGTTTGGGGGGGTTGGACGCGCGTTTTTGACGCACTATTACCCCTTACTGAATAAGGGGTAAAGCTAGCGCGTCAAACACGCGTCCAATCGCGGGTTAACTGTATCGGCCTGATAAGTAGCCATTTAGAAAACTGCATGATCGATCCGCATGTACGATTGTATGCACTGTTTGTCTGTAACCTCTTTTATGCACATAGGGGAGAGGCATTCCAAGGATTGGAGGGTGGGACCTATGTACGTACTTTTCGATTTTAAAAAGTATGAGGTGAGTTTTAAAACCCCCGACGTACGCATTAATTTGGGGATGCGTGAATAAGTCTGGCTCGTGTTCACGGAGCGAATTTTAAAAGCAGGCTGGATATGCGCATTATCTCCCGCAGCGCGCACATCTGCAGAGTTTACAAAAAAAGGGGTGGGCGGGGTCTGGGCATCCCAGGACGTGAACCACAGATGCGCGGGTAGATACTTACGTGGCCCGATGTGCGCCGAGGTCCCCTGCTGCATAAATCGACTTCTGCTATGGAGGAGGTGTAACTTCTAAATAAAGAAAATGAGGCAGATCTGCGGGGGTTTTAAGGCTAACTGGGGAGGAGTGAAGGCTATCAAACTGGGGGGGGGGGTTTGGAGGACTTGTCTCGTAACTGGGCGAACTGGGGATGAATTGGTAAAACTGGGAAAGGCGTCGGCGCATGCCCCTTTTAAAATCCCCCGACTTACACGGTAGAAGCGGGGTTTGCACGCAGAGGTGCCCACTTAGAATTGGCCAGACTGTTTTATAACAGGCGTAAGTTATAAAATGGCTGCATCCCTGGGCGCGGGCCAGTTGCCACCCCTGCACGTGAATCCTTTTGGGGGAAAACCACTCGCACCACACAGGGGGTGGAATTGGGTGTGTATGTTTAAGTTTGCTTTGAAAATTGGTGCGACATCGGTGCTTAACAGCCTTGCAGATTTTTGCAGCTTGTTGTAAAATTATGATTTTAGAAAGAGGATCGCAGCTTTCAATTGTGGAAGCCCCCTCCCCCCACCGGTTTATTATCTATTGGTCTGCAGCTCCACGAGTCTTCATTTTGCATCTAACTTGGAATTTTTCTTCTCATATCCCCTTCCGACTTGCATTAGCCCGGTCATTGCAGCAACCGTCCTCGGCTAGGGACCGTGCACAAGGGCTCCTTCTAGATTCCTGCAACCACGGCCCCTGAATTCGGTCACTAGGTGTCGCCATTGAACAGTGACTGTGACTCCCTCTCTCCCAGGAACCCATAAGCACTGAGGGTATGCAGGCCAACAAATATTGTTTTGTTTCATCTCGTGTTTGAGAAACAATTTTTCTGACCTTCAGTGTTTATCCTTTTTTTTTTTTTTTAGGCATCAGAAAACATTTTAGAAATACCGTGCACTATTATTTGAAACCTAAAAAACATGTTGAAGAGGAAAAAAAAAAAAAGGCGGGAGAAACCCAGTTAGCCCTCACAAACACCCCACCCCAGGCATCTGCGGAGAACTATGCTCTCAGGTGGACACAAATTTAAAAGTATTCGAGCAATACCTAAAAGAACACCATTACAAATGCTAAGGCACTGGATTCTGATATAAAAAGGATTTTTTACATTTTTTTTTTTAAGAAACCATTTCAGGCACAGTTTTCAAAAAGCCGTCTCTTTTATGCCAATGGGCCTTTTTCTTATCTGTAGGGTAAAATCTCTTTTTATCTTGCATCTCTGGGGCTTTTGTGATTTTTTTTTTTTCCTCGTCTTATGGAAACACATCAGTGGAAGAGTCCAAGGAAGACCTTTTTCTTTTCTGCTATAACCAGAGAGACGCAGAGGCTAAGGCTGATATGAATTGTTGTATTTCTGAGTGTCTCTGGAGTACTGAAGTTAGAGAGTTGGTCACGTCTGTCTCTTAAATCTGCACGTCTTTCATCCTTTGATATCTACAAACCCGCGGAAACATACAAAACCAAGAAGACATTTTTTTTTTTTCTTCTTAGCCTTCCTCACTGCAGCCTGTTCTTCTAGCTGTGTCAGATCAGAAGCTTTGGCCTTTACAGATCGTACCACTTAGCTCAGGAAAATTCAGCCAAGAAGAGTATTCTCACCGCTAGTGTCTGGGAATTGCAAGAGCCGAAACTGATTGCGGGACGACAAATATCCTCAGACCACTTTCGTAACGTGCAGCTAGGAGATGCTCAAATTATTCAGCATCGTCTGTGATCAGATTATCCAAAATTCACTACAAATTCCCTACAGAAAATATCAGGTTACCTTAATTTCAATGGTTTCTGGGAGTCTTCAGCCAAAAGTGGTTACTATCGATCAGACAAAAGCCCAATTTTTGCCTCTAGGGAATGACATTGTACGGTTTCACATCATTTCTGTTCGTTGATGTATAAAAGATGCTAAGGCTTCAGAGCAGAGACTGAGTCTTTCATTTAATTGCTTGACTGCTATTGAGCGTATTTTGTGATACCGACTGCCTTAGGAACCAGTTGGCATAAATGTTAACTACTTAAAAAAAAAAAAAAAAAAAAAAAAAAGTCAGATTTTTAACAGTTTTCCGATCAAATTTTGAAACCCCAGATGGTGGGCAATGGCCATATGAATTCTCCAGGCCCCCTGAACCTTTGACAAATTCTGCTTAATTTTTCACCAAAGGGAAACTGGGAGCCCGCTAAAGAATTATCCACATTTCTGGGGGTTAAAGAGAGATGGTAGCCGTGTCTAGCCATTTAGAGTTTTGAAATGTGATTTTTGAACCTGGCAAAGTAAATGAAGAGACTGAGATATGCAAAGAAGTCGTCTGACCCACTCTGCACAAAATCCAAAATGCCAAGTCAAACCTCTGGTCAACCACTTCAGTGAAACAAGTTTGTCTAAGGGCAGCAGAAGGCCATTTTGGGTGGGTGCTGGGGAACCCAAACAAACCAACCAAGCTCCACCCCCAGCTCTACCACCTCTCTCTTTACCCAGAACCCGTCTCTCCCCTTTTCCGTACCCCCCCCCCCCCATCTTGTGCTCAAAATCCTCCAGACCTCCTCCTCCTCCTCTCTCTCCCTCACCCTCCTCTCTGCATCTCCAGGACTCCCTTCTCCTCCCACCCTCTGCCCCAACATCCCTCAACCCATTTCTCTTCACTTTCATTTCAAGCCATTGGAGAGAGCTCCATTTCAGGACCCCTAACAGGCAGCACCGCAGCTCTGACCTCCTCCGAGCCCGGCAGACACAATGGGATAGGAGGCGATGTCTCTGTTACTCTGGCCCAATACTGGATACCGTAATGGTGGGAGGAGACAGTGGCGGCAGCTCCACCTGGTACAGGCATGGGCCTCTGACCCGCCATTTTCTCTGTGGCTAAGCTGGCCAGCACTGGACAATAATATCATTGAAGCTGCAATAGAAATTGCACCCACTATGCTGCACAGATGCCGATGTGCAGAAAGCTGGCTGTGTGTGAAGAAATATAGAGAAAAGCGGATATAGAAAACACATGTAATTGTTCATTTTCACAGCACAGGTGCATTAAAGCCTGGTGATAGGAGCATATACACCATTCGGTGGTACCAGGGCCCCAGGTTTAGGGGAGGAAGAATGTAAACTTTACTTAGCTTTGCAAAAATGGTAAGGCTAGTTGGGAATAAACCTCAGCTGAATTATTTTTGGAAGGGTTGAGGTCATAGCAGAAATGGCATATCAGAATCCCATATTTCTCTCAAGAGGCCTGAGTGCATCTCCTGTAGAGGCAGGAGTTTTTCTTTTGGTTATTTAGGGATCTAGCGAAGGCCAAGGAATGGTCTAGGACACACTCCGGTTCTTGAGAGCCACAAACTGGCCTTGTTTTCAGGAGATGGATATTCATTGTAGATATCCTGAAAACCTGCTCTGTTGGTGCTCTCGAGGACTGGAACTGGCCACCCTTGGTCTACGGTTTGGTAGCAAAGACTTAATGCTAAAAATGCATAATTGTGCATTTAGAGTGTAAAACCCAAGGGAAAGGTACAGTATGGGAGGTGAAATTCTTCCAAGCACAAAAGAGTGGGATCTGGAAGTGAATGTATCTGATGACCGTAAGGTGGCCAAACAAGTGGATAAAGTGACAGCAAACACCAGAAAGATGCTTGGCTGTAGGGATGTGCAGAGGGGCCACATACGTTACATTCAGTATTCGTATTCGTCGGGGGGGGGGGGGGCAGATACATTGCATTGGGCAAGGGGGGCCTCCGATCCGTTCATGCGTTCCATTCTTATTCGTTTCCCAGCTAAAATTTAATTAACTACAACCCCAAACCCTCCTGACCCCCCCAAAACTTGCCAAAACTCCCTAGTGGTCCAGTGGGGGTCCGGGGGCCATCTACTGCACTCACGCCGTCGGCTGCCAGTATTCAAAATGGCGCCGATAGCCTTTGTCCATACTATGTCACAGGGGCTACCGGTGCCATTGGTCGGCCCCTGTCACATGGTAGGAGCACAAGATGGTGCCGGCCGTCCATTGCTCCTACCATGTGACAGGGGCCGACCAATGGCACCGGTAGCCCCTGTGACATAGTATGGACAAAGGCTATCGGTGCCATTTTGAATACCGGCAGCCGACGGCGTGAGTGCAGTAGATGGCTCCCGGACCCCTGCTGGACCACCAGGGAGTTTTGGTAAGTCTTGGGGGGGGGGGGCAGGAGGGTGGGGGTTTTGTTTAAATTCGCTCCTTTAGACGGCTGAATAATTCGGTGAAGATTTGTTGTATTCATGGGAAATCACGATACGTTTCGCGACGCAATGAATACAACGAATATAGCCCTATACGTTGCGGATTGCCAGTTCATTGCAAACGAATGCACACCCCTACTTGGCTGCACAGGGAGAGGAATTGTTTGCAGAAAAAGGGAGGTGATATTGCCCCTGTATAGGTCCCTAGTGAGGCCTCATTTGGAATACTGTGTACAGTTTTGGAGACTGCACCTTCAAAGGGATTTAAACAGAATGAAGTGAGTTCAGAGGGCGGCAGCTAAAATGGTTAGTGGTCTTCATTCTAAAGCATATGGGGAAAGCTCTAGAAGATAGGGAAGATATAAAAGAGACATTTAAATACCTCAAGGAATAAATGCACAGGAGGCAGGCCTCTTTCAGTGGAAAGGTGGCTCTAGAATGAGGGTGAAAGGGGGGTAGACTCTGGAATAATCTTGGAAAATATTTTACAGAGAGGGTGGTGGATGTTTGAACGGCCTCCCAGTGGAGGTGGTGGGGACAAAAGCAGAATCTGAATTAAACCATGGGACAAACACAGGGGATCTCTAAGGGAGTGATGGGAATTGTAAAACTAAATTAGTTGGGTAGATGGGCAGACTAGATGGACCATGCAGTCTTTTTCTGCTGTCACGTTTGTGTTTCTCTGTGTTACATTTTTCCATTATCGTTTCACTGAGCTTCTTAACCTGAAAGGGTTTTCACTTTTTTTTTCTGTTTATATTGGGGGGTACCTGAGACCTATTTCATTTGATTCATATTTCGTCTTTACCTGGGTTTTGTGACTCTCACCTTATTCCGCAGTGCACTCAGACTCTATTCTTCCTATTTCTTAAATATGAAAATTACCCCGGCCATGAGAAAGGAGCAGGTTACTTTAAAAATATATTTAATGTAACATTTCAATGAGAATTTGTTAAGCAGAGATTCCTGAGGGTTTGAGAGATTGTATTAATTCCATAAAGTACTGCTCAGCTGACAGTATCTCTGAGCTAGGGAGCTTTTCCTTTGCAGTGTAGAGTCAGAGATCCACATAATCAGGTAAATTGTCCTTTTCCGAGAGGTCTCCTGTTAGTGTTTAAATATCATTCTGCCCCTTTGGGTATCAATGCTGCAGTTGCTACCAAGGTCAGAAACGTATTGCACAAAATCCATTTATATCTAAGAATAAATCAGACTGACCTTTTCATGCACCCTAAAGGCTGCTTAAAGATAACTATGTTTATATAAAGGGCTGGAAAATGTTTCCCCTCTTTAATCTTCAGACCGTCCTGTAGACAGTGGCAGAGCTGTAGGCAGCTCTTTTTTTTTTTTTTTTTTTTTTTTTTACTTCAAAATATCATACGTAAGAAAGCTAATACTATGCCAGTCATTCAGGAAATTATAATGGAGTCTTTGCAGGTTGTGACACTCTTTATTGGATCAGCATAATTATCCAAAGATGTCATTTTGACATGAACTTTTGAGACCATATAGATAGATAAGGAGCCTGAATTAGAAATGTGACGTTAGCCCTTCAAAAGTGGCTTTTGCATGGGAAGCTTTGGCTTGTATTTATAAACTGGAGAAAGCTGTTGACAACATTTTTTTTTTTTTTTTTTTTGTCACGGTGATATCAGATGGGGATGAAAGAAAAGGGTTTGTTTGGTCATCTTACCTGTTTTTCTCCAAATGTAAAAAATGTTTTACAAGTGTCAAAACTGGTCCCATAGGAAATAATGAGAGTTCTGCAGTGCTGCTGACCATGATGGAATACATAAATTTGGGTCTGAAGGTTGCCAGAGGCAAATAGAAAGCATGCATGTGTGTTGGTTTTTTGTTTGTTTTTTTTGATGAATCAGCCACTGTGTCCATGGCTGTGGGTGGAGTGGAGGGCTCCTGTAGCACACTCCAAATAGCTTTTTCAAGCCATGCAAACATATCGCCACCCTCTCTTCCTCATTCTCTCTTCCTCAGTTAAGCTCTTGACAGCTTTGGAGGAGAAAAAAAACAAACCCCACCATGCCAGCGTGGTAATACAACCTGTAATTTGTTTGTTGGTGCGTTTGGACCACATCATCCTTAGCTCATTCTTCTGAAGGGAGCAGAGCTCTGGAAAGCTAAACATGAATGTATTACCTTAGCCCATTAATAAGGTATTGCCTATAACTTGTTTGTTAAATTTTTTGTTCCCATCTATCCTTAGCAGGCTATCACAGCAACCATAGTCACGAATTAAAATGCACTTTCTGTGCATGATCCAAGGAAATAGTGGTACTTATGATTTTGTGCTTCTGCTTGTATCGTCCTTTGCGGTACAGCGGGAAAATATAGGCAGAAGAATTTTCCCATCCTGGTGAGCCGTGGCTGAGGCCAGGTCGTTTGAGTTTGGCTGGTTTTCATGCTGCACCGCTGCCACGAGCGCAGTCGAAGGGGGCAAACCACTCGCATTCGCGTTCCACCAAGCACAGGAGGCAGGCAGAGCAGAAATGCATTCCAAAGTGCTTTTTATGAACGTTCAAAGGATCGTGGCACCCGGCGGAGATCGTGGCACCTTTTGCGAGAGTTGCCCCAACCATGCCACTGAGAGAGGAAATCTGCCTTCCCTTGACCGGTTGCACAGCTAGCTCTCACCCCCCCCCCCCCCCCTGCCCATTTGAAATTAGAACACAGACCTTTCAAGTTTAATAACAATTTGTCATTTCGTTTTCATTTATTGCCTTGTTTTTAGTTAACTGCCCTCCATCCTGCGATCTCACCAAAGCCCACAGATCTGAAACTTGATTTCCTGTTGGCCTGTAGAATACCACCAACCATATGGAGTGGAGGCAGGGTGGGGGGTGAGAGGGAGTATCGGTCATCGCGCAACAGTGACACTTAGTGGCCAGAATTAGCTGCCTATGATTTTGGGGTCGCAGAGGGAACTCTGGTGCAGGTGCATGTCCCGCAGACAGGGATTGGCTCTGTAGTGATTGGGCTGAGGGAGGTGATAAGGGCTTATATACGGTTGCATTGGCTGTACCATTTTATTGTAACCTGCCTTGAGAGTTTATGGCAAAAAGGTGAGGAATCAATAGTGGAAAAATTAAAGGTAGCTGTGAATGGAAGCCCATGGGGTCATAACCCAATGGAAGCTGGTTTCGAGTAAGTTGAAATCTCAAAAGACGAGCAGGGCCCCCTCCAAAAGGTAAAAGAATACCTCCAACCACAGGTAGACCATCTTGTATGGGATACCCCTAGTATGGCGACTTTTATCCAGATTCTGAGGGAGGAAACTCCAGAAATGTCATTCACAACTTTTAGAGATTTACCTTTTTTCCTCTGTGCTGTCACATCATTCTTCTTCTTCTCAGCTCGTTCATGTCTTAATCCTTCCATGTGTTCAGATATTCCAAGACTTTTCTAGAATATTATCTGTATCCAGCGGCGCCATTGAACACTGTCATCGCAGAGACCAAAACCGTGAATTCCACAATGCTTTCTGATTTCAGAATACTAGAAACCAAGGTCAGGCTATGCCATATCAGAAGAAGCCCTTTAAAATTTAATGAGGGCAGAGGAAGGCCCTTTAACTGATGGCAGCTGGGTACGGGCGTGAATACTTGCTGCTCGTTCTGGAGGCAAGATAAACAAACATGGATAACATCAATAACAGGCCTGTGGTAGTGAACTATTCTGGTTAGGGATGTGAAAGCAATTCCAAGTTAAACCCAAATCAGGTGAATTTCAACCTGGTCCGAGTTCGATGGGGAATTCAGAGCGGGGGCAAATGCAAAGCAGATCCCTCAAAAAAAAAAAGCATGAGAGTCTCCTCAGGAAACTGGGAGGTCATGGGATCGGAGGCACTGTCCTGTTGTAGATAAAAGACAGGAAACAGGGTAGGACTAAATGGTCATTATTTTCAAATGGTGGTTAGTAGAATTCCTCAGGGGTCTGTATTGGGATAGAAATCTGGCGAAAGGAACAAAAAGTGAGGTGATCAAATTGCAAATGACACAAAATTGTTTTAAGTCCTTAAAACGGCAGCAGGTTGTGAAAACTGCAGAAGGACCTTGTGAGGCTAGGAGACTGGGCATCTAAGTGGCAGGTGCAATTTAATGTGCACAAGTGGAAAGTAATGCACGTAGGGGAAAATGATCCCGATTCCCAAGTACATGATTCTGGGTTCCGTGGCACCACCCAGGAGAAGGACCTCTGAGTCCCTTGTATACAATAACACGCTGGTCAAGAAATCAAATAGGATGTTAGGAATTATTTGGAAAGGAACAGAGAACAAAATTGAGAATATCATAACGTCTGATGTAGTTATTCTTTTTTTTGCTTATGCTATGAATGCCCTATGACACAGGCATCTGTATTACTAGCAAGGAGGTATAAAATTACCACACTACACCGTGCCTGAAATATTACCGTTACTTGTCCTTGTTCATGTATACATTCCTGCACATCCATTAAGACTCTTCAGTTTGAAAAAGCACAGACGACGTGGGTTTTACGTTAGCATTAGCATTTTGTAAAGGTAGTGCTTTCTATAAAGAGGTTGACTTTATCAATCTACATATTTTCTTTCATTGATCATTAAAGATGCTTACTGAGATTAGGCATGCTAACAAGATGTACTTAGAAATTCTAAGAGGGCTTGCCTGCTGACCTTATTGAATTTCGTACATCAAATATTATAGATAGACCATGAACGATTTATTGGCCTTGACAAGTCTAGAGAGCCTCGGGGGGGATTCTCAGTAGATGATATTGTCATCCTCAGTAGATGATATTGTCATTTGCCCCTTTCTGCTCTTATCTCATATGGTGCTCCCAGTCATGGCAGTTAGCTCTTAGCTGTTCATTGCCACCATAAGAGAAAAAAATTAAAAAAAATTTTTCCCAGTAGGTGAATAGATATTAATGTTGTAGGAAACTGAACGATGTTATAGCGCTGCGAAAGGGAACGTTTTCAATGGCGCACCCGACTGCCAATTTCCGCATCCAACAAGGCAATTTTCAAAACCAAACTACCCGCCTAAATTGAGTTTGAAAATTAAGTTGTAATGTGGAGGTTAACGTCTAACTTACCATGCGACGCTGAAAAAGCTTGGAACGTTTATTCTGTCTGTTAAACTTTTTTTATAGTGAAAAATAAAATGGCAGATTTCCAAATTATTTTAGCTTATGTTCCAAACATTGGACTTGCGATCAGGTTTGGGAATCAGAAACTTTGGGGAAGGTGTGGGGAGGGAAGGAAGATGGAGATCAGACTGGACTGGGTCGTTGGGGGTCAGAAGAGGAAGGGGGAGGAGGTGTAGGCTGTGGTTGGGGAAGGGAGAACCATAACCGGAGGGAAGTGCGCAGGGGTTCTAGATTTGACATCGGGGTTATTGGGAGATGAGGGCAAGGATCAGAAATAAGAGGGAGGGGGGATTGGACTGGGGGGTAAGAAGGTCCATGTTGGGAGGAATGGTCCAGGGCGTGCTCCAACCCATTTATTAACTATGATGATGAATTGGTGCACTAGCATTTCCCTTCAGCGTCAGGCAGGAGCCACATTTCAGGCATTAAGGGCCTCGTTAACTAAAGTTTTATTTCCATTCTGTCTCTATGGGTAAATCAGCCCTTACGTACACGTTAAATGTAACTCTTGGTCCAGGGGCTTTAGTAAATAGCATGGTAATGACTAATGAGGTTGTCCCCATGCTATTTTAATGTTTTACATATGCTGTTGCATAAAATTGTAATGTCCTGGCATATTAGCTAAATAGGGGATGTTTTGGCCTGCATGAGGGACTTGGTATTAGCATGTTAATTAACATGTGCACTAATGAAGTCAGCAAGCGTGTTAAATGCAATGCACTTGTAGGTCTTCTTATGGTTTGCAACCAAGGGATTAATGAATGAGAGAGAAGCAGTTTCACTACAAAAGCTAAGTTGAGAGTGGATTTTATAAACTGTTGCATTTTGTTAGCATGTTAAGACCAAGAGGGATTTAAAATGCACAAGCTGAGCAATATCGTTCAAAGCAAAAAACAGAACCCATGAAAAGAAAAATTGAGCCTCGGATTATTCATATCTCGAGTCTTTAGCTTTGATGGTTCTACAAACTTTTATTAAAAAAAAAAAAAAAAAAAGTAAAGTTATTTTATCATGGGATTTTGTGTGGTGGGTGATACAATCTTCTGCAGAGCTAAGAGTTATAACAATAATCACACTTTTAATGGCTGTGTGTTTTTTGTTTTTTTTTTCATTGTTCTTGCTGGCTGGCACTTTACTGCAGCATGAGGTCAGGCACTCAGGGAAGTGTTTGTCACAAAAAAAAACCGTTCAGCATTCTAATAAAGCAGGGACCCGGGTGTTGCTCAGGTTAGGGAAGGTGGAATCTGCCATTCCCATGAGGGAAGAGCTGGTCTGAACCAATTTCTCTGCCCTTTCGGCTGCGTGTAAAGATCCTGACTCTGCCAGATCACAGACCAAGCGGGAATGCAGAGGCTAGAAAGACAAAGGCTTCATGAGGACAGGATGCTGTGGATGCCTTGCCTGGCTTTCACGTGACAGGGCTTGCCAGTCGGAGAGGGCATACAGCCTCTGATGCAGGCAAGTGCTGCCCGAAGCTCTGAAATAAGAGCAGGATCCTGAAGTATTTTCTCCTTGGAAAAGCTGACCCTGAAGGATGCATAATGTCTGCAAGCTTCATAAAGTACATTTATTTATTTATTTCTACATCTGTTTATTTATTTATTTATTTATTGTTTTTGTTATACCGAGTTTCATGATAGGCATCACATCAACCCAGTTTACAAATAACAAGGAGTGTAAAGCATAACGTAACGTAAAAAACAATATTTTCAATAAGAACCTTGAACTTTAAATACAGTGAATCAGAAAAAGGGAGAGGGAAAGTTACAAAAAACAAGGAAAATAAACTTGGGATGGAAGGGGAGAAATTGAACAGCACAATATTTACATTTCAGCCTATTGATACATTAGAATAGCAAGTGAAAAATGAAACGGTACATAGGTAATCAAATGAATAAATATGACAGTTGTGAATGAATAGTATCTGTGTTTTTCTCAGTTTTGCTTCAGGTTTAAACAAGAAAAATAAGGGCATCTACAGAGATATTTTAGAACTCTGACTCTGTTTGCTGGATTGCAGCGTTCATAAGAACACACGAAAAATTGCCATGCTGGGTCAGACCAAGGGTCCATCAAGCGCAGCATCCTGTTTCCAACAGAGGCCAAAACCAGGCAACAAGAACCTGACAATTACCCAAACACCAAGAAGATCCCATGGTACTGATGCTACTGTTCCTGTGGCTATTTAGGTCCTCGAGAAATCTGGAATCTTAGGGGGATGTAGTACCTATTCTTTTGCACCAACCTAAGGAAAATTAGAAGCACAAGAGCTCTTGCAACCTAAAATATTTAGAACATGCTAAAATAAGGTATCTGTATATCGGCCGATTTGCAGGCAGACGTTTCCAGTGGGGGCTATTGCAAAAATGTGGATTGCTTCAAATGATGTCCCATATCTCTCACTGCCCACTGCCCGAGTTTGAAGGCAGGCCTGCAGCATTGAACACCACGCTGGACACTGCTTCGGCATTTCTCGGCTGAGTTAACTGCATATGCCAGGAAGAAGCACCGAACGGACATTTTCCATGGACGCGCCTTCACTCTTGCTAGCGAGCAGCGTGCTGGAAAAACTAGACCCTGCATTGGTAACTTTGAAGCTACCAGTGTTTACTGTTCCTCACCACCCCCCCCCCCCCACCCCCCTTCATCCAGAGTAAAAATTGTAGGGTTGCCAATTTGCTGACGTAATTCATCCACATGGGGCGGAGAGAGATGTCAGAGAAGCTCTCCCCATTGTGGACAGTCAGAGGCTTGGGGATATCGCTGTTTCCTCTGCTCCTGATGCCACAACAATGTATTTTCCAGGCAGTACTAACAAGCCCCTTATAAGATTAGCTTGGGGATGAAATTTATCACTCAGAAAGCTTGCTGGACCATGTGCCACCTTGCATTTTGAAAATGGAGTTTCTCCTCGGAAGGCTGTAGGACTTTCAGATAAGCTAAACGGTGATCTTATACGTGTTCTATGCAGTTCTACCTTAACTGGCTCAGTTTAAATCTCTGGAGCTAAAAGGAAAGCTTGGAAGAGTTCCTGGAATCGATTCCAGGCTGAAGACTGCTGCACCGTTTTCATCCTGAGCGAGTACAGGAAGTTCCTCATTGTTGACCTGCTCATTTTGTTCCCCCCTTTTTCCCCCCGTCACCCATCCTTTAGAAAGGAAGTTATAGAGCAAGGGTCATGCTGCACAACTCCCAAGGGGGTAGACTCGGGAACAATGTCAGGAAATATTTCTTCACGGATGCACGGAACGCCCTCCCGGAAGAGATGGTGACGAAAAGAACTGTGATGGAATTCAGAAGAGCATGGGACAAACGCGGAGGAGGGGGGAAACGAAGAAATGGGGGTATCCCATGTTCCATTTTAGGTGTGACGTTTCTACATGAGAGAAACCTGCACGGAGCGGCATTTACTGCCTATAACCTCTTGCTGGGCAGACGAGAAGGACCATTTGGACCTTTATCTGCCATCATTGACTCAGTTACCATGTTGCTTTCCTTATTTGGCTGCATTTGCAGAAAATAAAGCTATTCCTTAAGAGCTCAGGGCATACAGGGAGCACAGAGTGTGAATCATCCATTCCTTTAAGAGAATAATCTGACCAAAAGGGCAGTTCGCAGAGTGCCTGAAATAATAAGGAAAATCTCCCTTTGTCTTTCAGATGAAGGTCAGCTCATAAATCTTCCATCTTTAAAGCCTATTAAGATCATTAGGACCTTGCTTCAGTAGAGTGCTGGCACACCTGATCTGGGCTTGGAATTTGATTTTTTTTTCCCCTTGTTTTCTGCTCTGCATTCAGGTCAGTGGAACAGCTCATGCACTGTGCCATTGCAGAGAGCCCTACAGATGTACTACCCCCTGCAAAAAAAAAGAAAAAGGTAATTCTGCTGCAGATTTCTGAACAGCAGAAAAAGATTCTTCAATGAATAGAAGACAGGAAGTGTGGTGCTCAGGTTTGTAATTGAGACATATCAGAACCGTGTGGGATTCAGTTACTGTGTGCACTAAAGCAGTGCTTATCACATCTATTTATTTATTTATGTATTATCGCCTTATGGCATTATGCCAATCAAAGCGGTGTATAAATCAAGCATATCTTATCCATGCAATTTAAAATACCATTAAAACAAATATGCAAGCACAAGACCCAATGTTGCGGTTGGCTGGCTTGGACAGAGGGAACTTCCTCCTAGCCAGCCCCCTCCCTCACAGGTTGAGTCCTTGGGATCTGGGGGCCAGTAGTGAAGGGATGACTATCAGCCAATTGAAGGCAATGGTCGGTCGCGCATACAGTAGGGCTTGGCTGCAGGACATCTTCGTGAATGCTGGCAAGGGCAGGAGCTGATACTGGAACAGAGTGCTAGTAAGGACTGGAACTGGATTTTGAATGCAGGCAAGGTCTGCAACTGAGGCTGAAGTGCAGGAAAGACAGGACAAGGAGAGGACTGACAAAGTCAGGGCACATAGAACAAGGAACACAAACATAAAGGCCTGAAGGCACACTGGGCTAAGGATGCCAAGATAGGCCATAGAGCAGGGAAGGCCTAGCTAAGCCACAGAGCTAGAAAAGGACTAGGTAGGCCACAAGGCAAGATAGGCAGGCAAAGAGCAAGAAGGCCAAACAGCCACAAGGCAAGGAGTGAGAAGGCCGGACGGGCGCAGGACAAGGCAAGGAGTGAGAAAGCTGGATGGCCATAAGGCAATGCAAGGGTTCAGAGCAAGGAGTCAAGGCAGACTTGATGTGAAGTCATTGAGGCAGGGAACACGCAGGGTTATGTAGAGATGAGGCCTGGGTGTGCTGCAGCCAAGGAGGAGGAGCCTGGCAAGGTTGGAAGCGAGGTTTGCAGAGGACTGCTGGTGGCTAGGAGGTTGCACCATAGGCCGAGTTGTGAGGAGCTGACATGGATAGTATGGAAAGGAGCTCCAAGGAGACCTCTGCTGGCAAGGAAGTGTCATAGTCTGGGTACGACAAGGCTGTGTAGCAAGTGAAATTGTAACACAAAATATCATAAATTGACACATTTAGATCTGCTGTTGCCTAAACTTCAGAACCCTGGAAACAGCTGTGCCTTTTCTTTCTAAACTTCATAAAATCGCTGTTGGTAAACCATTCCAAAGTGTTGGAGCTCCTACCATAAACAATCCAGCTCTCATCTGATGACCCAGTACTCAACAGTAGGTATCTCCATTAAAGCTCGCAGACTAGATTTTACACTCCTAGTTGGTCGATATCATCTCACCTTGTCCTTCAGATATGGGGCCACCCCCTCAAAGTTTGAAAGTCAATGGTAAAAATTTGAGCTTCACTTGGGCCTCAACCAGTAACCAGTGTAACCAATCCAGCATACCTTTCAGTGGAGTCCGCTTTGAACAAACTAATACCGCTCTCGCTACCACATTTGGTCCTCAGTACCCCCCCCTCCCCAAACAGGTCTGGATTTTTGGTGTGCCCACAATTAATATTTTTCTGAAAAGTCGTTGTTGGGGGGGCTCTGGAGAACCTGATTTAAGAGCCAGGATTCTAAGGGGTTCCTCCCACTTTCCTCCTTTTGGGAAACTGCTTATTGTATGGGCCCCTCACCCATGTGCACTGAAGCAGGGCCTTCTCAACTTTGCCCGGTACTGTTTCAGTTAAAAGTGAAAACTATTACCAAGTTCTCTTGCAGCAGAGCTTTTTCTTGGTGCTTTCTTCTTTTTTCAGCTTGAGCAGACAGCCAGATTTCCTGGAATGAACTGTTCGCCGATCAACTAACCGCGGTGTCTCGTGCTCCCTTTTACTCCTCCAGTGAGATTCCTGGTTCTTCTAGTCACTTACTAAGAGTTTTTTTTAAAAATGGAGCCCAGTTGATGATCGTGGAGATGGCGATGAGGGCTGGAGTGTAAGGGAGGGTGTAGGCATATGCCGAGGTTTCCATCAACCATATTTACTGCACATTGCAATAGTATTCTCAGCGTGTGGGGCAGAAATAGAGTCCCCCCCCCCACCCCCGTCAAATGTCCTGCTTGGCTGCACAGAGCACTAACCCCTGCCTTCTTGGGCCTGGTATCGAACATATATTCATGAGCAGCAGCCGTGCTTGTCCAGTTATCTAAAATTCCCCCCCCCCCCACCCCCGAGCATTGCTAATTCCAGTTCCAGAATTGCCTTAATATTGCACTAAAATAATGATGAAGATAGAAAGTTAATCAAAACAGCATTACAAAGCAGGAAGAGTTTGGAGACCAATTTCTGTTGACTTGCCTGTTGAGAGCTCAAGTAATTAAACATAAAGATTGCCCTAGATCAGAAAAATATATACATTTCCTTTACTAAATAACACACTGCTGAACATTTAAATGAAAATAGTAAATTAAACCCTGAAAGGCATGCAGCATTGTCTTCCCTAATGTATTTGGGACTTTCGCCTATTCCCGTATAAGCACGACAGAACAATTTTTGGTTGATTTCACTGGATAGATGAGCTGTTCTTGGCATTATAGTAACCTTCTAGAAACCTAGTAGATTTGATTTTCCATGACAGCTTGGCTTTTAATCTAAAGCAGCAACTGTCTGAGCTAGCAGAAAGTCACATTTTACCAACCGTGAGCCTGTTCAAGTAAAAGTTTTCCCATTGATACAGGATGGAGAAAATAGTCCTTTTTTGAATAAGGCTCAATTGCTTTTCACAACAGAAGCCAGGGGACCTGTACGGTGTGGTGTTACAATCATCATCTTTGGATAATTCTAAAGTTTATCTAATGTAGTATCATAGCCTGCAAAGAATCCAGCTTTCTTGTAAGCCAAAAGATTCCCCCCAAAAATGGGCAGATTGCTGTACCAAGATACTGAACACATCAGAAAACAATGAATCCCATAAATGTGCCCTAGATTAACGGCCACTATGTTATTTAGAAGAAGAGGTGCTGGGCCTGACAGAGTTGTTCTGGTTTCTTGGAGTTCGGCACATCGCACGTAGGCGATAATGACCTGGTGTATGTCAGGACTCTGATTGGTCAGCTCTTAAATGGAACCCATATGCAAATGTGCATCTGCAGCACCAGGTCATGACTGACCATGAAGAGTCCCTGGGGTTGTTTGAATCCATGGGAAGCACTGTAGAAGTTAAAATCCATCGTGTGTGGCTTGTCCCACTGGATTTTCAGCTTTCACCCAGGCACCATCTTTCAAAGTCGGCTACCTGAGAAAAAAACCCCAATGCCCTTCTTTTCTGTTTTTCACATTTTCTCCAGTTACTTAAATTGGTTTCAGTTTTTTTTGTGTGTGTGCATGTTATGAGTTGTTCTTCTTTTAGGCCACTGGAGCTTTTCCAGTTTAAGCTGTCATTTATTTATTTATTTATTTAAGTCTTTTCTATACCGTCACAACGGTTTACATAAAGGCACATAAAAGTAATGCTATTATAATCTTTCATTTTACATATGTGCCATAAGGTTCGGTAACAGTTTTTTAAACAAGATTAATTATTAGAAGAGTATAAAAAACATGTCCAGGTCAATTCTATAGCAGTTTGAGTACAGGACTCATTCTATAATTGTAACTTTATCCTTTACTGCAGGGTTCACTTAAAACTACACACTTAAGGGTAGATTTTAAAAATTTGCGCGATCGCGTACTTTTGTTCGCGCACCAGGCGCGAACAAAAGTACGCTGGATTTTATAAGATACGCACGTAGGCGCGCGTATCTTATAAAATCCGGGGTCAGCGCACGCAAGGGGGTGCACATTTGTGCAACTTGCGCGCGCCGAGCCCAGCGCGCGCTGCCTGTTCCCTCCGAGGCCGCTCTGATTTCGGAGCAGCCTCGGAGGGAACTTTCCTTCGCCCTCCCCCCACCTTCCCCTCCCTAACCCACCCCCCCTTACCTTTGTTGGCAGATTTACGTCTGCTAAAAGCAGACGTAAATCTGCGCGCGCCAGTGGGCTGCTGGCGCGCCATTACCCGACCCGGGGGCTGGTCCGGAGGCCTTGACCATACCCCCGGGCTGGCGCCACGCCCCCGGGCCCGCCCCCGAAATTCCGCGTCACGCCCCCAAAACGATAAGCAAATACTAGGAGATCATCAGTTATCAGGATGCAGAGGGAGGGGGTCAGAAAACATATTACACTATTGAAAGAAACCAGTTTGGACAGTTTTTTTTTCCCTGGTGTAACATATCTATTTGTAGACAATTTCTAAACTATAGTATTAGTTAAATAATGCATTCTACTGTGCACCTGTACAGGTCTGGTATTTTTTTTTTAATCTCCTTTATTTACAAGTTTCAAACATTTCCATAACAAGCAAAGAAAACCGCTTGATAGAAATAGAGTATTACATACAGGTAATTAAAATATAAACAATCATAAAAAAAAAAAAAAAAAATCGGAACATAATACCCTCTTTCAAGTGCCCCAATAATTGAGGATTGCAAAAAGAGAGACTTAAGGGACTCAAATAAGAAAAATAATTTACATAAGAACAGCACAGACAGAGAGAATTTATAAATGCAAAGCCGCAAATCAAACAGGCTCTGGAGTAGAGGCAACGGCCATAGTAATCCTACTATTTAAAAAATAAATAAATAAAATAAAATCTTCAATTGACTAGGCTCAAAAAAAGGTATACAGTATCTGCTGCCAGCTAAATTAATTGAATATTTAGCAGGATATCTTTAAAAAAAAAATTCCTCCCTTAGACCCAACACAGTTTCACACAGCTGGAGGAAAGATCTCCTACTCTGCTTATAAATGTTTGGAAAAATCCAAATCTTCTGACCCATAAAAAGAAAAATCATTATAGAAAAACAACCTCGTTATAAGATTTCTATCCGATTCAGAAGCATACAAAGTTAACAGGCACAATCTTTCACCATTTCTGTTGACTGCTCAAGAAAACTGGTTAGATTCAAATTTTCAGATGACGCAAGGGAAATATCCAACTTTCTGTCATCTATTTTATTTTCCTTAAAACTGTAAATAAAGAATCTTAGTTAGGGAGGGCAGCAATGACTTCTCTAAAATATATAACACTTCTTTCATACATTTTTTTAAATCAGTTCTTTAGGACTAAGAAGAGGAGATGTAAGAAAGTTAAGTATTTGAAGATTGAGTCCTCCACCTATTCCCAGACATTTCCAATCTTCTGTGTATAGTAGCGCTATCTTTAACTGACAGAACTATTGAGACGCCAGGTTCCGGGATTCCAAGATTTTCATCTTCTCATCAAGCTCCATTGCAACAGATTGAACAGTAGATATCTGCCCTTTCACTGACTCCACTGAAGTAGAAAAATCCAAGTCTCGTACTCACTGCTCTTTCCAAGATCAGCATAGCCTGCTAAACAGTCTGATGGTGGCAGGGCTCCCTAAGGCAGACTTCTACTAGACACCATAAATCTTCCTAGATTGAGACTATTCCACAGCGAGGCTGCAGGGCTCAACTCCAACACAATAGGAGGTAGGAGGTTGTTGGGACTTGATGATATTTCAGCCTCTGGCATTTTCAACGCTGTCCCTCTGCTGCTACCAGCGACGAGGGATCCTCCCAAACACAACTGCTCCATATTCTCCATCAGTAGCTGTGGAATAGTTCACCAAGAGGAAGGGGGGGGGGGGTGCCAGGGGAACAGACTGAACTATCAAACGGAGAGCATCTCATTCAGTCAGCACTATCAAAAAATCTCTGCCATCGCTGCAAAAACCAAAATTCTCCTAAGGGGCGAGCCCTTACGGCACTCAGCTTCGTCAGCGTGCCAATGGCTGTGTGCTGCAGGGCACCTCCTTTTAAGAAAACTGGTCCACTCTCGATGGCGGCGGCATCTTCCAAGCCTCCCAGCCAGGCAGGAGGTATTCCAGAGCAAGGAGCATCAGGGAAGCAGAATGGAGAGCCTTTTTTTCCCTCTGTCCTCTCAGGCACTGAATTTCTGCACTTTGTAGGGGTAATTTTTTATCTGTGCATTAAAAAGTCATCAAATATGCACATATGCTACATCGGTTGTTATTGAGCATGTTACACCATAGGGTCAATTTACTATTTTTCATTTAGATTTATATTCCACTTTTTGCACTTTTTTTTTTTTCAGCGCTTCAAAGTGGATTACATTCAGGTACTGTAGGTATTTCCCTATCCCCAGAGGGCTTACAATCTAAGGGGGTCATTTTTCAAAATGCGCTAAGGCGTTGTCGCATGCGTTAAGGGCTTATCGCATGTGAAAAGCCCCATTAACGCATGCGAAAACGTCTTTAACACATGCGATAGCACCATATGGTATGGTGCGATGCAAATTTGGAAAAGAGGGGGAGTTAGGGGCAGGCATGCCGGTGTGTGAAATGCTATTGCACAGACTTAACACCAATTTTAACTACACCTTTTTGAATAGCATTAAGCTGTGCAATAGCTTGCATTACTGGATGGACTCTCTACCTGGGTAACATCAAGCTAGGTTGAGAGAACATTGCCCAAATCTCATCTTGGAGTGAGTTTCCTCTCTCCGTCGGTCCTCAGATCTTCACAAGAGACCACTGTTCTGTTCGTACGTCTCACATTGAATGTCAAAGTGGCCCCTAACCCCCTACACCGATACCTAACCCTCACCTCAAGTTACTAGGTGGGCCTACCATAGGAATACAAATACCTAGCTAGGGAGAGGCTACCATAGCTAGTCAGTCTCTCTCTCTCTCTCTCTCTCTCTCTCTCTCTCTCACTCAATTTACATGCATACAATTTGTATTTTTAAAAGTATATGCATACATTGGAACCCATTCCCAACTCTGACCCTAATAACGCCTCCACTCAGCATGACATATGAATATGTTTATCCACATATTGGATGGGAAATTTTGTAAAAAGCCATTTCTGCACATAAAGCACTGTTTTACCCACAGAAGTCCCCTTGAAACTTACCTTTCCTATATATTGAATACCTTTGGCTGGGAGGCATGTCCGTGCAGAATATGACTTATCTAGAACATGCCCTGTGCTATAGACCTCAGAATGTGCTGTTACAACACTGGTAACATGGACAATTCATTTATTTTTAAAGTAATATTTAAAACCTAGCATTTGAATGTGGGTTAACAACAAAATAATGTTACTTGCCATACTGAGTCAGACCAGTGATCCATCAAGCTCAGCATCCAGCATTCAGTCTCCAACCTAAGTACGCAGCAGATCCCATTACGAAAGTCCATTCTTTGTTGCTCACTCCCTGAAGCGAGAGGTGGAGTCACCCTAGTCTATGTGCTGATAATTGTTAATGGATCTGCCCTCCAGAAATGTATCCACAACTTTTTTTTTTTTATAAACCAAGGTGTATTACTAGTTTTGAACAGGTTTTCTGCCAAGAAATTCCATACTTTGTGTGTTGACTAAAATAATGTTTTCTTTGTGCTGACAGTTCTGTCGGCAAAGCTTTATCCTGCTTTCTACTGACTTTTATGGCAAATGTTGATGTAAAAAGAAATCAGGAATAGGTATGCTGACTGATACTCATCAGTACATTCAAACTGGGTGCAATCTGATCACTCTTCAGAGGATTTAAAAACAGATATTTGCTCAAAAATCCAGAGTTAAAACTTATTGGCTGAAAGTTAGACGTTACCAGGGCAGACCTTTGTTGAAATGGATTTGTGAACAGGCATTGGATGTTTTAAATCCCATTTGTATAGTTGCAATCTGTGTGCCACCACTGCTTGTAAATGTGAAGAAAAACAAGAAACGATGGGCCATTTGGTTGAGGAGTGACCTATTCACTGCCTTGGAGGAGGATGGGCTTCACCCATCCAGCTCACTGCTCATGCACTGGGACTGGCTGAGGACCATCAAATTCGACAGCTGACTGCACATAGGAAATCTGTAAGGACATGTGTGAAGGCTTCACAAAATAAGATACTGGATCTCTTCCGGGCCCCATCGTTTCCCGGTGCACCATCAACTTCTTGCTGAAATTTTAACTCCTTCCATTTTCAACATTTTAATTATAAAGTAACTGAGTAGATTGGCCAACAGGCGATTTTAAAGCCACCTGTGAGAAACTACCAGTTCTGTATCAACATTTTTTTTTCTACTATTTCTGATGAGAAGGATGAGGATATAACCTCATATTAACTCATATTAATCGCATATTAACGACAACCACAATCAGACATTCTTAGAATACTGTAAATAATGGCTCTTTCTGTTAAGTTCCTTTAGATTTTCCTCCACCCAGATTAGTATCCTGTTTTATTGTAACTTCAGAGTTTTTCATTTCACTTGTTACAGTTTTTTTTTTCAGTTCTGTTCAGTTATTTATTGTAATTCACACCCCCTGTTAAATGTAAACCAGCATGATGTGATTCTAATCATGAATGCCGGTATAGAAAAATAATAAATAAATAAATACATAAATAACCTCAGTAGGATTGTTACTGAGATCAAATAATTGTTAGAGGTGTTTAAAGATAATTTGTCTCAGTTCTATGTAACTACTGAATGCCTTTCGGCTTTTAATATACTCCTGGAAATTGTCCTGGGTGGGGAATATACAAAAGCATAAAACTGTAACTTGATTTTGTGTTGTGTTTTTGCTTTCTAGCCAGCAGAATGGCTCCTGATTTTCTGCACCAAAATCGTGTATCTTGCTCTGGCTGTCGCTGGTATTAATAGTTTTTGTGTATTTACATTAAGCTGTGAGCAAGGCGCCTTCCCCTCTCAGGCGTAAACTATTCCCAGACCCTTCGTTTAACTTGGATTTACAGGAAAAGGTGCTGATTTACTTAAATAGATTGCTGGACTCTTGTTTAACTCTTTGTCGTATCATATTCTGGTACCATTCTCCGGAGGTTTTCATTTTCTTTCCCTTATTTTTTGGTAGAAGCTGAAGTGACTACTGGGGAGCTCAGGACATTGTGGAAAGTCTGAAATAATCAAGAAAAAAAAGTGTGTCTGTGTGTAATATTAGGCCCTAATTTTAGGTCTACTATTTATTTGCCTAGATTTAGGATCTTAAATTAGATGCCTAGTTATGAAAATCAGGGCTAAACCCTAACTTTGTTTCCCCACCCTAACTATGCCCCTGTACTATGCCATTTTTTAAGAACTTAAATTTGGGCCTGATGGAATCTAAATTTAGGCACTCAGTTCTAGTAAATTTTCAAAAGGGCTAATTTTGGAGCCTAACTCCAAAAGTTAGTAGCCTAAACTCTTTGAAAATTGGCTCCAACATTTTTAATTGCTTCAAGGGAAGAATTGCCACTTGTGAAGTACGGTTTCTTTTTTACATAAATTGTGTAATCCAAAGTCAGCATTTTTCAAGCTTCAGAAATTGGTGGTGTTGAATATTAAAGCGACGAGTCAAAGTGTTCAAATTATTAATAATGACTGGAACAGTTGTGTTGACATGGCAGTAAAACTAAAGAGCGACTTTGGTAATTCGCAGGCTGTATGTTAGGAGATCTCTTTGTAAAGGTTTTAAGTGCCATGTCTTGCCCAGTTATAGTAAGAGTGCTAATCAATTTTTAATTATAAATGTATCAGAGAGCATTGGAAAGTATCTTCTGTACTTACTGTAGTGCAGCAAAATTCTCAATTAGCTCATGTGTAATGTGCTAATGCATTTTCTGAGAATGAATGGATCCTTGGATCATCTTCAGCGATCGAAATGAAGTGGCCTTCCGGTTCCAGAACACTGCAAAAGTGTAAATGTAAAAGATTTGTGTGAGTAATTGACTTCCGTGAAATAATTTTCCACATTTGACAAAAGCTTCCAGATGGGAAGCACCGTCTTCATCCTTTACAGAGAGATAAGTGTGCTGTTTCTTGTAGATGCTCGAAATTGAAGCTTGTCAAAATATTTCTCAAATTTGAGACATCTTGCAAAATAAGAGTGGGGATAGAAGTTGCTTTTGGAAACTGCAGCCTGAGGAAATGGCTGCTGGATGTTGCGGTTCTGGCCGTGAGCACCGCTTCCAGAGGCCTGGTTTGCGGCCTGTTTGGCGGCGTCCCCGCTGGGGCTGCGCCACTGCGAGCCCTCCCATGGACGCCCGGCTCCTAGGCGCTCATGCACGCGCCACTTGGGCGCTTTTCTAGGCCGTTTCCCGCCAGTGGTGACTCCGCCCAACTCCCGACGTCAGACGCCGCGGCCTTGATAAGTCGGCCGCAGCCATCCAGTCTTTGCCTTGCAACGGGTTAGCCTCCCGGTTTCCTGTTGCGCTGTGCCCCGGAGTGACTCGCTTTGCTTCGTCGCTCCGTTCCTGCTACAGTACCTGCTTGGTTCCCGCCTGCCTGCTACAGTACCTGTTTGGTTCCTGCTTGCCTGCTCTAGTACCTGCTTGGTTCCAGTACCTGAATCCTGCTGCAGTTCCTGCCTGGTTCCAGTACCCGAATCCTGCTGCAGTTCCTGCCTGGATCCAGTACCCGAATCCTGCTACAGTTCCTGCCTGGTTCCAGTACTCGAGTCTTGCTACAGTATCTGCCTGGTTCCAGAACCCGAGCCCAGTTACAGTATTGCTACTGTCCGTCTGGTTCCAGTTACCTGTCCTGATCCACAACCCGCCTATGTCCCAGCGGCTGGGCTCCTACGGGCTCCTCCCGGGGGGGCTTCGGCTTCCAAGGGTGAAGAGCATCTACGTCCTGCCTGAACATCTGCCTCCCAGCCTACTATTCATTAGAGACATTGACCACCTTTCTCAGTCTCCAGCAGGTCAGCCCAAGGGTCCACTAAACAGAGACTCCCATAACACTGTATACTTTTTGGAAGTAAAAATAGAGGGTTGTTGTTTTTTTTTACATAATTCTATTATCAATATTTTGTAGGCCTGTAGTTTTTTTTTCAGTCTTGACTAATTTCTTCCACTGAACCCACTCAGATGACCACCCGGAAGAAATATTCTAGACAAGACCTAAAAATTCTGAAATTTTTATATATATACGGTATATCTGGGTTTGGTAAATCTATTTAAGCTACAGGAGAAGATATGGATCTACTTTAAAGATTTTGCTTGGAAAAAGGATATAATTCTATTGAATGCATCCCGGAAATCAGGGATCTTTGGGCGCTACTGCTCAGGGTGTGTAGAACCAGCAACTTAAAACTTGGCGTTGTGTCATGGTGTTTCCTGTCCTGTTCCTCCTTATCCTGTTGCTCTGATTCCTGCTCAGTATGATCACTTCTCTAGAACTTCATGACCTGAAACGAATCTCAGCAGTACCATACTAGTCTATACACTGTGAGGATTGATTGTATAGGCAAATAATGCACTCAAAGCATTCATAGGAGGGTCGGTTCTGACTGCTGTAAGATTTAATAGAACAGAATTTGCCGGTAAGAAAAACTGTCATGAATTGTGATCCACAGAACTCCGGGCCTACATGCCCACATTAGAATACATACATTGGACCACTCCCTAGTGTTCTGTGAAGGTATTTAGATGTTTTTATTCCACTTTTCACACTTGTTTCATTTTTCTTCCTTGGATTTTTCTGCCCATTCCATATGTGAAGCAGACTGTTCTAGTTGGATGTGCTTGGAGGAAACTTTGAGGCATTCTCTGAGTTTTTTTTTTTCTTATGACTCATTGATACAAGATTAAATCCATCTTAAGCTGGAAGTCTTGGAATGTGGTAGACTCTTCTTATTAGAGCCATAGAAAATGAAATATAAACATAAAAACATAAGAACATGCCGTACTGGGTTAGACCAAAGGTCCATCAAGCCCAGCATCCTCTATCTAATAGTGGCCGATGCAGGTCACAAGTACCTGGCAGGATGCCAGACTAGAACCCGTCCTTCTTGATCACAACCAGGGATAAGCAGTGGCTGTTCCCAAATCTACATGGCTAATAATGATTTATGGACTTTTCCTGCAGGAACTTGTCCAAACCCTTTTTAAACCCAGCTACGCTGCTTTCACCACGTCCTCTAGCAAAAAAATCCCATGCATTGAGTAAAAAAAATACTTTCTTAGATTTGTTTTAAAGTGCTACCTATTAGGTTCATGGAGTAATCTCTAGACCCAGTACTGTCTGAAAGGGTAAATAACCATTCCCTATTTACCTGTTCTACCTCACTTACAATAGAGGCTTATAAAATCGTATCTCCTCTCAGCTGTCTCTTCTCCAGGCTGAAAAGTCCTATCATTTTAATTGCCCTTCTCTATACCATTTCTAGCTCCACTATATATTTTTTTTGAGATAGGGCGACCAAGACCGCAGTGCTCAAGTTGCAGTTGCACCATGGATTGGTACAGAGGCCTTATAATATCCTGTTTTATTTTCCATTCCTTTCCTATAATACCTAACTTTCTGTTTGCTTTTTGACCGCCGCCATTAACTGGAATGAGGATTTCAAAGTATAGTCCACAATAATTGCAAGATCCTTTTTCTTGGTGGTGATGCCTAATATGGAACCCCCTAAACAAACTGAAAGATACCAGTGGTGAAAACTAATCCAAAAACTAAAACAAGAAAAAAGATGGCGATTTTGACATGAGGACTTACTTATTTATTGTCTTTTATATTCCGCTTATACAATCGGAATGGGTCTAAGCGGTTTACAAAGTAAACTTGTTGCATTATTCAGACAAAATGTGAATTAAGATAAGTGCAATGCTCTTTCTTATTTGATAGTTTCTGTGCTCTTATTTATAAGCACATTTTTGAAGCAAAAAAAAAGTCTTAGAAAAGGTATGAGACTAATGATTACATTTTATAAGCTACTTTAACGCTTTGCATTCCAAAATTATATACATGGGGAACAGCATTAAGCGAGCGTGTACAGCTCAGTTATACGAGGATCTCTTTAGCTACATGTAATCTACCATTCATTTGTTTTTGGATTTTTTTTTTTAAATATGGAACACAGCATCATGTATCTATAGTTTAGATTATTCTTCCCTACATACATCCCTTTGCACTTATCCACGTTAAATTTAATTTGGCATTTAGAATCCCAATCCCCTAGTTTTGCAAGGTCTTCTAGTAATATCTCATAATTGGCTTGTAGGGAGAAGAGCTACGAGTTCCAACCTCACCTCAGTTTAAATATGTACCTACTATTTACCAGTGACTCTTCTGTTTGTTTTGTAGAAAAATTACCTACACTGTCTGAAGAAAAATCTTATTTCTAAGTTACACAGGGCTAAGCTTAACACTTCGTCAGGAAATACACAGGCAGTTAGGGAAACAGACCATAATAAAAAACATAGTTACACAAGCATATTTGGCATCCGGTGCTTATCAAATTACAATTAATTAAGGCTGGTCTCATCTCTCTTTAGTTTGAATGCTAATAAGCTCTAGAGATGTGCTTTGGGTAAAAATTTTGTGTCTGGCTTCGTTTCGGGGCCCCCCCGTGGGAATTTTGTTTTCCCATGGTTCATGGTTTTTTTTATTCGGGAGCCCCGATTTTCGGGTTAGCGCGCCCTAACTCCCAATAGAGCGCACTAACCTGGCAGAGTTAGCGCATGCTAACTCAAAAATGAATTTTTTCCGAAATTTCAGAAAAAATTCAATCGTTTTTCAGTTCTCCCGAACTATTCTGAATTAGGCAATTTCAATGAAATTGCCTAATTTGGTAAAAATGATTGCACATCCCTAATAAGCTCTACCTTTACTAAACCCCTGGGTAGGAAATGGAGCACAATTTCTTACCATGCTGCTGGCAGCAATTCACATTCTTGGGTTGGGTTGGGAGGTCCTTTCCTTCACAGGTCTCCAGCAGAGAGGGCAGTCATGGGCACCGAAGCAACTGACTGTTCAGTTCTCAAGTATCTTATACCTTGCTCTGTTATCCTTAGTCTCCGCAAGTCACCTTGGCCCAGTATGCCTGAAGGAGGCAAAGCAGAGGTGGAAAGCCACAGCACTTGGATAGGCTGCACCTTTCTCTTCAGATGGGTAATGATCTTTTGACGACGTCTGTGAGTGCTGGCAGCCTGCTCCTTTTCAAGGGCTCACCTATGCATAATTCAGCAGCTTCATGCATAATCAGGTGAATGTATAATTAAGGTTTTTAATTAGCAGATTTTTCTGCTTTTTTTGCCAGTCCTTTGTTTGCTGGCTCAGTTCAGCAAACAGTCAGTGTAACAAATGACAGTTGTCCAGATTTGACAAGGTTGTGAAACTCTGATCCCGGATAGGGATTTAGGACCATAAAGAGAGGCCTCAATGTTATTTCAGTACCGATTCACACAATACCAGATAGTTCTCATGTTGCTTTTGGCCTCTGTTAGGCGCCACTTTGGCTAGAAAGGGCCAATAAATCCATCAAGTTTAGTCATGTACACAGCACTGCACAATCCCTTATTTTTCTCTGCATTTAGCTGAACATAGCCCACATAGGTCAATGTCCATTTTTGCTGATGTCAGAGGGTCCATCTTAGCTGCTTGTCCTTGTTAGCAAGACTTTGGATATTTCCTATAGGCTAATGATCTGACAATTTTGAATAAGTTTGTGTCATCTGTGAATTTGTTTACCTCACTCATCACTCCCTTTTCCATATCATTTATAAATGTATTGGTCCCAGAACAGATCCTTGATGCACTCCACTATTTACCTTTCTCCATTGAAAGAAATGACCATTCAGTCCTACTCTTTCATTACCAATCCACAATAGGACATTGCCTCCAATCTTATGACTCTTTAATTTCCTCTAATCTCTCATGATGAGCTTTGTCAAAAGTCTTCTAAAAATCCAGGTACACTATGTCAACCGACTCATCGTTATCCACAGATTTGTAAGACAAGACTACCCTTTGCTAAATCCATGTTGACTCTACCATATTAGTCTGTGTCTATGCAGATGTTCACTAATTTTGTTTTTCAGAATAGCTTCTACCATTTTGCCCATTACTAATTTTAGGCTCGCTGGTCTGTAGTTTTCCAGATCATCTTTGTAGCCCTTTTTAAAAATAGGCTTTATATTTAAGGAGGACGGTACTAAGAGGTTAGCAATCACTAGTAATAAGTCTGCAATTTCATTTTTAAGTTCTTTCAGAATGCTGGAGTATATACCTTCCAGCCCTGGTGGTTTGATATTCTTTAGTTTGTCAATTTGCTTTATTACTTCTTTTCAGGTCACCATGATTTGATTCAGTTCATCATCATCATCCTTGGAGAATGTTGCTGGTGTAAGTATCTTCCTGATACCGTCCTGAATAAAGACTGAAGCAAATAATTAATTTAGTTTTTCTGCTATGGCCTTGTCTTCCCTGAGAGCCCCTTTTACCCCTCTGTCATCTCGGTCATCTAGCTGTCTAACAGACTCCGTCACTGGTTTCTTACTTCAAATATACTTGAAGTTTTTATATTGAGTTTTTGCTCCTCTGGCAAGTATCTTTTCAAATTCTTTTTTGGTCTTCCTTATTAATGCTTTATATCTAACGTGCCAGTGCTTATGCTCTTTCCTGTTTTATTCATTTGGATTCACCTTCCAGTTTTTGAAGGACATTCTTTTGGCGTTAATTCCCTCTCTCACTTCATAATTTAATCATGCTGGCAATTGTCTGGTATTCTTTTTATCTTTCTAATGCATGGAGTGCATCTTGTCTGGGCTTCCAAGATGGTTTTCTAAACAATATCCATGCCCAGGCAAACTTTTAACCTTTGCAAATGCTCCTTTTAGTTTTTTTTTATTTCCACATTTTATCATAGTCTACCTTTTATTTATTTATTTATTTATTTAAAGCTTTTCTATACCAGCATTCATGATACAATCATATCATGCCGGTTTACAGGTAACAGGGGGTGTAATAACCTTAAGCATATAACAAGTGGAAAGGAACAAAAAAGTTACAATATAACAGGGTTGCTGGAACTGGGGGAGGAATGAAACAAGAGTAGGAGTGACTTAAAGAAATTTTATAGTAAAAAACTATTTACATAGTGCCAAAAGGTCTCTTAATAGTTTTCTTAATAGTTGTTGTTGTTGTGGAGAGTCAGTTAGAATCGGGAAAGGCTTGTTTAAATAGCCAAGTCTTAAGCCTTTTTCTAAAAGTTAGTAAACCTGGTTCTAGTCTGAGATCAGGGGGTAAGGTATTCCATAGATATGGTCCCGCTGTGGAAAAGGCCCGATCTCTGAAAGCAAGATGGCGAGTGGAAGTTTTAGAAGTGGGAAGTTTTAGAAGTTAAATGCTACTGCTACAGTTTTTCTTAATGTCCTCCCTTCAGTGATTGTTAAATTTGATCAGTATTGCCAAGAAGCCCCATCACGGTCACCTCTGGCACCAGATCCTGTGCAACAATGAGGATTAGATATAGAGTAGTCCTCCCCCTCTTGGGTTCCATGACCAGTCGCTCCATGAAACGGTCATTTATGGCATCTAGAAACTTTCCATCCTTAGCATGTCTCGATGAGACATTTACTCAGTCAGTATTTCATTTCATTTATTTCTTATGTACCACCAAATCAGATGCAAGATCTGCCCAAGGGTAGTGTACAGCAATATTGGGTTAATTGAAATCTTCCATAATTATTGTGTAGCCCAATTTGTTAATTTTTCCTAATTTCACTGTCTGTCTCTTCATTCTGGCCTGACAGAAACCCCTACTACTGCACTCTGCTCTATATCACATGGAATTTCTATCCATAGAGGTTCTACAGTGCATTTGGTCTCTAGCAAGTGCTTGGTGCAAGCTGAGTGGGAAGCTATTGCATGCTCATCCATCCAAAATGACGGGAGTCCAGGGGAGGAAGCTGACAAAACTGTTCTGGATAAGAAGTGATAGCTTACAAGTGATCATATTCAATAACTCCGGCTGCAATATATCCTTAGCAGCATGAGCAGGAATAACCGGGTAGGCTGGATGAACGAGGTGCTCTTTCTGCCATCATTTACTGTGTTATTGTTGAGATCCAGAGAGTTGTATACTTCATAAGTGCATTGTGATAAAACACCAGAGTGAACATTAACAGTGAAAGGCAACTAAAGGTTTTCTTTGTGTGTTTAATGGCCAACAATAACTGATTGATTTATTTTTTAGAAATTGCATGTCCATGTGATGTGGGCACATGTCCATGTACTTCTAAGGTTTGTGAAATGTTCACGTAGTGAACATTTCTTTTCCTTCTTTCCGTCACCTTGCTAGCTAAAGCTTCAGTAATGACATCATTGGAAAGGAATCAGGTTTTCTTTATTACTTTCTAATGAAATCAGCAAAGCTGCTGCTTGTAAATCTTCTGTGACAGTATTTCTAAGCACTCCCACCTAGATGGGAGAGCTAGAAGTACTGAGCTGTACTGTTTAAACACTGATATTGTGGCTACTTATTTTGTTTGCTATAGTCTTTTTTTTTTTTTTTTTGTACACTATATCTTACAGCAGTAGCGCTAGGATATTTTTGTACGTGTTTTATCTCTTTCTCAGTATATGCTCACTTACCCTCTCGCCCTCCCTCGCTATGTCTTTGTAAAGATTTCTGTTTTTTTCAAAAGAAAAATTGTACCCTCAATGTGGGATTACTGAGCTGCTGTAAGAGCTGGTAACTGGCTGACACAAGTGAGGAAGGGAGCATATGGAGGTCTTAAATATTCTTGGGCAAAGGTGGGGGCAGATAACAGGGGCAGATTCGGAGTAAAGATCAGCCCGGGGATTTTCCCCAAAACCGGCCCGGAAGATACCCCGTGGTCTGCCGAGCGAGGCTTCTGTCGCGGCCGTGCTCAGCAGACCACGTAACCAGAGCGACCGGCCCACCGGGGGGATGCCCGAACCCCCGATAGGCCAATCCACCCCTGGAAGAGAGAGAGTTTGGGGGTGCACAAATATCTGCTGGCTGAGCTACATCCAAAAAGAGGTGACTCCAAGCTTCGATGATTCCTAGGGTTGGGGAGGAGGAATAAAGCAGGTGGCTCCAGGCCTCATAGCATCTTTTCCTGGTGTAGGAAAATCCGTGAGATGTCATATGACGTTAGGGCCAGCATTCTCTCGCCAAGCTTCATGGGGAAAGGTACTCTTAACAGGCTAGATGTCCCATCATGGAGGAATTACGTCTGTTGTGATGCAGATATCCCGCTGGAGATGTAAAGGGCGCAATTCTGCTGCTGCAGACTCTGCCATTGCATGGATAGCCAAGTGGCCGGATAAGGAATATGGCTGGCTGCGCTGCGCAAGTCTGAAAAGTGGAGAACGAAAATATGAAATGGTTTCGGTTAGCTGCGGGAGCTCTGTGGCTGCAGACAAGGCATGCTTCCGGCAGCAGAGCATGATTTCGGTGCTGCTCATGCATTCGCTTCCAACCCTCCCCCATTCCGTTCCACGCAGCTTCATATTACAGCCCTCTGACTCTGGAAGGCTACTTTTTCCAGTAACCTGCCATCTTACCAGGTTTCTTTATTTATGTCCAGGTTACTCCTACACTAAGGCAGATGCCAACCTAAATACAAAAAAAAAAAAAAAGCAACAAACAAAAGAAAAGGAAAATGACTGTGGTGTTACTCTCTATGGTAAATTGAACTTTTCTGTATAAATAGCAGTATAGGTATTGCTATGGTTTATATTATTTGTGCTCTGCTTGTGTGTATTCTACAGTGATAGCAGCTCTGAACCTTCCTCCACAGCCAATATTTTATTGGAGCTTATAATTAGATGCCTGTGAATCAAGCAGCCTGGATACAATCTCGGAAATCAGTCTTTGGAAAGAACGTTCAACTGTTAACAATTTGTTGCCTGCCAGCAGAACTTAGAATCTGTTTAGTTTTTAGTTTGGCTGCCATGTCTGTCTTGTTTCCGAGTTAAAAAAAAAAATGTAATTTTTCTACTGTCTTTATTCTGTCAGCATGCATCTGCTTCACCTTTTTTTGCTACCTTCAGCTGGAAGAAGGATTATTTGTTTCAATTAAATAGACAACTGCACAAACATAAAATGGGGGCCTTGCTGGTGACTCGGCAGTATTGCTGTGTGAGAGTCATTGGTTCAATTCCCAGGTTTGGCTTTTGCTGCACAGGCCCGGTGGGGGCTGTGGGTGCTGCGGAAACAAAGCAGGGAATCTCTGCCATTGCACATTGGTGACACCTAGTGGTCAGAGTGTGCGTGTATCGAGTTCTGAAAAAAGAATTGTAGTCTGTGACCTCTGGCCATGAACTGTACTGCAGTAGTTGGACTAGATTGACAGAAGGGGACATTTCTGGGTAAAACTGTAGTGCATTGGACCTATCTCAGGAAGTTTGCCCAATGTCCATTAAATAAAGAAGAATATGAGAAATGCTGTGCTCAGTCACACCAAAGTCCATTGAGGCCAGTGGCCAGTACCTGGCAGATTGCATGAAGCAGATCTATTTCCTATTAATTACTCCCTGGGATATCAATAGCTTTCTTTAGTCTACTTGGCTAATAATGTGTTATGGACTTTTTCTCCAGAAACTTGTCCATTCCTTTTTTAAACCCTGTTATACAAGTCACCTTGACCATGACTGCTGGCGACAGATTCCTCAGTTTGTTTTATATTTGCTGGTTGCTAGTTTCATGGAGTGCCCCCTTGTTTTAGCATTATTTGAAAGGGTAAATAACCGTCCTTTATTTATCCGTTCCATCCGCACTCATGATTTTATAAACTTCCATCATGTGCCCTCTCAGGCGTCTCTTTTCCAAGCTGAAGAGCCCTCGCCTGCGTAGCCTCTCATCACAGGAGAGATCTTCCGCCACCTTTATCATTTCTGTCACCTTCTCGCCTTCCTCTGCACCTTTTCTAGTTCTGCTATGGCTTTTTTTGAGATGGGGGCGACCATAACTCCACACAATACTCAAGGTGCAGTTGCCCCATGGCACGATATAGAGGCAATATACTATTTTTCATTTTATTCTCTATTCTTTTTCGGATCATTCCTAGCATTCCTTTTTGCTTATTTGACTGCTGCTGCACACTGAGCTGAGGATTTCAATCCATTGTCCATAAGAACTCCAATGTCCTTGTCTTGTTTCAGGTGCAGGTATGTTCCCAATATCCTCCTCGGAAAAGACTGAGATAAAGAATTCATTCAGTTTTTCTATTTCCTTGTCCTCCCTAAGCACCATTTTTTTTGCTCCTCAATCATTTAGCAGCTCAAATGACTCCCTCACATTTTGCTTTGAATGTACTTGATAAAGTTTTTTTATTTTTTTTTTTTTAAATTAATTTTTGTCTTACTGGCAAACTTCTTCTCAAATTCTCTCTTGGCCTGCCTTACTACTGTTTTATATCTAACCCGCCAGTGCTTACTCTCTTGCCTATTAACTCACCATTATGCCATGCTGGCAGTCAATTGAATGGGAATGAAGAGATGGGGTAAACTCTGTGACACCTAAAGTTAACATTTCTTCATGGGGAGTTACCTGCATGGAGCAGTGGTTACTACTCTTAACAGAAGACATTGAAATATCTGCAACTTGCTGAGCAGACAGGATGGACCATTTTTGGCCTTTACCTGTCGTCATTAACTATATCGCTATTCATTTGACCTTTTTTAATGCATGGAATGCTTGCATGTCCTTGTCTCATGCAAACTTTTAACCTTTGTAATCGCTCCTTAAAGTTTTTTTTCTAGCCAGTTTCCTCTTTCTATCATACAGGCCGATACAGTAAGAGGTAATAGCGCGTTGAAAACGCGCGTCCAACCCCCCCGAAACTAATAGCGCCCGCAACAATCAAATGCATGTTGATGGCCCTATTAGTTATTCCCGCGCGATACAGAAAGTAAAATGTGCAGCCAAGCCGCACATTTTACTTTCAGAAATTAACGCCTGCCCAAAGGCAGGCGTTAATGTCTGCCGGCACCGGGGAAGTGTACAGAAAAGCAGAAAAAACTGCTTTTCTGTACACCCTCCAAATTAATATCATGGCGATATTAAGTCGGAGGCCCCAAAAGTAAAAAATTAAAAATCGGCCCGCGGGTTGGAAGACGGACGCTCAATTATGCCGGCGTCCGTTTTCCGAACCCATGGCTGTCAGCGGGTTCGAGAACCGACGCTGGCAAAATTGAGCGTTGGCTGTCAAACCTGCTGACAGCCTCCGCTCCTGTCAAAAAGGAGGCGCTAGGGACGTGCTAGTGTCCCTAGCGCCTCCTTTTACCGCGGGCCCTAATTTGCGTAGGCCACCCTCCTGAATCGCGTGCCCAGGAGAGTGGCCTGTGCGCGCGCCGGGAGAGCAGGCGCTCGCCCGCTCTCCAGCGCGTTTTTCTGTATCGGCCTGATAGTCTTCCTTTTTATTTTTTTTAATTTGATTGCATTATGATTGCTATTGCTTAGCGACCCTATCATAGCCTATGTGTGCCATTGTATATTATGCCTGATTTTTAGCTGGTCCTGCCAGTAGAATATTCATTACTGTAACACTCATTACTTATTATTGACTCTCAACTACTTCATTGACCTGCTCTTTGAAGAAGTTTTGTGAGGTGGAATGGAAATCAAGCAGTAGAGAGCATTGGGAAGGAGTATTCTGTTCTCCCTGTCAAAAGTGCCCATTGACAGTTTGTGTGGGCTGGTCTTCAGGCGAGGACCTTGTCCCTCTCTTTAAAAATCAATAAAACAGAATTCATTCAATTAAGAAAACGAAGTAGGAAGGAATATACATATTCTTAACAATTTTTCACAATTGGTCTCTTTACAAGACAATTATTTTTCAAGCATTATGCATTAACTTCTTGAAAAAATGCAACGTTCTTTCTCTTCCGATGAATAATGAAAATGTAAGAAAAATACTTTAAGGTTGCAAAGTATGTGATATGTTTTAAAACGTAACATGCATTTTTATGCTCTGTGGTTTGCTATGATTTATGTTAGGAATGCATTGTGAGTGGGAATGTGGCAAAATCACTTATTCCATGTCCCGGCAGTGTATGATGCATAAGGTGAACCTGTAACGTTTGCTGTTCTATATGCACAACTTAAAAAGCATGTGCTGAAGAACATACATTTTGGGATAAATTTGCAAAAGCTCAGTCAGGAGTTAGATGTGCATTCGCCTAACTCTGCCTCGCTCGCTCAGTGTGGATTTATATTTGCCTAAAAACATGCATGGAATTTCATGACATGTATAAATGTACCCACACAAAAAAGGGATTTTCCGGGGGCGTGTTAGACATTTACGTGCTTTGCCTGACTTTTCCAAAAGTTGTGCCCGTACATGGCATGCTGTTTATATGCATAGTTTTTGTGCTCCATTTTGCAGTGGGTAAGGTTACATGGGTATATTTATGGTTGCCTAGCAAAGTGGTCTTCAAAGTCAACTAGTTTGTGTATATCTCAGTGGGATAGTTTTGTGCATGCTTGAAATTATGTATATAGCTCTGCAATTAGACACACTGCTGAAGATTTACACTTAACGCTATTAATGATCCTTCCAGATGGCAAAATAATCCATGAACATTTGGGTTTTTAATTTTCTGGTTGGGTCCATCTCATGCTGCTGTAATTTTAATAAATTTGCACATATACATATAAAATGCATTCGGTCTTCCGATTTATACCACAAAGTGATATTTACAAGCCCCATTCCCAGGAAAGGGGCAGCCTAAAAGGAAATAAGCACCGGCCGGGTGTCCCGCGTGTGCCAGCGTCCAGGGCTTATGATCTGCTGTTTTCCTGCGGCGAGCAAGCGCTCTTTTCATACAAAATGCAAACTTTGAATCTCAGCTTTCCAGCAATGAAAATTATTTCGGTGAGAGAGAGTCCCTGAGACATCCTGACCTGCAGACAGCTTGATGCTACAGATCCATGGCTCTAAACATGAAATTTTAAATCACAGGAGACCCGGGAGCTCTTCAGATGGCTCAAGCCTGTGAAAATAAAAGTGAGAAATATCTGAAGAAATTGTGAGAGACGAGGAAATAAGGAGCTCTTTCTGTTTTCCTCTCATGCTGTTGTTGGGTTTTTTTTTGAAGGCAGCTGTTGAAAGATGTGTGGATGAACGCTGCTTGTGTGGAATGACAGCTGCTTTGACAGATATGACTGTTGCCTTCCTGGATGTTTAAGATCTGAGTGTCTCTCATGAGTCAGGGCAAGATCCAGGCTCTGCTGTTATTTCGTGTTCTGTGTTACAGTCTCAGGCATCATTTAGCAGAACGTTCTTTGGAGCATTTTGTGCATCCGCTTCGTTCCGAACGCTAATGTTAGGGCTGGGCCCGGTGGCTCACTGGTAGGTTCTGGGCATTGCCACGTGGAGGACCTGTTAGATCAGCTCTTCCACTCTTCTGGATGGGCCCGAAGATGGAGAAGCTGCGGAGGCAACATTCGCAGTCCCCGGATGGGGAGAGGGAGTCCCAGTTATCTCACAGTAGTGATATGGGGGGAGGGGGGGAGACAGGTCAAATTTGGGACCATTCCTTACAGGAGTGGCCTGTTGCATGGCTCCCAGCTGAGGACCGTTGCCACAAAGATTGTGAACTCAAGTGGGTTGGGTGGAGATATAAAATTGGGAAAACATCCCTGGGTGATTATGGATGAAGGCCCTGGGTTCACTTGAGGTGGAAGCCTCAAGGAGCAGGAAGAAAGAGCAGAGTCAAAAAAAACCCAAAAAACAAAAAAAAAACCCCTAAGAAAAAAAAGAATACAAGCATTGTGTTACAGGTATGTTGTGTGATTAATATGATGCGTGGGTCATTCTGAGAAGTAAGGTGGAAATGGTGCAGCGATGTTAGCTCCTAAATCTTAGAGATGTGCATTTGTTGCATTACGTTTTTTTTATTTATTTATTTATTTATTTAACATTTTTTATATACCACAGTTCTAGCAACAATGTTGCTAATCACTTTTTCATTACACAAAACCACCACTGGGCAAACTGGTGGTTTTGTGTAATGAAACGAAACAAAACAAAATTTTAAAATGCAATGGACCCCCCCCCAAAAAAACCCCCCAAAACTTTGTTAGCTCATACCTCTTTGATTTTATTCTGAAGTCATGAATGTGATTTTGCCCTTTTTATATATTAAAAGGCGAATTTTAAAAGCCCAAATCAGAAGATGTGCACACCTGTAGCACATGCGTGTGTCCACCCGATTTTAAAAGCCACCCACATGCGTGCACAAGTCCCAGTGCACGAATATCTTGCATCGGAGCGCACGGGGCACGGGCGATCCAAGGCACGGCCAAGAGGTGTGCGCATAAATACCTACTCGCCTGGGCGCGCATGCAGGTAGGGTTTAGCTTAAGGTAACTTCTGCTACGGAGGACGTTTAAATCTCAATAATAATTAAAAAAAAGAAAAATTCCGTGCATCTCTGAGGTGGTTGATGGGTCTGGGATAACCGAGGGGAAGGCAGGCTAAAAAGCCATAGCTGTAGACTGGGCAAACTGGTGGACGAACTGTTGAAACGGGTCATCAGCTGGACATGCCTCTGTTATAAAAAAAATCCCCCTCACTTGCGCATTTGTAAAAGGACTTACGCTGCCGGGCACTCCTCCAAGCTTAAAATTAGGCGCACACATGTATGCGTGCCTAGGAAATGTTTATAAGACGAGGGCGCGTTTGCGAGCGTGGTACAAAATTGCTGCGTACCCGGGTGCGCGCCGACGCGCACGCTTTTATAGGTGCGCCCGCGTGCCCGTTTGAAAGTTTCCGTCTTGATGTTTTTCAGTCTGATCATCTCCTACTTTTACCCCTACCCTTTTGGTTTTCACAACAGGTACGATGTAGAACATCGTCGTCAGCATGCTCGGGTATTCCTCCCTCCCCCCCCGAATGTCCTATCCCATAGACCCCTTGGGGGTCCTCTTTACTCCGCAGGCTGCCTGCCTCTGGCCTAGCTGCCGTCTTTTGTCCTGAGGCTTGCCCAAGACTGCCTCATCCTTTTTGTGTGAGCAGGCCCTGTTTAACCGGGTCTTTCCTTCCTCTTTCCTAGAGTTTTTTGCCTCAGGATCCTGTCTTTTTTTTTTTTTTTTTTGCTGTAGTCCTCCTTCTGTACTTTTCTTGTTTTTCCCCTGGGGCCATATAAAATAATCAAGACCGATTTAATTTTTTTTTTTTTTTTTTTTTTTTACGGAGTTATGTACAGAAAATAGAGGGCAGGGGAGTAGAGTTAGTAGTTTTATATAGTTTGTACTATAGACTGAATGTTTTATAAAAAGAGTGGTTTTTGTTCTTAAGCTTATTGTTAATTTGCTGTAATTATTTTAAGGAATTGTAAATCGCTGCGCGCTGTTTGCTTGATAAAGTTAAGTAGATAAGGAAGGAAAAATATTTTATTTATCAGAATTCTTGCTTCTCTTTGGGGTAACTGGCTTTTCGGGTTGTAGACTCTGTCACAAGTGCAACTTTAAAATAATAATAATAATAATAATGAGGACCTGATATTTTTCGGCCATATGATCATCCAGGGGTTACCAAAAATCTTCAGGAAATAAGAAGGTAGAAGCAGTCGGCATTTGTGAATGATTGTTTTTTCCTGGAAAAAGTTGGTAATTTGTTTTACATCGATTTCCAAAGTCGCTGGAGGACTTCCAAGCTACATTACACTGATTTTTGATTAAATTGTTTAAGTTTAACTGATCCCTTGCCGTGGCACAGAAGGCAGATGAGCCATGAGATTCTGGAGTCGTGAATGGGGGGAGCCATGAGCATTGTGTTTCTTCAGACCAGTGCCTCTGCGTTGAGAGGTCGAGAATGTAAGTCATTTGGCGATAAAGAAAACTCATTTAGTGGCCTGGTTCGATTATGTCTGGCCGCCTCTCAACAATTAATGTGTGTTTGCTTCTGCAGTCAGAGACCCCCCCCCCCCCCCCCCCTCTGTGCTGCTATTAAAAAAAAAAAAAAGCAGTCCTAGCCAGTTCAGACTCTTTCAGAGATCATCATATGATTTTGCTGGGCCAAGGGGATTCGAGTGCATGTCTTCCATTAACAGAAATTAGAGTGCTTCGTGTTAGCTCTCATGGCACCAAGATCAACATTCAGCCCATAATTTGCTGACCTGATTACCATCCTTAACTGACTACACCAAGGATATTAGTGCCTGTATATTTTAATTTAGATCTCCTGATCAGCTTTGTATTGATTTGTATTTACTATTCCCTGGTACTTTTGTTTTCTGTCTTAAAGGTGCCGAAAAGCTCTGCGTGGAAGAGTAGTTGCTGTTGCTACAGTTTTTGATTAAGGGTCAGATGTACTGGTTTGTTTTTTTTCTCATTTCAGGTCCAAGAGAAAAAAAAACTTATTACATCTGACCCTAAATGTAGGAAGAATCTGCTGATACTGATGAATACGGTTCTTAAAGGTTCTTAATCAATAATGCAGGATGCATGTCCTGGAGGCACACCTAACCAGTCTGGTTTTCAGGAGAGTCATAATGAATATGCATGACATATATTGGAGACCCAGCATATGTAAATGTATCTCATGCATATTCATTCTGACTGTCCAGAAAACCGGTGTGATGAGTGGTGTGGGAGTGAGCCCTTAGTGCTGTGGTGTAGTTGACGCTGCCTCGTAGGCGAACTTATGAGGCCTTTGCCGACAGCTGGTAAACACATTCCGAAATGGAGAGTCTGGAGCTTCACCTGTACCAGCTGCCTCCCCCGCAGGTTCAGCCCTTGAGTTCTGGTGTCCGGCAGGACTTAGGTGGGTCCCTAGGGTGGTAGAGAGAGCAAGGGTCTGAAGGCACACCAGGGAGGAGTCTGATCTTGGCGGCATCCAGACCTTGTGGGCTGCTCAGGAGAGCATTCATCTGTGGGCAGCATCCTTAACACAGGAAGAGGCTGTTGGCATTTGGGGTGAGGCCATCCCGTGAGCCACCAAACAGGATTGGGTTGGGAAGCAGTGGTTCAGTGCACTAGGAGACCTTACAAAAAGGATTACATAAAAAAAGAGCTTCAGACTAATTACTGAAAATTGACCTATGAAATCCTGTGTCATTTCATTATGGTTTTCTTCCTGGTACAGGAAAATGGTATCTTCCATTGAGTTTGTTTGAATTTTAAAAACATAGCAATATGATGGCAGACAATGACTATACAGTCTATCTAAACTGCCCATCCAGTTTAGATAGACTACAGTACCTGAATGTAAACCGGTGTGATATCTCGATTGAGATCGAATGTCGGAATATAAAAATAATAAATAAACAAATAAATAAATAAATCCACACAACTGTTCAACTCTACAATCTCTACCACTCTCTCCGAGATCCCCTGTGCTTGTCCCATGCTTTCCTGAATTCAGATATTATCCTTATCTCCACTACCTCAACTGAGAGGCTGTTCCAGGCATCCATTACTCTTTCTGTGAAGAAAAGCTTCCTTAGATTACTCTTCAGTCTGACTTCTTTCACCCTCATCCCATGGCCCCTCATTACATTCCATTGAAAAAGACCCACCTCCTGTGAATCGAAACTTCTGACATATTCAAATGTTTTTATCATGTCTCTCCTATCTGATCTTTCCTCTAGGATATAAATGTTTAGATCTTTAAGTCTCTCCCCATATGCTTTACAATGAAAATTACTGACCATTTTCATAGCCACCAACTCCATCCTTTAATATTCTTTTGAAGGTATGGTTTCCAGAACTGTAAACAGTATTCCCAATGAGGTCTCACTAGAGGCAGCGTCACTACCTTTTTCTTTTGGCCATTCCTTTTCATCCTTCTGGCCTTATCCACCTTCTTGGCCACCCCTAGATTCTGCTGGTTTCAAGGAAAGAATTGAAACAAGATCTGATCAGCACTATTGATGTTAAGTGTCTTCTACAAATGGGAACCAAAGAAGAACTTTGGTAATGTTTCCATTGCCAGATTAACGCCATATGTGACAGAATATCTGTTCAAAATGTCTTAAGAATTTTAATTTTATAAGGACTGTATAAATTTATTTCACCATTGGGAGACACGCATTCATTTTCTTTTCATTATAAAATATGTGGTGTATGTGTCCTAACTGTAGGTGTAATGAAATTTACAGGTTTCTCTTTACTTGCTAGGTCTTTTGTATTGTACCCTACATGGTCTGTTCTAGTGGCCTGTAGGGAATATCCCAATTCTTGCTAACAGGACAAGCAGCTAAGATGGACTCTTTGACGTCAGTAAAGATGGACACTGGCCTGTTTGGCTATGTGTAGTCAACAGCAGATATGAGAGACTTTGCAGTTGCTGTGTACGTGACCAGCCTGACAGATTTTCAGGCCCTTCCAGCCTAGCTGGAGCCAGTGAGACCCAGAGAAACACAAGGACAATTGGGGTTGTGTGAATCTGTTCAGCGAGAATGCTAGGGGCTTCTTTTTATGGCTCTAGGGCCAAACCGAGAGAAGGACTTATCAGTGTACTGTCAAGATGTGAACAACTGGTAGTCCTCAAGCTGATCGCTTGCTGAACCTGGAGAAAGAAGCAAAGGACCTCGAGAGGGCGCAAAGTCAGCTGATTAAAAGCATTAAATATGCATCACCTGACTATGCATGAAGCTGCTGAATTATACATAGTTAAGTTCTTAAAAGCAGCGGGGTACAAACACACACAGGGTCGATCGTTGCCCACCCAGAAGAAGATGATCCATTCACGTGCTGTCGCTGAGCTTCCTGCATCCACGACTGAGAGAAGGATCGAACCCCCTCCAAGGTGTCCCTGAATAGAGTAGCTGAGTGCACCTTGTTGGCAAGTGACAAGGTGAAGCCCTTCTCACTCTGGATGCCCTGGCCTGGGGAACAGATCCTTTATAGGAGGTCCAGACCACACAGAGAGAGAGAGAGAGAGACTGCATTAAATGTTCACTATGCTGGTGAGAGTTTTAATCCATCCCTACCCGTGGGTCAGAAAAATAGATTTTTGTTTAACTCTTGTATGTAAGTCTCGGCTAAGGGAGGTGATGCTAGCATTTATTCTGTAATCTGATAAGACGGATGAAAGCAGTAATAAACTAATTGTTTCTGTGTTTCCTGATGAAGTATTATGCATAGCCCTGTGTAGCTGAGGAATAAAGCATTACTCAAACAGTTTGATGAATTCTCTAAGCAGACGGACAGGAGAGGTCACTGGTAAATAAGGAGGTACATAAGGGGGAGGTGAGGTAGGATTTCCTAACTCTTCTCCCTACGGGCCAACTACAAATGCAATATGAATATACATTCTTGCCCTCAGAACAAAGTCCATCCCTGCAGAGGATATTACCATATCTGAAGGAGGAGCCTACATGTTTCATGCATGAACTTGCAAGACCATCTTTGGATAATTCTTGTTCGGTTTGATAAAAGATATCATGACCTACCTGCAAGAACTGGAGCTGTCATGCACGTCCATACATTGACTTGGATAAAAAAAAAAATTACCCCTGTCAGGATCTCCCTTTACCACATAAGAACATGCCATACTGGGTCAGACCAAGGGTCCATCAAGCCCAGCATCCTGTTTCCAACAGTGGCCAATCCAGGCCATAAGAACCTGGCAAGTACCCAAAAACTAAGTCTATTTCATGTTACTGTTGCTAGTAAAAGCAGTGGCTATTTTCTAAGTCAACTTAATTATTAGCAGGTAATGGACTTCTCCTCCAAGAACTTATCCAATCCTTTTTTAAATACAGCTATACTAACTGCACTAACCACATCCTCTGGCAACAAATTCCAGAGTTTAATTGTGCGTTGAGTGACATGTTTCTATGGAATTCATGCTTTACCATACCTGTATGTTGAAATAATGATTTAGCTGAGGCCCTGAATTGCTTTATTTAACATTTATTACCATGAACATTGCCCAGCATGGTGTAACTCTATTGTCAAACTATCATATTTCTATAGAAAGACAAGTACTTGCTATAAAAGTGCCGGGTGCCACAGGGCCAGGATCCTCTGGCATAACATGAAAATCAATATTGGTAGAGTCTTTTGGTGTGTAGGTTTCTATTGTCAAAGTGTAAATATTTTTACAAGTGTTTGTGGCCAGCTATGCTACCCTGCAAGGCATTAATTACTTCAGACCGTAGTAACAATATCATATGTAGATTTTCATTAATATTTGCAGTTAATACAAATTGGTTCCAGCTCCCTGAAATCACCTGTCATGAGTTTGGATGTTTTCTATCATAGTGTGTCACTGTAGCTCACGAAATAAAACCTGCGGGTTTACCTTACTGTCCTGTATAAATGATTGCCTTTTATATTCCTTCTCAGAAAGGTGATTTAAATTGGTACAAGCGGAAGTCCGGTGAGCAGTAACGCCATTGTTAGCCTTTTGTTACGTGACAACCTCCTTCCTCTTAGAAGGCTTAGTCCCCTTATCCAGCTCATGGATAGGTAGGCAGGACTATGACTGGGCTAAACGTTGCCCTGGGTAGTTGGGAGAGAGGGTGAGGCGATGGGGGACCCCCCCCCCCCCTCTGATGGTACAGCTGGGAGGGCTGGTCCACTTCCAATGACACAACCATGGAGAAGTATCCGCACGGGAACTTCTGCTGCTCCAGTGACGTCAGCAGCAGGGTGCACAGGGCGTCCCTAGCTCTGGTGCTCCAGGTGGGTGCCTGTCTTGCCCACCTTTCCAATGGCCCTTCATGAAGGTCCTTATACAGGGTTTCCTTCTTCCCCCCCCCCCCATAGAATACAATTTTTAAGACATCGGGTCTATTGTGCTCCAAGAATAGGTTGCTAATGCAGTGAGAGAGCAGCTGGGAGAGAGCTACTGTGAGCAATGTGAATTGAAGTGCAATTGTGTTCCAGATAAAGGAAGGTAAAGCTGGAAAAGAGAGTGTGGTTGTAGTCTGACTGCTTCTGTGCTCTGTCTGCTCCATAATATCCCGAGCCTTTTTTCTGACTTTGATTTCCAGATTGCAAAAATCCGACCTTTGAAAAGTCTTTGTTTGCTTATGTCACGCTGCAGTATGCTGCCTGCATTAGAGTATTCATCTTGTAGCCATCCTACAGCACGACCACAAGGACCCACTTGTAAACAAAGTGATTCACTTTAGTGCGGTTGTATTGATCAGCTTTGATGCAAAATAAATTGCTTGGGGGGGGGGGGGAGAGAAATAAATGCATTTCATTACACTCGCCAAGCAGTCATGACCGGTCACGCCTAGTTAGGGAGTGTAATGGAGGCCAGTGGATTCAGACTGGAAGATGCATCCGAGCACTTTCTGTCCCATCTGTCGGTCTGTGCAGTATCTAGATTAATATGTGGTTCTAAAGAATTCTATGGGAATGTACATTCCCGTTCTTGAATTGCTGGAGGTAGAGCGAGAAGGGCTGCTGAAGGAGGAGATTGGTTGGTTGGCGGTGGGGGGGGTTGGTGCCTGTCAAGACAGGAAGTGCTATGATGCAATGGCCAGTTTGAAACTTCTGGTCTCATTTACTGTCCCCAGGCAGTAATGCCCACAGGTCCTGGCTCCTGTAGGAGTTTAAAAGGGAAGGATAGAAATGTTCAGGCCGGTAAAAATGGATGAGTAAAAATGGATGAGTAAAAATGGATGAGTTTTTCACTAATGTCTATGTCCTTGGTGAACACTCTTAAAACATTACCTGAGGGAAGGTAGATATTGTTTTGGAAGTAGCACTCAAACTGCCTGATGGTTTCCCAATAGATCTTCATTTTAAAATGAAAATAGACTGTGACCTTTGGTTTCTTTATTCGCTGTTTGCTCGGCACAAAACCGCTCACATTGTTCTTTTTTTTGCTGTAAAAGTAACTAATGCCATTCAGACACCAGTGTCCTTTCCAACATATCAAGATATCCCTGCAAGCTATGAAACAGGGAGGCACCTGACAGCTTTTATGGCTCCTGCTGCAATAGCGTGGAAGCTTTTTCTTGTAAATAAATCATTGCCTTTCCTGATTCGGAAAGTGTTGCTCTCTGCCCTCCAGGGTGCTCTGTTTTGAATTGAATGGTCTTAGTTTGCTGTTATGGAGAGATGACACTGGTTCTGTCCCAAGGGCTCATGAGACTGAAGGACTCATCCAAAATGATAACCCTAGAGAGCACAGCAGGATTAACCGAGAGATGTTGTAGACACAAAGAATGGAAACTCATCTGCCAGAAAGAGAGACGCTATCTGAAGTCGCCTGGGATTTTCTACCTACTTGGCAAATTTTGCAGCGATGATATTTCACTGCAGGTACGAAGACAACATGGGAAGTTGCTAGAAGGGCCTAATGAAATGAAATTGAAGTAAGTTTAAACAAATGAAGGACTGAAAACTAAATGGCATGGTAGACTGCTCTCGGTGAAAGAAATCTAGTGAGAGTGGCTTTTGACTTTTTAGTTTTCATCGCAACACATTTGACTGTCTTAGTCTTGTTTTCTGAGCAGTAAAAAGACAAAATACATATTCATTCATTCATTCATTCATTCATTCATTCAATTTATAGTCTGCATTTTTCCACCGTTCACAGCAGATTCAATTAAAAACATTTGGGAAAGGAATTAAGACAGTATCATTCACCCAAAAGTCAACTATGTTGAAATACTTTGAGAGGGCATATATCAATATTGTTATAGTATTATGTACCTGAAGCATATAAAAATTTTTTTTTTAATTTGATTTCTATAGTTTCAGGGCCAGTTCCAGGTTGAACCCATTTAGTCTCTGCTGAGTTATTATACCAGGAAGCAGCTCATGGTGCGCAGGCCACCAAAAACAGAAGTGGCAAAAGAAGTCAGGCAAGGGGCCTGGCGTGGCTCCTCTCGCATCAGGCTCACTACTGCCACTGGCTCCTGTGTGCCCCTCACTGGCTGCATCAGTAGCTCCACCACAGCGGTAAAGCAGAATGGGACAGAGGGAGGGAACTCTGAAATTCCTGGAAATCATGGAGGTAAATAACTTAGAAAGTTATTTATCCTTCCCGCTGCTCTGTAATGCTGTATATTTTAACGTTATTATGTTAGCACAAAGGCATTTTGACATTGCTGGATTTCTGGCTGGCTTTCCTGGCATTCTGCTTCAGAAAGTCGAGGCTGACCTACGGCCTCACTCATTAAACCGGACGTTGCATCCACTTGTACTTGTTTCATGCAAGGAAACTTTCAATCCGACACTAGACACCACTGCAGCTAAAGTCAAAAGCAGCTTAATTGAGACTGAATGGTTTCTGAGAGGAAGCACTGGCATCCTCTTTTCTTTTGCTTTAGGCTTTGGTTAATAGCCAGTGCTTTCTTTCCTTTGATGGTATTGCTGCTCTGAATGTTTAATTTCGGGCCTGATGGGTCGCAGAGAGGAAGGATTGGCATTCAGTCTCAGCTTCTCTGCACTTACAAGCCAGGCAGTTGCGGGAGTCTTCTGTTTGGAGATGCAAAAAAAGACAATTTTTAAAAAATTTATCAAGACTAGAACAGTTTTAATAACTGAGCACAAGAACTGAAAAAAACGATGCTGTCTTGCCTGTGTAATAGTTTTAGCATTTATCCCCTGTTCAAGATTTGTATAGAAACTTACTACAAGGCACGAGAGAGATGGTTCACATTCCATCTGAAGCCCATCTAAACTGGAGGCTTGGATAATTGGGTAAACTGGAACAGACCGCAAATCGGCGTGGATAAACAGAAGGCATGTGTGGTTTGCTTCAGATATATCCAAATCATTTGTGGCTTGACTCATATCTCCATGTTTTCCTGGCACAGATCTTTTTGGCCAGGCTTGGATGTGAATGTTCACGCTTACATTTGCAGATCCCCAGTAAAAGCTGACGCAATCACATTTATCCATTATCTTAAGGCAGCTTTTAGTGGGGTTGGATTTTCCTTTTAAGCACCTCTAGGTACAGAAGTGGGGAGATGGGAAGGTAGAGCTCCATATATGCTGGAGTGGGGATGTGGGGGCCTCCCTCCAAGGACACAGGAGCAGCAGCATTGGGTGGGCGGGCGTCTTCGTCCAAGCATGCACTGTGCTGAAAGGGGCACTTTCTATTCTGTCCTGGTGGCACTTTCTCATAAGCACCGCTCAGCCTGAGCAATAGGGTTGGTGGCAATGAACCCCCCTGCACCTTTAAAAAAAAAAAAAGGGAGGGAGGGAGGGGTGATGGGGTTAAACTGCTCAGGCTGAGCAATGTTTATGATAAAATGCCACCAGGACAGAGGAGAAGGTGCCCCTTGCAGCCTGGCACACCTAGCAGTCGCCTACTTCACCTAGAGGGAAATCTGAGCTTAGCTATCAGGTTAGGTATGGTTCACTGACTTTTGCTTTTGGTAGAGTCCCTGACAAAGGATAGAGTCCCAGTACCAACATTTGTGGTTGCAATTTTGATGTGGCTTTGTCATGTGGTCTGGCAGATGAGTCTTGTTGTCGCCGTGGAGTGTACGTTCTTATTACGCTTAGATATTTAGTTTGATGCTTCTGATTCTTCTGAAAAGCTTGTGACTTCCACTTGTGTTATCAGTCCATGGGTTTGTTTTCAAAAGATTTTCCTGCAAAAGAATAGGACGAGACTCTCTCATCTCACAGGCCTCTCAATCTTTAGATGTCAAAAAAAAAAAAATCAGCTCCAGTAATAATAATAATAATAAAAAAGCCGAAGCTTGTGACAGAATGAATGGAATGCGCTCTGCTTTAGCAGCTGCTTTTACGGCTTAACGTAGCTCCTGAATTTCCCATGATATACAGGTCAGTGAAGTGCAGGATTCGTTTCTAAAACCAAGTTAACCGAATAGTGCCGTATTTCCTTTCCTCTGAGGCAACCAGGGGGCACTGATGGTTCCCATCCTTTGTGTATGTCACTTGACTATTAAAGTTAGACCATCGAGTAACTTTTACAATCTAGTACACCCGAAAAGTATTTAACGTGGTACTGCTATGTTGCTGCTCACCATGTCATTTACTTTTATAGAGTTCATTTGCTGGTGTGCTGTACACACCCTTGGGAGAAGAAATAATACTTCCATCCTCAGTTGTATTGCTTTCCAAATCTGGTTGCTCCCTAAAGACTAGAGGTTGGAAATAAAGAGTGCATGGGGGTAACTGGGGGTAGCTTGCTGGTGTGGCAGTTGCCACCCTTAACAAATAAGCCTTGATATTGTTAATGCAGCTCCATCATTGCTTCAATGGAAGTGGGAAAAGGGGAATTGGATTCAGACAGCAACCAACAAGGGCCATGACTTTTACAGTTTGGGGAACAAATAAGAATGGGGGTAACTTGCTGATGCGGCTTTTACTACCCTTAATCACTAAGCCTGATACTTTTGATGCGGCTCCATCACTGCTCTCTGCATCCATGGCAGGGGTTAAGGGAAATTGGATTCCAGTAGCATCTGAGGGCCCTGACTTTTACGGGAAACTGATAAGCAGGAGGGTGACCCGCACAGTGCAGCAGATACTGGCATAAGCCTGCTGGGCAGACCGGGTGCATCATTTGGTCCTTTTCTGCCGTCATTTCTATGTTTCTATGTAACTATTGCCAGGGTTTGTTTCATCTAAGAATACCTGCCATGTATATTAAGGACTGTATATAATATATGTATTTATTTAAAAATATTTCTAGCCCGCTCTGTCTAAACTACTCATTGTTTACTGCTAACTATTTCAACTGAGACCAACATCGGTTTGCTGGCATTACTACAAACAGTATTAGAATAGTTTTTATACAGCGCCTCTCCATAGGTTTGCATTGAAATTGTCTTGAGAGTACTATGCCATTAACTTTGCATGGAAGAATGCATCACAGTGACAACAATTTCTGCACGGAGCTCGGTATCTGTATTTCAAGCTGAAGTATTTTGGCTGTGTAAAAACACATTTTAAGGAAATGAAATATTCTGCTTTGCATTAAGGAATAACTCGAAGCAATGGCTTCCATCTATAACCTTGGCAGGAATTTGAAACTTTGAATCACATTCTTTTTGCCATTCCTGGGTTTTAACTCGGAAAGGAACAAATATATGAAGTTGTTACATGAAAAATAAGTCCAGCCCAGGCAGGCAAGCTCTGTATGCAGCTCAGAATGGCTAGGAATCCATGAAAAGGAAACTGATGATAGAAATAGCAGGAGTACAGAAGCATTTACTGGGTGCCATTACTATATATTAAAAATATAGGTTATTCATTTTTTTCTAGTGCCTTTCCTTAAGTGGTTGCTGGAAGCAGTGTTGGGACTTGAGTTATATTGAGGAAATTCCATTGAAGAAATGCTGTGAACCCAGTTTGCACTTATAAAACCGAACAAAAATTGATAATTGCCGACTGGCTTGCAACTGCTGGACAGAGTAACCTCCTAATGTTTGAGCTGATATTACTGCCCCCCTATAAAATACTGGGAAGACTCCCCCAGATGTGATCAGCAGCCAAAGGTTCTGACCTGTCCCGTTAACCCAGCACTTTGTGGCTCGGATCCTTCCACTAACCTCTACCCGACTGGAGCAATTACAGCAATTTTCTAATCACGGGGGGGGGGGGGCACTTTCCAAACGGCATTTGGGACAACGTACCTGGGTACTTTGTTTGAAAATTGGTTTAAAAAAAAAAAAAGGACACACGTTACTTTTGCTTTGGAGTTTGTACCCGAGGTCATTTGCGGGCGTCTTTTTATATGGAAAATATCACGCATAGATATGAAAATGCGATCTGCACATGTTCCATTACGTCTCCCGACTGAAGCACGGCCTCAGGATCCCCTCCTGTACATAAGGTGAAAGGTGCACACACTGTACAGCAGGGCACGCGCTTTCAGAAGCATTGAAAGGGGAGGGGGAGCTTCCAGTTTGAACGTATAATTCGCTGTTTACCTGTGCAAATAGTTTTGAAATGTATCGTCCCCGATTATAAAAAAGAGAGCCCGCAGTTTAATGTGCTCCCCTCTGCTCTTAGCTGTCTTTAGGAGTGCAGTCCTAACCCTGGTCAGTTATAGTGGTAAGAGGAGGGTGGAAGAGCGGAAAACCGTGCAGAAAATACTGATAAGCTGTGGACGAAGGCTCATGGCCCAGGGGGCCCAATAAAACTGATTTTAAAAGTCAAATACTTAAGACACAGACACTGGGAAAAGGGAATCCTTTGGATTGCTTTCAAGTCTCGACAGTGGTTCCCTGTGTTATCTTCCGCATCGCCTTCGGTTTGAAAGTATCTTTCGGGGTTTGAGTATTAGGATTCCTTTTAGCAATCGTTAGGGCAGCCCTAGTCACTTTCTCCATCAGACCAGTCCTTGGAGAAGATTTTCAGAAGGGTAGTAGGAACTTCTACCTGTAAAATAAACCATAAAATTAGCCATAAAATAGTCTTGTATTCAAATTAAATGTATGCATTTGAAAATCAGATTTAATGTTTATAATCCACCTATAGTGAAAAAGAAGCATGCTAAGTGACGTACAGAGTAAAGCTTTTTTTTTAGAAATAACACTTTAAAACAAACAATACACACCATTTGTAAAATTCACAAAACCATATTGAATTAACAGTATCTCCGAAAGCTTTATGATAAAGGAATGCTGACACCTTTTTCAGAAATAACTTGTAATCTGAAAGTGATCCAAGTTCTTTTGGCAATTTATTCCAACGTGCAGGGCCAAATGCACGAGCCCGTGTTTCGTGCAAACGAACAAGGTTGCTCTGTGCATGACTGAAATTCCGCTCATAACTGTGCAGTGAGGGGGCATGGCTTGGAATTTTACCCCTTCAGGTCCAGGACATCTCTCAGGACAGGTGACGTATGGGTGAGGGGAGCGCGGGGATCTGGCTGTTGCAGGCTCTGATTAAAACCTTTGGGGTACTTTAAAAAAAAAAAAAAAGGGACATAATTAGAAATCAAGGTAGCATTTCAAAGCATAATACTGCATAAAATGAATGACAGTGAGGGAACACTTATTTTGGTTGGCGAATAACATGACAAGGGAAGGCTAAAACAGCAGGAAGCACAACTGAAATTTTTTTTTTTTTTTGCATGATCAGAAAAAAAAATGTTCACATCTATCGAAAAGGCCAATGAAAGTAGAATTCTTTTTCTGATCCCAGTGATACAACTTGTAGGAGATTTCATGATTTATAAGCATGATTAGGAGTTCTTAGCTGTGAGGTATTCCTTCTTTTGTAAATCTCTTTATTGACATAATATCAAAAACACCATGGAAAGATAAACCATCCAGGTAACAAATATCGTCAAGGGTTTACTTTTGTTACATCATGTGCCTTCATATAGATAAATATGTACTACCAATCCAGCTTTATACTTTGTGAATATAACAGTCAGACTACAATCACTACAAAAAACATCCATGCTTACTGTGCATTCACTCACAGATTGAACAAATATTGGCAGATCATAACTTTAAAGTCATCTGCTCATGAGAACCCGTTTTCTGCTCAGTTAACCTCCGTTAACAAATCATGCACAATTTTTTTTTTCCAAATCCTGAGGAATCCAATCCATAAATCTACTCCACACTTCTATAATATAGTTAGCATGCTGGGATCTAGTGACCCAAATGTCTGAAAACACCAGTTTCATCATCCGCGACATTAAAGAGATCCAAGGGACCAAGTCGGGTGCATTCTTATCAAGCCAATGAGTCATGATGGCCTCCCACCCTGTCAGTAAGTTTAACACGATATCGTTTCTAGTGCTTAACAAGACTGAACACTTAGGAGGTAATTTTAGAACAGGTCTCATGAATTTATGGGTTGTCGTGCACCCAAGTTAGACCAGTTTTCAAAGTGAACCTGTGCGTGGAAGTTTATTTTGAAAATTATCCCAGCAAAACTACTTACACATGATTCCACCTGCAGTCTTTGGTGCTGAGAGAGTTTACACGCATGCATTCATAAATAGAAAAGTATGTATGTAAGGCCCAACTGCACCCCAGATTCCGCCTCCGGAATGCCTCTCTCCTATGTATATGAAAGTATCAGTCATGCTTTTATGCTATGCTTTTATGCTCAGAATTAAATATATTTCTGCTGGTTTCTGTTTGTTTATTTCTGCTCAGTGTAGAAACACAACATTTTGAAGAGAGAAGGTAGATACTTTGCTGATCACTAAATCTTAGAGCATACCAGATCCTTAAAAGATGGGCCAGGGTAAAATGTAATTCTACAAGGCCTTTATTCTATGCTCAGACATTGTTCCAGTTGAGATGTAGCCATTCAAAAGAATGCACGCTGTGTCAGTCTTTTCAAATTACTTCAGTGCCATTTCACACAAGTGATCTCAGACCTCCATGAAAGAAGTTGTCTGGCACTCTTCAAAAGATCCATTTTATTTGCATCCAAAAAAATTTCACATAAGAGGCAGACGTTTGATTATACTTTTGGTTCACCCTCTAAGGATCAACCACTTGTGATATAGTGTGGGGGTCAGCGTCCTGCTAAAATATGAATTATGGTTAGTTTTATTTATTCAGCATATGCTAGAGTGAATCTTTGTTTATTTGTTATTGATCGTTCTGCTCTTGAGCTTCCCTTTATCTAGTACTTTTGGCCAAGTTTCCTGGTAGCTGAGCTTTCTAGATAGCATGCATGCTAAAAGGTTAATATTTGGTGCAAGGCAGGTGTTAAATTTTAGAACTTAGTGAGTGCAAACAAAGTGATGGTATGCGCATAAAACTCTTATGTGTACGTAAGTTGGGCTTTAAAAATCAGCCGGGGGAGGGGAGGGGCAAAATGTGCTAAAATACAGCGTAAACTTATATGCACTGGGAGTAGGTGTTCCGGAGGGAGGAGTTGGGGCACGGATACGATTTACGTGCATGCTTTTGTGTTTCCGAGAGTAAGCGTGTAAGTTACCAGGCACGAGTTATGCCCTGCTTGGAGGAGGTGCAACTTTGTGCGGGGACAATTAGTGGAAGATTTTCCAAGCAAACACATGCCTGTAAGTTTTTGCTTTGAAAATCTAATGTCCAAGCAGACTTTAGTGCCGTGCAGGGAATTATAAAATCACCCTCCCTGAGTTTCAGACTTCCAAAGGGTAGCAGCATGAGTCTTTAGTAGCAAAAATCAGATTGGTAGATTGATTGAGACATGAGCTTTCAAAGTCTAGATCTGCGTCGAACAAGTACCTTAGCAATGCATGCGGAATAGAAGCATTTGTAAATAGGTAAGTGGGCTCTTGTTCATGCAGGCTGGTGCCTCATTAAACCTAGTCTATAAAGTGCCACGAGGCCCTCAGTGTTAGAATTCGGGTGCCATGAAAAAAAAATATAATTAGCAGGTTAGGATGCCAGTGTCTGCGGTTCTTAATTCACTTTCTGGGGTGAAGTGTGCCTCTTAAATCTGATTAGAACTGGCTATAAGTGACACTTTGGACATTCTTAGCTTAGGGTTGCCATCGTGGTTATGCATCATGCTTTAGACTTAGTTCTACACACCAACGTGTGATTGGAACTCGAGGTGTTTTGCTGCTGTCTCGTCACTGGCCACGTGCAGGCCGTGGTACCTGTCGGACATCCTAAATCCACCACCAAAGGACAAGAGAGTCCATTTCAGCCGACGAGGAATGGAACAGCTGATGACGGCGCTTATTAATGGATTGGCAGCCGCTCTGCTGGTCTCGGAGGCGGATCCGGAGGTGGGGCACATCCCTGGGCCCAAATTACTTTTCACACTTGGAGAGATTTGGAAAACCAGATACAATGTGAGCATGGTGTGTGTGTGTGTGTGTGCAGGGTGAGCTTTTCTCCAGTCTGTTACAGTAAATGTTAGCTGTCCGAGGAATGCAGAGAGGGGAAAGAGCCATCTTTATCTGCTGCGGTTCTGAGATAAAATTCTGCCTGCATAGATGGGAGGGGGAGGAGGTTTAAGGGAACACCAGGCTTGCGATGAAATCCTAGCAGCTTTAGTGACAGGTTATTTATTTCAGCGGTGCCTGGGGCCACAGGTTTCCATCCAGAAACTTATTAGTTTTGCTTTTATGCATTCCCATCGCTGACTGCATCCCAAATAAGATAGTCACATTGTGTTGCCTGTATTCATAGAGTAATTACTAATTTGGGATCATTTATATGGGAAAGGCACATTACTTGAATGTTTCCATGTGTCGCTGTGTTTGTTGACTACAACAGATGATCGCTGATAAGAATGAGCAATTCAGCAGCATGGCCACACTCCAAAAACCGGAACAATGACAGTTGTAGGCAAGTCGAGCTTTGGAGTTATTTTAATGAATATATTTTTAAAAATTGTTAGTCTTTTTTTTTATTTTAATTAGCAATATGAATTACAATTAAACATATAATTACACCAGCTCTCAAAAATATATAAAATGCTTCCAGAGTTCAGTGGCTAGGAAATTTAATATTTGCAAAAGGAAACAAATTGATGGCACTGGATTCTGATCTCCCCATGCACTCTACGGACTGCAGCACCACAGTTTCATTTGCAGTGGATCACTAAGTTGACTCTCTTCAACCTCACTCTGTAGAGATTAGTGCTGTGGGTGAGAAGGTATTCATTTTCCATTCTGTCAAGTCCTAACTTACCCTCTTTTTAACGTCTGCCATGGCAGCTCAATCAATCCCTTCCCCAGCTAGCATTGCCGGGCTGTGAGCCTTCATTCACAGCTATGAATGTTTTTTTTTTTTTTTTTAACTCTACCATCTTTATTCCACTAGAACCTAGCTGTGGCAGTGAGACTCCTTGGTAGGGGGCTACAGAATGCAGCTCCTGTAGGAACCATGGTAGGTGTGCACTCTGAATCCCAGCCATTAGGTAGAGCTCTAATGCAAAGTACAGGGTCCTGCTCAGCCCTAGCTCTGTCAATGCTGACTGTGCAGGATCCTTACCCCCCCCCCCCCCCCCCTCTCTGGCCCGATGAGGAGATACTTCCAGGCTGGAACCCAGGTTTCCCACCTGACATTGCTCGAATTCAAACGCCCTACTTAGCTTTATATTGGCTGGAAAATAAGGCTGCTAACAGCTACAGCTTTGAATTTTATGTGTATGTACGTGTATATATGTATATGTACATATGCCATTAAGATGACTGTCCCCTCGTCTGTGCACGGTACATCCAGTTTACACACTTATAGGCAGAAGTGTCTCAGTGGTTGTCTTAACTACCTTAAAAAATATATATAGAAACATAGAAATGACGGCAGAAGAAGACCAATCGGCCCATCCAGTCTGCCCAGCAAGCTTCACACTTTTTTTCTCATACTTATCTGTTTCTCTTAGCTCTTAGTAACCTTAGGTTCTATTTCCCTTTCACCCCCACCATTAATGTAGAGAGCAGTGATGGAGCTGCATCCAAGTGAAATATCAAGCTTGATTAGTTGGGTAAGTGGCAGCATAGCTCTCTGCCGTTGAAGCAGAGAGTAAAATATGCTGGATATGCGTGATATGCGTGGATATGCATGAAGTATTAGTTTTTCTTCTCCCCTGCCGTTGAAGCAGAGAGCTATGCTGGATATGCATTGAAAGTGAATTATGCCTTGAAGGTCACATTAACTATCAACAAATATTGAATAAGCCTAATAATTGGTAATTGAATAAGCCTAATAATTGGTAACACCTATAGCCCATGAACCCACCCCCTTTTTTTTTTTTTTTAATTTGGAGATGGCAGCCCTCCATCCTTCTGCTCTGTGAAGGTGGAACACCAACCACTGGCCACTGGCATCCCGCTCCGTGAATGCCTCTGCAGCTACTGCCGCTCCGTGCAGTGTTTTGCTGCCTCCTCTTTATACGCGTCCTCTAGACCTGATGGATCCACAGTGTTTATCCCACGCCCCTTTGAAGTCCTTCACAGTTTTGGACTTCACCACTTCCTCCGGAAGGGCATTCCAGGCATCCACCAAAAAAAACTTCTATGAGTGATAGAAAACAAAACAGTAGAGGGAAAAGCTTATCTTGATGGGAACCAGTTGATTTCACTTAAAAAAAACAACCCCCAAAAACCTTCCTGCAGGCCCCTGATCCATACTTTGCTATTTCCGGTTGCAGTAATTTTCAGGAACAAAATGCAGGTTACCAGCGAACCTGTATGCAGACTGAGTTCTATAATGAGGGGGGGGGGGGGGGGCTGAAAGGTGGTTGGTTTTAAGGAAGCAGAAGGGGGTGCGTGGACAGCACAAGTCATGAGCTGCTTGCCTTTCTTGGAAATGTAATGAAAGCAGAGCTTTCAGCCGGGGCCCTCTTCTCGTTCTGCGCTTCGTTGTTCCTTTGCCCCGTTCTCTGCATCTGTCGACGGGTTTTTAATTTCAGCTGTGAAAAGGTGGGCAGCGTTCCCCATTCAGAATCCGGGGGGGGGGGGTGCCCTCGACTTGTGTGGTCTGGGAGGGGGCTTTCATTTTTGCCTCAAATACCTCTTCCTAGTAGATGGGTCGGGAAAGAAGGTGGCTTTTAATTTCAGCACTCAGTGGTGCATGGGCTTTTTGGCAAAGCCTGTCCAGGAACATCAGATAAAGGTAATTTTGAAGAACAATAATACGAAGTTAAAGCTCACTGGATAGTTGAGAGCCTATTACGGTGTGGACAGCAAACTGTAAACAATAAAGTTGTGTATTGGTTCTGCTAAACCTTTTTCATTCCGCGTTTCTTGCTGCTTAGGAATGAAGTTGAAAGAGAAATGATTTCATGGTGTAAGTATAGTCTCGCTGCAGCACTATCAGTCATTTTGTACCTTTCTTAACACACAGTGGAATGTGAAAGGAAGGTAAATTACATTTATGGTAGACAATGCAGTGGTACAAATCCTAACAATGGCGCATATGAGGCGAGGCAAGTATGAAATCATAGGCATTGACGGACTCGATAAGAAATCGAACTGACTGGAAAATTCTTTAAGTATGTTATTCAGTGGATGGTAAATAACGTACAGTATAAAACAATGAGCCTCTTGTCAGCGGGAGCCATGCATCAAATCCTCAACAACTGCCTGTACATAAAAATCATAGAAGTTCTTACACAGGAACATAGAAATATGACAGCAGAAAAAGACAATATGGCCCATCTAGTCTGCCCATCTGTGCAATTTATCTAGCCCTGACAATTCCCATCTCTCCCTCAGAGATCCCATGTAGTTATCCCAGGGTTTCTTGATTTCGGATACTGTTTTTGTCTCCACCACTTCCACTGGGAGGCTGTTCCATGCATCCACCACCCTCACTGTGAAGACATCTTTCCTAAGATTACTCCAGAGCCTACCCCCTTTCAACCTCATCTCATGACCCCTCATTCGAGAGCTTTTTTTTCAGGTGAAAGAGGTTCACCCCCTGTGCATGGAAACCTTTGAGATATTTGAATGTCTCCATCATATCTCTCCTATGTCGCCTTTCCTCCAGAGTGCGCATGTTTAGATCTTTGTGTCTATCACCATACGCTTTAGTACAAAGACCACCGATCAGTTCAGTAGTCGCCCTCTGGACCGACTCCAACTGGTTGGAGATAAGGACCACTTGGTCCTCTCAGTCTGTCCATTAGCACGGACAGACTGGTTTGCAAGCTGAATGCATGAAAACGTTAAGCATCTGAAAATGAATAAATAATGAATAAATAATGAATAAATAATAAATGAATAAATGAATAAATAATAAATGAATAAATGAATAAATAATAAATAATAATAAATAATAATAATAATAAATAATAATAAATAATAATAATAATAAATAATAATAAATAATAATAATAATAAATAATAATAAATAATAATAATAATATTAATAATTATATAATTATAATTATATAATTATATAATTTTATTATTTATTATTATTTTATTATATAATTATTATTTTATTTATTATTATTTTATTATATAATTATATAATTATATATTATAATAATTATATAATTATATAATAAAAATAATTAATAATAAATAATAATAAATAATAATAATAATAAATAATAATAAATAATAATAATAATAAATAATAAATAATGAATAAATAATGAATAAATAATGAATAAATAATCTACAGATGCTGCAAAACGCAGCAGCCAGGATCCTTACAAACACACGGCGCAAGGACCACATCACACCTATCCTAAAAATCTTACATTGGCTTCCTATTCAACATAGAATACTGTTCAAAGCTCTCACTATCATCCACAAATCGGTCTACCAACAATCCTCTCTCCAACTCACCTTCCCTCTGGAACTACTTACATCTTCAAGACCAATAAGAACTGCCTACAAAAGTAAGCTCAAGGCCCCTCCCAACAAATCATCAGTTCACAACTCCATCCACAAGCGAGCTTTTTCAACAGCAGGTCCCCTACATTGGAATTCGCTTCCTCAAGACTTACGCCAGGAACAATGCCATTTAACCTTCAGAAAAAAACTTAAAACCTGGCTGTTCACACAAGCCTATCGTTGAAGGATTCCATATTAACCAACTCTCTCTCACCCTCCAACCCACCCTTCTCCCTCCCCGCACTCCCAAACTTTTTTCTCTTTTTTCCCTTTTCCACTCGCAACCTCAACCCACCCTTTTCCCTCACCCCCGCCACTCCTCCCATCTGACATAACATGTATATTCCAGCTGTATATATTCCATATATATATATTTCCATGTATATTTCCGCTGATTATAATCCATGTTTTCTGTATTATTAATTTATTGTTTTATGTTAATTTATAGTTTGTAATTTTGTTAACTTATTGTTCAATTACTTAATTCTGTCCTATCTTCCGACATCCATGTTTTTACTCTCCCTGTTTTAATGTAACTTCTCTTTTCCACTTATACGTTAATTGATTTTTCCCCTTGTTCTAATGTAAACCGGTACGATAAGACCTGGTCTTGAGTGTCGGTATAGTAAAAGAAGTTAAATAAATAAAATAAATAAATGATTAGGTTTGTGTGTGACAGGAAAAATGAAAGAACAGAAGGAGATAACGCAGGCTTTTGTTTTATTCAGTTAACCTTTTCTTCCTATTGTATCTGAATGTAACTCACCTTGAGCTGCCACTGAAGAGGCGTGAGCCAAATCTAAATAAATGCATTTATAGGTCAGTATTCAAAGCCATTTAGCCCGACAACTCATAAGCTAAAAGTTAATCAGATAAGTCATTAACTGACTAAGATTTAGCCGAATAAGAAAGGGGCATGTTGGGGGCATTCCAGGGAGGGGACAAATTAGCCAAATAACTTATTCAGCAAACTCCAAACATCAGAGTTAGCTGGATGAGTTATTTGGCTACCTGTGGATGTGCATGAGAGCAGGTTTAAAGTTGTGCGGCCTTGTGTGACTGGATCATTTTAGCCTTAATCGGCTATATTCAGAAGAATATTCAGAAGAATATAGCCGGTTAAGTGCAACAGCTATTAAAAGAAAAAAAAAAAAAGGCTATGGGCCTACTGACCCTGTTGTGGCACCCACCTGAGCTCCTATTGCTTAGCCCTGATGGACTGAGCCTGCAGCCTCCCCCCTCAAAACCCTTCATCAATGATAAATTTAAAGGGATAGTGCCAGCCTCCCCTTTCCCCTGTCTGCTCTTGGGTCCTGCCATATTTTCACCAAATGGTGGCCTCCAGTGCTCCCCTCCCTCTAACCTTCCCTCTTCACCCTGCCACCCCAGCCCTAACTCTTCCACTCTCTCTGGGCGCATTAAATTAGTACTTTCTTCAGCCGGATCGTGGTAGCAGCCTACTGCAACCTGGGCCCGGATCTTCTCTTGTTGCCAGGGGACACAAAGGTTCTTAACATTTCCTTTCTGTCTGCCTCCCCAACAAAAGAGAAAAGAGGCTCCTGTGCCCTGTGGAAAATGCTCCTTCCCCTTCCTTCTACTTTCAGCATTGCTCCTGAACCTTTCCAAGACCAGTGACAGTGCTTCCCCCTTTCACTGCCAGCATTCTTCACAGCCCTCCTGCACCCTCCTGTGCATCTCTGTTTCTGTCACTGGCCACTCACCCTCCCCTTTCACGGGTAGCAGCCGTGATCCTTTCCCTACTGCTGCCGGGAGCGGAAGCCCAGCTCTTTCTGTGGCCTCCAGCGGCGTGTCGTCGCCTCCCACGTTTGGCACTAGGGGTGTGGGGGCCCCATGGCGAATCAGCCTGTGTGGGCCCCGTTCCTCTGGCAGAGTCATAAATTGCTGTCTTTTTATTCCACCTGTTTTCCCTCTCCCTCCCGCCCTTCCAACAGAAACAGCAGCTTTTTCCCACCGCCCCTTCCGGCACCGGCATCCTCTCCCACCCCTGATACAATTATCTCTCGCCCACTCTGATGCGATCCCCCACCACCACCAGTAGGAGGCATCGGAGAGCAGCACTTTTTTTCACCTGTGTCTACCTCTTCTTCTTCTGATGGCTTCCATCTGAATTGCATGGGACCGGTGGATCCCACGGGGGGGGCACTGTGCAGTTCAAACCAGATTGAAGCTGGCAGAGGAGAAGGCGGATGCAGGTAGGAAGCACCTGCTCTCCTACTGGTGGAAGGGTCATTGCACCGGAGCAGGGGTTAGGGGGAGGATCACTGGAAGTTGCCACCGTGTGTGGCGGGGTCGGGGCCCACAAAGACCCTGAAGGGGTGTGACGGCTTCAACCCCTGACTGACACCATCCTCTTTAGACCAAAGCACAGGCATGTGAAACGTGTCTGTGCTGGGAGTACGAGTGGACCGTCACTGTCCTACCCTGATACAGGAGAACATCTTCCAGAATCTAGACGGACTGTCAGGGCCACAGTGCAGGCAAGAAGAAAAGGAACACGCCTTATGACCATGGCACTTCTTAATTTTTTTCAGCAACGGTGCATTGTTCTACTTCTGTTGCACGGCCTGGGAATATATTCCTCGGGCTTTTCTTGCAGACATCTGCTCTTGTTTCTGAGATCTGGAGTCTCGCTGCTCTCATGGCTCTGAATTGCAGTGCGAGAAATCACGTTACGGATAGAACTCGTGCTTATAAAAGAACGTTGATTTCCAGTCCATGCTGCCATGCAGCCGGCCATCTGCGGGCGCTGCGGCGTATGAGGTGCAGGGCAGCAGCACATTTTACGTTTAACACTTCCATTGTTTTCTTATTTTAATGCTTCTTATGAAAACTTGGGCGCTTTTCTGGACGGAGCAGTCCATTAAATCTCATTCACTGGGAGCGGTTATAACACAGAGGCAAAGCACAGAGTATGATATCTTGTTTGCTGATCATGCATTCCTTATATTGAAATAAATCTGAAATACCTGTACTGCCAGCTTTCAGAAAATGGGACTCTGCACGGTGACCCCGGGGAAGCTTTTAATAACATTAGATTATTTGGATAGTTTTAATGAACATAAGAACATAAGAAAATGCCATACTGGGTCAGACCAAGGGTCCATCAAGCCCAGCATCCTGTTTCCAACAGTGGCCAATCCAGGCCATAAGAACCTGACAAGTACCCAAAAACTAAGTCTATTCCATGTTACCATTGCTAATGGCAGTGGCTATTCTCTAAGTGAACTTAATAGCAGGTAATGGACTTCTCCTCCAAGAACTTATCCAATCCTTTTTTAAACACAGCTATGCTAACTGCACTAACCACATCCTCTGGCAACAAATTCCAGAGTTTAATTGTGCGTTGAGTAAAAAAGAACTTTCTCCGATTAGTTTTAAATGTGCCCCATTCTCATATATTGCTGATATTCTATTAATATAAAGTTATATACTGTATTGTTTTTCGTTTAGTTTCCTTGTTATATTGTAAAGCGCAATGCTGAATTTCTGTTTGAATGTAAACCGAGGTGATGTTATTTACGTACCCCGGTATAGAAAAATCTATAAATAAATAAATAAATAATAAATGCTAACTTCATGGAGTGCCCCCTAGTCTTTCTACTATCCGAAAGAGTAAATAACCGATTCACATCTACCCGTTCTAGACCTCTCATGATTTTAAACACCTCTATCATATCCCCCCTCTTTAGTCTTTCCTCATAGGGGAGCTGTTCCATTCCCCTTATCATTTTGGTAGCCCTTCTCTGTACCTTCTCCATCGCAATTACATCTTTTTTGAGATGCGGCGACCAGAATTGTACACAGTATTCAAGGTGCGGTCTCACCATGGAGCGATACAGAGGCATTATGACATTTTCCGTTTTATTCAACATTCCCTTTCTAATAATTCCCAACATTCTGTTTGCTTTTTTGACTGCCGCAGCACACTGTACCAACGATTTCAATGTGTTATCCACTATGACACCTAGATCTCTTTCTTGGGTTGTAGCACCTAATATGGAACCCAACATCGTGTAATTATAGCATGGGTTATTTTTCCCTATATGCATCACCTTGCACTTATCCACATTAAATTTCATCTGCCATTTGGATGCCCAATTTTCCAGCCTCACAAGGTCTTCCTGCAATTTATCACAATCTGCTTGTGATTTAACTACTCTGAACAATTTTGTGTCATCTGCAAATTTGATTATCTCACTCATCGTATTTCTTTCCAGATCATTTATAAATATATTGAAAAGTAAGGGTCCCAGTACAGATCCCTGAGGCACTCCACTGTCCACTCCCTTCCACTGAGAAAATTGCCCATTTAATCCTACTCTCTGTTTCCTGTCTTTTAGCCAGTTTGTAATCCACGAAAGGACATCGCCACCTATCCCATGACTTTTTACTTTTCCTAGAAGGTAAATTGTTTAGCTAGCATGCTTTATAAAACAGTCTATTCTTAAACTCCAGTTCAGTTAAAGTGGACCGGAGCTGTAGTGAATGTGATTTCCTCCCCCCTCTCCCCCCAATCCCTCCATCAAGTTTGCCCTCCCTTCAGAACGGCCATCAGTACGACCATCCCCTTCCCCCAAGTATTAAGCAGTTACTTTCTGGCACCATTTGCCTGTCCACCTTTATAGCGGTTCGGAGTGAGCTCAGGCGCCACAAGGACAAGCGTTTGCTAATACAAAGTGACCCCCCAACCCCCCTCTCCTGGACCCTTAAATGATTTAAGTGCGTGCAGTTCTTTGGTTCCAGCAGGTTAAACGATAATGGGCAGGGCGGTGGTTCCGCACTTGAGTTACTGCTCTTAGCCTGAACCTTGCGGCGTCCGCGCCGTTCGCAGAGGTTTGCCCGCGCTTGGAGTTCGTGTTGGCAGGGCATCAGAACGGTTTCGTTGTTAATGGGGAAGCCGTGTCCCACAGAGTGACCTTGGGATCTGAGCTCGAATGTCATCTTCCAAATCTAATTACCAAGCATGTTAAGCACTTCTGTTTCCAGAACGGCAGCTGAAATTTGCCTACAAGGTAAGCAGCAAAGGACAAAGAAAGTCTCTCTCCCTGCCTTGGCTTGATTTACACTTCAGAACTGCTGATAAATCTTCAGGCTGTATTCAGGAAGTCAAGAGCAGTGGAAGAGACTGCAGTAATTACCATGGATATCATGTAATGAAAACATAAAACCACTTTATCTTTCTTTCTGAAGTCTTGAAGATGGGAAATCACCTATATTCCTTGTTGTACGTTTATCCTTGCTTTTTTTTTTTTGTTGTTACTGTTGCTAGAGACAGTGTATTTTCCCCTGCAAACTTAGCTCACTTCTTGAAGGTTTCATCAGCTGATATAATGAACTTCAGCTGCCAGGTTGGGCTTCTTGCATTTCGAGCAAGCGCTTTCCCTTTCCAGCCGTTTTAGTTATCTATTAGAGCACCACGCATTTAGAAGGCAATTTTTTAAACTGCCCACAGAAGTGCAAAATAAATAAATTTTATAATTAAATAAATTTTATAATTATAATAAATAAAATAAATACATTTTATAATTATAATAAATAAAATAAATTTTATATTTAAAAGGTTTAAATAAAACCTTTTAAATAAATAAATAAAATTCGGCGGGTACTTTTTACCCGCAGATTTCGTATCCATTTTCAAAGGGGAAAACCTTTTCCCTTTGTTCGCCTAAAAAAAAAAATAAACAAAAATACCCGTCGAACTTTACACCTGCTGTGCGTGTGGACATTTTTTTTTTCCGGGTAAAGTTGCACGCGCGTACTTTTGAAAATGCAAACGTATGAGCGTGAGTGCGAGTCCCGCCCCCTTCTTGGAACACCTCTTCTCACTTTCTCGCTGCAGGTAAAGTTAAGCGTATAGTGGTTCTATGGGCGTAATTTTACCCACCCTTAGAGTGGGGGAATTTCAAAGACCCTTCTTTTCCATGGCTACGTAGCCAGTTAGCTGCAGAAAGAGTTATGCATTTGCCTGAACTGAATAGACGACCAGAGCTTTTTGTAGTCCATCTGTTTTCAGATTGCCTAACAGCTGTCTCTGCAGGGTAACTATAGGGGGAAAGTGCAAAATCCCTCTGCAGCTGTGGCCAGTTGTGCAACAGAGAAAAACATTCCTTTCTGACCCATATATGGCAACCAGCTCAGAACTGCCAGATTGACTTTCCTCTAGCGTTTAGCTGTAATCATTGTACCTAGTGCATGTCATAGGCTCTTGAGAAGGCTATACACAGAAGAATAAATACAGTAATGGATTGGGACGCCAATTGTGTTCTGCCCTGTGGCTAGAATGGGAAGCTTGCCTGGCAAGCTGCAGCATTTGTGGGAACATCAGCAGTACGCAGGTATCATTCTGGATCAGGCTTGGGTTCACACAGTATAGTGGGTAATGTACCATTAAGAAGGCAATCTTTAGAAATTTTTGTGTGGTTAAAAGCCATTTGACAATTGGCCACCCCCAAACCCCCCGTTCTCCCATTAATATTCCTTTGTTTTTTTTCCCCACAGCCGCCAACTCCATGAATTACCTATTAAAAGGATTCACTTGCCATGAAAAAAAAACCCAAAGTAAAAACTCTGTTTTTCTTTTCAACCTTTTTTTTGTTTGTCTAGATGACTGAGAGCTTTTTGGGCCAACCACCGCCTTCCATAGTAAATGGTTGGTGAGCAGCTCATGTATTTGAACCACAGCGCCATTTTAGAATCATATTTATTCTCCATAATTATTATCCAAATATCTCTAACTACAAATTCACAGTGGCTAGAGTGAGAGGTCCAAACTGTGGCCCTAAGGTGCCACTAAGGGTGACACTGAAGGGGGGGGGGGGGGTGCAGGGCTCAGGACAAATCAGCTAATGCAGGGCCCACTACCCAGCATCCCCTTCTCGCTCTCTCTCTCTTGTCCTCTTCTACCGCCAGCTCAGCAGCAATCCTTTGTCTCTCTCACCCCTGCCCCCATAAAACTAGATTGGTGGGGGAAGATATATGTGCAAACTTCCTCTCTCCCCACTCTCTGTGTCTTACACACACTCACTCTCACACACATTCATTCTGTCTCTCTCCTTTACCTGTATGACCCTTGCACAGTTCCCTTTCCCTCCCTTCCTTCCTTAGGCATGACCCTAGAACCGAACACTCTCCCCATTACTTCTTCTCCTTTCCAGACTCCAACACTTCTCCTTCCTCCTTACCCCGACCCCCAACAATCTCTCCTTCCCTTACCAATCGCAGCATTCTCCCACTTACTTGCCTTCCATCCCACCAGCCTCTGTCCCACCCAGACACCTGTTAGGCTGTGACTGCTTCCTTCTCCTAAACATCGCCTCTTCCTCCCCCCTGGCTTGCAAGGGGTGATGACATTGCCTCTTTCTCCGGGTGGGCTAATGCAGACAACGCTTCCTACTCCTTCCATCTGAGTGGCCGATGGTGCCTCCTCTTCTTCCTTGCATCGTCTTTCAGCCCATGGGGGCTGATGACGTTGCCTCTTTATTCTTCCAGTTTGTATGGATTGATTCAGCTGGCCTGTAGACTTCCGACTATTGGTGCAAAATCTATGAGGCTCTGGGTGAACCCATATGCACAGGGACCCCCCCCCCCCTCCTTCCAACGTGTGGAGCCCAGGGAGGTCACCATGGTTCATTCCCCTCCCCTCCAAGGACAACTCTGCTGTGGCTTCAACTTCTGAAAGATATTTCTTCATTAAAACAGTCATCACGTAACTATAGCAAACAATTCTGTTCTGCATTGTTTTTCAAATATTCAGTCCTACCAAGCAGGCAATGCTAGGAGTTTTATGCCCGTCTAGTCAGTTACTCAGGCCTCGTAATGAAGTCTTCTGCAGTAGAAATTCTAGTGGTATTGCTTTTTAAAAGCTTGCAACATAATATACTGTGTAATGGTCATGATTACTAAATTAATCATACGAGTTTCTCTGCATTTTCAACAAGAGAACATGGGCTGGCAGATGCAAGATAATTTGTAAAGGGTTACCGTGAGCCCTTTGTGTTCTGCAGCATGAAGTAAATTAAATATTTAAAGGAGCAGGCTTGTATTTTAAGGGGCAGGTGGGAAGAGTAATTTGTATGAGTTGTTAACACTGGTAAACAGTGTTTATGGAATGTCAAGCAACCTTAAAATAAAGGGTAGCAGACATCGTTAGCTAACTACGAAGAGAAAAATGACAATGGAAATAAGTCAGGCAGAACATATGGTAGATCTAAAAACTGCCTTAACAAGCAAAAATAAAGTATGTATAGAGAAAGCATGTAGTGTACTTCATGAAATGCACATCAGTCACCTCAGCACGTGAACGACTGCGAGTGTGGTAATGCAGCCTATGACTTCATTAACACTGAATGCAATTTTACATTTGTTTTTCCCATTGGCTATTTACTTCTTTGTACCTGTACCTGTGCCTAATACTATATTTCCAGTGCAATGGTTTTCTTTTACTAGCTAGACTGACTGAAAATTAGCCATGAAGGATTTTTGTTTTTGATTTGGGGTGGTAAGAAACAAAACAGGAAGAAAACAAAAGACCAACTTGGATAAGGAGCAATATCCTACATGTGGCCAAGCTTCTATGGCTGATAGCTGGGATATATCCTTGCAGTGAGGACAGGGAAAACTGGGCAGACTGGCTGGGGTGGTTGATCTTTGTCTGCCTTCGTTTACTAAGTAGTTATGATTTGGTTTGTCTTTGAAAAGGAAGGCATGAAATCCAGGCTTCTTAGGATATCTTTTATTGAACCAACATAAACATTATCCAACAATATTATTCTACATGAGTTTTGCAAACTATCTAGACTTTTTTTTTTTTTTAAAGGGACCTCTGGGTTCGCCAAAGCTCGTGTACAGTATTGAAAACAACCGTATGCTATTTGGTTACCTCACTTACTAAAACAGCAGGATTTGAGCCTCATCTCATTTATAATAATTTTGGTAAATAACAGTCTAAGCCAGGGTCTAGTTCCAAAGGGTCTGAAATAAGGCCTCTATTGAAAAATCAATCCAGGGAACCAATGTTAGTGAATAGTTATCACCCCGGTCTTTCCTTTAGTAAGATCTTGAAGAATGTGGTCATCAACAGATTTTATCCTTTTTGAGTAATGTGGGTGGCCGCCATGAACGCCAGCCAGGTTTCCGTAAAGGATTTTGGTGTGGAAACAATGCTTCGAGCACTTACTAATGGAAAAAACTGGTCTGGTGTTTTGGTTTACCCACCGTGACTATTCATCAGGCCTATTTGGTCTGAGAACCAGTTTAATTTGGATAGGCTTGGTGCGCCCAGAAAACCAGACCACTCTGTGGTTCTGGAGGACCAGGGCTGTGCACCTCTGCTGCAAAGAATCTCATTTGGTCTTGGACCAGTACAAGTGCTGGAACTCTGCAAAAAGTATGGGATGAGTAAGACTTCTTATGGACAGGTGATCAGTGGTCCTTTTACAGCTGCGCTGTATTTCATTGGTATTTCAATTATAGCTCTCCTAATAGTGCATATCACCCTCTTCAGGGCTCTTTGTATACAGGTGTATACTCTGTGCACTGATGGGATAATCATAATTACAATAGATGACAATGAGTATGCATTATTTTCTGTGTTTTAATATTTATGAATGTGTTTTTGAGAAGGAAATAGCAAAAGAAGGTAATCTCAGAACTTAGGTTACAGTGCAGGGTTTGCTCTATATTGCTCTATTGCTTTGCTGAGGGCGCTGGAAAGAGGATTTCATGTTGGAAGTCATTCATGGGCAATAGTAATAATGAAAGGGGAAAAGATGTTATGTAATATGTCTTTTGCATCAGTAACTCAGGGGCATAGTTTCTTATGGTAGCTAGGGGGGCAATTGAACTAGGGCCCAAGCAGTGAAGGGGGCACCTCCATCCCAGCCAACCTGAGTCCGTGTGGCTCCCAAATATTATTGCATGGCTTAATTTGACTAAATCGCTTGGGCCCCACCTCCCCGGAAATTGTCACATGAGTTGGGGAGGATCCCACACTGGGCCTGCAGCAGGGCCCAAACGACCATTGATCCGCCATTGCTTATTTTCAAGTCTTGCCTGACCAATCTTGAGTTTGTATTTTGAAATCTTGGTAGTGAATGGCCATCCCATGCCACTGAAATGTTCTACCCAAACGCCTTATGGCAACTTGTGTAGATTAAACAGAAAGAGCTATAGTAGTTGTGGCAGTGTTGAGGGATAGAGAGTCTTTCAACAATATGACGAATGAGCAGCTTTATTTGCCCTTTACAAATCTGAAAAAGATTAAACAGCTTAGTTCCTAGTAATCATTGTGTAACCATTTAATTAGTGCTAGCAAATTAATTTTAGGGCTAAAAGTCATTGGGGTGAAAAATAGCATCCATGAAAGACTGAATTGAGGGCACAGTTTAGCATTAAAGATTCTTTGCAGTTGGTACAGTAGTAGAACAGGCATGGCCTGTAAAAGATTAAAATAGAATGTTTCCTTGTCTTGATGCCGATTCTCACTGAAAGCATTTGTCATCTCATTTTACTTTCCAAAGTCATCAAAATGGAAGGAAGCAGGAATGGCCATTTTTGCAAATAAGCCAATGAATTTCTAGCCGATAAACCTCCCTGATCAGATGTAATCGAAACCACTTGTAATGTAAACCATTTTTGTACTCTACAAACTCTATTCAAGTTCCAAATGGAGGTAGTAAATCATTAGTAAACAGACTTGATTACAGAGCAGGAAAGCAATACATGTTACACCTCCCGTGCTATAGACTAAAGAGAGCACCGTACAGGACTGATAACTGGTGAAAGGAAGGATACAGAGACACTAGCAATGCTGTATTTCCGCACTAGGGAATGAACAAATTATATTGTTTGCTTAGCATTGCTTCTATGAAATGATTCAATTAACTTTACCAATTACATCTTCAAAGTAAATACCATGTCCTTGGATTGCATGTCCGTGTTATCTTTTAAGGTGCAAGGGCTCATATGATGCACATCTCATAAGGGGCAATTTTATAGGTCTATGAATACATTCTGTATATCCTGCAGCCTATAAAAATAGAAATTACTTTTCAAGGCATAACTGGTCCTACGCATTAACCCCATCTGCACCCTTGCTTTATTGCGTGCTGAGGTCAATTGAAACTCTGTTTTTCCCCGGGAAGAGTGTGATGGAAGGGCTGAGCCGGCAGGGCTCCGTGGCAGCGCTGGAAACCACCACGTGGAGGGACCTGGATTCCATTCTCAATGCAGATCTCATTCGACTCGGGCTGGGGAGGTACTGATCGGGGGGGGGGGGGGGGGGGGGGTCATGGGCAAATTGCTCGGTGGTGACACGAGATGGATGGATTTAGGGTCCGTGATTGCAAGGTTCCAGAAGGAGCTCTGATGCTTGGCCCCCCCCCCCCCCCCCGGGTTGAGTATTAACCCTGTAAGCTGGGAGCGGATATCAAACAGGGGGTACGATCCCCAGGTAGTCGTGAATGAAGGCTCAAAGTGCCAGGATCTCAGCTCTGGCTCTGAGCTGGAGGCCCAAAGTGGCAGTCAAAATAAAAGAGCGCAACTGAGTTTAAAAAAAAAAAAATAAAAATGTGAGCGGGTAGCAGCGCTAAGAAATAAAGACCTGCGTTGCCATGCGCTGTCTGCGTAGAAGCGAGATTTTGGCAGCATTGCTGAAGTGGCGTAATTTATTTCCGCGTATGCTTTCTGCATCCACCTATACGTTTTTTAAATTTCACCTTGCCAAGAACATTAAAAAGCTGATCCACCAAAGCCGCACGAGGTCCCCGCATAAGATGGGATTTTTTTTTTCCACCCCTGGGAAACTTGCATGGGCGTGTAAACCTGCTTTCATCGTGCGTTTCGATTAAAACTGTGCAATGTAACACAAGTGCAGAAAAAACGTGCGGCCGGGTTCATCCCCGACCCCTTGGAAGAAACAGATAAAAGGCAGTGTTGCGCGTGCCCTCGTGGTCAGAGCTGAGTGGAGGGAGTGGGAAGACGGTAGCTGGGCTAAGGAATAGAAGATTTTCTTCACAGGTTTTGGAAAATGTGGGTCAGGAGTTTGGTGTTACTAGTCTTGCGGGAGTCCAGTGTCTTGTCTGTACCCTATGACCCTTTTTCGTACTCTTCCTATTGTCTTGTGTTATGTCTTTTGAGTGGGTTTTTGTTCATCCCTGACTAGTCACTGGTAGGTCAGTATTCAGAAGTTTTAAGCATCTGACTTTTAGTTGTGCAAACTGGCCCTTTTGAAAAATGTATAGGGTTCCATACCTAAATGTACGTGCCTGGTTTTCACTAGGCTTCTGAACTTAAGCAGCACTTAGGTGCCTAACATGGATGGCCCCATCTAGATGCTACCAAACCAGACCTAAGTCTGGCCGCCCAGATCCTCCTTCCTTCCTGCTGCTTTAAAACGAATGGGAGTGAGGTGGGGTGGTGGGATAGGGTGGGATGCTAGCTTCCCCCTCCCTCCTACTCGACTGTAATATTAATTTAAAAAGTGTCCCACAGACCCCATTAACCCATTCTCCCTCCCTCCTGTCTTCAACACATTAAAAAAAAAATATATCACCCATGGACCCCCTCTGCCCACTCTCCTACCCTCCCTCTCTCTTGACGTCAACACTTAATTAGGTGCCAATAGGTTCTTCTACCTGCATACCTGTGACATCCCTCTCCTGCAGCTGTAATTCTTCTTCTTTTGCTCCTTCTTTCCATGCCAGTCTTGGCCAGGTCTACCTCATCACCTTTTGTGCCAGAAAGACCTTCTGCACCCAGAAGATATTCCTGCTGTGCAGATTCAGATGAGTGCTGCCTCTTCCCTTCTGTCTCTCTGTCAATCACAGCCATACAAGGGGGGGGGGGGGGCATGAAGGGTTTGTACGATGTAGTGGATTGCATGCTAATTTATACACCATGCAGAATCATTCATTTGCATACTTAATTTCTCATTAACATATGGAGGCGCAGATTGTTTTGACGTGGAAGTCTCAAATTTCGTGTACTCTTGTGAACATGCCACATAATGGCTTTAATGAATACTGCAAAATTTTACATGGGCCCACAAAAGCACCCGCAAAGTTAAGTGAATCGGGCCTTAAATGAAACCGTAATGTGTTAATGTTTCCTGAAGACAGCGGTTTTTGTCAGGGATCCAAGACTTGTGAATTAAATATTCAACCAGCAGAACAGTGGCAATTGTAAACATCTGGTCCAAATTACATTTTTCCAGTTACAGAGCATTTTGAAATAAATATATAAGATTATGTCTTTTGGTGCATGTAGTAGATAAGAGCTTTTCCTTAAAATTTAGAGGCTACGTGTAATTGAATTAGTGTACAGTTTTTGGTATCCTAGAAATGACTTTCTCTGACGTCTTGGAGCATTATCAAGAAATACGAACTCTCACAAATGATCCAGTTTGGGGCATGAATTCACATTGGGCCCAATATCAAGTCAGGTTCCAATCCTGATTATGTCAAGATCTTCATTTTAGGTTTTAAAGTCCTGTGCCAGCAATCAACTATAATTTTAATATGTGAGGAAATCACATTCACAGATGACAAGGTCTGGTTTGTCTTGGATTTCTGTCCTTTGTCATGAGTTGGAAAAGCCTTTCTTAAGCCCATAGTTACTCAGCTCAGAAGAGACTTGGTCTCAAACATGTTGACTTGATGGATTCACTTTTCAGCACCGAGTTGGTGGACAGTAATTTCAGTTCCTACCATTCATAATGGTAGGACTGCAGAACTTTTTCAGGAAGGCTGATTCTATGGAACTTTGCTAGTATGTCAGTCACATTCTTTCATACATTTTCATGACTTACTCAGGTTCTTGTTTTCAGACAGGCACAGTGTTAAGTTGTGTTCCATTTTACTTTCACCTGCTACTAATTTATTGTTTTTGTAAGGGCCTCCAGGTCCTTACTAATAGTGATGGCATGTTTAAAGTGTGTACTCGATGTATAAAGTCATTTACACAATCCACCCTTATGGAGGAGTTCTCTTGAGTCTCTGACCAAGGAGCTGTAGAGGGAGTAGGAAGACGCTTCAAGGGAGCTTTGGAAGAAGTTACTCTGGAAGGTCGGAGGAGTTCTTGAGAGGGGCAGCATAATGATGACTTCTCCATATTTTTATATTTATAGGGGAGAGGCCATTTGTCTTTCCTCCAGTCCTTTTTTTTTTTTTCTATTAAATTTAGGAGTGGGAGAGGTTTTTTTTTTTTCCCTTTCCCTCATAAAAGGAAGAACAACTCAACCCTCTGGGCTTCATGTTTATATTGCACACTTTCTGCATTTCCAGGGATATATCCCAGCTGCTGTAGAAGCTCAGTCACTTATATTACATCATTCCATATCAAAGTCAGCTTTTGTTGTCTTCTTTTTGGTTGTCTGCCATCCTGGGTAGAAGCTCATATAGGTTCCTGTAGTTAATTCCAAACCCAGGCTGTCCCTCCCCCCATGTCTTGGCACTGAGCTTTGTAATAATCAGACAGCTACCAAAACTAGTGAGGCTGTTGCTTGAATATTCATCTGCTTATGGTCCCCATGGTCTTGCCAGATAGGTACCCGGCAAACACCAATTGACTAGCATTGATTTGGTTGATTTATGAGGAGTTGTAACCTGCTGGTTACTTGGCTACCCTCTCTTTTGAAGTCGCTAGCTTGTGCTTCCTTTATCTGTACCTGGCTTTCTCTTTGTCACCTTTCCCCTTGCTTCTCTCTAGGGAATGGAAGGTACGTTATTTATAACATTTCAACCTTCTATCCCTGTTTCTAATACTCCTGTACATCTGTCCCAAGCAGGCTTGAGTTCTGTCACAGTACAGGTTTCCGGGACCTCTGCTGAGGGGTTATTCCAGGCATCTAATTAAAGAAATATTTTCTCCTCCCTGCAACTTCAGATCATGACCCCTGATCCTAGAGTTTCCTTCTCTGTGCAAAATTTCGCAGTTACTTCTCCGGAACTTTTCTCAGCCCTCCAGAAAGAAAAAGGCAGTTTGGTAAGTTGTGCATCTCTGATCCATGATGGGGATTATCGGTTTTGGCACTTACAGTCTTGTACAGCAGAAGGAAACATTTTGCAGAATCCCTTGTGATTCAGAACAAGAGCCTTTACTGTGCTCAAGCATTTTGAAACTCCAGGGTGTGAGGACAACAGAGACTAAGAAAACATGTTGCGATCAATTACTGTATGCATTCAAAATAATTAAAATATTTGCTTCTCATTTGTGCATTTGGAGTGGGTTTCCTTCTGAGATTAAGGCATTCTGACAGAAGAGGTCGAGGATAGTTACATTAAACAGTGGCAGTGCCAGGGTTTTTCTTGGCTGTAATTTAATAAAGTAATGTGGTTATCGTGTTAGTATACTTAGATATGTAGAAATAAAAGTCAACGAGCAATTTGCAGGCAATGCCTTATTAGCTTCTGTTTTGAAGGGAAGGAGGCTTATGAGATTGGTATGTCTAGGTGTATGTGTGAGTCTATGTGGTCACTTCTCCCCCACCCCCACATAAATCTTTTGTTTAGTGTCCTGTCAACACCAAATTTTAGCGCATGTCAAGGGCTCAAGGGGATCCTGACAGGGTTATTGAACTTTTCTTTATTTTTGGGGGGGGGGGGGGGACACATGCGTCCATTCTGAATCATAGATTCCATTAATTCCACGCGGAACTTATTGTTATCGGATTAACGTACTAAATTTGCGACTAGCTTTCGAGAGTTATGCCCTCTTCCTCTGGTCAGTGCAAAAAGCAGTGAGCCAGGGAGTGGAGTAGTAAATCTCAGAAAAGTTTGTCACACATGTATTAGGTTAAGTCCATAAAATGGCATCATCTGTACCTTGTTTGTACAGCTTTATTTCTACAATTGAATTAATAGCTCTGGGCAGCTACAAAATAATCCTTCCTCACACTGGAGCTGATCTGCCTTCTGTTTTTTAAACATTACCAGATTTATATTTCAGGATTAAAAGGATACAATTTATTGGTTTCGTGAGTATGCAGTTTTGGTCCACGTTAGTGTGAATGAGCAGAATCTTACTTGGAGCCAGGCTGGGATCAAAGCCAGGAAGTCAGTCCAGATGGATCATGAAAGGGCTGTGGGGGGAGACAGTAATGGACCGGAGTCAGGAACATGCGGAAGTCGGCAAAGAATTGAATCCTAAAGGAAACAAAAAAGGCTTGGAAACCAGAGGAGAGCGACAGGTCACCCTGAGCTGTTGTACCAGGCAAGGGCCATGACGGGAGCAGGAGGGAAACGGTGCTTTCAGTCAGTTGAAGACCAAGCAGAGCCCTACATTGGTGGAACCGCCCCAGGCTAGGTTACTGATGATCGGCAATTTTGGAAGTATTCAGGACTACCCTTATTGGATAGCTCACTGGGTAAGCGCTCCTTACTGCAACATCCCAGATCCCTGCCTTATATTTGGGCATTTCCGTTGGTAAACGTTTGGGTTGGCTATGTGGAAATGTTGCTTAAATTCACACTGTCGAATTATTGTAGATTTATGAGGACAATTTCACAGCCATTTACATGGGTAAATAACATTCCTTCTATGCATGTACTTTTATCATGTTCCTTGTACGCGCCCCATGGCGCGTACATGTTCAGTTCCAATGTAAACCGGTGAGATATGTATCCTATATAGGAACATCGGTATATAAAAGTTAAAAATAAATAAATAAATCCCCTTTTAGGGGTTGTGTTTTGGGCAGAGAAAGGCGGTGAGGGAGAAAGGGAACAAGAAGTCAGGAACAAACAGAAATAGACAAGAAGTTGAATCCAAAGGGGGAAAAAAGGAGCTTAGATGCAAAAGGTCACTAAAGCCTATAGGGACAGATTTAAAGATCTAAACATGTATACCCTGGAGAAAATGAGAGAAAGGGGAGGTGTGATAGAGACAGTTAAATACCTCCAGGGAATAAATCTACATGAAGTGAGCCTCTTTCAATGGAAAATCTTACGTCACGTGCGTCGTTTGGGTCGGGGGAAAAAAGAGTAAACTTGATTTAATTCTGCAGAACCCAACAGTTGTTAAGGGATTATACAGGCAAATGGGGGATAATTAAGGAGAACGAAGGAGGAAGATCCACTGTGCTGCAGTTACTTCACAGATTTCCAGCATATTTTATTCAGTTCATTTTTAAATACAAAAGGAAAAGCCGAATGGTAAATTACGTGCTGTACTCCCCAGAGATGTTGTCCCTCCTTCTCCTGAAGCCAGTCCAGGACCAGCAGGCCCAGTTTACCTCTCTGCCTCTTGCCCTGCCAGTTCTGTGCTGCTGCTCCTTGTCATTCCAATATCAGGGTTAATCTGACAAGAGGAGGCCAGGAAATCTCAGGAAGGCTGAAAGAATGATGAAAAGTGCCTGATAAATGAAACATTATTGCTTTCAAAACAGATGCAAATAAAGGAGCCTTGTCAAAATATCATCAGAGCAGATGGAAAACAACACTGGGTTAAGTGTCAGGAGGTGTGCAACAGCATTGCAGTGTGCTCAGCATTTCATCTTGTCGTTTATGATGCCTCATCCATCTGCTTTGACCCACGGGGCTAGTTGAGAACACTGAACTTGGTAAAGTTTGTAGAGCCTTTGAAGTGATCTGAAAGAGAGAATGTATTTAACCCCCTCCCTCCTTGTTTTCAGTAGCATCCCCACAGATAGGTAACTAGTTAGAAGATAGGAAACAGACTAAATGGTCAGTTTTCCCAGTGGAAAGAGGAAGAGAGTGGAGTACCTCAGGGCTCTGTATTGGCGCCAGTGTTGTTCAACTGATACATTAATGTTCTGGAACAGGGAGCAATGTATGAGTTGGTTGTATTTGCAGCTGACAGAAAAATATGCACAGTAATAAAACACAACAGATTGTGAGGCATGCCGGAGGACCTGGGCATCTAAACAGTAGATGAAGTTTAATATGTGGAAAAAGGTGAACCGGTAGATGTAGTGTACTTGGATTTTCAGTTAATTGTTGTAGTTAATTAAATTTAAAGGGTTGGGATGGGTTTTTTTGGGGGAAACGAATACATACGTAACTAATGAACGGATTGGGGTCCCCTGAGAACGGATGCAACGGATTTGGCTTTCCACGAATATGAATGCCGAATGGGACGAATCCGTCTCTGCTGCACATCCCTAGTGGACAATACATTGAAATGTTTAGTTCAGTGTGCAGAGGCAGCTAAAAAAAAGTAAACAGAATCTTAAGAATTATTTGGAAAGGAATAGAGAACACTGAGAATATCATAATGCCTCTCTATAGATCTTCAGCATTATGTTCAGTTCTCATCGTGCCTTTTTAAAAGAGAGAAAGCAGATCTAGAAAAGATACAGAGAATGGCAACTAAAATGATAGGCTATATAATGGCTCCCTTATGAAGAGAGGTTAAACAGGTTAGGGCTCTTCAAATTGGAGAAGTGAGTGAGAGGTTTATAAAATCATGAGCAGGTGGAACAGATAAACAGGGAACAGTTATTTACTCTTTCAGGTTGTACAAGGACAAGAGATCGCCCCATGAAACTAACAACTAGCAGATATAAAACAATTTGGAGAAAGCATTTTTATTCACTCAACACACAACTGAGCTGTGGAACTTGCTGCTGGAGAAGAGACGGCCGAGGGGGGATATGATAGAGGTCTTTAAGAACATGAGAGGTCTTGAACGAGTAGATGTGAATCGGTTATTTACACTTTCGAATAATAGGACTAGGGGGCATTCCATGAATTAGCAAGTAGCACATTTAAGACTAATTGGAGAAAATTCTTTTTCACTCAATGCACAATAAAGCTCTGGAATTTGTTGCCAGAGGATGTGGTTAATGCAGTTAGTGTAGCTGGGTTCCAAAGAGGTTTGGATAAGTTCTTGGAGGAGAAGTCCATTAACGGCTATTTATCAAGTTTACTTGGGGAATAGCCACTGCTATTAATTGCATCAGTAGCATGGGATCTTCTTAGTGTTTGGGTAATTGCCAGGTTCTTGTGGCCTGGTTTGGCCTCTGTTGGAAACAGGATGCTTGATGGACCCTTGGTCTGACCCAGCATGGCAATTTCTTACGTTCTTATGATGTGGTCAAGGTCTCTAGCAGCTGAGTTTAAAAGGGGTTTGGATGAGTTCCTGGAAGAAAGTCCATAAAGAGTTAGTAAGGTAGACATAAGAACATGAGAACATAAGAAATTGCCATGCTGGGTCAGACCAAGGGTCCATCAAGCCCAGCATCCTGTTTCCAACAGAGGCCAAACCAGGCCACAAGAACCTGGCAATTACTCAAACACCAAGAAGATCCCATGCTACTGATGCAATTAATAGCAGTGGCTATTCCCTAAGTAAACTTGATTAATAGCAGTTAATGGACTTCTCTTCCAAGAACTTGGGGGAAAGCCACTGCTTATCTTTGGGAGTGAGCAAAGAGAAATGGATGTGCTCTTTGCTTTCTGCCAGGTACTTCCTAGAGAACCTGGCAGACACCAACAGCTATGATAGACAGGATGCTGAACTCAACAGCCCCTTGGTCAAACTCAGCCTAGCAACAGAGACTGATTGGACTCTGGCATTTTGGCTCTTATTCTATTCCTAACCCTTTTTGCCATGTCCCTTTTCCCCAGCATTGTGTCTCACCAGTAGATAAGATAGTCCAATGGGCATTCTTCATTATCTCTGTTAATGCCATTTTGCTAGTGATGTGGGTGTGGGTGTGTGTTTACTACTACTACTACTACTACTACTACTACTACTATTACAAAGACAGTAACCTTCAAAAAGGGCGTGTAGGTACACGTTTGCGCAAATGTGTTGGCCCATACCCAGTGACACCGCCATTTTATAACGTATGCGGACATATTATAAAATATTCTGGCCTCACGTACATGTGTGCCAAATTTTAAGTGGGCACGCGCATCCTGCTTCCACCATGTAAGGGGATTTTAAAAGTGGTGCACGCCAACCCTATTGCCAGTTATACCAGTTTGTTCTCAGCTCACCCAGTTAAGGGGTAGGTCCTCCAAACCCTCCTAGTTAAATAACCTTCACTCCCCAGAGTTAGCCCCAAAGATCTGCCTATTTTTCTTTATTTTATGGCTTACATCTCCTCCAGAGCAGAATTAAAGTTACGGGGCAGGGTACCTTGGTGTATGCCAGGGCACGTGGGTATTTATTTAAGCGCCCATCTCTTGGCTAGGCCCCGCCACACCCAGGCCCCGCCCCCTTTTGAAAACATTTGAGATGTGCACGCAGTGGGAGATATGGGCATATCCGGGCGGCTCTTAATAGCTGCTGGACGCGCATGAGCCCGATTTATTCACTCATCCCCTAATTAAAATGCATGCTGGCCTTTTAAAATTCACCTTTAATAGTTTAATCATTTCTAATAATTTAGTGTGTGTGTGTCAAAGCCCAGTGCTTGTACACTTGTATAGCTGACATCCGTGGAGACCAAGAGTGTCCTCCTGGTGATACTCCCTCCCCCCATCTTGATGCTAGACCTCCGTAGGCTGAATGAAAGACCAGATCTTTATGCTAGCACAGGCTCTGTGAGGATTTGCTAGATAAACATGGCTAGTTTTGTCATACTGATTAAAAAGGCAAGTAAGTTAAGACAACTGGAATATGTTTGTAATAAATCTTTTTGAGTTGCTCTCGTTTATCGTTAGCATATTAACAGAACGTATTTATTTATTTGAGACTATCTATAGTTCACTGATCTGAAAATCTTCCTTGGCAGATTACCTCCCCCCCCCAAAAAAAAATAAATTCAAAAGCATGGTTAAATACAATGTAAAATAACATCAAAATACTTTAACATAATAATACGTTAACGCTGTAAAATATTAACAGCTTAATAAATTAGCATCACAAAAAGGAGAAGCCCAGTGCTGGCTAACACATATAACTTTGTATTTCATATTTATGTTTCTAATTGACTTCATCATACAGAACACAATTTGAAGGCTAAAACATTCAAATGTTGATTATTCTGCAGCTGAAATTAGAGGCAGTTGTCTCTCCGTAGCCGTTCATTTTAGGGACTGTAAGTAACTGCTTATCCTGATTGGTGGTTTGCATCTGCTCATATTTGCTGCGGTTGCCACGAATAAGCATGGATGTTTTTTTTGGCTGGAAACTATCAAAATGTGAATTCTGGGGTCCTCAGTTGTAATGGTACCAAGAAAAAAAAAAAAATTCCTTCTGATAGTAAAGAAGAGATTCTGTTGTGTTAAAGCATCTCTTCTGCGCTTTATAGGCTGCCCAGTCGGTGCATAACACTGAAATGAAGCACTATTTAATTTAAATTTAATTAACACATTCCTTGATGGCTTTTTCAACAGTTGCCCAAAGCGGTGTTACAAAAAAATTTGTCGTCCTAAGGAGCAGAAATCCCATTTACGGCAAATGGAAAGTTCTTCTCCAGAATTTTGCATCTCCTAGTTTCTGGCACAGCACTCGCAATTCCTTTCTGACCTCTTTCTGGGCCCCCTGAGAGTTGGTAACAGAGTATTGGTGTTTTCCGATAGATGATAAAGGGAGCAGGAGCTCTTATTGCAGGCTAAATCTAAAGTTATATTAAAAAAAAAAATATATATATATATATATTTGTTTTTAATGTTACTTTGTGTTTGGACTTGTTTATTACTTCATTTTAGCAATGTGTGCCCTTGAGGAATTATTTCAGCTTAGCTGAATTTCAGCTTGGCTGACTCAGGGCCATGCTGCAGTTATGAATTTTTGAAGACCTAGAAGGTCAAGACAATTGTGACTCAAGCACATATGTTTTTTTTTTAATAAGGTAAAAGATTCCAAGTGCCAACTCTGAAGATGTTGGCCACTTAACCTTCGTTGATGATGGGAGTGCTGCCCATCTCACCCGATCTGTCATTTAGGTTTTAGATTTTGCTCATGTCTTTTTCTGTGGTAACTCAAGACGTGTTACATTCAGGTACAATTTGTATTTTCCTGTCACCAGAGGACTTATGGGCCTGATTTGCTAAAGAATTTCTTCCATTGCGCGTCTAGGGGAAAAATGCTTAGTAAACAGGGCCCTAAGTTTGTGCCTGAAGCAACGCAGAGTGAAGTGACCTGCCCAAGATCATAAGACCTCTAATTTCATGCATTCATCATAATAAGGAAGAATGGTAAGACCCATAATGCCCTTCCGAGTCTGGGTTCATGGATTGCTTCATGACCTGTTCAGTGACTAATGAGGATCCAGGTCTGTCCTTGGCCTCACCGAGAATGCTTGTGTCATTTGCAGAGCTGGATCCTGAGACATCCTTGAGCCATTAGCAATGGTAACATGGAATAGACTTAGTTTTTGGGTACTTGCCAGGTTCTTATGGCCTGGATTGGCCACTGTTGGAAACAGGATGCTGGGCTTGATGGACCCTTGGTCTGACCCAGTATGGCATTTTCTTATGTTCTTATGTTCTGGGTGCCTTCTCTCCTTCATCCTGGCATATACTGCTGGCTGCCTCTCCGATATTCCCAGGTTTTCAAAGCGCTATGTGTCACTGGAGGAGAGAGTGCCCAGCGGGAGCTGGAGTTTGTGGACAGCTTTAAACTATGCAATGGATGGAGTGGTAGCTAGATCGGGAGCCATGGCAGCCATTGTACTATGCTGATGGCCAGATAGTTTGCCAGGATTGAGTGGGGTGAGTACCCCAGCTGGACTAAGGATTTTTACAATAGTGGGTAAACTACTAAGAGGCAAGTTACAAAGTTTGAACATCAACTCTTTGGAAAAAGTTCTGGGGACCATTTTTCATTTGAATCGCCTTTATGCCTTTCTGATTTGTTTGCTACCATCTCAGGGATTATTTGTAAACAGGTGTAGAAAACTCAAATTAAGAGCAATGGGCAAAGAATAACTGAGAAAACGATTGCATTACTGCATTGAGGTAATTGAGAATAATCTGGTTTTTCAATCTAGAACTGAGGTTCTAGAAAATGCAGTAATGAAGGGGAGCCTGAGGTTCATCAACATCCCAAAGTCTTCCATAGTATCTCCATTACATGTATTTAACAAATACACAACTAAAATTCTGAATACGGCACCAGAAGCCCTCTCTCCCTTGTCTAAAGTATATTACCTCTCAGTGGGTAGAATGTATAATGATGCGACTGGCGATATTCAAGACAATCTGACTTCTTCTGGCAGTCTTGATGTCAAAAGAGCGACTCTGACATCATTCACCCTAGATCCAGATCTGTTATAACATTCAGTCTTTTCTTCCACAATAACGTTGTGAATCTTTTGACCAAAAAAAAAAAGCATTTTCCCAGATGGCAGTAGGACTACCGAGCTAAAAAAAAGAAAATGTTTGTCCCCAAGGCAATAACCTTTGTCGCATAGCCAAAAGGACTCCCCTTGTGCTTTCTTTAGAAACGTGTGATTCAATTCCAGAATGCCCCTTCCATATTTTTTGATATTTTGTTTTTTTGAGGGAGAGTACCCCTAAAATCCCATCTCTCCTGCGTAAGCCTGCCTGTACCTCTATCTCAATAAATCGGGGTTATGGTGGACTTAGTCCTGTTGTGCTGGTTTAGATTTGGTTGGTGGATATGCTAGTGCTCTGAGAGAGTTTGTTTTTTTTTCCCTGTGTTTTGAGTCATACTCCATGTCAGGTTGGATCTCCCCTTTAAATTGTGGACTATAAGGATGTGACAGCTTTATGGGCCATTTTCCTTTTTCTAGATTTTTTTTGTTTCCTCCTTTAAGTTCTGCTTGAACTTATTGTAAAATTCCTTCTCTCTCTCTCTCTCTCTCTCTCTCTCTAAAGATTCCAGATGCCCCAAACTGTAGGTAACCAAGGAGGTAATTTTTAGACCCTGTGGGGCACTTGCAGGTCTGCAGGTACCAAGCCTGCAAGCTTCAAAGGGAAAAACTTCCCCGGAGTTTGAAAATTTGGGTCTGGCTGGTGCCATGGGCCTTTCAGTACCCACAAACCTTCCACCCACTTGGTAGTACCGTAGATCGTGCACGGGTAAAATCTTATGAAAATGCCCCTCCTCGGTTTTTGGAAGCCTGGCACTTTTTCCATCTTGGGTATTTTTGGACGGGAAATGGCTGAAGATTAAGCTTGGCTGACGTTCTGAGCTGTCGTGGAACTAATATGTGAGAGATGTTGCAGAATAAGAAACCCAGATAAGTGACTATGAACCCAAGAGAACCGTTTTTCATTTTCCATTTCCATTGAACTGGTAACCTGCATGCGCCATGTTTATTTCTTTACCAGCTCTTGACCATGTTTTATTAGGGATGAAAGGCACAGCACGTAAAATGCAAACAAATAGATGTCAGTAAAACCTCAAGGAAGAGTCAATCTAATTGCTTTCCAGCACATAAATATAAATTGGACTGTAAGGCGCATTGACTGTGATAGCTCCCAAACTTACACATTCATTGGTTATCTCCGATGAGTAAATGTAATTTCCAACAAAAGAATTCTTTCAACACAAAGACAAACTGTATGCACGAAGCTGGACATAGCATGAATTAATTGTTAATTTTTTTTTTTGTAGTAAACAGTGCATTTCAGCACAGCAGTAGAGATTCACAGATCTAATAGTACATACAGGAATTATGTAGTGTTGGAATTAGATTTCTCTGTGAGGTTAGTTTTGTTTTAATTTACTTTCCAGGATTCTAGTTTACAAGTGGATGGTCAGCAGGGACTAGAACGGGGTTTTATCCTAAAATGGCAAACATTTGCAGGCACTTTATATTTTCAAAAGTATCGAGTACATTTTTCAAAGGCCTGCACACGCAAATACCGGGGTTCACGCACGTGGCCAGGCCTTGCGCATGCTGCGCGCATTCTACATCGGGCCCAGCCACCCGCGTAAACCCCGGTACACACACGAGTGCCAGGCCTCTCCAAAGGGGCGGGGCAAGGTCTGGGCAGACCAGGACAGTGTCAAATGGGGAAGGGCGCGCCGGCAGCCGGCCAGTACGAGGAGACTACTGCTGCTCTAGAGGAGCAGTAAGTAGTAAAATAAAAAATTTTGGGAAGGTTAGGTTTAAGGGGTGGGGAAGAGGGAGGAAGTTTAGGTAGGGGAGGTAGGGAAGTTCCCTCCGAGACCGCTCCTTAATTGGAGCAGACTGGGAGGGAACTGGCGGAAGCCCGATTGCTTTGCCGTGCGTATTGAACAAAAATTTGCCCCCCTGCACGTGTGGCTCTTAAAATCCGGCGTGCATGTGTGTGCAGGTAGCCGATTTTATATTATGCGCATGTCCATTTGTGCACGCAGGGAACCGCACGCACAAGGATGGGTGCACGCTGCTTTTAAAATTGACCCTATATATCCTACTGTAACTTAATTTGGTGTTGAATAAAGAACCACCCTCAGTCAATATAAGCATTTATTAAACAGACTGGATTCTAATTTAGGTGTTGTCATTTCCTACTATGATAGGATTTATTCCTGGTTTCAGGACATCTGCATGGAATGTGAGTCAGGCATACTGGCAAGTTAGTCTGAGAATTCCAGATTTTGCACCTCTGGTCCAGGCTATGCACCCAAAGACCCAGTACAGTGTCATCACTAAGAGCTAAATACCTATATCTTACAAGGCTCATCTGTTATTAAACCTTTACCGATAGATATTCAAACATAGCCGTTAGAGGGGGTCATTTATCAAAGTGCTATATGGCGTGTTCGCATGCGTTAAGGCATTTTTGCATGCAAAAACCACCATTAATGAATGTGAAAGCACCATAACGTTTGGTGCGATGCAAATGAGAAAAAGGGGAGGAAATTTTGGCCAAGTGGGCTGGGCTCATTTTGAGTGGTTTTAAGCTTCTGGAGAGCCAGCCAAGCTATCAGGGCCCTGAGGGAGGGAGGGAGAGAGCACCTAACTCTAATGCCCTCATGCTAGATAGGTATTTATATCTCTGTGGGAGGCCCACCTAGTAACTCGAGGTGAGGTTTAGGTATTAGTGTAGGGGTTAGGGGCCACTTTGACATTCAACGTGAGACGTACAAACAGAACAGTGCTCTCTGAGTCCATCAAGCTAGGTTGAGAGAACATTGCACAAATCTCATCTTTGGGTGAGTTTCCTCTCTCCAAAGGTCATCAAATCTTCACAAGAGACCACTGTTCTGTTTGTACGTCTCACTTTGAATGTCAAAGTGGCCCCTAACCCCTAATACATAAACCTCACTTCGAGTTACTAAGTGGGCCTCCCATAGAGATAAATACCTATCTAATGTGAGGGAATTATGGTTAGTCTCTCTCTCTCTCTCTCTCTCTCTCTCTCTCTCTCTCTCTCAGAACACCTATATCCCATCCAATTAACTGTTTAGTCTGGCCAAGTAGTGCTGAATATTGGCCTCTTAGAATTCTCTTCTTAAAGTATGACTCTATTATAAATATGATTTTGCAGTGTGTATACTGTGATAAAATTGCCCAATCATTGTCAGAGTTTTGCTTCAATTCAGGTACTGCTTTAGTGAGAAACTGTCCTATTTATTTGTAGCAGTTGAAAAACTGGAGCAGCTTTTGCCCTCGAGCAGAACTGGGGTAAATCTTGGGTCTCAAGCTTCACTGGATGATGAGCAAATGGCTGATTTGTTTAGCTTATTGGCTATGTCCCCTTGCTGGTTGAACTGATTACCCTCATAGATCCTGTTTCGCCAGTAAATGAATCATCACATGCACTCTATACATAGCTAACTGATTCTTGATGCAGCGCACTGCTGCACAATGTAAAATGTGGAAAATGGATATAATCATTAAATAGGGGTTGCAGCCAAAGATGTTTTGCTTCTTTAGTTTTTAGTTTTTTATTATTTTGTGTAGTGGTTCATCTTCGTGCATGCTATTTTTTTTTAACACGCACTAAAGTGGTTTACTGTGCATTAAATCCTTAATGCATGCCAAAATATTTAGCGGGCACTAAACAAAATAAAACGTGACAGCATATCCCTGTCAATAAACAGTGATTACAAAATATGATGCGCAGCTTTTGATCTGAAGCCCTGCTTGTTTTTTGTTTGCATGCCAGTCTGCTTAATGTAATGGGGAGCTGTGTTCGGGTACACCAGATCAATCTGCTACCCTGGTGGCAGCTCCGAAAAGCAATCATTACAGAGCAAGCCAAGGGAAAAGAGACCTCCATGCTGACTAGATTATCTTGTATCCATTTAAGCTATTTTCTGATGAATTGCTCCTGTGAATGACTGATCGCAAATAGTAGCTTTACGGGTTTGAAGAACAGACTCTGCTTTGGCCCGTTGATGCATACAGCTCTGGGTTTTTTTTTTTTTTTTGCTTTTTCTTCACTATGTGTTATTTTAATCTTTTGCAAGCAATGATAATAGGTCAGTCTTGTCCTCCTCCTACAGCTAAATGAAGGTAAATAAGGAGGAAGAGAAATGCAGCACAGTTTTTCCGAGGCCTCTGATGTTCTACTGCACCCTGGTGCTGTTTGTGAAAAACCCATTTTTTTTTACATTTTGATGGATTCTTTTTTTTTTTTTTAAAGAAAAGCTTCACAAAGCCTGACACTTAATTTGGCGCTGCCGTAACACCTTGCACACCTTTTATTACAGTGAATTCCCTCTGGCACGTGTGATCATTATTGCAGAACGCGGGCACCCACGCCGCAGCGTTCCCCCTGTAATTGAACGATGATTTGCATTCCGGTCCTCGCGGCCGTAAACCTTTTTTTTTTTCAAGATTCAGCAATAATAACTGTGAAGGGATAAGGCTCCTGGGACTTCCTTGAAAGGCGCCAGCGCAGTGTGGGTGAGGAACAAGCGTGCCAGGGTGCAACCCTGCATTAAGAGTGTTTGGATTTTAATTAAGCGCCTGCAGAATGCTTTCGGCGTTCATTGCTGTGTGGAGACGGGGGGAATAAAAAGGAAAATCCTGTTTAGGTCACAAGACAGGCTAGGGATGGTTGAAAATACCTCCCCTGAATAATCCGCTGTCACTTGTCTGGCTTCCCTCCCTCCTGCAGGTTTCCCCTTGAAATGAATCTACTTATCGCTCTCCCCTCCTCTCCCTTCTCCTTAGCTGATTGGTTTTATGTGCACAGGATGAGTGAAACTGTGCTTTCTCAGATCATGGTCCTCCCTGCCTTTTGAAATAGGTGGGCGATTGTCTCTCCTGTTGTTTTTAGCTGGCTGCGTGAGACCACTGGAGCCCGTTTTTTTTTTTTTTTCAAAGAAAAGCTCAAAACTTCACGTAGTTGCCTAGGTTCTCGGCTGAAAATTCAACTAAACTTAGGAGTCTAAAACTTAGAGGGGGGAGGGGCAGCATTCAAAGGGGCTTTCCGTGAGTAAATGGGCGTTTGCCTGCAGGGAAAAAAAAACAAAACAAACAAACAAGCAACGCCTTGGGATGTCGCTCCCTCCCCTCAGTGGGCCTGATTTTAAAAAGCATTTACTCGAGTGAAAACCAGGTTTACTGGAGTAAATTCACTTTACTTGAGTAAGTGGGTTTTTGAAAATTGCTACAATTTATGCCATTGACTTGTCTATAGGATTTACTCACATAAGTGCAATTTACTTGAGTAAATGGCTTTTGAAAATTGCTACAATAGTAGCTACATTTACGCATGTAACTCCTTTTGAAAATTACCCCCAGTGTGCGTGGTGCGCCCTGTCAGCCACTCCTGCACTTTTTTACCCAGGTGAAAAAAAGGGGAGGGGGACAGGTTGGGGGAGTGCAAGGGCGCATGGAGATTTCATTTTGAAACCCTGGCGTGTAATTTAACAGTCGCAAGCTTTGCCCCTTCTCCCATGCAGGTGGCAGGTACGACGGCTGCTTCTGTACCCACATGGACATGGTAGGTGGGTTTCAGAATTACCCTCCCTGTACCTAAATTTAGGCCAGCAACAAACACAGGTAGATGGATCGGTGTAAAACAGGATTTTATTGAAGTTTGCCCGACTCTGGCCGAGTTTCGCTCAAAGAGCTGCCTCAGGGGCTTTCAAGCCACTTCAGTTGGCTAAGACATCGCGTGACAAAGTCAGGAAGGATTGAACCTGCTGGCTTTTTAAGAAAAATATATTGATCAAATACTTTAAAAAAAACGTTTTAAAAGTATCGGTATTGCATACCCACTTGCTGTTCAGCTTAGGTTAACGCAAAGATCTACCTGTGTTTGTTGCTGACATCCATCTGGATCGATTACCGGTTTGTTTTCTTGGACCTAAACTTAGGCCTGCGTGCCATTCATTCTCCTAAGTTAGGGGCGCAGTGCAGAAGGTTAATGTTAGGCGCCTAACTCTGCCCCCTCTGGCCATTTTTACTAGGCACCTAAATTTAGGTGCCTAGTAAAAATTGGCTTCTAAATTTGGGAACTTAAGCCCTAGTCAGTTTTTAAAGGGCCCAATTCAGGCATCTTAAGTTAGGAACGTAAACCCTTTGAAAACTGATCCTCGGGTTTCTGACCCTGTGCATCAACTGAAAAGAATTGTATTTAAAAAGTTACATAAACATCATTGTAGAACAATTATAAATGGATACGAAGAGCAATTCATTGCAGTCGGTTAAAAGCTGGGGTTGCGATGAGGAGCTCACTTGCCCATGCGCGGCGTCGTATGACTGCCATTTTATGTAGAAGAAATGGCAGCCTGGACAAAAATGAAGGCCGAGGGGGATCCCCTCGCTCTTCCCCAGGGCTTTCAGTCCATTCATCCCTTTCCTTCCTGGCTGTAAACTCCTGATCCGCTCGTGGTTCCTGATTTTCCCTCTCCGTGGTTCATGGTCATGCTCAACTGCTGTGGCCCCCCAACACTTGCCAAATTACCAGTGGTGCAATGAGCAACAGATGGCGAGGCATGCGTACGTCCGGGCCAGTCTGGGAGGGGGGGGGGGTACCGACGTTTACTGATGCAGAACCACGCAGCACCAATATATACAGGAGGCCCTGGAGAGTCCTTAGGGACCTCAGTTCTTATTTTATTTTATCCAGAAATTTATCACTGTTTAATACAACAAAAATAAAACAGGAGGCATCAGCCGAATGCCGCCACAGGCTCCTCATTCCCCTCCCCCTCCCCCGGGCGTCCTAGGTGTGCGCGTGCCTCCTGCTGAGATTTAAAGAGACCGCGGCGGGAAAATGCCACGGCCCCTCCCTCCTGATGTCAGCGGCCTTCCTATTCAGTGTATACAGAATATTCAGCACTGCGTATTCAGGATATGCTGCGTATTCAGGATATCCAGTGCTGTGTATTCAGGATATACAGCGCTGTGTATTCAGGATATGATGCATATTCAGGATATACAGCACTGCGTATTCAGGATATACAGCACTGCGTATTCAGGATATGCTGCGTATTCAGGATATTCAGCACTGTGTATTCAGGATATGATGCATATTCACAATATACAGCACTGCATATGTCATGTAGTGTTATAGAAATGTTGAGTAGTAGATATATCCACAATAAATAGGCCTGAGATGAACTTGCATGTATAAGCATGCAAATATTGTCTCCTGCATGTTCAGTGTGGATATCCTGAAAACCCAACAAACTGATCACCAGGCCGGGTTTGAGAAGCCCTGCTCTAGGGGTAGCCGTCTTCCAGAAAGGGAAGCCATGACCTGTTTGCAGTTGGTATGGCACACATCCTTCTCTGTTATCTTTACCTCTGGGCAGCCTTCGTACCATGCAGCCTCCACTTCTAAACACCGACTTTGTAAAAACAGATAAACCAGCCAGCAAAAAGCAGCTGTTACTTTGAAAACAATTCTGAAGAAAAAGCATGGCCTTTACCACCATCCTTTCTGACCTGTTGGTCAGGTTATGGAGTGAAACACAGCTGTGCTCGAACTCTTTGAGAGGATCTTTTTGAAGTCCTTTGCAATGTGGCGGTAATCCGGTAGGAGAGGGCCAGCAGGTTCCACAAAAACGCAGCTTCCTGGCAGTGCCGTTTCATAGGGCAAGTGTATCTGTCGTAAGGTTGCAGCCAGGGTCACGAATTTGCCGCATCTCGGTGAAAGAAGCCTCGCACAAGGAGGAGCTTGATTTTATTCTGCAGACGCCGACTGTTGTGCGGTATTTCTGTTCGGGCTAGTGAGAGCGCAATCTGCAAGGGGCTGGATGTGGGAGAGCCCTGATCAGAGAGGAGGGGTTTTTTTTTGTTTTCTTTGGGGGGGGGGGGGGGGGGCCAGTTTGGAATACGCAGAGACATCGTTGCACATTTTCAGAGGGATGCCGTGTGTGCGGCTCCCCTCTGAGAAGGAGCAGCTGCCCGGCACGCGTGCTAGGAGCAGCCGTGCGCTTTGCACTCACCATTTATACAGACAGCCAAGTGGGAGGGGCAGGGAGAGAGGCGGGAAGAGCACGCAAATGTTTGAAAATTGCAAGTGCATGCACTGGTTTCTTTTCCCTGACCTAAACATGTCCCCGGAATGCCTCTTTTTATTTTTTTTTTAACCCCGTTAAAATTTCCTTTTAGTAGGGAAGCCTGGCGTATTGGTCATTTTCAGCCAAGCCGTGTGGCCTGAATAAAAGACTATGAAAATGGTCCTCTTCCGGTATCATTGTTTTATTTATTTGTTTTTTTTATATACAGACATTCAACTAAAGTCATCACATCGGTTTACATATAACAAAAATTAGAGAGGTTACATTGTAATAGAAAGTAAAACAGAAAATAATATCACAGAGAAGGAGAAATAAAAAGAGAGAGAAATAAGTTAGAATTAGGTGTTAATTCTTCTTATGTTATAAAAGCCATGTTTTTAGATTTTTATTTATTTTTTTTTTTTTAAAGTTTGTGAGGATGATTCAAGTCTCAGATCAGTTGGAAGGGAATTCCATAAGAGTGGTCCGGCTATCGAGAAGGCACGATGGTTTGTCAGGTGTTCTGAAAAACCTTTGCATGGGTTCCTCCAACGGGACATGCAAAAATACCTGGGTGGAGTTCCTGGTCCGCCATTACCCCAGGGAAGCTACCGCAGCCCTGACTGTGTTGCACAGTGGCAGAACGAGCTTTGGTTGACTGCAATCTTCGGCCATTAAATTAAAGCTGATATAAAGCAGTCATTATGCCATTCATAAAGAGGAGCATGCTAATGTTCACCGATTTGCCTCCTCCGCAAAGACAATTTTTTTTCAAGCTGATGAGCAACAGGAATTATGGCCGCGAGGTTAATATAAAATGAATCTTCCATTTGGCATTTCATTTTCAATACTTATGTCGAGTTTGAGGAATGATATGTGTTAAGCTTGTTGTGTACACAAGACGGGCTTTGTCAGTAGGAGTAAATAATACAGAGCAAAGCTCTCATTTCTACTGTGATTCCTGCAAAACAGGGAATTACTTAAGTGCCTTTATTTTCCAAAAGGCAGCCAAGAAAACCACAGATTCTGCTCCAAAAATGAACTTTAGCTTCTCTTTTTGTGTTAGGATTGTATTGCTCTTCCCTTGTGGAAAAGACCAATAATTTACTATAAAAGGCAATGATTGACTTTGTTGTTAAAATACAAAATGGAAATAGCATGGATCTGTCAATATGTTTACTTGGGGCTGTGATAAAGTTGATAATTCAGGCAGGACACTGCAGCGAGTCAATAGCCTGAAAAAGATCCTTACCTTTCTTGACGTTTTAAAATACTCTGCAATACAGTTACCGGCTGCATGCAATATCCCATGAATATGGAAGGCGTTCTCCGAAAGCAGGAACCCGGTTTTACTGTGCTAAGGGGTCTGGTTCACTAAGGCTTTTCTCCTGTTCTGTGTCTGAGAAGAAAAAGCTTAAATCTTGTCCATATCAACCTGTATGTGATAGGAATGGGCTTTTACCTGTATAAAGCTAATTGCTAAAACTTGCCGCTCCCCCACTGTTTGCACATATTTAGTCGGACAGAAATAGGGCAAGGTTGGAGATGTGCCCAGGGAGGGGTTTTCAGTTAGTGCAATATTCAGCATTAACCGGCTGTACCTGTGCGGGCACAAATGGCTGTCCTCAATCTAATGGCTCAACTTCTGTGCCATTGGATTTCGGGTGGCAACTTTAGCTGGCTAGCTGCTGAGCGGCACTTTGAATAGCTAGCCCTTAGTGAATCAGGCTCAAAATATGTTTGAAGGTGTTAAATATTTGTGCTATAGCATACAGACAAAATGTACAAATCTATATGTAAGATGTTTAAAAGTACCTCTTGTATCCAGTACGTCTAAGCTCCATTACTGGTAATGCATTTTGGAAGAATCCAATGACAGACAATTCTGGCTTTTCGGCTGAAAAGTTAACTTGGCTTAAGTGGCCCTAGGGAGAGTAATTTTCAAAGTCATTGCAGTGCTTTACCACGGAACAGGGCTTTTAAAAAAAATTTCCTGCTTGGGCCTGTATGTATATACTTTCTCCTGCAGCTTGATGGCGCATTCTTGTTGGCATATATTTCCCCCAAATAAATCTGCGTGCAAATTAGCAGGCATAATTGTATGCGAGTAGTTTTGATGAGATCATTTTCAAAGGGAAAGAATGGGTGTACTTGCCCTTTAAAAATTGTTGTACAGTCTGTGGGTAAAAAGTTACCTGCAGACTTTACTACCCATGGGCCCGATGTAATAAGGCCCGTTCAGCGGAGCGTATGGTTTTAACCCCTCCCCTCCATTTGCATGCACTATTTTATGCGCAAACTGTACTTCCGATGCAGCAAGGAGTTGTGCGTACAAAAAAATGTCTGCGTAAAACTCTGCAGGTTGCTTTAGCGCCCTCGCCTGCAAATCTCATGCAAATGAAGACATTATCTGGTAAACTTTTAAAACCCGCGCACGCGTGTCCATGTGTGCGTGGCTCCCGGCGCGTGCACATTAATGCACCGATTTTATAACATGTGCGTGGTGACGCGCGCATGTTATAAAAAAATACAATACTCGCATGCACGTGCACACCCAATTTTATAGTCAGCGCCCACGTGCGGAAGGGTTTAGACTCGCGAATGCAACGGGGGGATTTTCTAAAAAAACAAAACATGCGGCAACACAATATGGTCTTCCTTAATCGGAGCGGACGGGGAGGGAACTTCCCTATCCCTCTAACTACTCATCCTACCTTTTCCCCTCTCCTCTCCTCCCCGACCCCTACCTATCTAGCCTAATTTTTTTTTGTTATATAACTTTACTGCTCCTTTGGAGCAGAAGGAAGTTCCACACGCCGACCAGTTGCTGGCGCGTGCTTCCCCAGGGCAGCGTGTAATGGCCCAGACCCCGCCCCTTTTACTGAGCCCGGCACTTCCGAGTGAATCGGGAGATACGCAGGTGGCTGAGACAATTCTAAAATGTGCTCGGCGTGCGCAAGGCCTGGCCACACGAGTATCTCTCAATATTTGCATGCGCCGAGCTTTTAAAATTTGGCCCTAAGCTGTTACCCACCAGTGCAGAGAGGTGGCCTGGCTTAACTCAGGTTTTCTTAGCCCTGGAAACTTTTCTCCTGGTCTGAGGTGCTGTATAGTTTCCAAGCTAATTTTAGTATACAGGCGGAAGCTGGAGTTCCGGTGCTGGGAACTGTTGGGATTTAGGTGCAGAAAACATGCTTTATACACACAAAGTATGTCCTCTGTGTAATTAAATATGATTTATGTGCACAAAGAAAAGAAGCCAGAGCTGGCTGATTGTCTGAGTAAATCTGAGCTGAGTATTTGCAGATCCAAATATAGATTTGAACCAAGTTGGGAGGTTATTTGCCTCTAGTGATAAATAAATCAAAAGAACATGATATGCTATTTTCTCCTCAGCCTGACAATGCCTTTGCAGCTGAAATCTAGACACTAAAAACATTTTAAAATGTAAAAATTGCCAGGGATGAATTCTAGGCTTTTTTTTTTCTATAACAGTCTATAAATGTAGAAATTATTCTGCATCAAAAAAAAAGGTTTGATTACTAGACCTCAGCATATATACCGGTATTTATTTAAAACATTTATTACCTGCATACTCCACAGTGTGATGCAGGTTGTATAAGAGCATTCAAAATACTCATAAAGACAATTAACCTGTAACAAAACTCACAGACCGCACACCTCCCAATGAAGTCCACGCTTCTATAGATCTGCAAAAGAAAGAAACCACAGAGGATGCCAGCAGCCCGCAGAATCGCATCGGACCAAAAGTATCCCTAAACAGAAGAGCCTTGAGTGGTTCTGATTTAGGACATTCATCAGCTTGTACGTTTTTGGGCAGAGAATCCCAAAATACAGCCCTGAAATTGTCTGGCGTTCCCTTATTAAAAATGCACAACAAGTTGACATATCTGCTGTATTGCTTTTTATTATGTGATTGAACTGTCTCTATAGAGAGTAAGATACTTAACTATGAATGAGCAATATGTTATATGTGAAGAACGTCAGGATCTTCCTTGAAAACTTGTTAAAATGCTGGATACTTAAAGGATCATTCTAATCTACGCAGTGCTTGCAAGAAAGGCCTAATAAATGATGCACCATAGTTAAAGTGCAACATAGAAACACAGAACACGACAGCCCATCCACATCTCCCATTCAGACTTATAGTGCCTTCTACACCCTCAGAGATCCTCTGTGCTTGTCCCAGGGTTTTCTTGAATTTTGATATGGTCTTTGTCTCCACCACCGACACTGGGAGGCTGTTCCGGGTTATCCACCACACTTTTTCTGTAAAGAAATATTTCCTTAGGTTATTCCTGAGTCTATCCCCTTTCACTCACATGACCGCCTCGTTCCAGAGCCTCCTTTCTTTTGAAAGAGGCCCGGCTCAGTGTATTTATTCCTTAGGAGTTGGTTTTTTTTTTTTGTTTGAAAGAACATTTATTGAAGATCAATTGATAAAATAACAATGAAACATTTCATCATAACAATTAACCAATCAAAATCTGACAGTGACTCTTCCCCTTAGCTTTCCCCAATAACATGCGGCAAGAAAGGTATTTAAATATCTCTCTCATATTTCCTCTTGCCATCCTTTCCTCCAAGGAATACATGTTTAGATTTTTAAGTCTGTCCCCATATGCTTTAATATGAAGACTTTTAACTTTTAATAGCTGCCCTCTGGCCCAACTCTATTCAGTTTACATTTGAAGGTGCGGTCTCCAATTGAGGTCCCAGAAAAGACGTATGCAGAGGCAATATCACCGTCTCTTTCATTCTGGCTATTCCTCCCTCTAATCACCCTAGTATCCTTCTGGCTTTTGCTGTTGCCTTATTTATCTGTTTGGCTACCTTAAGATCCTCAGATATGATCACCCTCCAGATTCCACATCTGTTTTTGGACAGAAAATATTTACCCTCTTATATTATGTAATTCTTCCTTGGGTTTTTGAAACCCGGATGCATAACCCTACATCTTTTTAGCATTAAACCTTAGGTGGCAGTCTCTAAATCATTTCTCAGGCTTCACTAGATCCCTCCTCATGTGTTTTCCACCCTTTCCTGGGTGTCTACACTGTTGCAGACAGCACTTGCGCAATATTGCTTACAAAAAATATTAAGCAGAGGTGAGCCGAGGACTGATCCCTGTGGCACACTTTCCTCAGGGCGAACCCAGTCAGTCACCTTAAGGCCCATACCTAGGGCACTCAGTTTGGTTATAAGTTGCTTATGTATAACCGTGTCAATTTGAATTTCGTTGAAATCTAGCACACACAACAAAGTCGTTGAATTTCGTTGAAATCTAGCACATACAACAAAGTCTTGTCAGATTTATCTGACAAGACCTACCTCTGCTAAGAACCATGCTGGTTCAGATCCTATAATCCACTGAATTCCAGAAACTGCACTATTCTCTCTTTTAGCAACAACTCCATTAACAGTGTTTTTGGGGGTTTTTTTTTTTTGGCAATTCCTCAAACGTACGCGTAGCCTTAATGTAACATGAGTGAAATTAAAAACATTTCTAGAAAAGACCGTGGTTGTAAAAAAACTAACAGAAAATAGGCAAAAATCAGGAAGCGCGATAGAATGGAAACCATTGAAACTTAAACTGGCAACAATTTGGACTTTGCAGGGAGGCAGGCTATGGAGCCCTGTGTGGTTCAAATCGCAAAATGACGCCGCCAGTTCCCCCACACATCTTGGAGGTGAGACGGCTTGCTGGTGACTTGCCCTTTGTCATCCAAAATATCAATCCGGCTCATAAGGTTTTATTATAATGCTGAACATTTGCATGTAGCGTTCCATCTTACCTGTCAGATTTGGCAGTACCCCAAGCTCATTTTAACTTGGATGCCACAAGAACATAAGCACAGTGCTTTGCAAAGGAATTTATTGTCTGCTATGCTTGTATCAAACTGTTTTCTTTGCAGCTAAATGTAAATTATATATCTTAAATACCAAAAGATAATGTGTATGTGGAGGTATTGTAAAGAACGTAAGAGAAGCGAAGAATCTTCAAAATCCCCAAATCAATTAATAATTCTTTAAGACAGTTCATTAAAATGTGTAAGTGCCTAACGAAACTAAACCTTAATTGAAACTGTCAAAAGTGATCTACTGCCATATTGCATGGCTTTTCTTTTTTCTTTTGTTCACACTTGGTTTGTTCGACATTGTACTCAAGTAAGAAATGCTATTTATCCAGTCCATTCAGCCTAAGAGCAGTAAACCCATTCTTGCTTAGAGTGTAAGGGCACCTGAATGTACCCTGTAGATACTGCAAATACTCCTGAGACAGGCTAAGCTCAGAGTGACAGCTCGTCTGAGAGCTTTATCCTTCCTCACTCTGAATAGAGAAAACATTTGTAAGAAGTCTCATTGATACTTTTAATTATCGCAATCTCTGACAAGGCCCCGTACTCTAGCGAGCCCCCTCATGACCTCATTTTGGCTAAGATCCAAGCACAGGGTCTGGGCTGAGCTGAGGACGGTCTCGACCGAGAGAGAGAAAGGACCTGCTCAGGATTTGGGTGGGTTAATGCCCTGCCACCTGACCCCGTTTGGGACACACGGATGTCCCAAACGGGGACATCCGTGTGTCCCCGTTTGGGACACACGGATGTCCACGGATGCTGAAGCAGGAAGGATGAAATCTCCTGCAAAACAATAAAGAGGTGATTGTGTGCTCATGTGATTTCATCCTGTTGGCAGTAAGATATATTGAGCTACCCCCCCCACTCACACTTTTATAACTTCAGGGCATATAAAAAGCTGGGAACTCTGTTCTGTGTTTTCTCCATCTCTGGGCCACTTTTTAAATAATTTTGGCAAACAAATAAGTCGCAAAAGTATACATCACTTGACTTAGCTTGGACATCTTTATGAATTACCATTCCCCAATCATGGGTTTGGGGATAGAAATGGTACACTTAACGTAGAGGTTTGTTCCCTTTTTATATATCATAGCTCTCTAAGAGTTGCAAAGTGTTTATTGTAGATTTAAATAATACTGATTAAGAAAAAAATCCATTAAGATATCTCCGTTAATAGTGCAACGCACTGAAAGCCTTTGATTTCCATGCTCTGTTGGCTGTTCCACATAGAGCAAGGCCTCCCAGAACCTGTTTCGGGCCACCCCACAACCAATCAGGTTCTCAGATTATCCAAGCTAAATTTGCATGCACTGGAAACAGAGCATATGCAAATCTGTCTCATACATATTCATTGTGGATTTCCTTAGAATTCAAAGGACTTGTGCGGTCCCCAGCACAGGTCTGGGAAGTCCTGACATCAAGCATTAGAACCTGCTCATGGGTGGCTGCAGAAATCTGGAGTGAGTTATGTAGCAGTTTGCATGGTTATATCCAGAGATCTGATTGTCATTGCATGTGCATTACGTATTGCACACAATACTGTACTACATGTGGGTTGCTAGATGGAATTCATAGGTACAGTCTCTTGGGAGAAATGTATAATTAAGTTAACTAGATACTGTAATAAAGAAGTTTTTGCAATGAACAAATTGGCTTAACTAATTATATCATCTACTCTCCATAAAGCCCTGAAAAAAATCTATAATTAATATATCTGCTCCTTATTTTACTTATTACACTAATTATAACTTCTCATTGGGTTTCTGCTATATTTTTTGCTATCTGCAAGTGGATAGCATAGGGAGACCTCCTTCTCGCATGAAATTGCTTGTGCTGGTTGCCTACAGAATTTGAATTTAGCTGGGCACCTTAATTAAACCTTCTGTGCTATTAAGTAGCACAGCAACCAGCAATCGTGGGTGGTTTTTTTTTTTTTTTTTGTAAGCCAATGCCCCTTAAATCCTGTCAGGTTGTACTGGCGTTAACAAAACCCTTCTAGTAAGTGCAGCGTTTAATAAGTGCTCAAGACAGTTAACAGTGTGCTATTTCTGGCAATTTTGTAATGAGAAGATTGAGCTGCATGGCGTGTTGGCGATGCATACGCTGTTTAATTATTACTGCAGTACCCAACAACATTCAGCATCGCCAACGAAAGATGCAGCAAGACCCCGAGAGCAGCAGAAAGTGAACAGCATGTGGGTGAAAAAGACAACAGGCTAGATATGCTGTGAACTGCAAATTTTGAAACTTTTTTTTTTTTTTGCAGAACAATTAACACTGAATCATTTTTTTTTTAAAGTAATTTGTGAGTGCGCTGCAGGAATTGCCGTAGCCCAAGGTAACAAGCTGCTAAGTGTATTTGAAAGCAAAGACAGAGATGCACGCAATAGGTTTTGAAACTGGAATGGAAAGAGAATGACACTGTTTGAACTTCTAAATGCAAAAGGAGCAATGGTGAGAAGGAAGGCCACGGGTAATACATTAGCAATTCTGTGCTTAAAAACTGCAGGGAATGCTATTCAGAATACTAAGGGTTGTCTGAGAGCCTAGTTAAAAACTAACCTTGTAGTGACCTTGTAGACTGCCTCAAAAATAGACTTGTACAACTTTTTCCTGAATGCTGGGAGGCAGAACAAAATTAGATTATTAGATAAAATATTGGATTCTTTGTAGGTTGCAATTGCTTTTATTGGATCAATGTCAGAGTATGCCAGCAATGTAATACATGAGCTTTTGAGACCACATAATCCCTTGAGGTGTGTGTCAGGTATGAAGAGGTCCTGGAAGCCGCCGACTAGTACAGCACCTTTGGGCTATTCAGACCTAGGTAGAAGTAGTCCCTGGACAATAGAACTGGATGCTCTATAAATATTTCTTTTGAACCTCTGTTCCCAAGGAATCTTGCTGAATCGGCACCTGGATGTGTCTGTGTCTTAAGACCTTGCATAATAGCTTGTGGAATCCCTTGTATGTGGCGTCCCCTCCAGACTAGATCAGGAGATCCTGAGTGTCTAGTGATAGAACTGTACAGAGAGATCAGGCAATTCCAGTGAGCAAGGCAAAGTGAAGGTCTCACCAGGTTAGCCTCAAAATCCTGCACAAAAAATTCCAGCATCTCGCTCTGCTCCTAGGTTGGGCTTGTTGAGTGCCCCTAGGTGGCCAAATGCAGTGAAACCATTAGAATCTTCTTCCCAAGAGCCACCTCTGATGTGAATAACCAGCCCTTGAAATATTGAATACTGATGAGGGATATAGGGAACCCCCCCTCCCCAATATGGAATATCTGGAATTTCTGGAATGCCCAAGTTATTTGGATACATCAGTCAGCTCATGGGAAAAGGGATTCTGCCTACTGCTGTATAGACACTCCTGACGTATTTGGAATTTAAGGTATGATACCATGTCAACAAAACTAATGTGTTTCTAGAAGAGTAATGTGTTGATGCTTCCCCAACGAATGCAAGGCACTCATTATTATTATTATTTATTATTTATTTCTTTTATATACCGACATTCAATCGAGATATCACATCGAGATATCACATCGAGACATTCAATCGAGATATCACATCGGTTTCCAGATAACCAAGAGAATAGGGCGTAGTCCGCCCTATTTTACATTATAACATATGTAAGGTACATTTACTGTGAGGTTTTCTGAGGACTAGGCTTTGTAAATACTTCTCCTGCAAGTGAAAACACATCAGCTGGAACCACAGGAGATTGTTTCCTGAAATGCCTCCCAATCTATATCAGAGAGGAGAGTCCAACCATCTAAAGAGAGGTCTAATCAGCCTTTTCCAGTAAATGACTCACCCTGGGGTCCTCTACAACATCTGATCAGTCACTGACTAAGGAAAACCCTTAACGTGGTCAGGAATGTGCCCCAGAGGAAACTGGTTACCGTGATGTAATAAAAGACTATCACAGCCTACATCGAATCTCATGGGAGTCAATTGACTTAAGATAGGGCTTATGTGATCCATTGTTTTGGTTCCCACCAGAATTCTGGCAGCTGTGTTCTGAAGCAGTTGCAGGCATTTGAGGTTCTGTTAGGAGATGCAATATAGTAGGGAATTGCAGTAGTCAAGTTGGCAGAGAGGAGGTGTCCCCCAGGGACATGTTCTGGGCAGGATCAGGAAAATAATGTATGAGGATTACAGTCACAGATCTTGCATGCATCGATTTTTACCTGCGGGAACAGCAGGTGATTAAACTTGCAAGTACCTTGTACCTGTGGCAGCTTTCAAGGAGAAAATACTCAAGTACTTTCCATTCGAAAAACAGGAACAAGGTATTTGGGAACAAAGTGCCTGCGGACTTTACAGCTGGGTGATGAACATTTCCTCCTTACTGTGTGTGGTAGCACGCATGAAAATAGGGTCGATTTGCATTGTTTATGTTGAAAAGGGGAGCGGGTGGCAATGATTAGCCTTTCAGATGGTTAGACTCTGCTCCACTTACATCACAACATAGTTCTTATATAATTAGCTTGGGTTTTGTACGTTAGACAAAGAAATGGCTTACTGTTTGTCTGAACGTCTGTCAACAAATGTTTTCACCTCTTGTGCCGGAAAATTTTGCATGTAATTTGCCATCATGAAAAACAAATGTTCTCACAGTTCTCTCTTTTCTAGAGAACAGCTGAGAAAAAGAACAAACTGTCTCAACAGTAATTCATTTTCCTCTTTCCCTAGCTGTGGTGATAGTTTGTTGTTTTAATTATTTTAAAACGGGTAATTGCTCTAAATGCGTTTTTTTGAGGCCAAGAGGAGATTCAGACACTGCAGCTTTCAAAGCACTGTAGTTAGGCAAAGAAGCACTCACCACTGAAAGTTGTTAAAGGACGTGGCTCATGCTTATCATGTTCATTTCCAACTATGTCAGTATGGAAACAGTTTGTGAATCTCAAATAGCAAATCTGCATGCAAGATGCATGAGCATCTGGCACCAGATCTGGACTTTGTATGCCTTCATAGGAATGGAAGGGGTTTTTCCTGGGGGCTTGTCTCTGAGTTTTATTTCAAGGTAACCTCGGTGGAACAGTTTCAGAGTGGAAAGCATAAAAAAGGTGCTTTAGAAAGTCACTCTTCAGTAGGCGATAACAAATAGATCCTGTTGGAAATGCTAGGCTCACTTTAACATGTTGAGACATTTCCAAGGTTCATACCAAGGAAGATTATACATAGGACATGAAAGGAAGTTTCTGTTGGCTTGTGTTTGTACACAAGCGTGGCCAGATGACATGGAAAGTCAGAAAGATAGTCTTGGCATGGAAAGCTTGTCAGTGTTAGTGTGTGCACGTTAAATTGCAGTTGGAGGACAGCATAACCCACTATTTCATGTGCACCCAGTGAAATCTCATTTGCATGTGTTATGCCTTCATTTTCATGTTGATATGTACTAATTTTAGTGCATTCCTGCTAACAGCTCAAAGGACTGGATTAAAGTGTGGACTAGGCCATTAGTACATACAGTACTCACTAAATGGCCACAGTGTGCACACTAAGCTTTAATGAACAGACCCCATTGCGTTCCTTATACAGTGGAGTCCTCCGTGGGGAACAAGAGTTAGGTATCAATTCTTAATTTAAAAAATATAATGGTAACAAAGAAGATCAAGATCCTCTTGGTCATTTTGCCATAGAAATACAGACCTCAGATTACACATTAACATGGAAGTAACTGTGCATAAAAAGGAATATTTAGATTGCAAGCTCTAGGTAATACAAGTTCCTCAGTATTCAGTCTTGTAAAACACAGCCTCTTGTGCTTTAAAATAAATCTCTCGGATAACACTTTGAAATTTTACTTCCCTAGCACCATTTAATGACCTCCATGCTTAGCCTTTGAGCGCAGCATTTTCAGGAAACTCTTTAAGCAGGCACGAAAGTTGAGATTCTTTAAAAAAAAAAAAAAAAGTTGCAAAGCTGGAATGAAATGACATGATGTGCTGTTGCTTCTTAGCCTGCTAGTCCAAGCTCCTCCCTTCATTCCTCAATGAATACTTGACTGTTAGGCACAGATAATGAAGCACCTCTGATCTTCTGGCAGAGGCAGCTCTGCATTTGCAGTTGTCGGGCGGATGCATCGGTCGAGAATTCTCATGCACCGAGCTGCTACCGGCAAGAGTTCAGGCATAGTCCCAGGAGAAGGAAGGCTACCACACAGTACAGTATTGTGCTTCAACTTTCATTCCTGCAGGATGAGAGAATTATGAGCTATACACACATGACGAAAAATGCGGCTGCAGTGATATCCTTTGCTTTGTACAATTGATTCACTTAAACCAGTTTATATTCCGCTTATATCAAAGCACCCGTGCTGAGCAGATCCCAAAAGGACATTGGTTATCGCACATTAAAACAAATTCTAAAACAAGACAACCTGTTCAGTAAACAACAACCGAGAGTGTGCCCTTAACTAGGAAAGGCCTCAAGAAACAAGGAAGCAGAAATCCTGCTTGAGTTGCAATCCGATAGGGAGTGAATTCCACAGGACAGGCCTCGGTCTTTTGGAAATGTCATTGTTTCTGATTTAGCAGTCTCAATGACTAGTTGGTCTGCAAACTCAATAGCCCATGCTACAAATTTGGACCGTACTCAGAGCGGGCCTGTGAGCACAGTAAGAAAACTTTGGGTGCAGTGGGGTCCATGGATTAAAGGTTTTTCTTCAATGTTGTGTCTGTAGGAAAAATGCTTAGTACATAGGATCCGAAGTGCTTTTAATTGTGGCGGTAGCATTAGGTCAGGGGGTTCATTCAGCTCTGCATAAGGTATGCGTATTTAAAATGTTAATTTTTCATGGCAGCTGTAAGGATACCAGCCTTGCACAATGGAGGAATTATTGGTGGAGGGGGTGCTGTTTAGGTGTTAACCCCCCCCCCCTTGCAAATTAGACTATTTAAATACACAAACTGCAAGGATCAGATTTTTTTGGATGTAAAGTTTGGCTCTGATAGTTTAGAGAAGACCATTTTTTAGAGAGAGTGAAGGAGACTGCAGTCTGTCTGCAAGATCTTTTTTTTTAAAAGAAAAATACCCTGCAGTGTTTCCTTTTAGGAACCTATTGGCTTGACTGGTTCCATGTGTAAATTTGTTAATTTTTTATTCTCAGTTTTTTTAACACAGTTCCTATCAATTTCTCTCTCCCCTAGCACTTCACTACCTTTCTCCTTCCCGCAACTTCTGCGCTTACTGTCACCTGACCCCCATCCTCTCCTTTTTCCTTCACTGCTCCACCTCCCCCCTCCCTGTTATTTGTAATTTCCTCTTCCTCCTTTACAATGTTGATTGTGAACCGGCATGATATGTCCTATGAATGTCGGTATATTTTAAAAGCATTTAAATAAATAAATAAATAAATAAATAAATAAAAAATGTGGATTTCTCACTCCGCATCCTCTGCAGGTGTTTAACCATGTGCGCTACAGAATACGCCAGAATTTCAAAATGAAATCCTTGGAGGCCCATGTTCAGACACAGTCCACATAGTAAAGTTAGCTAGATAAACCTATCCAGCTAACTTTGGGGGCATATTCGAGTATAGCCAAACTATTGAATATAGCCCGCTATCTTACCCCTACATTTGTCATTTTACTATAAAATTGTGAAAAATAGCGCTCGTGATAAAAAAAAAAAAAGGAAGGGGTATGGTTAGGGTAATTTTCCTGATACTGCATAGCTATTTTACTGCAATGTGTATTACCTTTATTGCACCTTGTGTTATTCACATTGCTCACTGAGACTGCCTAGGCAATCTTATTTATTTATTTATCTATCTATCTATCTATCAATCATATTTCTATACCGGCCTTCATGAATGGGATTCATATCAGGTCGGTTTACATGGAACTAGGGGATAAACCAGAGTAACCAAACAAGAAAGCCGAAACAAGCACAGTTACAATATAACAAGGGGATTGAACTTGGGAGCTATAGTAGCTAGGAAGAATAGAGATAGGAATTAACTACATATAAATCATATAAGATAGGTTATGAGGTTAGTTTGAGATGCTGGCTAGAGAAAGAGAGAGAGACTCTTTTTATAAGGCTCTCATATAAGTAAACTATGTATACTACTGTAAGGAGGCAACTAGTAACTCGGGGTGAGGTTTTGGTGGTGGACTAGGTTTTAGGGGGCAGTTTTACATGCACAGGTGTATGAACAGCACAGTAGACATCAGTGAAGATTTTATGTGATTTGGAGTGATGAAAGGTACAAAAAGAGGAGATTTGTACAATGCACTCTCGACCTAGCTTGATGTACTCTCTACCTTGCTGCTATCAAGCTAGGTCGAGAGTGCATTGTACAAATCTCCTCTTTTTGTACCTTTCATCACTCCAAATCACATAAAATCTTCACTGATGTCTACTGTGCTGTTTGTACCTCTGACTGTGCATGTAAAACTGCCCCCCAAAACCTAGCCCACCAGCAAAGCCTCACCCCGAGTTACTAGCTGCCTCGCTCTCGCTCTCTCTCTCTCACTCAAATATGGACCTCATTGTGTAATGTTTAAAGTGAAAAAAAAAAAACCCATGCATTAACCTGTGGAAATCCTATTTAATATTGCCCCCAACATAAGAAAGAGGAAATTGCATTAAACCTTTTACCTAAACATCAAAATGACCTAATCAAAAAGCAGATTTGGTACTATTGTAAGTATAGTATCTTATCTTTGAATAGATTAATGTAGAACTAAGGGCGTCATGGTTTAGGCCAGAAGTTGTTATCCTGTTTGGGCTAACTTGCTTTTGCTGGTTCTGGAAGCACAGGCTGTGTTCCTCACAGAATTGACAAATTAACCTCTGTCGTCATGATGCCTCCATTCAATGTCCTCAATATTAAATCACAGCAAAGTATGCAAGGCAAGATCTCTGTCGGTTAAACCCCAACCTATTATCTCCCAGCAGGCTCTTCTGCCTTCCTGGGGTGAGCAATTCTCCCCACTCAATTCAGCCAAGCAACAGAGAGAAAAAAACAAACAAACCTTACAGGTATTTGATGCAGCTCTCCAGATTAAAAGAAATCATATTCTAGCCTTAGATGCACAGGTTGGGGGTGTGGGCTGCCTCTTCCATGCCCTCAGACAAATGACTTATCCTGTTCCTCCTTCATAGGCCATAAACCCCGGTGGAGCCGTTGCCCAGAGCTCAGTTCAGTAAAGCAGTCTTTTGCCTAACCTTAGGCAGTCTCTTTAACTGCAGGAAAACTCGCTTTCTCTGTCGTCGTCTTCCTGCACCTGGGCCCCCTCCATCACTCCTTACCCAGCGGCCTGTCCCCGCTTTTCACATCATAGCAAGGAGTTTGGGTGGAGGCCTGGCCCTTCTTCTCCAAGGGACTCTCTATTCCTAAGGCCCTTTGTCCTGCCTGTTTTCTGGTTTGTCACCTTGCTGCGCCCTTGCAGATGACAGGAGCAGTCTCTCTTCTCTTTCTCCTCGCACTTAACACCCTTTTCTGTGGGTTTTAAACTGGAATGGGATGTGAATTCCATTACAATTATTATTTTTTTTTTTACAAAAATGAAAAGATCAAAGCTGATTCTTTATTTCTGATGGAACACATTAAAGGAGCTCTTCAGATGATTTGCGTTGCTTTAAGCTTCAGCTCGTTTAACCTATCTGAGGACTATGTAACCAAACCAGAAAAATCTCTGTGCTGTCCAGCATTTCTGAGGTGGATTTTAAGTGAAGCACTGCAATATTAAGCAATATTACTGCTTGGCACAAAATCTTTACTTTTCCTCTCTAGCTAGCTGGACGGCCTTGCTCTGTTCCGACTGGTAACAATTTTCAGTTTACTTTCTGAAGTAATAGTGAAGTTGCATCAATTTCTTCTCGTCACCTTTTCTCAGCCTGGAAGATTAATTTTGGCTCCTTCTTGATATGTGCTGTCGGATTGTCGAGTACATCCTTAGCGTATGACTTCAGGCAATTGAATTTTCCATTGGTGGAGCTCGGTATCAGATCGCAGAAAACTCCCAGGTGATCGCATTAACGGCTTCAGGATTGAAATATTTGCTCCACCAGCAACAAAACTGTATGGACAGTAGCCTGGAATGAAAGAAGCCCGGTCCAGATTATTTTTTTTTTTTTCTGATCACACCGCCGTAAAATTGCGATGAGAAAAGGGAATGTTTTTAAATTGATAAAGTGGAGAGTGGAGCTGCTCTCACATCTGCGCCTTAGCCTACTGACATTTTAAAATGAAGGAGAAATTGCCTGAATGGATTTGAATTTGTTTCTCCAAATAAAATAAACTGAGAGGGGTGGGGGGGGCGAAGGTACGAGAAGGAGCAAAGCTGCCCCCGTGTACCGTTTCCGGCGACCCCGTTTCGTTGCTGGTAAGGCCAGGCTGAAGGCAGGGATGACCTTAGTTTAAATGATGCTGGTTCTCATTCTCTGTGAGGGTTATTTTTAAAATAAGTAACTTCTGCAACGGGATCGGTGGATGGGAACGTGAGCTCCTGGTGGTCAGGAGCGTGGAAGCGGCGCGGTCGCCGGCTTACTAGCCTGTGCCAGACTGCTTCGGGGCTGGCGGTTGGAGAAATCTGCACTTTCAGAGTGCCCGGAGCATGGGTGTTATGACTTCTCTCCATATTATCTGGATTGTGATTGTAGAGAATCTCCATTTTTCTGAAACTTCAAAACCCCACAAAATGGTAAAGCAATGTATGCTGAGACCGTGCAGGCTCTGATTAGGACTCAGAATGGGGTCAGAGTTGCCCAAGAGAAGACGCATTCAGGTGTTACGCAGTGATGCAAAGCCCAGGAGAATCCATCTTGAAAAAAAATGGGGGCGAGTCTTACCCTAGACTATGAACCCCACTATTCAGAAGATTGGATGAGGGTTAAGGATGCAGACTATGCCAGATCTTAAAAGGCAAACTCTGCGGGGAGTTTCCCTATAACCCAAGGACCTACCACCTCCCTGGGCACTTTGACCGTTGCCCCCCTATATTTTATTAATGCATTTCAAAATACATTTTTCACGATTAATTGGAAATGCGGGCAGTAACGACGACTCGTGGAAAGAGAAGCATATCCTGCAGAAATGTTGGCAAGTTTTGTTGCTATAGAGATGAAGAACCATTTGAGAGCTGGAATGTCATTTACAAATGGGTGTTTGTCCAGGTCAAACAAGGAAAGGTGTCCGAACCAGAGAATTTACTCCTTAGTGGGAGATTGTTGCTGACTCCGAGATGAGCTTTCATGCTTTCCTATTGGATATCTTTCAGAGACAACCAGATTCTAGCTGAAAATGCCTGCTTGGCTGTGCAGTCACTCAAATTTTAAGAAAAACAAAGCTCACCCTGTCAGATAAACGTCTTGCAGAAGGGGCTTTGATGTTGCTGGACACGTCCATTTGGTACTCGGTAAGCAGGTGGTGTTGACTTGGCTGTCCCATTCCTCTCCCCCCCCCCACCCCTCATAATTTTCTCCACTCTCTAGATGGTGTGCCCGGGTGGTTGTAGGAGCCCGTGCCAGCCAAAGCGCTAGAGGGGCCACCTCCCTTTGGAAACACCCTCAGGCTGACGCGGCCCTGAAGGGGCTACCTCAGTAGCAAAGGCTGCAGTCCATCCCTCCTCGGGTCTGAGTGCCGCAGCTCCCTGGATCCCCCGAGCCACGGCGTAGAGCCGTAGACAGTATTATAGCTTGAGCCAAGATGTTGCCTGGTCACATTATTTTATACAAGGAATGAGACCCCTGTTGACTGTGGAGGTATTCCACTGTAATTCAGAGCCTCAGGAGGAACTTAGCAAATGCACATATAGGCTGAATATTTAGTGTGGCTTACTGAGAAACCAGTATTTAATCCCTGGCAGGGGATTTGCCTAGAGTGTAGGATAGGCCTCTTAACAGTGCATATTCACCTTTTGTACTGTAACAGCTTTTCTTACTGAGTGGATACAACCTGCCATTCTGAAGCTCCTTTTTCAAGCTGTTTAATTGGCAAAGTAACTTTTTTTTTCACATTTTTTAGCCTGTATTTTCATCCCTTTGCAGTGCTCATTAATACTTTTTTCCAACCTCAGCATGCAGTTAGCTTTGTGTAGACTTCAAGTCTGTATACTAAAGTGCATTACAGCTAGTGCATGTCTTAATGTGCATTAAAACATGTTTAGCATGCGGGTTGCATAATGTGCAGCTACTTTGGTATATATAATAGTTTGTGTACCACATTCCCGGTTTAAAACATCCACCCACTGTGGTGAATAACAATAAAACATAGGAATAATAATATACTATAAATACAGCAAGAATTACAAATACACAAATCCCAAAAACCATTAGGCTAAGGCCACCATAGAAAAAGTCAGAACCCTCCCAGTGCTAACACTAGTTTGAACCGCATACTGCATGTATGTGAGGTTTAGAGTGAAAGGTGGCAAATCTGTCCTTTCGGCATGGAGTGAAAAATCGACAGGAGCAAGGTAGGCCACCCTCTTCCTCCCACTGTTTCTACGGTCCTGGGGAGGGGGCCACAAGGTGATCAGATAGTTTGGGAGAGGGGAACTGCGTTCATGCCACCGCTGTTCTCCACATCGTGCGTCAATTGGGTCTCCGTCTCTGGTCCAGATGATAGGGGTGGGTGGCTCCAGAGGGCCACTGTGAGTGCCGCTGCATTTGGTTTAACACAGCAGTGTCCTGCATCTCGTTGGTTTAGTGTTAAACGGCAATATTATGCAGGCGTTAGAATCGGCAGGTGACGCACTGCAATGCACAGAGCTCATAAGTCAAGCGAGCAGGACAGCTAAGATCATCGAGCAGCCATCGCCTTCCAGAAACCATGAGGTAACATTTGCCCCTAAATTTAGAAAGCCCTCATCCAAAAACGAGCGTGATGCTTTGTTTCTCTTAGAAATACAGTCCCTGATTTCCCATAGACACAAAATGGGAAAAAAGCCTTAGTGAATCTGTGCCAGCTGGGAAAAGTAAAACAGGAAAACTTTTAGAAACTGGACATTTTCACCAGCTAGAAAGGATCAAGAAACTTTTTGAACCTGCTGGTAGCCCACTGAATCAGGCAAAAGCACCAAGAATTGAATCAGGTGCCAGACTGTTGCACAATAGATTTTACTTTTTTTTAATGACTTTTTTTGTTGCAGCTAAAAATCACTGTGACTAATATCATTACTTGCCGGGTCCAGCTGCAGTGTCAGGCCACTGACCACCCCCCCCCTACACACACACACACACACACACACATGATGGTGATACCAGCAACTACACGATGGCTACCAGTGCCTTCGAAGCCAAGCTCTGCTTTACTAATTATAATACAAAAAGCACTTCCACGCCGAAGGTTCTCCGGGGACAAGAATTACGAGGTATTCGACACAGGTGGCCTTAAATGAGAGCTCCTTAGGGGACGAGAGGGGGTGAAGCCAGTGCGGTGGAGTCCCCAGGTTCCCCTCATGGTGCCCGTCCCGACGCTATCTCAAGGTGACCAACCTCCCAAATCAGTTAGGGTGCAGTGCATGCAGCCGCCAGTGCACGCAAAAGGGGTGCAGCCCTCTGTGCATTTTTTTTACCCCCATCTGTTTTTATGGGTAGCAAAAGAAAAGGGAAGCCAGTATTTTCATCTTTGACACCATATCCTTCACACGGTCCTGTGAATGCTCACATTCAACATCTATCCCCAGTGGTCACGGGGAATCTGAGCGGAGAAGGTTCAGGAGTTCCTCTGAGCCCAGACCAGCGTACCCTGCCTCCAATTCCCCCTGCTGATAAGAACAACTCCAGTAGATGGGGGGGGGGGTCAAGATTCACAGTCTGGAGTTTCATGTATTTCAGCCATTTTGCAAGATGGGAACTGTTCCTGTACCGGTTACAGTATCTTAATCTTGTGGCCTGGTGGGAAGGTGCACAGTGATGCCTCGGCAGATCCAGTGGACATTTCCCTGAGGGACATATGTCAGGTAGTTACACGTACCGAGAGTACGTGAATGCAGACTGTATCTCAGCTTTGTGAGTTTTCTAAAGGGTCGGTATCTAAAATCACTGACTTGGGAGAAAGGGTAGGTAATGTTGAGGCTAATGTTGCATTTCTTAGGGATCAGTCTTCTGCACTTTGGGGTTCATTTGGGCCCAATATTAAAGATAAGTTTAGTTCTTCACAATAAACTTAAATCCTTGGAAAATGTGGTTACATTTTTAAAAAAAACAAACCAAAAACCCACATTTGAATTTCTCCCAAACTAGTTTTTTTGGCACCAGCTGAGCTTTTCAGGAAATATGTTTCTGAAGTTCTTCAAAATTGCACAAGACAAGGAGCTTGCTCTGTCTCAGTGCTATTATGTTCCTGAAGCCAAGCGAATAGTTAATAACGCATAGGGTGGATTTGATTTCCTAGCTTCCTTTCAAAGTGCAGATGTTTCACATTTTCTTTGTTCTTCAAGTGACAACATCTCAACTAAGAGCAACCTTACTTAATTCCTTTGCTCTGGCTGCTGATAAAGCATTGGTTGAAAACTAATTCTTTAAGTACAAACAGGAGTTGTTCTGTGGCCAGAAGTTGCAAATGTTTCCAGATGTTTCTCGTCCCACTCAGCTTCATAGGAAAGCTTTTCTTCAAATAAAGCATGGAGTGATTAATTTAGAAGCATCTTTTTATTTGAAATATCCTGGTAAATGTGTAATAGCGTATCAAGGGAACAAAGGAATCTGTTCGGGGACCACTGCTTTTTAATATATTTACAAATGACCTGGAAATGGGAACAGATTTGCCAGTGACACAAAATTATTCAAAATTGTTAAATCACATGAGGATTGTGGGGAAACTGCAAGAGGACCTTGCAAAGCTGGGAGACCGGGCATGCAAATGAAATGTAATGTGGACACATGCAAAGCGTTGCACTTAGGGAAGAGTAACCCAAATTATAGCTACAAATTGCAAGGTTCCTCATTAGGAGTCACCACTCAGGAAAAGCATCTAGGTATCATCGTTGAAAATGCCTTGAAATCTTCTGCTCAGTGTGCAGCAGCTGCCAAGAAAGCAAACAGAATGCTAGGGATTATTAGGAAAGGAATGGAGAATAAAACAGAGTATCAGAATGCCTCTGTATCACTCCATGGTGCGACCTCATCTTGAGTATTGTGTTCAGTTCTGGTCACATCATCTCAAAAAAGATGTAGCAGAATTAGAGAAGTTACAGAGAAGGGTGACCAAAGTGATAAAGGGGATGGGACAATTTTCTTCAGCCTTTCTTCATAAGGGGTTAGGACTCTTCAGCTTGGAGAAGATATGGCTGACGGGAGATATGATAGAGGTCTATAAAATAACACTGGGCAACAAATTTTCACAAAAGTCATGTTACGGAAATGAAATTAGTCAATTCTTATACATTTCCATGTGCTAAACACGAATGTGACTGTGAAAATGCAAAATTGGCTCTAGTTTTTTTGTAATATGCAATAATATAATTACATCTTGAATTGTATGCCAATAGTAGGAGACCTAGGGTTAATACCGTTTGAAAAATGAAGTCATAGACTACGTCTTAGATTTCTTTGCTTGTCTCTTGTACACCTGTTCGGGAGCATCTCTGCGGAGTGTCCAGCAGTAGTCAGCCAGCATGAATATTTCAAATGCTCACCCTTTCTGACTGGGCTTTATATAGTACACTGCTGACATCAGCTTACTCAGCAGCAGCATGGCAGTAGAACTGCATTGCATCAGAAAATGATGTAATAAACTCTGGATAAACTTCATGGAATGCCCCTTAGTCCTTCTATTATTCGAAAGTGTAAATAACCGATTCACATCTACTCGTTCAAGACCTCTCATGATCTTAAAGACCTCTATCATATCCCCCTTCAGCAGTCTCTTTTCTGGAATTCATTGCCAGAGGATGTGGTGAAAGCTATTAGTGTAGGTGCATTTTAAAAAAAAGTTTAGACAAGTTCCTGGATGAAAAGTCCATAAACCATTATTAAGGGAGAGTTGCAGAAATCCACTGCTTATTCTTGGGATAAGCAGCATGGACTCTATTTACCCCTTGAGATTCTGCTGGATATTTGTGACCTTTACTCTTTCGGATAAGAACATAAGAAATTGCCATGCTGGGTCAGACCAAGGGTCCATCAAGCCCAGCATCCTGTTTCCAACAGGGGCCAAACCAGGCCACAAGAACCTGGCAATTACCCAAACACCAAGAAGATCCCATGCTACTGATGCAATTAATAGCAGTGGCTATTCCCTAAGTAAACTTGATTAATAGCAGTTAATGGACTGGGGGCACTCCATGAAGTTAGCATGTAGCACATTTAAAACTATTCTGAGAGAGTTCTTTTTCACTCAGTGCACAATTAAACTCTGGAATTTGTTGCCAGGGGATGTGGTTAGTGCAGTTAGTGTAGCTGGGTTTAAAAATAGGTTTGGATAAGTTCTTGGTTGAGAAGTCCATTACCTGCTATTAATCAAATTGACTTAGAAAATTACTAGCATCAGTAACATGGGACAGACTTAGTTTTTCGGTACTTGTCAGGTACTTATAGCCTGGATTGGCCACTGTTGGAAACAGGTTGCTGGGCTTGATGGACCTTTGGTCTGACTCAGTATGGCAAGTTGAATGTTCTTATAATTTTATTTTTTTTTTATCCTATGCATCTCGAGCAGTTCAAACTGGAAAGCTCTAACAGAGCTCTAATTTCTGCATCATGTTTGGAGGGTGGTACTTAGTATAGAGTTTTCTTCCACCTTGCTTTAGGTAATTTAATTTTCAATTCTGTGATTCTCCTAACCTCCCTGGATGTGGACTTGTAATGAGTATTTCCTTATTTTTGGTAAATGTAATGTTGATATTGTTTGAAGGTATCATTTTTTTCTTTTGCTTTTAATTCATGTAAATGGTTTAAAGTTATATTAAAAATAAATTAAAAAGTGAGAACTGCTTATGGACATTGCAAGTAAAGATATTGGTTACAGAGATTTTAGCTGCATCAAAAAATTCATTAAAAAAAGTAAAATCTATTGGGGGATAGTCTGGAATATGATTAAATTCTTGGTGCTTTTGCCTTATTCAATGGGCTGCCCACACTGTTTATGATATCAGCAGGATCCTTTCTAGTTGGTGGTTTCATATTGGCTTGATTGGGTCATCAGGTGGTAGTTGTTTGATACAATGGGTACTGAATTTGGTACCCGAAATTAGACATTTGTCAAGGAATTGTTTCATCCAAAATAGTGCGCAGAAAACACGCATGCATCCACAAAATCAGTTGAGCTTGTGCGTGCTGACATCCAAGTCGCTTGGATCTCAAACACAGCGATGGTATATGGCTGTCTCATTTGCAGTGTAAACATCTTGAGATCTTGTTCTTTGGAGAAAATGTCCAGACTTGGTACTATTACAGCGATTATGCTACTGATAGGAGCATAATGAAATCAATGAAATTAGCATTGAACACGTCCAAAACCAGTGTGCACTTATTGAAATCCATTGGGGTCTGCTGCCTCCATCTTCAAGAACGATATCGAGCAGAAATACACAGACAAGATTACTTTTGCTGGTTGGATTGTGCTAAGTATTTTTTCATTAAAAAAAATAATCGCGGAGGCTTGGAAAACATTAATATTACAGTGCTTCTGGAATACACAAGGAGCTACGCTTTTGCCAAAATTAAATTTAGAACATTTGTTTAAATTAAGAAATGCAGTGGGGTTTTTGTAATTTTGTAATCAAAATATTTTGATCAGGAAGGCAAGACAAAACAGCTTGCAGAGTTCAAAGTGTATCAGCTATGGAGGTGTGCAAAAAAACGTATGCATGGAAATATTTGCATTTTGAGTAAAAAAATTTTTTAAAAAAGGTGCCATGTGTGTGCTGCATGTTTCTGTGCTTTCATTGAACTGGGTTCTCCAGGCGTTGAGAACCCTGTCCCCTCCTCTTGACAGTGGAATTTTATTCCCCTTAAGTATCCTCTCCCTATTCTCCCGCACAGGCATCCGTCCTTCCTGAAGATGTCATGTAGACCTGAGAAAGAGTCAGAGGGATATGCTGTACCCTAGCTCCTGATAGCAGCAGTCCTAGAGTCAAAATGTCCACTCTTCAGGATAAGGGGAGGACATTTCTTATTTTCAGGCACTCGAGCAAATAAGATGAACTGAAAATGCTTTGGTTTATCGCGTGCACACACACATGCATATCGGCTATAGGAGAGAGAGAGCTTCTTCAAGTTGCTTGAAGTGCTTGAAGACACAGAAAGTCAAAAGTTATGAGATGGAGAGATGTGAAATGGCAACCCCCCCCCAAAAAAACCCCCACCTTATAAGTTTGTGCTATAAGCACTCCTGGCGTCATCTTATCCTGGCTACCTTCCTGCAAACATCCCTTCAAAATGATGGTGTCCCTCTCACCCTGCTTCTCACGTCTCACAGGAAGTAGTTCTCTGATGAACACATTTTGTGGTCATCATCCTCGGCACCTCTGTTCTCCCCGCGGAAGAATACATATAGAGAAATGGCCTCCACCTGCTCAAGGATCACCTTCTGTAGCACGGCAGCAGTATTTTAGGAATCTCCAGCAACGGAGACAGACCTGGATCACTCAATAAGCACACTAAGTCTGTGCCTAGGGCAGCAAAAATCTGGGGGTGGCAGCTGGTTGAAGATTTGCCGCCTTCCAGCTGTGCTGAATTTCAGTCAGCAGAGAACAGCCCTCTGCTTCCTGATCCAGCCCCTCCCCCTCCCGGGCAGTCTGCAGGGAACAGGATGGGAGAGGGTGAACCTGGAGCAGACAGAGCAAAGGGGCATCATTTTGGGGAAGTTAGGAGGGGCTGAATGGGGATCTTTGGGGGGCGAGGAGAAAGGGTGGGGTATGAGATGCAATCGGCTGGGGGATGTGCCTGTGTGTGAAAGAGAAGGCAGTGGGGGAAGAGGCAGTTATGTGTGAGAAAAGTGATTGGTGCTGACTGTGTGTGTCTGCCAGACTGGATGGGATACAAGGGGGAGCAGGACTGAAGCCGGGTTGGGAAGCCTGCCTTCTCCCCCATTCAGATCCTCTCTCCTTGCCCTAGAATTCTAACCCCAGGATCCTGGAGCCTCCCTTCTTTCCTGCCTCTCCCTCAGGGGCGGATTCCCGATGACCACCGGCCCGGGGATTCGCCGCCCAGGAGATACCACGTGGTCTGCCGAGCTCGGCTCTGTCACGGCCACGCTCGGCAGACCACGTAACTAGAGTGACTGGCCCACCGGGGGATGCCCGATCCCCCAATAGGCCAATCTGCCCCTGCTCTCCCTTTACCCCAGTCCTGAAACCCATCCCCAACCCCTCTTGGTTCCTCCCTCCCTCTCCCTCCTCTTCTCCTCTCCCAGATTCCTGATCTTCCCCATTTCCCATCCTCCCCATTCTTATCCCTCTCTCCCTCTCCTCCCATCATCCTAGCATTCTTTCCTTCTCCCCTCCCCCCCCCCCTCCCCCCATCCCCGGTCATCCCACGTTCTCCTCATTCCATTTGTGATCCTCCTTTCTCCTCATCTCATTCCTGGTCCTCTCACTCTCCTCTCTTCCTCCTCATCTCTGAGATGTCCTCCCTCTGCAGATGCTTGAGATCTCGTTTCCTTACTTCATTTTTATAATGTAGTATAAAAGATGGAAATGTTTGCCAGTGGGCTTCAATTTTTGCCACAGAATCTACATGGGAACTGGAGCAGGAGGCTGTGCCTTGGACCTTCTGCTCCCTGTTGTCTGATCTTATTGGGGTTGAGGAGAGGACGGCCCAGAGCAGCAACAGTGCTTCAGGGTGGCAAAGCCCTAAATTTGTCACTGAATAGAGAAGAATTCAGCATCCCAAGAATATATTTTCAGGAAAGAAGCCCCAGCTTACACACTATCTTGCATTGAAGACTTGGCCTTAGCCAGCCTTTGGACTCTCCTATCACTCAGTTACAAATGACATAACAGGACGCACTCTACTGCCCTTGCACTCTCCAGATAGAGATGGAATATGAACCTGAGTCTGCACGAGGTGGAGGGTCTTGGTCTAGGAAATGACCTTGGAATTTTTCCAGTTTATGTGAAGCGCATTTGAAGACCTTCAGCAGAGCTCAGAAACAGTAGAGCTGAACCCAGATTGGGGGTGGCCTTTAGGGAAAACCTTTGAACTATAAATGGAATGAGTTATATTGGCAGATGTAGTTTGCATGATAGCCAGAATCTGACATCATAGCCTGGCACTGAAGAAAGCTCTCAACTGGAGCATCTCACTCACCTGATAGAGCTCCTAATAAAGCACCATCTTAATGTCCTTTTACTGCAAAAAGATTAGTCAAGCAATTAAATTGGCCAATTGGGGCGGGTCTGGCAAATAAACCTCCTTTTGCCCGTCACATCGTACTTTAGACATAGAAGCAATAATGTGTACAGGATCATAGTATGCAACATATTTAGAATAGCATTCACTGTACCTGAATACTTTATCTTACTTTATTACATCCAGGGGAATGCAAAATATCCTGTTACCATAATTTATTGGTATTTTATTATCATATAGTTCTCTGATTGGAGTGACCTGGGTAGACCATTTCACAAATGCACCAGGTCATGAATGGCCCATTTCCTGGACATTTCTAAATGTAATGCAGTTATGTATCATTGACCCTTCCATGACCATTAGCTGAAATAAACCTTCTTTGAAAATTACCTGGTTTGTGAAATATCTTCTCTGAAACAGGAAGCTGTGGGACACCATACTGGGGAATTTCCACCTATGTGTAGGACTGTGGCAAGGTAATCCTCTGGCCACTGTTAGGACTCAGTTTCTCCAGGCTCATGTCTGTCACTGGGTAGCTTGTCTATATGTGGTACCTTCCTTCCAGGGCCGCTGGCTTCCAAATGTCAATCCTCCAGCTGCCAGCTACAGCATTTGGAATCACGCCCGGCCTGGCACCATTGCCTCCATCTCAGAGGCTCTTCTTGGACTGTCGGCAAAAGCAATCTCATGTTTTCAAGGTTCCTTGGCCCTGCTCTCAGTGGGGCCTTTTCAGGTTCACCAGGCGTCCTCTCCTCCCGCACTGCCACAGGTACTCCTGGCTTATGAAGGAAGAGCCTTGTACCTTCCCACTACGTGGTCATGTAACATGGCTTTTCAAAAAGGCTTTTCAAAGTGAGAATGGGAAATAGGTGGTACTAAGAAACAAGAAAAGGACTTATACACACAGGCAAAAGTCACCTGAGAACATATGTGTGTTTTTATTTTTATTTTATCATACTTAAGTATTAAGTTAAAGAATTACAGTATATCGTATCTATGGTTAGCTCATAAAGAGAACTTTAATACACTTTACATATAGCTTATAATATCGAATCGTGTATCTGAACAACTACGGCACCCTCTGGTTAAAGTAAAATCCATTTCAAACTTATTTATGTGCCTATTTGTAAACCGTTGTGATGGTATATCACTAAACGACGGTATAGAAAAGTTTTTAAACAAATAAAGAAATAAATAAATGTACATGTTAATCTAGAACGTAATGGCAGATAAAGAATGATTGACCCATCCGGTTTGCTGCCTTGTCTTCCAGGCTGGTTTTCTTTCACTAAGCATAGAAATTCCCATATTTAAGCCAACACCAACTTCTCCTCAGTGTTTTCTACCCTGATCTCTCAGCCCTTTTCCTATCATTGCTGCTCATTGTTAGAATTACAACCTTGGCTGCTCTGGACACATTCCCCCAGCCTAATACCCAAAGTGCTGATATTAGGTTGTAACCATGGTTGCTCTATATTGGTTAGGTTACCCCAGTCTTCTTGGAGTCCCAGTGCAGCTGTACTATTGATGTTAGGATTATAACTTCTCCCAGAGCTCTGCCCATAGGCTATCTTTGGGTTCTTTATGTATTTTTCTTTCTTTGACAAGCTTGCTTGGCAAGCTGCTCCCTTTGTCCCTGGGCTGCTGTGGTTGCACCTGAATTGAGTGTTTCCCTTGCTTCATGTCTACCTTGGCTGTAGGCTGTGTATACCCCATCACAGGTACTTATTTGTGTTTATCCAGTAAAAATTGCATATTCATTGGCTCTTCATTGCCTGGAACTGAGGAACAGAAAATCAGTGTAGTGTTTACGGGACTATTATCGGAACATTTGATACTTAGAAACTTCCAATCAGTTTTCTTTTGTTGAGAATGTATTTTGAAATCAGTCTTGTTTTTTTTTCTTTTTTTAAATTTCTTGACAAGAAATAAGTATTTAACAAAAGAAAGTATGTACGAATCTAAACAATAACTTACTGCAAAGGCTCCGAAAAGAAAAAAATTGTTCGCATACAACAGAATAGGGATTCTTTTTTTTTTTTTTTTTTTAGACAATTCCTTTCTAACAAACTTTGCTTGTGAAAACTTCCCCCTTTTTCTCCTCCCCTCCAAAGTAATGTACCCCAAACTAAACCTTGTAATGTTTATTGTAGCTTCTATAGGAAACCCTCTTTGCAGCACACACACACTTGATGACTGTTAGTATTGTTCTCCTTTTTAAAACCAATTGACTAACACAACAGTACTCTGGTCATAAATCATACAAGTCATTTTATGAATGTTAGTGCGATACAGGGACTATCTATTTATTTATTTTATAATTCTACTAGACCGTCTCCCCCAATCTTGAAAAACTGCCTAAAGTAGTGTACAACATATCATAAAAATAAGCCATAATAAAGCATAAATAAACTAAAAACAGAACCAAATTATACCACACACCTTCAGACTAATCAATTATTAGTCAACATACCTTAAAGACTAACGAGAGCCCAACCTAGGAAGTTCTAGGTATTCCACATTATCCCTTCTCAACTTTGAGAGAGCCAGGACCATACCTTCTTGTGAAAGAACATGTAATTCAAATCAGCTTAGTTTACATGCGGTGAGATGTGTACTAAAGACCACCTTAAGGAATCTGGCTATTAAGATCACATACTGTGTATCAGCTAATTACCAGTAGATATAAAAGTGTGAGATACTGCGCTGATACTTTTTACACTTTTTGAAACATGCTTCAGGTAGGCCTGTTGCTGTCGCTCTCCTGTTGACATATGAACAGCAAGATATGGTGCCTTCACTGAGGCCATATGGATGGAGCCCATTACTAAGCCGTTATGGGATGTGAGCCATTTGAAACTGGCTTAATCCTACAAGTTTGAAATGCCAGGACTTGAACATCTACAGAGAGGCAGTTATAATGAAATGAGATCACGTTTGAGAGTAGGATTTAATGAATATTCTACGAAGAAGGTGTATTAGTGACCAGGTGATCAGTTTGGGATATGAAATGGATTGTTTCTTTGTTCTAAGCAGAGAGTTGGTGATTCTTCTATTTAGAGTTTGTAATAAAACAACTCTTAATAAACCACTTGTCACTACAGAATTAGTATGCATTAATAAACAGCTAACAATGGGGCTGATGCAAAACCGTGCACTCAGCCGAGCGCACTGTTTAACCTGTGGTGGGACACGCGATTTGGAAGTGCGTCCACAGCCCCTTATGCTATAAGGGGATTAGCACGTCCAAAACGTGCGTCCAACTCCCAGCAAAACTAATAGCGCTCATCGCATGCAAATGCATGCTGATGAGGCTATTAGTTATTCTCCCCAGATCTAAAAAAAAAAAAAAAAATGTGCAACTGTTCCACACGTTTTTACATTCAGAAATTAACGCCTGCCCAGAGCTTTTCTGTACATCCTCCAACTTAATATTGTGGCAATATTAAGTCGGAGGAACAAAAGGTTTAAAAGGTTTAAAAAACAATTTTTTTTTTTTAAAGTTCTGGCAGTCAGATTAGGGAAACAGACGCTCAATTAACGAGCGTCCATTTTCCTAACCAGTGGCTGTACACCGGTTAGGAAAATGGACGCTCGTGAAATTGAGCATCCATTTTCCTAACCCGCTGACAGCCACCTCTCTCGGGCACTCGCTGCCAAGGAGGTGCTAGGGGCAGGCGTTAATTTCTGAATGTAAAAACGTGCGGAACGGTTGCACTTTTTTTTTTTTTAGATCTGGGGAGAATAACTAATATTGAATCGCACACCCAGGAGAGGTAGGAAAGCAGGCGCTCAACACTAAGTGCCCGTATTCTGCACTCATTTATTACTTTTGCCCCAGTGTTAGGCTTTTGCCCTACTTATGTTTTATATTATATATAATCCCCCTGAGATAGATTTAGAATAAAGTGGAGATCCACTTTCCCTATCATTTGCAGATTTAGTATCTTGGGGTGGTAACTAATTTCTGTGTAATATTCTGTGATTGGATTGGGATTTTATAGGGTAGGGTTGACATTTTATTGCATTGTCCATGGCTCCGTTATTTCAGGTGCATGGGTTTTCTTTGTTTAATGATGCTTTACTTTTTTTTTTTTTTTTTTTTTTTTTTTAATCTCCCTGAGGGATCTATTTACTAAAGATTTTTCCCATTCTGTGTCTATGGGAAAAATGCTTTGTAATTGACCCCCTGAATTTGGCATTATTTTATATGGTTTTATATGGTTCTAAATGAGAGACATTTGGTAAAGGATATTTTATTTATGTTGTAATCCACCTTGAATGTGGATAATCCTTGTAAAAGCTGACAAGAAATGCCTATTTAAATTAAATGAAATGAGAATTATTTCACAGATCATTTTTAGCATACTTTATTAGATCCTGGCAGTTAGCCGCAGCTATAACCACAAATGTATTTATTTATTTGTGCAAACTTGATTGACTGCTTTTGCTGGTCACTGCCAGGCGGTTAACAGCAAAGCATATAAAAGCAGGTACATTAAAACTAATGTGCAGTGCTCGCATAAGCTTGTATAACATGCAAAGAATACAAAAAAAATAGCAACACATGCAAACAAAAAAGACGCACCCCCTCAAGGAGATTCATGATGATATGGGTCTTCCCACCTGTTGGACCCAACCTATTTGTAAACCTTCTCATACAGCCATGTCTTTATTTTATTTTTTATTTTCACAAAATCCCAGCTAACTGCCCTCTAGATGAATCTCAAAGAACTGGTGCAAAACAGCTAAGTGCTCACCAGACATACAGCAGAAGGTCCTGGACATTCTGGTAGAGCTTGATTTGCTGACCTCTGAGCCCTCACGGGTTCATAGTGCACTAACAAGTCCCAAGATATTTTGGGGTTACAAAATGCAGGCATCTAAACATAAGTGAAAAAAATTATAAATTTCAACTTGAATTCGATTAGAAGCCAATTGCAGCTCCTTGAGAATGGGTGTAAAACTATCTTTCCTCTTACCCAAAAATAGTCTGGCTACTGTATTCTGAATGAGCTGCAAACGCTTAAGAGGTCCATGGGAAGGACCCTGATGGAAGGTGTTGCAGTCAAGGTGCCAATTTGTTATGCAAGCATGTCTAACCCTGTGTAGCCGGGTCTCTCCTTTCAGAAAGGGACAAAGCTGCCGGATTTGCTGAAAATGCCACAAAATACTTATTATCGCAACTGAGATCTCAGCCTGAATATAAATCTGTGTAGAAAGACCACTAGTGTGCAAAGATCGAAGCATGTGTATTGTAGCCAGTGGTAGGTTTAAATGAGAGATTTCCCTGTTTGTTAGAACTTTTTGGAAGTCAATATTAGGACCAGCACAGATCTTATTACAAAATGCCAAACTAGCTTAGGCTAGATGGGACCAATTATATCTGGGTAGTTAGGGTGCCAAGTTCTATTTTATTTATGCAAATACATTGTCAGTGTTGTGCAAGGAAAATGCTCACTGTTGATAAATAATAGTTATTTTTAATGCTACTAGCTGGCAAATATGCACATGTGTTGAAATTATTGGCGAAAATATTCTGTCAAATAGTTTGAGGTCTATATTCAAAGGCTTTGTCTTGGTAACTTTCAGATTTCAGAAATCTCCTCACTCCTTTGCTATATTTTGTCCATGTGATTCAAATAAATCATCACCAAAGATTTATAGAAAGCAGCAATATCACCTCCTTTTCCTGTTAGCTATTCCTCTCCCTTTGTACCCAAGCACCCTTCTAGCTTTGCTGTCACCTCATCTACCTCTTTGGCTACCTTGAGATCATCAGATAAGATCACTCCCAGATCCCTCGTTTTGTGCATAGAAGGATTTCATCTCCTATATACTTCTGCTCCCTTGGGTTTTGGCAAACCAAACGTTATGACCTTGTGCTTGATAGTATTAAATCTTATCTGTCAGACTCTAGACCATTCCTCAAACTTCACTAGATCCCTCCTCGTGTCTTCTACACCTTCCAAAGTGCCTATCCTGTTGCAGATTTTGGTATCATCTTCAAAATGGCAGTCCTTTCCCAACAGCTGCTCCATAATATCCCTTATGAAAATGTTGAACAGAATTGGACCGGACAGGATTCTTATTTATTTATTTATTTAGAATTTTTCTATACCGACATTCTTGAAAAAAATATCAAATCATATCGGTTTCCATTGTAACTGAACAATCGCGGCTATGGCGTTACATTGAAACAAGTCGTCATAACAAATAACATTATAAGTAGAACAAGTCTTCAAAAAAACAAACAAATAGCAAATATAAATAAGAACAAATAGCAGATATAAATAGAGCAGCAAAGCAGTGGTAATAGGTGTTGCATAAAATAAGGCGTCTAAGGATGGAGGGAAGTAAGGGGAGGAGGAGGGAAGGGATAGGTGGCATTAACTCATGCTAAGGGGAACATGCTAAGGTGGTTGAGGACGATAATGTGTCTCCCTGATGTCCAGTTATGTCCTTTGACCAGTGTCCGCGTGTTCTTGAGACTCCGGGAAGGCTTGTCTGAAGTGTCCGCTTGTTCTTGAGGCACACCACTGGCAACCCCTCTTTCATTGGAGTGAATTCCGTTTATCACTATCCATTATTGCCTCCCACTTAACCTGTTTCTAACCCAGCCACTCACTTTAGGGCCCATACAGTATCTAAGGTGCTCAGTTTGTTTGTAAATCACTTATGTGGAACCGTGTTAAAGATTTTATCTTTTAAAATTGTGTTGCTAGATGGGGAAAAAGCTGGTTTGCCTAATGGTTGAGTCTCTGATATGCATGGAACATATATTTTTTTTTTCCTGAACAGTCACAGCAGTTATTTAAAAAAAAAAAAAAAAAAAGGGGGGGGGTGGGGGAGGGAAATTGTTTAATTGTCAGCCCGATCATCACAGAGGGACTACAGATTTATTGAGTGTTAAATGTCAGTTTCGATGTAATAAAGATGGTATGCAGTAGGTAATAAGCACTTTCCAGATGAAGAGCCACTTTAAGTAAGTTGTCAACCTGTCTTATGGTGTTATGAATTATTATTTTAAAATCTTCTGACCTACTTAGATTTCAGGAGTGGATCTTCAATTTTGAAGCTGTATTACTTATTTTGTGCAAGTCATAGGGTGGGTAATTTTTTTTTACGTGACTTCTGTGGTTAAAATTGTGCTTTACTATATACACGGTCCTTTAGAAAATCTTTTAAGTTATGTGAGAGTAAAATTACGCACATACACACTGCATGTGTGGATTTTTACATGTATGGGGAGAGGTTTTCCAGGGAGGAGGTAAAGGGTGGAGTCTGGGCAGAGCTGATATTTATCCATACCTTTGATTTAAAAAAAATATGCACGCAAAAAGTTTCTACAAAACTGCGTGCACCAAATAGATGGTGTAATTGTCGTGCAGTTCTGTTGACCGCCCGAGTGCAGGAGATCACTCCAGGACCCCCGCTGGACTTTTGGCAAGTCTTGTGGGGGTCAGGAGGGTCCCCAAGACTTGCCAAAAGTCCCTGGTGGTCCAGTGGGGGTCCGGCTGCCAGTAATCAAAATGGCGCCGATAGCCTTTGCCCTTACTATGTCACAGGGGCTACCGTTGCCATTGGTCAGCCCCTGTCACATGGTAGGAGCACAAGATGGTGCCATTGCTCCTACCATGTGACAGAGGCTGACCAATGGCACCGGTAGCCCCTGTGACATAGTAGGTCAAAGGCTATTGGCGTCATTTTGAATACCGGCAGCCGAGGGTGTGAGTGCAGGAGATGGCTCCCGGACCCCCCACTGGACCACCAGGGAGTTTTGGTAAGTCTTGGGGGGGTCAGGAGGGTGGGGGGGGGGTTGTTTAAATTGGCTCCTTTAGACGGCCGAATAATTCGGCGAAGATTCGTTGTATTCGTGGGGAATAGCGATACGTTTTGCTTCCCCACGAATACAACGAATATGGCCCTATACGTTGCGGATTACCAATTCGTAGGGAACGAATGCACACCCCTAGTAAATGGCCTTCAATTGCCTTATGCTTAATCACTGATCAAAAAACTATAATCATTCAGTATTTTATGCGAATAAAAGAAATCTGGTGATGTAGGTTTCATTGGGGTAGCTGGAACAAATAATTCAAAATTCTTCCACAGAAACAATTGAATGAAGCTAATTCTTCTATTCACTCTTGGTGTATACCGACACGGGTCTGTGTTTCAAAAATGAAGTCCTGAACTTGAATTGTGATTCACAACATTAATCTTTCAGTAGAAATGGTGTCTTGTAATTGCCTTCATTGATCGTTATAGCATAAATTAACTCCCGTGACACAGTTTCTTCTTAGTATCAATCTCATTCAACAACCGGAAGTTGGGGAATGTATAATCATAATAAACGTTGGCACATTGAGAAGGAATGTCCTGTTCTGGTTGCCATATTGGACATCAGTGGCTAGGGGAGATGAAAATATATAGCTGGTATATGAATCACCCTTACAGAAAAGTCTTAGAAAAAAAAATCTCATTCTTCTGTCAGCAAGATTGCTTCTGTATGTGAATTTTCTTCCTCTGCTCCAAATATTGGAGTCTGACTTTGTGTTTACACTGTTCATGAATGCCTTGCTGGGGTCCTTCATCTATCCAACTTGGCCAAGATGCATTTCAATTCTGAACCATTCCTGTGGGTACAACACTCCTAAAACATTTTCCTGAACCTACTCTTATCTATAGGTGTCTGAACTGCTGTATTAATGATCAGTCACCAACCTCAAGTCAAAGCCTTGCTTGGCTTTGCTCCAGTGTATCATTTCTGTTTAGAATAAATTGTGCTTCACTTTCCATGGCATTTCTATTATTCATGTCTTTATTGCCAAGAGATAAAACTGATTGATAAGTGCATAACATAATTATCTGAAGTGTTAAGAATTAGTCACATTTGTTGTAGAGATGTCCTATAGGCAGTAAAAGATATATTGCCACAGAAAATTTGAAAAAAATGTGAGTTATTAAGAAAGTGAAACAAGGATCATGAGGACCATGCATGTCATAATAAAACTGATCGTGTATTAGGTGATACCAGTATGGATGTGAATTTTTCATTTTCAGTGATATATGCATACCTCACGGACCTTATAGTACACGGATAAAAATGGACAGTATACGTGTATTTTTAATGAGTTATTCACATACTATCCGTTTTTACCCGTGTACTATAAAGTCTGCGAGGTACACACATACCGTCGAAACTAATATAAAATGAATGCAAGTGGGGGCTGATCTTGTAAATGGAGTCTATTTTGTTTTCCCTGTGATTATGCCACTTTTTTTGAACCCAGAACATGATTAGTTTTATTCACCAAAGCTGGCAAATAACTTTCTACTGGAAATATTTCTAAAAACAAAAAAAAAACCCCAAAAAGTGAAAGGTGCTTTTTCAAACCATAAACTTGGTTACTAAATGGATGACCGTCGTATATGGCACAGAGACTACTGTAAACATCCGTGTAGTCTCATGAACATCCCGGCAGACGTGCATTTGCATCTAAGATGAGTACAATATAATATGTACAATATGATGCTAAATTAACAAAGGAACTAATTTCTTTAATTGCAAAGAAAAAATATGCTCTAAAAATGTTTTTTAATTAATAGGTGAATACGCTGACAAGCACCTGTTTCATATTTGACCAGTGATTATACCTTTAGGCACATTGAAGGGAGACATACCCAGGTATGTTTGCTTTGAAAATTAATATTTTCAAGGCAAATATGTTTGCTTTTTAAATTAATATCAAACGTTGCCTCCTTAAAGCTGTCTGTTGAAGGTACTATGAAATTAAATGAGTCTTACTACAGATTTTTTATTCTTTTTTTAATTTAAAGAAGGAAGCTTGGGATGGACCATGGAAGTTTCCTTAGGTCATCATCTCTGTTCTGAGTTTACCTGTAACTGCTGTATGATAAATGCTTTACTGCATCTTCTAGCCTTGCCTATGCCCTTTTAGACTCACTGTTGAACTCGCCGCAGCACGTGGTGTTGGTTGAAATGGATGGAATTTAAATCGTGTCATTATAGAGCGTGAAAAACTAAATGCGTGGCCGAGGTAACCAGGGTCAGTAGGCTTGGTTATAAATGGCATAGCCAGAATAAAAATGAAATGATGATAATGAGTGCTCTCCAATACCTTTGCGTGGCGGCGATTCATTTAACTCTGAGGCCAGTGCTGTTGATGTAAGGAAAAAGGCATTAAAAAAAAAGGGTGAGTGTCTCTTGAGATAAGGGAGACCTGTTAAGTGATTGGATTGGTAGGTCATTCCTCATCCCCCTGTGGATTATTGAAAACTTTGCCACATTAAAAAACTTTCTAGTTTATAATTACAGAATACTTAAAGGTCTGGTTAACTTTTAGCTGGACTGACCCCCAGTGTTTAAAATTTGCCCTCCCCCCACCCCCACCGTGCCCATCAGCTACATTTTTATCTGGGTAAATCGCTGGGTGCTGGTGTCATGCCTGGGACAGGGTTTCGCTTTGGCTGGCTGGTGCCGATATTCGGGGCTAACTGGGCAAAGTTACCCAGCTAGCTGTGGCTGGCAAGGAGGCAGGGCCTACGTTTATCCATAAAACTAAAGTTTAAAAATCTAAGTCTCTGAACAGCAGCAGCAAATCCTTTTCTACTACTCCCCCCCCCCCCCCCCAAAAAAAAAAAAAACCAAACAAAAACCAAAGATTAAATAAAATGTAGCAGGCGAGGGCTAACTTTATATAAAAAAAAATGGGGACTGGTCTGTTTTTCCCAGAGGGAAGTGAATAAATGAATAATAAGTGCCGGTAGAGCTGTCAACTCAATATTCAGCCCGGCAGGAGGAGGTAAGGACCTGTCCTTCTCCTCCTGGGTGTCTGGAGCACTTTGGGGAGGTCAGGAGTGAGGATTTGGTGCACAACTTCTTTTAAGGCAGGGGATGGGGGAGGTCACTCACTCTCGCCCATCACTATTATGTTTAATCTTGGAAGGGCGGAGTCATTACCGGACCCTGCTGGATTTTCAAATGTTATTGCTCAATGTTCAAACGCTTAATGAGCAGCACTGTTACTCAGATAGCTTTATCCGGGTAACTTTAAATGTGTTCAGTGGCACTTTTATCCAGATGAATGCCTCTGAATATCCAGGTTAACTGTGTCGCTTACCAGGTTTCTGAATGCGGACCTTTTGTGAATCAGGCCTTTGGTATCGCTGACTAATGCACTCCTTCACCACGCTGTGTCTTCTCGTCCCTTGCCATGCGATTCGGTTTTAAGTTTCGTATATTTCATTGGGTAGATGATGATGACAGTACAAATATCAAACAGACTGGAAACGGAGAACAATTTGGCCCCGTGTAGCTGCCGTAATAGCACATTTGTGCTTCGGGGAGGGGAGCTTTCGTTCACTTTTATGAAAGGGAGCATTGTGCCCTTTGCTCCTCAAAATCCTATAATTGCCGCTTCTTCGGTGCGTCCCCTTTTACTGCGAGTCTTTCGGAGGCTTGATGGAAAGTTGTTTTTTTTTTTTAATAAGTGCTGCAGTATGCCGAAAGGTTTATTAACATGTGGCGACAAGACATCCTGGCAAGCGAAACAAGGCTCGGTATCCGCGTTGGAGTATTTCAGCTCTTCCCTTTTTCAGATCCATGCAGTAATGACAGCTTTGTCAGAGGACAAATTTGCAGCTCCCTGGTTTTCCATTCTGAAGTGTCGAATCAATTATGTGAGGATTATTTCTATCTGTAGGGTAGGGTAGGGGCTTCCTCATGAAGGTAGCTCCTTAGCACGTTACCTCTTCTCACTTGAGCTGAAAACTTCAGAAGAGCGTAAAATGTTTGGTATATCTTTTCTATTGTGTTGTTGGCCATGATAATGCCTTACTGCAACTGATGCTACTTGATCAAATACTGGAAGTGTCATAGATGTCTGTTGTACAGCATTGGAGTAATTGACTTCCATTGCCGGATGCTGCATTCTGTATTTAAAAAGGGTATTAAAATACATAACACTGACAATAGCTGTTTCAATTAGATACATTAATCATCTGGCTCTAACACCATTGCATTTCACAAACAACAGCTGCGCTAAGTGAAATTTAGCAAACAGCACAGATAAAACAGCTGTTTTCTGCAGGTTGAGAAGCAGTTAGGCATGGCCAGCTAGAGCTGCTGCATTCTATAGAATCCACTTGGGAGGGTAATTCTCAATAGTGTGCATAATTTAGCATATATAAGCATAAGTAGGGGGCACCTAAGTTATACCTGTAATTTATAAACTGTGACCTGGGAGCCGCACAGTGTATAAAACACTGTGTATTTCTGCCCCGAAAGCATGCATGCGAGTTTTATTATATGCACTTTTTTTAAATGCAGGAATTCATATGGCTTGTACATCTGCTTTACAGATGTATGTGCATATTCTGTATTTTGCATGCAAAATTATTTTAATAGGCGCACGTTATAACCCTCAGTTTATGCATAGAGGTGGGCATTTTATAAGGTTGGCTGATGTATGCACATATCTCGCTTATGAAAATATTTGTGCTTGCACTTCCAATCACCAGATCACCGAGGCCTCCACCACTGGATCCAGCCCCCTCCCAAAAAAAAAAAAGCACAGGCCAAAGAGAAGGATTTAATTTCTATAAATGGATTAGCAGCATAAAAGTGTGTGTGTTTGTTTGATGTATTCGTCCACTCTGCTTTTAGAATAGGTGAGCGTGTGTGCGTATTTTCTGACACATTCTCTCTCTCTCTCAGTGAGTGGATATTACTTGCCTTAATATAACTTCCATAAGACAACTGAGAGCTGCAGCTTTAACATCCTTGCAATTCCTGTAGCAGTCCTTGCTGTCCAGGCAGCGTTCACGGCCGATGAGGGGGAAGGAGGGCGTTGTAGTCGCTACACAATGAGGACACCTAACGGCCAGATTCAGAGCCCAGGATTGCAGGGCTCTGGAAGGAGGCCTGGTGCATGGGCCTCTGGCTGAGGATCGTAGCTGCACCGACTGGACAAGAGTAAGTTGAGAGGGGTTATAAAATCAGAGGAAAAATTGCTGGGTAGTTGTTGTTAATGTCATCTTGTGGCACCAGTTCCCAGCCCTGGAAAGTAACTGCCCCCTATTTTATACCTGTAATCTGGTATGAGAATATAGGGTAGGTAGAAGAAGGCTATACCAATTCTTGTCCTGGGTAACTTATGGGAACAGTAACTTCCATTCATGGAAAAGTTAGGATTTGTCACAAGTAGGTCACAGGAAAAAAAAAAAACCAGGGCTTTTTCTTAACTGATTTTATTTTAAGAACACAACTTTTTTTTCCTTTGGATGGGGGACTGATTCGGAACCAAGGAAAAGGCTTCCTTTTCCTATTTTACTTCTGATAGTTGTGACCACCAGGAGGGCAATGATTAGGAAGTATTAGGTAAAGGGGGAAGAAGAAGAAAAATCCTGAGGGCCTTCCAGTCATTTTCGTGGCCCGTGGTTAAGCCCGCTAAAAGGTGGTGTTTTATTCCTAAAGAGGGATAATTATAGTGAAACACCTTCACAGTTTTTCCCCTTCTGTAATGTTGGTATTCCTCATGGTCATGGCAAAGCTTTTTAGTTTGGCATGACTGAGAGAAGCCCCTAGTTGAAAAGCACCCTTTAGACCCAAGACTGAAATGGATTCCCCAGCCAACACTACTGTATGTATATTTTAAAAAAAAAAAAAAAAAAAATATATATATATATATATATATATATATATATATATATATACGCATTGGTTTTGTGCACAAAATAATTGTTAACGTGTTTGTAATCAACATCGGTTTACGTGTGGAGGTGTGTGTTTCCACGTATCTTATAAAGTTGATGTATGCGCATATTTCGCTTATGAAAATACCTCTGCCCATATTTATAAGTGCCAGCTCACCAAGACCTCCCACCCTACACACCAAAACTCCCAGATAAATTCTCAGTCACTCCTGAAGGAGCTTCCAAAACACACAATAAATAAATCTAAAATACCATCAGTAAAAAAAAAACAAACAAACAAAAAAAACCCAACAAAATTTGTTACATCAAACCTGACCCTTCAAAAAGCCCCTAATCAACCCAGAGCTTCATCCATTCCCCAACCCTTCATTCAACAGTGGCTGCCCTCTCTCGCCGCTCGCAAATTTGGATGCCAGGTGCCAGTACGCATTTTCTCACAGACCTGCAGCAGCACCCTTAGCAATACTAAAAAATTAATGGGAAGTATTTCTGATCGGTTTTTAATACTTGCTTTTGTAAGTTCCATTCCATTAATTATCAGGGCACAGAGCAGAACCTGATTTAAGCCACTGGACCCGCACATCTGAACAGTTAGAAAGTTGAGAGAGAGGTCACTAGTCCAACCCCCCACCCTCCTGCTGGTGTAGTGAGTTAATTGGTGGATTTTTTCATTCGCTGCCTACCTGAGATGTTGATAAAACAAAATGTTAGTAATGGGCCAGTTGCAGCGACGTAAGCGCAGGGCTGTAGAGGATGGATTCCTACAGGATTCTCATGCCTGGTAATTATCTTTTATTTAAGATTCAGTCGATGTAATATGATAACGAGCTGTTACATTATGCAAGGACAGAAATCGTTGAAAGCAAAGTGACATGAAGTAAAATGGTTTTGAGAAACAGAGCACCATCGCCGGCTTTTATTCTCATGCCTCTTTCTATGGCATAAAATATAAAATACGGTAGCAAGTTGAACTGTACAGTTTTAATGGGAAATCTCTGGAAAGCCAGTAGCAATTTGGAGGGATTAGTTCCATTTGTCAGGCGAGGTTAGAAGACGAACAATGAGCTAGACTCCAGTATCGGCAAAGCAGATCAGTAGTGGCTGCAACAGTGGTCTGTAGTTTTCTTGAAAAAAAAAATCAAAAAACCTACTACAAATATTGTCCTCTCTATCATTTTAAGGGGTTTTTTTTTGTCACCACTCATTACTGTGTGGACAATAAATTACATCTCAGTGGATGCTATCAGGTGCACATACGCACCGGTTTCATCACGTGTGCACGCATGTTATAAAATACTACGGCCTCGCGCACATATGCGCCAGATTTTATAATCCGCGTGCGCATGTGCGGGCGACGTGCGCAAAGGCCAGGGGGGGGGGGCGGGGCGGCTCCTGCAATTTCTGCCCGGCGACGCATTCCGGCCTTTCCCAGTCCGCTGAAGTAAAGTTGCGTGCGCGCCAGCAGCCGAGTCTTCAGGACAGCGAACAGTGGCACGCTGGGACTTATTCTGATTTCCCTATTGCCTTCCCTAACAAAAGCAAGACTCTAAGTACCTGCAGGTAGAGGAGTAAAACCAGGACTAGACCCGCCTGTCCTGAAAATCTGGAGCCAGTTGGCAACCTTATCTGTGGGGTACTTTTTACACCGCGCCCCCCCCCCCCCCCCGATGTCACTGAAGACTGAGACGGATGTTAAACGGCGCCAGAACACCAGGCGTCGCGCGCTGTGCGTCGCGTGCCAAAGGGGCGCGCCAAAGGGGCACCCCCCTTTGTGCACCCCTTCATGCATCCCGTAGTGTTAACCATTCCCCTTGGGTTTTTTTTAGCCCTTGTTAACAATCTGCATATTATAAATGTTTAATGTATTTGACAATGGAAATGCATGTTTTTCTGCATATTTTGTTTGAATGTAAACCGATGTGATGTGTAAAATCGAACACCGGCATATAAAAATAAATAAATAAATACTGCAACTGGGAGGACCCAGGGATGGGGCAGGGACAGCAAGCCAGCACCCAGGGATTTCATTAATGTCTTAACGAATGTAGAGCAGGTATGAAGTCTTCAGGCACATAAGTACCCGCAGTGCTGGCTAGCGCTCAAATTTTCAAAGGCAAACTCTGTGTGCTTATACATAGAGGGGGCCATTTTTTTTTATTAAATCCTTATGGGTCTGCAAGAAGATTTTCAAAGCAAAAATTTAGGTCCCCGCTAGCACAGTGGGTACTTCTGTCTCTGTGGATTCTGCACCTGCTTTACAGCAGGTACAAAGTTGATGCAGAGAGCAATGCAATAGGGATTTAAAAGTGAAATCCCTGCTTGTTGCTTGCCGGTCCCATCCACAGCCCTGTTCCTTTGTTGTAGGGGAGGGTAGGTTTCAGCCGCTGATTTTTACCCAGGTAATAGCTTAATCACCCGGGAAAAGTCATTTGAAAATTGTCTTCAGTTTCATGTAAAATCCTTAGCCCAGATGAGGCTTCCTAACAAATATTCTGAGCAAGACAGCGCTACAGAGACCTTCTGTCTTCAGCAGCAAATAGGTGACAGGAAGCTTTGTTCCAGAATACCAAGCAAGAAACCTTTCTACCACAGAATTTAACTGTTTGTTCAGAAAGTTAATAAAACAGCTAGAAGAATGGAAAATGTCAAAGTAGTGCTTAAGCACTGATCTTTACATGGCAGAAATTAGATTGCAGAGAGTCTCTGCTCCACGAAAAGGACATTCTGCACTTCACTGAGCCTAAATTGCAAAACCTAATAAGGCTGTTCACACAGTGATCCTCCAGGAAACGCAGCCGTTCTGATCAGACTACAGCTCAGGGCTGTTTATGCAGGGGATTGGGGGTTATCAGACAGGCAAGCTACTCACGGATTGGAGACAGACATGGCCAAACATACAGAAAGGATTCCCCCACCCCCATTCTGTGTCTATGGGGAAAAGAAAAACTTGCAGATCAGTTTTCAGAAGGTTTGCTGGGATAACTTTCGATGTTAGCTGGACAAACCAGGAGAGGGGGTTTCAGGCCAGTCCAGGATGTCTGACCTGCCCTCTCCTGGTGCATTATGGTACCAGCGACACTGGTTTCAGTGGGTAGAACTTGAGAGCCTACAAATCCCACACTGCACATGGAATGCGAGTTCAAAAACCAGCACTGCCAAAACGTCTCCCTCCTGGAGCTGGATCACTTGGCAGCAGCTCTGCTCTGACTTTGAACAGTCCCCCTGCCCCACACATACGCTGCCTGGATGAATTTGTTTTCCCAAATTCACAGCGTGCGTAGATTTTAGCCGGTCCGGAACGGGGTGGCTCTGGGCGCATTCCTGGGACGGGTTTTCGATCTAACTGCTCAGCATAGGTTTTCAGCGCCGGCCAGCTAAATTTAGTCAGATGATCACAGCACAACTCGCTGGCCTGATTCTAGCCAGACAAAACATGTGAGTTTTCAGTCACAGACCTAGCAGTTAAGTTTGGCCTGAAAAAAACTGGAGAAAGATAACCAAGTTGAAAACTACCTAGCGGTTTTTGCCAACCAGCGACTTTGAGTGAAAACTGAGCCCACCCCAAGTGAACCAGAACGTAACTGGGTCGTTCATTAAAACGCGACGGGCCGTTATCTCGTGCGTTAAAATATTTAAATGAGGGAAAGGGGAGGTGGGGTTTGGGCGGGGTTAATAAAATTTTGATACCAGTACCGCTGCGTGTGATAAGGTTTTACACGTTATTGCCGGCCGTAGTGCCGGAATTACCTAGAGCTTTTCTGTTGGTGCTATGGGGGCGATGGTGGGCAGCGTTGGCGCAACTGCGGTGGGCGAAAATGCACCGCCAGCTCGGTATCGTCCCCGCCCCCTTTTTTTTTTCCACGCCTCATCATTCCGCCATAATTATAGCGGAATGATGAATCCGGGGTAAGTTAGGCTACAAGCTTTAGAAGGGGCTTGGTACCTCCAGTTTATATTTTTATTAAATGAATATCAACTATTATTGCAAATTTTTTCATTTTTTTCTGAGGATTCAAAATATTTCTTATATTCTGTATTTTCCTGAATATATTACAATTGGAAATATATAAACAAAAGAAGCTCCTATACCTAACTCATACATATGTATGTATAGATATTTTCTATATATGAAATTCCTTGCTTTCTATTCCTCTTATCTCCACTCCTGTTTTTCAGTTTTTCAATATTTTACTCATAAAGTTAAATAAACTTTGATTGAAAACTCTGAACCATTCCCCAGTTTCATTTAAACACAACTCTTAGGAACTGCCGAAAAGTCAACTCATGAATTCAAATCATCTGTGCATAATGCATGACATTCTCATTAGTCAATAATTAATAACCAGGCTTTTGGTGTTTCTAAGAGCCACTTTTTTGTGAACCTCTTAAAAACTGAAGTGCAAAAAAACTCAAACTTTTGTATCCCTTAGGCATGCTCAATATCCAAATAAATTCTGGACGACATTAGTTTTTGTAAAAAAAAAAAAAAAGGCCACCAGTCTTCCTTTCTGCCAGTCAAGCCATCCTCGGCGTAAATCCGTCCCGCATCGTGCCCAGCCACAATTTACCAAGGTCGAGCATGAAGGATCCTAGGAGGTGAAGAAGTGAAGGGGAAAGCCAGAGATCAGCTGGGGGTCTATGGCCTTGTGTCAGCAAGTGAATTCAACAGATCAGATGGGCCTTAGTCCTCATCGGCCGTCGTATTCTCTGTTCCTGTGTCTTTCTTCTCTTCATTGTGTATCAACTGTAGTCCCCCCTGCTTCCTGCAACCAAGGTACATCCCACCTAAGTACCTGCATCTCAAGCCTTTCGTCTTATTCTACCCCTATTACACGAACCACCTTATCTCGGCTCCCATCTCCGAGTATCACGCTCAGACCCTTATTTGCACTCCCCCCATTGCTGTATTCAGTCAACCTTGTTCATCCCTCAGGGCATCAGTTTCAGCGGAGGAGCTGCAGGGCAGTCTAATCAGCTTTTATGCAGTGCATGTTTTAATGAAACTTTGCAAGGACTGTCTGAAAATTGGTTATTTCCTAGCACAGAGTGACCGTTTTCTGTCATTTAGAAATGCAAAGGCATGGAAACTATGTGAGCAGGTGCCCCTGATTGACGGGGATAGTTTTTTGGCCTTCAACAGATGATTTTAGCATTTAGGCCTCTGCATTTTTTTGCTGTTTCTGGGCATCTTTCACGCAGACTGTTGCCCAGTTTTGAAAACCCATCTTTCTTCATTTTGTGCATCGAAATGTCCAGTACAATGCCATAAACAAGACGAGGCCTTTAGAAATTTGCCAGCAGGAAACGCGGAGCATATTACGCTGTCGCCTCTAACCTTCTGAGGTGCCAGAACACTAAACACCGCTAAGCTGCCTTGTACTGCAGTCCTTGGGTGGAGAATGTAAGACTTCTAGATTATCAAATATACATCTCTAGATAATGAGAGTACATATCCAATTAATTTAGCATATTCCACCTAATGTACAATACCATTAATAATGCATATTAGATCGTGCTCAGAAGTCATCAAGAGACATCTGTGTCCTAGTTCGAAAGAATGCATTTCATTTCTAGTGGAAGCCTGCTCATTTAGCTAAAAACCGCTACTGTTCTACTGCACTGTTCGCATATTAGAGGCAAAGAATCAATCTTTTGTCTACGCCAGGCTAATGAGACTGCTGCTGCAAAGTATTTACACGTACTACAAATCATGCCGTACAACTGGAGCCTTGACCATAGGACAGATGCTTGGGATCTACTCTATTAATGTACTGTCAGAGTGAGGACATATTGTATGGAAACAGACACAATTGGAAATTGTATTTCTTTGTCTAAGAAGCCATCTCGCCTAGCTCCGCACTTGTTTAAGTCGAAAGAAGGACCAGAGTCCATCAGGTTGAACTTTTTTTTTTTAGTGAATCCTCGTCTGTTGAGGAAGAATAGAAAAGGAATAGGATTTATTGCTTGGTGGTGAAGCTAATCCTGCTTTGCTTAAAATGAGAGAGATACTTTGTGAAAAGATCATCCTATCAAGGTCCGTAAGTAGGGCAGAGTTCCAGACTCTGTATCTGTCCCGGGGAAGACTCTGACTCTTTATAGATTGTAGTACCTTTCATAGGACCCATATAGAAAGATGGTAATACTCCGTATGAGCAAACTTTACGAACACATACAGTGTGTGTATATACATGTGTAAACATATACAGATGCACACTTCTCTGCTTCAAATTTCAGTTTGTTTAAATAATTATATATCCAACTTTCAAAACAATCTACATGGTAATACATTTGAAAGATGAACTTTGAAAATGCTAAAATACTAGTTCAAGGTAGCAGTAAAGTGCCAAGCTCTCTTGCAGTTTCCAAAAATAGTTCTTATGGAAACTGAAGGCCAAGCAACGGTTCAGGAGAGCAACTAAAATATTCTCTCAGCTGAGAAAGATATTATTTCCAAACAAGATATCTAAGCATGCAACTGGCAAAAGGTACGAACAGATTCTCAAGGACACATTTATTTGCTACAATAAGCCTGACTCTTCAGAAAGTCTTGAAGGAGCAGGCAAAAACACCATAACAACTCTTCCAGCATTTCTTTCCTCAGTTCTGCAAGGGAGGAGATCTAGGTAGAAATAGCTGGGAGGTGCTATCATTTCAAAAAATCGCTGAAAATCATTTGTTCTTTTGTTATGTGTCTTTACAAATTCGAAATGACACAAGAAACAGCAAAATTTCATTTCATTTCATTTTGCTTTTTTTTTTTTTTTTAATTTTATCATGAGCTCAATAGATAACGAAAAGGAAGGTCCATGAAGGGCAAGATGCCAGGTTGTCCATGAAGGTTGTCATGCCAGGTTGTCCATGAAGGTTGTCCATGAAGGGCAAGATGCCAGGTTGTCATGCCAGGTTGTCCATGAAGGGCAAGATGCCAGGTTGTCCATGAAGGTTGTCATGCCAGGTTGTCCATGAAGGGCAAGATGCCAGGTTGTCATGCCAGGTTGTCCATGAAGGTTGTCCATGAAGGGCAAGATGTTTTCCCTGCACATCCCTAAAAATGTTTTCCCTGCACATCCCTAAAAATAGATCAATATCCATAGGCTTTGTCCAGGTAAGTTTTGGACAAATAAAAATCAGAGATTTGAAAATGTCCCCTTGCTCATCACTTTCACAGGATGTAGCTGTGCAATCGGCGTGTTCCAGAGGCGGAGCTAAACCTTAGCTGGTGAGTGCTGACCTTCAGCAGAATCTGGCTAACATTAACTGGGTACGTAGGCTTGGAAAAATAACTATCCTGGCTTTCCCTGGTTATATTCAGCGGGACAGTTATCTGAGTATCTTCCACTTGAATATCCAAGTAAATATGTCTGCGTATTGACCTCACCTCTCAGTGACCACAAATGCTCTGTGAAAGGATGAAGGCAGACCACTTGTCCATCCAATTATGAAAGTGGTGTTTCTTTAGGGTGAGGTGTGTGCATGTTGTAAGATGATTTTCTGAACAACCTGGCATCTTGCCCTTCATGGGCAACCTGGCATCTTGCCCTTCATGGGCAACCTGGCATCTTGCCCTTCATGGACAACCTTCATGGACAACCTGGCATCTTGCCCTTCATGGACCTTCCTTTTCGTTATCTGTAAACCGATGTGATATCATTGATCTAATGTTGGTATATAAAAATGTATAAATAAATAAATGGGGACAAATGATACAACTGTACAGTGTATCGTACAGGAGCCTCTATTATGTAATGTTATGTGTCCCAGGTAAGATAGCTAGGTGGCTCTATTTATTGCCAAAGTCCTGCTTATCTTAGGGAAATCAGAAATGCAGATTCATACATGCAATGGCATAAAACCATGATGGAATCTGCCTTCTGTTACAAATTGGCACCATCTGGCAACCCTGGGGTAATATTCAGTCACTGGCCAGATTGCAGAGTTAGCCGGATAAACGTATCCAGCTAAGGGGGTCATTTTCTAGCGCTTATCGCATGCAATAGCTTGCCGGGGGCGGCGAGGAGGCGGATACCGCGATGTCTTTGCCGGCGGCGATGTGGTAAGCACCGTTATCATCGCCAGTAGCGCGCCCAATAGCACCACCTTTCACGGTGGCGCTATTGGATGCAAAAACCAGCCGCGAAAACACCGCGGTGGTGCGAAGGCTGCCGGCTTTCACGGGTCGGCCCCCCCCCCCCCCCCCATTCCGTTTTGGCTGGATTTACCATTCTGTGTTAGAATGGTGGATCCAGGCCTAACTTTGGAGGGCTATTCAGTTGTACAACTACATTATTGAATATAGCCAGCTATCTTAAAAATAGGTGGATCACTTATCCGGCTAATTTTAGGACAGCACTTTCGCACAACCAGAGTTAGCCAGATAAGTTAACTAGCTAATTCTGAATGTTGGGGTTAGCCGGACAACTTAGCTGGCTATAACTTAACTTCTCCCAGAAACACCCCTGGAATACATAATGTTTAGCTGGATGAGTGCCCAAAATATTCATAAGTTGCCACTTGTGAGTTTCTGGCTAAATGCCTCTGAATATGGACCCTCCTATTTCCTGCATGACAAAATATCCATTTCAACCTTGCATGCTTTCCCATTAAAATTAAAAAAAAAAAAAAAAAAGTAGTAGTACTAGCTATTGTACAGCAAGGCGCTCTTTTCTGACTTTTTATTTAAGAAAACTGGTTTGTAGAAGAGGCCACGTGCGGGTGCTGTCTGCAAGTACCTGAAATAAACAGTAAAATATTTTTGATCTGCAACTCGAAAGCACTAGGGCTCTTAAATAAGAACAGCATGCATTCTGCTTCATAGCATCCATTCATTCTCAAAGGTAAAACTTAAATTAGGGATGCTGCAGTTTGCCATTTAGCGCCTAGATAAATTCCTCTCCGCCAGGTGCTTAAGCTTTAGCTTTTGAAAAATTGAGATATTTGCATTTTTTTTCTTTTTTTTTTTATGGAAAAGGTAGACCTTTATTTGTATTTGATTTATGTCCCCTTCAAAGCACATTACATTCAGGTCCTGTAGGTATTGCCTTATCCCCAGGATGCACTAAGCTGTGAAGTGGGACGGGTGGGGATGATACTGTGTGACCGCTTTGGCCTTGGAGAGGTCCTGGTTAATGACTGCTCTCTTAGCTCTCAGTGTTTTAACTGCATATTTCTTGCCTCATTCAGCCAATAGAATGTAACCCCAGTACTTACCCTTGAGATTTATTTATTTATTTATTTAACACTTTTTTTTATACCGACCTTCATAGTAAAAACCATATCGGATTGGCTTACATAAAACAAGGGTATAACTGAAGCAATAAATAAAAGATGATAAATAATAAGAGATGTCACCAGTACAGCTGGTATTGCATACTCTGCTAGTCTAGCCACAGTGATCGGTGGTGAAGTTCAGCTCAATTGGAATCTGCCCCGTTTGGGAGATATTTTGTTCATTAACATTCATTCGCAGCTACCTGGGGGGGTTTCCTCCATTTTTACATAGAAATGAGGGCAGAAAAGGACCAGTGGTCCATCCAGTCTGCCCAGCAAGCTTCCCATGGTAGCATCCGCCGCGCCGTGCAGGTGACCCTCAGTCAGTGCTGCTTGACGTGCTTTGCTTATGGGGGTTTTTTTTTCCCCCTCAATGTCTGCGCATCAGTACCCCAGACTTTAAAAAAGTCATTTCTGCCCCTTTCTCTGGCTGAGAGGCATGGCTGAGGTTGTTTTTGTAATCGGACATTAGTTCACACTTGAGACTGGCCGGAGGGTGCCACTCCCTCTTGAAAGCCGTTACAACCGCCTCCACACATTCCACAGCGTAAGGAGCGGGAACTGGGTCGGCGGGACACAGGACCCCATTAATGATCTAATTACCCAATCTGGCTGTAAACCCTAGTGCAAGTTGACTAGGAGTTCTGATCAGATCTCTCTTTGGGTTTGTAAGCTCCTTTTAACAGACAGCACAGCACATCCGTAGTATTGCAGACTATGACGGGCAGTAGCAGGGCAGTAATTTTGCAACCTGTTATGGTCCTCGTGTGGGCTCTGGAATCGGATGCAATCATCTATCGGACAAGATGGAGTGGAGGCATAGTACTGTGAAATGTTGAGCCAAGCTGTCAGTGTCTAATGTTGGAATTTACTTAGTCATTACTGTCTGTGTGCTTTCAAGGACAAGGTGCCATCATTTTTCAGCATGTCGTAGTGATTGGTAATGTGCACTGAAGTTCTTCATGCTTTCAGGTAGCATTTCTAATGATGCTTGCGGCGTTCAAGACCTGGCGAATATAGGATCTGCCGCCTGCCTATGCATTTTACCTGGCCTGTTCATTTCTTGCAGCACCATTTTCTTTGTTTCCTTGCATTTAATATAATTGTGAGTTTTGAACGTGCAGAAACTGGTGCAAGGATCATAAAATCCCCAGAATCAGGCCCTCTCTTAATTTTTAAGTTCAGTTATTGAAACGGCAGTCCTTGGCCAGGGGTTCTAACTTTGGTGAGTACGGGTCACCATGGTATGATGACTGTGACTTACTTCTCCCCAGTGGCTACAAACACTGCCTCCGCCACCTCCCCAGCCCTTACTGGCCCAAGGACCAAAGGACCAGAGCTGGATATTGAAGACAGGACCCCCTTTTTGGCTGCGCAGCACTGCCACTGCCCCGGATAGGAGGGGGGTATCTTTGCATCAGTTCACTCAGTCACATGGAACCATGGTGGTTCGGATTCTGAGTAGGGATGAGCTGTCATTTTAAAACAGGGAAGTGCCCTCAAACCTTGTTTCCTTTTGTCTTGTTCCCAATCTGAAAGTACATAAAAAAAAAAAGCAATGAAATATTGTGCTGGGGTTTGTTGTTTTTTTTTGTCATTTTAGTCTGACACTTCACGCATATCCAGCATAGCTCTCTACTTCAAGGCAGGGGGGAATGAATAAAGGTGGATCTATATTCAGGCAACAACCAACAAGGACTGAATTACATAGTCTGGATAAACAGATAAGCATGGGTGTAGCTTGCTTATTGCGGTGGTTAATACCCCTAACTAATTCAGCTATTTCACTTAGATGCAGTTCCAACACTGCTCTCTACATTAATGGCGAGGGTGGAAGGGAAATAGAATAAAAAAGGTTTCTAAGAGCCAAGAGTAACAGATAAGTATGAGAGGAAAAAAAAGTGCGAAAGCTTGCTGGGCAGACTGGATGGGCCGTTTGGTCTTCTTCTGCCGTCATTTCTATGTTTCTATATATATGTAGTGCATTCTAAAACAGTTTCACATGCACTAAATCCATTTAGTGTACACTAAAATGAAACAAAATGAAAACCCCAACAAAATGAATTTTTTTTTTCTATCCACATCCCTCATTCTCAGAGGAAATGTAATAAAGTCCCTCGGGCCATATATTATGCTTGTGCTATAGTGGCACCTCTCAGGTTAAAGTCTTATGCCTGAAGCATGTAATCGACAAACTATAGTACATACACGATAGCTGTGTGAGGAATCCAAAAGGCCACTTGTAACAAAGAATAAATAACAAGAGTAGCCATGACAGACTGTAGAATTACACTGGAGCACTTTTATTCAGAAAGGTTGGGACAAAGCCCCTTTCGGATAATGGATATTTCTGATAATGGAATTATCATATACTGTAGGAGGCTATGACTTTGGAAACTGTGCCTTTATTAAAATTATTTTATGTGCTAGTGAGCCTCTGGTTTCTAATGTTAATGAGAGCGATGCAGCCGTGATGTCGCTTCAGGAATTTTGTGCACGCAGCAACGTGGAAAGCCAGACTCTTTCTTGGTTCAGCATACAACCACCACCAAAATAAACAAAAAAAAACCCCAAAACAAAACAGGAAGACTGATTTTGAAAACAGACACTGCTTCCAAAGTCACAGACTCTTCTGGTAAGTGATAACTGTATTAATTCACAATAATATTTTTAAAAGAAATTTGTGATAGTTCTCCTTTAATAAGCCTTAATTTTTAACAAGGCACTATGGGTGTGGCCCTGTTACTTTTCTTGCTTGTTGTAGTGACCTCTGGTGGTCAGAATGCTTTGCCAGCATTTGTAAAGTCACTTGACCATGTGTTTCACATTCCCCCAGGGTTCTGAAGTGGTGTTGTCTATGGCAGACCAGTCCAGCAGTTGATTTATCGGACAGTGTGGTATGTAGTTCTTGGGCACGTGTGGTTTTCCTGGAAATTGGCAGATGTTATGGTGTATGTTTGTGGGGACAGAGGGGAGGGGAGATCCTTGGGTCTTGGGTTTTGGAGATGGTTGGAATTTGACCTGTATGTGCCATGGCTTTTTTGGCTTTCCTTTCTGGGCTTGGGGGGGGGGAGGGGTGGTTTGTTTGATGCCTTAATGGTGATCCAGCTGTTTGTGGTGGGTTGGGTCTTGAACTGGCAGCCTCAGGATTCCTGGAGTTTAGAGTCTGTTTTATGGCAACGCTTTCGGTCTTCCCTCAGGTGTAGGTGGGTTGGCTTAAGAATAACGGGCAGTTTTCTTGTTCAGTTTCTTTCCGTTTATGTATATGTTTTATTGCTTATGTGGTTAGTGTGCACTGCTTTGGGGTGGTCCTAACCAGGGAAGCGGTTTAAATAACCATATAAACCATTCTGCTAATAAATCTCTGAATTATTTCACGACATAAGAAAATGGCAGGTTGTATATTGCTGTGGTCTGCTTACGCGTTTGTCATCACAATTTTGAAAACAGAATTACAAATTCAAGCATTAGCTTGGTGAAAACCATTTCTTTGAATTTATGTAATCCTTCCTTTGTGCTTCCTCTCTTTTCAAAACAATAAAACTACTTCATTGTATTCATTGTCATTCTTTCTATCACCGATTATTAAAGAAATTCAGCAAAATAGTTAAGGAGAGTTGATATTTGATAAGGTTAAGAAAAGTTAAAGCACGCATGCTCCTGAAGCCTTCCTCAGGAAGATAATTTAATTTAAATCAGCCCTGTTCATAATAACAGGATTTCTGGGCTAAGATGGAAGTGATTAAGTTCATTACAGTCTTACAACATGAGGCAATGATTTAACATTTTATTTTTTTTTTTTTACAAGAAAACAGTCAAGTGGAAACAAGCAGTCTTTATTTAAGTACAAGAAACATTTAGATTGATACTTCTCACACTATTGTTCTAATGAAAGAGTCTATTATTATAACACTGTTGAAAAGGTCATTTCATTTTGCGCACAAAACAGTTCCAATGTAGAAAATAAATAACATAGGGCACATGTAATCCCTCTCCATGTATAATTTGCTACATTGGTGTAGTGGTCTCCGTGTGCGTCACGCTCCAAAAAGCAAATTTGCGCTGCACTGTCAGGAGATTTCGGGATTGATTTTGTTTCCTTAGGGTATCCTCTCAGTCTTGTGCCTTAATAACTTTAATTGAAACAGAATAGATTAAGAATTGATTTTCTCACGGGACGCAAAAGGTGGCGCATTTCCTGCGGGTGAAGGTGCTCGTATGCGCGCCTTGGAAGGTTGCCCGGCCTCTGCAGATAAAAAGGTTCACGTAATATGCCAGAGCACGAAACCTTTTCCCTGCTGCGAAACGTATGTGTGGATTCAATCAGTGGTCGGGGAACAGTGTGATGATCCTGGTGGTGGGGGAAGAGCTCGAGGGACCGAGGTCATGTTTGCATTTAGATGCCCTTTTGCACCTGACGTTTTTGGATGGGCTCTTCTATTAGTATATCATAAATATTTTAACTAAAAAACCAAGACACTGTGGTATTGTAGAGGAGGAGATGAGGCGCCAAATACTAGGAAGCAACATCCCATTTGAATCTGCTGATCTCAGACTCTTCCAGCAGTAATGCCGACTGCAGAAAAAACGAATAGGACAATTAATTGATGGGGAGCAGGAACTGATTTGGGTATAAGTATCACAGGCATACAAATAGAGCAACATATTCTGAAGGCGCCCATAAACTGGGACTCCCTCTGCGGCTTTCTGATTTTGGGGGGGGGGGGGGGGGGGAATCTCTTGCTCCTGGTCCTCTGCCTATGGGCAAACGTAAATAAGAATAATGTATCACCAAAGTTTAATTTACCCTTTCACTCTTTTATGATTGCCCATTTAGTAATAACAATTCTTAAAAACTTGTAAAATTCATAATTTTCACATAATTCTGCCACCCTTTTGGCTGTCCAGGGTGCTATTATATATGTTGTTGGTGGATTTTGGGGTTATTGTTTTGTGTGTTTTCATTTTGATTTATGGTGAACATACTGCAGTATGTTTCGGGGATCTGTGTTAGCCTTCTTTAATTTATGATGTCCCCATTTAATGAATCTGTATCTGGGCCAATGCATATGTATTTATCTATTTTTTTTTTAATCCTGACTTAACTCTGCCCCACCTTCCATTGGGACTTCCTATGCTTTCTGCCATTTGTTCATACATGAACTATTTCTGTTGCAAAACGTAAGCTGCCGAAGCCTTTTCTAAGAATGAAGGAGTAATTCCTACCCAAGATGGTTGTCAGTCGGACACGCATGGTTGCACATCCCTCTCGTGAAAAAGAAACATTAGAATGTGTCGTCGGACAGAAATCAAGTTTCATTCCACATGGTCCGTCCATCAATACCTGTCTTCCATGCTGTATCAGACCCTTCCTCACCAGTCTTCCAACGAAACCAGACAAAAGATGTAATTTAGTATGATAAGGAATTCCGTTCTCTTCTCCCACTTACTTGGCAGACCAGCGATAGTGGTGGGACCTAGACAGATATGAAACAGAGAGTAATCGTATTTTACTTACTTATTTGATTTATATTCCCCCTTTCAGCCACTTCAGCTTACGTTCTGCAGAGCTGGACGGAGGTCAGGAAGTTGTACTTGAAAGACATAGAAACATAGAAACATAGAAATGACGGCAGAAGAAGACCAAATGGCCCATCTAGTCTGCCCAGCAAGCTTCACACATATTTTCTCTCATACTTATCTGTTTCTCTTAGCTCTTGGTTCTATTTCCCTTCCACCCCCACCTTTAATGTAGAGAGCAGTGATGGAGCTGCATCCAAGTGAAATATCTAGCTTGATTCGTTAGGGGTAGTAGCCGCCGCAATAAGCAAGCTGCACCCATGCTTATTTGTTTTACCCAGACTATGTTATTAGCCCTTAATGGTTGTTTTTCTTCTCCCCTGCCGTTGAAGCAGGGAGCTATGCTGGATATGTGTGACGTATAAGTCTTCTCCCATGCCGTTGAAGCAGAGAGCCATGCTGGATGTGCATCGAAAGTGAAGTATCAGGCACATTTGGTTTGGGGTAGTAACCGCCGTAACAAGCCAGCTACTCCCCGCTTTGTGAGTGCGAACCCTCTTTTCTTCTCCCCTGCCATTGAAGCAGAGAGCTCTGCTGGATGTGTGAAGTATCAGTTTTTCTTCTCCCCTGCCGTTGAATCAGAGAACTTTGCTGTATATGCATTGAAAGTGAAGTATCAGGCTTATTTGATTTGGGGTAGTAACCGCCGTAACAAGCCAGCTACTCCCCTCTTTGTGAGTGTGAATCCTTTTTTCCACATTTCCTCTTGCTGTTGAAGCTTAGAGCAATGTTGGAGTCACCGTAAGCCTGTGTATGTTTATTTAATAAGGGTATTGACTCCAGGCAGTAGCCATCATTCTGGCGAGTCACCCACTCTTCATTGGCAGCCTCTTGACTTTATGGATCCACAGTGTTTATCCCACGCCCCTTTGAAGTCCTTCACAGTTCTGGTCTTCACCACATCCTCCGGAAGGGCATTCCAGGCATCCACCACCCTCTCCGTGAAGAAATACTTCCTGACATTGGTTCTGAATCTTCCTCCCTGGAGCTTCAAATCGTGACCCCTGGTTCTGCTGATTTTTTTCCTTCGGAAAAGGTTTGTCGTTGTCTTTTGATCATTAACACCTTTCAAGTATCTGAAAGTCTGTATCATATCACCTCTGCTCCTCCTTTCCTCCAGGGTGTACATATTTAGATTCTTCAATCTCTCCTCGTACGTCATCCGATGAAGATCCTCCACCTTCCTGGTCGCCCTTCTCTGTACCGCCTCCATCTTGTCTTTGTCTTTTTGAAGGTACGGTCTCCAGAACTGAACACAGTACTCCAGGTGAGGCCTCACCAAGGACCTGTACAAGGGAATAATCACTTCCCTTTTCTTACTCGATATTCCTCTCTCTATGCAGCCCAGCATTCTTCTGGCTTTAGCTATCGCCTTGTCGCATTGTTTCGCCGACTTCAGATCATTAGACACCATCACCCCAAGGTCCCTCTCCTGCTCCGTGCACATCAGCATTTCCCCCCCCATTGAATACAGTTCATTCGGATTTCCACACCCCATATGCATGACTCTGCACTTCTTGGCATTGAATCTCAGCTGCCATATCTTCGACCACTCTTCCAGTTTCCTTAGATCCCGTCTCATTCTCTCCACTCCTTCCGGCGTGTCCACTCTGTTGCAGATCTTAGTGTCATCCGCAAAAAGACAAACCTTCCCTTCTATCCCGTCCGCAATGTCGCTCACAAAGATATTGAACAGGACCGGTCCCAACACCGATCCTTGCGGTACACCACTTAAAACCGCTCTCTCTTCAGAGAAGGTTCCATTTACCATCACACGTTGTCTTCTGTCCGTCAACCAATTTGCAATCCAGGTCACCACCTCGGCACCACCTCGACAGCGAGGGATTAAAAGTTAGAGCTGGTGGCATGACCTAAGTCAGCTGGCCATGGCTCGGCTGCTAGCCCCAAAGTATGTGGCCTGCATTGCCATGTCCCACAGTAGTGGTGCAGCTTTGACAAGAAGGTTTCATACCAGCATGCATGTCTGCATGCTAATTTATTTTGTCAGAATACTGTTTCACCATTTTTCAGAATAGTCGCTGTTTGGATAGAGCTAATCATTATGGTCCATCCCTCCCCACCTCCCTGCACACACACACACACACACACACACACACACACACCAACCGCAGTCTGTTACTTTATCTGACTATAACACTAATTGGTAAAATACAGTGCTCAGTGTAAATGCATTCTTTGCTCACCACACCACAGCTATAACTGCTAGACCTCAGTTCTCCTCCTTGTTTTAAGTGCTTAGTGGAAGAAGAAAGCCCACTAAATTTCCAGAAGCCTGGCATTTTACAGGGCAGTGCATTTTCTTCAGCTGACTGTTCCCTATGCACCCTTCAGTTTCTTTTCTCTAATTTGCCTGGCAAGCAATAAAATGTGACAAGAAATGTGAACGCCACCAAGTCTTGAGTGGGATGCAGAGTCCGTGGAAAAGCAGCAAGCATGCATAACCAGCCAAGATGTCCGTAGAAGCCATAGGATGCAAGCCTGAATTCCCTCCGAGTGACCTTCAGCAGGTCATTCTCTATGCCTATGCTTCATTTTACCCAGCTGTAATTAGAGAGAAGTACTAATAGCCGCCTTTCTTCTCCTCTTGTCTCTTTGGAAAAGTGGAGCCAGTCAGATACCGGAACATTGCAGCCTCCCCATCCACTCCAGAGCTGACTGCCCGTATGCTTTTAAAATGCTAAACTCTAAATCCAGCTGAGGGGCCGCTCTGAGTGGTAGGCGTTATAAGTCACGCACACTAAATGGGTTTTTGCCATTTTGTATCTGTGGGGAACGTGCGTAGCGCACCTGGACCAGTAAATCCCAATGATTATTTTTGATCCTTGGTGAAGTGCCATAGTACTGTGCCTTGCTAACGAAATCCGATGCCTTCGCTCTCCGTGAATCAATGTCTCCGCTTGCAAATGTTTCAGTTCCTCTCCGCCTAATCTAGTTTCTGAGTGTTTGGCAATGTTCGCATGCCTTTAGCGAGCTACACTCTTTTCGATTCCAGGTGCATCTGCTATTTCTTCAGAACCTTTCTGCACACGACCTGGGATAAAACGTGCAGCACCATGCTGAGAGCATGGATATTGCGGGTATCATGGGGGCCTGTAAACCCGGCTGATGCCTGATGCTTTCCCTACAAGTGCGGGGGAGGGGGGGCCGTTTGGTCCGTCTGTGGCATGCTCTAGCAGGACTCGGCTGTGGCCACCTGATCGGTTATGGCACCTCTGGGTTCACCCTCCCCGCAGGCGACGCAGCTACATTGAAGGGCAGGGGGTGGGCCGTGCCACTATTGGTCAGCTGTGGGGTGGGGGAGGGGATGTATGGACGTGTCGGGGGTGGGTAGGAGGGTTGGGGGCAGGACCATAGGGTATAGCTGGAGTGGTCATGGCTGCCCATGTTACTGTCTAAGAGGGGGGGTTATGTCAACAAGTCATATAAAATATAAAGCCTCCGAGTTAGGAAAAAAAAAATACAGATTAACCGAACTCTCTCTCGCTCTCATCTTCTAAATGTCATTACTGGAAAGAAAGTCAATTCCATTTAAGTTCAGAAATGTCACAGTCTGACAGTGTAAACCTTTCAAATACTGCTTTTAATTTTCTTTTGAGGGCTAACCTATTAATGTTCTTTCTAGAAAATATATGTCTTGAATTTGTTCTGTTGCCTGTCTACACCAGAAAAAAAAGAACCTCATACTTTGGTGGTTTGACTGTTTTATTATATAGCGGGTAAAAAGAAGATGTTTGTCAAAATCTCATAATCTTTCAACTGTTATCTTTATTTTCTTCCAGTCTTTTCTTCCTTTCTCATCGGTATAAATCAGGTGTGGTCTCCAAAGGATCGACCATAGCAGTGCGGCTCCTTATTTTCAAGGATTAAAAATAAAAATTTGTATGGATATAATTTTAATAAAACATTCTTAAAAAACAAAAGCAAAAAAAAACCAACCCAACCCCCTCACCCTGAAAAAAAATCTAAACATTTGTTTAAAGCAAAATGAGACCTTTAGTGGATTAATTAATAGCATGTTAAATGTTCACTTGAGTGCTCAGATCTTGAGACATGTCTGTGCTTTTTTAAGATCTTATTTGCAGTCACGGCCTTGGAAAAGGTCTTGGCAGAGAACTATGGGAGTTACTTTTTTTTCTCCTTAATGACTCTTCTCGTTTTCTGTGTGCTTGGTCTGCAGAAATGTGTGACCATCTCTAATAGCCAGTACCATGACCAATTAACGTGTTTCTAGTTTGCTCAGAGTGATGAAGCACATTAAGAATGCCTGGCTTTGTGTTTTTTGCTTTTTCTCAGTACCCACAGTAAGTCTTTCTACGCTAGAAATGAAATATTTGGATGTACCAGGGGTAGCCATCAGCCCCCACCAGCATCTCCCCCTCCCTTCTGCAATTGATCTGTTGGGAGGTGCCAGATCCCCTCCCCACAGCCTCCCTCTATTCTCACTGCCTCTTCTAGAATGTTGGGAGGGGGGGCCAACAGCCTCACACCACAGCCTCCCTCCCTCCCACCCACCCAAAATCACTCCCTAGAAGTCCCCCTCCATATAAAAAGATCCAAAGCCTGGCCAGAAGGACACAGGCCAGAGTCCTCCTGGCTAAGCATCCAGCACTGCTCTGTGAGAACAATACTAGATGTTGCAAGGGCAGAGGCTTAAAACCTGCATTGCTCTGACCAAAGCCCATGTTCTCCTGGCTAGGCTTGTGGGGACTTCTAGGGAGCGGCAGGAACGAAATCAGAAAGGGAGAGCTTTCCACACCTACCGGAGTGTGGAGGAGGTGGTGTCGGCACTACACACGATTTTGGTTTTAGGCAATTGGGAGGGAGGTTGTAGGGGGAAGGTGATTGCCTCCCTACCCACCCCCAACATTTTAAAAGTGTTGTGGTAGAAGGGGAGATGCCGAGGAGGACCTTCCCCTCGTCTCCCTGCAGATCAATTTTAACTTCGTGGGATGGAGCAGGGATATACCGGAGGGGCTGACGGCTTCACCAGGAATAACAATTTTAACTTGAAAGAGGGAGGGAGAGGGGGATGCCAGGTGGCTGTTGAGCCTATTGACACAATGTCTAAATGCAGCGGGAGGGAAGGAGAGAGAACATCTGGAAGGGATGTTGGACTTTAGGCGCCCATTTTCAGCAAAGGCCGAGCACCTAAATGTAGGTATCCTAAATTTGTCTTCCTAGATTTGACCAGCTGAAAATTTTCCTAAAGCTAGATGGCCAAATATTGGCTGCCTTGATTAGGCACTCAACCTTGGCTGAAAATTGACTTGATCATGGTAAACGATGGCAGATAAAGACCAAATGGCCCGTCCAGTCTGCCCAGTCAACTTTTACATGAAGTATCCAGAGAAATGGATTCAGAATAACCAAAATTGTTTTTTCTGTTTGAGGGGGGGGGGGGGGGGGGGTGGAGGATGTCACAATAACCTTGTTTGTGTTCTGTCTGCTGACATTGTGGACCAATGTTTTGTAAGCATCCAGATAAGTGCAGAAATAAATAAAACAGCTTCAGAACTCCTATATAACTGCTTGAAAATGTATTGATCATGGGAGGGATGGGGGGGATCATAGACAGTTTTAGGGCTGCTGAAAATCAGTATTAGGCATCTAAATCCCTCGCCCCCTTAACCTGTCCCCACCCCTGGCCATGCCCATTTTTTGAGGCATCTACAATTAGGCATCGAAACCAAGTGAATTTTCAAAAGGTCCAATTTAGGCTCCTCACTCCCAAAGTTAGGTAGCTATTCTCTGGGAGCCTTTGATTTCCTGTCACCCTGAGATTATTGTGGATTAGCAGAGGGGGGAGAGGATATGCACAGACTTTCTCTTACGCATACACACTTGCTCACTCCCTCTACTTAAAACTAACACTCGTTTGCTGCCATACACATACATCAGGGGTGGCAGCTCTGGTCCTCAAGAGCCACAAACAGGTCAGGTTCTCAGGTTATCCACAATGAATATGCATGAGGTAAATTTGCATTCACTATGTCCATCATATGGAAAAGTTTATTACTCTCATAGTTGATATTTTTAATGTTATCTTGCACGCATGATATAAAATCCAGGGTCGGCCCGCGCAAGGGGGTGTACAATTGTGCAACTTGCAAGCGCCGAGCCGCGCAGCCTGCCTCCGTTCCCTCCGAGGCCGCTTCGAAATCGGAGCGGCCACGGAAGGGACTTTCAATCCACCTCCCCGCACCTTCCCCTCCCTTCCCCTACCTAACCCGCCCCCCAGCCCTACCTAGAACCCCCCCCCTTACCTTTGTTGAAGTTACGCCTGCTGGGAGGCAGGCGTAACTTACTCGCGCCGGCCAACGGCCGGCCTGCGATCCCAGGCACAGCGGCAAATGACCGTTGTGCCTGGAGGCTCAGGCCACGCAACGCCCCGCCTCCCTGTGTAACCGTCTCTTTTTAGTCAGTAAGGAGGCCCAGACAACTGATCCGTAAAGAAAAACTTTTATTGCCAGCAAGATGCAGCTAAGACAATGGCTTAGTACAACTGCATGCCACGCCCCCTTAGGAGCAAACCTTTATACACTTTACAGCTCTTATCTTTCACACATGCGTTCTGGTTTTGCTGAACAAACAATTTACAAACTGCTGAATAAGCAATAGCTAGCGTGGTCTTCAGGAGGTGTAGCTTATCATCAGACTATTGTTTCGTCATTTTATTGACAGGTTAGACATTTGCAGCGGCGATCGTATTAATACAATACAAATTATAATTCCAAAATGGAGTTACGTTTCACTAAATGTTAGTGCGTAATGAAGGAGTTCGATTCCATGAACCCTTGAAGACTGCACCGCGAAGACGCTTCTCGTCTCATCATCCCCGCAGTGAAACGCACAGCCATCTTGATTCACTAACATTTGCAACGCAAACGGAACCTAATACGTAGTAACGTACTGACGTACTCACGCACTAACATTTAGTGAAACGTAACTCCATTTTGGAATTATAATTTGTATTGTATTAATACGAACGCCGCTGCAAATGTCTAACCTGTCAATAAAATGACGAAACAATAGTCTGATGATAAGCTACACCTCCTGAAGACCACGCTAGCTATTGCTTATTCAGCAGTTTGTAAATTGTTTGTTCAGCAAAACCAGAACGCATGTGTGAAAGATAAGAGCTGTAAAGTGTATAAAGGTTTGCTCCTAAGGGGGCGTGGCATGCAGTTGTACTAAGCCGTTGTCTTAGCTGCATCTTGCTGGCAATAAAAGTTTTTCTTTACGGATCAGTTGTCTGGGCCTCCTTACTGACTAAAAAGAGACGGTTACATTGGCGAGCCAGCCAGGAGGTACCGGAGATGCTATTTTAGCTCTCCAGAAGGTCCGGTAGTTTGGTGGCGGAGCAGTCCCCCAGACATACCTGGTGAGTGGCCACCGCTGAGTTCAGCGATCAGGTTTCTGAGGGGACCGTTCCACAGAAATTCTGCTGGGACCTCTGGGTTGATGATTCGGGAAGAAGGCTTTCACGACGATCGGAAGACCCCTGCAGGCGAGTATTATGGGTACATGGAAATAAGTGAAGAATAGCTAGCTAAGGAAATAACCGGTCCATCCCCGGCGGACCGAGGGGGCTTTGATCACACCCCACGCAGTGTGTTAGTAGGAACCCCGTTCCGAAGACCACGCGCATGTACAAGTAATAAGTAAAGCATATGCTAGTGGGAATAGGTTTCTTGTTGTGTGAAAGAGAGTGAATGGCCTCACAGTTCTAGGCCGGGCTGACCGCGTCCTAGTCGGGGCGATTGTGACCCTTTTGTGTCTGACGGATACGGACCCCTTACCTATCCGTCTTCCCTTCCCTCCTTTGTCTGTGAATTCTATCCTGATGGGAGGGGGCGGCTCGACTCCATTAAAAGTCATGACGGAACACTATAGTGAAGTGTTCGATGGACATAAATGTACAAAGCCCGGAATGATTCAACGATGCACCCATAGGTGGCCCAGTTTGTGTGTAAATTGGCCTCCGGTAGGAACTTTCGATTTCCAAACGGCCACAAGGGTCCAGAAAACAGTCATACGAGAGGGGAATCCGGGCTGCCCTGAGGATATACCGTACATAACCGCTTGGATTGCAGTTATTGAAAATCCTCCGAAGTGGGCAAAAAAGCTAGTAGAGGGAGCCGCCCTTGTAATGATAACTCAAGTACGCAAGATGGAGGACAGGAAGTCCTCAATCCGGAAGAGAAGGGGAAAGGCGGCCATATTGGAACCTAAAGAGCATGCGTCATCTGCGGCGGCCATATTTGTAGTGCAAGGGAGTTCACGGACTCCAGAAAAAAAAATTAAACCCCTGCCGTCCGCAGCATTGCCCGACGCTGAAATTATCTTGCCGCCACCATATGCCCCTAGTTGTCCCCTCACATATCATACGCCACCAAACCCTCATTCCTACTAAGCCGTTGTCTTCAGAACGGGGTTCCTACTAACACACTGCGTGGGGTGTGATCAAAGCCCCCTCGGTCCGCCGGGGATGGACCGGTTATTTCCTTAGCTAGCTATTCTTCACTTATTTCCATGTACCCATAATACTCGCCTGCAGGGGTCTTCCGATCGTCGTGAAAGCCTTCTTCCCGAATCATCAACCCAGAGGTCCCAGCAGAATTTCTGTGGAACGGTCCCCTCAGAAACCTGATCGCTGAACTCAGCGGTGGCCACTCACCAGGTATGTCTGGGGGACTGCTCCGCCACCAAACTACCGGACCTTCTGGAGAGCTAAAATAGCGTCTCCGGTACCTCCTGGCTGGCTCGCCAATGTAACCGTCTCTTTTTAGTCAGTAAGGAGGCCCAGACAACTGATCCGTAAAGAAAAACTTTTATTGCCAGCAAGATGCAGCTAAGACAATGGCTTAGTACAACTGCATGCCACGCCCCCTTAGGAGCAAACCTTTATACACTTTACAGCTCTTATCTTTCACACATGCGTTCTGGTTTTGCTGAACAAACAATTTACAAACTGCTGAATAAGCAATAGCTAGCGTGGTCTTCAGGAGGTGTAGCTTATCATCAGACTATTGTTTCGTCATTTTATTGACAGGTTAGACATTTGCAGCGGCGTTCGTATTAATACAATACAAATTATAATTCCAAAATGGAGTTATGTTTCACTAAATGTTAGTGCGTGAGTACGTCAGTACGTTACTACGTATTAGGTTCCGTTTGCGTTGCAAATGTTAGTGAATCAAGATGGCTGTGCGTTTCACTGCGGGGATGATGAGACGAGAAGCGTCTCAGTATGTTACTACGTATTAGGTTCCGTTTGCGTTGCAAATGTTAGTGAATCAAGATGGCTGTGCGTTTCACTGCGGGGATGATGAGACGAGAAGCGTCTTCGCGGTGCAGTCTTCAAGGGTTCATGGAATCGAACTCCTTCACCTGGACCTCCCCAAACCGTCCACACCCCGCCCCTTTTTGCAAGTCCCGGGACATACCCGCGTCCCGAGGCTCGGCGCGCGCAGGGGGCGGCAGGGGTAGGTTTTCGGGGGTTGCGTGCGTATCTTACTCGCGCAACCCTTTGAAAATCTACCCCAATAGGTTCTTGTCCCAACCTTTGGGATATCTGTTTTAAGAGTGAGATTCATTGCTGTGATGATATGTGCAAAACCAACCCATTTGAAGACCTGACCTGAGAATTACCTAATAACAATAGCCTATGAATCTATTTACCTTTATTTACAAGTTCCCTTTTCTCAGTTAGTTACAGTAATTTATCTTTTATCCATTCTCTTGGGCTCTTGGTGGAGGGTGGGAGGGTTCAGATAATAGGAAGAGTCAGATATCTGGTCAACTGAAGAGGACCCAGGTAGTGGCTCCTTCCTCCAGGTCTGACTCTCATTATTGAACTTATAGGTGGGCTCCTTCCACAGGGGCTTGGCTACTAGCTGTGACCCTGGAGTTGACTCGTTCCCCCAGCCTTGCCTAGTCCCCGCCTTTGATCTCGGCGGTGGCTTCCCCACCCAACCACAACCTCTCTGCCTGGCCACCATCTCTAGCAGTGACGGCGACTTCCTCCCTGGCCCCTGGCTCTGACTTCGGCAGCAGTTCCCTGTTTGGATTCGACTCCAACTCTGAGCTTGGCAGAGGCTCCCGTCTCAGACCGCAGGCTTTGACCTCGGCAAGATTCCTACCACCTGGCGTGAGGGAAGTCTGGGACAAACACGGTGGAAACGGTTAATTGAGCCAGTTGGTCATTTCTGGTACATTTATGTCTGAATAATAACTGCTGAGATCTCCAGGCCACTATCCCATAAGCACTAGCAATAGCTTTCCCCAACCAAGAGCTTATCTCACCGTAAGCATTAGATAACTATAACAGCAAAACTCTGTAACTATAACAGTAATTCTTCTACTCCTGTAAATCAACTGCAGCTCCAACAGAGTCAAAATGCACTGCTCAGCTGAACACATACACCCTAGCATTCTTAGTGCAGCATGCTGAGTAAATGCTCTTGAGTGCAAATACTCTTGTCTGATGTGATAATTTCTACTCTTGGCTAAGGCACATTCTGCTTCCATATATATTTGAAAAATATTTTCTCATTGGTTAGAGCCAAATTCACATTCTACTTTTTTAGTCTCTGAGGTAATTTAGAATGCTGCACAGCTCCAGGCAGTCAAATTTAGCCTGTTTAAGGCTCCATAGGTGCTCAAATCAAAAACACAGTTAAAACCTAAAACTTAAAGGACTACAAGTATGACCACCTTGTTTCCTGAATTGGAGCAGACATTGTCAATCAGTGATGTCAGATGTGGCAAATATCTGGCATCCTCAGACTGTACCCCATCCAAAAATGTCAGCAAAGCCTGTCCTCTGCTGCAGTAACCAAAAAATAAACATGGAGCTGAAACACATTTTCCACAAAAGGCAAGAGAAGTCCCCCCTAACCGCCCAGGCTCTGGAACTTGGACCCATCTTCAAGACCTGGAGCCAGAGTGGAGCTGATCAGTTTTTTGTTTTTTTAAACTATGCTCTGGAGCTGGTGTATGGATTGCTGGATAGGGAGTGGAGCTGGAATCAGAGTGGAGCAGGGCTCCGGAGCTTGGAGCTGGAGCTGAGGTTCTGGAGCTGCTCAAACCTTATTCCAACTATTTGGGAGAGAACAATTCTAAAGTTGATTATATAATTTTTGTGTATGAATTCCTAAACATGTGTTGGGATTGGGAGGCTGTCAGGTGATGGGATGTATGGAAAAAAGAAGCAGAGACAAAAGCTTATTCATTGTACCATAGTTGCTGACTTGTTAGATGTACAAATAAGAGAATTCAGATTTAATAAACAGCTTTTAAGTATCATCTTTTTTTTTCTATCAGATGTATATTTATCTTAATATTTAGTATCCAGTAACATCAGTTAGAAAATGTTATTAAGCTTATTATTTATAGTACCATACTTTATTTATTTTAAATATTTTTCCCCCTTGGCTCTGGAAATGGAGCCTGGTAAAACAGCAGTTGGAGCTGCTTCAGAGCTGGAGCAGGAGTTCCTGGAGTAGTCTGGAACTGCAGCTGAGTCTCTCTTGGCTGGAGCTGGAGCTATAGAGCCACTCCAGAATTGGTGGTGGCAAACCTGGAGTATTTCCAACCCTAGAATGGAGAATAAAAATGGAGAATATCATAATGCCTCTGTATTGAACCATGGTGTGACTGCACTGCAGAGTTCTAGTCTCTTTATCTCAAAAAAGATACAGCAGAGCTAGAAAAGGTACAGAGAAGGGCAACAAAGAGACTGAAGGGGTTCGGGCTCTTCACCTTGGAGAAGAGATGACTGAGACAGGATATGATAAAGATATATAAAATTATAGTGGAACGGGTAAATACCAGGGAATGGTTATTTACTCTCTTAGATTTTACTTAGGGGACACTTCATGAAACTAGCAGGTATTTTTTTCACTCAACACACAGTTAAAATGTGGAATTTGATGGTGGAGAATGTGGTCAAGGCGAATAACGTAGCAGGGTTGGAAAGGGATTTCAGCAAGTTCCTTGAGGAAAAGTCCATAAACCATTATTAGCCCTGAAGATTTGGGAAGGCCATCGCTTATCCCTAGGAGTGAGCAACAAGAAATGGACCTACTCTCTGGAATCTACTGGGTTCTTCCTAGTGACTCAGTTTAAGCAATTTCAGTGACAGGATACTCGGTTTAATGGACTCTTTGATCTGACCCAACATGGCACATCTTATATTCCTGTTTAAGTCAGTAAACACAATGCTTTGGTATCGTTGGATTGGTGGAGTGCTCAAATGATTGTCAGAACATGGTGAGATGACATTTACCTGAGAAGACATTTTAATGTAATAGTTCAACAACAAGTTTATCACAGAGGGGTCATGACTACTGACAGTCTCAAACCTTAGAGCCTGTTCTTTGGTGGAGGGTGGAATCTATCTGATGCATGTAGGTAATTGAATATACTGAAAAAAGTGGCTTCATAACGTTGTGTTCATCCATATATTCTTTTGATTTTATTAATTAGTTTATATTCTGCCTCTCCAAATAGTATTTGCTTGATGTCTTCTTCCCATTGTATCCTAAGTCACCAAAGTGATACTGTGGGAGTGATTCTTACCTACAGGATGAAGACCGTAAAACCCTTATGAATTGTAGCTTGGAGTTGAATTGGTTCACTTAGATTACCTTGTTTAGTTGTTGGGTTTTTTTTTTTTTGGTTTTTTTTTAAGCAATACTCTAGTTCAGGGGTGGTCAACTCCAGTCTCAGGATATCTTTAATGAATTTGTATGAGACATATTTGCATACAGTGGAGGCAGTGCATGCAAAGCTATCTAATGCATATTCATTGTGGATATCCTGAAAACCGGAACTGTATGTAGCTTTTGAGAATTGTTGTTGGCCACCCCTTTGCCCTAATTCATTGATCTTTATTAAAATATCTCCCATATCATATATTATCAAGCAGTCTGTGTCAATTTCCTATATCACTCTCATGTATTGGATGATGGACTTCTCAAGGAATTTTCCACTTGACTGGAAGTGTATTCATATCTTTCATCTCTGAAATGAATTGAAGATGATTCCAGAACTTTAGTTGCAACGAAGTGCCATGATAGATTAAGTCATGATAAATATAAACAAAAAACGCACTTTGAAATGTCTGTATGCCAATGCCAGAAGTCTAAGAAGTAAGATGAGAGATTTAGAGTGTATAGCAGCAGTTAATGATGAGATTGACATAATTGGCATCTCAGAGACCTGGTGGAGGGAGGATAACCAATGGGACAGTGCTATATCAGGGTACAAATTATATCGCAATGATAGGGAGGATCAACTTGGTGGGGATGTGGCACTTTATGTCCAGGACGATATGGACAACAGGATAAAGATCATATAAGAGACTAAATGCTCAGTAGAATCTTTATGGGCAGAAATCCCATGTGTGTTGGGTAAGAGTATAGTGATAGGAATATACCACAGTCCACCTGGCCAAAATGGTCAGACAGATGATGAAATGCTAAGAGAAATCAGGGAAGTTAACCAATTTGGCAGTGCAGTATTAATGGGAGACTTCAATTACCCCAGTATTTACTGGGAAAATGTAACATCAGGACATGCTAGAGACAGAAAGTTCCTGGATGGAATAAACGACTGCTTCATGGAGTAATTGGTTCAAGAACCAATGAGCGGGAGAGCTATTTTAGATTTAATTCTAAGTGGAATGCACAATTTGGTGAGAGAAGTAACTGTGGTGGGGCGATGTGGCAATAGTGATCATAACATGATCAAATTTGAACTAATGATTGGAAGGGGGACAATATGTAAATCTACAGCTCTAAAACTAAATTTTCAAAAGAGAAACTGATAAAATGAGGAAAATAGTTAGAAAAAAAACTGAAAGGTGCAGCTGCAAAGGTTAAGTGTACAACAGGCATGGACATTGTTCAAAAATACAATCTTAGAAGCGCAGTCCAGATGTATTCCACGCATTAAGAAAAGTGGAAGGAAGGCAAAACAATTGACGGCATGGTTAAAAGGTGAGGTGAAAGAGGCTATTTTAGCCAAAAAAGCATCTTCAAAAATTAGAAGGATCCATCTGAAGAAAATAGGAAAAAGCATAAGCGTTGCCAAGTTAAATGTAAAATATTGATAAGGTAGGCTAAGAGACAATTTGAAATGAAGTTGGCCGTAGAAAACTCATAATAAAAACATTTTAAAATATATCCAAAGCAAGAAACCTGTGAGGGATTTGTTTAGAATGTTAGATGACTGAGGGGGCTAAAGTGGCTCTTAGGGAAGATAAGGTCATTGCAGAAAGGCTAGATTAATTCTTTGCTTCTGTGTTTAATAATGAGGATGTTGGGGAGATCTCAGTTCCGGAGATGGTTTTCAAGGGTGATGAGTCAGATGAACTGAACCAAATCACTGTGAACCTGGAAGATGTAGTAGGCCAGATTGACAAAGTAAAGAGTAGCAAATCACCTGGACCGGATGGTATGCATCACAAGGTTCTAAAGGAAATCATAAATGAAATTTCAAATCTATTAGTTAAAATTTGTAACCTGTCATTAAAATCATCCATTGTACCTGAAGACTGGAGGGTAGCCAATGTAACCCCAATATTTAAAAAGGAATCCAGTGAGCCTGACTTCAGTGCCAGGAAAAATAGTGGAATCTATTCTAAAGATCAAAATCACAGAGCATATAGAAAGACATGGTTTAATGGAACACAGTCAGCAAGGATTTTTCCAAGGGAAGTCTTGCCTCACAAATCTACTTCATTTTTTTTTTTTGAAGGAGTTAATAAACATGTGGATAAAGGTGAACCGGTAGATGTAGTGTATTTGGATTTTCAGAAGGCATTTGACAAAGTCCCTCATGAGAGGCTGCTAAGAAAACTAAAAAGTCATGGGATAGGAGGTGATGTCTTTTCATAGATTACAAACTGGTTAAAAGCAGGAAATAGAGAGTAGGATTAAATGGTCAATTTTCTCAGTAGAAAAGAGTAAACAGTGGAGTGCCTCAGTCATCTGTACTTGAACCGGTGCTTTTCAATATATTTATAAATGATCTGGAAACAAATATGACGAGTGAGGTAATCATATTTTCAGATCCATCCAATTGGCAGATAAAATTTAATGTGGACAAGTGCAAGGTATTGCATATAGGGAAAAATAACCCACACTGTAGTAACACAATGTTAGGTTCTATATAAGAAGTTACTATCCAGGAGAAAGATCTAGGTATCCTAATGGATAATACATTGAAATCGTCAGCTCAGTGTGCTGAGGCTGTCAAAAAAGCAAACAGAATGTTAGGAATTATTAGGAAGGGAATGGTGAATTAAACGGAAAATGTCATAATGCCTCTGTATCACTCCATGGTGAGACTGCACCATGAGAACTATGTGTACAATTCTAGTCACCACATCTCAAAAAATATATAGTTGCACTGGAGAAGGTGCAGACAAGGGCAACCAAAATGATATAGGGGATAGAATAGCTCCCCTATGAGGAAAGGCTAAAGAGGTTAGGGCTGTTCAGCTTGGAGAAGAGATGGATGAGGGGAGATATTATAGAGGTCTTTAAAATCATGAGAACTCTATAACGGGTAGATGTGAATCGGTTATTTACACTTTCGGATAATAGAAGGACTAGGGGGCACTCCATGAAGTTAGCAAGTAGCACAATTAAAACTAATTGGAGAAAATTCTTTTTCACTCAATGCACAGTTAATCTCTGGAAATCATTGTGATTTATCTAATGTTTTGGTACTTGCCAGATACTTGTAGCCTAGATTGGCCACTGTTGGAAACAGGATGCTGGGCTTGATGGACCCTTGGTCTGACCCAGTATTGCAATTTCTTATGTTCTTCTGCACAGGAATGGGAATCTAATGCAACCAGCACTTCATTAGTCTCTTTTTCAGTAGTGAGAGGAAGAAGTAGAACATCTTGAAGGAAGCTAACACCTTAATCTTTTCAACATGCATAAAGATGAAAGGAGATTATTTTCGACACAAGTATGAAACTAAGAAGGCCGTGAAGACAGTGTTACAACTTATATTATTCCTCGCCATAGAGTTCTTTCTTGAGGTCACATGTCTGTATCTTCTGTGGAAAACTACTGTAGTGAATGTTTTTGTAGATAATAGGGAGAGTGAAAGAAACTTAAGAGCCAGGGATTCTTCTGTTAAAAAAAAATCTTTTAAATGTGACTTTGTGCACAAGCAGTAATGATCACCAGGTTCATTGTTTTCTGACCTTGAGACACTGTCATGTTAAGAGTACTCATTTTTGTATATGACATTCAACTGTTCAAACAAAGTGGTAACTAAATAACAAATGTGGTGTTGAATTTTTTTTACTGCTGAGATTGTGCTTTTTCCATTTGCAGAGACTTTCCCTTGTTAACTGAGGATGCAATTGTTGCCCATTTATTTTCTTGGCCATGCATGATCAAAGTGCACAAAGGATCTCTTGCAGTTGAGTGGTTTAGAGAGTTTTTAGTAGAGGTCTACAGGCCAAAAAATGTTGTTGTCATGTAGGTTTTAGGCCAAAAAATGTTGTGGGGTCGTTTAGGTTTTTTCCCAGTTTGTTTTAGTGTTTTTAGATTTCTAAAATAGGCCAGGATTCATCGTTCCGTGCGGAATGATGAACCCTGCGCTACAGTGGGGTGGGGAGGGGGCGAAGCAGGGGGCGGTCGGGCGATAGCTGCAGGCGGCCGCACCACAGCGGTGCGATTTCGCCTGCTGCAGTGCAGCCGGCTACAGGCTATCACGGGCATAGCGCCACCGTAAAAGGTGGTGCTATTCCCCGTGCTACTGCCGGCGATAACGTTCGAAACATTATCGCCGGCAGCGGTGCCGCCACCGATTACCATAATTCCCTTCCTAGCTCCACCCCCGACTCCTATCCTCCCCCTAATTTAAATCTTACCGCTGCGATAAGTCCCTAATGCACACAATAAGGGCCTATCTCGGCATGGAAAATAACCCCCATAGTGTGCACTCTAAGGATGTGCATTCATTGTTCCAATCACTTCATTTGTTTTGGCGGTACATGTGTATCTCATTATTAGATAGTAGGCATGCAAAATGGATGGTATGCGCATACATCTATTGCCAAACTACATATGCACGCATATCCATTCTTGAGATACGCACATACCACCGAAACAAATGAAACTAATGGAACAACGAATGCATACGCCTACTATTTGGAATGGTATGCACTAAAAATAATGGAAGGAAAAGCATATAGTTCATTTTTCTTTTTGTTTCATTTTGAAAATAACATGAAATTATAGACATTATCAATGAAATTCTTTGTCGTTTCAAATTAATGCACATCCCTAATGTTCAAGCCAGGGATGGTGAACTCCAGTCCTTGAGTGCCACAAACAGGCCAGGTTTTCAGGATATTAACAATGAAAATGCATGAGAAAGATTTCCAGGCATTGCCTCTGTTTTCTAATGCATATTCATTTTAGATATCCTGAAAATCTGGCCTATTTGTGGCACGCGAAGACTGGAGTTCACCATCCCTGGTTTAGGCCCTAGTGCTCAGGTAATTTTTAGCTTTCTGGAACAATACTGCATTTAATGGAGATCCCTTGAGATCCAAAAAAAAATGGATTTTCAATCAATTTTACATCTTAATGAATTAACAGCTAATTGTATAACACTAAGTGCAAGAGAAAATGCTAAATTAAAGACAGCCACATTGATCTATAGTATTAAGAAGTCTCAGTCTAAATTTTGCAACCACGGCAACACTGTTATGTTGATAAAAGCTGATAGTATACCAAGTGTTTTGCTTTGTGCTCTCAGGGGTATTGCCCTCTGATTTTAGAAGAAAATGCAGCACCAGGCTTGCTGTATGCAAAGAATTAGGAACTAGTTTCTCGTTCTGAAACTGATGGAATTGGCTCTGTCACCAATCAAAGTTACTTTGTGCATTAAAGTCAGAGCCTGGATTTCTTTCCTAGCAAAAAAAAAAGTCACTTAGAATTACTGTTTGGTGCCATTTATTGTAACTGTGAGGAATAGGAGTGGGTATAGTTTAATACTTATAGAGTGTACTCAGACTCGCTTTATTGTGATAGAAGGTGCTGCACGATGACTTTTGACTGTTTCTCCCCTATAAATCAGTTCAGGGTATTTTCTCCAGGCTGGCTTCTTTAGTGGACGGTAGAGATGGTGAATAAGACCATGAGGAAAGTGGCAGGGCAGGGAAAAACGAATCATACCAACGCAAGAACATGAAGCACCGTGAATCATTGCCCTCTTTCTGACCCACTTCACGTCACATTGGCTACTTCCAGTTCAGCTTTATCCTTTTCTGCATATTTGTGGACCTCTTGGCCCTCCCAGTCTACGCAGGTCCCTCTGCCTGCCCATGTTTCCCAGACCCTTACTTGATTCTCAGTCATTTTCTTCTCTTGCTCTTACTGTAAGGATGTATGGGACAGGTAAAGGTTTTGGTTACTACCGTCTCTGCCGGTAGGCTATTCAGCACATCCACTCCGCATTTCTTCAGATTTCCTGTGAATATCCCAGTCTCATGTCATGACCTTGAGCCTCAGCAGCAAGTCTTGTACTTCCGTGAAGGCCGCCAGAGACTTGAATATTTTTTTATCATGAACCTGCTTTCCCATTTTCTTCTTTCAGAGCATATTTTGAGTTCTTTAAGTCTGTAACTGTAAACCACCATTGATGCTTCATTGAGATCCAAGGAGGCAGTATAGAAGTCTTATAAATAAATAGACAGAGGATAACTTTCAGACAACTCCATGTGGCTGCATATATACATAGATGGCCGCGTGGAGATCTATGATAGCATTTTACAACCTGCACGTATCAGAGATGCCTGTATTATAAAATACGCATATGTCTACCTACCAACATATATGCAAATGTATGCTTACACATAAATACATGGAATGCGTGGGAAGTGAGTATTTCGGTGTATAGAACGCACGCACTTTTCCTACCAATTTAAAAAATATATACATGTCTATTTTACATTTTCACACTTTTGGGCTTTTTTTTTTTTTTTTTTAGTGTGCACTAATTGTGAGTAGTTAACTTTTATCAAATGATGTGGCTTGCAAACTTTAATGCAAGCCACATTATTCAGTTTTGCTTAGTAATGAGCTGTTTTGCATGTATTTGTAGGCCAGCAAATAATATTTGGAAATTCAATCTCTATGCTTTATTTCCATGCTAACATCTTTTATTGCATGGTAAACCTTTCCTGCGTATTGTGTTACTGCAGCTTTAGTAAACAACTCCCTAAGTCCAATTTGTCAACAGTCATCCAGACTTTCATTACAAGCAGAATTGATTATTGTAACTCTCTGTATCAGGGACTACCATTAGGGTTACTGAAATGCTTGCAACTGCTCCAGAACTTTTGCTGCTGGGGAAAACTTATGGGTGCTAAAGCCCATGATCGTATGGCTGCCTTTGTTGTGGATAATAAAATTTAAAGCTTTATCAATAGTCTTTAAGTGCCTTCGTCATCGGGCTTGGGTTATTTAACTGAACATTGTCTCAGTAAATACCAGCGAAAAATGTTTGTTGATCTCAGCAGTCCCTGCTTTCTTCCTCTTTGATTTGTCAGCCAAATTGTCAATTACAAGGTGGAGTTTTTTCAGTTGTTGTACGCCCACTTTACGGAACCTGTTACTATTAGATGTTCAAGACAAATCCAGTTGTCTTCTATTTCACAAAATGCTGAGAACATGGCTTTTTGAGCAAGTGGGTTTTTTTTGTTTGTTTGTTTGTTTTTTTATGTACCTGCTCCTTGATGTTGATTGAGTATGTCAGCTGCTATTTGTGTTAGATACTGTACTCAGGGATTCATTGGAGCCTCTTAATGGAGCTGAGCTGATTAAGTAGGTAAATTATATGGAGCTTAGGTAGTAGCTGGGAGTTGTGAACCATTTATTGATCCATGAATAGGTTGCATAGGTGATAATAGATGGTAAGGGGGTAATGGTTAAATTGGAAGGAACAGGCAGCAGCATTGGGTGGGCTGGAGGGCCATTGTAGTGTTTGATTTGATTTGAATCGTTGCTTTGTTTGATAACATTATTGATATTGATTTTAGTGTATTGTTTTAGTTTATGACATTGTGTATGTAAACCACTTTGCGGTGCCTATAGAGAAGACAGAAAATCAAATCTAAGAAAACATGTAAACATGTTATTTTTTGTGGTTTTTTTTTCTTTCAGAAGCCCCATTGAAATCTGAAGAAAATGCTGCTGAGGCTTTTACAGACTCTTCTCTCTTTGCTCACTGGGGCCAGGACCTCAGCCCTGAAAACAGACGGATCGCCCTTAAGCAGTTTCAATATTATGGCTACAATGCTTACCTGAGTGATCGCTTACCCCTGGATAGGCCACTGCCGGATCTCAGGCCTAACGGGTACGTGTCTGCTATTGTCCTGGGCATTAAGCTAAGAAGAATGCTGGAAGGAGTGCAGAGAGAGAAACACTGAGAGCTCCTTCTCCAGGCCTCCCTATTCCTAGCCACACTACCTCTCCCACTCTCTTTATTTTCCACCTCCACTCCCTCCAGGCTGCTCTTATCTGTGGGTTTGTTGATCATGGCTTTTATTTTGTTCTGATACCGCCAACTTGACTTCTCATGACATAATCCAGCGTATAGATTCCAGTTTACACGTTTTGCAGTCGTGTCAGGTTTAACCTCTGTGGCTTTGGAGGTGTTGCACTAATACTGCTGGTTAGGGTAAGTTTGCTTATTGCATGATGTTCACTAAGATAGGAAGCCGTGGTAGGCCTGACGTGCATCAAGTGTTGAACAGAATCTTGTAAAAGTGCCCATTCAGGATGATGATGATGGGTCGTGATGGTGGCGAGTTGTTTGGTTTTTTTTTTGTTGAGCAAACACATAATTAGGTTCCTGCTTTCTTGCTGGTAATATTTTATGATCAGGTCCAGTTCGCTGAAGTACATGAGGAAAACAGGGATATTGTTCTTCTTTTTTGCCTATGGGATGATGACAAAGGAAGAAAGACCCATCAGAGATTACAGGTCAAGGAGCATTCTGTTGACTCTTGATGCCGTTTATGAAATGAAGGAGGAAGTCAAAAAGCATAAGCCAACCTGTCAGGAAGTTTTATCCTCCATGATATTGTCTTTTTCTTAGTAACCACTGTAGTAGCTTGAAAAAAAAAATGAGTTGATGGCTTCTGTAGCGAAACTTTCTGTCGGCTGTAGTCTCCGCCTTTATGCAGAGTTTTCTGGATTTTCTATTCATTGCTTGGATTTAAGACCTTTAGCATCTTTTCTTGGGAAATTCCAGTGTTTGATGTGGGCTCATCTGCAATTGTATGGAAGGATAAGGGAATCTCAATCAGACACTTTGCCTTAAATAAGATAGAGTTGCACGGTAAGCTTAAAGTGACTTTATTTTCTCAGACATTATAGCGAAGTTCATGTTTCCCCAGCTCGTTCCTTGACATTTTGAAAATGTGTAGGCTTGAAACAATTGCCGGATTGGATTGATGTTACGAATTAATAAGCGTCACCATAGAAACTTTTACACATTAAAGAAAAAAAACACCTCCTAATCAGGCTGTAATTATGTGTGCTTTGTAAGTCAGTGGCAGTACAACTATGCAATCAAATTAAAAGTGTCCATTTTGAAAGGTTTTACACTTTAGTGCTTGGTTCATAAACAAGAATGAAAATCAAAGCATTTGCTATTTCAAAGGGCTTTTGTGCAGGGGAGACATAATGCATTTCATCAGTGACATTATGAGTAAACAAATTTACTATCTTCACTTTAAATAGATTGGATATTGTGTTAGAAAAACCTCTAAACAATGCAAAATATTTTCAAACTGATTGCACAGCTATATTGCTGTTGCTTCTGAATTTACTAGTTATGTTAGTTTTTGTAAAACTTTAGATGAATCAGTTTAGAAAGTAACAGCGCCAGTGGTAAACACCACTCACTAATGCTCCTTTTCAGTTGCACATCAGTACAGGGGAAGTTATGATACCATGCAGGCTATATATACCTTTCTGGTGCTGGAGCCATGAGGTGGACAGGTTTTCACCGGCACAGGCCAGCATATGGTCAGAGGAACCCTTAGTGGGGCATGAATCCCAGGCAGTATATGTGCATGCTTAAGTGAGTAGGGTGGGAGGAAATACAAGAGAAATATTAATGTCCTTCTTAGATGTCACTTTCAAATTTATTTATTTATTTTAAGATTTTATGTACCGTCATTCCAAAACAAGATCACAACAGTTTACAAAATAATATTAGAAAACAAATCTGACACATATCAGATGCAATATTCTTTAACAAATCAAGACCACTTATTAAAATATGATGTACGTGTTACAGAAAAGATATCTAACAGATAATATAGAAATTCAGTTCATTTTAAATTAATACATGGTAATCGGAACATTATGGATCATCGTGTTTCATTACATTTTATCCTCCATGCTTCTAATCCAAAGAACTCTCCTCATTCTTAGTCTTGTAATCCCTCCCTCTCTCGTTACAATTAATTCCTCATGATTCAAGTTTAAATTTCTCATCATTCTTAAAACCATGGTGCTTTACTCTCATGATTTTAAGTAAGATTATGAGCATTTTTAAACAAGCATGTTTTAGTTCATATTTGAATCTTTTTCTATCTTGTATCAGACGTAAGCATCTCAGGTAGTGAATTCCAGAGTTTAGGACCGGCTATGGAAAACACCCGATCTCTTATTTGAGTCAGGTGTGCACTCCTTGTTGTGGGAACAGTCAGCAGTCCGCAATGAATGTGCATGAGATTAGATTGGCATACACTGCCTCCACTGCACACAAATTTATCTCGTACATATTCCTTGCTGATATCCTGAAAGCCCGACTGGCTGGAGGTCCTCCAGGACAGGTTTGGGGACCACTGATATAGACAAAGTGTGGAACGGAGGATGATCATGCTTGGGAAAGTGCAGGGAAAGAGGAAAACAGAAAAGATGCATGGATGGGATCAAGGAGGCCTTGCAAATCTGTCTTGGCAGCAGCTTCGGGATGCTGGTCCACCAGGAGAGAGCTGGTTCACCAGGTGTCAACACTGACGTGGTAGCACTTTTTAAAATTATCATTTTGTAAGGGAGCCAGCATTTTATTTATTCAACAGTTTTCTATACTGGCATTAGTAGGCACATCATATCGGTTTACATCAAGCAAAAGATGGAAAATACAATGAACGGGGGAACGGGGGAGGGGACAACAAAATGCAACATGGTGCAACAACAGTGCTGCAATTAGAGTAGGCTATAATGGGGAGCCTGAGAAGGAGAACCGGAGAGGTAACATGTTAACGTAATGACTTAGAGTGCATGAAGTTAACGGTAAGGTGATGAGGTGACGTGATGAAATACGGGGATCTAGTCTGGATAGGCCTGGTGGAAAAGCCAGGTCTTTAGCATTTTCTTGAATTTGAAGGGGCAGGGCTCAAGGCGGAGGTTTGTAGGTAGGGCATTCCAACAAGTGGGGCCAGCAATTGATAGGGCGGCGATCCCTTGTTGAGGTGAGGCGGGCATTATTGAGGGATGGGATGTGCAGGGTACCTTTGAGGTTTGCTCTGGTTGGGCGGGAGGAGTGTGTGAAATGGAAAGGTTCATTGAGCCAGATGGAGTTGTTTTTGTATATGGATTTGTGAATAATGGTGCGGGTCAGTACAACAAACAGAGCAGAAATGATAGCATACAGTTGAGGATGCCTCAGGTGCTTTGGAATCCTTAATTCTAGTTTGGAAAGGCATCTTACAGCGGCATGACTCTCGCATGCTAAGTGGTTAACCTCCATAAAGAGAGCTACATAGGTTTTGTATCCCCTTTTGCTTTTCTTCTGCTGGCTGAAAAAAAACCAAATCATTGCTTTTGTTGTAATAAAGCATTGCCTTTTCCTGATCGAAATGAATAACGTTAAGGAGAACAGCCATGCGTGTCTTGTGCACTGTTTGCTCAAGATTGGCGGCCAGAATCCATTCGCACAATTTTCCTCCCTCCAGAGCTTAATTTTTTAAACAACTCTGTGACTTTTTTCAGCCTCTGTGATTTGAAGTGAAAGCGTATGTGTGTGTGTGTGTGTGTGTGTGTGTGTATTGGCGCGGAAGGGGAACAGACGTGCTTAATATGTGCACTCAACAGTTTCACTTCCTATTAATTAGCCTCTGCACTGAAACAAAAAAAACAAAGCATGTTTATCTTATTTTTAATATCACTTTGCCATTATGGCACGTTTTCTTGAAAGGAGAGATTTTATCTGTTTTTGCCAAGTCCTAAACATTGTCTGGTTTGTTTTGTCCAGGGATAATGATCTATGTTAATATACACAGCTTTGTGATTACTGGAATAGATCACTAAAAATATTTTTATTCACTGAAGCCTTTGGCTCAATTGTTTTATAATATTTGCAGCAGCTTTGTTACCCGATTGTGATATATAATTTGTATGAGATGATATTTGTTGCAGTTTAGTTTATTATGTTTCATTTATTTGCTTTTGATTTTAAGTATATGTTGTATGTTTTATTTGTCCTTTTGATATTTGTTTTATTGTAATCTGCATTGGTGGGTTTTTTTTTTGCTGAAATTGAGGAATACAACTATTTAACATAAATACATAATATTGACAGATATATTTGCATTTTGTACATGCTTAGGGGGCAGGAGGTAATTTCAGCACTACTCAAGCACGGGTATGGCCGTAATAATGTAGAGCAAAAGTATTTCAGAAAAGCCCAGTTAATTTTTTAATTGAAGGAATTAATGATCAAAATAGCCAGATTGGTTACTGAGGTACACTTCTAAAGTTTGGGATCCTTGTCCCTGGATGAGGTTTTAGGGCTTCAGGTATTAGACTGAGGTGCTAGGCCAACTTCCCAGTTGGCACTGAAAGAACAATTTGAGCAAAAACCTTCCTAAATGCATTGTATGGTTTTGCTGCCTTGAGGTTCAGAAAGCCACCCTTTGAGAAGGTTCGATTGTCTAGCTCCCAAAGCTGTCATCCTCCTATGGCACACAGCGCAAAGGCATTTTGTTAATAAACCACCTTTCCCTCTGTTAGTAGTGTAAGCTCTAGTATGATTGGACGAGCACCTGAGGTAGCATGGAAAAGGTTTTAACCATATTGCACTTTTAAAGTCACTGAAAATGAAGAAGCGTGAGAGCATGAAATAGGTTTGCATAGAAAAAAAAGCATTCCGCACATATTTGCTGTAGGAATGTACTTTCCTTTCGCTCCATGCAATTTTACTTAAAGTATTGGACAGGCACTAAGTAAACACATTTCATGTTGCTGCAGGGATCAGCTACTACATGAGGGAGAAGAAAAGGAATTGAGTTTCTTACAGTGAGGCTGCAGATTACATCCTAAAGTATTTTCCGAGGCGATGCGTTACCCAGCAGGGTCTAGAAGGGTACTGAAAGGAAGGTTAAAGAAAGGAGAATGGAAAGCAGAAGTTAGCCACAGGGAAATGAAATGACTGGAGGACAAATTAAGCGCAAGGAATTGTAATGGAATATAAATCGAGGGAGCTAATGTAAACTGCCCTGCCAGTTCTTTACATTGAAATCAATTCATGCTGCATTCACAGGAAATAATATCACAAAGGAGATTGGGGGGTTTTCTTTTCAATACCGGGCCAAACCTCTTGATTCTTGCGAACAATTTCCCCTTCTTCCATTCACGGGAGGAAACTTAGACCACGGCCTTTATTGGACACCTCCATTTCTCATGAGCCTCTCTGTACCAGAGCTCTCACCAGGAATCCAATCGCAAATCTCAGCCTGCTGATCAGACGTTGCTGCTCGGATGGTCCGCCATCACCTCAAGCTCAACATGACCTAAACTCTTTCTCTTCCCCCCCTCCTTTCTTCATCACTGTAAATGCTGCCGTCCTCCCATTCCTGTTCTGGAACTCACCAGTCACATGAAGAATTCGATCATCTTATCATTTTATCTGAACAGGCAAACAGCTGTATTCTGCCGGTCTATAATGCAAAGTGAAAAAGCATGTCTCTATTGCAGTAATCGTTTGCGGAAAATGGCTTCTGTGTAGCCATTTCTGTCCAACATGAGACAGGAAAGGAAGGGGCTACGATGATTTAACGATTAAAAATCGAAAATGCCAAGGAAAAACTTAGCATCTGCCTACCTCTGTGACTTGTATCCAGGCGTGCTCTTTACATGAGATTTAGTGGATCATTAAATTAAGAATAGCATCTGTTAGCTCATTATAGTTTTTGTACCGTTTCTTCAGGAAGAAACAAACTGCTGGTTGAGAATCTGTTGAAGGACGTTTGACTTTTGATAGCCCTCGAAGAGGTGCAACACTTTCCTAAAGGCATTCAGGGATTTCAGAAGTGGAGTCTTTACAGCTGTTGTTGTAATTTTCAATTAGCAGCAAGGTAAAGATCCTCCTAGTGAAAGTATTTAATAGACATTGGAATCCTCAGCAGAGGAGACGTTATGCTTACACGTTGGCTGCCAGGAGAATATTGTAAATGACTCTGTTACTGCAGTGTTTACTGTTTTATCATAACTGCTTGAGCCTGCCTCTAGAGTTGTTTGTAAAAAAAATAAAATAAAATAAAAAAGACAGAATAATTCTAAAAGTGTGTGCCACCAAGGTAAAAGGGTCTGTTTTATTAGGCTGTAGGGTGCAGTAATGCACTTTATTGCACATGTAAGGCATACTTTGTTTCCTTACTGTTTAGACTTCACATGTTCAGCTGTAGGGGAGACTTTTTAGACCACACTAAGGTGTCCCTCACCCTGGGTACTGGGATTGCCCACACTCTGCCTATGTATAATAATGTGGTGGTTTGGGTTTTTGGAGTGAGAGGAATAGAGATTTTAGCGGACCCCAGTAGGCTCCACAGCCTACATCATAGGTGAAGGGAATTGGCTCCTACTAGGGCCCTCACAGACCTAGGAGGGATGGTCCTTGGAGAGAAGAAGTGTATTTGACAATTTTATAAAGAGAGCTTGATTTTTTTTCTTGACCTGCTCCAATTTCTGGGACGTCCATCCTTGCTTGAGGGGAGTAGGATAGGGTTCTACGTTGCCCTGCTACCAGTCTGAAGGGAATTACAGTTCCCAGAAGAGAGAAATGAGTGGGTTTTTTTTTGTTTTTTCTATTTTTTGTTGGGAGGAAGTCTTTTATCACCAAATTCCTACCCACTTAAGGAAGGAGATGACTTTTTGACTTTTCCTGTTACAAGGAAGGGACACTGACTCCGATTTTAAGGAAGGTTAAGGCACTTGGAGTTTTATTTATCTACATCAAGACTTGTTTTCTTTTTTTTTTAGGTTTCTGTGATTTGCACTTTGATCAAGTTTTCCTGAGTTGCAGTAAATATTTATTATTTGAGTACCAAAATGTAAATCTTAAAGTGCGCGTGGGTGTTCAGGTGCGCAAGGTTCCCAGGGCGCACACATGGACGCACGGATTTTATAGCATGCGCGCGTCGACTGGATTTTACCCATGTATGTGGGCTGTTGAAGATTTCTACAATATATGCCATTGAACATTGTGTGCACTTAATGGGGGTAAATGGCCTTTGAAAATCGCTAGGCTTTATATTTATCATTAGATAGAAAAGGCTTGCAAAGCTCAACTCATTGTATGAGAGTCATTCAAGAGTCAAAGTGAAATGTTGAACTTAGTCCCGTTGCCAGTAGACTTCTGTCTATATCATTAAGAAACACCACTGCAATTGCCCCTGACTGGCAGCCGTATTGATGATTTCATCAGGGAGGCTGAAGAGCCTGAATTGCCCTCTCGCCCTCCTTAGATGTGGTCTTTCCAGAGCCTCCTACGTTTTCCTCCTTCTCCTTTGGCCTTCCAGCTGTGTTCAGCGCCAGGAGCCTGCCAGCTATGTGGCGCGCCCTATTTTATATCACCTCCTTGCTTACTTTAGTGCGGTCATTGCAGTCGGGGTCCTCAGCTGGCGGCCATGCACCAGGCTTCCTTTCAGAACCCTTCAGTCATGGACCCTAAATCTTCTAGCCACTAGGCATCACCACTGCGAGATGACTGATTCCTTCCCGCACCAAGAGTTGTGAACACTGCTACCACAGCATCTCCAGTCCCAGCTAACCCTGGAGTGGAAGACCTGAGTCAAGAATCCACCCCAGGACCCTATGCATGGCAGTGGCCAGCTCGGAGCCACTGGGCCAGCCCTCCGAGGGACCTTTTTCAGGTACAATGGTAAGGCACCTCACACATACGAATAAAGAGAGCACATTAGTTCCCAGTGCCATCAGTCTAGAACCATTTCATAAGCACCACAGTTATTCAATTACTTATGTGACCAAGAAATATTCTGGAAAAATGGCACTTATGAGGTTCTCAAACCTAGCCAATGAAAAATTACTCCTGGGGGAATTCTGGGCTACTGCAGAGCATTGAATTTGCACAGAATTCCCCTCCTGTGCAGAATTTCCATTTTCTACACAGAATTTGGAGCAGGCCCTGGCGTGCCGCAAGCGGAGTTCATCCTGCTTGCGGACGTGCTATGTCGTGGTGAAGAGTGTGCAGGAGCAGGCCCCAGCATGCTGTGTCTCGGCAAAGCAGGAGTGGGGCCTGGCGTGCTGCATCGTGGTGAAGAAAGAGCAGACCCCAGTAATCTATATTGCGGCGAAGCAGGAGCAGGCACTGGCATGCCATGTCGTGGCAAAGGAGCAACAGCAAGCCCCGGTGAGAGTGAGTCTGTATGTAGAGGTTGTATGAGAGACAGAGGCTGTGTGTAGGGGATGTGTGTGCATGTGTGAGGGGGAGTGTGTGTGCCAGAGAGAGGGAGTATATGTGAGGTGACTGTGAAGGAGTGTGTATATGTGTGAGAGATTGTGAGCTGGTGTTCATGAAAAAAGGATTGCGTGTATGTGAGGGAGCTTGTTTGTGAGAGAGGGAACCTGTGTGAGGGGATGTGTGTGTACGCATGAGAGAGAAGGAGCCAATGTGTTGTGGTTTATGAGAAGGGAGAGAGATAGGTAGCCTGTGTGAGGGTGTATGCATGAGAGAGGGAGGGAGCCTGTGTGGGGGTGTGTGCAAGAGAGAGGGAGCCTATGTGAGTGTGTTTCTGTCAGTGAGAGAGAGAGAGAGCCTATGTGAGGGAATGTGTGTGCAAGAGAGAGAGGGAGCCTGTATGAGGGGGTGTGTGTATATGCATTAGAAAGAGGGAACCTGTGCATGTGTGTGTGAGCGAGAGGGACAGAGAGAGCCTGTGTGAGGGGCAGTACTGAGAGAGGGGTCAAACTCTGGGAGTGGAGTTAGAGTGGAAGGGGTTGAGCCTAGCTGGGAAGGGGGAGAAAGGGTGGAGGAGCTGGAGGGCCTGAGAAGGCAAAGTGAAAGGAGCCTGGCCAGGGGAGCAGGGAGAGAAGGTGGAAGGGACACTCTTGCAATGTACTTCTAGAGAAATTCTGCTCACAATATTTAAAACTATTTAAAATATTTAAAATGCATTACATTTTAAATTGATTACTTAAAAACTGTCATGTATATTGTGTTATTTTGACCAATAAAAAGTATGCAGGATTTTGCAGAATTTTCGATTTTTCTGCGCAGAATTTGTTTTGTCTGCAGAATTTTCAACGTTTGCATGCAGAAACCCCCCAGGAGTAAAAACAAAATGGAACTTTAGAATATTACAGTGAATCTTTGCTGTACTCTCCACAAGCAAGCTCATTTTTATGTAGGTGAACATAGGCAAGGAACAGAATTTCACTTGGTAATTGGTAATGCTCCATCTAAACGCGGTGCTGTTGAAAAGAACAGGAAATAATGTGTCCGTGCAGCGAGATGCTTGGGGGCTTGGGGCGGGCAAGTCTTACCAGGCCTTTCCCCAAACCCCTCCCCCCCCCCCCCCCCCCCCCCCATGGTCTTCTGCTTAATCAGAAGCCAAGGAGATGAGAGGTTGTTAATATATATTGCAATGTCCACGATTCAGAAATCTGTTTGACCTGTTTGTATGTTTGCTGAATATATCAGCATTCTCATCTAACACTCTGCTCAAGCAGACCGATGCTGTCAGCTCTCGGGGAAATAACGCGGATTCAGTTGCATGCTTATAAATAACTCTTCTAAATTAGTTACTATGAGGCCTGTATTCAAAAACGGAAAACCTGTCCAGCTAAAGTCAGCTGGATAAGTTATCCGAGGTATTCAGTGGGATAAACATCTCACTGAATACCCCAATTAAAGTAATCTAGCTAACCGCAGCCAGATAACCTTAAACCTAACCGGGTATTTTTTTTTAATATGACAGGTTAGATATAAAGTTATCCGGATAACGTTAGCCTTAACCAGCTATTTTCAAAAGAATATTAACCGGTTAAGCGCCAAGCTGCAGGATTCCAAAAAAAAAAAAAAAGGTTGCATGCCTAGCGGCATCACTGTCCCCCTCCAACCCACGCTCCAAATATACTCAGTCCTTCCTGGCCAAGCCTGCAGGCTCCTCCCAAGCCCCCTCCATCTCTAGAAAGATAACCATAAAATGCCTCTCCTCCCCCTCCACAACCCACTTGGGTCAATCCACGTTTTCAATAAGTGGTACCCTCCAGGACTACCTTCCTCCCCCTCTCCACATCCTCCCACTCCAACCCTAACCCTCCTAGCCTTCTGGTACCTTCACTCTGAAAGTTCTTCAGTTCGGATCGAGTAGCAGCCCTACTGCAACCTGCGCCCAGCGCTCCTGCCATCGCTAAAGGAGTTATCATCTTTTTTTTTTTCCCCCCTGGAACCCTTCAACTCAGCACTCAATCGGCTATATTCACATTTCCAGATAACTTTAGACCTGCTCTCAGGCAGGACTTGGGTTAGCTGAATAACTTATTTGGATAACTCCAAATATCAGAGTTAGCCAGATAAGTTATCTGGGATAATGGCTTATCTAACTTGGAATATTCAAAAGTTGACATTAGCTAACTTGTGAGTTATCCAGCTAAATGGCTTCAGATATTGACCTCAGTATGTGTGCTATTTCCTCTCAACTCTTTGGCTTCAGTGAACACCTCTACAGACCAGGACACCTATTATAGGTGGCCGATTAAAAGCATGCTTCAATGCAACAAGAGATCTCCGGATAGTAGGTCTTAGAAAGGTCATGGGTACACATTCAAGCTGGCATTAGACAGTCCAGAAAATCAATTCACAGACAAAAAAAAAACCAGATTGCACTTGCTGCTGTGATGGTTGCCATATCGTATACTAAATGACTATAGTAATTTATCATATGGGTGAACATATCTTGATATTACTGCCTTCATGACCTACATGAATATTGCACTGCAAGACACATTAAAGCTTCAGATTAAAAGAACATGTGAATTCTGAGTACGTTTTTCAGCTGGGGCCGAAAGAGGTGGTGTAAGATTTTTGCATGGGGGGTAAGCTGCATGAAAAAGCTTATACTACCCTTAACAGAATGCATGGGGGTAATCTGCATGGAGCGGCAATTACTACCATAAACAAATTGCTGGGCAGACTTAAAGAACCATTTGGTCTTTATCTGTCATGCATCTTATCTGTTGTGCACTATGGGGCAGATTTTAAAAAAGTACGTGCGCACGTACTTTTGTTCGCGCAAACAAAAGTACGCTGGATTTTAAAAGATACGCGCATAGCCGTGCGTATCTTTTAAAATCCAGGGTCGGCGCCCGCAAGCCTGCGAAATCGGAGCGGCCTCGGAGGGAACTTTTTTTTTTTGTCCCCCCCCCACACCTTTCCCTCCCTTCCCCTATCTAACCCACCCCCCAGCCCTAACTAAATCCCCCTCCCCTACCTCATTTCGTTGAGTTACGCCTGCCTCTGGCAGACGTAACTTGCGCGCGACGCCGGCTCCCTGCCCCGGCACAGGCTGCTGTGCTGGAGCACTCGGCCCCGTCCCCGGACCACCGTCACGCCTCTGGACAAGCCCTGAACGCTGTACCGCCCCCAACACGCCCCCGACATGTCCCCCAAGCAAAGTCCCGGGACTTACACGCGTCCCGGGGCTTTGCGCGCGCTGGCAGCCTATGCAAAATAGGCACGCCGGCGCAGGGCTTTTAAAATCTACTCCTATGTACTTTTCCCATAGATACAGAATGGGGAAAACTCATTAGTACGTCAGGCCCTATGTTTTATGATGTACTGTAGTATTGTAGAGGCACATGCGCATTTACAGTTACAGGTGAATTTTCAAATGTAACATATCATTATATTGCTTTACCCATTGTTTGTCATTTTTTATCATCATAAATTAGCATTTAAAATGTTGTGCATGTAATAGAATGAATAACAAAATGCTGAAGTCAAAGAAACAGATTCAGCAAAAATCATTTTACCAGCAATAAATTGTATTCTACAGTGAGGCTCTGACACAAGCTGATATTTTTTGAAGATATTTTCCCTGCCTGCATATTTTATTAAGTTCTTTCCAGGGCTTATTAGTGCCGTTTAACGTTACCTAATGTGCGCTCGTCACTACAGTGCTACCGCAGTGTTACGCCATTGCATCCCGAGCATGCAGACGCGAGGCGACAGATCGATACGGTTCATCAAACCTCGCAGGGTGCCCTCTGCCACGCTGTGCATTTCGGTTTATCCCGCCGAACCTGCTAATGCTTTTCCTTGCCCTTTAAAAAGAAACACCGCACCCCCCCCCCCCCAAAAAAAACAAACCAAAAGCAGATCTGAAAATACGCTGTACAGTTACCCACCCATCCTGTCCTTATCGTGAGAGAGACACCTGGAGAAGGCTTATGAGAGAATAAAGTTAGCCCTCCCAGTGCCCCTCTCTTCATGGCATCACCTCTATTAACCTCTTCTTGAAGGACTAATTTTATAATAGCCCCCATAAACCTGCCGGCTGTCACCGCGTGCCCAGCAAAATTAGGCGGGCACATGTGCACCTGCTATGCGGCACACGTAGTTCTGCCAAGAGAGTTTACGCCCAAGCTTTTTTTTTTTTTGTAAGTCCCAACCCTGTGAGTGTAAAAGTGCGTTCAATACATTGTGTCTGCTCGTTGTTTTGTTTGCGTCTGGGCCGCGCAGGTTTCTAAAGGGCCAGTTCTGCGAGTTAAAGCACTGCTCTGCCCTCAGAAGCCCCTGGGGGGAAAATTAGCCATCCTGTCCATTAATATTGTGGAATTTCATCTCTGTGGCGGAAATGAAGACGTGGTAAGAAATGGAGGGCTCTTTCTTTTTGTATGTTTGCCGTATAACCAGTCAACAAAGCTAGGAAATGTTTTACTGGTTTCCAGCTGATCCGGTTGGTTGTTCGCAGTTTTACCTGGTGCTTTGGAGAGGTTTTGCTGGCACTCCATCAGGGGCCCTGCTAGATTTAGCTCCTTACCATGGGTGTGGTCTGCCAGCGAATACGCGACTGTGTGATTTTATAAAATTGTTGTCTTCTGTGGTTCTCCCTTTAGCAGTACTGGGGCAGCGATAGCTGAAGCGCGGTCTCCGGGGTATGGAGATCTATAAACTCTGCCTTGGCTTATCCATAAATTAGACCTTCCTAACAGGAGAAACATGCTCATAGCTCCATAAATATTCTTGTTAAAACCCTCTATTTGTTAGAGAATAATTCAAGGTCATTTCTTTTATAACAATGCTGTCCTTTTATAATGGATTTCCTGTTCATAAGGAACTCAAACAACTTTGTTTAGCAAGCACTAATAATCCTTGCTCTGTTACTCGGAAGGGTATGTGTGGCCTAAGCCAATATGTGAATCTGTTCCCTACCCCCAGGGAAAAGATTGCTCCTTAAAATCATTTCATTGTCGTGTGCTTTGAATGGCATGCCATGACATGGCTGTGCAGTGCTCACAAATTTAAAAAAAAAAAAAAAAAAAAAAAAGACATTTAGGGCCAGATTTAAGAATCTGACAAAAGCAAGGCAAACAAAAAAAAAACGACATGCAAAAAAAAAAAGTCAGTTTGCTTTGTACAGTTTTGAAATAGCACCTCCTGTGCCCAAGGCTTTAATCTCCTGAAATTTCTAGAAGAAGAAAAATTCCACCCAAACACAATCGTGCCTGTAAGATCTTGAGCAAGAAGTGCTGTGGGGCTTTTCCCCCCTCCACAAATGTTGCCCTTTCGAGACAAGTGCCCCACCGTGGGCACATTTCTGCTTGCACGCCATTCATTTGGATGCATTTTTTTTTCCCTTTCTGAAGTTGCTGGAAAGCAATAAGGGAAAGTGATATGGAAGATGAGCAAGCAAGCTGACTTGCATCTTTTTACTTTTTTTTTTTTTTCTTCTTTGCCCTTCTTCTGTTGCACCGTTCAGTCGGTCTCTTGGACTTCATTCCACACTGAAGAAAAGTGCAACTCTCCTGGCTTTTATTCTGGATTCTATTAGTCATAATTTGTATCAGGCAAGGTCAGGTGTGTAATTAATTGCATGGCCTTGGTCTGCTAGGTCGCTCCGGTTTGTCTAATTTAGTGCACACGAGAAGCTCTAGTGTTTAAAATCGCTAAGTACTGGGGCAGTAGAAATGCATGGCACCTTAGCATATGATAACAAAGAGCAACCAGATGTCTCCCAGATCACTGGTCCCAGTTTTTTAACTCCAAACTCCAGGCAATATGAGAGCTATAGTCATGCTTCTTCTTTAGAGAAGAAATGACTGCATGTTAGACAGCTGTTTTACTCTGTATGCAAAATGTATCATGCTCCTTAGTTTTCTCTTTGCATATTTCATGTGCAGGTTGTATTTATAATTATTGCACCTATGATTGATAACCCTTATTTATTCCACATAAATGCTGTAGAAGATATTGGAATGGCAGACTGAAAAAAAAAAAAGCCAAGAAAAGAAACTATCACATGCACATGAAGTTTTTTGTTTTTTTTTTAGTTTTGCCTCTGTGGTTAACACCCCTGGCTCCAAGGGCCTTGACTGCGGCAAGAGATGGTAAAGGGTGGCGTTGCACAAGAAGCTCCAGTCAATTTTTGCTGTAATTTCATGGACTTTCCTTTACAAGGCTCCTTAATTTCTCATGGTTTAGATATGAGACCCTCCAAAAGGTTCAGCATTTTCTTTAACAATCAACAGAGAGTTAAAACTGCCCCTCTTTATAGAGTGACTTTTGTAACTGTGCGCAGACTTTGTATGCTGAATTTTCAAAGTAAACTTCTGCACAAAAAATTTGCTTTGAACGTTTGCGGGCAATTGGCCCGGCACCTACCGCAGTCCTTTGGCGGGCGTAGCTTGTGTGCCGTTTCACTTCTATACATACTTTTTTTTTTTAAATCAAGAAGTAGGTACAATAAGTTTCAACTTTACCCCCAACTCCTCCTCCCCTCTCTCCACCCTGGAATACCTCTTCCCAGTTCTCATACAACTAAGTTTGAAACCAGGCCACGCACTTCCGTTCCCAAGTATGGAGCCCCGGGCTATTTAACGGCCCTTTACCTGCGCCAGAGAGTGTGGTACATGTGATTTGGACCCAAATTGAGTTTCAAGCTTTTCGACAATGCTTTGTTTAAACCCGAGCACCTCCCGTGGCTGAGAGTCTGGTGCGGTGATGGCAAACTCCAGTCCTCGAGCGCCACAAACAGGCCAGGTTTCCAGGATATCCACACCGAATATGCATGAGATGGATTTGCATACAGTGGAGGCAGTGCATGCAGATCTATCTCATGCATATTCATTGTGGATACCCTGACAACCTGGCCTGTTTGTGGCGCTCGAGGACTGGAGTTCGCCATCCCTGGTCTGGTGTCTGGGGCTCTGGCTTCCAAGATTTCCGATTCAAATCTCCTTTTGGCCATTAAAAAAAAAAAAAAATTGTTTTATTTTTCCCCTTTTTACAAGGCTCTACCTCTATTCACCGCAAATTCTCAGGCGGCTGCAGAAAGGTGCGTTCCAGCCAACTCACAGCATTGCCTGCAATTCAACGCTCATTTTGTGAGCGTAAACTTAACTGCTGAGGCAGCTGGAAGTTTATCGCTCTCAAAATGAGCTTTCAAAAATGGGAGTAATGCTTGGCGCCCTCGCATGGAAATCCCATGCAAATGAGGGTATTAAGCATTACTCCATGATGCAGAGCGGCGCCTTGCGCAGGCTGCCATTTTCTTAGCGCTGGAAACTTAACTCCAGGGTCAGAGCACTTAAAACCGCTCCATGCAACGAGAGCTGGCTCTTTGTCTGACCGGTTGCAGGCAGTAATCAGGCAAACTGACCCCTGCCAGATAACCGGATAAGTACTGACTTCTCCTGCTTAGTGACAGCGGCTGGCAAGCTGCCTGCTAGCCGGATTGATCGGTAGTTATCCGGGCAGGTGCTGGCGGCTGCCGCTACTTCCCCGGATAAAACCCCAAAGATCTCCAGCACACGGGCTCATGAAAGGTCAGGCGCCCGGAGAAGAAGGGAAAGTAGCTGGAATCCCGGGGATACCTCCCTCCCCCTACTTTCCTGAGTTCAACTGTGCGTTTGGCCAATGCTGAACTCACTTTTTATGGTTTGGGCTGCTTTTTGCTTGTTTTTTTTTTTTAACTCCCCATGCGTTTGCATAACATATTATCTTACTGCATCTGGAATTTAAAAAAAAAAAATTGTAATCTGAGTGTTAAAAATGTGCAGCACAAACAAGCGCACGGTTTTGGTTTTTTTCAGCGCTCAGATTATTGCATCGATCTGTCTTACAGAACTAAGACCTGTTTTTTTTTTAATGAGCAGCCGAGGTTTTTTGTTTTTTTTTTTAACCCTGTGCGCATGGCATTACCAAGCTGTAAGCAGATCCTTCATAAAATGTAGAAGCACCTCAACAAGTTTGAATAAGCAGGTCCCTTGCGTCCCGCTCAGAGATGTGGGGAACCCTTTAGCAGAGTTATAATGTTCATTCCTGCCATTTGAAAGCTTGCCTGCGTTTTTCCTGTTGAAATATGCTGGGTATATTATCCTCCCAGGCTACATTTCTCACGCAGAAACAATTCCTTCTGCCCTTCCTGCACAGAGCTCCCATTTGAAACGGCACATTAGCAATATCTGTACATTTCAGGTAACCATAGAAACAGTTATTTTAGCTTTATTAGTCTATTTACTTTTGCAGACAAGTCCCTGGAGGTCATTTTTTTTTCCCAGGCCTCACAGAGAATGGAGCTGTTTTTCCTCTAAGCAGACAACTCTGAAAGCTTGGGGGAAAGGGTAATTTTACAACTCCCGCAGGGTCGGACTTTTACCGAGGATTTTCAAAGCAATCTCATGCACATAGCTATTGCGTTCGGCCAGTTAGTGTCCGGAATTTGACATATCGGGAAAAGGTTACCCAACTTTGTATTGGCAGAAATATAAGTATTGTAGATGCAGTGGCTTAAGAGTCAGAGGCGCTTAAGCATTTTTCCCCACAGACCGAGGGAAAACTGCAAATGTCACTTACCCAGTTAAACAGTGATTTACCCAGGTGAACTGACTGTCTGACTGCTGCCCTCACTTGGGCGTCCCTTAGCGTGGGGGGGGGGGGGGTGCGAGTGGAAGACTGCGCTCATGGATTGGATCTTCAAATCTATGCACTCTGTTCTCCAGCAAGAACTGGCCCGTAGAGAAAAGCAGGCACAAAGGTCCATGGGTCCTTTGTTGCCACGGGCAGTTCTGGAAGGGACGTTCCACGTGTAGTTTCCCTTTGAAAAGTAACGTGGAAGGGCCTGCGGGTATAAAGGACCTTTGAAGGTTGTCCACGCTATGGGGAAACCCTGTTAGTACATCTGGGCATTAACCTGGATTTAAAATCTGATTTTTTTGGGGGAGGGGAGGGGGTGCGGGGGCATTGATTTGGTTGCTCTGCTTGGTGGGGCGTTATGAGAATATTATCCTTATTTAAGCAGTTATTTAAGTACTCCAGCAGACTGGCACGCTTACAGAATGCAATAGACTGAGAGCAGTTTCTTCACTCTGACTCTCTTTGTTTCCAGATGCAAAAACCTCACCTATCCAGACAGCCTACCTCAGGTCAGTATTGTGTTCATATTTGTGAACGAAGCCCTGTCGGTGATTCTGCGATCCATCCATTCTGCCATTGACCGAACTCCTGCTCACCTGCTGAAAGAGATCATCCTGGTGGACGATAACAGCAATAACGGTAAGACTGTGTTGTAAATGAGCGTCTGGATACGCCAGATAAAAGATAATCTTCTTTCTAGGTGAGGAGTGATTTTATGCGCTGTATTTCATGCACATACGCTCGCCTTTACCCGTGAGGGAAATGGGAGGCAGGGGGGATGTTTCCCGGGGTCAGCAGGATGTGGACAGGGGTGGGGGCGTGAAAGCACATGCACTGATTTGGTTTTCAAATTTCCGTGCTTAACCTTTCTCTCTCTCCCTCTCCCCCCCCACACCCCCCCCCCCCACATGGACCTGACCTGCACACATAGCATGGGGCAAAATCTGCAGATACTTCTGGACCTGTGAACCTTGCAGGTTGGATTGTCAGAGGGCAGCTGGGTTGGAGTTTCCCTTTGAAAGTAAACTCCAGGCCCGCGGGGCATAAAATACGCTGACGATCTTCAGACTTCCCTCCTGAAGCCTTCATGGAGGAAGGTAGACTGTGCATCCCAGAATGAAAGTAGGACTGGCCCGGCCGTTCCCTACCGACTTAGAATTACTGCTTGTAATTAGCCTGCCTGTGCATTATTTAAATTGCACCCACTCCTGCTGCTGCTTCGTGCCAGGACTGCTCGTACTCCTGAATTCAGCTTTTCTGTCGAGCTGGACCATGAGGCAATGGTGCAACTAAGTGAAACGTGGAGGTTAAGGGCCCCTCTCCAGTATCTAAACATCTTCCTCTTTTCCTCTACAAGCAAACCCAACTGGAGGAGGAAGCATTAGGTTTTAGCCTTTCGACGCTTCTCGGGCGAGGCTGCAGATATAATTTCAGCCCCACTGAATAACGAATTGACTTAGACGGAACCAAAAAAAAAAACCCGAGGTAGCAACAGTTAACAAAAAAGTTTGTGCAGTGAAATATTGCAAATTACTTTCAAGTTAACATTCAATGTAAAGTCAAAGTAAAGGTAATTAGAAGGCAGAGGGCTTTCACAGTTATTGACAAACATGATCTCGTTAAGTCCATGAACATTATTAATCAAGGCCATTTTGATTAATACTGTTCATGGTGTTAAAGAGATCACTTTTGTCAATAACTGTGAGAGCCCTCTGCCTTCTAATTACCTTTACTTTGACTTTACATTGAGTGTAACTTAAACGTAATCTATTGCCTGTATTTATGATATTGCACAATCCCCACCCCCTTTTTTACCTATTTAAATGCGTTAAACCACGCCGTGCTTTTGCAAAAAAACAAACAAACAACAAAAAAACGCTACTCTCGTCAAAGTTGAGTAAGCATGTGCCTAGGATTGATGTGTTTTCTCTTCTCTTATGTCACAGTATACAGTATTTATAATGGTGTGAGGGGCGGCCATAGGTTAAAAGGAAGCTATAGGAGAAAATAAAAGTTTGCTGATCCACCAGCGTCTCCGCTATCATCTTGTGCTTCTCAGAGAACACTCTGGAATGCGAACACATCAACGTCTGCCAGCGTATGAACATTTTCTTTTTCACAGTTCTCTGATCCTTTCCTGCTTCTCCGCCTTCTCTGTATTTATTTTTAAAGCATGGCCAGTTAAGAATTAATAACGGTACAAGCTGCGCACCGTTATTAAGGGTAATACTGTCTGTAACCTCCCTGCAGAGGCAATACTTGAGTATCTTTCATTACGGGTTTCAAGTGATGTGTAAAACCCACTTGAGGATGATAGCCGGGGATGTTGTTAATAGCATGTGTACAGATATTTGATGCTCTCATTTAGCTTTCCATTTTTAAGGCAGCGTCTCAGGATTTTTTCATTCTTTCTTCAGTCTTCTCCCGTGTTATTTGAGAATTTTTTTGAAGGTGATGGAAACCAAATGCTGTAGGTACAGATATCTTGCACCAAATTGGAGTCATAAAGACGTTTGCTTGAAGGTGGTGAAATTGTCTGATATGAGAAAGTGAGCTTGCTTTCCCCATGTCTCATTTTCAGCCCAAGGCAAGAAGTACTTAAAGCTCATCTCTTCTGCATGTAGTGAAATTAGTACATTTCCGCTCTATGACTTACACGACTTGCTGGCAGTCGCCTCGTTAATTACAGAAGATCCGCAATTGATGAAGGTCTGAAGCCATTAGATGGCGTTGGGAATGAACGGTGTTAAACTGTATATCCAGCTACTCTCATCTATCCAAGGGAGCGTACCTAGACTTTCATTTCATGCACCTTGGGCTATGTCAATTAACTATGACTTGCAAAACCTCCATGCAGTGCTTCTCCAGAATTAGGCTGCAAGAGACCTCAATTAATCTCTTTATGAAGCCTTCCCATATTTAAACAAATGTTTGAAGTTAGAAAACTGTAAAAAGAGCAGTGGGTCTGTCATTTGAAGAGTGGGGGACAACTTTATCAGATCAGAAAGCTGTGGTCTTTTGCTTTCCTTTACTGATGGCAAATATTTTACCTTATAGGCAGAAACATTCAGGCCGATACAGTACGGTGCGTAACCCGCGGTTGGACACGCGTTTTCGACACGCTAGCTTTACCCCTTATTCAGTAAGGGGTAATAGCGGTCAAAAACACGCGTCCAACCCCCCCGAAACTAATAGCGCCCGCAACATGTTAATGGCCCTATTAGTTATTCCTGCGCGATTCACTAAGTAAAATGTGCAGCCAGGCCGCACATTTTACTTTCAGAAATTAGCGCCTATCCAAAGGTAGGCGTTAATTTCTCTCGGCACCGGGAAAGTGCACAGAAAAGCAGTAAAAACTGCTTTTCTGTGCACCCTCCGACTTAATATCATAGCGATATTAAGTCGGAGGTCCCAAAAGTAAAAAATAATTAAAAATAAAAAAATAAAAAAATTTAAAATCAGCTCGCGGGTTGAAAACCGGACGCTCAATTTTGCCGGCGTCCAGTTTCCGAACCCGTGGCTGTCAGCGGGTCCGAGAACCGACGCCGACAAAATTGAGCGTCGGCTGTCAAACCTGCTGACAGCTACCGCTCCTGTCCGAAAAGAGGCGCTAGGGACGCGCTAGTGTCCCTAGCGCCTCCTTTTACCGCGGGCCCTAATTAGCATATTTTTATTTACTGGATCGCGTGCACTGGACACTGGCCTGTGCGCTCACCTGCTCTCCTGCGTTTCTTTCTGTATCAGCTTGATTGCTGGATAGCCACCAGAATCAAGGTCCGGGGAGGGGGAGGGCAGCTTGCAAGCCCCTGCTCCTTTAAGGGTGGAAGCATCCAGACCCAGATTTAGGCATAGGTAACACAGGCAGCTGCCTCCGGCCCCACATTTTAATAGGCACCGGAGCATGGTCTGCCCCCATGCCTGTATCCAGACCTGCATCTGAGCCGTGGCACGCCGCCTCGCCAAACGTTTCCATAGTAACAGGAAGCCCACGGTGGGTAGAAGGGGGGGGGGGGGGGCGGGACACTGCAGGCTCTTGAGAGCACGGCATGAGTCTGGAAGCCCCGTGCTACATTTCCTTTCTACAATGTTGCTGCCACTGCAGGCCCTGGAGAAGTTGCCCGCAGCTCGGAGGCAGGGAAGAGGAGAGAAAACAGGGGCAATCCGGGATCCCACGCCACCTCTCCTTCATACCCCCCCCGTACTTCTGTGTTGATGACTCTGCTGCGGTGGGTGGTTGGGCATTGATGATACTTCCCCCCTCCCTCCCCCCCTTGTGGCCTATGGGTGCCAAATATATAAATCCGGCCTAAGAGCGAGCTCTGTAAATGAGAAATGAATGCATGAAAGCACTAGGCCAGATGAGAGAGCTCCAGCGGGTGACAGGACAGCCGGCCGTTTAGTGACACATGGACTTTCAGAGGCTCAGCGGCTGCTCTGGTTTCTGGGCGGCCACCCCCAATCTGCCGTTTCGTGGAAAAAAATGGAAGAACTTTGTGCCACGTGCCCCCCCCCCCCCTGCCCCTCCACGACCTTCACTTTGTTATTTAGAAAATAAAGGAGCATTTTTAAAAAAGGCTTTCTTCCTCGGATTTCCAGCGGCACTGCCAAGAATACGAGCCTTGTGACCCTCCCCGCGCCTTAGGCAGGAAAAGGAAACCGAGGCACTGAGAGAGAGGGAGAGAGAGAGAGGGGGGGGGGGGGGAGCGCTTATTATCCTGTGCCCAGTCTATAAAAGAAATGCCCTTTCTCTTGATGTGTGAAAGCAAAGCCCAAATGCGGCGAATGGATCCAGGGTTCTGTGCTTCTGTGAAGCCCCACACGGGGTTTCGCGCCGTCTCTCCTTGCTCTCGCTTGACCAAGGACGCAAAGGTCAGCGAAGTACAGGTCTCGGAATTGTCCAGCAAACCCGTCTGCTAGGGACTTGTGTGTCCAAGTGCCATGAAAAATTGCTCTTCTTTCCATTTCCTCTGTTACTGATCGCTTAAGTTTCCAAACAAAACAAAAAAAAATCTATACAGAGCAGGTTTTCTTTTATAGGACATAAAAATATAGAAAATACTTTAAACAAAGCAATTAGTACTGGAGTGCAAGCCGTCTCGTTCAAGGCGAATTTAAAAGAAACTCTATAGACAATGGAGCTTCCAGCTTGTATATTAGTGTAGAAAAGTATGAAGTATCCCTTGACAAGGGCCAAAATTCTAGATCTCTCTCTCTCTCTAATAGGGAATGATCAGAACTGAGAATATTTCTGTTTAAATTAAATTCTGCAGTGAATAATGCTACCTAATGAAAAAATACGATAAAATCTAATCTTTTTAAACAATTATATTAAAAGAAAGCTGAGCATAACCTTCCCATCTGTCTAGAATTTCTGGAGGGATTTAACCATGTTTGTATAGGAAAAGGCCAACCCATATGAAGGTTTAATAAAGAAATTCTAAGCACTGTCCCTGATAAAACTCACATTTGCCTGCTTTGAGGAGTAAGGACCCTTCGCACAAAGCATTTCCCATTGGCAGAAAATGGGGACGTAGGCCCCTAAGTCTACATTAAGTCCTAAAATGTAAGGACTGAAACTTTCAGTTTCATAGAATCATGGGCAAAGCATTGAAAGGGGAAAGGTCAAATCATCAAAGCAGCAGAGCTCAATAAACAGAAGAATCGGTGTGAATTTAACTTGTCCAAATGAGTTAATTGCACAAATAATTAATTTTATTTCTTCAAAAGGGCATCAGACAGCTTGTCAGTGTAAAGAATCCAGGTTGATGGTCCCCTGATACGGACCGCGTTTCGAATATTCTGCATCAGGAGGGACCTGGAATCAAAGGTCATATTCGTTCATGGGCATTTCCCATGCCTCTCGATGCAGTATATTTGAAACACGGTCAGTGTCAGAGGACCATCAACCTGGATTCTTTACCTTGACAAGCTGTCTGCTCACAATCCAGTGAGAGCACTGAGAGAAGAGTATTACCTTCCTGGTGGCTGAAAAGAATTAGTAAGTACTGCATGGGGAAATTTTTAAAACTTTTGGGGAGAAGTAAACTATTGGGATATATTATTTAGTGTGTTTGTGTGTCTGATTCGAATAGCTAGTCAGAAGGCAGGCAGAAAACAGAAGTTTGTGTATTGTGCAGCGCTGACCATGCTGTCGATTTCGGCAGGGCCACGCTGTTTTTTCTTGGCAGCACGGACCTCTTTCTTCTGCCGCTGGTGGGATCAGGTCCACCAGCGGCACCACGGGTCTCCTCTTCTGCCACCGGTGGGATCGGGTCCACCAGCAGCAGCATAGACCTCTCCCTGCTCCTGATGCCACCCCACTGGGTGCGCCGCCCTGTGCGGTTGCACGGTTTGCACACATGGTGGCGCCGGGCCTGACTGCACCTTAACCAGGGTGGAACGAGGCTGCTGGCATTAACCTTTAAAAAGGAGATGGAGCAGATTTTAAACTAAATCAAAGGGGAAAGCTGACAGTCGCTTAGCAGTGCATGCTTCGGAGGGAGATATCTTTGAAGGATACTAATGAAGCATTAGAGTTACGGCATCCCAACAGAGAGGTTTCAATAATAAGAAAAGTAGTCCAAGTGCCTATAATTAAAAACTCACCTGAGCTAAAAGATTCCAATTTATCCCTGTCTACTGAAAAGCAGAATGTTAATGCAAACAAAAAAACACACTTTGAAATGTTTGTATGCTAATGCCAGAATTCTAAGCAGTAAGATGGGAGAATTAGAGTGTATAGCAGTGAATGATGACATAGACTTAATTGGTATCTCAGAGACATGGTGGAAAGAGGATAACCAATGGGATATACTATACCAGGATACAAATTATATCGCAATGATAGAGAGGATCATCTTGCTGGCAGGATGGTGCTTTGTCCGGAATGGCATAAAGTCCAACATCCTGCATGAGACTAAATGCACAATTGAATCTTTATGGGTAGAAAATCCTTGTGTGTTGGGGAAGAGTATAATGATAGAATATTCCTATCATCCACCTGCCCAAGATGGTGAGACGGACAGTGAAATGCTAAGAGAAATTAGGGAAACTAACCAAATTGGTAGTGCAGTAATAACGGGAGATTTCAGATATCCCAGTATTGACTGGGTAAGTGAAACATCAGAACATGCTAGAGAGATAAAGTTCCTGGATGGAATAAATACCAGTTTTATGGAACAATTGGTTCAGGGAGAGGGAGCAATTTTAGATCTAGTTGTCAGTGGATCGCAGGAATTGGTGAGAGAGGTAATGGTGGTGATCATATGATCAAATTTGAATTACTGTCTCCCTTCCAGTCATTAAGTAAATCCATGGCTCTAGCACTACATTTTCAAAAGGGAGACTTTGCTAAAATGTGAAAAATAGTTAAAATGCAGCTACAAAGGTAAAAAGTGTGCAACAGGTGTGGGCATTGTTTAAAAAAAAACCCCCCACAAAAAACCATCCTAGAAGCACAGTCCAGATGTATTCCATGCATTAAGAAAGGTGGAAGGAAGTACAATAGATTGTCAGCATGGCTAAAAAGTGAGGTGAAAGAGGCTATTTTAGCCAAAAGATCTTTAGTCAAAATTGGAAGAATGAAAATAGGATAAAACATTGGCAAGTTAAATGTAAGACATTGATAAGACAGACTAAGAGAGAATTTGAAAAGAAGATGGCCATAAAGGCAAAAACTCATATTAAAAACTTTAAAAAATATATCTGAAGTAGAAAACCTGTGATGGAATCGGTTGGGCTGTTAGATGATTGAGAGGTTAAAGGGGCACTTAGGGAAGATAAGGCCATCGTGGAAAGATTAAATGATTTCTTTGCTTCGGTGTTTACTGAAGAGGATGTTGGGGAGATACCTTCCGGAGACGGTTTTCAAGGGTAATGTTTCAGATGAGCTGAACCAAATCATGGTGAACCTGTAAGATGTGGTAGGCCATATTGACAAACTGAAGAGTAGTAAATCACCTGGACCGGATGGTATAAACCCCAGGGTTCTGAAAGAATTAAAAAATGAACTTTCAGACCTATTTAAATTTGTAACCTATCTTTAAAATCATACATTGTTCCTGAAGATTGGAAGATGGCCAATGTAGCCCCAATATTTAAAAAGGATCCAGGGGTGATCCGGGAAACCACAGACTGGTGAGCTTGACTTCAGTGCTGGGAAAAATCGTGGAAACTCTTATAAAAAAATAAAATCACAAAACATTTAGATAGACATGGTTTAATGGGACATAGCCAGTATGGATTTACCCAAGGGAAGTCTTTCCTCACAAATCTCCTACATTTTTTTGAACAGGTGAATAAACATGTGGACAAAGGTGAACCGGTAGATGTGGTGTGTTTGGATTTTCAGAAGGTGACAAAGTCCCGCACGAGATGCTTCTAAAAAAAACTAAAAAGTCATGGGATAGGAGGCAATGTCCTTTTGTGTATTGCAAGCTGGTTAAAAGACAGGAAACAGAGAGTAGGATTAAATGGTCAGTTTTCATAGTGGAAAAAGGTAAACAGTGGAGTGCCTCAGGGATCTGTACTTAGACCAGTGCTTTTTAATATATTTATAAATGATCTGGAAAGGGGTACGACGAGTGAAGTGATCAAATTTGCAGATGACAAAAATTATGCAGAGTAGTTAAATCTCAAGTGGATTGTGATAAATTGCAGGAGGACCTTGCAAGACTGGAAGATTGGGCATCCAAATGGCAGATGAAATTTAACGTGGTTAAGTGCAAAGTGATGCATATAAGGAAAAATAACCCTTGCTGTAGTTACACAATGTAAGATTCGGTCTTAGGATTTACCACTCAGGAAAGAGATCTAGGCATCATAATGGATAATACATTGAAATCATCGTCTCAGTGTGCTGTGGCAATCAGAAAAGCAAACAGAATGTTAGGAATTATTAGGAAGGGAATGGCGAATAAAACGATGGATGTCATAATGCCTCTGTATCACTCCATGGTGAGACCGGGGCTGTACCGTATATTTTCTAATTTGATGTACTTTGTTCCACGTAGCACCACAGCAGTTGCTGTTGCAAATCATTCTAGGAAGTGTTTTTTTTGTTTTTTGTTTTGTTTTTTTTTAGCCTGAAAACTTTTCAAACAGAATTTGAAAAACAAGGACTGACTCAAACGTTCAGCTTTAATAAAGCTACTACCAGGATGGGGGGTTTATCTTGTCGCATATCAGATGTGAGCCCACTGGGGACAGGGAAATACCCACAGTTACCTGAATGTAATCCGCTTTGAAGTGTCTGAAAAGGAGAATATAAATCCAAATAAATAAATCCCTTTCTGCCCAATATTCGTAAGGCTGTTGATGGGGAACTGTACCCAGTTTTGGTCTCCACATGTGAAGAAGACTGTGGAGAACTTAGAGAGCGAGAACGGAGGAGCGTAACAAAATGGAGGCCTGGGTAATGTGATCTGTGGTGGGAGACTGAAAGAGTTGGGTTTATTTAACCTGAAAGAGATGGGAAGGCATACAGAGAGATACGGTGAGAACTGGTGGTCAGCCCTCCACTTTTTGTGCAAGAATTTCTCAGGCTCAGATTGCAGCAGTGGAGATTTTGGTTCAAATATTGGGAAGAACTTCCTAACTGAGAGTAGTAAAGCATTGGAAAAAGTCCTCTAGGGAGGTCATGAATGTCTGTCCCTGGAGTTTGTTTTTTTAAAGAGCTGGTAAGATAAACAATCGTCTACGATGGATAGGTACAGTGGATGCTGTCAGGAAGTAAGGGGATGGGACTGAAGATTCCTCCTAGGCCTACTTTTCCTTGCTGCTACAATAGCACATGTGGCAATGTCAGTATTGTTTCATCTCCATGGTCTGCATTGAGTGCTTCCTTCCTTGACATAGCTCTGGTATGAGATCCTCATCGCATCCCTGGCACGAAATACTTGACTCGGTTGTCCAGACAGTGTGGGAGAGGCTGCATCTTTACTGTGACCGCAGTAGGCGGGTTGCTTTTGTTGCAATCTCCAGGGTCTGTCTGTGCAGCTTGAAAGTCCCTTTAAAGACGCCTTCCATAAATTCATGGGCTTGACGTTTCACATATTTCATAAACATAAAGCCAGCAGCTTGTTATGGGAGATCGCATTCCTCCTTCCTGAACATGCTTGCCAGTTAGCAGAAATGCATGATTCCTTACTCCACCAAGACTTTATTCTTAATGGATCTTACAATTAGTTCATATTGCTAAAAAAAAAAAAAAATCGACTTCAAAGCCATTACCATGGCAACATTCTGCTCGCAGAAGGGAATGATTATACCTTTGCCGTGGGTTAAGGCAGAAGTAGAAACTAGGAATAGGGGGAGAACTCATTCAAAATCCGCTATTTTTCATGGCAGCAAAGAGAATGCAGAATTTCACTGGCTAATAAGACAGCATGCGCTTTTCAACACTGCTGATTCCGAAGGAGCAAACTGGCTTCATGTGGTTTGGCAAAAGATAAGACCAGTCCTATGTTTTGGGTTTTGTTTTTTTTTTTTCAACTTCTGTTTCAAAATTTTTCACATATAAGAAGCTGTGAGTGTTTTGTAATGACAACTGAGAATCCGGGGTTGATTCATCCTTTTATTTATTTATTTATTTAAAATTTCTTATATTCTGCAAATGCAAACAGTCCAGTGCGGATTACAAACATATTATATACATAATAAGCACATAATAAAAATCACATCACCACAATAAACTAAAACATTGATAGTTATGTTTGTATCTCTTCTTTTCTTTCTATACTTTTAATTAAAATAACAGTTAATTATTTTAATGTTCTTCTTTTGTTATAATTTTTAAAATATTTTATTTATATTGATCATGAAGTAGATTGTATTTTTATTCTAACTTTGTTGTATTATTTTTATCTTATTTGAATTTTTATGTTACTACCATTGTAAACCGCTTTGGTCAATCTTGTATTGGTAAAACGGTATATAAATATTTTAAATAAATAAATTAAATAAATAAAACATTAAAAAGCAACATACAGCACTGTTTCAAAACAGATGGAACTAGATTAAATCCATAGAGGTTAATCTGAATATGCCTATGTAAATAAATAAACCTATAACTTTTCACAAAACATTTTATAATCTGCTTCTGAATGTAACTGCAGTGGCACAGGGACCTACAATGGAAAATGCTTTAGATCTGGTACGATGCAGTCTAAAATCCTGACTAGAAAGGGACATTCAAAAAATGTGAATCAGAGTGCAAGGCACGATGTGGGACATATAACGAAATCTTAGAAGATAAACAACGGTACTCATCAAACTGCCTTATGCACCAGTGAAAGCAACTTATTCTGAGATCGCTGTAAAATAGGCAACCAATGGAGAATTTTCATATGAGGCTTAACACTTTCCCCCCACGTTAGACCAAATATCATTCTTATAGCCAGATTTTTAACCAATTGTAGCAGTTGTATCAAATATTGAGGAAGGCCTATGAATAAAACATTGCAATAGTCTACTGTACTCAGGACCAACGCTTGCACCACTAAATAGAAATCCATAGGCGACCAATAATTTCGTAATGGCCTTACCAAATGTAACTTTAAAAACATTTGTTTGGATACGTTTTTAATCTGTGTTGGGAAGGATAATTTGCTGGCTATCCACACTCTCAAATTTTGCATTTCACCAATCAATCCCAAATTATGCCCTCCTTCCAACCCAAACAAAACATCAGGACATATCCTATGTCCCAGCCAAAGAAGTGTAGTTTTGTTTTAATTTAAAACCAGACAATTACTAGTAAACAGATTTTTAACTGTCTCATAACATTGTTTAAAAGCAGCCTCTGGGGAAAATCCCAGGTTATTGGGTAGGAATAAAAAAAATTGCAAATCATCCGCTTATCATTTGTACACCACCTCCAATTAATTTAATAGTGAACAGAAAGGCTGTAAAAATAGATTAAATAAAGAAGCTGATAGATCCATATCTTACGACCCGCAGCAGGGTTCTTACTCTCTGTCCACGTTTATAGTTTGCTTTTCACAGAAAATTACTCAAAGCAGCTTACAGAAGTATAGTAGAGTTCGTAATAATACAATCATACAGGTGAATTTTCAAAGGAGTTGTGCATTTAAATGTAACTATTGCAGCAATTTTCAAAAGTCATTTACTAGTGTTAAGTGCACTTAACATGGGTAAAACCTATTGACAATTTAATGGCATATATTGTTGCAATTTTCAAAAGCCCACTTGCACGGGTAAAGTACATTTATACATGTAAAGCCCAGTTTTTGTTACACTCACCGGCCATGGAGCCCCACGACCAGCCCCACTCTGAGCTGCCAGCCGACGCCACATCTGCCTTCTTGCGGCAGGAACGTCACCAACACACCGCTTCAGGCTCCAATCCCCTAGGCATGCGCAAGTGTGCCTCTGTTCCAGATTTAAAGGGCCTGCGGTGGGAAAAGCTCCCTAGGCCTTATCGGTGACATCATCTTCTAGGGTCTATATAAGCGTAGTCCCTGACTTCATTTAATGCCTTGGCTATAGGTCTCCTCGCTCCAGCGAAGTGCATTGCCTCTGAGTTCCTGGGTTCCTTCCCTCTTCGTTTTGCCTGGCAATCTTTGGCTTTGACTTCGGACCGGACTGGATTACGAGATACGCCATCTGCCTTAACCTCTGCCTGAGCTTTGCCTGCGAGTCCACTGCCATTTCGATCCTTCTGTGGATCACTTCAGGCTCCTTTCCTAACTCCAGGCTTGGCCTGTGCTGCTACTTCTCGCTCCTCTTCTGGACTTCCTTCTTCGCAGAAGTGTTATGGTTATTGATGTTTGGGTGGATCCTTGGACACTGTGGCAGCTGACCACACCCATGGGGGGCAGTCCCATGAGGGACCATGGTGTCAGGCTAGACTCTGGACACACAAACACAGATTTGAATCTTTATTTAAACAGTTTTGGAAACCACCAGAGGTGGCAGTAGTGAGTAGTAGATGTTGAGCCTGGCTGGGCAAGTATCCTACAGGACGCTGGAACAGCGAATTCTCTGCTTGGCTGTGCTGTAGTGGAAAGAGACTGAGAGTTATGAGTACACAATGAGAAACATACAGAGTCCCAGGTAGAATAGGAGAAGCTCCGAGACAGGGAGAGCAGGCCCTCGAGGAGTGAGTACCTGATCCCTTAAAGCAGAGAGACTCAGTAGTATTGTACTCACACAGCAATTCCACTAGACGAGAGGTCTGGCACCGGAACAGAGGGCAGGCCCTCGAGGAGCGAGTACCTGATCCCTTAGAGCAGAAAGACTCGGTGGTATTGTACTCACACAGCAATTCCACTAGACAAGAGGTCTGGCACTGGAACAGAGGGCAGGCCCTCGAGGAGCGAGTACATGGTTCCAGGGAAGCAGTACTGTGGAATAGATGGTAGTTGTACTCACAGATGGAAACTGGTAGAAAGGGTTGTAGATGCAGGCAGCGACTCTGGGAACATGGGCCCTTGAGGACAAGTACCGGTTTCCTGATAGCACCTGAAAGAAGCAGAAGAGGCCCCCGAGGAACGGGTACCGTGTTAGCAATAAGAGTTCCAGATAACGCTGGAGTGGCAGAGTAGCTTCGGTACGGAGAGCAAATCCCATCCGTAGGGTTCCGGTTGCTAACTCGATTAGCTAGCAAAAGTTGTAGGCTTAAATATCCGGGCAGCGTGACGTCATCTCAGGGAGACACCCCTGAGGAGACGCGCCAACGAGGAAATAAAGATGAGGGTGGCAAGAGCGCCCTATGGTACCTTGGAGGAGCATGGCGGGAAGCAGCACCAAAGCCGGTCTGGGGATGCTGAAGAGGACGGCAGACAGATGCCGCGGCAGCCAGTAGTCCGATGTGAATGGGAGGAGCCTCAAGAAGAGTGAGGTAGGTGGGGCGAAGCCGTCGTAGACCGGTCGCAACAGTAAGTCCAGCCGGCCCTGGCACCCGAGGGCTCAACCTAAGGGGACCGTGGGCTGGTAGTAGTGAAGCTCCAGCAGGGTCTCTGCTCCTCATCCCCTTCGCCTACCGATGGTGGGGGCCTGCGGGGCTCCTCCCCAAAGGCAGCGCCAACTCCCCCTCTGTCCAAGGGTCCACCAGCGCAGCAGTTTTAAGCGTGTAAATACTTTTGAAAATCAGGCCCCATGAATAAACAATAGTACAATCAAATACAAATACAATAGATACTCTTACTACAATATTCTAAAATGTGGTTCCAGCTCCAAGTACTAGTACCATTCTCCTGACTGATTTTCAACTCCTACGTAGGCCTTATCAACGTGCAGCCCAAATCAGCAATTCTAGTAAAAAAAATAATTTAAAAAAATGTAATCAGATATTATTAACTAAAGAGAAATATTAAGCACTTTCTTTTCCGGTTGACAATTTTTATTAGAAAGAATGCTTATTGATATCTAGTTAATAAAATAGTAAAATATTTCAGCAAAACAGATAACTAATACATCCAAATAGGACATCAACACCTCCCTCCTCTTCCCAGCAATATGCTGGAAGGAAAATTCGCATAGATAGATAAATTTAAAAAAATTAATTAAAATTAAGTAAAATAACGTACAGAATTTATTTTATGAATAAAAACTTATAAAACTCCTTATAAAACTTTGATCTGGAGGAGGCACCCTGTCAGCCAGGACAGAAACTCCCATCTTCCTGTTCCCCTTTCAGAAATGGTTTCCGAAGCTCACGAGCGCGATGAGCTTTTTTTTTTTTTTTTTTTTAAAGTTTTGGGTTTTTTATTTATTTATTTATTTTGCAAGGTCCCGCTGCTTAGGCCACCTCCGCTGCTGGGACGATAAGTAAAACCCAGGTGCCGGGATCAGAGGCTCCCACCCAAGCAGAGTTCTGCTGCACGTGGGGGCCCGGGGGGGGGATCGTTTTGAACACGTGGGGGCCCTAGGACATGATTTCCAGATGCACATCGTTTATTTAAAACCGATGCGAAAGTATCGGAAACAATCTGTGAGCACCAAGAAGAATACAGACGAAGGGGGGACTGCCGATGAGCCTGGAAGCCGGTAAGCGGACGTCTTGCTGGCTTTCTCTAGTACCGGTGGGTCGCTGGGACGCAGATGGGAACGCGCAACGCCGAAGCCCTGGCCAAACAGGCCTTTGTTCTGCCCACAGCATTGCTGGGCACTTGTGAATCCTGGGTGGTATTGCTTTTGACCGTCTGTTCTGAAATGTTTGCAGAAAATCACTTTCCTCTGCCAACCCCCAACAGGATAATGACTTGGACATGGATGGGATTATCTTGCTGTAACACCGGAAAGGCGACGTGAGCCAAATATGTAGAAAATTAACACAAATGGCCAAGCGGCTAATATTTTGACTCCCCGTTTTATTTAGATCCTCCGAACACAGTCAAAAGCTGCAGTGCATGGTTGTGACCTTTCCTTCTCTGTGCATGCGGCATCTTTGCAAATTACAGTCCCTCTGTAGGAAAGGGCTTTGCCAGCGTTGTGCCTACGACTGCAGCCTCTAAAGTGGGAACTGCACCTTGATAATAACTTTGTTTGGGATTTTATTGATGCCGGAATAACACTTTTAGTTTTTATCAGGAGGTTTCCATCTTATTATGGGTGGGAAAGGAATGGAATTGTTTCCTCTGCCTGCAAAATGTGGTTTGCCTCTCTATTTTGATATATAACTAGGAAAAGCAATTACCTTCAGCTGCTAAGATTACAGCAAGCTCTCAATGTATTTTATTTCAAGGTGCTAGTGATTAGAAGGGGTAATGTTGCTGTTACTTTAGCAGCATCCTCCTATATGGATGGTATTTAACTGTATTAGGAGGTAGTTGCTAAGAATAGAAATTGGATTCCGTATGCTTCAGAAATCACCAAGGATTCATTTAGCGCTTCTCGGTTACTCTGACTTGAACATACTTGTAAAAACCACTTTGATTGTTAGAATGAGGTCATAATTAACTTCCCAGCGTATTTTCTTTTTAGCCATAAAATCAGATTTTCTAAATATTTGGAAATAAAATTGGAGTACGTTAATTCTGGGAACCAACCGAAGCAGAAATTTCTACCACGGCTCAAATTCCTGAGTTTTCCAATTCATTTGGTAATGACGGGTAGAATACTCTCAGACGGTGACAGTTTAAGTCTGGACTGGGCTAAATTTTGTTTATAACTTCCAAGATGACAGAATTGGTAGAAGCTCTGAAAGAAACAATGGAAGAATAGAGGTCTTGGCGAGAGCTCGAGGAGGGACGGCTGAGTTTTACCTCTGTTCTTTTTTTTTTTTCCCCCTCTTATTGAAAACCTTAATACCTGTATCGAACATCTGCTGTGTGCATGCTGCAAACATCAAAGCAAAAATGGCCTTTGGCTCCGTCCCTCATTATCAGTGTTCATAACGAATCCCAACAGACCAATTTTTCATGGCAGAGCCTCAGTTGCACAAATCGTCTTCCACGATAACAGCTGAGCGCAGAAGAGGAGAACAGGTTTAGGTTTACCTCTAACTGGTGGCTTCAGATGTCAGGTGTTTATCATAATGACCACTGAATTCTCTGCTCCAGCATCCGTAAATCAGCTACTGGGGCACCGCAGGAGCTCTCCGCAAACTGAATGAGCCTTAGCACAGTACATCAGCACCAGATGCTCAAAATTTAGCAAAGAAATAAAAATTGCAGTGTTATCATGAGGGAAAGGATGGGGCAAACGGGGGAACCAGATGTTGGATAAATTTCCTTCTCTTCTTCCTAATCTCCCGGTATCTTTCCTAACTTCCTGCATGTGTTGCGTATTGGGTCTGGCCAGTGATCCATCAAGCTTGGCATCCTCTCTCTGACAATAATTGATCCAGGTCACTAGGAAATACCCAGCAGATCCCAAAGGGTAGATCCATTTCTTGATGCTCACTCCCAGGGATGAACGGTGGCTTCTCAAGTTGACTTGGCTAATAATTGATTATGGACTTTTCCTCCAGGAACTTATCCAAATCTCTTTTAGTCCCGGCTATGCCACATGCCTTGACCGCATCCTTTGCCAACCTTCTACATTTTGATTGTGCGCTGAGTGAAAAAATATTTTCTCCAATTTGCTTTAAATCTGCTACCTGTTAATTTCATGGAGTGTCCCCTAGTCTTAATACGATTTGAAAGGGAAAATAACCATTCCCTCTTTACCTGTTCCTCCCCAGTTGTCTTGCTGACCTTGAGTTGTTGTACCAAAAAAAGAAATACAGCTATGAGAGCATTTTAATGGGTTCGCAACCTTCCTGGTGCTCTGAAATAGAGAGGGGGCTAGAACTGGTAAATACAACAAGGATTAGCGATACAATTATTCCAATTACTACTGTTTATGTTGGATTTCTTTTTGAAATAAGGGCAGAGAATTTCCTTTTGTGGGGCAGTGATTTCACACAAGTGGAGAAGTCTTGGAAGTCATAAATTAAAAAAAAAAATTGTGGTACTGTAATTGGTATTGCTGGGCACAAAACAATCTCAAAGAAAATATACTTGTGGTTCCAATCATAACAGAATCTACTTTCCTTTAAATCAAAGGATAGCTGTAATGAAAGAGTAAATTTTCAACGGGTCCTAGCTTCCTAACGTCAGGCGTTAGTCCTCTATATCCGACCTCCTGAAAAATGTATCCCTGCCTAGCGGCTAAAAGTTCATGTGTATTTCACTCCCACATGTAGGTTTTGCTACATTAAAAAAAAAAAAAAAGGCATTTCTGGGCGTGTTGAGATCCAGAGGAGAAAAATACTTGGATGTCTTGAATTTCCCAAAAAAATATGTGCAGCGTTTTTCCCCCTGCAATTCCCCCCTGGCAGAAATAGCAGGAGTGATCATACGGTCATGTCTAGCTACCAGAGTAGTTTTTGTTTTGAAAATGCGCCTAAAGTTACATTACTCTTACCTTTACTTCTAAATTGTAATATTCCGCCGCTATTAAACGCTATATATGCTGACCGTTTTCAGTGTTTGCCGAATGCAAGGCAACACGAATGTTATGTCTGTCGCTGCCCAACGTCTCCACTCCGCCCTCCTTACCTCTTTGGCGACTCCTCCTGCGGTTGATAGACTGCGGCATCTTCTTGCCATCCTCTCTGGCGTTCCCGGTCTGGCTTGGGCGCTGCATCCCGCCATGTTGTTCAGCTACCATAGGGCGCACGCGCCGCGCGGCCCTGCTTCTTATTCCTTCCTTGGCGCAAACCTCAGGGGCACCCCCCTGTGATGACGTCACGCATCCCGGATACGAAAGCCTACTCTGTTTGCTAGCTAATCGAGTTAGCAAGATGATGGGACTCCTTACGGATGGGATTCGCTCTCCGTACCTAGCTACTCTGCCTCTCCTTAATTGGACTTACTCTATCAGGGTACCCGCTCCTTGGGGGCCTCTCTCTTTTCTTTCATGTCGCTGTCTGGAACCGGTACTCGCTCCTCAAGGGCCCATGTTCCCGGACTCGCTGCCTGAGCTCGCTTCTGCTTGGAAGAAACTGCTGCCTACACCATCAGTGAGTTACTATCTATATTCTCTCAGAGCTGTTCCCTGGAACCAGGTACTCGCTCCTCGAGGGCCTGCCTCTATTCCAGCTTCTGTGTTACCTTCCAGGAGAAACCGCTGTGTGAGTAATCAACCAACGAGGCTCCTTACCAGAACTCTGTGTATGCTCCACTGTACTCAGCTTCTCTCCACTACAGCACAGCTATTGAGGGATCGCTGTTCCAGTGTCCTGAGGGACTACAAACCCAGCCGGGCTTCATCTCTACTCACTACTGCCACCTCTGGTGGCTTCTCAACTCTGTTTAATAAAAGATAATTCTGTGTTGTGTGTCCAAAGCTGAGCCTGACCTGTGGCCCCTCTCGGGACTTCCCCGCGTGGGCGTGGTCATCTGCCACAGTGTCCAAGGGTCCACCCAAAACCTTACAAACAATAACAACGAATAAGAGTTATTTCCATTTATCAGTAGAGAAAGTCTTGACAGAAGTGCCTGTTCTCTCAAGATCACCTGCTGCCAGCTGCCTTGCACTTTTCTCTCTCTCTCTCTGAAATGGCACAACCCATTGGCCCAGTGCCTGCCTGATCATGGTTTTAATTCATTGAGAGGTGGCATCTCACATCAGACAAGTTCGTCTCAGGCAGCAGAAAACGCCAACAGATTTGCATGCCGTAAGAAACGGTTGGAAAAGCAGGGAGGCATGGGAAGAAGTTGAGCAAACAACATTCTGCTTTATGAAGCTTAAACATTGCCATGCACGGTATCTAATCAAATTACGTCCATGGCTTAGGAGGCTTAAAAATGTTTACATAGCAGAGCGTATGGTTGGCTAGTTTTACATGCAAAGCCACAATTATACCCCCTCGCCCTGCCCTCGGCTCTCCCACAGGAAATGAACCCAGAACTGTGGAGAAATGAGAGCTCTAATGCAAAATATATTGACAAATGTGGATTCTGAGATGATATAACAATGCTTTTTGTCTGGCAGACAAGTATTCAGATGTCTGATTCCATCTGATCTATCAGAGAAGGTATCTTCTGCTTGGTAGTTTTTATGACCCAGCTAGCGATATAGAGGAAGACTCATTTCCTTCGTATCCCGTCCTAGTGTCTGCCACATGAAGAGATGTCACAGAGAGTGATGATTGCTTCTATAGCGGCAGTTCTCAACTCTCTTCTTGAGGCACATCCTACAGATTTGGTTTTCAGGATGTCCTACCTATTTTGTAAATCCTCCTGCCTCTACCACTCCCCCAGTCTGGTTCAGCCTGGGTGATCTCCATTGATGCCATTGTCGGTGGAAATTTGTCAGTGTGGCAATCACGTTTGAAGTCTTTTTTTTTGGGGGGGGGGGCTATTCTCTGGAGAAGCAAAAAAAACCAGTCAGATTGGCCATTTCTAACTCTACTAGAAATAAGTCTCTGATTTGAAAAAATAAAATGTGAATTGAACCCGAAGTGAGAAACTTGCATTACTGCTTTCATAATTCCCTCTATACTGGAAAGAAGGTCTTTCAAATTTATAGCTGTGCTGTAGTAAAAAAAAAAAAATAATAATAATAATTGTGTGAAAACACTTCTACAAGATGAGATCAGCCCAGAGGCTCTCTCTTCTCTCTTCTCTCTTTTCTAAGGGTAAGCTGGCTACTCATTCATATCTGGGACTGTGTCATTCTCCTGGAGGGATATCGATCTGAGAAACTTATTGAAGGTGAAAGGTGAATTTAAAAGGTCAGCAGTCTGTTTCACGGAAAGATGGACAAAATGAAATTGCCAGTGAAAGTCATATATTGATGTTTCCAAGCATCTGGCTTTAAACATTAAAAAGATTGTTTGTTCTTTTTTTCCTGGTAGTGCTGGAAAACAGTTTTCCCTCCCCGCTGGTGCTGATGGGTAAACTGGTGCACTTGGTTTTCTTTAGAACCTTTTTTAAGCCAAAGGCATCTCAGGTTTTGCATTTGCAAAAAACGTTGCTGAGCATTGAATAATGTACAGTAATGCCCATTAAAATGTGGTGGGGAGGCACAGGCAGTCCTACTCCCTCCACCGCTATAGGCAGGCCCCATTAAATCAGTACATTGGTTCATGATGCATCATAGGCACATGCTGCTCATGCCCTGCGCTGACCACCTGTTTTAATGGCTGGACTTACAGCATTCTTGTATTTGGTGGGACCTCTTTTGGAGTATGGTGTCCTGTTCTGCAGCCTGTGTCACTAAAACAGATGATGGTGGAGCAGAGTCATTCCAGGGAAGTGCTTCCAAAATGGTGCCAAGTCCTATGAAATGAGGCTTAAAGACCTAAAAATGCATACCATAGAATCATCTTTATTAAGTGCAGCTTTCACTCATGACTTTATAAACCTCTTATCATATCCACTTCTTAATCATCTCTTCTCTAAGCTGAAGAGCTCTAACCTACTGTTTCTTTTGCAGTCACCATGGATGGAGTCAGCTAACATTAATAGAGTATTTTAGGGAAAAAATTGTCCATATGGCAACCACTTTGTGTCCACCCAAAGGTTTGTTTTGAGAACTTCTGCCCTAAGAGGAGAAGAGATAGGGGTGAGGGATCTGATAGAGATCTCCAAATACCTTAAATTGTATAAATAAGGTGGATCCAAGATGGCGGCCGCAGCACTTGCAGTGTGTAGCTCTTGTTACTATTCCCTAAAGATAATGCATACTGGCCGTAAGCATGGGGCAAAGGAGAGGTTTTATCCTGCAGCCTCATTGGAGCCTCCCGCTATCGGCCTGATGGATGCACATAATGTGTGCGGGAGAGCAGCCGTTGGGGATTGAGACTGAGAAAGCTGTACATATCTCATCTCTGGACTCTTCTATCTCCTTAACCCTGATCGAGAGGATTGCTTCAGCTAAGCCGGTGGTTAGCTGAGACCCAGAAGTGCAGACGGAGTGGGTACTAGCTGATGACACTGATACCCTGAGACTCCATGGGAGTGAAGGAGCCAATGCTGGAGATGACTGACCTGGAGGGTACGGAGGATTGCCGACTGTGGGAAATCCAAGGAATAGGAAATCTCATCTTGCTCAACTCCAGTTGTTGACGGCTTGAAAAGTTTCAAGCAGATTTTGCCAGTAAGACCCTCGCAGATTACACTTGAGACAATTTGGGAAGCTATCGAAAATCTTGGTATCTTTATTTCCATGCAATTAAATCCTCTGTTGTTGAAAAGTAACAAGAGTGAAAATAGGCTACATTTATTGGAATCTTCTAATGTTATTTTCTCTCAGAAACTTGAGAAAGTTAAACAAGAAATGGATACTTTTAAACCTACTCAGGAATATCTGATGAGAACCAACTTCTACAAAGAAAACTGGACAACCTGGAGAACCCAGTATATGGGGAAAAATCTTAAGATGGATACATTTTCCTGAAGTATCTCGCATATCCTCAAAGGATATGTTTAGAAGATACTTGTTGGAGGTGCTTAAGGTACTGGAATAGGCAGTTCCCCCACTATCTAAGTCTTATTAATTGCCTCCCTTTTAAGAAGGGCAGTGAGGTTCAACTGGGTTCTCAAGGTATGGAATCATGAACACTAAGTTGGACATTTCTAAGCTTCTGGAGACTTCAGACAGTGATCAGGTGGAACCTGCGACAATGATAGTGTCTTTTATGTTTTGGAACTTGATCGTGACTGGGTTCTCAGATTATTCTTCCCAAGAGTATTACAGATTGGGGCTTTTTTCTCTTAAAATTTCCTTGTAAGTGTTATGTTAAATATAAAGGCCTCTCATATATTTTCTTTCTCCTGTTTTAGTTGTCTCTTTTTCTGAGTGATAAGGTATTCAACAAATTGAAGTATGCGAAGCTGCCTCTGCTTGATTCCCTTATAGTCGGTAATAGGATTCTCAGTGTGTAAGATGTCTCTGTTTTTTCAGTTCTGTATTTTTCCTGCTTTTTTTTATTTCTTGGAATTGTGTAATTGGCTCCTCTGTTGTGGACTTGGGGAAAGTTGGGATGATTGTATTTCCTGTTGACCTTTGTTGTTTTGGGGTCGATGCTTAATTTTGTATGCGAACCTTCTTTCCTTTGCTGCGTCAAGAATATCTTGGATACATTTTGAAATTGTTTTTTAAATTATTTATTTATACAATGTGGACATTGTACATAAGAACCAAGCATTATCCAATGAAAAAAGGTTACAGAACAAGACATCAGGATAAGAGGCACAGAGGGGGATAGTCTCAGGAATAGCATAGGGAACTAGTTTTTCACAGAGAGAGTGTCAGACATGGAACAGCCTCTTGGTGTAGGTGAGGGAGACCAAAATAGTAACAGAAATCAGGAAAGCATGGGGGAAGCACAGAGGATCTATACATGGATGGAGAAATGTAACAGAAAAACCTTAGATTGGGCCGGCTTTGTATTGTGCATCGGGAATGGGCAGACTTGGGTGGGCCTTGGAGTTCTCATCTGCCTTTATAATCTATATTTCTGTGGCCAGAAAGAAGTCCCGAGTCACCCAGACAATCATCCTTTAGAAGAAAAGAAACTAGTGCTAAAACTAAGATATGGCGAGCCAGGGTCCAAGAAGCAGGAACACCGCAGAATAATAAATACAATAATAAAGGTTGATAGTTGCTGCTCAGGCCTGTTGGGACTGAATGTTGCAGTGACAGTACAGTCCTGGGAGGGGAGTGGGATAGAGTGGCTTAGCATCATCACACAAGGGGGACACCTAGTGGCTGGACTTAAAGTCCGCGATAACAGGGTTCCAGAGGGAGCCCAGGTGCGTGGTCCCATGTCCAGGGACTGTCACTGCAGTGACCAGGCTGGGTTGGGAGAAGGTATAAAACAAGGGGGCGAAAAAACCCCTGGATAGTGGTAGGTGAAGGCTCACAGCACCGGATGCCAGTTCTGGTTCCGACTTAGCAAGAAACCCAAAATAAAGAGAAAACTGTTGAACCAAAATGAAAAAGAAAAAAAGTGTAAAGTGCTGTCTAATTATTACATTATACTACAGTGGTATTGAAATACTGCTATAATGTTAACTGATGGTATCAATTAAGGTATGTTCAAGATGTTATAAACTCTTTGATGATGCCATGCTTAGCCGAAGTATTATTTAAAATTATTAATGTTATAGGACAGAGACAGAAATGTAATTGTTACTTTTTACTAAAGTTCATAGGCTTGAAAAATCTGAGATATGACCGCCATTCGGATTTGATTTCCTTTGCTGTATTCTTCGTGAATGCTTTTCATGAAGAACAATGTTACAGCTCCACTGTGATACGAATCTTGACTCAAAAAAAAAAAAAAAAAAAAATATTATTTACTAAGGGTGATAGTCACATCCCAGAATTCTATCTTCCATACCAGATCAGAGCTAGATTTAAGCAGTCGTGAGTAGCAAGGTGCATTGAGCACCAGATTCCATAAACCTAAAATTACTGTATAATGTTCCCCTGCGGCCTGAGGGAACCGGAGAAAGATGAGCGCGAGCATCGGAAGAGCCTGCTTTTATGATCAGACCCTTGATTAAAATCGCCTCCCAGGAGCTGATGGCCCTCGGAGAGAGGTAAGAGAGCCTCTGAATCCTAATGGGGCTGCCTGTGTCCGCCGGGCCTTCTGCGGAGAGTCTGCCTTCAAATTTGCTTCAAGAGAGTTATTTTTCAGCCGTGACAAAGGGCTGGCAAGTTAGACTCATCCCCTACCCCAGAAATCCTGGGGTGGGCCCTGCCTATCAGGAGACCCAAGACCCTTAATGTGGTACCCAAACACACACACACACACACACACACACACACACAAAAAGTCTGATGCGAATGTGATATATAATAATCAGACCTGTAAGGCTTTGCTTTAAGTAAATGTTTTAATGGTGTATTTTTCCTCTGTTTCTAACCACGGCAAGGCAAATGCGGGACCACCGTACAATCAATATAAAACAAATGAAAACTAGTCTGTGTTCTTTACCATGTATTTATCAGAAAGGATTAAACAAATCTGTGAATGAAATTCTTTGGGTTTATTTTAATGACGCTTGCAATGGGGAGAATCTCTCTCACAGAACACATTCACCTCACGTCTCTGCCAGTCAGGTCCGTTTCACGAGACAGAATTCTGGGTCAAAGAATGCAGACTGTACATGAATGGATAAAGTCCCCATGTCATGTCTTCCTCACCACATCTAATTGTTGCCTTTTAGCTCGCAACCCTAACTTCTAATGAAAACAAAATTTTGTGCCCCCTGGCGAGGTCTCAGGGTCGTGGACAATGGTGGGCCAGATTTACTTATTTTATTTATTTATTTAGACATTTTATATACCGTCGTTCCACGTAACGATCACAACAGGTTACAAATTGATATTCATAGCTATAAATCAGCGGGTAATGATGGGCTACAGGGTTAGTATTCATCAACAGGCATTAGCATCTCTCCATCAGCACCCCTTTCCTCTGCAGTGACCCCAGGTCTAGGGGTGTGCATTCGTTTGCAACGTATTGGCAATCCGCAATGTGTATGCCATATTGTTGCATTCGTGGGGGTCACGAAACGTATGGCTAACCCCCACGAATACAACGTATCACTAACGAATAAACCCCCACCCTCCTGACCCCCCCCAAGACTTGCCAAAAGTCTCTGGTGGTCCAGTGGGGGTCCTGGAGTGATCTCCTGCACTCGGGCCGTCAGCTGCCAGTATTCAAAATGGCGCCGATAGCCTTTGCCCTTACTATGTCACAGGGGCTACCGGTGCCATTGGTCGGCCCCTGTCACATGGTAGGAGCAATGGACAACCGGCACCATCTTGTGCTCCTACCATGTGACAGGGGCTGACCAATGGCACCGGTAGCATAAGGGCAAAGGCTATCGGCGCCATTTTGAATACCAGCAGCCGATGGCCCGAGTGCAGGAGATCGCTCCAGGACCCCCGCTGGACCACCAGGGACTTTTGGCAAGTCTTGGGGGGGGGGTCAGGAGGGGGGGGCTTTTTAGTTAATTAAATTTAAAGGGTTGGGATGGGTTTTTTTCGGGGAAACAAATACATATGTAACTAATGAATGGATCAGGGTCCCCCGAGAACGGATGCAACGGATTTGGGTCCCAACGAATACGAATATCGAATGGGACGAATCCATCCCTGCTGCACATCTCTACCCAGGGCTAGGGCACCAAATTCTGAAGGCATCCAAAAACTGGGAAAAAAAAATCTCCCACCTCTGGTCTTATGGGCACCATAACCCACCGTGAATATCCCAACATACGCTGTAAGATGAGATGAGGAGCAAGAAGATTCCGAAAGCCGCAGGCTGCCTGCCTTAAAATTAGCATCTCTGCCAGTGTTGTGAGAAAAGGAGAAGCCTGATAATCTCAATTCCCCCCTCCCCCCCTGCAATTATTCCAGAAGGCTGCTGCCCCTTTGTTGTACAGAAATCCTTACTCATGGCTCCTCGCCCTCTGGCTCCCTGTAAAGTCCCCTCTCCCTGTTTGATTTTCGCTTTCAGAATGCCTCTGTGGTTTGCCGCCGGGCCGTCGAGCACTTTTGATTAAGAGCTGATTTTCGCATCGCCCTTTTCCCTTCCAGACACACACTCTCCTCGGCCTGTTCGGCTTCAACCACGCTTCCTCGCGTTTCCATGCTTTCTCCCTTTAAAACAAATTGCCCACCGAATTCTAAGATTCTCACTCTTTCTGTCTCATCTGTTCACCATTTCCCAAGTGGAGTGAGGTAAATAGTGGCGTTCCTCAGGGATCTGTACTGGGACCCCCGTTTAACTCATTTAGTAACAATCTGGCAAAAGGGAGCAGTGGGTGAAGCCGTCAGATTTGCAGATGCCGCAAAAGTATTTAAAGCAGTTAAAATACAAGCAAACCATGAGGAACTGCAGCAGGACCTTGCCAGAATACCAGGGAACTAGGCCTCTAAACAGGAGACAAAATTCAGTGTGGACAAGTGCAAAGTGACACACCTAGGAAAACATAATCCTAACTCTGAGAGTAGTTTTAAAACCATTTCTATAGGTAAAACAGTGCATTACCTGCGGAGATGTACATTTATAAAATTGTCCAACCTATAAATGGGTAAATATATGCTTACAGGTCCAGGGTGCATGCACTTTCACCCCTAGTAGAGTGAGGCGTTCCTGGGGGCGGGTTTCAAAACTACATGCAAAAGTAGCCACACAAATTAGCAGATACAAATGTGTACGCACAGTTTCACTCTGAGACTAAGTGCAGTGTTTGCGGGTAAAATGTATCTGCAGATTTTACACTTAGGGAGCCGGTCTTAATATTACCTCCATATGTACACGATGCTGGATTCCATATTAGGAGATAACACCCAGGAAGAGGGCAATACATTGAAATCCTTATCTCGGGGGTGCGGCGGGAGTCGACAGAGCAAACGGGATGTTCGAAATTGTTTGGAAGAGACTGGAGAATAAAACAGAGATCCATGGTGCAACCCGCTCCTGGAGTCCTGTGTGCAGTTCTGGTCCTCCCGTCTCAAAAAATGATGTAGTGGAACTAAAAAAAAAGGATACAGAGAAAAGGGAAAGAAAAAGGATAAAAGGGAAAGCAACAGCTCCCTAATGAAGAAAGGCTAAACACGTTAGATTATGGCTCTTTAGCTTAGAGAAGAGGTTATTGAGAGGTTTATAAAATCATGAGTGGGGTGGAACAGGTAAATAGGGAAGACTTATTTGCTCTCTTGAAATATTGTTTCTTTTGAACGTAAACTTGTGGGCATGTGCAAGATTTATCACTTTAAGCAACTGGCTCTGTTTGAGCAGTGTTTTCTACTGTTTGCCTGTGTTGTGCACAGGGCCTGTTATGCAGCATAATTTCTAAATATAAAGCAAATTAGATTACCGGGAAGCAGCTGTTGTGGAATTACTCTTGGATTGCACTCCCTAAACACTCTGTTTTCCCTTTTAACATTTACAGATCTCTTTGTGGGAGGGAAAAATACTAGTGCCATCCACTGAGGGAAGGGCTCTTTGCTGTTTTCTGGCGGCTCATTTTGTTGTGCGTTCTAATTTACTGGTCCAGGTGTGGTGATTTGTGCAGTGCACGTACTGCTTACCTGATCTGAACCCTTTCAAATAGCCTCCCGGGAAAGGGGGTTCGCTTTTCGCATCACATTCAGGACAGGCTGAACATTGGCATGGTTTTAGTCTGCTACCCTATCTCTTTTTTTCCCCCCAGTGGAATAAGACATAACTGGAAGTCCGGCCTTTTCCCCGGTTAGACTCATCTTAGGAAATGAATGACCCTCAGAAATTCGAGCCGTAACAAACTTGTAAAAAAAAAACCAAAACAAAACTGAAGCATCTTTTAAAACTGGCGTTTGCTTAATTTCATGTTGTTTTATCGTTGACTGTTTTTTGTGTGTTTTACTAATGTCGATGTTCATATGTTATCCAGAACAGAATGGCTGTCTGTTGTGATTCGCAGGCTATAAGAAGTTTTAAATAAATAAACATCCCAAATTTAGACTAGGATTTCAAACTAGGAATTGGGCAACTAGGGTAGTAGGCCGAAAATGGGATGGATGGGTGGATGGGATCAAGTAGGCCACTATGTCTCTGCAGCACCTTCAGGAAACAGTTGCTGATAGGTCTTCTTAGAAAGAGAGAGTCTACTGGGTCACCAAAACTATACTAACTTTATTATAGTTTAATATTTTTGTTTGATGTGTGTGGTGGTGGGGGGGGGAGACAAGCTTGTCTTGCGTATGTATTGTTACTATGTATGTTATATTGTTTCCCATCCCAAGCTTAGAAGTACCTCAAATAAATAAGTAAACAAATAAGGTATCATCTTTGAGAAGAGAGATTGAAAAATCAGTGGATTTTGAAAAGGTGCATAGGGAAGCCTAGTTTATGAAAGTTTTCTTCTGTATATCTACAAAGTAGAAGAAGACACTGGACTCCTTAGGACCATAACACGTGCAGTTTTGTCTGTGCATCTGCACACATGGAGCCCAATTTTATAATGTAGCACGCTTCAAGGCTGAAGCCATAACTTTCAAAGCTGGCTTAACGCATGCAAGTCTGCTTTGAAAATTAGCAGGTACACGCAAACCCTACATTTAGGTGTACATTTATGTGCATACTTTGGATTTTAGAAAATACGCGCCTAAATGGTTTCCCCACCCGAACTCTGCCCCCAGAAACGTCTCTTTCAAGTACATGTAAAAGTACAGGGGAATTGCCTCCATGCATTCTTGACGTGTACAGCCCCTAGGGTAGTTTTCAAAAGGCCTGTATCTACAAGTAAAATGTTCTGCACACGTATATGCTTTTAAAAATTCACTCCATTGTTTTTTTTTTGTTTTTTTTTTAATTTTTTATTTATGCTATTTTCAATAAACAAAATAATAGTCAAAGATACATTAATAATAAATCATACTCATTAACAATCATTAACTTTAAGAAATAAACATTTCGTATCTACATAATTTTAACAAGTAATCCACTAGAAGTTTTTAACAGAGGAAATCAAGCGGATTTAAGGAAACTTGACAATTGAAAAAATAAGGTAGCATCTTACTATTCCTTTTATGCCAAGATGCTTCGGCTACGGGTTTAGTGGCACTCCATTGTTTTTGTCTTTTTTTTTGTAACTTTTGTTTATTCATGTTCATAGTGCAAAAGTAACAAACATAACGGGTGCAGTATGGAGTATACTTGAAATATACATATCGGCAACAACCACAGTGGCATATCTATCTCAGCCTAATGCGTTTTTCAATCAAAGGTATAAGTCTGTGGAGGGTCCCACTGCATCTGGGTCCACTTCTATAAGGGCCACTGTGAGAGATATTCCCCGGCCTGAGGGTAAGATGAAAACCGCACTCAGGAGTGATGTTAAAGGCTTTATTTGCTGTGACAGCATCGACACACGTACATGTGGAGACAACGCAGGTTTGTCTGACACATCTGTCACTTAGCACAGTGCTCGTATAGAAAAAAAAAAGCAGTGCAATGTCTGCTTGAGCCATATCTGACTTTCTCTTCTAAGAGTTTTGCCACGCGTGCAAAGTTGGATGTAAATACTTCCTGACTGAACCTCTCCTAGCGTCCCCCCCCTTTCAGAGGAAGTTGCTCGTTATTCTGGGGGCAGATTCCAAACCGTCTGCAGAATTTATCTGCTGCACGGGTAGTTTTAGCCCGTGGCACTTCAGGCAGACTTTCAAAGGGAAACCGCCCGCGTTGCTTCCTTTCGAGATCGAGCGAGCGCAAAGCAAAACGCATTAAAAGCGGTCGCGTTCCCTGCGGGCGGCGGAGGGGGGTGTGTGTGTGTCCAGAAGCAAACATGTGTGCGCTGTCTTCCTCCTCTCAAGTCAAGTCACCTACAGGAACCCACGCGTACTCTGAGCCTTCCCAGATAAATCACGATTCAGCCGGGGTAAACGCCTCTGCAGATTGCTCTCTCCAGGTGTAAACTGCGCAGTTAACATCCGATTTGTGTGTGTGTGCGTGCGTTGAGAAGGCGTTTTCCTCCAGAGGTCAGGAAGTGGTGAGACACTTTATATAAGCCATGATCCCTGGCAAAACACGCGTGCAACAACCTCTGGGATGGGAAGGCCTCACGCTCGGTTTCGGTAGCTGATCAGTGTAATAGCTTCCAAATGGAATGGGAGAGAGAGAACAACGTTTATCAAAGTAACTATTAATGCTACCAAATTATATATAAATAGCCAAGGAATAGAGTGATACAGGGGGCCTTAACACTAAAGTGGAGTAAATTCAGCTGGTTACCATGGGGACGAAAAAAAGAAAGCCCCTGCCAGTATCGCTCTATGTACTAAACTAATGATATGCAAAATACCACGTCTGAGCGGGGCAAAGAAGAGTTTGGTAATTGGACCAAGTGATAACCAGGGAGGCACGACCTCCCCTCGGTACATGGCCATTAAACCCAGTTGTAGTTGGTGCTGCGAGAAGAACGCAGAGAGCTACTGGAGGGAGGCGGCAGAGATGGAGGAGGGGAAGAGGAAATGGGAGTGCATTACTACATGGGCACAGGCAGCCGCGATAACAGCACAGATTATCAGGCAAGGTGAATCTGTAGTACATAAGGCAGTGTTCACCGTGCAGTAAACCCTGTTACCGCACTTTATTTTGTTCTTCAGCCAAAGCGACTCGTTCATGGTTCACTGCTCTAATCGGTAGACTGCACCACCTTCCTAAATTGGGATTGCGTATATTAAAAATTGTAGTGTCATTGGCCAGCAATGAGCACCACTGGGAAGGACCTGGGTTTGAATCCATGTTCGGGTTTGCTGCTTTCCGGGGGATACCATGGAACCAGTATTCCCCCTTTGAAGGAGGGCAGTTGTAGTCACGCGAAAACCTAATGGGCCGATGATCGCCGAGGTCCACCACTGCAGTGAGTGACTGAAAGTCAACAGGGAGGGGGATATAAAATTCTTGGGTAGTTGTGAATGAAGGCTCATGGTACCAGAATCCTGTTTCTAGTTTGATTGAGCTGGAAGAGAAAGGAGAATTGTAATATAAAAAAAAAAAAAAAAAAAGGATTGTCTTCAATTTATGAAACCTTATGGTACATACACATTATACCCAACTGGGATGCTATTTAAAATTGGCTTAGTTGCTGGTGCATTCATCTGTGCTTCCATGGAGAAAAGAAGCAGACGTTTGCCAAGAAAAAATATATTAAATTAACTTACTTGAGAGTAAAGTAAAAAAAAAATAAAAATCCGTGACATTAGCAAGATTTTGCCAGATGCAGACATGGGGAGAAATGATACCTCCTGGGTAATGCTGTGTGAAAGCTGCCATGGCATCATCTTTGATGAGATTTTATGGGAGAGAAAAGATAAGGAAAGTCAAAGTATTTATAGCTGTAATTGGACACGGTAAGAATGAAAGAAATAAGAAATGATCCCTCCAAGCTCAGTTTTATCCTTACCCTGGTTCAGATGAAGATCTTCTGTCTCTATTTCTGCTCTGGAATACACTGATGGGTTTATCTATTCCGTTTCTTGTTTTTATGTCTGTGTATCTACTATCTACATATCTATAGATATAGATATGTAGATAGATATAGATATGCTTCTTTTTTTTTTTTTTTTACAAGCAATCATTGAATTTGTGGTTGGTACTGAAATGTTATTTTAAATAATGGGCTATGTGGTAGGGCAATGGGAAACTGTATACTGAAGAAAGCCTCAGTTATAAAGCAAAATAAAAATGGTCATGCATTGGTCAATGTGGAGATAATGCTGACACAGATTTGAATTTTGTTCAGTTATGCTCAGGTTGGCGTTGAACATAAGAGCATAAGAAATTGCCATGCTGGGTCAGACCAAGGGTCCCATCAAGCCCAGCATCCTGTTTCCAACAGAGGACAAAACCAGGCCACAAGAACCTGGCAATTACCCAAACACTAAGAAGATCCCATGCTACTGATGCATTTAATAGCAGTGGCTATTCCCTAAGTATAATTGATTAATCCTTATTCAAAGTGACAGACTTTGAGGGCAGTAAGGGGGCTGCGCAGTAAAGCGAATGGGTCACTTTCCAAAGGGTTTAGATAGGGTAACACTGTAAGGGCACCTAAATCGGCCCCTTTGAAAACTGAATAAGGCTGAGTGCCTAAATTTACTTTACCTGGCTTGCACAAAATATCAGTGCTGTCTGGGTAAATGAAAGCCCGCCCACAGAAAGCCCCCAACGCTGCCTCCATTTTATAAATGTACAGCTTGCTGCATCTTGACCCTTCCGCAGCTCTTAGTTCATTCATTGGAAGGAAGCCACAGCCTGGTCTGAGCTAAGCTCTGGGCTCTTACTCCAGGCCCTCCCCTTCCAAACAGCCTGCAGGGAACTGGAGGGGAAGGGGGACCGAGGCTAGGGCCCATAGATCGGATGAGAGAAGAAGCTAGGAGTGGAGGAGTAGCCTACTGGTTGGAGCAGCGGACTACGAACCAGGGAAACCAAATCCCACTGCTGCTCCTTGTGACCTTGGGCAAGTCACCTTACCCTCTGTTACCTCAAGTACAAACGAGACTGTGAGTTGTCTGGGGATAGGGACATACCCTCCAGTACCTGAATGTAATCCTCTGTGAAGTGACAGCAAATCAGAATACAAAATCTGCTCAGTCCAGCCCCTCTTCTCCTGAAGGGGGAGGAATGAAGATGGGAGGGGACAGAGAAAGCAGGCCAATGTTTGATCTCTTAAATCAAACCAAAAACAATTTAGATGTTGCGGTCCCGGGCCGTGCCCCGGTCCCTCCACCTACCTCGGGGACGGCCGGGGCCGTGTCGGGACATCGAGTCATAGGCGTTGTGCAATGATGACACCTAGTGGTCGGATTTAGGGCCTGTGATCGCAGGGTTCTGGAAGGAGCCCTGGTGCATGGCTCCCCCCCCCCCCCCCGTTGAGGACGGATTGCTGCAATAATTGGGAGGAGATATAACACAGTGTGCTGATGAAGGCTGACGATGTCACTTCCCAGCCCTGGTTCTGACTGAGCTGAAAGCTCTCGAGAGCAGATCAATAAAAAGGAGAATATTAAAAAAAAAGGATATTAAAAAAGAGAATTTTATTAAAAAAAAGGATCATGCTCATTCTTTACCACCGCATTTCCTTTGTAAGATTTCAGCTGGCATTATAAAAGCACGTGATGCTGAGTGCATTATTGACACTTAATCCAGAAGTTGTATTTAAGGCGTAAGATACCGGTGGCCTTCGTTCGGAGCCCTCTGAGGGTGAAGTGCAAGGGCTGGCTGTGTTCTGGCTTCTCACCGCGTAAACGCGTCGTCTTCCATCTGGCAAACAGAAATTGCAACCTTTTAATTTCCTTGCTTCAGATGATCCCGGGCATGCTGGCAGGTGGGCGGGAGAGTGGGGAGAGGGTGGTGAGATAAGCAGTGCTAAGTGACACGCCAGGGAGGCATAATTAGCGGCAGTCTCCTAATTCTGCAGAAAAATAAAGTGGGAGCTCGTCTGAAAGCATTTATCTCCCCCCCCACACAGAGTCGGCCGCTGGAAATTTACACGGGCTCCTTCATTGCAATCAAATTGATTTCTGTTTTGATTCAGAAAGAGATTTTAAAGCGAGGTATGATGTGTGCCTTTAATCACCGGTGATGTTACTTAAACTGTATACTGAAGATTACCCTGCTGTTACCCTCCCTATAAATCACCATGGTACCAATATTAATAATAAAGCAGGGCACTCAATTTATTATTCATGGGATTTACTTTAAAAGAGGGTTTTGAAGGATTAATGTTGCCTGCTGAGCCATTAGTGCTATCACCTTGGCTGTAAAATGATCTCTGTTGTGCTCCTTGTGGCGTGATCCCCAGCTCCAGTGCAGTTATTCTGAAATATCAGGCCATATTAGCCTCAGAGTCTTATTGCGGGCCATAAAAGGTAAACACGGAGCTTCATTAAGTCTGAAAATAGAAAGCTAGGATGAAAGATGACCTTGCCAAATCAAAATGAACGTAGAAGAATCAATCTAAATGCATCAGAACTATCAAGTGAAAAATGGAAGGCTCCACTGGAATGATATGCCGATCAAGTTTTTTCCTTTTACACATTATTTCCCAGTTTTAATTTAATGCGCAGGTTTGCCCTGCACATGGCTATTAATCTCCCTGATCAATAATAAATGAAGCCCTCTACATGTTTTTGTAAATGCATTTTCTGCTGAACTTGGCAGGCGGGTGATAAATACAGTGGCCTGATGATTGCATTCTTGATGGAGAAGGGCCGATGCTCAGAATACACTTAAACAAGGAAGTATGAAATCTGTGTTTTGTTTTGTGTGCGTGGGTTTTTTTTTTTTTTTTTTTTTTAAATCATATCTTTACATCAAACAAGTTTCCCTGGTTAGGGATTGAAGAAGAGTGCTGAGAACTGTCTGGTCACATAGATTAAATGTTATGTAATCGGTTGCCCTAAGTTTTGAAAGATGAGATTCATGCGATGCTCTTTGTTATGCAGTTTAATGCAATCTTTCAAGTCATTCATGAACCCAACACTAGCAAAGCTGGACGGATGCCTTTTTTGCAACTGGCTGGTATAGTTTATCTCACATGAAGGCAAAACAAGGAAGAAGATACAGTGCAAGATGACTGCACAGAGAACCAGTCTAAGGTCCAGATTCAGTAAGGTTTTTCTCCCATTTTGTGTCTGTGGGGGGAAAACTCCCTAGTGAATCAGGTACTATGTTCTTTGTTTCCCTGAAAGCCTGCCCTAGAACCCTGGAGATGAGGAAGAGCAAGGTGCGGGTCTATCCCTCTAAAAGGTACCCTAGATGCCTGCAAGAATCATGGATGGCTTTGTGCTGAGATCCACTGGCAGCAATGGTGCATCTAAAATGTCGAGGAGACACAGTGAAAGAAACAGGCTGGAGCATCTCCCCCTGGAGCCAGAGGGTTCTCTTTCACTGGACTTGCAGGAACCTCCTGTATTGACATCAGTAGCAAACTTTGGCTTTGCTCTCACTGGTACAAGCAATGTGGTGCCTGTGTGTCCTCTGTCGAGCACGGGGCCTGCCAGAGTGAACAGAACAGCCTGGAGATGCTGGATCAAACAGGGTATAGATGGGGAAAGAGCTAGGGATGTGCATTTGTTTCATTCGTTTAATTCGTTTCATACGTTTCATATTACATGCTTGTATAGGAAATGTATGAAACGAATGCACATCCCTAGGAAGAGCTATTGGTTACTGGAGCCTGTTGAATTCTGTTGCAGTTCATGGAAACAGAAAAGGACCAAATTGGTCCATCCAGTTTGCCCAGCAAGCTTCTTAACGTGGTAATTGCCACTCTGTGCAGTAATCCCCAAGTCTGTGCAGGTTACTCCCATGTTTCTCTTAAGAGTAGTAACTACTGCTGCTCCATGCAGTTATCCCCAAGCCTTATGATAAACCCATATAAATTGCAGCTAATCCACATTTTTAAGAATGTGTAACCAAGAAAGAGGCTCTAAGGAGCTGGAGTTGAAGAATTCTGCAGAAGAAGCAAGGGGGGAGTTAAGGTTTTAACTGTTCATGTGCACCAGCATGTCACTCTAGGAGATATTTGGATGGTAGTTTCCCATGTAGAGCTTTTTATTCCTTCTCATGCTGACTTTATGGACAAAATGGTTGTTGAATTTAAGTCACAAATTAAGACTTATTTACAGGATGTTTCTAATCATGTAGAAGCACTAGAAGCCCAGACATCTGACAGAGAGAATACAAACTTTAAGTCTGATGGATAGTTGAGAACCTTGAGAATGCAATGAGGGAAAATAATCTGAGATTTATTAACCTGCCCCATCAATCTAGCCTGGCTCCCTTAGCAATGTATGAGAGATCCTTGCAGGAGATTTTGCAGATTTCTGAGGACAGTTCCTCCTGTATAAAGAACATAAGATATGCCATACTGGGTCAGACCAAGGGTCCATCAAGCCAAGTAACCTGTTTCTAACAGTAGCCAAGCCAAGTCACAAATATCTGACTAGTACCCAAACTTTAAATAGATTCCATGCCCCTAAAGCCAGCAACAAGCAGTGGCTATTCCCTTTTGATTAATAGCAGTTTATGGACTTCTCCTCCAGGAACTTATCCAAACCTTTATTAAAACCAGCTACACTAACTGCCTTAACCACATCATCTGGCAGTGAATTCCAGAGCTTAATTGAGCGTTGAGTGAAAAAAGAATTTTCTCTAATTTGTTTTAAATGTGCTATTTGCTAACTTCATAGTGCCCCCTAGTCCTTGTATTATCTGAAAGAGTAAATAACTGATTCATTTTTACCCGTCCAAGTCTTTTCATGATTTTGAAGATCTCTATCATGTCCCCCCCTCAGCTATCTCTTCTCCAAGTTAAAGAACCCTTACCTATTTAGCCTTTCCTCATAGGAGAGCCATTCCATGCCCTTTATTATTTTGGTCACTCTTCTCTGTACTTTCTCCAGTGCAACTATATCTTTTTTGAGATGCGGCGACCAGAATTGCACACAGTATTCAAAGTGTGGTCTCGCCATGGAGCGATACAGAGGCATTATGATATCCTTTGTTTTATTTGCCATTCTCTTCCTAATAATTCCTAATATTGTTTGCTTTTCTGACCACTACAGCACACTGAGCTGACAATTTCAATGTAATATTGATGACGCCCAGATCTTTTTCCTGGTAACTCCTAAAATTGGTAACGCCTATAATTGAACCTAACATCGTGTAACTATAGCAGAGGTTATTTTTCCTTATATGTATCACCATGCACTTGTCCACATTATATTTCATCTGCCATATGGATGTCCAATCATCTAGTCTCTCAAGGTCCTCCTGCAATTTATCACAATCCGCATATGATTTAACTATTCTGAATAATTTTGTGTCATCTGCAAATTTGATCACCCCTTTCCAGATCATTTATAAATATATTAAAAAGCACCGGTCCAAGTACAGATCCCTGAGGCACTCCACTGTTTACCTTTTTCCACTGTGAAAACTAACCATTTAATCCTGCTCTCTGTTTGCATGTAGCAGATTTGTAAGGCAAGACTTCCCTTGGGTAAATCCATGCTGGCTGTGACCATTAAACCATGTCTTATCTATTTGTTCTGTGATTTTATTCTTTATAATATTTTCCATGATTTCTCCTGGCATTGAAGTCAGGCTCACCAGTCTATAGTTTCCTGGATCACCTCTAGAGCCCTTTATAATTATTGGGATTACACTGGCCACCTTCCAGTCTTCAGGTACAATGGATGATTTTAAGGTTATGTTACAAATTTCTTGTAATAGGTGTGAAATTTCATTTTTTAGTTCTTTCAAAACCCTGGGGTATATACCATCTGGTCCAGGTGATTTGCTACTCTTCAGTTTGTCAGTCTGGCCTACTACATCTTCCAGGTTCACCGTGATTTGGTTCCGTTCATCTGAATCACCCTTGAAAACAGTCTCCAAAATGGGTATCTCACCAACATCCTCATCAGTAAATACTGAAGCAAATAATTCACTTAGTCTTTCCGTGATGGCCTTAACTTCCCTAAGTGCCCCTTTAACCCCTCGATCATCTAAAAGTCCAACCAAGTCCCTCACAGACTTCCTGCTTTGGATATATTTTTTAAAGTTTTTGTTATGAGTTTTTGCCTCTTTGACCAACCTCTTTTCAAATTCTCTTTTAGCCTGTCATATCAATGTTTTACATTTAACTTGCCAATGCTTATGCTTTTTCATATTTTCTTCAGATGGATTCTTCTTCCAATTTTTGAAGGAAGATCTTTTGGCTAAAATAGTCTTTCACCTCACTTTTTATCCATACCGGCAATTGTTTGGCCTTCCTTCCACCTTTCTTAACGTGTGGAATACATCTGGACTGTGCTTCTAAGATGGTATTTTTTAACAATGTCCATGCCTATTGTATGCGCTTAACGTTTATAGCTGCAGCTTTCAGTTTTCTTCTATTTGAATGTTTAGTACTAGAGCTGTGGATTTACTTTTTGTCCCTCTTCCAGTCATTAATTCAAATTTGATCATGTTATATTATATTATCTACCTGCAACTATGGTGGCTGGGGAGGTATTCAGATTTCTTTAAACGTCTTAAATCGACTCAGATGTTGGAAATGTCCCACGAAGAGGAAGTCTCCTCAGCTACATTAGTTTGAATCTGATAAAGAGTCAAGGTTGAGAATTTTTTTTCAAGTTTAAAATTTGTGAATTTCAACTAGATTATTCTCTTTGCTCTCAGGTTTTCCTCCCTTGGTAAATTTATGCCGAAATTCCCATGCAAATGTGTCATTGAACTTCGGTGTAACAGCTATGCTATTACAGAGCTTTTACAACTTATGATAATTATTAAGGCCAGACTTCGCTCTCCTCCACTCTCTGTGCCATAAGGCCCTGCTTTTTTAGGTTTATTGTACCACTTCCAGTTTTATTCTCCTCCTTAAATTTTTCTTTTGTTTTTAGGTACCTCAGATTTGAAGTCTCCTACCTGCTTCCTTTTGTGGGCTTGATATTGCTTGGATATGATGTTTAGTTAGTCTTCTTGCAATCTGAATGTTTTATTTTTGAATTGTATCTGTTTATGTTCTCTATCCGTGATTTTCTTTAACTGGAAATCTTTTTCAGCTGTTGCAAAACTTTCTGAAACTATACATATTTAAAAAATAAAAAGCAAGGTCAAATATAATCTACCTCAGGCCCTTCTTAATCTGTATATAAAGGTATCCTCTCTGTGGGAAAGAGATTAAAAAAAAAACAGACTACTAGAATCACATTCTTTATTGGAAGAAGTATGCAATAAATATGCATCCACCGACTGACTGATTACTAAACCATAGAACAAATCGAGCGATCTGCACAGAGAAACTCATAAGCATAGAAGCTTTGGGGAACAGGAATTAGGTGTCACATATAAGGAAGAACAATGGGAAGATATGGAACAAACTCTGGGGGAAAAATTCCATTTGATTGAAGGGAGGAGGGAGTGAAGCCAATGACGAAACTCCAGGCCAGTGTCCCTAAATGAGTTTCCCCACTTTCTCCTGCTTAGCCCTGTGGGGGGTAACCTCTGAAATCACCAGGAACTGTCTCACTGGAAGATATCTGACAGAATGGAGTCCGTGTTATGTTGTGTTTCTCAGCTTTGCTGAAATTAATTTCACTTACGATGTCGCTCTGCTTGAAGAACATCAGAGTTAATTGGATGAGTGTTATGGTAAAAAAATTTCTGGTTTGGAGGGCTCTGTTCATGTTTTGATTAGAGATAGCTTCTTTCATCATGAGGAAAAAGGATTCCTTAGAGAACTTGGAAAGCTATAGAAATCTGCATTTTATTAACTTTCCTCAGACTAAGTTGATATTTCCATAGGATTTGTTAATAAATGTCTGGGGGATATTCTAAAATTTCTTTGGATTATGTACTGCCCACTCCTAGAGTTTCTTGTCTTCCCGGATGACAGAGAGCATGGTTTCGGCATACTCCCTTAGTTTAACTGCTTTATTAGAGTCCTCTCTGGAGGAGATTGTCAGAATGACGCTGATTGTGACCTTGACTGACACATGGTATAGGAAGATTGTTCTTTGGACAGCTGGTTAGGAACTTCCATACCTACAATATTTAAATATACTCAGATTAAGAGGAAGAATTTTTTGCCCTATCAGGTGTTGGCGATTGGTTCTCATTTTTTCCCTTACACATCCTTGTCAACATACTGTAAATTTTAAAGGAAGCACTTTTTTTTTTGTTCCCTGAATACCGACCATCTTCCGCTGATTTTGAAAGACAAATTCTGATTGAGCTCTGCTGTGGTTTCAGACTATCACTAGAGCAGTATTTGCCAACCTTCTCCTGGAACTACACCTACCAGTCTGGTTTTCAGAATATCCACAACAAAATATTCGTGAGAGAGATTTGCATACCCTGGGTCCCTTGTGTATGCCAATCTATCTCATGCATATTCATTGTGGCAATCCTGATAGTTCACTGGATAGCTCTGCCTCCAGGAGAAGGGTGGGACCCGCTGTGCTAGAGAACGAGTGATGCCAGGTCTTATATAAGAAGCAGGGTACCAATTAGAGGGAGCCAGAATTCTGTTTTTTTGGGGATTTTCTCTCGATTTAGAGACATTGGATCTCCCCCTTCTTTGGTGGCCAGGTTATTATAGATGTAATCATTTTGATTATTTGAATTTTATTTCCTATGTGACTAATTTTTGAATATTTTCTATTTTTTTTTTTGAGATATAGTAAATATTCATAGGAAAAAAGAGGACCCCAGTACTGATCATTTGTTTATAAAATGTGAGTTATTTATATACATTTATTTCTTACATACATACAGATGAATTTTCAAAAGGATTTACAAGTGTAAACGCAACATACTATCGTAGTAATTTTCAAAAGTCATTTAGGTGTGTAAAGTGCAGTTATGCAAGCAAATCCTATGGACAATTCAATAGCATATATTCAATAGCATATATTCAATAGCATATATTGTAGCAATTTTCAAAAGCCCACTTAATCGAGTTAAGTGCATTTACGCAAGTAAAACCCAGGTTTATGTGAGTAAACCTGGGTTTTACTTGCGTATGTTCTTATGTTAAATGCTTTTTAAATTCAGGCTCATACTGTTCATACAAGTCTTTTTTTCTTTTTTTTTTTACTTCTGTCATGGAGCCACAAATAGGGCAAAAATCTATTAGAATGGCAACAAAAGAGCAGGGCATTATTTCACAGAAAAAAATCAATGCTAATATAAACCGCCATTACTTAAGACGATTTTTATTATCTAGCATTTGGTTTATGTAAATCAATAAAGGAAAGCAGTAAATGAATAACACAATAAGGAGATTCCTGTCCCATCGTAGAAAGTATAGCTAAGGCCCCGTTTCACTAAGGCTTTTTTTTTTTTTCTCATTCTTGGGGCAAGTTTCGGTAGGATTTCTGTGAGTATGCAGGTGTTTTATCCACAGAAAAACTTCCGTGAAAGATCGCCTAGCTAGAGAAAGGGGGGGAGGGGCTGGGGGAGGACGGGCTTGGTCAGGTGCACGTGGAGATTGCAGGATTTTTTTTTAAAAGCAAGCTCCACGGGGACTTTTTTCTTTGAAAGGCTGCTTCCAGACCCACGGTGGAAAACACTCGCAGCCCTCAAAGTATTTGCAGGGTTTGAAATTTACCCTCCCCCCATGTCTGCGGGGAAAGACTTTTTGATGAATCGGGCCTTAAGTGGGAGGTGAAAAAAAAAAAAAAAAAGCTTAGAATATTTTTATCCGACCCTCTCCTGCAGGAAGGAACACCCCAACCAGTCGGGTTTTCGGGATATCCATACTGAATGTGCCCGAGAGAGGTTTGCATCTCTTAAGAGCCCCCCAGGTTGTACAAATCTGCCTCATACATACTCATTGTGGAAATCCTGGAAGTCTGACTGGCCTGACGTGCTTCCACGAGAGGGGTTGGGAACCACTGACCTAGGGGAATGGGGAGTATTACAAGTGCAGACCGCAGTTGATGAGGGCAAGGCTCAGAGAAATGGGGCTTTCAATTCGACAGGTGTCAGATGGGGGAACTTCCCATGAAGACCAATGGAGGGGGGGGGGGGGTGTTTCTCAGGAGAAGTGCAGCTTCAGGTAAGATTAGGTGGTAAAAGGAAAGGGAGAAGGAAGGTCAGATTAACGGGGAAAGCACAAGCAAAGGCTTCAGAGCAGGTGTAAGCAGTGAAAGTAAAATTGGTGGAACACTCATACCAAGGTAATGTCCGAATGTGTTTGTAAAAAAAAAAAATCAATACAGCCTAGCTGCTACTTCGGTATGCTTATTAAATCAATGTAGAGTAAAATCCTTGCACAAGAGTATATTTTGCATTTCAATCTTTAGTTCTGCCGCACAGCAATCAAAATATGTAGCTGTGCTGTGCCCTGCTTTGCTAATAGAAATCACGGCTGGAAAGGCTTAACCTCTGAAGGCCAGCCTTTTTTTTTTTTTTTTTTCTTGTGCCTTCTCGGCTCTTGAGTTTGCCGCAGCAGCTCCGGCAGCCTCCAGCTAAACTTTCATTAGCCTCGCGGTGCCGCCGCGCATCCCGGAGCCAGGATACGCATTGCTCCTCGTCGGAAAGAAAATTCAGGAAAGCAAACTCACGGCGCATAAACGTGATGTTCAAAAGAAAACACAGCTTGGAGGAGGGAACAACAAGTGGTTGGCATTACCGGGCCTTTTAAGAGCTCTCGTGAGGGGGGTAGAGCGCTGCAGAATCAGAATTAAGCGCCAGGGAAAGAACACGAGTTTATCTTCCAGTAGGATCCTTTAATGGGGGCAGGGCGGCTGTTGGGATGAAACAGCTTCAGAGGAGAACCCAATATGGCCCTGCATTAAAAGAGGGGAGGGTATATTTTCAAAGGGGTTTAAATGTTAGGACTGGTGCTGTCGTTTGAAACGGCACAGGAAATGTCAGCAACAATTTGGGGGGGGACGACGACACAGGATTAATCGGGAGAGGGGTGGGTGGGATGGCGTATGGCTTTCTGCCATCATTTGGTGCTTACCGTTGTCATTACGCTGCATTGAGGCTGAAAATATGCGTAAGAGCGCTGGCTAAATTCTACCTGGTGACCTTAAGTGCTCCCTGCCCCCTCTGAAAAGGAATCGGCTTTGGTATGGAAGAAATAATTAATGTAGTCTCTCTTTTTGGCCCCTTGGTTTCCTCCAGGTTGGTTGGGCTTCCTGCTTAATCTGAACTGGGCCAAGGCACCATCGGTCTTCATTTGCAACCAGCCCAGCTATTCCAGTGACAGACCTTGAGCAGGGGCCGCAGACCATGGCTCCTTCCGGAACCTGGTACATCTTCATCCTAAGTCTGACCACCATGCGTCACCATTTTGTGATAGCTAAGACCCCTCACCCCTCCCCAGCAACATTCTCCAGCTGACCCAATGAGCAGAATCCTGGCCAGAGAATCAAACCCGGGTCTCCTTCGTAGCAGGTAACAGTTCTGGCACCGAACCAGCAGGTCAGCCCTGATCCAATCTATTTTCACCCAGCAGCTTCCTCCTGCTCCTTTATACTTCCATCTCATTCAGAACCATTGCACCTACCTGGAGGTCTTTCTCCCTATTTTTATATTCCACCCCCCTCCTACTACCCCTACTCTGGTCATGGCAGTGACAGTCTCGGGTTGGGGGGCCATGCACCAGGCCTCCCTCCAGAATCCTACAATCATGAGCCCTGAATCTGTCCAGCAGGTGTCATCCTTAAGCAGCGACCATGACCCCCTCCCCCCCCTGGAGGCTGTGAACGGGATTGAACCGGTGGCCTTCTACGTGAGGGTGCACAGCATCTGCCACCAAGCCAGCTCCTGATCCATCTTTAATGTGTTTCTTTCCTTGGCTTTCTTCCCAGAGAAAATGGCAGAAGCTTCTCAACAGTGAAAGAAATTCATCTGTTAGAGGAAAGGGATAACGTAGCATATTGCAAAGCATAAATAATTCAGCCGCATTTTTCTCTTTTGTACTACTGTTGTAGCCAGATTCCAAGGCAGTGTTGCCAAGGGCATGCTGGGGAATAATCCGTCTTCCAACGTAGTTTTAAATGCATCAGATCCAATTCTTATAGTACTCTGCAATCATTATTATAGTTAAGCCTTTAGTTTCTGTGAATATGCAGACGCAGAACTAGTCCACTGTTCCAAAATTTCTCCTTTACAAATATGTTAGCACTCTCTAGATCAACTGTGGTTGGGTGTTCCACTGGTTTGTCAACTTGGCAAATGGTTTGTTCCAATTTCAGTAGAGGTTGACATTTAAGATCTCCATGTACCCTTTATGTAAACCCCTACATGCACACTTTTTCCTATCTACGCAACCTTTATTCTGCATTCACAACTGGCCGCTCCATGAAGGGACAGCATTTCACAGAATGCATGAATGTCCATGGAAGGAAAAGAAAAGAAAAAAAATACATCTTGGTACGTAAGCAAGCAAGAGGGAGTCAGACTGGACTTAAGCCTACTCCAAGTAAATATATATAGGGTAGAGGCCTTGAGGTAGCGAATTAAAGCTAGGTACCTCGGTAGATGAATGTTTTTTGGGGAGGGGAGGCAGAAAGAAACCTGATGATGGAACTTATAAATGATCTCCTCTTCCTGCTTGCTTTAAATATCTTTATTAAGTCCATGAGAATATTTTTTGATAATGCACCGCATAGCAGGTGAGTATCTGTTTTTCAACAACAGCTATTTGGGCAAATATCAGAAGCTATGAGTGTTGATGGTCAGTTGTGACCCCCTGTTATTTTTATGTTATTGGGTGAAAAGCATTGAAACCACTGAAGATGGCTACAAAATGAAAGGGTTTCCTCTGTGTAAACAAACCTAGACTTGTTAGAGCCTGCCACTGGCAAATTCAGGATTGGGTCAAAAATACAGAGATTCAGCTCAGTTACAGACATGCTATTGTGGTGAAAAAAATCCCGTTGACGTCTGTGAAAGTATTTGAGACTATGAGGATTGCATGCCTGAAAGGAACATTTAACATTGAATGAATGTGAATATTTATTTAAAATAATTTATGAATCTCTTAACTATTAAAATCCATCTAAGTGATGTACAATCTGAAATCATATAAACATTTAACAAGTTCAAAATATCACAAATAAAACCAAAGAGTAAAATAACATGAAATAAAAACAAAAATAAAAATACAATAAAATAATGCCCACCATCTTAACATATCAACATTGCACAATATCCATTATCAATCAGGTTTTCAATTGTTTGTGAAATTTCAATAGATCTCTTTCCTCTCTCAATTTTAATGGCAATTCATTCCACAATGCTGGTAACTCAGAGGAGAAGGACATATTTTGGAGTTGCAGATGTCGAAAAGATTTGGCCACTGGAATCTATACAGCCTTGTCCACCACTGCTGTAACAGAGAGATCTAATGGGATTTGACATTGCGCACGCGCACACACACACACGTACGCATGTATAAATATATAATTATTGTTCACTAAGAAGTGTACCACATTTTATAATTTTGTCCAGAAACACATACACTTTGCTGAGTATTCTACCTACCAACTGTCATTGCAAAGTAGAGGCCTTTATTATAGGCACTTAAGAAAATAGGATATCATGAAAAGATTTCAGCAAGAGCACCTTATGAATTATTTATGGTTAGCAATATTAAAATAAATCACAAATAATTCAGTGAGGATGGAGCTGGCATGTTTGATTTTCTAGGTAATACTGGCAGTTGTGTCGAGAGTCTGTGAGTGGCACTGTGTGCCATATTTGCTGAAGGTTTTCCCCACAGGGAGGGTACATTTTCAAAATAATCTAGCTATGTCAAAATGGATTGACACACCTATATTGCTCTCTCTGAAGACTGCCCTCATCTTGCTGGCTAAAAATATGCATGGATCGTACAGTGTGCATAGTTTTAGCCAGATTCCAAGGCAGTGTTGCCAAGGGCATGCTTAGATTAAGGGAGGAATACAGTGCACAAACACAACTTACACTATTTTACCCTCTTCAGCCGCGTACACAAAAGTACAGGGTATAAAGTATACATGCACTTTTAAAATCAACGTAAAGTGTGCACACTAAAAGCATACATGAGAATAAATATTTACTACATCTGTCCCATGATAGCAAACCAACAATTTTCCAACAATCATTTGGTACAGAAGATAGAACTATGGTTAGAATACTGTTCTGTAGATATATTTCCCATAAACACAGTCGTTGCTGAGTAGGAACCTATAGGAGCAATTAGTTGATGGTTTTCTTATACTGTTTATATCATGTTTAATGTTCTTAATATTTCCTCATTTCCTTTCTAACAGAGGAACTCAAAGAGAAGCTAAAGGGATACGTGGATGATGTGAACATGCGCAAGCCTGGCTTCATTAAGGTGGTCCGTCATGACAAACAGGAGGGGCTGATCCGTTCCCGGGTTAGTGGCTGGAGAGTTGCCACTGCACCAGTGGTTGCCCTCTTTGATGCCCATGTGGAATTCAGTGTGGGATGGTACGTTTCTGGACTATGAAATTCTCTTGATCCCTCTGTAATATCTGAAGTGGAGCACATTTCGATGAGAATAAATATATAGAGGTCCATATTCAAAAGCATTTAGTCAGGTAACCCAGTTATCCAGCTAAATGAAGATTTGGGCACTTAGCCGGCTAGAATTTAGCTCACTAAGTTAGGGCCATTCTGGGGGTGTAACTGGGAGGAGTTGAGTTAGCTGTCTTTTATCCAGCTAACTTCAATACTCAGTGTTAGCCCGCTATATTTAATAGTGTGGTTGGATAAACAATTGAAATTTATCCAGCTAACTTTGCTGTCTAGGCAGTGATTGAATATGGATCTCAAAGTATATTTGGATTTTCAGAAGGCATTTGACAATTTCCCCCATGAGAGACTCCTCAGGAAATTACAAAGTCATGGGATAGGAGGCAGCATTCTGCTGTGGATTGGTAACTGTTTAAAAGGCCAGAAGCAGAGGGTAGGATTGAATGATAAGTTTTCCAAATGGAGAAATGTTGTTAGTGCAATACCACAGAGATAAGTACTGGGACCTGTGCTGTTTAACATATTCATAAATGATCTGGAAAAGGGAACATCAAGTAAGGTGATTAAATTTACAGATGACATAAAATTATCTTGGAGCCTGGGCAACTACAGGACAGATAAAATTTAATGTAGAAGATTGCAAAGTGATGCACATAGGGAAAAATAATCCCAGCTACAGGTACACAATGCTGAGTTATGTATTGGGAGTCACTACCTGGGAAAAGGACCTTGGAGTTCTTAGGGGCACTATATTGGAATCCTCGGCTCAGTGCGTAGCAGCAGTCAATAAAGCAAATAGAATGTTAGGAATGATCTGAAAAGAGAACAAAATATAAAATATATTACCTCTGCATTGAGACATAGTGCGACGGCACCTTGAGTATTGTGTGCAGTTTGGGTCACCCCACCTCAAGAAAGACGTAGCAGAACTAGAAAAGATGCAGAGGAAGATGAGAAGGTCACAAAAATGACAAAGGAGATGGAACATTTCTCCTATGATGAGAGGCTATGCAGGACAGGGGTCTTCAGCTTGGAAAAGAGACGGCTAAGAGGGGACATGGTGGAAGTTTATAAAATCACAAGTGGAATGGACTGGTTAAATAAAGGATGCTTATTTACCCTTTCAAATAATACTAAAATAAGGGGGCACTCCATGAAACTAACAACCAGCAGATTCAAAACAAAAAAGGCTCATTCCCTCATTTCTGCAAATCAAGCCTGATGGACTGATGGGTCCTCTAGCAGTCCTCTCTGAGAGGGACCGCAAGGCTCGAGATGGATTATAAAGATGAAGGAGAGCAATATCCCATGACAAAGAGTCCAATGACAGTAGTTTTTGGTCTAAAATTAAGATCATATAAGTGACACTCGAGGTAACTGGCAGCCAATGGAGGTTTTTCAGAACTGGAGAGATTATAGAACAACTGGAAATAAGACTTACCACAGAGTTTTACAACATCTGGAGAGCTGTTAAAGCTAAAACTGGAAGTCTAATGTACAAGGAATTATAGTAATCCAAAAATAGCAAAATTAAAACCTGAACAGCAGCACGAAACTCGGCAGAGGAGAGTAAAGGTTTCAAGCTTCATAACACATATAACTTATAGAAATGAGCCCTAACAACAGATTTAATTTGAGTATTAAAGGAAAGACCAGAATCTGTCAACATCCCTAAACTCTTTGCAGAAGCTAATACATAAACTCTAGGGTTATCAATTAGCATAGACTGAGGGGTGATGCAATACTATAATTTCCATCTTAGACAGGTTTAAGGTTAGCTTGTTATAGGTAAGCCATTGTCTAATAGTAGAAACACAAGACACCAGTGGTTAGGTATTCTTCCGCAAGGAGTCTACCTGAATGTAGAATTGTTTATCGTTGGTGTATAACCATTATCCCTTACAGAGCCCAGCCAGTAATCTGCAGATTGAAGCCAAATAGATGTCATATAATAATGCAGACAAGGCTGAGCTTTGTGATTCACTGGCATATTCAGTGGATTCCAAGTGGAATAATTTAAACCAATCCTTGCTTGCTGTCTTCGATTAGATAAATAGGATCAAAAGCAGTCTAAAACAGTCCCAGAGATTCCATGCTTTCTGTCGATACAACAAAATCCGGTGGTTAATGGTGTCAAACCCTGAAGAAATATCCAGTGTAACCAGCATATAATTATTTCTTTGATAAGGGCCTCTTCTAATTGAATCGACAGGAGAGAGAGTAGTAGAACTTCGGTGCTGATGGATTTTCTAAACCCAAATTGTAAATGGTTTAAAACTGAATGGTCATCAAGAAAGTCTGAAGGTCATTTCAACATACTGAATCACATACATTTAGAAACAAAAGGAAATGAAGAGATAGGCCTGTAGTTTGCTAGGTCAGAGGGACTGATGTGGTTTCTTTAACAGAGGTCTCAAGGAAGTTTAAGTGTACACGGAGTACAGCCCTCATTCAAAGAAAGATTGATTAAAGATGTCAAGGAGGTCACAGTGGTATCTTTAACAGCCTTTAAAATAGTTTCATTGCATGGATTCAAAGGACAAAAGACTGGATTTAAAGATGAACCGCATTAGAGACCTCAGTCTGTGAGACCACCTCCAAAGGTGACCACCTGATTTCAATTGTATTCAACCTGTTCTCCAAGTTCTATAACCTTGTTATATGTACCGCCTCTTGGCGTAATTGTTATGTTTCATTGTAAACCGATGTGATCAGTATTTTAATACAGGAACACCGGTATATAAAAATCTAAAAATAAATAAATAAATAAATAAATTGCTTCAAAAGGTTACAAAACCAACTAAGGGCAGAAGAAAAAGCTTCAGAAACGGTAGCCACTTTGAATGATAAAACAGGCATAAATTGCTCACAGTTAATAGCATGTGTTCGATCAGAAACAGGCCCATAACAATGGATTATCAAGTTATGAGCAATCTTAAATAGTTCTTTATGGTTATTACTGACAGCTTGAAGTCGTGATGGAAAAAATAGGTTCTCAGCATCATCAATCTAGCACCTAAAAGTTTCCAACAGAGTTTTGTAAAGTCTGAGGTCATCAGCAGATCAAACACGACGCCAGTGGTGTTCCTGCCTACGCAGGTGGGATAAATTTCAAAGCAGAATTATGAGTGCAAGTTTGCTTTCGATTATTGGTGTAGCTTTTGTGTGCATTTGCTGCCTAATTTAGGAAAGCTTTTATAAAATTACCCCCTGAGTCTCTTCCAACGAGAGTATACAATAAGAAATTCAAGTTGACTATGCCTTTTCATTTTTTAAACTTCAATGTACATGCATAATTTTCCTTCCTGACCAAGTATACCCAAGAGGCTTCAACCATTTTATCCTTTCAGTTCCCTAATTTTAGCCACATGGTGTCCAACCAAATCTTTGAAAATTTACCTCATTGTATATCAATCCCTTCCAAACCATGGCAGGAGGGGGGGAGGGGGCGGTGTTGAGATTTTGTTGAAGCAGTGATGAGCCAGGCATGAACGTGAATCATTTCAGATAAATCTGAGCCATATTCAGGTCAAATCAGAGTAATCTAGACCCTCCACAGCTTGACTCAGATAAAACCAGATCATTTGTGGCATAACGAGATAAATACGGTTCAGTAGTGCTTGGAAAATTTTCAGCCCATTTAACAAGTCTCCATCACAATTCCGTCAGGTATAATTCTTCCGATTCAATAAAAATTGCTTCAGAGTAGGATTTTATGCAGGTCCCATTGTCTCTGGCTTTGGGTAGAGAAGGAAGCGCTGGAGTCCACTGGGAACTATTTTCATATTTGACAATCTTGCTTTGAAGTAATTTTTGTAGAATGGTAAGAATTATTCCTGCAGAGTTCTGAATGAGATCTATTAAATGCATTGAAAACTATCTAAAAAAAAATATTGACTTTGTGCTGTGGGGCTTACGATTAAGAAACCAGGGAGGCTGGTTTCTAAGAACATCCCTGTAAATTTATGAAAGTCCCTTAATGCTACTCATGATTGTAGGCCACTTGGGTACGATTCTACTACTCCACTAGTAACTACAGTAACCACAGAAATTAGTACTAGTTAATGGGCTATCTGTATGTAACAGATACCTACCAGATTGTTGTAAAAACTGTTTTGAAAAGGATTTTGGTGCCTACGGCCAAGCTCTTTAATAAAAGGGCCATTAATCTGTCCTTGTCCTTTGCAGGTACATAAATAAGATAAAGAAATAGATGTGCGCTGCAGCATAGAGCAGAAATTGTTGCCTTCCCTTCTCCCTGCTTCTAGCACAGTGTCATTTTCTGACTTGGAATGGGGGACGGATTTGCTGAAGTGTGTTACAAGCCCATTAGTAATTATCCTGTTCAACATATGGTGTGATACTGCCATCACCGCTGTCCACCCCGACTCACCAAGTGAAGCAACTGAACGATTACAAGCAGCTCGTTACAGTCGTGATGTTCACAGGGTTCTAGAACTCACTCATATGCTGGGATAATTTTATGTACCTGGGTTTGATTCCCAGTGCAGATCTTTTGTTTCCTGGGCTGGGATGGCTGTGAAGGCCCGCGGGGGGGGGGGGGGGGGGGGGGGGGGTGTGGTGACAAAATCATTGTCACTATACAGTGGTGACACTTATTGGCCAAACTCAAGGCCCAGTGCTGCAGGGTTCTGGAAGGAGCCCTCGTGTATGGGTCCCCGGCTGAGGGGCTCTCGCCGGAATGACTGGACTAAAGGAAATCAAGAGGAGCCATAAAACAGGGGGAAATCTCCCCCCCCCCCCCCACCCCAGGTAGAGGTAAATGAAAGCTCCTGGTTCCAGACACCCAACCCTGATTCTGATTGAGCTTGGAAGTTGAAAAGAACAAGAGGGAACTGACAGGTCAAAAGCATCAAAACCTAATTTAAATACTAAAAGAAACCTATAAAATACGTAGTACGTAGAAACGGTAAAACTTCAGTAACTGCGCATTTTGTAATGCCGTGACCCACACATCGTCATGCCACCTCTGAATGATGCAACGTCTGCACCACGTGAGCTGGGACATGAGGTGGCCCAAGGGAGGTTTATCAGCCCGTCAGACTTTCAGATATGCCCTCATTTCATATCCTGTGAAGCGTTTTTATATCATGCCAGCTGCTAGGCCCCTTCTCTACTACATCAATTGAGGCACCTTTTCCCTAAATGTTTCTACATATAGAAGAGATATCGGATTATGCATGTGCATGTTTTTTGGTTTGGGTTTTTTTAGAGACTCTGTAGCGAGTTGATGAGCGGGAATGAGTGCCTCATGATACTGAGCTGTTTGGTGGAGGCATTCTGCTTTGTGGTTTTCAGCACTCCACCTTGCTAACAACCGAGGTTTCATATAAAGCAGAAAAAAAAAATCCCCCAATCCCAGCACTTATTGACTTGCAGTATTTGCAGGATAGGGGGATGGGGGTGTGGTGGTGATGGCAGCCATCTGCAAACATCAGTTTGGTATGGTCTGAGTGACACTCCATTTTGCTCAGTTGTTAGCAAGGTGTTCTTTCGTATTAATAATGATGAAGTTCATCCAAAGCATGAGGGCCAGAGACTTTGGTAAATCAGAGGTGAGCCAGGCCGTGAATTGTCTCAGAAAACAATTCAGATCGTTTGTCACATTTCCAGATAAACACAGATCCTTAAACTGCTTGCCTCGAATCTCTGTGGTTGCCTGATCTGGATCTTTCTGACATGGATCACATGTGAATATTCACGGACTTACAATTATATTTTAAGTACTGTGCAAATATTCATCTGATATCAAAACATAGTACTACTAACGACATCTGGGGGCGCTAATCAAACTGTCTATATGTGATATATATTTTATTTAATTGTTCTTGTATTTTATGTTTTATTTTTATGATTATTAGGTACCCGCTTGGATGTTAAAATAATGCAGGACACAAGTGCTTTTCAGTAAATGAATAAAATAAATAAATACTCATGCTGGTGCAAAACTCCATGAGTCCTTTTTTTTAAAAAGTTCAAACTCTTTATTTTGCATATAAACTTACCAGAAACAAATAACCAGGAAAACAGATAAACATAGATATGCCTCAAATTACACATAGCTGGCCATGAGTACTTTCTGTCTGCAGAGTTTGCACCAATAATCAGAGCAAAATTATGCGTGCACTTTTGTTTTGATTATCACCCCTCAAAACTTTTCCACACCTGTTTTATTTGAGATATTTTCTTAGTTTTCTTTGCAGATAATTTTCTTTTCTAGCAAAGCTACACACGTTGTTCCATTCCCTAGCCTCTCTCTACCTCCAGGAACACCTCTTTACAATGCGGGCGGGCAGTAATCAAAACCCTGATTCCTGCCAGTAAAGTGCCCTTTCATGCACAGAAAAGAGCTCCCATTTCACCCCCCTGAGTTCATCACGGCCCTCTGACTGAGTGAACTTGTGTCGCGCATCTGTGGAGCCAAACTTTGATTTGATCCGGGCTGGCAGGGCTTTCACCCATTCCAGGCTCATCTCTGAACCCTACGGCTCCTTCTTCCAAAACGGTTGCTAAGTCTCTCCTTTTGTATTCATGCCTACAATATGGAGGGAACTTTACTGAATTCATTTGAATAAGCAGTCAGAAGAAATGCCTTGCCTGCACTGGCCTTTCTAGATGCTAATGGCAGTTTTTGCAGTGATTAAGTAGTAATATTATTGCTGCACACAAAATATTCATCATAATATGCCAGTGGGCTTATCAAAACGCCGCTGCCCAAAGTTATGCATTTAACTCAATGTCTGTTAGCTATTGTTGAAAAATGGATTTATTAGAAAACTATTTCTGGATATTAAGATGGAGTGATAAGCATTCTGTATTCCTAATGCTCTTCCCCTCTGCATACATTTAGGTAAAAGTGCATTTAGCTACATAATGCTATCATTTCTAACTAATTGCTTTACTGATTTTCTTTTGACTAATTTTACATGCATCTGTTTGAATTAAATACATTGAATGTCTGCAGGTGCTTTATCCATGGAAATGGGCTTTTAAAAATTGCCCACCCTATACATACTTTTGCAAATACTTTTACGCCTCACTGGGGGGCGGGGTTGGCAACTTTTGAATTTGCAAAAGTCTTGTCTGTAATTTTTCTCGAGGTGGGGGGGGGAGGGAAACTGCCTGTACAGATTAGCGGATGTAAACATGTATGGGTGGTTTTCCTGGGCAATTGTCAAAGCAAAATTATGTGCATAATTTCTCTTTGAAAATTTGGTGTAAAGCCCGTGAGTGACAGAGAGACCCACCGGCTATGCACTAATGCAGTTACCGCATTGCACCCCTAAGTGGCTAGCGTGGAAGAGCAATGCAACTGCTCGTCCCTGCAAGAAAGGGATCGCCTGCCACTTGCTTGCCGACCTTGCGTTTTAAACGGACTAACTCAAGAGCCACGTTGCTGCATCCAATTTGCATTTAGAGAAAAGTAGAATACAGGCAGCTGGGGCACAGTAATTTATAGCGCAACAAGTTATTAATGCAAAGCACGGAAAAAAATTAAATTGTGTTTCCTAAAATAAAACCCTCATCAGATAGACGTGCTGACGTTTCTGTTTTTGGGGACCAAAGCATTGTTTGTGTGGGGGGTGTTTATAATGCTTTAATAAATAGCTTCTCTATGAAAGTCCCCCAGCCCTTTTTTTTTTGGCAGAAGTTTTATTTTTTTTTTCTTTTCTTGCGCTGTTTCCTTTCTCTTTTCTGAAATAACATTAATAATACTTTTTATCTTTCAGGGCTGAGCCGGTGCTCATGAGGATAAAGGAAGACAGAAAATGTGTCATTTCGCCGTCGTTTGATAACATCAAGTACGATAACTTTGAGATAGAGGAGTACCCGCTTTCTGCGCAGGGCTTTGACTGGGAGCTCTGGTGTCGGTACCTGAATCCCCCCAAGTCATGGTGGAGGATGGAAAACTCTACCGCACCCATAAGGTAACAGGAAGCTGTTGTTGGTTTGTTCCCAAGTGGCCACAAAGCGCTCTGCAATAAAATATGCACTGTGTCATTTGGTGAATCGGCGTCTGCTGGAAATAAAAGGACCCGTGGCAATTAAGGTAGTTGGTAATCTGCGTTCAGGAGAGCACAGGTTACCATGCTTTGGTGGAGTTCCATTGAGGCAAGGTGGTCCCAGGGGAGGGCAGGGGTGGGACAACAACAAGGGTAGACTGTATTTTCAAATCTAGGTGTGCAAAACTCTGCTTGCAGGAGAAGCAGGGGCAAAGCCTGCTTTGCACCGGTGAGGAATTTTCAAAGGGAAACTGTGTGCAATAGATTCCCTTGGAACATTAGGTACCAAGTTTATACCTGTAGATATTGCACCTCGGCAGGCACTTTGGAAATGGCTCCTATTGCTTACTTGCTTGGCCCCTCTTCTGTCAGTCGTATTTGACATAAGTTCTGCACATGTTATAAAATCCAGGGTCGATGCGTGCAGGGGGTGCACAATTGTGCAACCTGCGCGCACCGAGCCGAGCAACCTGCCTCCGTTCCCTCCGAGGCCGCTCTGAAATCGAAGCAGCCTCGGAGGGAACTTTCCTTCCGCCTCCCCTCACCTTCCCCTCCCTTCCCCTCTCTAACCCACCCCCCAGCCCTACTTAAATCCTCCTCCTAACCTTTATCGAAGAAGTTACGCCTGCCTCCTGGGCTTACAGAAAGTCACTTATAATGGAAAGAGCAGCTTGCTCCACCAGCAGAGAAGCACCGGAGCATGTGTGTGATCCATTCAGTCCTTAAAAATAAAAATGTTAGATTATCATAAAACGATAACACGCATTCAAAATGCATCCATTAAGCTATTTCAGCTTCCTCCTATCGGGTACATCCCGTTCATTTCCACTGGTCTGGTAGGGATGTGGAGCAACGCCATTTAGCTGGATAACTCTCAATTTATCCGCCTAAATGTAATACAGAGCTGCTTGGGTCCGGCTAGATATAATTAGCCGGATTAAAAGTGAGGCATTCCAGGAGCTGTTCAAAGAGGAGTTATGTTATCTGGCTAACTTAGCTGATCTTTAAAACTCTAAACGGCGAAGGGCCTGATTTACTAAACCTTTTCCCCATAGGCCCAGAACGGGAGAAAAGCCTTAGTGAATTAGACCCTAAGCTAGCTGGATAACTTTAGACCTGCTGCAGTACCTGAGCGTAATCGACTTTGAAGTGGCAAAAAGCGGAATATAAATCAGAACAAATAAATAAATACGTACTTTGTGAAAGTTAGGACTTCTATAATTCAGTATTTTTTTTTCCCATTATCTCTTTCCTCAAAACCTTGACAATGCAAGCTTTGGTGGCACCAGAAATATAGGAAACTACTGAAGAATGAGATAAATCTGGCTGCTTGTTCCACGTTCTTTTTTTTTTTTTTTTTTTTTATGTTTTGACCATTCCTTGTGGGTTTTCCCGGGGGTTGCCTGCAGCAGTGCGCCAGAGGTTTGACCTTCAATTACTGAAGCACAAGGGCGTCCCAAACTAGGGCAGAGATGCAGGGCCCCCCATACATTAGAAATTCCCCCCTTTTCTGAAGCACTGTGATTGTGCGAGAAGTATGAAACAGTAAATCTAGATGAGGCAGAGAGAGAAGAGCTTTCAGTGAATGGGTTCCTGAGCACATGAGAGCAAGTCGTGTAGCAGTTGCTTATAATAGAATTGTTCTTTGCTTGGGACACTGAAATCTTGCCACTTCAAATTAACATCTTGTAAGGTATTAGGTAGTCAGAATGTGAAAGTTCATGATTAAGCATTTTGCATGATTGCATCAAAGGAATGTGTCTAAATTTACCTGAATCGTTCTCCTCTAGAGAAAAAGAAAATTACAATGTTTTATCCTGCACTCTTATAACCATTTTGTCCTCTTTAATTAACATCTTGCCGTTCCCTATTGCAGAACTACCAGAGACCGTTCTATTTTAAGCTAGTAAAAGAGTATTAAAGAATAGTGTAAAGCAGTTTGTGTATCGTTTCTAGTGACTGCCCTATAATTCACGTCACCTTAGACATGAAAGGAGCTTATCCTCCCTTGGTCTACCGAAAGAATACAGAATAACAACCTGTATCATATGATCGAAGAATTGTTAAAATGAGGGTATGATGCAGTGTTCGTACCCCCACGTCGGAGCACATAAGCAAGAAGGAAGGGACAGAACTAGCCCAGGAGTAAAGCAGACCAAATAAACCTGAGTAGATTAAAAAAAAAGAGAAGAAATCCTGAAAGCAGGCATTGGGAGTCCCTGAGCTGAGTGTTGGGGGGGGGGGGGTTGGACTGGCCTCTGACTCCACCCAAGGGGAGTCCTTGAAAATAGGCCTCAGGGAAGGAGGGGCAAAGGAGCTGGAAGATGTTCCAAGGAAGCCCCTGCAAAGGGTGAGCCGCACCTGGAAACGCGGAGGACGCCAGTAAAAAGGGAGGGGGGAACACCAAGCTCAGATACATTTCTTCCGGGGTACCAGACAGGTTGGAGGTTTGGTTTGGGGAGAAAGTCAGCTGAACCAGTCAATCCAGAAGTTAAACGTAAAATAACTAACAAGGACTTGATTCTCTCCTGCGAATGATTTTACTTTAGAAACAAAATACTTCAGATCTTCTTTTGCCATTACCTACCATTATGTTTTTGTGCTTCTTGCAGAAGTCCCGCCTTGATTGGGTGCTTCATAATAGACCGGCAGTACTTTGAAGAGATCGGCTTGCTAGACGAAGGCATGGAGGTCTACGGAGGAGAAAACGTGGAGCTTGGAGTTCGGGTAAGAACGCGATGAAAACGCAATTGGCGCTCGACATTGCTTAGAAGAACCTCTAGGGTGTGCCTTGCCTGGGGTGTTTGACGCAGAACCACCACCGCCACCACCACCATAACTATCCTAATGCTGAGGCTGACCAACTCGCCATGCAGGGCTAGGCTGGAGTCACGGCCATTGCACTGCAGTCAACGAGACCCAAGGCACGCATGTTGCGAAGGTGATGTGCTCGAACCTCTGTAAGGCACCCGAACAAGGAGCGTTGAGGGCTTCGGTCTCAAGCAGAAAGGGCAGTGTACCACATGACTTCCTGCTTTTGTGCTATTTCACATAGTGACGCTTCACTGCTTTTCAGAAGTTGTAAGTCCATGCATACAATGGGACAAAACCCATTGTATGCATGGACTGACATTGTACTATAGACTTGCAATTACCCATCCAATCATCCTTGGGAATAAAATGGGAGGAAATTCAAATGTAAGTAGAAATAGTGCAGACTTGCACCTCGTGCCCGTTAACAAAGAAGAATTATGTGAAAGGAAGGAGAATGCCCCGATGTACCCGAGGTTGTGTGTAGAGCTCTGCAGTGGTGATGTTTCAAAAAAACCAATGTTTCAGTATGAATAACTTTAAGTTGGGAGATGGCAGCCTATTGAAGATGGTCACCTGGGAGGCCAGAAACAGAACAACTATCTGTGGTTTAGCCCTCCCCTTTTTATTTCTCTGGTCTTAACATTTACTATGAAAAAGGAAGTAATTTGTGTGCATTGTCTAACGCCTTACTTTATGCGTTCCTCGACATTTTTTTTTGCTATATCTGCTTCATTCTTGTCTCATAAATATCTCAACAGTAATGAACCATGCTTTAGATTTAAAGATTTTTCTCAGCGGTATTTCTGCGTGCGGTTGGCGGGGTAAAATGGTGTTTCCCAATACCCAATTTTATATTTCGTATAAAAATCCAATTTCAGAGGTTTCAGCCGTCCACCAGGTACCGCGCTTGGTTAATTGTATGTTTTGTTTAGCACTAGACTGCTACTGCATGACTGATGCGAAATTGTAGACGTGATCCGTTTGTCGTGGTGATGGATCTGCAGATTTGCTAAGAAGTGCCCCTCTAGAGCAGTGGGAACCACAGGAGGGGGTGTGTCTGTCTTAACCAACCATAGGAATTATGTTCCTTTGAAGTCAGAGCCTGGCATTTTCTCCTTCTGAAGCTGTTGTGTTTCTTTGATGTTTAAGTACAGAATACCACACCATTAATGTTAATCAGTTTAGAAATTGTTCAAGGCTGCTACTGAAACTTTGGCTTGCAGGATCATAGATTTAAAACTTAACCCAGCTCTTTAATTTTTGGAGGCTTATTCTGTCACCAGGGAAACTGGTCCTGACCTGCCTAAAATATTTTCATCTAAACTGCAGCGTACAGAGCTAGGCGACTTCATTCACACTGCCGAGCCTGGGCGGGGGGATGAGCTGCCTCTGAGTTATATCAGAACAAAGGATATGACTGTAACGTGCAGATATGTCAGGAGTTTATTAACTCTCTAGTGCGGTGTTTTCCCATGCAATGCTTGGCACAACCCAGATGATACCAGGATTTTACTGCACGCTGAGAATGCAGCATTGCTATTACTAGGATGTCAAACAGAGAACAACTTATCAAAGCTGAATACCAGCGCACACACAATATGTGAGATCATATGAAAAAAGTGGCACACCAGTTCATTTCCAACAATTATTTAATCAATAAATTCTTAGAGGCCAGTTTAAAAAAAAAAAAAGGGATAAAACAGATAACTTATCCTGCTGAAATTGGCTGGAGAAGTTGTCAGGGGTATTCAGTAAGGTAAACAACCTGCTGAATATCCTGGAGTAAAGTTTTCCGGCTACCTTTAGTCAGACAACGTTAAACCTAGACAGCTATTTTTTGAATATTGCCAGTTACGTTTCAAAATAAGCGCCAACAGATGTTTAAAAAAATCAAACAAACCCCAAGCCCAGACCTATGTCCAGGGCCCCCCCCCCCCCCCCCTTCCCTCCTGAGTGGTTTTCAAATTCGGGCCACTGGGCCCATGATCCCACCCCCTAAGCTATCCGAAATGCAGTTAAAAAACCCCCAAAACGTGGCGTGCTGACACTGGTGAGGAGGCGGACAAGTCACCTCTTAGTGACTCCGATGTTATCACATATTAGGGACCCTCCCTCTGCTGGCACCTATTTTGGCTCTCCTGAAATATGGTCCCATGTCGGGGGGGGGGGGGGGGGGTGGACTGTATCTTGCTTGAACTCTTGTCTGTTTGGAGCTTTGAATAAAACAACTTCTCGCTGACCTGCACAGCTTTGTGAACTTTTGTGGTTGTACATCTGCCCTCTGCTGCTTTTAACTTTGTGCCATGCAGAGGCTGTGTCAGCTTCTGCTCACTTTCAGGTCGATACTGTAAGGCCGCGTTAGAAAGAGTGCGGCAGTGCCGGGCGCACCCTCGTTCCCCCGCACGCACAGTTCTCTTCACATACCGCTCGATACTCTATGTAAATTGCTTGCAAATGCAAGCCGCGTCTGCGAAGCGTTAGGCAAGCGTTAGGCCCGCGCAACCAATTTTACTGTATAGGTGCTTAATACAGCGCCTGTACAGTATCCTGGGTGCGCTGGTACCTGTCATTTCTACTGACATTTGAAATGACAGGTACCAGGAAGTGGATGGTTCCCCCCCCCTCCCGAAGCAAGGCGCAGGGCGAAAATTAAAACAAAAGGGAATAAAGTGTAAAAAAAAAAGTAAACTTACTGGCGGGAACCGGCGGGCGCGCGTTCGATCCAGGCGGCGGCGGGAGCCGGCAGGCGGGTGGGCGCCTGTTCATCCAGGCGGCGGGAGCCGGCGGGCGGGTGGGCGCCCGTTCATCCAGGCGGCGGCGGGAGCCGGCGGGCGGGTGGGCGCGCGTTCGATCCAGGCCGCGGCGGGGTTGTCCGGACAGTAAATAAATTCCCCATGAAGCAGGCTACCCAGGCGAAATGCTGCCTTGGTTGGGAGACAGCCGAAATCATTCCTTGCTCCTACGTGGACAAACTCAGTATGAACCTAACTTAGGAACTCATCCCCTCTTTCTTTCCAAGCCACCCCGAATAAATGTATCAGAAACGTCTTCTCTCAACCCCCTTCTGTACATCCCTCCAACACCTTCCGTTACAACTGCTCCCTCTCCCCTGCTACCCCATCCTTTTATATCCCTCTTGCACCCGGCCGCCTCAGTCTGTGTCTTTCGCCTAAAACGAATGAAATATGAACACATCAAGTGAATGTAATTATTACCTGGAATATTTATGTCATGATGTAAACCGTTGGGGTCTTCACTTGCAACGACGGTGTATAAAATGGCTAGCTAGATAAATAAATAAATATGGAAGAAAATGGCATTTCTTTCCTGAAAATGATATTCAAGGAACCAGTCCCTGGAAATGATTTGGGACTGGCATTTGAGGCACTAAACTCTCAGCAAGTCTCAGATCATCATCCGCTGAAGGGCCTTACGCACTGCTTCTTGCGAGAATCTGTTTTCTTGATTGCTCCTTTGTAATATCGGAGTGCGTTTCCTGGATCTCTGATGAGGTCTGCGCCCCGGGATTTATAAGGAACCTTTTCATAATAGGAAGGAAAACTGTATAGCTAGATGTCGACGTACAGCGTCGGCGGCTGCCATACTATTGTCCACATACTAATTTTTCTCTTTTTTTTTTTCCTCCTCTCCTCACTCCTGCACGGTGATGTACTACCAATTTTATTACCAAGAGGCTTTTGCCAGCTTTGCTTCACTCGGTCGGGCACGCTTTTCATAAAATAATTTCATTAGGTCCCCCCCACAGCACATCTTTGTAATTTCCTGAGCTGCATCCACAGTGCACCTGCACATAAACTAAAAAAAAAACCCAAACCCCATAGATCTGTAAATTAGGTTTGCGATTCCCTGAACATTGGTATGAAAACATTTCATACCGGAGCTCTTTGTATGCAAGTCAGAATTTAACATCCTATGCAGTCTTCTCTCTGCGCAGAGCCCGCATTCATTTCAGTCCACGTTCGGAGCACTGTGCATCAGTAAGTCTGCTGTTCATTTTTATCTCCTTTCTGAAGGTTGTAGGAAAAGTGCGCTGCGCCCTGCTGCTGCTGTTTCCTTTCATTTCTCTACTCCAGTGCCTTTGAAAAGGATGCTGAAGGCTGCTTTTGAAATAGACCAGCTGCCTTTGATATCATATTTCTAACAAATCCCACCATGGTTTTTGTCATGTGATATTAAAACGCCATAGAAACCTCACATCCAGAAATATTATGTATTGAGAAGTTGCCGTACAAAGAGAGTTGATCTTGTGTAGGAAAGAAAGGTCTCACTGATGCCTCAAGGGGCATCGGCATCTTGCAGCTGCCTTACACCATGGACGTCCTTTGCGCACCATTGCATGACGATAGACTCTAGCTGTTGGAGAAGAAGACGGCTGTCATATTTGCCCACCCTGCTACATCGTTATGACATAGTCTACTTTCCATGTGCACATGTTGGGGATGTACACACGTTGGGGTTTGTGACAATATTGGAATGAAACAGAAGAGGTAGCAAGCATTACAGAAGGCCATCTCTGTTTTTCAAGAAAAGCTTGACAAACCTTCTGAATATTAGAAAGAGCTGAATATCATTAAGTGTCAATAAATCAGTCTTGGCCAATTTGTTCAGATTACGTATAAAAAAGCTAGGCTTCCTCTTACCTCATAAGAATATTGATTTAATACTTTGTGAATCAGATGTTCGAGCTGGTCAACCTTCACACTTGATCCAAAAATATATATTTACCTTCATACTAAAGCTGGTCCTGATACCCTCTTTCCAACTAGCCACTCTATCCCTTGTCGTATCGTCATCCAGAGGGAGCAAAAAGAAGCAGAAAGTATGACGATCCAGACTTGGAAACCCTGCACTTGTTGCTTACCAGGAAACAAAGCACCTAAATATTTTCCGGAGAAGCAAGATTTCTTCTTGAAAATGTCTCCACACAGATCCTACCCTGTGTTCCCTACCATGACGGTCGTTTTAAGACATGGCTTTCTCAGCACGTGTGATTATAATTAGGAGCTTCCCTATTATTCCAGTGTTACATTCAGGGGTTGATTTTTCAAAGCTATTTACGTGCATGATACCCGGATTTTTCAAAGCTATTTACGTGCATAAAACCTGGTTGCATGCATAAAGGAATGCATGCAACCAGGTTTTATGCGTACTTTTACGTGAAGTTCAGAGAGACGTTCTGAGGAGGTGGAGTTCTAGCTGACACACTTTTTGTTTTAAACGGGATGCGGGCAAGTTAACCCTCATAAGTTACACCCTCCGAAGATGAGGTGTAACTTTGCGTGAGTTAACCTGCACGCGCTGGGGCGACTGCTAGGTCATGTTCAGATTGAACTTTCACGCATGTCTGCTTTGAAAATGCTTGCTGAAGTCTCTTCTCCTCCAAATGTATAAAATTACATGTAAAACTGGGTTTTGCACGCACTGAACATGGGTCAATTTTAGAATAATCATTTGGGCACATAGATCTGAACTTTATGCATATAAGTGGCTTGGAAAATTCCCCTCCCAAATTCCCCTCTCCATCGTATAGATCACATTCTCACATTTCTTCATGGATCATCAATTTACGCTTATATTCTTTTGGATCATGATTTTATTCGCTATTTATTATCTCAAGTTCTAATTGTACTTGCATACGAATCATTGGAATGAACATCCTGATGGCACTACTGAACCATTGTTTGTTATGTGGGGAGACAAACTTGGTCTGGCCGGTATTTGCACAGGGACAGTAGTGTCTACAGACGGCTGTCAGAAGATGCTGGCATTGAGAGAGCCCTTCATTCCCTGATTTCTAATAGGTGCTGATATGGGGAGGTTTGAAAAGACATGAATGCCATCTTCCTCTCCATTTTTCCTCAGTTACTGATGCACAGCAAGGAGAAAGTTGCTAGAAATTGAATTTGGGAAAAGTGTTAACAGAGGAGTATAGAGTGGTCTTGGATGACCACCCAAGAGCTGCTGGGATTGCTTCAGGACAGGACATGAGGGGTGAAAGCCAAACCACACAATTAAGTGTTGCAGGTCCACTCTGTGGGTCTGGCAAAACACATGGACACAAAGAGCTGGTATCCCCTAAGGCAGCTCTCTAGCGAGATTGTCTGCCTGTCCTGAATCACAAATGAAGCCAGAATCCTGTAGCACCCCTGGCTGTATTCACTACACAAAACACTTCACGCCATACTCACACAATCACACTCTGAGTCAACACAACTGTATATTCCAGGATAAACAATGTTTTGTTGCCATTGCTAAGTTACAGTCCAGACAGCAATGCAGTAAAAGTTAGATACAGTACAGATAGGGTTGCAGTAATGTAGTACAAATACGTTTCTTATGATTATTAGGAGGGTGGCTGAAGTTGGGATTTTCTCTCGCTGTCTGTCCCTCTGCCCTTTCTGTCCGATGCCTTTTTTTTTTTTATTTATACCCTCTTTGTCTGCATATCTGAAAACATTTTGAAAAATGTATGCCATTTCCCAACAGGGCTTGTGCACCTGTTGTTTACTTCGCTTGTTCTCACAGTTGTACAGTCATGTGATGTGGGATCAGTATGAGAACACTGAGTCCAATGAGACCTACTTTCTGCATACATACTAAGCTGAACTTGTCAAATTTAGTCCAAGCAATTCCATTGCACTAGGCTTAGTTTAGAGAGGGCTCTTTTTCAACAATAAGCTATTCTTTGAATATTTGCTTCCTTAAATCCATGTTATCATTAAAGTGTCAGGAGATAGCATGCTTCCTTGTAATAATTTTGCTAATTAGTTTTCCAAAATAGCACAGAGATTTGCAGTAAAGAAATGGAAAACCAATTGAGCTGATTAGACTTTTATAAAATAATTTTTAATTGCTGTTTAAAATGCATGTGGAAACATGTTTTTATACTGTATGCTGTCTCAGAAAGATTTGTGAATGGAGCAAAATAACCTGGTTTTCAAATAATCTGTATTACGTAATTGTAGGAACCAATATGAAAAATGCACTTGAAAATGTCTTTTTCCTAATGAGCTTTCATTCTTCTTTAAAGTTGTTTTGTTAAATTCTCAAGAAAAGAGACATTGTCATTCATTGCTTTAACCTGGTGTCATTATCTAAGCTGCCAGTTCCAAAACTCTTTAAAAAGTTTTTTGGCCTGGCAGTTTCATCCTGCTCCTTCGGGCTTCCAGTTCAGTCAGAATTGGCCTCTATTCTGAGCCACGGCGCACTCTAAGCTGGAATCTCCCCTATTTTGTATCATTCCCTCCCCCATCTAACTCATCCATTGCAGTGCAGGGGCAGGACAAGGGTATTAGGTGCTCTAGGCAAACCTTACAGACTTAACCACACACCCCATCCCTTCCCTCCCACAAGTGATTAAAAACGATGCATTTATAACACATTTTACATGAGACAGGACATTCAAAGTAGTTTTCTGAGGTAAAAATGTCACAATAACATGTGTATATTATATTTATCTACACTGCCTCGGTGCCAACCAGAACACCCTGCAAAGAAGACATTTGGAATCCATATGATTTTAGGCCCATGGGACCCCGTGTTTAGTACTCAGAAAGCCACGAATAATTGAATTATGCCAATACAACAGCGCTCAAACAGCAACAGCCATATGAAAAGGCAACCACAGCAAGTATTACGCCAGGCCCTAAAACACAAATGTACCTCCTGTTAACAAAATGGAACAAGGCAGGCTGCTATAGATCCCCAAACAGGAAGTACATGCTAACTTTTGATTTTCAGATGTCCTGAGATTGTCGTAGATTAGGAGGGGGTTGCGAGGCTGTGAGCGTGAGCACCTGTTAGTACACAACTGTTTGCACGCTTTTCTGCGTCTATCTTTAAGCACATAAAAGTTTTGCACCAAAAGCTTGAGTGAAGCACTGTACAGAAATTAGCACGCGTCCATGCAAATCCCATGTTAATTGAGGCATTAGCTATTCCCCAGTGCAAGGATATGTGCGTAGACTGTAACGCCAGCTTTTCTAATGCTGGAAGTTTAACTCCTGGTCAGAGATGAAGTAAAGTTTTACAAATCATATTTTATGTTTAGAAAACACTATTTGTGCACATAACGCTAGCAAAAATTACATTTTGAGCATATAACATGTTTTCTCTGCAGGAAACGTGGTTTACGCACATAAATCATATTTTATGTATGTCAAGCATGCCTTTGTTGTGCACTTTTTGGGTTAGTGCATTTTTTTTCAAGTCTTAATGCATTAGCTTACTGCATCAAAAGTTAAATTTTTTTTTTAGTGCATGAGTAAATAAAATGTGTACTGAAGTTCATTGCGCATTTTAATACTATTTACAGTTCCTGGGTAAATGCCTTCAATCTGTTTGTATATTTCCGCCATGCAATGAATTACAAGGAAAACAATCTCAGTCCTCATATTCCAAACATCAAATCTAGCATCTTCTTTTTCCATGGTGTTTTCTTCTGCTGCTTTGTGGTCGCTGAATCCCTTTCTGTCATCTTCCAGGACCCTTAGAGAGCAGACGGAGGGCTTTCCTGCAGGTTATGTTTCGTCCCACGATACGTTTCTGAGCTCTCTCTCTCTCACTCTCTCATCATAATTTCAAGTCATGATGTTCCCTCGCTTCTCCCAGCATATGTTGCCAGTAATTAGGCAATGCCCTAGAAATGTATTTTTAAAATAGACAGAGGACGTACAATATTCTTCTGGTCTCAGTAGGAACCAGACTAAATTTTTTTTTTAAAAAAATGGTTAATACAAATCATGTGGTTTTGATCTTTATGCCCTTTCTATGGTGCAGATTTTTTTTCTTTAACAATCAGTTATTAACAAACCTTCGTGTTCACAACAATACAGCAGTCTGGGATGTGATTTAATTTAACACTAAATACTACATTAGTTCACATCAGAGTTCTTAGAATCTGCATAAACCATCTGCATATAACATATATTTTACATGCACAGCGTATTTTATTGTCAAGGTAAAACTTTCCTGGATTTATAAATGATAGGCCAGATAATTATTTCAGTTCACAGCATGAGGCGGAGAAACCTGGTGAAATAACTCTTGAAATACCTTTCCTTGCATACTATACTGAGAAATATAATCAGAGCCAGGCCTGTGTTAGTGCGTTTCCGACTGTACTTCCAGTAGATTATTACCACATTCACCTAACGAGCCAGTGTTAATTTATTTTTAATTAATGCTTTGTTTTCCTAGGTCTGGCAGTGTGGAGGAAGAGTTGAGGTTCTGCCTTGTTCCAGGATTGCCCATATAGAAAGAGCTCACAAGCCGTACACAGAAAATCTTACCTCCTATGTCCGAAGGAACGCCCTAAGAGTGGCTGAAGTCTGGATGGATGAATTTAAGAGCCATGTCTACATGGCATGGAACATACCCCAAGAGGTAGGCCCTTCACGTTATTTTCTTACACCAGGGAAATTTGAACTTCAACGTCTCCTTGTTCTGGACTCTCTTGTGTCTGCAGATGGCCTTCCTACTGGTTTGTGTGCATTGCAGAAATGTCGAGGCAAGGCCTGTACAAGAATCTTGAGGGTTGAGCACTAGCTTAAATTGTAGAGAATTATAATAAATGGCTGCACATGTGGTGTTTTGCTATAGAACAGCCCTTCATACAGCTCTCTTCTTTTGCTATATAACACTTAAAATTACAGGTTTTCTGATATAGTAATCTTTATAAAGCAGTAAATGAGGTAGAATGCTCAACTTAACCTTAGGAATATATTTTAAAATTTAAAAGATTATTCACAAAAATCTTGAAGCCTGTGGATGTGTTTGCTGGATTATAATTTAACTTGATGTTCTTTTTCCATGTCCATGAAAGGACTTGAACAAGTTAATGTAAATTAGTTATTTACTCTCTCAGATAATAGAAGGACCAGGGGGTACTCAATGAAGTTAGCAAGTAGCTCATTTAAAACAAATCAAAGAAAATTCTTTTTCATTCAGCGCATAGTTAAGCTCTGGAATTCATTGCCAGAGGATGTGGTTACAGCAGTTAGTTTAACTGGGTCTAAAAAAGATTGGGATAATTTCCTAGAGGAAAACTGCTATTAATAAGCAATAATAGCTTGTGATTTATTTAATGTTTGGGTACTTGCCAGGTACTTGTGACTTGAATTGGCTACTGTTGGAAACAGGATGCTGGGCTTGATGGACCCTTGGTCTGACCCAGTATGGCATATTTTATGTTCTTATGTAGCTTTGTTATTGCTTCTCTTTACTATATTTGTTAACCGTTCTCTTTTAAAAATTCAATAAAGAAACCTGGATTTAAAAAAAAACAATTCCACATAATTTGGAGTCTTGGAGATTCAGTTGTTCTCAAAAGGCAATAAACCATTTTCTTGGCAGCTTGACTCACATTCCTGGTGTTTCAGGGATGTGCATCTGCTACAGATCCCTAATTATGATTTTAGTTTATAATCTCTGCTATGCAGTTTGATGTACAGTCCTACTATACGTTGGAATCATGATACATTATTTTCTTCATGTTTTCAAACATCTTTCTCTCTTCCCACACCAAGTGGTGGAAGTTTAGGTCAATGAAGGTCTTGGCAAACTGGAGCTTGGAAGTAACATAACATAGTAACATAGTAATGACGGCAGATAAAGTCCAGATTATCCATCGAGTCTGCCCAGAAATTTGCTTATGGTACTAACTGCAGCCCCATGGAGGTTACCAGTACATTCTGTTAAGGGTAGTAAGTGCCGCTTCATGCAGGTTACCCCCATGCTTTCTATTAAGGGATAGTAACTGCAGCTCCGTTCATGATACCCCTAGGCTTTCTGTTAAGGGTAGTAACTGCCGCTCTGTGCAGGTCACCCCCAAGAAGAAATGTTACACCATCCCTTTCTTTATGACTTTCGGGATCCGCAGTGTTTGTCCCATGCCCTTTTGAATTAATGAACTGTTCTCGTCTTCACCACCTCTTCTGGTAGAGCAGGCCAAGCATCCACCACTCTCTCTGTGAAGAAATATTTCCTGATATTGGTTCTGAGTCTTCCCCCCTGGACTTTCATATCATGAGCCCCTACTTCTACTGTCTCCAGCAGAAAAGGTTTGAAGTTTGTGCATCGTTAATACCTATCAGGTATCTAAAGGTCTGTATCATATCTCCCCTGCACCTCCTCTCCTTCCCCCACCATTTTGGTTGCCTTACTCTGGACTGTTTCCTTCCTGTCTTTCTTTCATTGAGATATGGTCTCCAGAATTGAACACAGTACTCCAGGTGAGGCTTCACCAAGGACCTGTACAAGGGCATTGTCGCCTCCTTTTTCTTACTGGTTGTTCCTCTCTCTATGCAGCCCAACATAAACTTGACTATTGCAACTCCTTATACCTAGGTTTACCTTTGTCAACAATACACCCACTACAGCTTGTTCAAAACGCTACAGCGAGAACCCTCTTCAACTTACCGAGATCAGAACACACAGCACTCATATTGCAACAACTTCACTGGCTTCCGATCACACACCTTATCACTTACAAAATTTTATCCATTATCCATAACTTGCTCTACAACACAAACCCTGTTTGGCTTTTTTCACTATTACGTATATATAAACCACCCAAACAACTCCGCTCTATGGACAAGTGCATTTTAGAAATTCCTTCAATCAGGTCAGTGTTTAGCATTAACTCAAAAAGTAGCCTTTTCAGTGGCGGGTCCAACTCTGTGGAACACTCTCCCTGAACATTTAAGACTGACAGCAAATCCCAAAGACTTCAAGAAAAAACTGAAAACCTACCTGTTTAATAAAGCGTTTAACATCCAGCAACTTAAGATTAACTAGATATATTTATCGCACCTGAAGTACTCTATGTGTATTTAAATGTTGCTTGTTTTGATTTTATGAATGTAATACTGTAACCGCCTAGACAGGCAGATACCTGCCTTATTCGTGCAGTATATAAAAAATTTTTAAATAAATAAATAAAATAAACATCTTTCTGGCTTTAGCTACTGCCTTGTCACATTGCTTCGCCACCTTCAGATCATAAGATACAATCTCTCGGTCTGTGCACAATAGTCTCCCCCCCCCCCCCCCCCCCCCATCACATTCAGCTCTTTTGGATTTCCCCACCCAAGATGCACAACTCTGCAATTCTTGGCATTGAATCGCAACTGCCATATCTTCAACCACTCTTCAACTTTTCTTAAATCACTTTTCATTCTCTACTGCTTCAGCCAAGCCCACTCTATTGCAGATCTTAGTATCATCTGCAAAAAGGCAAACTTTTCCTTCTAAACCCTCTGCAACATCACTCACAAAGATACTGAACAGAACTGGTCCCAAAACTGATCCTTAGGCACTCCACTTAGCACTGTTCTCTCATCAGAGCGGATTCCATTAAACATTACGCATTGTTTCCTGTCAGTCAAGCAATTAGCAAGCCACTCCACCACCTTGGCGCTCACACCCAAGCTTCTCATTTTATTCATGAGCCTCCTATGCGGGACCATATCAAAAGCTTTGCTGAAATCCAAGTAAATCACATCTAGCACTCTTCCTTGATTCAGCTCTCTAGTTACCCAGTCAAAAAAGTCAATCAGATTTGTCTGGCAGGACTTCCCCTGGTGAATCCATGCTGCCTCGGGTCTAGCAACCCATCGGATTGTATATAGTTCAGTATCATTTCCTTCAACAGAGTCTCCATTAGTTTTCTCACCACAGAAGTGAGACTAACCACTCTTCTCCACTTGTGAGACTAATCACTCTTCACTACTTGTGAAGCTGGACCACCACCACTCTTCTCCAATCACTCGGCACCACTTCCGTTTCCAGGGATCTATTGAAAAGGTCTTTCAGTGGACCCACCAGCACATCTCTGACTTCCCTTAGTATCCTGAGATGTACCTCATCTAGCCCCATGGCCTTGTCCACTTTCAGGTTTCCTAGCTCTTCCCATATATTGTCTTCTGTAAATGTGGTTGCATCTATTCCACTCCAATCCACAGTCTTGTTAATCTACAATGGTCTTTCTCCAGGATCTTCTTTAGTGAACATCGAACTGAAGTATTTAATATTTCTGCTATTTCTTCATCTTTCTCCACACATCTCTCCTCGTCACCTTTCAAGTTTCACTATACCACTTCAAGCCTCCCATCTTTCTCTGATGTATCTGAAAAATGTTTTGTAACCTCACTTTAAGTCTTTGGCAATCCTTTTTTCCATTTGACCTTTTCCTCTCCTGATTTCTTTCTTCGTCTCCCTCAGTTTCACCAGGTATTCTTCCCTGTGTTCCTCTTTTTGGGATCCTTCACACTTCCTGAACCTTGTTCTTTTTGCCTTTACTTTTTCAGCCACCTCCTTTGAGAACCAGATTGGTTTCTTTACCCTCTTACTTTTATTTACTTTTTTAACATATAGATGTGTTACCTTTGTAATAGGTTCTTTTATTTTGGCTCACTGTTGTTCTACCTCACCCGTTTTCTCCCAGTCTTCTAGCTCTTGCTCCAGGAATATTCACATTTCAACAAAATCCGTATTTCTGAAATTCAAAACTTAGGTCTTTGTGCAACTTCTAAGTATCTTATTTGTGATATCAAATCATACCGTCCGATGATCACTGGTGCTCAGATGGGCACCTACTCAGCCATTAGAGACATTATCCCAATTTGTGAACACCAGGTCTAGTATCACATCCTCCCTTGTAGGTTCCATTACCATTTGTTTGGGCAGAGCACCTTGAAGGGTATCCACTAGCTCTCTACTTCTGGTAAATTCCACAGAAGCGATACTCCTATCTACTTCTAGCAAATTAAAATATCCAACAAGCAACACTTCTCCCTACTTTCCCACTTTTTGGATGTCTTTGATCAGATCTTTGTCCAGCTCTTCTGACTGAATCGTAAGCCTGTAGGCCACACCATGTAAATGGAAAAACCATCTTCTTTTTACAGGACAGCCCATAATGCTTCTTCCCTACACCACGTCCATTGCATTTCAGTTGCTTAGATGTTGTTTTTGACATAAAACGCTGCTACTCCTTCTTTCCTGTCCTTTAATGTCCTTCTTTGTTGTAGCCAGGACGGCTGTATCTCAATCATGAGACTCCGTGAACCGTGTCTCTGTAACAGTAACGATATCCAGATCCACTTAACACCGTTAGAGCCTGCAGGTCTGGGATTTTATTGCCCACACTACAGGCATTTGTGCTCATAGCTTTCCAGCTTCTCTCCCTCAGTTTGCTGCTTTATAAAAAAAAGATCTTTGTCAAGGAAAGAACTTCTCATAAGAGGTCCAATGTGGGAGAAAAAGATGCTTGCAGCTATGCAAATGTATTCCTAAAAGTCATGATTACTTGTAGGAACATGGATGTCTGGTGAATGCAATTGAACATTTATTTTGTTTCAGTTGCCTGCATATGAGGAGAACACACTGCACCCTAATTTAATACATTACAAAACTCTGCCTTTAGATTGCTATTTTTCAATTCAAAAATGTGCTTGGTACTGTGCATGTCAGCAAAAGCTGGAGCACACGAGCACAAACCACTTGCCTAAAGAGAAGCTACAGTAGTGCTCGCATTGTCCTGTGCATTTTGCAGTGTAACAGTGCCCAATGTGTTTATTTTCAGCAAAGCTAGAAGTTCAACATTTTTGTGCAAACCAGTGAGAATTGAGCACAAGATATCCACTGTTGCCTTATTCAAGGCGGCCTTCTGGGAACTGTCGCCTTGGCTGGAGGATCAGTTTGTATATTGCCCAATGAAAGATTGTGTTGCTTCCTGTACGGACAGTAAATCCATTCATGCCTAAACTTGGACCTTAGGCCTGGCTCACATAAGAAAGCAGCTTTGCTTTTTGAAAGGCAGTATCTGTAAAACACACGTTCAATGAGCATGCCAAATGGCAAACACTGAGGGCCTGACATACGTCTATGCAATTTTAGTCTGTCATTAATAAACGTTTTACAGCGGTAGCTGACTTTAATGTTGAATTGAGATTAATTTACGATTCATTTATTCTTTTTATTTCTTTAGAATGTATTTTGCAAAATTTATTGTTTTGGGGGGGGGGGGGTTTGTTTGTTTGTTTGTTTGTTTTTGACTTGGCAGTTTCTTTCCGTTTCTCCAGGCTTCCAGCTTAATTTGAACCAGACCTGGACTCTGCCTCCTTGAGGTCCATTTGCAACTACCCAGGAACTTTCCTCTCCCACCGTATATCCCCACCCCACATGCTTTAGTGCGGTCGTTGCGGCAACAGCCTCTGGCTGGAAGCCGTGCACCAGACCAGAACTCCTCCTGGAAACCTTCAATCCGGCCATTAAATGTCGTCGTTGCACAGTGGCTGCAAATGTTGCCTTCGCAGCATCTCCAACCTTGGCCAACCTGGGGTGCAGAAGACCCGAACCGGAAATGCAACCCAGGTTCCCCCTGCATGGCAGTGCCTGGCATTGCCACTGAGCTACCATGCCAGCCCCTGCAAAATGTGTTTTAGAACATTTTCTGGTTTCTATCCAAAATAAATAGGTTTAACCAAACACATACGTTATTGTGCTAACAATGTGACAACTGAAGCAGCAGGCCTTCAACAAACAATAAGAACTGGAATGGACCATGCCATCTACAGAGAGCACTCTGAGCAACGTTTTTAGCAATAATTAAATCTTAGGTGCTCTTTTGCAATGCTTTCATCCTCAGAATGTTTGCCTAAGAACGTGATCTGTGTCTCTGCAGGCTGTAACTGCTCCGGCTGCTCGTTCTCACCCCTTGGCTCTCAATTTATGGCATTGCCATAAAAACTGATTGTTACTTTAGATGGGGATCAGCGGAGTTTTACACAATGGTAATTTTCTGTAAAAAAAAAAAAAGAATTAATAAATTAAATAAAGGTACCTCCACCTTCCACTCCAGCTGCAATATCGAAAAGGAAGCAAATTGAAAATGTTCTGGGCCGAGACCTGGCAGAAAAATCATCCCTGGTATTACATTCATCATACCTTATTCCTATTCATGAAGTATAATGATGACAATATATTATAAATTAATAAGTAATAATCTGTTTTCTTCTTATTAAACAATGAACACCGAAGGACAAGCCTATTCCCTACAGATTAATGCCCTGGCTCTCTATAATGGAGTCACAAATGGCTGCCAGAGCCTGGGACAGAATGAAGTATTGCTGTTCTCTTTTGCAAAACAGTGCAGTCTATTCCAGCAGGTCGGACAACTTTATAAAAAAAAAAAAAAAAAAAAAAAATCTTTAGCATGACTTATTTATGTAAGGTCACTTGTGAAATAGGGGATATCTAACATGTTAATGCCTGTAGCCCGGTAATCAAGCAGCTCGGCAGGGATGATTTCAGAGTTTGCCTTAATGGCTCAGAGTTAATTTAATCCATAATTTGGGACCATTTCCAGGTCTGATAGGTCCAGCAGAGAGCAAGAGGCACACCCCGAAAGGGAACTGAGGGTTCCTGATGAACTCCATGCCCCACGTTTTGGAAAAGCTAGCTTGCTTATATTTATGGCAATTTCACCCCTTAAGAAAACGTCAGCAGAGTCAGGCTGGCTATTCCACAGTATCGTTTAAAGAAGAAACTTAATTTTAAATTGTCACATTTTTACTGGGACTATGAATATTGATTTCCATTTTAGTAGAGCTCCCGTCCCAATAGTCATCAGGACAACATTGGGCTGGGTGCCAAAATCCCACACCGGTACTGGCATCTGCTGTTGACATGACATTTGGATAACATGTGTATGATCGATGTAGTACAGTGTTTCTCAGCTTGGTCCTCAAGAACAACCCAGCCAGTGTAGTATTTTAGGATATTACACAATGTATTTGCATAAAGCGAAGGCAGTGCAGGCAGATACGTCCCATGCATATTTATTCTGGATATCCTGAAAAACACATTGGACAGTAGGGATGTGCAGCCATAATAATTTTCTTTCGGTTTGTTTTTCGTTTAACGTTTACTTTTGGTTCAGTTTGTTTGCTAAACCAAAATGCACATTTTAAAAAATATGCAATGGGCCTCCCTCCTGCTGCTGCTGCCAGGGCCTAAGTGCTGGTAAATAAAAATGCCAGGGGCCTGTACCTGGGCCTAGTCAGCTGGGTTAAGCCAAGCCCAACTGGGGCCTGCCTGGGCCCTCTGACCCTTCTTCTGGCCCACCCAAAATCAGTCAAGGCTGGGGACCTCTCCAGCCGCCAGTTACCCATTCTGAGGAGGTCTTGGAAGAAGAAGGTGGTAGCAGCGTTACCGCCTCGCTCCTGCCCTTACCGCAGCTCTTTAAAAATGCTGCTGGGCCCCGAGAGAAACACTAAAAGTGATGTCACAAATGTGCCTGTCTCAGGGCCAGCCAATTACTTTCTTTTTTTTTTATGGCCATACAAATGTAATAAATACTCTTTGTTGCGTTGTATTTTGAAAACAAATAACATAACGCCTCCTCTTATTTACTGCCAAGCTCCTCATGTAGGATTGCTTTTGGGACATTCTCTAAAATATACTGCTGGACTGCATTATGTGGAGAGGCGCAATGATTCATTTCCATTTACGGTTTTTTTTTTTTTTTTAAGGACTTTATATCTCATGAGCTGCACAGAACTGTCTCGTGTCAGCTAAACGAGATAAAAGGGCATGAACAAAGAGAGAAGAATATTTATGAAGGCTTTTCACGAAATTATCTCTTTAAAAATCATGTCACTGGAGAACAGGCTGGTGGTGTTTCAAAAATATGAGCAAGAAATCCGATGTTTACAATGGTGTAGCAAAGAGAAAAAAACAATGCAGACGGCCAAGTGATTACATTAATTAAAGAACAGTGATCATTAAAGGTTGTTTCCAGGGCAACTTATTTCCCAATGCCAAGTTTTGTTTTTTTTATCTAGAAATTGAATAGAGGAGGCAATGCAAGGCCAAGGAACAAACATGAACAAAGCATTTAGGACCTAGGTCAATGATCTCCAAAATTAGAAAAAGCACAAGGAATTATGTAGAGGAGCAAATCTCATTGGGATGGAACCAAATACCACAGAAGCCAAGAATAATTTATTTTTTTATTTTATTGCCACTTGAGGAAAAATTGCCATGGCCTAAATGTCTCCAGAAATGATTCTGTTTATGCAGGTCAGGAATTTGGCAGATGATGGAAAAAAAAAAAAAAGAACTTTCTGAAGCTCTTGCTAAGGTCAGTCTAGGGCCTACTCATAACATCGCAAGATGGCAGAAGAGGCGTAGGAAATTAAAACATGTCTCCCAGGTGATATATATTTTTTTTTTTTTTTTTTTTTTGCGACCAAAATATTTGCGTAACCCCCCGCCTTCTCCGAGGGTCATCTTCCCAGGCCTGGTGAGCACAGGATTCACTCGACCAGGGTGAAGCTGGGCCTGCCTCGACCAGCGGCCCCAGATTGAAACAGGGGCCAGCAATGACCTCCATTCAACCTCCCCATTTGGCCGTGGGCTTTTTTTTTTTTTTTTTTTAATACTATAATTTTTTTCCCCCGCAGCTTTAAATGTGCACCAGAAGTCTTGGGACTCATGTTAGGTTTCTGGGCCTCCCCACACAAATTTAACGCATGCCAAGGAGGTGTAGTTATTATATCGTGGCTGACCACCTTCTCAGTCAGCTGAGATAAAATATTAGCGTAAAATTGCCTAGTAATGACCACCTTTGCATGCATTTATATTATTCATGCATGCAAATTGCTTGCAAAGAAGGTCATTGTAATAGGGGAGGATACCTGGCAGGGACATGCTTATTATTGCATTAGAGCCTTTTATGGAGTCATAAGGCCCTAACACCTTTTGATGAATGACCTGGTAAGTTACTGAAACGGTTAGCTTTGAATATTGACTTCCCAGTGTTAGCTAATTTCTCTCATGCATACTCATTATGGATATACCGAAAACTTGACTGGCTGTAGGCTCCCCAGAACAGATACAATAATTATTTATTTGTTTGTTGAAAATTATTCTTAGCTCACCAATCAAGGCACTCGGCATTCTAGGTGGGTTATAGAATGCATAAATATTATTCATGAAAAACAAACATGAAACCTAACTTAAAACACACAAAATAAACCAATAGCAATGTTAGAAAATGGAATCAAGTGCTTGAGTCAAAAGGTCATGCTTTCGACCCTTGTGAAACTCTTTCAGGTCCAACATGGAACGCAGTTTTAATGGCAAAGCATTCCATAATTTGGAACCGAAAAAGCTCACTTCCGCCTAGAAACAAGTTTTATTTCTGTAAACGATGGGATACTTAATGGCTCCTGATTCTACGAATACAATGTACGAGAGGGAGCGTCTTTTAAATATTGTGATTTCCCTTCTTGTAATACTTTAAAATCTAATAAAAGCACTTTAAAAGCTTGCGCAGCTGGCAAAGCCCAGGGGTTCTGGATTCTCGTGTCACCGAGACTTTCTTTCTCTTGCAGGATTCTGGAATTGACATTGGTGACATCTCTGAGCGGAAGGCCCTGCGGAAAAAGCTCCAGTGCAAAACCTTCCGCTGGTATCTTGTCACGGTGTATCCAGAGATGCGAATGTATACTGACGTCATCGCCTACGGAGTGGTAAGCAGTTCATCTTACCCTTTAGAAATGTGTTCTCAATTAGGCCTGTAAGCGATGGATGCCGACAGCAAATGATTAGATACGTTAAAAGAAAACAAAATGAGACGTTTAAAAGTTGGATGGATTGCTTATACAACAAATATGTTTATTCTTACCTGCGCGAGGAACCTTGGTCAGTCAGGAGATAGGGTGAAGTTACTATCTGGCAACGTTTTACCAACCTACTGTGGGGTTATGAAGACTCTGTCGTAGATTATGCTAAGTCTGTAGCTTCCATTTGCCCCTAAATCTTCACTGACCAAAGCCTAGCTATTGCTAGGATAATCAAGCTGTGAAAATTAACCTTGTTCTCAGACCATGCCCCCTGAACATGGATTGTAAATATCCCGCAAAATAGAACTTGTGGAGACAGAAACTTTTTAGCCCCCTTGCAAACTGAAGCCATCGTTTATGTATCACAGAGAAGAGCGGTTAGCCCATTCTGCATACATTGAAAGAGTTATTAGCAAAGCCAGCTCTAGACATAACCAGACTAAGCAATTGCTTAGGGCTCAGAACAGCTCAAGGGGCTTCACCAACTCAGTTTTGTGGGTGCCTCTGCTCACTTGCTTGGGGCTCTCAATGGTCTAGCACTGCCTCTGGCTATTAGTGATACTACAACTAGCTTTGAATGGTAATCTAAATTCAGTTTGACTTTTAAGGCACATCAAGCTGTGGGTCTCATACCTCACCAGGCACCCAAATAGGTGCTGAAATCATTGCTGTGATGTTATTGCTAACTTTTCTTTTCTGCCTTGCCTTCTGGACTCAGGAAGATTGTTTACCTCCCCTCTAGCATATGTTTTGGAGTATGTTATTGCAATTATAAAATGCTCTGTAACATAAAACATATTCCAGAGTTTTAACATACAAAATTGTTCCTGTTAATCCTCTTGTTCTACTATATCAAAGTTTTGGTGGGGCTATGGTATATTATGGTGTCTTCAAGCATTGTTAAAGTTGCCTTCCCTTTGGTCAATGCCTTATGACGTGTTTAATCATGCATTGAAGGAGTTCAACCTATAGTCATGCAATACTGGCCGACAAATCGCAATACTTGTTTTTTCCCAAACTGTTTTATAAAATGGGATGATATTACATTGATGAGCAAGAGAGTATAGATCCAAAATGCCTAAGGATTACCGAGACAATTCTTTGCTTCATTTTCTTCAGTCCCGATAATTTTGAATTGGATTGTATACAAACAGAGAATTCATCTCTCCATAATGACATTTAACTGTCCTTGCCCTTGCTCTGCATTTAAGAGCTGGTAATTTTAATGTCGTTGCCCTGTCACTTATGAACCGCTTTCATAATGTCATGGTTCCAGTGACATTTGCAGTTTTTCATTTTAAGTAATTGATGATGACATATTTATTATGAATGCAAAATATGTTATCACTAGGTGAAATCCAGCAACATGAACTGTGGGGATAATGGTCAGTTCTCTTCCTGGAAGGTCTTTCATGACCTCCTTCTCTAACACAACTCCTCCACAACAGGCACCATGGTAAAATACAGGCAGTTTGTCTTTCCAGCAAGTTCCTCCTGGATCTTCCTCCCAAACACAACCCTTCTCCAACATGGTAACAACAAGCAGTCCTCCTTTCCTGGAAGGTCTTTCATGATCTCCTTCCCTAACACAACCCCTGTCCAACACGAACCATGGTGATGACAGGTAGTTCTCCTTTCCTGGAAGGTCTTTCATGATCTCCTTCCCTAACACAACCCCTGTCCAACACGAACCATGGTGATGACAGGCAGTTGTCCTTTCCTGGAAGGTCTTTCATGATCTCCTTCCCTAACACAGCCCCTGTCCAACACGAACCATGGTGATGACAGGCAGTTCTCCTTTCCTGGAAGGTCTTTCATGATCTCCTTCCCTAACACAGCCCCTCCCAGTAGTTTCCAGTCTCCTGCTTTGTATCACTTATATTCTGGAACTAGTCACTTTCAGCCTCAGATATAAAGCCCTGTACATCTAGTTCCTTCCCTGCGCTTCAGACAGTACTGTGAAAAATTGACTCTACTGTATATGATATCTAGAAGTGTGGGTGTCCGATTAATACTGACATCAATTTTTCTCTACACTCACACAGTTGCATCTATTCTGGTTGCTATGGTTGAGAGGGGTGTATTTGATGCATTATGTCTGATGATCTTTAAAACAGATTAGCAATAAAACCTGCTGCATCAGCTTATAAGATTTAGCTAACATTTGTGGTTTTGTTAATTGTCCAAGCTTAAAGCATGGTTGCGGGAGGGGACAGGATGTAATATTGTCAAGTTCATCTGTATCCAGAGACTTTAAATACTACTGTGATCCTACCCATGTAACAAAAAAAAAAAAACAACTAGGGAGATTTTGTTTTAAAAGGTTAAATGGACAGCCAGAATTTTAAGAATCTAAGTTACATTTCAACACAAAATCTTCCTTCTGATTGGCCAGCAGTCTATGGCTTCCAAAAATGTTACAAGAAGGAATGAACTCTAAAACATTTGTAAAGCAGATGTGCCTTTGAGCAGCTTTAGGTAAATAAAATGCATGATCTGTAGACAGAAATGTTTGTGTACTGAATCTCTACCCTGGTAATTATCCAGTGAATAATGTGAGACGTGCAGCACCCTTCCTTTGCTAAATGACTTAGACATACAAGATTAATTATGTCCTGAATACCAAACAGTGAAGGCACCCTGTTAAAGCAGCACATTTTGTTGAGCCCTTGAGCGCTCCTTTTGGATATAGAGATTCACATATGGGCATGCGTTTAAGAGTTGGTGTATAAGAATAGGGATGGCTAAATAGGAGAGACCTATAGAGATATAGATTGGAATGCAGAGATGATAATCTAATCTCAATGTAATTTTGGTTTGAGTCACGCCTTTCAATGGGTAAACTAGTACTTCATCAGGCTGATGCAATATCATTACTTAAAAAACGTGTCTCCAAACTGGGCGCACGGTTTTTTTGAACACGCACACATCCACCTTTCCTGGGCGCTCGATGCAACAGGAAAAATGTCAGTGAAAGGACCAATCCCCTTTTCAGAACAGCCTTCTGAAAGGGGATTGGTCCTTTCGCTGACGTATGACAGTGAATGGACCAATCAGCAGTGAGTGAAGGAGTGAATAAATTAAATGCCTGACACTTAATATTGATTTATTCACTCCTTCACTTACTGCCACAGGGGATCCAATTGGACCAGGCTTTGGGGATGCTGCTTTCTCCCTATGAGGAATCACAGAAAGCAGGATTTATTTATTTATTTATTTTTATGTTGAGCCCTTGAGCGCGGCATGATTCTGCTTTCTGTGGTTCCTCCTGTTTACTATTGTGATAATTCTAATAGGAGGAATCACAGAAAGCAGGATTTTTTTTGTTTTCTTTCAGTGAGCCCACGGGCGCGGCATGCTTCAAATGCCAGCTCCCGGGCAGGCATTTAAATTTGCCACGTTAAAATGGGTGCCTTGGCCGCACGGCAATTTTTTGGCATCGCGAGGTAATAGCTAATAGCCTCATGTACATGGAATTTGCACGTGAGGAGCGCTATTAGCTATGCCCTCGATTGGATGCGCATTTTGGATGCGCTGATCCTCGGGGTTATTTTAACGCGTCTGAAATGCGCGTCCGATAGAGTGTTGCCCGGTGCGTTAGCCTGAGCGCACGATATTGCATCAGCCTATATGTGTGTTAGAAATCATAATCAGAGAGTGCACTATAACTGTATAAAGTAACAGAGTACAGTCCAATATTTAATCATGTGTTACAATATTAAAAAGGAGAAAGAATGAATGGACTTTTTTGAGGGGAGGGGGAGGTTATGGGGTAGATCAGGAACAATTCAACTTAATATCTTTACTCTGCCATCTTCTTGCTTCTTCTTTTTTTTTCTTTTTAAATCCTAGTTGCAAAATTCCCTAAAAAGCGATGTGTGCCTTGATAAGGGCCCAGACACGGATAATATTCCCATCCTGTATATCTGCCACGGAATGACACCACAGGTCAGTGTAACTATTAATGATTGTTCTGTTGTTGCTTCTGCTGGGGGTCTCTACGTTTGGGGGAAACCGTACTGGAACCGTCAGTGTTGTTCTTGGAGCACTTCCACGGGGTAAACTCAGCTCTTCAGCCCTTTTCTGGCAGGCTGGAGCATTAATTACTTGTACCCTAACGAGCTCCGATATTGTGCTTCCAGGTGAATTTTAAAAGCCCTTCGCCCGTCAAAACTGGGAGACGCACGCATGCCTCGAGGGCCAGCACAGGCCGCAGGGATTTTAAGAAGCGCCTGAGTTACTCGCGTGTCTCCCGGTACGCGCACAAACCAAAAAGGTTAAAAAGGGGGCGGGGCATGACATGGTCTGAGCAGTGCACGGGCGGGACACGGGCATTCCAGGAGGGTCACGTGAAATGCGCGCATAAAGATTTGCACGCACAAGGGCGCGCCGTGATCCCCTGCCGCGTAACTTTACTTCTGCTGTGGATGTCTTGCAAGTTTTAAAATTTAAAAATTTTTTTTTAAAAAAGCAGGACTGGTCAGTGAGGTTTGAAGGGTCGGGTCTAATAGGGTAAAAGGGAAGAAGGTTAATTGGGAAGGGGGTTACCTGGGCAAACTGGGAACGGACTGGGGAAACTGGTAATTGTCAGCACGTGTATCTTAAAAAAAAAAAAATCCCCCCACTTGCACCGCAGAGCCAGCATTTGCGCGCACAAGCGTGCATCCATACATACTGCATGCACATATGATTTTATATCCTACCCTTATATCCGTGCGTACAGCCGATTTTTGTCATACGCGCACATACAGGTGGATGTTATAAAATGGCTGTGTCCATTCGCACGAACCACCAAACACGAGTACACGTATGCCCGCGCGGCTGTTTAAAAGTTAACGTCCCTGTGTGTGCGCTACAGAGCCTGTGTGTTCCATTCTGGAAGAACAGCAAACGAGAGAGATGTAGCGACATCAATGCTGCCTTTGCAGAGACCGATTGGCAGTTTCTGTGCCTGTTGTGGTTTTCCTTCTACCCGATACCCTGCTAAGGCCTGATGGCTTGTCATTGAAGTCTCACTTTTTGGACCGTGCTGCAGACTCTTGTGTGCAAATCTGGACTTGCTGCTTTATTTTCCGCTGCCTGTAATCTCAACCCGCAATTCATGTTTATGCACACGGTTAAAGTGGTTCACTTTGTGAAAGATTCTAAACTCGCACGTTAGCGTTGCCTGCACAAAATTAACCCTGTAAAACTCCGCACATGCTTCATTCTTTTTTATGCAGGGTTTCGTAATTAGATTACAGCTAGAAAGTGGTTCTAAATGTTTAGGTTCTGCTTTAGATTGACAGAATACAGTGATTTCCTTCATCCAGTGGCTCAGAATATTTTTTAATTTTTAAAATTACTTTGGTGCTCCTGTTTCTGGCTTTTATCTCCGCTTCTCGGCTGACCAGCGCTGCATTCAAAGGTTACGCTGATTCCCGTTTTTCCTGCTGAGAGGCTGCTCTAAAGTTATCCAACTAACGTAGCCAGTTATAGTTACCCGGACAGCGTTATCCCACCCCGGGACACCCGCAGAACGCCTCTCTTTATCTGTCTAAGGTGCTTACTCACAAAGCTGCAGTATTTGTCCCCGAGGGAAACATACTACGGGAGTCACAAAACCACAGTAAATGACACTGTGGCTTTGTTAAAATGCCACAACAGTGGCCCCAGGACTGTGGGGGCCACCATCACTTAAAGGGGACAGAGGCCCCCGAGTAAGCGACCCCTTGAAAGTAGCCAAAGACCCCAGGGGTCTGCACAGATTGGACCAAACAAATCCAAGAGGTTTGTTTTTTTTGTTGTTGTTATTTTAAATAAGAGGATGTTCATAAATATCAATTTGCATTCTCTAGTGTGGGATGAGTGTGAGCCGAGGCATCCATGGCACTGGATAGGCGAGGACAAGCCACGTGCACATGCGCTCAGAACGCGCTGGCTTTCTGCATTTTGATAACTAACCGCGCAGGAAGTCCGACGCTGACGAAGCTCCTCGTGGGATTTTCCAGGTCCTTGTAAATTGATGTCACCCTGGTCGTCAGATAAGTTGTGGACGTAACATGGTTTCTTCTCAAGGACTAAGAAAAATAATATTAGTATTGATCTCTGTTACAATATCTCGCTTGATTAGGTTCCTTTCCAGCGCATTTGTTCCTTGCCTTCTCTTCCCTACTTCTGTGTATGTGGGTGGAAGGCCCGAGAGCCACAGCAGCAGCTCTCATACACAGGGGGGGGGCAGAGTAGTGCACGGGAAGATAAATGCTACTTTTGTTTCCCGGTGATTTTTTTTTTTTTTTTTTAACCAGTCCTTCTTGCGTTTGCTTTCATAGCCTCTCAGAGTAATTTACAGGCCGGCGAGCGTCATTAATTTCAGCCTTTGTGAAGGTCCCTGATACAGAGCTATATTATCTCTGACAGCAACAGTGCTATTGCAGATCCCGCGCTGTAAGTTCAAATTAAACACGATATTCCTAGTGACAGGGCGAGCCGAAACCTCCATTAGCTTACTTCAGCCTTTAGTGCAAAAAAATTTTTTTTTTTTTTAAAGTTCGGTGAAATAGTAAATTAAAGTGGTACATTTTCAAAGGCTTAGGTGCCTTTCACGTGGATAAAAATAGAACTAATCTGCTCTGCCCAGCTAAGTGAATATTTAGCCTTCAGAAAGCATGTGCGTGCTTTTGGCTGCACAGAATGGACACGTTTGGACAGTACCCGTGCCCGTTTCGGGGGTAATATTCAAAGCCATGTATTACATATAAAACACAGGGTTTGTGAGCATAAAAATAACTTACACCAGGGCTTCCTAAACCTGTCCCGGGGACCCCAGAGCCAGCCGGGTTTTCAGGATATCCACCGTGAATATGCACAAGATAAATCTGCATACGCTGAGTTTCCATGGTGTGCTCCTTTACTGGAGCGGACTGGGAGGGAACTGGGGAAGTGCCCTGTCACATCGCCGCATGTTTCCAAGAAAATCCCCTCCCTTGCACACGCGAGTCGGCACTTGCGTGCATGTTTGCACGGGCGGCTGATTTTATCACGTGCGTGTGTCGGCGAGTGCGTGTGCAAGCGCCGGAAACTGCGCGCCCATGGACGCCCACGCGGTTGTTTTAAAATGCACCTTATAGGTTTGATTTGAAAATTGATATGGGGGTGAATTTTCAGACAGTTCCGTGCTTAAAAATGAGCATATAGGTGCGAAAATAGCCTGTGCTCGCGTAATCGCTATTTTAAAAAAGTCGAAAGTGCGCATAAACTTTATGCGGCATGCAGAAAAAAGGAGCAGGCTAGGGACCTTCTGGGGCAGGGCCAGCAGATACATGCGATTGGTGCTATTTTAAAAGACCCCCACGCATACTCATATTTGGCAACTTACTCATGGAGTTTTACACTTGCAAATTATCTTGCGTAATTGATATGAAACTTTGTTTATCATGTAAAATATACACACACATTTTTAAAATATGCAGGAAAAGTATGTGCTTTCAATGCATTGTATGTATTCCTGTGTCAACACCCATACGCTTGTATGTTCTAAGGTAGAGATACAAGTATTTTATAATATGCACAGATATGATACGCACGGGTTATAAAGTACTGACATAGAGCTACGCATGGCCATATACATGCGTTTATGCTCCTGCACACAATTGTTTGAAAGTTATCTTTGGGGTCCTTCTTATTCAGTTTAAACCAACTTTTACCCATAAATTCCTGGATTTTTCCCAGAAGCGTCAATCGGTTTAGACCGATTTTCACCCTAGTTTTAAGCTGATTAAAGAGCAGCTCCAGAGCTTCAGATGCAGCATCTCAAGGTCTCCTGTAACTGCTAGAGGCCAGTGTGGGCGAAAGTGCCTGCAGCGTTTTCAAGCCCTGCCCTCTTAACGGCGAAAATGCTAGAGCTCCGGTGCCGCAGACACGGTGCTTTCAAGTCCCTCCTCCACTCCTCTCCCTAAATAGCCAAAGTGCCTGCTTTGAAGCAGACCTTGCCCACCAGAAGCTCTTCCCAGCAGGCAAAAAAGAAGTGCAGGGCTGCGGAGCGCGGAAGCCTCAGGAGAGAGGAGCTATCTGGAGCCTCCGCTAGTGAGGGTGACTGATGTCGCAATGGGGAATGGATGAAAGAGAGAGATTCTCGTTCGGGGTGTGAGGGGAAAGAAAGGAACGTGCTAGGCAGGGGATGGAGGGAGAGAGGGGGATACTGCTGAGTGGGTGAGTGAGAGAATCTGCTTGTTTTATTGTCCTGTCCACCAAACTAAACTCCAATATTTACCCAGAAAAATAACGAGTCACATTTTTCCACTGATTTTCTCCTGTTTTTGTTCTTGTCATAATAAACCCTGATAAATTCCTGGGAAAAAAAATAAAAAATGAAAATGAAGGTCCCTAGTTATGCTCTATGGGGTAGATTTTAAAAGGTTGCACACGGGCGTACATGTGCACCTGATTTTATAACTTGCGTGCGCAAGTTATAAAATCCGGGGTTGGCGCGCGCGAGGGGATGCACAATTGTGCACCTTGCGCACGCCGAGCCGCGCAGCCTTCCCCCGTTCCCTTCCCCCTAACCTGACCTTCCCACCCCTTCCCCTAACCTTCCCTCCCAGCCCTACTCAAACCCCGCCCCCCCCCCCCCCAAATCTTTGTTTTACCTTTTGCGCCTGCCGGCAAACTGCCTGCACACAATCCCCGGCACAGCGGCTAATATGGCCGCTGTGCTGGGATCCTGACCCCGCCCCTTTTTGCAAGCCCGGGGCTTTACGCGCGTCACCGGGCCTTTTTAAAATGGCCCGGCATAAGCAAGGCCGGTTACGCGCGTAAATCCTCTGGATTTACGCGCGTAACCTTTTAAAAATCCGGTCCTATGTGCGTAACTGCTGCATAAATTATCCACAGTGTTACAAATTATGTATGCGGAATCCCACTGGCGTGCTTCTGAAAGGCCGTTATTTAACACCGTGTAAGTAGGACGCACATACACTTATCCGCATAACAAACTGATTTTCAAAGACGAGGTGCAGGGCTATCTTCTGTTGGCAAATTGGTTGGGCTTGTGCGGGCTGAAAAGCATTGCAAGTACCTCAGCACGCACCCTGTTGAAAATGAGCCCAGTCAGGCAGGGGAAACTACTATACCCGCCAACAGAGCCCTTTCTTGCCTGGAGGGATTCCTCTTTAAGAAATCATAAATTTTGTTCTGTCTGCCTATTGAGGTAATGATTGAGAAATCAATTATTGTTTTCAAGATATCTATAAAAGGCAGAAGATTTGCTTGTAGAGGACAATTTTCAAAGCTGCCAATGTGGGTCAATAGCGACATTGGCAGCTAAATTGTGAGTCAGAAAACGATTCCCCTTCAATGTGGTTAGGAGTCTACGCGGTGTTTCGTGATAGGGGTTGGTACACACAAAAGAAATTAATTTCGTCTACCGCATCATTTCAGGAGTGTGCCCTTTTGGGTCCCCCCTGTATCATTTTTTTGGTTTTCGTTTCTTTATTTAAAAAAACCAAAAACTCCCATTAACAGGACCCACCCCCAACACTTTTTTAAAATTAAAATATTCACCCCACCACCATCAGCTGACGCCCTCACCCACCCTAGCCCACCTTCCTGAGCTCCCAGGACTCATCAGAATTTTCCCAGTGGTCTAGTGGTAGCTGGGGATGAACTCCGCTTCCGGGCCCAGTGGCTGCCATTATGCAACGTGGCACGGTCCGTCCTTTGCCCCTGTCATGTGACAGGAGCTGCCCAGTGGCACAGGGAGCCCCTTTCGCATGATGGGGGCAAAGGGCAGCCCACGCCATTTTGAATAATGGCAGCCACTGGGCCCAGGAACAGGAGGTCACTCCTGGACCCTCACTAAATCACCAAGGACATTTTGATGAGTCCTAGGGGTGTGCAGGAGGGTGGGTGAATATTTTAATAAAGAGGAAGGGTTGGGGAGAGTCCTATGAGCATTTTTTTTTTAAATAAAATAGTGCTTTTGGGGCAAAAAAGCAGGAAAAAACATGAAATTTTATTTTATTTTTTTCTATCTTTTTAAATAATGAAATGAAACGAAATAGGAAATATCACTGGTATTTCCTGTTTTGTTTTAAACAAATGAGCACTTCTGTTCCACCTGCCGCATGTACGGAGAGGGATTCCTGGGAGCGTGTTCAGGCTGCGGGAGGACAATAAAGCCTGTGGAAAGCATTTTCAGCTCTTATGTGCCTTCTTTCCCATGGGAAAAGTAACTGCAGAGAAAGCAGGTACAGAAGTCCTGGGGTGATTTATGCCTGTGGCAAGTTTTAAAGAACAATTATGCACAACCCTTTCCTTTGAAACTCAGTGTAGTCCAGGGTAAATTATCTGCATTTGTTTGTCCCGATATGAAAGGTGAATTTTAAAAGCCCAGCGCACAGCCAAAACCGGGAGATATGCGTGAATATGTCGGGCCGGCGCGCACACCCAGCGGATTTTAAAAGGCGCCCGCGTACGTGCGTACCTCCCGCTGCACGCACAAGTTCCGAAAAAGGGGGCAGGGTGGGGCGTGGCCGTTCCTGGATTTCAACTTCAAGCCTGCGCGTAGATGCTTAACACGTACAGGCGCGCGCCCCGGGTCCCCTGCCAGGTAACTTTACTTCTGCTGTGGATGACGGGTAAGTAATGCAGTAAAGATAAATAAATCGGCGGGGTTTTAAGGATCGGGACTAATGGAAGGACGGAAGCTATTAAACCAGGGGGGGGTTGAAAGTCCTGCACCCTCACCTGGGCGAACTGGGAACGAACTTGGAAAACTGGAAATGGCGTCGGCGTGCGTTTCTACTAAAATCCCCCTACTTACCTGGCAGAAGCGGCATTTGTGCGCGCCCACTTAAAGTTACGCGCACACGTGCGCCATGCGCAGCCTATCTGGATGCATGTTATAAAATGTCCGCGTCCCTGGTCGCGGGCCAACGAATGCACACGCGCGCGCCTGCGTGCCTGTTTAAAAGTTACTGTCTTAGGGGGGTCATTTTCCAAGAGGATCGCATGCAAAAAGTCCCTTATCGCGTGCAGTACCGGGGCAGAGTCGGGGCGGCACCGGGACTGACGCCGCGAAGACTTCGCCGACAGCGAAAGGTACGCTGCATTTTCGCTGCCAGTTTCATGGCGAATAACTACACCTTTTATGGTGTAGTTATTTGGCGCGATGCTGGCAGCGATCGCAGGACCGCTCCCCCGTTTTGTCCCCCGTTTCTGCAGGATTCAAAGAGCCTGGCGGTATTAGTAAATCCAGCCCTTAGGCCTGGATTTTCTAAGGTTGCAGACCTTAGAAAATCCAATAGTAACGGGGGGGGGGGCAGTGCTATCGCTGCCGGTTTTCGCACTCATTAGCGCCATCGTAAAAGGTGGTGCTATTGGGCGCGAAACTGGCAGCAAAAAAGGTCCGTACCTTTTCGCCATCAGCGGTGTCTTCGCGGAGTCTGCCCTGGTGCCGCTCCGACTCCTCCCCTTCCGGTGCGGACGCTGCCAAGAACCCGCCCCAATTTAGCTATCGTGTGCGATCCACATAGTGTTTTATACCTGTTCATGTTTCAATTTTCAATAAAGTACAAATTGAAAAAAAAAGAAAATGACCCCCTTAGTGTCCAGAAATCTTAACAAGCTGGAAAGTGCATTCTTACAGGGTCACTCAATGGGGCAATTCCCCTTCCTCTGTTCGCTCCTAAATGGACCAAAATGCCCCAAAAATTGTGATTGCCAAGCAATTTTTACTGTAGATCCGGCATGCCTATTTTTTATGAAAATTGGTTCTTTAGTTTTGGCGTTCTTAGATGCAGATGGACAGATGGACTGAGTGTTGACAGTGTGTGCGTTCACACCGGTGCTGAGAAAAGCACCTTTACAATGTGTTTACTGCACTAACTGCCTAGTCCCCATGGTAAGTGCATAGGATGATTGTGAGAGAGCAGTCTAGTTAATAATCTGTATTTTGCTCAGTTCCAAAGCTCCTCTCTTGATGTCAAACATTTTATTTTCCTGGTCCTTATAATGATCCGATATTACTGGTAAATATTAATTGAGCCTATATGAAGACTGCCGCCTTATAGCACCGATTGCAGCATTGTCCCCTTTACAATTGAAATGAAAGGTAGGATGGGTTCAGTCTTCCTTATGTCGTGTGTCTTTCGTATGGGCCTTATGCTTTGCTAGTGTATGCAAGTATCAATTCCTCTGCCTTCACAGGGTGAAATAACTAGAATGAAAATAAATCAGACTTTATTGCTCTGATAGATTTGGAAGCCAAATGTCATGGTAATGTATACATTCTTTTTATTTAATCACTTTATGAACCTAAAACCTACTAAACAAACACAGTATCATTTTTTTTTTTTTACCTTTGACCCATTAGGTAGCATCTGTGGGTCCCGAGCTTTGGTTTGACATCTCTTATCTTGACAGTTCTTTCGTCTTTCTAGAAATAGTTTGCAAGACGGAGAAGGACAGCTTGTATATTAGATCGGAAATAACTCACAATCGCATGGATGGTCAATCCTTTTGGCTTTGCATTATTTAAATAGATTTTTGTGGTAGGGCATGGCTTGGGATTGTGGTTTAGGCTGATTAACTCACAGAAAACAATGGATGCTCCTGTAGGATTGGGGGATGCCGTAGGAAGGGTAATGATTTCAGGTGGCATTAACTACTCATGGGCTTCAAATTAATGTCAATTATTCCTTTTTTTTTTGTATAAATGAGGACACTAGTGTGTGGTCCATTTGCTGTAAGCTTGCCTATTTAATTGGGTTCTCCAGTGCTGAGTAATTGTTGGTCTTTGTAAATGATTAATAATACAATTGTTCGTGCCTACAGCATGAACCCTAGTTGGCTCCAGTCGTAAAAGATTTGATGTACTGTAACTTAGCAACGAATGACATCTTCAATTGCTCAAAGGTGCTGCATCTGAGTCAGCATTGCAAATCTGCCTCTTCCTTTTTGGGTTCCAACTTTAAAAGCTGTTCAGACACTTTGTTAATACTTTAAAAAAAAAAAAAAAAAAGTTGCTTGTGTTTTGGTTTGTTTTTGAGCATTCTGAAGGAAAATACGAATAGGGTTCAATACGCAATTCAAGATGTAAAATCAAAGAAAACAAAATAATCCTTATCTGTACCAGGTCAACAAAAGGGGGGGGGGGGGGGGAGCAATACAAGTAACAAAATTTAAAAGGAAAATAATCCATTTTATAAAACAAGCAATCTTTTGCAATGCCACAGGGAGGGCTGCAGAATCTGCCCCTTTCCCGCAGAATCTGCTGTTCCCTGCAGAATCGCCACAGGGAGCCTGGTTCAGCCATGCTGGGTCAGGAAGGTGAAGGGGTGGTGCATTTCAACCCCCTCACCTCAATCCCCTGCCTTGGGCCTCTCTCTGCTCCCAGTAATTACCACAGCAAGGAGGAGAGCAGCATATCGGGGCCACTGGACGGGGCTTTCCTGAAGCTTTCAGCCGCACCAGACACTGTACAGCCTCATGGTTGGGAAGCAGCAGCCAGGACCACAGGGGGCAGAGGAGGCCTGACGTGTCGCCGCTCTCCTCCTCTTCTTGCCCCGCTGATAAGTACCATTGTGGGGAACCAGGAAAGTGTTTGCAGAGAGTGAGTTGTGTTAAAGGGGGGGGGGGGGTGGATATGTGAAAAGAGAGCTGGGAAATAGGGGGATGTGATTGGGGGAGGGATTATGTGAAACGGGATGCGGGGTTGTGATAGAGAAGTTGAAGGGGGTGGAGGGATGCGGGGGTGGAGAGATGTGGGGTTGTGATAGAGAAGTGAGGGCTTGGGGGGATAGGTATGGGGGTTTTATGAAACAGGGGATAGAAGCTCTAGTTAGAGAGGTTGGAGGGAGTTATGTGAAGAGTGCTAGGAGATGTGGTGTGTGATGAAGGGCTGAAGGGGAAATGTGTGAATAGAGGGGATGGGTGTTGTGAAACAGGGGGGACTGGGAAGATGGGATGTGTGTGTGTGAAAGGGGAGCTGGGGAATCAGGGGGTGTGTGAGTGAAAGAAATGGTGGGGCAGGGTGGATCGGTGTGTGTGTGTGTGTGTATGAGCACTTGGGGTGGAGGGAGGAAAGGCATAGGAAGGTGGAGGCAGAGAGAGAGAGGGGGGATGGACATTCCCCCCCCCCCCCCATCTCTCACTGGATCTCCCCCATGATCCCAGAATCTCCTTCTTCCCCAAAGATCACAGAACCTTCCTCCCCTTTTCTTCTACTCACTCCATCCCTCTTCCCCAATCCTTCCTCCTCCTGATCTTCCCTCCTTTTGCTCCAACCTTATCTCAACCCTCTCTTTCCTCCTCCTCTACCCAATCACAATCTTCCCTCTTTCTCTTCTTACCTCATTCCCAGTCTTCCCTCCTACCCATTAATGATCCTCTTTTCCTTGAGATCTCCTCTGCTTCTCTCCCCCCGCATTGATACCTGAAAGTATACTCACAAAAGAAACAAAAACAAATAAAATATTCAGGTACAAAGCGAGGTTGGATTACACAAAATAAATTAACATTTAATATGCAAATGAATTCAAATATATGTAGATCTGCCTCATAGATGCCACAGAATTTCAGAGCCTTTGCTGCAGAATTTTCTAATTGTTGCTGCAGAATCTGCTCCTGATCTGCTGCCAGAAACTGGGAGCTCTGATTATACCATGACAGTCAAGCAAATTCGGAAATTCAGACCCAAGAGAAGGGCAATTAGGCTTTAACAAGGAGGAGAGTGGAGACACATACTTGAGTAACTCAAGCATTTATCCTAGTTTTATCTCTAAGAAAACTTTCTGAGTTGGATCAACAAGCATGACCTTATTCCCCTTCACGATACATTGGCATGGATATTTCCAGCAAAGTTGCTACATTTGCAGGAATAAATCACGGGAGAGACATTGAGGAATATTTTGCTGTTGAAAGCTGCCCATCTTGAAATGTTCATTGATTGGATCATTTTCTGACAGCAATGATATACTTTATCAGAACTGTCAAATAAAACTAGGCTTTCCGAATGCTATTCTGTTTTTTTAGCACTGTGTGGGGAAAAACATAGCTAAGATAAAACGTTAAAAGTGACTTTCTTGTGGATCAGCAGGGAAGTGCATGCTCCATAATACTGTGAACCCCTGCTGGATCCTCTCCAGGGACCTCGATACACCCCCGTAGATGGTCAGAGGACACCTGGGAATGTAGCACCTAGGGCCTATCCAGTTCGTGAGGAGTAAATGGCTTTTGGTTTTAAAATTGTTTGTCCTTTAAATGTATGTCGCTACATGGTAGCACTAGGTACCTAAGATAAATATATTTCATTGTATCCTTTGGCAGTAAACTGTTTTTAAATAAAAAACAAAAAACAAAAGCCGTGTCCTCCATAATTTGGGGGATTCTGTTCTGTCTGGTTTCCATTGCACTTTATCAGAGAGAGGCACATGGAGACTGTGTGGTCTGACAGAGCCCACTGAGGATCAGAGGGACAGAGAGGGCTTGGTTTTCAAAAGCAGCACAATGCATGTCCAATTAGTTGGATAAAAAATCTCTTAGCTCGTCCCATCTGCCTAGTGCCCTCCTGCCTCCCACATTCAATGATGGACTCTCTACCTGAGCAACATCAAGCTAGGTTGAGAGAACATTGTACAAATCTCAACGTTGTGTGAGTTTCCTCACTCCGAAGGTCACCAAATCTTCGCAAGAGTGAGCTGTTCTGTTCGTACGTCTCACTCTGCGTGTCAAAGTGGCCCCTAACCCCTACACTACTACCTAAACCTCACCTCGAGTTACTAGGTGGGCCTTTATTTGGGGGTAACAGTTCACACATAGAGGCCTCACGGGACTTGCTTCCAAGCCCAATTCCGCAGGTGAAGCCCTGCTGACTCAGATACAAGCTTAAATTGTGAGCTCCATGGGGAAAGGGAAATAGCTACAGTACCTGAACGTAATCCACTTCGAAATGCCAAAAAGTGGAATATAAAAAATAAATAAAGCGCCTAGAAATTGTCTTTGAAAATTGCACTTCCCGTGTTTAGCACAGGGAATAAGTAAGCATTGCTACAAAAAATATTTGTATGATTTACATCTTTGTATTTTGAAATCTTGAAAGCATTCATGCGCATGGTTCTATTTGCACAAATATTTAAAGAATGTAATTTAAAAAAAAAAAAAAAGAAAGAAAAGTCTACAAGCTCTGCTGTAAGAGGATTTTTCCCATTTTACGACAAATAAGTTTTTACCTGAAGCCTGAGCATATTTTATGATTTTAGTAAAATGTTTAGGAAAGGTTTTTATCTGTTCTTGCCAAGTTGCATAGCCCTCTGCTGAAAATATTTCAGGTGTAATACTAGCAAACATTTCCACGGGTAGAGTGTAATAAGGAAAAAGAAAACCCCAAAACCGCAGTGCTGTGAACTCGGATCCGTGGTAGAGGGAAAGCACGGATACAGGAGTAGCAGAACAGGCAGCCAGCACTTCACTGGCGTATATAAGAGTATTTCTGGAGGAGAAGGTTGTACTCCAAAGGAGTTGTTTGGACAAATTACTCCCCTCTGAACTTAACTTTTGAACTCAATGGTCAATTTAAATCTGCTTCTGGGCATTACTAGTCTTTGTGACAACCCTTTTTGCAATACTGTTTTGGACTATCCCTTTTTTTAAAAGCTAAATTGTTTGTATGTTTGGAAGTAGGATTTCTGGGCTATGTCCGTGTCACCACCGCCATGCAGAAGTCCTGACTCCGGTCTTCTGCTCACAGGTTGCTGTGCAGATAGGGTGAACATCCCCTTGGGGAGAGGGGGGAGGGAGTCCTAGACATGATGCGGTGGTGATACCTAGTGGTTAGATTTAGGTCCCCCGTTACCGTTTTCCAGAAGGAGTCCTGTTGCATGGGCCTTGACTGAGGATTCTCGCTGCAGTGACTGGGCTAGGAGGGTTGAGAGGGGATTTAAAGAAAGGGAGGAAATCCCATGGATAGTTGGGACTGAAAGCTCATGACTCCAATTCCCTCCTTATTTTCGAATGAACTGGAAGCCCAAAGGAGCAGAATGCAGCTGCCAAGTCAAACAAACAATAATAAAGAAAAAAAGAAAAAAGAAACGGGTTTTCTTATGTGCCACTACTCTGTTCATCTTCATGGCAAGGTCGAGTTGTTGATGGTATCCCAAATATTCTATCTGTCAAGACAATTAGAAGCCTCCAGTTTTGGATGGCTTTGGTGGAGGGAAGAATTCAGAAAGCTAAGCAACTGAATTCTACTTTATAATTAAATTAGGGGGTGTAATCATTAGTAATTTGTACGAAGCACATGCAGGCATAATCTTGACGGAGCTGTTTCCCTCTAAGTACAATGAGCTTGCCTCATGTTCAGTATGGTCCATAGGCTTGATTCCACATTTATAAGGCCTAGGACGGGGCACTGCGGACTTTGTACTACAGCGAAGATATGTTATGACTGAGTGAGTAGTGTGATATGCCATAAGTTTAACAATGCAGCATTCCCATTTAAAATACCTAAAAGCAATCATGATATCTTGTATCTGTATGTCCATGGGGTTGCATTACTGCACCCAAAAACATGCATCCTATTGCTATTGGATACCAGAGGCTGACATCAGAGTTCTGAGTGCATGTAGACTAAGATCAGTAGATGTTCATTTGTCTCCTGAATCATACTAATGCTGTATGACAGTTAAGCTTCTCAAGAACTGGGCGTCATATTCTCTTATTGACGTCTTCCACTTCTCTGCAGAATGAAGAGTCACTTAGTCATTGGCCCTTTAGAGGATTATGATATACAGAGGAAAGCAACCTTTATTGCACAAGAGAAGTAATTGCACATAGCAGCTTAAAAAATGTTCTTCTCAATAACCGTCAAGAGCAGGAGATTCTTTCTTCCACTGTTAAAACCCTTCATCGCTCAAATCACAACAGTATCGGTGCATACAGAGTAAGTGACTAATCCAATCAGCCAACTTGTTGCAGCTAATCACTGAAGCCATTCTGGGAAATGTTCTCTCTGCACAGTGACGTGGCAAGTCGGGCCCAGCAAATGGAGAGACTTTATCTCAGTGTTCATTGTCCTGGCTGGGTTTTTAAATGCTTGCATAAAGATGAAAAAAAAAAAATCATTTAGCTCAAGTAATTTGCCTTCATTTCATCAGGTTGAAGAGAAATGTTGCCCTTAGCCGTTTGGGACATTGTAGGTAGTGGATTCATTTATTAAGAATTTGAAACCAGGGCCCAGTGCTCAACTATACCTTTTGGTGGGCTGAAAGGAGCACATTCATAGCCCTTCTACTTTCTGTGCAAAATGTGATTCTGCCGGTTTCAATGAACCGGAAGCAGTGACTTTTGGTCTGGTTAGAAAGATAGATGCATAGTATATGGCAGCAGATAAGGACTGCAAGGCTCAGCATTTACTTCTTGCCATAAACCCGTTGATCTCTGGCTTTTCCTTCACGTCTTCACAACTAAGGACCCCCTGTTCTGTCCCAGGCTCCCTTGAATTCTGTTATGCATTCTGTGAAGAAATAATTTCTGCACTTACATCTGAGTCTGTCCCCTTGGAGCCTCATGTCATGGCCTCATATCTTTTGCACTGTAAAAAGGGTTTGCTTTTTTAGGTTGGATATCTTGGTTCCACAATAGTCCCACTGCTGTTGTATCAGCATTATTTCTACCGGGGGGTACTACACTTCCCTTTAGGAACTATAATTTTATTCAAAATCTCTGCGAAGAGCCTTTCCAGGTTCAAGTTAGTGATTCTCCTTGGCATCGGGTACCCAATGCATGAAATGAGTATGTTTTAATGTGTCTGATATCAGGAAAGATATGACATGCATTACCACAGCAGATGTGCAGTGGTGTTTTTCTTATGCCATTTCAAAACATCCATATCATGTAAGTGCTGTCTTTTTTTTTTTTTTTTTCTGTTTTACAAAGATTTTGTACTAGACAGCAGTAAACATTTATAAACATCTTTAGAGCGAAATCCAGCAGACAGGTGCAGTTTCCTTTACAGCTCCAGTTTGTTGTTCACATACAAAAATGTTATAAGCACGTAAGTGCCATACTGAGTCAGATCAAGATAAATCAAGCCCAGTATCCTGTCTCCGACAGTGGCCATTCCAGGGCACAAGTACCCAGCAGATGCCCAATGGTTGATCTATTTCTTGTATCTTGGCTTCCCCAAGTCTACCTGTTTAATAACACTGGGCAACAATGAAAGCGTTACTGACCTAAAAAGGTCCTACTCTGTAGTATCTTGATGTGCTGAACACGAATATGACCATGAAAAATTTTTATTGACTCTCGTTTTGAAGATATTTAATATAGTTCACTTTCTATGTTTAGTCATGTAAATTTATCCAGTAGGACTGTAAATAAGCCTAGAATGATGTAATATTGCATCATATTGCATAATACCATCATGCACACATCATCCAGAGTTTATTACATCATTTTCTACTGCCATGCTGCTGCTGAGTAAGCTGACGTAAGCTGACGTCAGCAGTGACGTAAGCTGACGTCAGCAGTGTACTATATGAAGCCCAGTCAGAAAGGGTGAGCATTTGAAATATTCATGCAGGCTGACTACTGCTGGACACTCCGCAGAGATGCTCCCGAACAGGTGTACAAGAGACAAGCAAAGAAATCTAAGACGTAGACTATGACTTCATTTTTCAAACTGTATTAACCGTAGGTCTCCTACTATTGGAATACAATTCAAGATGTAATTATATTATTGCATATTACAAAAAAACTAGAGCCAATTTTGCATTTTCACAGTCACATTCGTGTTTAGCACATGGAAATGTATAAGAATTGACTAATTTCATTTCCGTAACATGACTTTTGTGAAAATTTGTTGCCCAGTGTAACTGTTTAAGGACTTTTCCTTCAGGAACTTCTCCAATCCTCTTTCAAACCCTAGTGTATTAATTTCCTTGACCACATCCTTTGGCAACGGATTCCATTGCTTGATTATGCACTGAGTGAAAATATACTTCTTACAATTTTAGATCTGCCGGTTGCTAGTTTCATGAAGTGTTCCCCTAGTCCTAGTGTTTGAAAGGGTAAATATCCATTTCCTATTTATCTGTTCCACCCCACTCATGATTTTATAACTTTCAATTATATACCCTCTCGGTCTTCTCTTTTCCCAGATAAAGAGCCCTAATCTGTTTACCCTTTCTTTATACCGGAGTTTTTCCCATCTCCTTTATCATTTTTGTTGCCCTTCTCTGTACCTTCTCCATGCCTGATATGTCTTTTTTGAGAGGGGGTGACCAGAACTGCACACAGTCGCACCATGGATCTATACAAAGGCATTGTGATATTCTCAGTTTTATTTTCTTTTCCTTTCCAAATACTTCCTAACATACTATTTGCCTTTTTGACTGGCACCACACAAACAGCCAAAGAATTCAAGGTATTGTCCGCAAGGACTCCAAAGTCCTTTTCTTGGGTGATGACTCCTAAAACAGAACCCAGCATCATGTACTTGTAGTTGAGATTATTTTTCCCTACGGGCATTACTTTGCACTTGTCCACATTAACTCGCATCTGCTATTTAGAAGTCAATTTTCCCAGTCTCACAAGCTCATTCTGTAGTTCTTCATAATCCACTGCCATTTTAATGACTCGAAACAATTTTTTGTCATCTGCAAATTTGGTCACCTTGCTCATCGTTCCTTTCTCCAAATCATTTATGAATATGCTAAATAGCACAGATCCCAATATAGACCCCTGGAGCACTGCACTAATGATCTTTCTCCATTGGGAAAGCTGACAATTTCGTCCTACCCTCTGTTTGCTGTTTTTATCCAGTTACCAGTCTGCAATAGGACAATGAGTCCTATGAGTCTATGATCTCCCAATTTTTTGAGGAATCTCTCATGAGGGACTTTGTCAAATGTCTTCTGAAAATCCAAATATACTTTATCAGATGGCTCCCTTTGTCTGCATATTTATTTACACTCTCAAAATTTAGTAAGTCGGTAAGGCAAGACTTCCCTTTACAAAGCCCATGTTAGGAATTCATTTTGAGGGATATGCAATAGTTAAATGCCTTCCAGAATCCGCAGCTGGTAGAAATACAAACCAGATAGTTAATACAATCGAAGAAAAAAAATAAGGACTGTAACATTGATATTAACATCCATTTGACCTTGCTGGAAACAGCATCCAAACAGTACAGAGATTTCCAGACTCTGGGGAAGCAGACTGAGCACATGGTGAAGACTTTTGCCTTTTCAGAAATGTTACCTGTTCATGGAAAGAAGGATAAGCCATATAGATTTCAATACATTGCTCAAAACATGGTGTGAGGAAGAAGGTTTTGGATATATTGGGGGCTGGGGCCATATATGGAACATAAAAGGTGGTAGGAAAAAGGATCCTAAGTGAGAAATTCAAATCGTATATCATAAGGCACCCCTGACAAATATAAGAAGTGGGTGGAGAGATTAACAAATGTCAGCTCAATAGGACAGAAGAGTGATAAGTGGAGTTCCTCAAGAATCAGTTCTGGGACTGGTTCTGTTCAGTATCTTTGTGAGTGATATTGCAGAGGGATTAGAAGGTTAAATTTGTCTTTTTGTAGATGACAGAAAGATCTGCAATAGAATGGACACGCCTAAAGGAGTAGAGAGACTGAGAAGTGACCTAAGAAAACTCGAGAAATGGGCAAACGTTTAGCAGTTGGGATTCAATGCCAAGAACTGTGCAGCCATACATTTTGGGGTACCACAATCTGAAGGAGTTGTGTATATTAAGGGGTTGAAAAACTGATGTGCATGAACTAGAAAAGAGACCTTGGGGTGACAGTGACTGATGACCTGAAAGTGACGAAACAATCTGACAAGGCAGTGGCTAAGGCCAGAGAGATGCTGGGCCGCACTGAAAGAGGCATAACTAGCAGGAAAAAGGAGGCGATGATGCTGCTGTACAGATCGTTGGTGAGGCCTCACCTGGAATTCTGTGTTCAGTTCTGGAGACTTCATCTCTAAAAGAATAAGAACAGAATAGAAATGGTACAGAGAAAGGCAACCAAAAAATGGTGTGGGGTCTGTGAGGAAAGCCATATGAGATGAGACTGAAGAACCTTAATATGTATACCCTGAAGGAGAGAAGAGAGATGATACGGACCTTCAAATACTTAAAAAGAATTAATGACATGCAAAAATCAAATCTTTTTCTGATGAAAGGAAGCTGTAAAATGAGGGATCAACGATATGAAACTCCAGAAAGACTGAAGAACAATGTCAGGAAATGTTTCTTCACGGAATGGGTGGTGGATGCATGGAATGCCCTCCTGGAAGAGGTGGTGAAGACAAGAACGGTAATGGGGATTCAAAAGAGCATGGGACAAACCCCAACAAAGTAATTTTGAAAGGAAAATGTAAATGCAACATACTATCACAGCAATTTTCATACGCCCATTTACCCACATTAAGTGCTTTTAATATGTTTGTGTAATTGGTTTTACTTGCTTATATTGTTTTATGCAATAAGTATTATGAAAAATGCTTTTAATTCACATCGATCATTTGTGGAGATTGCGGATGATAAAACTTGCCAAAGAAATAAATAAAACCTCCTGACAATTCAATAGGATATGATGCAGCAATTTTGAAAATTGCTATGATAGAATGTTACGTTTACATTTACATTTTCCTTTCAATATTACCATCAAAGGATCCCTGCTGGCAAGAGAATGGAAATGAAGAACTGGAGTAACTTTTCTATTACACCTAAATTTACCTATCTGTTTGGGCATAGCTTACATTGAGCGGCAGTTGCTACTACCCTTAACAGAATAATTGGGGGTAGTCTGCACCGAGTGGCACTTACTGCTACCCTTAACAGATGGTTTGTTGGCAGCCTGCATGGAACGGCAGTTGCTACTACCCTAAAAAAACATGCTGGGCAGAATAGATGGACCATTTGGTCTTTATCTGCTGTCATTCATTATATTATGTTATGATTTTCCTCCCATTAAACCATGTCTATCTATATGGTCAGTAATTTTGTTTTTAAGAGTAGCTCACTGGTCTATAATATCCCAGATCACCCTGGAGCCCTTTTTAAATATTGGCGTCACATTGGCTTACCCTCTAGTCTTCAGGTACTGTGGCTGCTTTAATTGATAGGTTGGAAATTACCAGAAGCAGGTCTACAGTTTCATTTTTTAGTTCCTTCATAACTCTGAGGTGAATACCATCCGGTCCTAAGGATATATCCCAGCTGCTGGCTATAGAAGCTTCACCACTTCTATATCACTCCTTATCCAAATCAGTTTTCATTGTTTTCCTTTTGGTTCTCTGCCATCCTGGGTAGATGAGCACACAAGTTCCCATACTTAACCCAACACACATTTACCAGAATGTCCAGCCATCTGAAATTCCATGGCCTTGCTGGGTGTGGTACAAGGTCACCACCAGTCTGTTGGCATTGACCTGATGGGTTCCTGGTGTGCTGTAGCCAGCCGGTTCCAACATGGTTATCCCATGATCCGTTGTCTGCTCCCTTTATATGCGGCTTGTTTTCTTCTTATCGCTTTTGAGTGGGTGAAGAGTGAGTTGTTTACAATATTTTAATCTTGCAACCCTGTTTCTACCATTGTTCTCTATCTCTGACCCAAGCATGCATGGATTCTGTCCCAGTCCTGATTTCCACCACTTCTGCTGGGAGGTTATACCAGGTATCTACCACAAGATAGAGAAGAACAAAGTGACACTTCTGTGGGAGTGCTTTTTCCAAGCCAGATTGCTATGTCAATGATCTTAGGTTCAGGATACTAAAAGGAAACTTCTAGACTAACCAAGAAGGTAAGACATTTGAAAATAAAATCAGCAAACACTCTGAAACCTACACAAGTGGACATCAGCAGTTAGTGTAGCTGGGTTCAAAAAAGGTTTGGATAAGTTCTTGGAGGAGAAGTCCATTAACTGCTATTGATCAAGTTTACTTAGGGAATAGCCACTGCTATTAATTGCATCAGTAGATTGGGATCTTCTTAGTGTTTGGGTGATTGCCAGGTTCTTGTGGCCTGGTTTGACCTCTGATGGAAACAGGATGCTGGGCTTGATGGACCCTTGGTCTGACCCAGCATGGCAGGTTCTTATGTTCTTAGTGTCCTCACCCATTACCAGACATAGTAGTAAGTTCTTCTGTTTGTGCCTTTTCACAGCTCTCTCACTACATCACCAACCCAAGCATCCAATCCTTTTACTATACAGCTATTTACAGCTGTGAAAACAAACACGGCAGTTGTAATCTATATCATCCTTGGGCCATTCTGCACCGACCTGATGAAGGGAGCAGAGCTCTTGATAGCCAGTCAAGAAAGGTTTCACCTACAGCTTGTTTGCTGACCTTCAGTCCTAGACACAGATAGAGAGAAAGCTTTTAGAAAAGAGGGGTACTTGAAGGTTAAAATAGCATTTCTCCTGGCTTATTCCGGATTTTCCTGAGGTGAGCTCAGAAGCTCTTCAGTCTCCATGATACCTACGTGCAGAGATTTTTAAATAGCAGGGAAAACGAAACATGCACACTCCTATCCATTGTCGCATAGGCAAAATAAATGATTTCAATCAAGAATAAATACTAAAGGAAAACATTAACAAACATAGGTATGCTGTTCATGTCCAGTCAGGCAATCTAAAATTATTAGAGCATTTCAAATTTGTTTATAAGTGCTTTAATTTAATAGAGATTAGAGTTGCAGGCTTGCATATTAGACAACCATTCAAAATGTTCTCAGCTGTGCAATAAAGTGCACATATGCTCATAAGCACTTTATTTTATTTTATTTTTTTTACATGTGGCCTTGCAGGCTTATTGAGGTTCTATAAATGTGTGCAGCCTATTAAAGGATGTCAGCAACTCTACAACTTTGGAAATTTTGCAAGCTTGGAACAAAATTGTCCTCAGGTTAGAAATAACAAGCATATGGGTTCAGGAACAGACTAATGTGCACTTTCCGTCTTATATGTTTAAAGAGACAATATTCTCTAGCAAATATAGTATTTTTGGTTTTTTTGCAGTACATTTTCATATCCTTTTAATGTGCTTTCCAACTCAAATTTGTAATGTTGCCCGGTCACGGGATGATATGTTTTTGGTTTTTTTTCAAATCTTAACAGGATTTTAGTTAATATCTCAGTTGTGTTAGTGTCGCTGAGATTTGGAGCAACTTTTCAAATTTTCCGCATTGGGAGAAAGACCGTGCATACTTTATAAACTTGCCGCGGGCACAGACTACACACGCTCACTTCCACCTGCTTTTTCTGCAGGTAGGATTTCCGGCTTGAAAAGTAAAGTGTGAAGATTTGAAAAATGCAATCATGGCACATGCTTTTCCTACCCAGAACTAAGTAGGCGTCTCTCGTGGCCCCCCCCCCCCCCCCCGAATTGCGTCTTCTCGATGCAGCTAAAAGCGCACACGATGTGGAAGAACGCACAAACTTTGAGCCTCGTTGAAAGAACGAGAGATCGATTTTCAGACAGTTTGCGCAGGTGAATTTCTTTTTACCCACGTAAATCGCTTTGAAAATTCTTCTCATGATCACTTAAAATACCGTCTGAATATCGGAGAAAAAAAAACTGTAACCGAAATTATTTAGGGCCCCTCGTGGAATGGCTTGCTAAGGAGAGGGGTCCATTTTCCCCCCCCCCCCCCCCCCCATTTCACCTGAGAAGTACGACTTTCTAAAAATGATGTAAACCTAGGCCAATGCAGTTCCACAGACATCTAATTCATATGAATGCCAAATCAAAATGTGGTGATTTATGGTGTCAAATGCTGCACTAATATCAATACCTACCAGTAAGGCATCCCTTCCCTCATCCTATCTGGTTCCGATTTCATTAATAAGAACCAAGAGAGAGCACTCAGTAGTATGGCTTTTCCTGTTTGGGATGAAATGCATTGGTGTATTCCGAAAATCCTATAATTTGATAGATCACAGCCTTTTCAATAACTTTCAACCCAAAGGATAAGCTCGAAACCGAACAATAGCTCTTTCAAACAGGTGGATCTAGAGATCTTTTTTTTTCATTAGAGGCTGAATGATAGCCTTCTTCAAATCTGAAGGTATCAATTCCCTGATGTAAACTGGTATTAACCATTGCAGGTAAATATTTTGCTAAATCTAGGTTGGAATTTTTCAGCAATTTACTAGGATCAAGATCAGAAATGGAGGTAACTTTAAAGATGCTACAATTTTTATTAATCCGAAATGGTGAGGGTTCCCTACTAGATTTTAACCTGCTCACAGGAACAATCTGAGCAGGATCAGAATATTCAGAATCATCCTTCTCAATAATTAATCGTATGGACTTAATCTCCACAGGCTTAGGTCATCCTGAACTTGACAAACTTTATTGTCAAAAAGCGAGAGTCAGCCTGTAAGGCATCTACTAGTTCATATCAGTATTCCCATCAGCAATTTTATTTTATTTTTTTAGCAACTGAATAGTTTTCTTAATCTATTCTCTGAATTCTTAAGCTGTTCTGAGAGTTATTCTTTCATAGCATTTTAAAATATCTATCTTGTAAAACTCCAGACTGGCCTTATTAGAATTTAATAAATTGGTATTCTTCCTCCACTGCCTTTCACAAAATCGAGTCTGCCTTGTAAGTAACCTTTGTCCTGAATGATTCCAAGGGCACCTACTCTCCTTATGACTAAAAGGACACTGTAAAGGCGCCTCCTTATCCAGTGCTGAATACATGAATATCTAAGTGTTGGCGCCTGTCAGCAATACCGGCACTTACATATTCATCCCACAGGAAGAGGTAAGAGCTTCTCCTCCTACTAGGGTACTGAGAGATGTTTTGGGGTTTGAGAGATGGGGTGGTGCTCTGCTTTTTTAAGAAGAGGGAGGGGGAATTGGGATCTAACGTTACGGTGCATGGCTTTTTAAAATCCAAATATTCAGTAAGCTGATCAACGGCAGAGTTACCCGGGTAACTTTATCTGGTTTAGTGGAAGATAAGTTCCGCTAAATACGCGCGAACGTTGCCCAGGAAATTCTACCCAGATTTCTTTGCTGCTCGCTGGTTTACTGAATATCGACCTTATAGTGTTCCACAATGTGCATTCACTTAGCTGTATATTGAGGGAGACTTTCCCAGGATTGGGAAAATAATTGGATTTTCAAATCTACGCATTTTGATTTTCCATGCGAAAGCTCTCTGTGCAAAAAGCAGGTACTAACGTCCTTAGCTACTTTACATCCATGGCAATTTTCAAAGGGAAAGGACGTGGGTACGTTCATTTTGAAACTTGGGGCAAAACCATGGACTTTGTCGCTCCCTTCAACCTCCACCCTTTGGAAAACGTCAGTTCGTAGTAGCAAGTCTTGATTTTCAAGAAAAAGTTAGGAAAAGAATATGGTGCAGGAAGCCATGAAGGTAAATTTGCTTCCATGTCCCTTCTCCAAGGATTTCATTTCCTACAGGTTCTGGAAAGGGAAGCGTTCCATATAAGAAAAGTTATGCAACGAAAAGCTTCATTAGAAAGCACTACATAGCTTTTTCCCCAATTCTTAAATTAGCACTAGGGCAAATTTCCACTCAGTTTAAAATCATACAGGCTGATGCAATTCAGTGCGCTCAGCCGAGCGCCCTGTTTAACCCGTGGTTGGACGCGGGACAACCCCTTATTCTATAAGGGGATTAGCGTGTCCAAAACACGCGTCCAACCTCCCCCCCCCCCCCCCCCCGCGGAATTAATAGTGCTCAGCACATGCAAATGCGTGCTGATGAGGCTATTAGCTATTCTCCCATTCGAAAAATAAAATGCTCCCAAGATGCACTTTTTTACCCTCAGAAATTAACGCCTGCCCAGAGCAGGCAATATTTAGTTGGAGGAACAAAAAGGGCAAGAAGGTAAAAAAAAAATAAAATGAAAAAAAAAAAAAAGGGTGCCAGCGGTCAGGTTACGAAAAGGGACGCTCAATTGAGCGTCCGTTTCCTAACCCGCCGACAGCCACCTCTTCTGGGCGCCCGCTGCCAAGGAGGCGCTAGGAGCGCACATTTGTCCTTAGCGCCTCCTTGGCGGCATGACCCCCCCTCATTTAAATATTCGATTGCACGCCCAGGAGAGGTGGCTGGGGGCGCACGTCAGGAAAGCGGGCTCTCAGCGCTGCGGGCCTGTTTTCCACGCTGATTTATTGCATCGGCCTGCTAGAGAGGTATCTTGATTCTGCAAGCATTTTCTCTGTTTCCAGAATCATAGGGGAAAAATGAATCATGGCCTACGTTCGAATTTCTCTAGATTGTGTTAACTTTAGTTGGGCCAGCAAGGAGGTGATCCAAAGATGATGCTCTCCAGGAGTTTTCCAGACTCCACAGATTGCTTCTTCAGATGTATCTTGACATCTGAAGAAATGCTTAAAGCTTTGAATCCAGTAAGCTTTGGCCCAGTAAGGTTAGATTATTTTTATATATATATGTGGGAAAGAAGAGAGCATGAAAGCAAAATTTCCAAAAAGCACAGATTTACACTGGTTTAGTGAATGCAGTCTTGTCTGTGGGGGAAGGAAAAAACAAAAACGAGTGACTGATGGAAATCCCATCAGAAACAGACACTCAAGGATTATTTGGCAATAATTCAGGCTTCAACTCACTTAATTTTAGCAATGAGAGCAGAAGGCCTGATTTAAAAAAGCAGTTACACTCTTAAGGGTGAATTTTAAAAGCGATACGCGCACCAAAACTGGGAGATGCACGCGCATGTATCGCTTATTCACGCCTGTCCGACTTTATAAACCGGCCACATAAGAACTGATCTTGCATCGGGGAAAAATGGGGTGGAATGTGGACAGGGCATGGCCTTTCCAAGGCAGGGCCAAGAGATATGCGTGTATGGATATATGCACATTGGCGTTCAGCACAACTTTACTTCTGATATAGATCAGGTGTAAGTCTGAATAAAACAATTTCTAGCCACATATGAATTGCTTCAGAGCTCTGGGGAGAGGAACCTGGGCGGGGGTCTTGATGACCTAGCTATAGACTGGACAAACTGGTGGACAAACTGGTTAAAATGGTCATTTCCTTGGTGCGTGTATGTTATAAAATCCCCTCACTTGTGCATGCAAGAGCCGACATTTTACTACTGTTCATCTCCTCGCTTAAAATTAGGAGCCCGCATACATGCACCCGTCCTATTTTATAACGTGCACACATACTTGCATGCATGTTATAAAATTTCAACAAATGTGTCCATGCACCCATAAGTACATATATCCGGGTGCCCATTCTCTCATTTTAAAGTTACCGTCATAAAATTGGGTATTACACATATAAATGCACTTTACCCATGTAAGTAGGCTTTGAAAATTGCTACTATATGTGCCAGTGAATAGTCCATAGGATATTCACGCGAGTGCACTTTACGCTTGTAAATGGCTTCTGAAAATTGTTACGATAGTATGTTACATTTACACATGTAACTCCTTTGAAAATTATCTCCTTGATGAGCTAAATAGTAAACAGTGTAATCTAGAATGTTTAGAACTGTAGGTGAGGCTCTTCTTACATAAGAACATAACATATGCCTTACTGGGTCAGACCAAGCGTCAATCAAGCCCAGCATCTTGTGTCCAACAGTGGCCAATCCAAGATACACGTACTTGGCAAGTACCCCAACATTAAATAGATCCTATGCTACTAAAGTCACTATCAAGCAGTGCCTATTCCCTATTGATTAATAGCAGTTTATGGACATCTCCTCCAGGAACTTATACAAACCTTTTTTAAACCCAGCTACACTAACTGCATTAATCACATCCCCTGGCAATGAATTCCAGAGCTTAATTGTGCATTGAGTGAAAAAGAATTTTCTCTAATTTGTTTTAAATGTGCTATTTGCTAACTTCATGGAGTGCCCCCTAGTCCTTCTATTATCCGAAAGAGTAAATAACCGATTCACATTTACCCATTCTGGACCTGTCATGGTTTTATAGACCTCTATCATATCCCCCCCTCAGCCATCTCTTCTCCAAGCTGAACAGCCCTAACCCTCTTCAGCCTTTCCTCATAGGGGAGCTGTTCCATCCCCTTTATCATTTTGGTCACCCTTCTCTGTACCTTCTCCATCGCAATTATATCTTTTTTGAGATACAGAGATCATAATTGCCCACAGTACTTAAAGTGCAGTCTCACCATGGAGCGATACTGAGGCATTATGACATCCACCATTTTATTTGCCATTCCCTTCCTAATAATTCCTAACATTCTGTTTGCTTTTTTGACCACCTCAGCACACTGAGCCATCAAGCAAATGACTTCCCTCCAGCATAAGATTCCAGCCATGCTGAATTCATAATTGCTGCCCAGGATATTAAAAGTTGAATAGATAACTGGATCTGCTTAAAATTAGCTTGACAAATGGAGTTTTGTAGAAATGTGGAGAGTATATTTTACATGAGACATGGTAGTGCAGTACAAAATGTTGCCTTGCTCTTTTCCTAGGTCTGTTTCATGAAGGGCCAAAAATCCACAGAAAAAAAATCATGTGAGCAAAAACTTGCACAAAAAAAGCATGGTAGGACTTTTATCCAATTCTTAATTTTAGCACTTTTTGACAAAAATCTGATTGCGATTTTATTTTTTTTTTTTTGTGCCAAAAAAAAAATAAAATAAAATCATTAGGCAAAAAAAAAAAAGCTCTGCTTCAAAATTATGCCGGTAAACTGATTCATAGCTTTTTATCCCAAAGCTTTGGTCTGAACCCCATTACTAAAGAAGCCTGCACAGTCAGGTTGCATTGATAGCTATTTTTCTTTTCTCAGTGTTATCTGGTTAAAATTCAAAAATAGTACATAATGGTTATCTACACCTTTATTATATATTTAATTAGCAGGAAGGCACGTGAACGTTTGATGATGCCTAGTTTTATTTCTTTGGTACAGAAACTCGCACATGGTTATGACAACATTCATTAATCCTGTGCAATAAGCACTTCATTAAACATTAGAGACAACTTTTCCTTATAGGAAATTGGGACAAGAAATGGAGTCAGCTGGTGACCGAAGGCGCTAACTTAGTAACGTAGTAAATGATGGCAGAAAAAAAAAATACATTGGGTCCACTCTGTCCATACGACTCGGGGAAAAATCCCAGCAGCCAGCCACAAAGTGTGACCACCTGCAAGATTTCTCCCTGTCCTGGACAGTCTTTTTTTTTTTTTTTTCTCCTTTGTAGTCCGGCTTGAAGAGGATACAAGATCCCCACTAAGTAACCTCCAGCACCCACCTTTCCCGTGTCTAACTGCAAAGAAAGCAATTCTCCATCAAGAAAGTTGAGCCTTGGACTAGGGTGTCAGTGGGGGAGATACCTGTCCTTGCAAAACTTGGGGGGTGGAGATCGGTGCTAGATCATTTCCTTAGAGTCTATGCAGCCTGCTTTATTACAAGATTGATTTCTGACAGGATAAACCAGGAGGCCAGGGCCGTCGCTGGCTAAATGGCACCCTGAACCAAGTGGGGCGAGGAAGGCCTCCCTTCGATGATGCAGCTGGCCGGCCAGTCTCCCTCGGGTGATGCTCCCACCAGTGCCAGGGGCAGCAGGGAGCACTCCCCTCTCTCTCCCTCCCCTACCCTGAGCCCACCTTGCCCGCCCCTTCCGAGGCACACTAATGCAATCACAAACCTTAACTCCGAAACAAGCCTACAGAAGGAGAACATAGAAAGAAGCAACTTCCACTGCTGCTTTTGGCTTCTAGCACAATAAGAACCTGGCCCGGTCATGAGCATTCGTTCACAACTACTCCGGGAATTTTTTCCTTTTTTTTTTTTTTTTTTTTTTATATCCCCTCCCAATATAATTTTTTTTATTCCATGCATTGCTGCAACATCAGTTTGCCAGGGGCCATGCACTTGGGCTCCTAGCAGAACCCTGCAATGATTGTGCCCTAAATCCAGCCATTAGGTATCACCATTGCACGACTATTACTCTCTTCCCTCTCCAGCATCCCCAGATATCCAGACCCGGCAGACCCTAGGGAGTGGAAGACCCTGGCCGGGAGTTGAACCTAGATTTCTCCACATGGAGAATGCACAGCTCTGCCACTGAGCCAGCAGGAGGCTTGCCAAATACTTGATGTCAACCAATGGCAGAGCAGCTTCGAAAATGCTCGATGACATCACAGTCTGCTCTGATCTCTCTTAGATTTCAGCTGAACTGAACTAAAGGATTTTTAAGACTCGGGGGTGTCGGGGTGAACAAAAAGTGTGATGGAAATTCGAATGTAATTGGATGAATGGTTCAAAAGTTATTAGGAGTGGACAGACAGACACGCATTCATGATAATCTTGCAAGGACAGTGTCCTTGTGGGGAAGTAGGCTAAAACTATGCTTTGTGATTAAAACATAAGCACACTGTAGTACCTAGAGATTAACTGTATCACACGCCTTATTCGTGAATAGAATTTTCACGTTCTAGAATCAGATTTTAGGGATGCTTCTAGAACCCAGTAGTTATCCGTTTCATACAATCTACTGTGTATCAAAGAGTTCCAATCTGAATGCAAGAGAGTGAAACAAAATAAGGGTCTATCTACCGCATGCATCCTCCGTGGCAATTTACGGGGAAATAAACCATAGCTTCTATTATTTCCACATTAACGATATTACCTGGAAGGATTTTTTTTTTTTTTAGCGTGAACGGAGTGTATATATAGAACAACGTGGAAACAAATTATGATTAAAACAGGTACAGCATTTTGAACAATGGAAGCAAAGACTTAGCAGTGTAAAGAAAGGAAGGTAACATTCAATCTGATTAGTTTTGTTTTGCGGTTTTTTGTTTTGTTTTTTCCCAGAAACTTCCTTTCAATAGCTCTCTATTGTATCTGAAGAAATAAATCGGCGAATTAAACGCTGACATTTACTTTAGGGCTGTCTGTGCCCCAGGAGATGGCTCAGCATTAGTGCAGTATGAAAATTAAATTTAGCTGCACAAAGGCTCTTTGTTTTCTGTGATATGTTTAATTCATAAACTTTTCACATAATAGACATAGCCCATCACAGAGCATGCAACCTTGGAGCAGAGTTCTAGAAAAGAACGTTTTTGATCCAGATTATTGAAAATAGGCACCAGATCTTATGATGTACAGTCTTACATTTATAATTATGTATTTTCAATAATATTTTACCTTTCTTCAGTCTCAGACTTGGGATTAGAGGGCGGGGGGGGGTGTGGTGCTGGAAAATTTCGGTTCACCCCTGCAGTTGTCCCCGTGAGCCTGCAAGCTCATTTTTCAAGGCGATTCCCCGTGGAGTTTCTCCTTTGAACGTTTCTTGTCTGGCGGGGACTGCAGGTACTTGAGTACTCGTAGCGTTTGCTGGTGCACACTCCCCACTGGGAATTAAAAATCAACTCCCTGTGCGTATTTTCCCAGGATGGCCCCAGCGCTGTCCTGACTCCCGAACCTTTATTTTCGTGGGGGTAAAGTCCTCGCACGTGGATGGTATCTACTTTCTCCTTAATCTGTTATAGGTCAGTCATCCTATAGGGGATGTTATACGAATTTATATATCATGACTGCAATTTTCAGACTGCCCACATTGCTGAAAAATCTGTGGCTGCCTTTCACCTGCAGTCTTTGCGCCAGTTTTCAAAGGGGAATCACGTGCATGCTTTCATTTTCAAAATTGCCTAAGGGAAAAAAATGCCTGCAGAGATTTTATTTATTGTTATTTATTCATTTTTATACTTTTAGTTCACTCCTCCTGAACTCAGCTCAAGGTGGAGAACATCGGACTTCCATAACACACATTATAACATAGTATTGTCGGCAGAGAAAGACCAAATGATCCATCCAGACTGCCCAGCGAGCTTCCCATGGCAGCAACTGCCGCTCCGTGCAGGATTCCCCCAAGTGTCCGCCAAGAGCAGTAACTGCCGCTCCATGCAGGTTACCCCCATCTGTTTAAGGGCAGTAACTGCCGCTCCATGCAGGTTACCCCCATGTGTTTAAGGGCAGTAACTGCCACTCCATGCAGGTTACCCCCATATGTTGCCCATGTGTTTAAGGGCAGTAACTGCCGCTCCATGCAGGTTACCCCCATGTGTTTAAGGGCAGTAACTGCCGCTCCATGCAGGTTACCCCCATATGTTGCCCATGTGTTTAAGGGCAGTAACTGCCGCTCCATGCAGGTTACCCCCATATGTTGCCCATGTGTTTAAGGGCAGTAACTGCCGCTCCATGCAGGTTACCCCCATATGTTGCCCATGTGTTTAAGAGCAGTAACTGCCGCTCCTTGCAGGTTACCCCCATATGTTGGCAGTAACTGCCACTCCATGAGGTTACCCCCATATGTTGCCCATGTGTTTAAGGGCAGTAACTGCTGCTCCATGCAGGTTACCCCCATGTGTTTAAGGGCAGTAACTGCCACTCCATGAGGTTACCCCCATATGTTGCCCATGTGTTTAAGGGCAGTAACTGCTGCTCCATGCAGGTTACCCCCATATGTTTAAGGGCAGTAACTGCCACTCCATGCAGGTTACCCCCATGTGTTTAAGGGCAGTAACTGCTGCTCCATGCAGGTTACCCCCATATGTTGCCCATGTTTTTAAGGGCAGTAACTGCCGCTCCATGCAGGTTACCCCATATGTTGCCCCTGCTTTTTCTACATATACATTTTTTCGGCTAAAACAACATGCCTAGTTTTGGAAATATAAAACTAGGTATGCTGTAGCATTTCCCATGTGCTTTCATCTACATACAAGCCGGACAATTTTCAGATAAGCTTGTGTAAACAGCCTTGTAAATAGTAAAAGGGTAAAAAAAAAGTGCTCTTTTTGAATTTTAACCAGATAACACTGATAAAAGAAAAATAACTATCAATGCAACCTGACTGTGCAGGCTTCTAAGGTAGTGGGGTTCGGACCAAAGCTTTGTAAATAGTAAAAGGGTAAAAAAAAAGTGCCTTTCATTATGCTAATTTTTTAATATCGTCCATCAATTAGCCAGCAAAAGTGTGTAAATTACAGCAGTTTACAAAGCAGAATTTTGCAAGTAAGTTTGCTCTAAAATTTAGCCTGACAAAAACCACATGCACACAACCGAATCTACCGTTTGGTGCACATAATTTTGCTGAGAAAATTAATAGCAAATCCATTTTAAAATCAAAAAGTATTGCACGTAATTCCCAACCCCACTCCCCGTAATTCCACCTGCTGGAATGCATCGCACCTTTTCAGTAGATTTTCAAAGAGGTTAAGCAGCCTGTATTCCTGAATATGCTATTTATAACCACTGAAAGTACGCATGGATATTTGGTTTTGCATGCACACTTACCGGTGCAAAAAAGGGGCAGTCTGGATGCGGGATCAAACGGTAAATGCGCAAGTTGCTATTTTATAAGAGATTACGCGAATACCTCAGCCAACGTATTCGCGCACTTTTACTCCGGCTAATTGATTTGGGCAAGAGAAATCAGGCTTGTCTGTTGTCTAATATTTTTTGGTGGGAGTTCAGGGTGAAGTACTAGGGAGTCTAGGAGAACTGGAGCAGACTGGGTGAACTGGTGGAGGTATTGGCATACTGGTGATTTCAATACGTGTGCATATTTTAAAATATACCTGCCTCTGTGTATAAATCAGGGTTTGGTTTTTTTTGCACATAAAATGTACGTATGTGTATAAAATAGGTAGAGAAAGTATGCGCTATCCTCACATTGGATATCTTAGTGCATACTGAGACACACACACGTACTTTCAGAGAATAACCACATGGTATTTTCAAAATGGTGCAGCTCTCGCCACACAGTTTATAAAATCCTAGGTTAAATCTCCTTGCGTCCGCTTGCGCACACAAATGCTCTACCATGAATAGTTTTGAAAGTTATCCTCCCTGTGTGTAAGTGTGTCACATACAGTGTGTATGCATGTCGTTTTATGTGTCGATTGTTCACGCAGTTTTCTAAAGGGCCATTTCTGCAGGTAAAGCACTACGTTACCCGCATAAGTTCCTTTGATATTTATCTTTTATGTGTGTCCTGTGGTTCTAAACGAATCACAACTGGTGTTGTGTATCTGCATCTTCATTTTGACTGCTATACACTACATCCTATGGCACAGTAGCTACTGCGTGGGCATCGCTTCTCTCTGATTAGAAACTGGAATGGACAGAAACTAAAGATATTAGGGACGTGCATTCATTTTTCATAAAATTGAAAAATGTGATGAAAATGGCCTCTCATGAAAGAGTGTTTTGTTTTTCATACAAAAAAACAAAATGGCCTCCCCAAGGCCTCCCCCTCTTGCCAACCCTGAACAAAGACTCAGGGGCCAGGGCCGAGCCCAGCACCTACCCCTTCCGTTTGGGGGAGGATCTCCAAGAAAAGGGCAGGAGCTATGCCCATAGTCCTTACAAAAAAAAAAAAAAAATGGAGCCGGCCACCTGGAGGATGGCATCAAAGTGACATTACTTCAGTTCCTGTCTCGGATGTGGCTGGTGCCATTATGTTGTAAGGCCACAACTCCAGGTACATATAGGTAATAACTATCTACTGCATATTAATCCCAGCATCAAGAAAGCAAAACAGGAAAAAAAAACCAACATAGATATGGGATCATTTGTTGTAAGAGACATTTCTTGGTGGTATTACTGCATTTGTTTTATGCTTGTACAAGGCAGGGTAATCCAAGTGATAAAAACCATGATGATTGGCTGATTAATGCTAATAACACAGTAAAATAACTCAGAAAAATCAGCAATTAAAAGTAAGAGTAAGAGTGAATATATTATAAATACAGACTAGTGCAGCAGTGTAGAAATTTTTAATTAATAATCATTAAGTTATTGAATTTTAAAATCTCTTCCAGCTCTCTTGAAGTTTAAAATCTCTTCCAGCTCTCTTGAAGTTTCAGTGTTTTGTCTTGGGTTGGTGTATTCTGTGTGGAAAGTCAAAATGTATTTGGTTGCTGAATCATCCAATCCAATATTTAGACTCATTTGCTAAGCAAGTGAATGTGCGTTATAGCCTTTGCTGTGTCTATGCATCTGCTCAGATTGCATTTATCAAGAGCCTGCCTTAGAGAAGTGAGGGCTTCCATCCTCCGGGTGTGAGGAGGAGGAGGAAGCTTACCCTTGCTAGCCGGCACTTTCACGTTGGCCTGGTCGTCGCTGGGAACCCCCAACTTTATCATGGCTGTGCTTCCGCGTTCTGCCTAGCATTGTCTCAGTGAATCCAGCATTAAGACCCAATCCAACATGCGCATTACAACCAACTGGTAAACCAGCATTATCATGAGGGTTCTAACATGACTTAGTAAATAAATCTCTAAGATAATGCACTCCTTGTATTCCAGGCAGTGAGAGAGTGATTCTGATTATGATATGCTGATTGTTTATTATATAGAAGAGATGTGGCTGGGTTGGTACCTAGATTTTGTGCATTACTCCTAGAAGAATCTGAATTGATTCGTTCACTGCTCTTATATAGCGCAGCTCCTTTGGGTGGGTGTTTTTCAAGGGGTATGCAGTACTGTGGCATGGTGTGAGGTCTAGACCAGTTCTGCATTTGTTGCAGTGCAAGGCTGTATTTAACTACCGTCTTTATTTAGTCTTTGTTGGGAAGGGGTAATAGAAGACATCTACCATGGTAAAATATTCTCTCATGGCCTCTTCAGCAGAGATTAATGTAATATATTTATTGATTACTCTATGCCATTTTGGGTTTTTTTTCTTACTCATTGTAATGAATGTCCATTCTTTGGCCTCTCCATCTTGCAGAGTTTAAATATGTAATCCCTTGTGCCCTGTCCACTTGTACCCTGGAGTTAAATTTCACTCTTGGCTGAAAATGCAGTTCCAATCTTACCGCAACCGGTCCAGACTTTACTCTAGTTGTTTGATCTTGGACGTAAATTTCACTCATGGCTCACCAGTTTCCAAAATCTGAGTTTGCTACCTCTCTGTTTGCCATTTACTCTCTCTCTTTCTCTGCCACATCTTTAGTAGCACAATTTGAATGTCCCCAGCCATCCCTCTTAATCCAAGCCCCAGTTCCAAAAACCAACAAAATAGAATCACAATCCTATTCATGATTCACATTGGGATTCATAATTCCTTAGTTTCTTCCTTTCTCTGGGGATTACCTGTACTTTACCCAAGATTCTCTTTCTTCCTTTCCTTGTTCTTAACTCGGGTCCTCTGGTACATAGTGTGTACACACCGTCTCACTCATATTTATCCCTGTTCTAATTGCCCCATCCTTGGCAACTTCCATATCCTTCTTTTTCTAGAGAAATCTGTGGCTAATTTGGTTCATGGTTCAAAATCACAATAATTGCCGTGTATGTTTCTCAATAATTTTTCACACTCCAACTTATTCTCTATGTTAAACCATGTTTTATTCATTTTTATTGATGGTTTTGCGTCTGGACGTTCCAGTAGCTACACAGCAAGTAGAAAAGTATGCAGAGGTCTTACTGATATTTACTTGCCAGCGATCTGTTATTATCAACCAGGGCCATGTGCCTTAGATGCCGTATCTAATGAGATGGTGTTGGAAGTACATACATATATATGGCAACGTTTTGAGGCCCTTATTTCCAAATGCTTTTCTATAGGCGGAGGGCAAACACTTCCTCTGGAAAACGTGACGTAATAAGACTAATTTGGGGGACGATTTTTAGAGTGACTGCTCTGGGGAAAGTCCATGGGTACTTTTTAACCTGTGAACTTTATGGACCCACATACTGTCCATTTGAAAATGTGCCATGGGTACAAAGTGCCCACAGACGTTTGCACTCACTTTGTGCATGGGTAGATTTTGTAAGGAAGACGGCGAATAATCTACATGCGTTCTTTTCTGATCCCGCCTAGCGCACGCTACTGCGGAGCCTTCCTTAAATGTGGCTAAAAGCGTGCACGCCATTCCACATGGCGTGAACTTTACCCGTACTCGGGGAGGGCGACAGACAGGCCAGTTTACATGGGTAGATCGCTATTTACCTCCGAAAGTTGTCTTCTGCGTGAAGTTAAAATAAAGCCATTGTACTGTTTTTGCCCCTAGCTTTCTGCATTTCAGAATTATTGAGATTTCTGTCTCACGGCGATTCACCTTCTTTTCTCATCGTTATCACTACCCAGAAAGAGAATGTCATAGAGTTTTCCATGTAGGCCTCCAGATTTTTATGGGCCAGATGTAAAAAGCATTTTTATTAGGCATAAAATGGAAGAGTCCCATTAGGAACTGACTGTATGAGAGAATTCTTGCTACAGTGTTTTGCCTGTTTTCATGTTTCGAAGGTGCTTGAGTACCGTGATCAACTGACTTCCCTGAGATCGCTCCCACTAGTGCATGTTTAATGCCCCAGTTTTTTTTTTAAGTTCAATCTGTGTTTCTTAAAAAAAAATAAATCTGAAAGTGCTCTAAGGAAATAAATGCATACGATAAAACAGAAATCCACAAACCAACAGTTATTACAAACAAAAATGCCTTAAAGTGATATTCTGATTAAAATGCAGTATGCGGGGTATTCCATGGTGCCCACATACCAGGTCTTGTCTTCACATGGGGAGAGAGAACGATACAGAAGGAGGGCAATTTTCAGAGCCATTGTCCCTGGTAAATTGTTCCTCTTCAATAGCTCCCATTTTTTTGACAGCGAAACATCAGCATAGGTGAGTTCAAGCGAGGCATTCCCGGGGGGAGGGGGGTTAGATCACGGGCATTAAAGCTGTGCACGTTATTTTCGATTTTCAAATGCACCAACACTGTTTTGTCCCCCACTTGTCTGCCCACGTAAACAGCCGGTGAAAAGCACACGGATGCTTTTAGCCCACGTGCATTTTGTGGCTGGTACATTCAAAGGGGAAAACGACGTGGGCGATGCCCCTTTAACAACTGCCTGCAATGTATGCAGATAAAGCCACCTGTTCAAAATTGCCCCTTCCCCATAATATTTACAGGGTGCAAGCCTCAGACCATCTGTTTTGCTTTGCACCAACGTTTAAAGAGAAAGCACGCACTCACTTTCCCTTTCAGGTTTGCCATGGCTGCAAAACACCTGCGGACTTTTGAACCTGCTTTAGGTGCAGGTGGCTTTTGTGAGGAGAAAAAATATATATATAAACTCTACAATCTACATGTGTTGTTTTTCTATCTCATCCTAAGCATGCCCCCCCCCCACCTTCACCCCTTCCTTCCCCCTCCCCTCCCCCAGAGCACCTCCTTATAAATGTGGCCAAAAAGCACGTGAGGTGTGGAACAACACGTAAGAACATAAGAACATAAGAAAATGCCATACTGGGTCAGGGCTTGATGGGCTTAATGGACCAAGGGTCCATCAAGCCCAGCATCCTGTTTCCAACAGTGGCCAATCCAGGCCATAAGAACCTGGCAAGTACCCAAAAACTAAGTCTATTCCATGTAACCATTGCTAATGTCAGTGGCTATTTTCTAAGTGAACTTAATAGCAGGTAATGGACTTCTCCTCCAAGAACTTATCCAATCCTTTTTTAAACACACCTATACTAACTGCACTAACCACATCCTCTGGCAACAAATTCCAGAGTTTAATTGTGCGTTGAGTGAAAAAGAATTTTCTCCGATTAGTTTTAAATGTGCCCCATGCTAACTTCATGGAGTGCCCCCTAGTCTTTCTATTATCCGAAAGAGTAAATAACCGATTCACATTTACCCATTCTAGACCTCTCATGATTTTAAACACCTCTATCATATCCCCCCTCAGTCGTCTCTTCTCCAAGCTGAAAAGTCCTAACCTCTTTAGTCTTTCCTCATATGGTAGCTGTTCCATTCCCCTTATCATTTTGGTCGTCCTTCTCTGAACCATCTCCATCGTGTGCTTTTAGCCGTATCAACGAAGTGATACGAAGTGAAATTTTTATGGACGGCCCATTTGGCTTGGAGAATTGCCCCTTCCCTCATTACAAACCACACTGTCCAGCTGTTATTAGCCAGTACCACTGGCGCTTGCACCCAAAGGAGCGCACAGGCCTGCCAAAGACTAATGGATCAGTATCATGGAGTGAGAAAGAGAGGGAGAGAAACCAGGAAGCCGGGATCTGCCAAATGCACAATTAAAAACAGTAAGCGAGAGTTTCAAAGTCACTTATTCTTGTGTGTTCTGAGGCAATAGTTGTAGCTCTCTCTTTTTTTTTTTTTGTCCTTCATGAAATGCAAAGCCTTGACATATGAGGATATTCTAGGATGAAAATAACGAAAAAAAAAAACCCACAAAACCAGCCATGGGCTGTGTTATCCCAAGAGACAGAGTGGTTTGCTTTCAAAATACACTTGCCAGGAGTACAAAGGGTGAAAATCCTTTCCGAAAAATAAGCAGAAGTGCTGTCTAAGTAAATTAGGGCTACAGAACGTTAACTTTTTTTGCACCCTACGAGCAAACCAGCAGTCAACCACACTTGTATATTCCCCATCACGATATTAATTTGCTTTTCTCTGTAACGCTTATTTCAAATCACACTTAATTAGAGAGGCGTTTTGGACGTTAGAATTGTTTATTCATTTTTATTTGTCTGTAGTGCATGGTTGCCATCTGTTAGTAACAGATTATGGAAATGTGCTTCTGATACAGCTATGTTCTGCTTTGCTACGTTCCTTTCTGCCTTCCAAGGGAATAGCCCATATGCTGAGTGTACAGTAACTTTGAAATGTATTCAGTGTCAGCGTTACTGGCTAGCTGGTAACATCCATATTGTGAAGACCCGAGCTAAAGCCGGCTCTTGAAATATGTTTCTGCTCGTGAGACTCTACCGTGTTTCATTGTTAGCAGCCCAGTGCAGCCTAGGCATTCACATAACCAAGATAGCTTGCCATCTGCAGTTTGTGGCATACATAAAAGGGTACCTACATAAGAAATCCATGTTCAGGCACATTTTGAGACCTGATTTCTTCGCCTTTCAGCCTCTACCGGTTAACATTTTGGAGCTTTCCAGTGTAAGATGGGGTTGATGCGACGCACAAGCCAGATTTGCACGCATCGGACCGGCAGTGCATGCAGATCTATCTCGCGCAGCTTTATTGTGGCTAGCCCGGAACCAAGACCGGCTGGCATTGGGTTGGGAATGGCCCGAGCATTGTGAACCCTGTGTGTGCTTTTTAGCACACAAGCAATTTAACTCCGGAAAATCCCTGTTTGGCTGGGTAAAGGGATTTGAAAATTGCCCTTCACACATGCAGCAGCAGCTGAGGCACAGTCACAAAACAGCTAATTAACCAGTATTTGAGCGAAAAAGGTGAGATCCAGTTGAAAGAAGCATGGATAAGGAACACACAGAATGGACTGTCCACATAATTCTGTCTTACTGATAGCAAAGCTAGTCTGCTCTGCATCCAATCTCAGGTGATTAATTGATTTCCAGTTACAGAACAGGTAAAACACGAAATCAGTGCATGGTCTGGAAAGATCTTGCAAAATAAAAATAATGTCTTATTTGATTATAGATCATCCAGTTTCTTCTGCCTTTTTCTAAATGATAACACGGTACAGATTGATCAGTTACGGTCAGAAGGGAAATGCTTGTTGGATATTCCAACTGTAAAGCTGGCACGACTTAACATTACCAGAGTCTGAGCATTTTCAGCTGTAACCCCTTCGTGTTGGAGCTCACTGCCAGACTAAATTCGGACAATTGAATGCCATGACTCTTTTAAGAAAGCACTAAAATCTTATTTATTTAAACAGGCTTTATATTAAGAGACTATGGGCCAGATTTTCAAAGGCCTACGCGTGTAAATCCAGGTGATTTACGCACGTAAGGGAGGTTACACACGCCGGGCGTATTTTATGAAGGCCTGGTGACACGTGTAAAGCCCCGGGACGCGTCTAAGTGGGGGCAGGGCAGGGGCGGGGCCTGAGGCCTCCGGCATGGTGGCCATTTGGCGCTGTGTTGGAGGATCGCGTGCCGCCGGGCTGCCGGCATGCGTAACCTGCGCCTGCCTCAAGGCAGGTGCAAAAGGTATAACAAAAATTTGGGGGTGGGGCTAGGGGTGGGAAAGGTTAGGGGAAGGGGTGGAAAGTGAAGTTCCCTCGCAGGCTGCTCCCTCTTGCGCACGCCGACCCCCGATTTTATAACATGCGCTGTTTATTATTATGATCCGTCTTGGGTGGTGATCATTTTCTCTTTTAACGTTCCTCTTATGTTTTTATGTTTGCATTATTTCTCATTCTTATGTTTTTATGTTTGCATTATTTCTCATTCTTATGTTTTTATGCATATGTTATTTTTTTTATTTTTATGTATGTTATCTGCCATGGCCTATTTTATGGGATATGTATAAAATACAAAGTTTAATAAACTAAACTAAAGAACCTTTCTTTTCTAAAATGTAATCGGGAAGCTGCTCTGGGCCAACTCTGCCTCCCTGATGCCAAGAAAATAAATTAGCACTTCATGCTTTTTTTTTTTCATTGCATAACGATTCAGAGATTTCCAAATAAGAACCGCTTCACTGCTCAAAACTCAATACTGTTCAGCTTTTCATAATTTATTGTACACATAAGGGTCAACAAAAGAGCTGTAGGTGATCTCTTTTTATTGGACAACATAATGTATTTGTGACCAGCTTTCAAGAGCGATGTTCCTTTCATCCTCTCAGTGCAGTGATCATTTATTGATAATTGTCTTCTAAAGAGCAGGTTAACAGTTGCTAACAAATAAAGGTTTCAGATAGGATTTTTTTTTTTTTTTTGCAAGATTTTCACTTTTGACTAATGTGGGGGGGGGGGGGGAGGGGGGAAGGGATGATGTACACTTATGACTGAATTTTAACGGCCAGCCGCCGGTCAACTACGGATGGCCCAGGGTAGCTCCACGGAAACGGATGAAGCCCTGGGCCTCCTCTCAGCGAGTTGCAGCTTCTGCACCTCGCTCTCTTTATTTCTTTCATCGTCGTCACGTGCTGTGGATATTTATTTATTTATTTCTATACCGACATTTCTGTAAAATATACAAATCATATCGGTTTACAGTGTAACGTTAACAGTCGCTCGGAGGCGGTACAAGGAACATAGGTTACAGATAAAGAAAACTAAGAGAACGTAAAACATAATGTAAAATAAAACATAATAAATAATAATATATAAATATATATAATAATATATAAATATCAAGGTCTTTATTTTCTGCTCTTCTCTCTGTTCTGCTGGATCTTCAGACACCGTGCGTAAAAGGTTGAAGTTCTTAAAAAAAAAAAAAGAGCAGGACTCCAAACCTGTTTTTAAAGTTCTAGGTTAGAAGCCAGAAGTGCAAAGACTTTGCACTGACCGAATGGCAAGGTTAGCAAGGTCAAACTCAGAAGTTTGCTGCAACCTGGCAGCCCTCTCAGTTCTTTAGTAGAAAAGATAAAAAGAGCGGGGAGGGAGTTGAAACTGTGTCTCTTGCCTTTGGCTCCGTTTCTTTTCCTGTTTTCTTTTGCCGCTGTGGGTGTAAACAGGACCATACATCATTTTGGCAAAGAAGTCCCAGAAAAAGAAAAAAAATGAAAGCAATAAAGTACAATGTTGGTAATTGTGTGTTTTGTCTGCTTATGGCTACGTTCTGGCCCTCTGTAGGAATAATCAGAGAAGCGCGTGCAGTGCCCCGTGTTATGCTGATTGATTGGCCAGGTTCGAACAGAAACCGCCAGGAGACACGACTTGTGCTGGATTCATATCATTTGCGTGTTTCGGCTTTCCCTCTGCAAAACAGAGCTGCCTGAGAGAGTCCTCATGAGGTAGGAGGCAGCGTCCTGTTGTGGGTTGGAAACCGGTTAAAAGGCCGGAACCGGAAGGTAGGGTTTAGTTTTCCAAAACGGAAGAAAGGGTTGTAAGTGGAGTACCACAGGGATTGGTACTGGGACCTGTGCTGGTTTACGTACTCTTAAATGTTTCTGGAAAAGGGAACGACGAGCGAGGTGATCAAATATGAAGACGACTCAAAATCATTCGGCCCGGGGAACTGCAGAAGGACCTTGCGAGACTAGGAAACTGGACATTTGAAGGGCAGTTGACGCTTAATATGGAAAAGTGCAAAGTCGTGCACGGAAAAATAATCCCAGCTGCAGGTACACGATGCTGGGTCCTGTACTGGGAGTCGCCGCGCAGAAAAAGGATCTTGGAGTCCTTGTGGCCCAATATGTTGAAATCCTCTGCTCAGTGCGCGGCGGCAATCAAAAGAGCCAATAAAATGTTAGGAGTCATCTGAAAATGAACGAAGAATAAAATGGAAGATATTGTATTGTGTCAATTGTCGCTGCATCAAGCCATAGTGTGACTGCACCTTGAGTACTGTGCGCAGTTCTGGTCACCCATCTCAAGAAACACACAGCAGAACTAGAAAAGCTGCAGAGGAGGGCGATGAGAATGATAAAGGGGATGGAACATCCCTCCTATGATGAGAGTGTACGCAGGCGAGGGCTCTTCAGCTTGGAAAAGAGACGCCTGAGAGGGGACATGATTGAAGTTTATAAAATCACGAGTGGAGTGGAACAGGTGAATAAAGGACGGCTATTTACCCTTTCAAATACTAAAACAAGGGGGCACTCCATGGAACTAACAGCCAGCAGATTTAAAACAGATTGTAGGAAGTACTTTTTCTCTTGGCGCACTATTAAGCCGTGGAATCTGTCGCCAGCTGATTAGCATAGCGGGGTTTATAGGAGGTTTGGACAAGTTCCTGGAGGAAAAGTCAGGGAGCCCAAGGAATGCTATTGCTCTCCCTGGGAGTGAGTAACAGGAATTAGATCTACGTTATGAGATCTTCCAGGTACTTGTGACCTGGATCAGCCATGGTCGGAGAGCATGGCAATTCTTATGTTCTTTCCTAAGCTCTAGTACCTCTGTACACCTGGCGATGTCCGCACATACTTTTCAGCCAAAACGAACCCAGCCTACAGTACCTGAATGTAATCCGCTATGAAGTGCTGAAAAGCAGAATATAAATCAAAGAAAACACATCACAGCCACATGCATTGTGTTTTGAATTTCAATTCATTATGTGCCTAAAATTCGTGAAACAATGCCATAAGTTATGCACATTGGCGACACATATGCTACGCACATACATTTTTTTAAAACTTTAATGTGCTCATAATGTGCGGCTAAAACCTTCTGCGTCTTATTTATTTAACGTTTTTATGTTTTGCCTATAACAAAAGTGCAAAGCGAATTACAATTTAAAATATATAAACAGCAAAACACTGTTAATGCGTGTGAAAATATGTACGCTTCTCTTCAGGTGACTGAAATTCACCAGCGCGTCTTCAGCAGATCTACCCGTGCTACTTCCTATTGTAAGCACACGGATCCCAGCTAAGTCTTTGAAAACGTATTTGTGACCGTCTGCCAGGTTTATGTGGGCAGGCCTTGTACTGCAGCATTCTCGCCGAACTGGCCCTGGAGAGAAGTGGATCTTTTGTGGCTTGGGCACCCGTTTTTTTTTTGCTCCATCAACAGAAGTCTGACCCAAAGGTGTTGCAGCATGTGGGATTTCAAGACTACATCTATCGCTTCTGATGTGACTTGGTGCACGCGGACTCTCTCTGGAAGGAGTGCCCGGATCCTGGATGCTCCTGTCCGAACTGCCACGGAGGCAGTTGTCGAAAGTAATCCAATGACCCTCAGCAGAGCCAGTCACGTTACAACCCCGACAAAAGAAATCCACCTTGTTTGTGTGTTTATTTTGAGGACGTAGGAGGCCGGAGTTTTTCAGATTTTCCTTTCCACGCTGTGCACTAACCCTGCCTAAGGGTATCGGAGGAATTCCTCATGACGACGAGCCATTGCACAGAAAATCAGAGAGGCAATCTGGCATTTGTTCATTGGTCACAAACGAGGTCACATAATCAAGTCTGTTGCTTTCCATTGTAAACAGTACTATTTAAGCTGTCGTATTTCAGCATCTGAACCTTGTCATCATTTTTTATTTGAGGGCGTGCTAGGGGGATTGCGTTTGGGGAGTATTTACTGGGTTTTATTTGTCATAGCAGACTATGTGCCAAATGTACCAACGGGTTTCTTCTTACTCCATATCTGTTGGGAAAATGCATAGTACATCTGGCTCCAGATGTTAGTTAAAGCTTTTAATTCTCGCTCCTTATCGTGTTAAAAATGTCAATTTAAAACATGGAATGAAAAATTTGGACCCTGTGTGAAAGATTAACTATTGAGCAAGGAAATAATTAGGGTAAAGAATGATAGACTTCTGGGAAAATGCTCTATAGAGAAATATAGAAGTCGAGGAGATTTGAATGCATTCCATTCCTGCTTTGCACACATGGTGGGTCCTCTAGATGAAAGGCTGATATGCGTGCCTTGCAAAATCTGGACTAATTGAAACAGAAAAAGGATCTGTGGAATGCCGCAAAAGCAAGCGTCAGTGTCAGTACTTCATATGAGCAGATGTTAATGGTGACATCTGTTGTCGTGAGGTAAGTAACTTGATGATGCAGTCTCCATGGACAGCCATCGGCATTTTGGAAATGATCGCGCCCTTTCCACAGGGCCCTCAGGTTTTGTAGACCCATGTTCCTGTTTTTAGGATAAAATCAGGCTCTATGAGGTAGGTGGTGCTTTGGCTGCTGCTGGGCACGTGTTTTTTCTTTTTTTTTAGTTGGAAAGGACATTCTAGATTAGAACAAGGGGTCATGATAGGAGGCTGGAGAGAAGGAACACACTAGATTCAGATCCCAACCCTGGTTCTGGCAGCTGGAAACCCAAAAGGAAAGAAGGAGAGTGGGGGTGGGGGGGTGAGACTGCATCCTCAAATCTCTGCTCCAAGCATGATTTTAGCTGAGTAGTATGTAACGCAACAACGAAATTACAAAATATTTGTGTGTCTTAATCCAGGGGTTCTCAGCCCAGGCCTTGGTGCGCACCCAGCCAGTCAGGTTTTCAGGATATCCACGCTGAATATGCGTGAGATAGATTTGCGCACGGTGGGGGTGGGGCCAATAGTTACGCACATAACTCCGTATTTTAAAACCGGAGGCTGCAGAGCAGAGCGCTTGTTAGCCACGTGTGTGTGTGTGTGTGTGCACTGCTGCTCCCGATGAGGAGAAAGTCTGCAGATCTCGCGTTTTAGAGTTTTACACGACAGGGCGAGGGAACTGGGTCAACTGGGGGCCTTATAGGATGAATAACCAGAGGGGTCTGGATGACCTCGAAATTGACTGACTGGGCAAACTGATGAAAAAACTGGGATTGTCCCTCGCGTGAGCATGTTTTTAAAATCTGCTTACATATGCGCGTAAAAGCCGGCAAAGTCCTATGAAAGATATGTGAAGTAGGTTTGCTCGAGTAAGCTCTTAAAATTAGGAGGACAGGGGCATGTTTTAAATCATACGCTCACATGATTTACAGTTCCAGCGTATCTCCTCTCCCACGCCCATTCCTGCATGTATGGGCGCCAGCCCGCTCATTTTAAAGTTAGCCTGAATGAAAGCAGTGCATGCAAATCTCTTGCATTTTCATTGTGGATATCCCGAACACCTGACTGACTGGGGGTGTGTGTGTGTGTGTGTGTGTGTGTGTGTGTGTGCAATTGATATTTCCATTTGTTTTCTTTGCAGAGATCGCTAATAACAATAACCCGGTCACATGAACCAGACTGGGGAGGAGGCAATTTTCAAAACTGCCTGGGCAGGGTCCTCGGGAACTTTTTTTTTTTTTTTTTACTGGCGGATTTTGCACTGATTCCCAAACAGAAAGTACGTGCGGACTTTCCTTTTGAAAACTGCCCGATGATTGAGTTACCCTGCAGGGATTTGCACCTGCGGTTTCTTGCAGATGCTTTTTTCCCTTAGCCTTAATGCCCCTGCTCTTACCCCTGGGAATGCCCCCACAGAAATGCACAGTATTTTACCAACCTAGAGGGTAGGCAATATTCAGACAACTTCTTTGCCTGGGTAAATGATCATTTGCACGTGTTAATGACTTTTGAAAATTGCCTTCCCCGGGAGCAATCTTTGCAGTTATTGTCCATTAAGCAAAGAAATTAAGTATCCCACAATTAAAGGAATCATTTTCTTATTGGAGAAATATTGTATTAGAACAATCTAGATTTAAAATTCAATAACAAAGGCATCATTGCAGACTCATAAAATTTAATAATAGTGTTTATGTGGGAAGAGAGAAAAGTAATAGGCAGGTTTCTGCAGAATCAGATTCTAACGCTTCTCGTGTATTATTCAGATATACATTAGTCCCATGTGTTTCTTTTTGAATTTCATGCAGTGCTAGATTTTTTTTCATTTGCACATTCTCTACATGTGAAAATGTTATGTCCAGCTGAAACCTGGAAGGGGACTAATCTGGGAGCCGGAGTCTTAATTGAACGGGAGATCTCCATGGGATGATCAGTGTTGCAGAAAGCAATATTAGTGTCTTGGCGGGCGGTGTTCTTCCGTGGATCGGCAGTGACGCTTGGCATCGGGGCAGCTGTGCTGATAGAAGCTGTCATTCAGATGAAGCCTTAAGCCAAGGGTTATTGCTTGTGTGGGCATTTAAACTTCCATTATGTGTTTCTCTTGGCAGGCAAAGGCATGTAGCCAGTCACCAGATTCATAAACCAATGTGGGAACTAAGCTGCGTAAATCCAGTTAGCCGTAGAAAAATCATGTCTTTTTTTTCCAACCCTTAAAAATAAGATAAAGTAGGTCTGCCATCAGAAAATGTCTCGTAGCACAAGTCTAAGTTTTCTTTTCATCTCCCGTTGTAGCATGTGTACTATACAAGCAACCAGCAGATCCATATAGGTGCCCTCAGTCCTACCGTTGACGATGATGACAACAAATGCTTGGTGGATGTGAACAGCAGACCCAGACTGATTGAATGCACTTATGCCAAAGCCAAGAGGATGAAGCTTTATTGGCAGTTTACTCAGGTAACTTCTCTCAGGAAACTGTACCCACATTTATAAACGACTAAAGTGTCGTCGGCTTTTTTTGTGAGTGTGTAGCAGTGTATTACCTGACACCATTGTAAGCGGATGCAAAAAGCACTTTGGCACAGCCACTAAAATAAAATTCCCGGAAGCATCACGTGAATTTCTTTATTTCAGCTGAGCTCTGGAATGGGAATGCAGTGATGCAACGGGCCACCTCTGGCCAGTCTTAGTCGTGACGGCAGATAAAGAGCAATCAGGCCAGCTATTCTGGCCAGTAAGACAAAATATGACAGTCAGCTGCTTTCACAGTGGTAAATCATATCACAGAGGCAGTCAGTATGGGGGAAAAAAGAAGGCTGAAATGACTGTAATAGTGTTTCCTTTAGGGTCTTCTCATACAAAATGCTGCTGAGTGTACAGAATGGACGTTCTTAGAGTCAGGGTCTGTTTTCAGTGACCTTGAGTTCAGCAACATTTTTGAGGCATGCAGAGGATTATGCACGGTAGCAAATCTTCATGAGACCGAGCCCAGCATTTCACAAATCAGTCAGAATCACTCTCTCTCTATGAGGGAAAAGGACCTCCGTCGGACTATCTCGAGATGTCTGCCTGTTTATACAGGTCGGGAGTTTCGCTAATTCAGGACACTTTTCACTTGCGAAGGGAAAGGTTTTCATAACAACCAATGAACTTCACTGCTTATGTTATAGAAACGGCTTTTCTTATTCATGAACCAGTAACAGAGGCTGCCACTGTGTAACTTTTCTGATTTTTGTGGGGGTTTTTTTTTGCTTGTTTGGTTTATAAATCAAGAAGTCCATCCAATGTCTCATCTGGTCAGATACATGTTTAGTGGATAGCAGCCACAGGAGATCAGCTCAAGCTATGATTTAGCCTGGTAGTGAGCTTTCAAGCATCTTCCAATCATCCAGAAACCTGCACTTTAAGCTCTAGGCTATATGTATTATTTTTAACCCTTCAAAGTTAAAAAGTATATTAGAATAAATATATCAACAAACTGCAGTATCTAATAAACCTAAGTGATATGATCATAGCTACTTAACACAAATAATATAGTCCACGCAGTTGCTGCTCCTCCTCCTATAGTCCATTGTATTTTGCAAAATGCAGTTGTGAAATCCCATTGTCTGGTATCAGTGGTTTGCTAAAAAAGGAATGCATGATCTTGCGGGAGAAAATGGTGAAATAACTCTTAATTTAACAGAAAATTGAAAACAAAAGTAAAAAAAAAAAAATGTCATCACCTCCTTTGAGATTTTCTTTTTTCAGCTGCTGACTTGCATTCTGTTTCTCAAAATGAGGTATAGAGTCAATCCACAGAGTCCAATTTAAGTTCCCCAACAAACTTCTCGTGACTGGAAGCCTTTTGTCTTCAAATGATAAATTAAGAGGCACAGGAAATAATTAAAGGCATGCTGTTTCCAAAGGATTGTTTTGCTAATACCCAGCGTGATTGAAGTGCTGTTGTTCAGGAGTGCATAATGCATTGCAAAGCACACTTGCCTGCTGTAAGCTGCATGAAAACTAATGAGAGTAATCAAGCATTGCCTAGATTAATTGATGCATTGTGTTGTAGATGTTCATATTTAGGCTGGCAAGATGAATACATTTCTATGAACAGTTTGGGAATTGTCTTTAAATTTTGGAAAAACCTAGTTTTTCTTATTATATCTTGCAAGTACTTGTCATACTTACTTTGTCTGAAAAATTACTACTGTGACACTGATTTCCATTTAACTGGTGGTATAACTACTTGGCATGCACCAGAACAGGTAGCACTTACTGCAGAAAACTGATTTGTAGGTACAGGTCTACCTGCAGGAATCCCTAGATATAAGCACTGTGGTTGGTTTCATACAGGCATGCCTACAGATAGTGGAATTATTATACTAATAATCATTTACATCTCTGTACAGAAGTTCCCTTCATCATGGTTGATAATACCTTCTTAGTTCTCTAACGCCATTGATAGACACGTGGCTCTACAAGATGATTTGCACAGCTACAAAGTCCCTGCCCCAATCTGTCTGAGCACAGAGTAGTTATGTGGGTTATTCCAGGTCACAAGGAGAGTCGTGTTTATGTCCCTGAATCTCTCAGTCATGAACACCAGACCAGTAGTACTCAACATGGTACTCAAGGCATACTGAGCCTGTTTGGTTTTCAGCATATCCTCAATGAATATGCAAAAAATAGATTGCATGTACTTATGCATATTCATTGTGGATATCCTGAAAAGCAGCATGACTGGATGAGTCCCAAGGACTGGGTTGAGCATGAGAAACATTACAATTATGAGCCATCATTTCCCTTATGCTTCCTTCAATGATTTGCCTTTGGTCAAGAAGAGGGAAAGTATCTTTCTAGCTACAGGATGCACAATATGTAGAAAGTGGGAAGATTATGACTCCAATGAGCTCACCTTTAAGGACATATCAGCATACGACCTCTATTAAAAATAATTTACAAGACTTTGGATACACAATTTTGTTAACCAATTTTGCAATATAGATTTTTTTTGCTAAGTAAATATCCATCAACGATTACTCAGTGGAGAAACCAAATTCATCATCTGTGTCTATGCAAAAAGTATGTGGAAAAAACAAACGTAGTTTAGAACTTATACATTCAGTCTCTACCACATAGATCAAGGAGCTTAATTCTTAATGATTATTAACGATGACTTTTTAATTTGCGATCAGAGTTAACGGGCCAGAGAACTGACAACAAGAGCTGTGCTACCTAGAGGGAGAGGGGGGGAGGTAATTGAAGGGTTATCGTGGTATGAAAAACGGTTCGAACCTATGGGCAGAACAAAACCATAGAGCTCTGTCTTCTTCTGTGTTGAATTTCAGCTACGTTGTATATGGTTGAAAATGAATAAAATAAATTTAAAATTAAATATAATAATAACAAAAAAAGCATATGCTTAAGTCAGTACTATTGTGAGACTTCAAGAAAGACTGAGTTTGTTGTAAAAGCAAAATAAAGGAACAAAAATAGTTGGAAAATCAGTTCTTCATCTCTTATGTACCTCACCATGAAAGCTTGGGAATCGCACATTTTTGTGGCTTGGCATTATGGCTACTAAGAGATGCTTTTAAATGTGACAAATTTCTCTTATTTCAAAACTGATTTTATTCCATATGATTTAACTATGAGTCAAAGTGTTTATACTATTTTCAACTAATATACACAATAAAATCAGCAATAGCAGCAAGATGAACAAATCAAGAGCAGTAAATCTCAGTTAAGGCCAATAATAAAATAATCCCAAGCAATTTAACTTTCAACTCATACATAGAAACATAGAAATAATGGCAGAAAAGGATCAAATGGTCCATCCAGTCCGCCCAGCAAACTTAAGATAGTAACTGCCACTCTGTGCAATTATCCCCAAGCCTTATGATAACCATAAAAATCAGTTAGCAACATTTTTTGCTGGGTGGTGAGCCTTCCTGAAAATTCAGACAGTATTGCTTTGCTTACGGACTTGGCCGTAGAAGCAGTCCTGTGCTTTTTCCCTTATGTCTGCGTATCAGTACCCCACATTGTAGAAGTCTGGGCCTTCTTGGTTGTAGTCTGAATCCAATTCCCCATTTCCCCTACAGAAGTAGGGAGCAATATTGTAGTTGTTTTGTAAGCATCAAGGGATATTAGTTAAAGGTAGTAATCTCCATACCTTCTGCTAAGGGTAGTAACCGCTGCACCAGCAAGTTACCACCCCCCTTCCCCTCACCGTGTACTTTTCTCTAGTGTTTAGGGATCCACAGTATTTATCCCATGCCCCTTTTGAATTCTTTGGCGAATTTCATCCTCACCACTTCCTCCGGAAGGGCATTCCAGGCATCCACACCCTTTCCATGAAGAAATATTTCCTGATGTTGGTTCTGAGTCATGCTCGCTGGAGTTTCGTTTTGTCACCCCTAGTTCTATTGTTTCTTTCCAATGGAAAAGGTTCAAAGTTTGTGCATCATTAAAACCTTTCAGGTATCTGAAGGTCTGCATCCTATCTCCCCTGCACCTTCTCTCCTCCAGGGTGTTCATATTCAGATCCTTCAGACTCTCCTCATAGATCTTCCGATACAGACCCCCAGACAATTTTGGTCGCCCTTCTCTGGACTGCCTCCACCCTGTCTTTATCCTTTTTGAGATACGGGCTCCAGAACTGAACACGGTACTCCAGGTGAGGCCTTGCCGAGGACCTGTACAAAGATTTATCAGTAAATTTAAGAAGACACAAAATCATTTCAGAACTAGCAACAAATGATCGGAGCTCACAGGCTGGGATGTGATATATTGAGTACATAGTACAGAACTTACCTCTTCAGAACCTGTTCAGTGTGTGGGAGAGAATCCAAACTAAGATGTGGATGTTTTACCCCTGGCTCAGGAGAGTTCCACAGTACTAGAGTTTTTCATTCATCTTGGCAAGGAAAAGGGAGAGGAGAAACTATTCCAAGCCCTTCTTACCTTTTTCATCAGGTGAGACCCTATTGATTGGCACGTACAGGGCCCAGCAGGTTGGGTTGAAAGTTTGGTAGACGCATCAGCAGTGGAGGAGAGAGCATCAGCGTCAGATCCCGAGGCTTCGTTAAACTCAGGAAGAAGAACTTCTATCCCGTGCAGGTGCTGTCTGATCTGGCAGCCAGTGATGATGCACCTGAGACACAGGGAGGTGACACGACCAGAGCAGCAGGAGTTTTGCCATGGAACTGGAGCACTGCCAATAGGTACAATACCTGCTGCCTTGCTGAAGGGAATGATGAGCGAGTCTTCTCCGGTGTCTGAAGGGACCGCTGCTTTGGGTGGCCCTCGGCAGATCCCCACCTACTATGACCAGGATCACTGATGGACAGAGTCCAGTGAAGGTAGGCCCCATAGGCTTAGTGGAGACTGCAGAAGAGCTCTTAAGCTATAGCAGAGTTAAAGCACTCCCTCAAGTCCAACCCTGGTCAGGTTCTTTTTTTTGCCTAGCCCCCCGCCTGACATTTCGTTGGGGGTAGGTATGGGTGCGGAGACATCTTTGACTGGGTGCATTTACCAGCTGTGTGAGTACACGGTGGAAACCCACCAATAAAACTTTCCTCACAAGAAATTAGCAGGAAGCAGGTTAATTGAAAGGGGAAATTATTTTTAGGTCGAGCATTTAATTTGGCCCTCACCATGAACAATATGGCACTTCAGAATAAAACAGAGATTTTGGGGAATGCTACAAGGAAAAATAATTTTCATAAATCACCAACTGTTCTACCATTGGATATATTGAAGAAACATTCTTTGAGGTATTAAAGCATCCTATAGAAGCATTCCCACCAATGTCCGGGCTCTCTAATGTGCTTTTATATAAGAAGACTTTCACTTCTGAAGTGAGGGATCAAGAAAGTAATCTTACGACAGATAGCCTGGATTGAACAGCAGTGCTGGAGAACCTCCTTGGAAGTGATCTGGAGAGTCTCTTTACTTGTATTGTTTGCCTTGGAGCCAGACAGGGATTGGGCGTCCTTTTCCAAAATAAGAACTGTATGTTTTATGACTGCAAGATCAGAGTTTATCCTGAGTAAGGTGACACAACCAAACTGCAGATCTTTTTTTGAGTTTTTGATATCACCTTGTAGCTATTTGTTTGGGGTTTTTTTCAGTCGAATATATTCAGCGGGACATTTATCCTGCTGAATATCTGGGGCAAGTTATCCAGCTAACTTTAGCTGGACAACTTGTCTGCTTGCCGGCAGAAAGGATAACTATCAAACAAATGCGCATGGCCAACATATACAAGCGTATATTTTTAAAATAGGATGGCAAAGTATGTGCTTTCAGTGCATTGATATACCTAATTCCAATGCATTTGTGTGTGTGTTGGGGGGTGTAGATACACGTATACTATAAGCATGAATTATTAAATACTTGCCCCTAGACCTTTATTTGTGTATGTAACCAAAAATATGCACATACTTTTATATTTATAAAATTGCATGTACTCAAGTACAAGCTATTTATGCACGTATCTGCTAATTTTACACACATAACTCTTTTTTGAAAATTCACCCCATATTGAGGCGAGCAACCATGTTGTCAATAAATACATGAAGAAATATAAATCCATCCACACTATAATACATAACAAAAAAGGAGTGAAAGTCAGTCTGTGTAACAAAATAAAGAGATAAAAATTATAAAATATGCATTGCCAGGGTAATAAAAAAAAAATAAGCAGTATTATAACAATGAAACATAAATGTCAATTATCCAGACGTTCTTATGCTTTGCCATGTCTTCCAAACAATCTGTCTTATTTCTTAGAGGTAGCATTCTTCAGCAGATTAGTCTTTTGTAATGAGATAACTTGTTTCTATGAAGATCACAGTCTGCTGGAGAATGATCATGAATAGAAAACTTGAGCTTTGCAGCAACGGGGTGAACTTGCAAAGTTGAGTTACAAATCCATCTTGTCTCTTCAGTCCTGACTATCATGGATCAAAGATTTCATAGTGAAACCTTTTTAGGGGCCTGCAGTATTCATCTAGTGGAATTGTTCTTAATATCAGAGAATTTACCACGTTTGAGATCTTCACAGGGGCAGGAATCCCTAAGAACTGCAGTAGATGCCCTCTCCTTGACCAGTATGCCGGGAGCCCCCTCCTTGAACAACTTCCGGGGAGACGGATCGCGCCGCTGCTCCTGCTACCCTATGTGACAGCTCCTCCAACAGTCAGCGACTCGGCCACAAATCCTCACCAGTGATTTCCCCCTCCATCGGCACGTGGGCTCGGGATTCGTCAGCTCCATCGCTGATTGAGAACTGGAGAAGCTCCTTCAGCAACAGCGGCTGCTCGAGCTCACCCGGGCTTAAGGAAACCAGTGACACCGACCTCTCCTCCTCGGCTGCCACAGCCACCGCTCCTATAGTGGGATCAGCTCAGGGGCCGACGACGGAACCTATCGATCTGGTCACAGTCAGCAAGGACTCGGAGCGGCGAACCGAGCGCCTTTACCTTTTCTCTTCCTTTCCATTGTTGTAAGTGATAGGCAGAAATAAAGGCAAAAATACAACAAAATATCAGCAACACCCTCCTGGCTGCTGCCGCTGGCAAAGTCGCCATCTTGGGCCCCAGATTAAGTGGGACTTCAGGCACAAGTCTTCTGCTGAATATATGCGGACAAAGCTAGGACTGTGATTTTTCCATTCCAGTCTTGCACACACAACTTTAGCCAGAGATGCACTCGCCAGTTAAAGGTCTAGCCCTGCCTCCAGAAGGTTCTCCATCGATGCTCTTTTTTTTTGTCCAGATAAGTTGTGTGTGCACAAATTTAGGGGGGGGGGGGGGGGAATATTCAGACATTGAGTTTTCTGCAGATAACGCCAAAGGTTATCCACACCAAGCCTTTCAGTAGCAACCTCAGTATTCCTCTTCCAGTTGTGCTCTGTTACTGCAGGGGACTGTAATGACATTATTAGAGCAGGTCTTATGTCTCTATCTTGTAAAAGTTATTATGTTAATACATTTCTAAATTGTTATGTTAATACCACCGTGTGCTAATTGCAGGTCTCCACACGCTGTACAGGAAATTTGCAAGTAAAAGATTTTTATCAGTCTGTCTTGTGTCTCATAATGGAATTAATCCACCCCAGGAAAATACTTGCAAAATGAATCTTATTTTTAGAACTTTATGAACAGATACTAGATACAAAAGAAGCAAAATCCTAAATTTTACCTGCTTAATCTGTGCCCTGGCCTTAATCTGCTGTTTGCATTCTTACCACAACGAAATGTATTTCTTCCTGGAAGTGTAAAAATAAATTGCAGTACATAATAGCGTAATAGATATCGGCAGATAAGAAATATTTTCTTAATGAAACAGTGGTGCATGCCTGGAATAATCTTATGCAGGGGGAATAGCAACCAAACCATGAAGGAAATTGAAGCACGTTTGGGACAGAGACAGCACAGTGGTAAGGGCTGGTGAGGGGAGTGGCAGGTAGGCAGAGAGCTGGAGAGAGCACAGAATCCCCTAGCTGCTCATTCACATGAAACATTAGAGGGCCAGAATTGGGGAAAAGACAAAAACCAGCATGTAACCAAGAAGGGGAAGGCAAGGTCAATCAACATTAATCTGCAGCCTCTGAGGCTTGTTCCCTCCAGCTTCGTATTATGATCTCTTGAACTTGAATTTCTTTGTATTTATTTGCATAACCATAAATATGAACCATTTTTTTTTCTACATACTGAATTTTGCATCTAAAGTTCACGAAAAGGATCATAATTGCTAAAATACTGGGCTAAATGCAACTACTTAAATCTAATCAAGCCGCAAAGCCCAGTTTCCATTCTACAAAATTCAGATGTATTAATAAAATTCTGCAGAAAAGTAAATCTCCATGGGACAGAGCCAGATATCCCCCAAAGCTGGCCTGAATATCATTACTTTTATTTATCCAGCACCTTTCCATAATCTACGCCCAAAATGGCTTACAACATTTAAAATATTCTCAGCTGGAGATACATTTTCGGGAGCCTGGAGTGTGGGGCATTTGAAGTTTTCAGCATTTTACATTATGCTGTATTTACTCTCCTGGGAGACTGCATTTAAGCTTCAAAGACATTCACAGTGAATTAGTTCTACAGAGAGTCTGTGCACGCTATAGTTTGTTTTATAAAGCTGAGCATGATTTGCATATTTTAGCATAGCATTCTAATTGTCCTAGATGCTCCATTATTTTCAGGAAGAAAATAATGTTTCCTTTTTCTGATCGAGCTTTAATTTGTAATCTTTCCTTTGCTAATATTCAGCTTTCATGGTTTATTTGAAATTGTTTTTGCAACAAACTTCTTTATTACTCTGAGAAAATACAGTGGTATTCTGTTGCACTGTGTAATAAAACTGTCTGATTATTATGGGATAGAGATTTGGGGACAATAACAGTTCAGCTTTTTGTTACCTCTTAATTTTTTTATTTTTTTTTAAATCATCTTTTCTTAAATTATTTTCATCACTTTTCTTTTTTTTTAGTTTGGAAAAATTCTCTAACAACAAATTCTAAGATATATTTTCCTTTATTCCTTTCTCAGTGCTTGCTTTCTTTATGTTGCTCACTGTCGAATTCATTTTCAGAGGCATTATGCATGTAAAATTAGCATACATGCATGTAAGTAGCTTGTATTCACATTTATGCTATTTTAAAAACATAAAAAGAGCGTGCATATTTTTGGTTTCATGCACACATTTACCTGCGCAAAAAAGGGGCAATCTAGTAGCATTGCAGGGAGGGGCTAAAAGGTTCGCACATAAATTTCTATTTTATAAGATATATGCACGTACCGGCCGTTCCAAAACCTTAACTCCCCCATTGCAGCAGCAACCAGAAATCGGACAGAAACATGCTCTATACCATTTTAATCAGCCTTAAAAACGGAATTAAATGGCATATAGGGGCAGATTTTTAAAAAGTACGCGAGCGCGTACTTTTATTCACGCACCCGGCGCAAACAAGAGTACGCCGAGCCGCGCAGCCTGCCTCCGTTCCCTCCGAGGCCGCTCCGAAATCAGAGCGGCCTCGGAGGGAACTTTCTTTCCGGCGCCCCCCATCATCCCTTTCCTTCTCCTAACTAACCCGCCCCCCCCAGCCCTAACTAATTCCCCCCCCCCACACCTTTATTGCAAAAGTTATGGCTGCCGGCACGCCATGTTCCGGTCCGGGGGCTGGTCCTGAGGCTGCGGCCACGCCCCCAGAATGCCCCTGGGTCGGAACCATGGCCATGGCCCTGCCCCCGGAATGCCCCGATGATGCGCCAGCCACGCCCCCCTGACACGCCCCCCCCCCCCAGGAAAGCCCTGGGACTTACATGCGTCCCGGTGCTTTGCGCGCACCGGCAGCCTGTGCAACAAAGGCTCAGCGCACGCAGGGGGAGCTTGGGGAAGGTTTTCGGGGGGTATGCGCATATCTTATGCGTGTACCCCTTTGAAAATCTGCTCCATAATTAATAGCTGGTGTGCCCAAAACAGCTTTAAAACAAGCAGGGTATGAACACAACAAATTTTGAAATAAATCGGTATCATTTAATAAGACCAATTCTAAATTTCGATGCAAAATTTCAAAGAATAACATTCCAGACCACATTCCTTCATCACTAAACTCTCCACCTCACCCTTAATAATAGCACCTATGTTTTCAGCAGCGTTCAGGTCTGGAGAATTCCCTGGTCAGACATTGTTACCCCAAAAATCAATGCCATTTTCTTTAAACAGCTGTTGCGCGGCATTGGCTCGCATGTATGGCGCCTTATCATATGTATATTTTAGGCACGATATTAGGAAGAGGAAGTACACACTTTCAATGCATTACAAATATTCACACATACTGAAATATGCGTGCATATGTTGGGGGGAGGATATACTCATATTTTGTAATCTGCACAGACCAGATACACGCAGAATGTAAAATATTATAGTGGGGTCTCCGCACTCCCATATATGCGCATATATGGGGCCACGCAGAAATTTATGAAAGATATCCTTTGTATGCTATCTCTTCTCTTCGACCAGATTTAATAGGCTTTATTTCTAATCCTGTAATTAAAAGAAATATGTATTTGTGCTATAGATCCAACAGTTTAACAGAATTACATGAGCAAACTACTTTGGCTGCATTTGTAAGCTTGACCTTTTCCCATTAACGAAAGGAAGTATATTTAGAAAATCTACAGCTATAAGCATACATCAGACTTAGTAACAAGGGGCAACTTGTAAAGGCCCAAATTAAGATCATTAGAGATGAACTGTAAACAGATTAGCTTTATATTAGTAAAAAAAAAAAAAAAAAGATTTTTTTCAGCTTATAATAGGGGATGAATAAAGGAAATTCACTCTTATCATTCTCTTCTATTCTTAAAAAAGTGAAAAGGGGGATTGACCACTCTAGAAGAATTATACCAATATAAATGATGTATGCAGATAAGGAGCATTTAGTCTACTCAGCCTGCCCAATTGTAAATTGTAACTGCTCTCACAGATCTACCACGACCTCTAGTGTCCTTCCTCCTCTGCCATCCCACTATGGTTATTTTATATCTGCGTCTCAAGCATGCTTGAGTTCTACCCTACTACTCGGCCTCCCAGCATGTCTCTTAAAACTATAACAGTTAACTACAAAATGCCTCAGCAAGACTTTTATTAGGAACAAGGAAATTTGATCACATCACTCCCTCGCTGATATCACTACGCCGGCTGCCAGTACAATCCCAAATCTATTATAAAGTATTAACGTTAATTTTCAAACTCATGCACTCCAGTAACACCGGTGTGATAGGCGCGACACTACAACCATGCACACCCCATTGAGCACTAAGATCTCAAAATAAAGGACTACTGAGTGTGCCAATGGTACGGAGTACACATCTGACGCAAGTAAGAGAGTGTGTGTCTTCCATAGCGGGTCCAAAGCTTTGGAGTTCTCTACCTGAGATATTAACGATACCAGAAAGAAAGAGACTTAAATGTGAGCGGAAAGGAAGGCTATTAAAAAATGCAGACAGCCTAACTTAAAAACATCAGAATGCAGAGAACTACAACAACAAGAAAGACAAAAGATAATAAAAGAATGAGTAATAAATTAATGAGAGAATGTAAGTACCTTAAGACGAAGTTCTGACAGTCATGTGAAAATTGTTAAATAATTCCTATAAAACTAGCCTGATGTGATAGACATTTAGTTAATTATATATTAGAACAACATAGTAGATTTATATTAACCCCTGCTGTGTTGATTTATAGTATGAATGTTATTTTAGTAAACCGCCGTGATCTTTATTTGGAACGACGGAATATAAAATGTCTAAATAAATAAATAAATAAATACCTCTATTTTGATTCCTACCAAATCAATGTCCCAGGTGTCCACCACCCTCTCACATTTCGTTTCATCTCTCCTCTCTTCAGCTGCATATAATGACCCCTTGTGCTGGGACATAGCAATGGAAAATACTATTTTCTGGCGCGTTCCATGAAGCCTGCTAGATATTTGCTGAACGGAGGGGCAATTTTCAATACCCCACATTGTGCGCTGAATACATGGACTATTTCAGCCTGCACGCACTGCACCGGTTTTCAGAAGGGAGCAACCCCGTTGAAAACAAGCAGGTGCAAAGTGCATGTGTTGAAAGCACCTCCCTAATTTTCCCGTCATCTGCACAGCTGGCCAAGAGGAGGGAAAACGGCACGGGCATTTCTAGAAATCCTGTGTACGTGCGCCGTTTTCGTCCCCCAACATAAACACGCACATAGGATCGCCTCCTTTTACCGAGGCCGCAAGTAAGCCTGCTGTGTAAGCCCTGTGTAATTTTAGCCGTATCTGAGGAGGGCAATTTTCAGTCGGGCCATTGGGCACAGGTATTTACCCAGGAGAGTGCCTTTGGAAATTACCCCTGGAATGTTTTTATCATGCCTCCCCTTTTTCTCTTCTAGAAATTACAGGCTCCATTTGCAGAGGATTTAGGTACCTAACTCTGAGAGTTAGGTTCCTAAATTGGCTCTCTTGAAAATGTACTAATGCTGATTCCCTAAATGTAGGCTCCTGGTTTTACTAGAATACTAAATTTAGGATGATGAAAAGTAGGCAGATACAGGGGACAGAGTTAGGGCAGGGAAATAAAGTTAAGATTAAGTAGTAATAGTAGAAGCACTGATTTTCAGCATTAGGCACTTAAATTTAGTATCCTAAATCTAAATGACTGAATAGCATATCTAACTTTAGGCCGCTAAATTTAGGTGAATATTCAGATGAAAACTTAGGCTCCTACGTTTACCTGAAAATAGGCACCTAACTTACCCCTAGATTTATCAAATTGCTATAAATGTAGAGGAAATAGCGCATGGTTAGGCTAACTACCCTGCTCCCTCATCACACAGGCAATTTCCACAAGGTAAAATAAATTTATCATCCCTGCTCTATTTTTTGCTTTGCACACTGATTAATAGTTTAGTTTCTAGTTTATTAAATTTTATACATTGAGAGAGAGAGAGAGACTCTGTATAGAGTACGTTTGTACACAAATCTGGTAACAAATTCCAGAGATTCATTGTGCGTCAAGTGAAAAAGAATTTTCTCCGATTAGTTTTAAATGTACCACATGCTAACTTCATGGAGTGCCCCCTAGTCCTTCTATTATCCAAAAAAGTAAATAACCAATTCACATTTACCCATTCTAGACCTCTCAAAAATTTAAAGGCCTCTATCATATCCCCCCTCCAGGCAGAACAGCCCTAACCTCTTTAGCCTTTGCTCTTAGGGAGCTGTTCCATCCCCTTTATCATTTTTTGGTCACCATTCTCTGTACCTTCTCCTGTGCAATTATATATTTTTTGAGATGCGGCGACCAGAATTGCACACAGTGCTCAAGGTGCGGTCTCACCATGTTCTTTTGTGAATGTGGTCTCCACAACTACATACAGTACTTAAGATGGAGTCTCACCAGAGATCTATATCAAGGTAATATTACATCCCTCTTCCCACTAGTGATACCCAGGCCTTTTGCCAGGCCAGTCCTGGTGCCCTTGGCAGTAAGGGGTTGGGGGTCAGCCTTGAGAGGAGTCATGTGTCCTTCAAATGACACAGCTGGTCCTCTGGAATCCCTCTCTGATGATGCAACCACAAGCTATGTGGTAACAGCTCTGAAGGTCTTCTGCCAACTACAGTGACAGCATAGCGTGTTGGCACCCTACCCACTAACAAGGCACGTTGGCACTCCCAGATATGGCATCCTGACAGGCCTGTTGATACTCTTTCTCCTGGATTGACGCATGCTATTAGCCTTTCCCACTACTTTGTCACACTCACTGGCTACATTCAGAACATCAGATAAAGACACACCTACCTCCCCACCACCACCAGACCCTTTCCTGTTTGGTTTCCAGCTCTTCCTTTCTCAAATAGTATGTACCCTTTGGATTTCTGCATCCCAAATACATGATATTCTTTTTTAATTAAATTATAGTAACCAAACCCTTGACCATTCTTCTTTTTTTTTTTAACAACAAATTGTTTATTGTTTTCAGAATAGATAAGCTTACAATCAATGTCATACATATTCATACATATCAATGTCTAAAATAAATATACCAACTGCCAATCTTATTTTGCCTGATGGAACGTTTGGAAAACAAAGCAGAAAACAGAAGAGAAAAAAAATAGTGCACAGGGACATTGTTTTTGTTTGGTTTTTTTGTAGAAGAGAACATAAGGAATGCCTGATAGGTCAGACCCATGAAGCCCAGTATCCTGTCTCCAACATTGACCAGTCCAGGTCACGTAGAAGTATCCAGAAAATCCTTGTGGGAAGCTCCATTCTCTGTTGCTCATTCCCAGAAGTGGTAATCCCAGGGTATCCACCAACCTTTCCATAAAGAAATATTTCCTGATGTTCCTGAGTCTATCCCCTTGGAGTTTCATAACATGATCTCTAGTTCTACAGTTTCTTTTCCATCTTTTCCTCACCAATGGCCCATAAAGGGGCATTATCACCTTTTTCCTGCTGCTTATGCCTCTCTCTATGCAGGCCAGCATCCCTTTGGCCTTAGAGCCAACTCCTTGCCACATTGCTTTGCTACCTCCAAATCAGACTATCACCTCGAGATCTCTCTTGTTTCATGCACATCAGTCTTTCACACCTCCCCCCCCCCCCCCCCCCCCCCCACTATCACATAGAGCTCCTTTGGATTACTGCACGACTCCTCAAGCTTTCTTAGATTGCTTCTCATTCTCTCTACTCCTTCAGGTGTGTCCACTCTGTTGCCGATCTTAGTGCCATCTGCAAAAAAAAAACAAACTTTAACTTCCAACAAGGAAACCAGCCCCAGAACTGATACTTGAGGCACTCTACTTATCACCCTACTCATCCTCAGAGCAAATTCCATTTTACTACCACTCGCTGGCATCAGTCTGTAATCCATTCCATCACCTTGGGACACACTCCCAGGCTTCTCATTTTTATCCTGAGCCTCCTATTTGGGACCATATCAAAGGTTTTGCTGAAATCCTGGTAAATAACATTGATTTCAGCAAAGGTTTTGATATGGTCCTGCATAGGAGGCTCATGAATAAAATGATAAACACTGATAAGTCCCTAAGAAAAATAAAATTAAAACTGAAAATTAAAGTCCCTACAGGTCCATCATTATTTCCCCATAAATGGGCGTCTCAGTTACCGTAGTTGCTTTAGAATTGCATCTTGCAAGGCATCCATTATCCCTTGAATTCTGGTTGATCCTGCCAGTGATGCTCTGCTACCTGTATCTTATAGATTTACAGTCCCTATTAACAGCTTCTGTTCTTTGCATGCTATCCTATCCTTACAATCAGTTATTTCTCTCCACGTAGAACTATTCCATTATAGAAATGTGTGAACAATTTGCAATCTAATGAGAACCAGGTGGATTTTAGCCTGGTTCAAGATTGCCAATGATTTGAAATTTTCCCCAGAACCACTGAGGAAATCTGTTGGAGCTCCCCAGTGTAGGAGAATAAAACCTAAAGCGAATCCACAGATCTAACAAAATCAGCTATGAATTATTCTTTTAGGTCCACAGCAGATTCTCAAGCCCACTTTAGATTTTCTTCGTAAAAGCTCATCTAGTCAATTGTTTATATTTTGAAAAAGTTTGCACACTTCTAATCCCATAATATTCTTGGTTCTTTTTCTGACTGGAGTAAGATATATATTAGTCCCCACTCACGTTCAGGTTCTCTTCCAAGCACAATATAAATAGGGATTGTCTGGACTCCCTTCCCCAATGGTCACCAAAATATTCATTAGTTGTCTCCGCAAGCCAGAAAATGTTACACAAAGAAGTAATAACACCTTGCTATAGGTTTCTGTGGGCTACGAGGACTTTAATCAAAATTCACAGTCTGCTTCAAAGCAGAGTTTCTCATTTATAGCAATTTGAAATTGGCCATTTAGTCTTAGCTCTTCTAAAGTTTCAGTAATAATGTTTCTTCCTTGTTCTTCGCTCAGCTGACACGCGTGTTGTATTGAGAAATAAAAAATAGCTGCCACTTCCATTTTAGAGGTGCACGCGTAATGATGGCGTCTTACAGTTGTAAAGCGTACTAGGATCATGTTTGGTATGAAATGTTTTATAGGAATCCTAGAATGTTTCAGTATTTGCAATATAACTATTAGCCTAATTACTTGCATCATGATTTTGAATCTGTAGTTCAGGGCATGTTCCTCCTTCTCTTAACAGATGTCATGGGTAATGATTCAGATGGACTGAATCAAATCACGGTGAACCTAGAAGATGTGGTAGGCCTGATTGACAAACTGAAGAGTAGTAAATCACCTGGACCGGATGGTATACACCCCAGAGTTCTGAAGGAACTAAAAAATGAAATTTCAGACCTATTAGTAAAAATTTGTAACTTATCATTAAAATCATCCATTGTACCTGAAGACTGGAGGATAGCAAATGTAACCCCAATATTTAAAAAGGGCTCCAGGGGCGATCCGGGAAACTACAGACCGGTTAGCCTGACTTCAGTGCCAGGAAAAATAGTGGAAAGTGTTCTAAACATCAAAATCACAGAACATATAGAAAGACATGGTTTAATGGAACAAAGTCAGCATGGCTTTACCCAGGGCAAGTCTTGCCTCACAAATCTGCTTCACTTTTTTGAAGGAGTTAATAAACATGTGGATAAAGGTGAACCGGTAGATATAGTATACTTGGATTTTCAGAAGGCGTTTGACAAAGTTCCTCATGAGAGGCTTCTAGGAAAAGTAAAAAGTCATGGGATAGGTGGCGATGTCCTTTCGTGGATTGCAAACTGGCTAAAAGACAGGAAACAGAGAGTAGGATTAAATGGGCAATTTTCTCAGTGGAAGGGAGTGGACAGTGGAGTGCCTCAGGGATCTGTATTGGGACCCTTACTGTTCAATATATTTATAAATGATCTGGAAAGAAATACGACGAGTGAGATAATCAAATTTGCAGATGACACAAAATTGTGCAGAGTAGTTAAATCACAAGCAGATTGTGATAAATTGCAGGAAGACCTTGTGAGACTGGAAAATTGGGCATCCAAATGGCAGATGAAATTTAATGTGGAAAAGTGCAAGGTGATGCATATAGGGAAAAATAACCCATGCTATAATTACACGATGTTGGGTTCCATATTAGGTGCTACAACCCAAGAAAGAGATCTAGGTGTCATAGTGGATAACACATTGAAATCGTCGGTTCAGTGTGCTGCGGCAGTCAAAAAAGCAAACAGAATGTTGGGAATTATTAGAAAAGGAATGATGAATAAAACGGAAAATGTCATAATGCCTCTGTATTGCTCCATGGTGAGACCGCACCTTGAATACTGTGTACAATTCTGGTCGCCGCATCTCAAAAAAGATATAATTGCGATGGAGAAGGTACAGAGAAGGGCTACCAAAATGATAAGGGGAATGGAACAACTCCCCTATGAGGAAAGACTAAAGAGATTAGGACTTTTCAGCTTGGAGAAGAGACGACTGAGGGGGGATATGATAGAGGTGTTTTAAAATCATGAGAGGTCTAGAACGGGTAGATGTGAATCGGTTATTTACTCTTTCAGATAGTAGAAGGACTAGGGGACACTCCATGAAGTTAGCATGGGGCACATTTAAAACTAATCGGAGAAAGTTCTTTTTTACTCAACGCACAATTAAACTCTGGAATTTGTTGCCAGAGAATGTGGTTCGTGCAGGTAGTATAGCTGTGTTTAAAAAAGGATTGGATAAGTTCTTGGAGGAGAAGTCCATTACCTGCTATTAGGTTCACTTAGAGAATAGCCACTGCCATTAGCAATGGTTACATGGAATAGACTTAGTTTTTGGGTACTTGCCAGGTTCTTATGGCCTGGATTGGCCACTGTTGGAAACAGGATGCTGGGCTTGATGGACCCTTGGTCTGACCCAGTATGGCATTTTCTTATGTTCTTATGTTCTTATATCAATTATCGTAGGAGTGCACAACAAATTCATCAGCCCTGGGGAAGATATCTATTTACTTTTGAAAGGGTTAGGTGGGTTTTTCCATCTAAAATACAGTGCCAACCTTTTAAAACTAGAAATCAATCCTTGGCAATTGAAATATTATAGTAAATAGTGGCAGATAAAAACTAGTTGCCCCGTTCAGTTATTCCTGCTCCGATTGCAAACGGTTGGCTTCCCCATATGATATCGTTCCTTATCCAAGTTGATTTTGTTGTCTTCCTCTTTGATTCTCTACCCTCTCAAGTAGACAAGCACATGTTCCCAGGCTTAATCCAACACCCAGAACGCTCTCCTCCTATGTACAGGGCTGGCAGGAGGAGTGGGCATACTAGATGATGGCCTAGGGCGCTGGAAGTGGGAGGAGCATTGGTGACACATGCAAGAGCGGCATTTTCAAATGTTGTGGAGGAGAGGTGAGAGCGGGCATGCGCAGAGTGGAGGTTTTCAGTCGTCGTTACTCACACGGTATGCATGCACGATAGGTGTTGCAGTCGGCGGGAATTGTGAGAGAGAAAGAGAGAGCACGTGATGCTATGACATCATTGCCTAGGGTGACAGTAGACCCTAGCACCAACCCTGCCTATGTCCTTTCCACTAGAGTATGTGTGACTAGCCTGGATTTTGTTTAGCATCCAGTTACTTTATGGATGCATTATGCACATTATTAACCATGTAAAATGTTGCTGTATAGAAGTTGCATGGCTATAGCTCATATTCCAGTTTTGATCATATGCGTTGCTGTTATGTTTCGCATTGTCTGTATTAAAAATATTTTTGCAGCACAGATTCTAAAAAGATGTAATTGTACTCCTTATCAACACAGCAAACTGCAGACATGACTATTCAACATATAAAACCACAGGGAAATTGCAGAATTGTAGGGATGATTCTGTAAATCACAAAAAAATGTATTTCATTGGGTTTATTTAGGTTGTTTTTATTAGAACAAGGACGCTTAAGTTTTTCAGTATTTAAAGTCATTTATTAAAAGGTGAATTTTAAAAGAGAGGTGCATGCACAAAGAGGCAGATGCGCATGTGCAAATAGCACATGTTGAAGGAAGTGTAATTGTAGAAACCTCACCCATACATGCGCAAGTACTGGTGCACAAATAAATGTGCTTTTGTAAAAAAAAAAACCAAAAAAACAAAGGTGGGCCAGGGAAAATCCTGGGAAGGGCTAAAGGGCCCAGAAATTCCTATTTTATAACCAGCAAAAGCGGCGCATGTACAGTTGTTACCTTTACATATACATACACCTGTTTTAAAGTATTATCAGAATAAAACTCTTTACAGTCAAATCCTGAAAAGGTGGGCGATCTTGGTAAACTGGGGGAATTCAGGCTGAAGAACCAGGGCAAACTGGTGAATTAACTGGTAAAACTAGTCATTTCCTTCACACGTGCATGTTATAAAATTGGAAGATTTACATGCGTCAAAGCAGACAAATGGTAAGGATATATGCAGTTTGCATCTCCTTTTGTAAATGTTTAAATTAGGAGCACAAACATATGCATATAACAGGTGTGCACTAATTATCCAGATAAGACTTTAAAAAAGCGCTAAGTAGCCAGATAAGTCTTCTAACACTGGTTATCCATCTATTTTTATTATCCAACTAGGTAGTGCTTTTCTTTTACTTATCCAGCTTTCTTAAAGATACTTACCCAGGTATTTGTCACCACTTAGCCAGATAACTGCTGATTATGTATGTTTTTAACTGTAAACCGCCTAAATTATAGGATATGGCGGTCTAAAAATAATTTTAAATAAATATATGTATATGGCTATGTTTAAAACACATGCCACATTTTTTAATAAGTGAACATATTGGGTAGACTTGTGTATTTTATATAGTGCGCAAGCATTTCCACACATGATGTAAAATTCATGTGCATACACGCGTGTCCATGGGTGTACTTGAGCATATTTTTAAGTTATCTCAGGATTTCATCAATTAAATATAACTGATTACATGCTACATATATAGCAAATACTTTAGTCGTTCTAAATAGTTATATGCAGTTATTTTACAGTTTCTAAAGAGGTATAACATATCAACCAACTAAAATTCCGCACAGATTTAATGCAGAGAAATTTCAGGCTATTTAATCCCTAAGATTAATGAGGAAGAGCAATTTCAGGCTATTTAATCCCTAAGAGTATTTAATCTTTCAGGCTATTTAATCCCTAAGACCTCAGACCTTAATGCATTTAGGAGTTAGTCTGTGTTTCTTACCAACCTGATCAGCAATCAGACAGTTGAAGCAGCTGGGCCTTTTCTGTCTGTTTGCAAAGCAGTCTCAGGTCAGAGTCTTTGGACACAGGAGAACAGGCAGGGATGCAGCAAGAGTCTGCGTTGTGATGATGTTGGTCCCTAGGGTGGTGGCTGGTGGTGGTGGCTGGCTGGTGAATCCTTTGTCCGGCTTACTTCACATTAGCCAGATGGGCATAGTCAGTGCATATAGAAGAGTGACAGGAGCAGGATTTGATCAGTTCATTATGTCTTTTTATTCTGATTTAAAAGTCGTACGTGCAGGTCTATATAATGAGCACACACCAAAAAGAATGTCTAGAGAAAAGAATGCACCAGTGAGAGTGTTGTTTCTACACATCCATGTGTTCAGAGATTAGGCAGGAGGCAGTGCCAAAGATGTTTTATACAACACAGGCAGATTCTGCAATGTCTGCATTTCTCATCCCTGAAGCATAGTCAAACCATCCGGAATCCTTTACTCTTTGATTCAGAGAGAAAGGGCTCCTTTAAAACACGCCTACAGAATGTTCATTGCCTATAGACTGTAAAATCATATTTCTGGAGAACAGTGATAAAATGAAAATAATGCAGTACATTTAATTGAAATCATAAAGTACAAATGATATTTTGTCTTAGAACATTAGAAGGAGATTAGCATGCATAGATGAAAAATGGTTAGAGGATTGTATAGCACACTGTTACATGCTGGCTGGCTTATAGACTCTGGCAGAGCCTCGGTGACTTCAATGGCTTTTCTTGGGGCCACTTCTATTGAAGACATTTGCAAAGCTGCTACATGGTCACACCTTTATGTCCCACTACTGACTGGACAGCTTGTCCCAAAGAGACAGTACTTTTGGACAAGCAGCTCTGCACAGCCTGTTCACCCAGTAGACTTCTCTCCACCTTGACTTACATTATTATTCCTCAGTGCATCTCGCAGCTTGGGACTCCCCATGTGTTGTAGCTAATTCATGCCTGCATGTCAACCAAGAAAGCAAGTTTGCCTTCTTGTAAACAGGGCTCTCTGTGGACAGCATAGAATAATTAGCCATACTTAATACCCGCCTTCCTGCCTGGAGAGTCAACTACTTCACTAAAGTTTAAGCTATAGAAGAGACTGAGAGGATCACGAGGCAGTGTGCATACTCTGGAACTCCTGTGCATTCTCAGTAAAATCTTTATTGAGCTCTGAGCGTTCACTCTGTCAGCACCATCTCATGACGCCACCCTATGCGTTATGGCCAATTCATCCTGCTGTCGATGGAGGATTCTGTTGCTCTCCACTTTTATAAAATACTTTTTTTTTTGGCTTTAATAGCCTCTTTCATCTCACCATTTAACCTTGCTGACCGTCATTTGGTCTTCCTTCAACCTTTTTTAATGTGTGGTATTTTTTAACAATTTCCATGCCTCATGCAGACTACTAATCTTTGTAATCTCTCCTTTCAATTCCTTCCTAGCTAACTTCATTTTATCATAGTCTCCTTTTTTAAAGTTAAATGCTTCTGTAGTAGATTTTTTAAATGTTATCCCTCTGATTATGTCAAATTTGACTTTAATATGGTTGCTATTACCAAGCGGCCCCAGCAGCATTTCCCTTTGCACCAGCTCCTGTGATCCACTAATGTAGCTTCCTCTCTGGTCTGTTCCAATACTAAGAGCTCCATGAAGCAGTTACTTATGGTGTCCAGAAACTTTGCTTCCCTAGCATGCCCCGATGAGACATACACCCATCAATCGTGGAATATTTGAAATCTCCCATTAGTATTGTATTGCCAGTTGTATTAGGCGTTCTAATTTCTGTTAGCATTTCACAATTTGCTGCCTCATACTAGTCAAGCAAATAGTAGAATACTCCCACTTCTATATTTTTCCCTTTCACACACATTTCTATCCAAATGGATTCCAGAGTGCAGTTTGTATCCTGCAGAATTTTTTTTTATCCTGATTGACTCCATAACTTCATTAATAAATAGTGATACCCCACATCCAGTTTGATCTTCCCTGTCATTTCAATAGATTTTATACCCTGATGTCATTGTGTCCTATTGGTTATCCTTTTTTTTTTTCATCTGCATCTTCAGTTATTACAATGCATTCTAGAAACATAGAAACATGATGGGGGAAAAAGACTGTATGGCCTGAATTCTCTGGCCATCCACACCAGATACTCAGCTCTACAAACCCTACCATTCCCTGGAGATCACAGGTGCTTGTCACCCTGCTTTCTTGAAAGCCCGGGTCATTGTAACTCACCGATCTTATTTTTTAGACTGGTGGCATTTGCAGGGACAACTACATTTTATGTTTCTTGTTCCTACCAACCTCTTGCTTGTTACTAGCAGTTAATTCAAGTAATTTGGGTGCTTTTATATTTTTTCAGCTCAGGTGGGTTCAGTAAAAGAGCAGCCTCAGTTTTGATCATTCTTTCCCTATCAGGATAGTCTGAATTTTTGATTTATCAGTATCCTTAGAAGATAACTCACACTGAGCTTTGTGCTCTTCAGCAGCTGTCAACTTTCCCTCATCGTCTGTTTAAAAGCTGTTCTATCTCTTAATTTATTTTTTAGCACCCACAGCCTGGTTCTCTCCTGGTTAAGGTGGAGCCCATCCTGTCAGACTAGGAGCCCCTCCCTCTACCATCCTCTCATCCACATATTGACTCTCTGGAGTTCTGCCTGCATCTGAGGTACTGCCCATGGATTTCCACCCTAGTGGTTCTGGATTTTAATCTCCTCCCTGAAAGTTTTAATTTGGCTCTTAGTGTTATGGGAATTATCAAATTTGAGCAGAATTTATTGCTTTTATAAAGACTGATATCGGGGGACAAATGGGTATCCAAGTTATTTCAAGGTTGTATGGACTTATGGGTTTCAGAAACGTATGGTACAAATCATGGGGAGACTGCCTCATCTGAATTGTTGTATCCAGTTCTGGAGCCTCTACAGCCAAAAGAATGTAGCCAGGATAGAGGCGATCCCAGAGAAGTACAAAAATGATGCAGTGAGGTTAGATTTAAGGACCGTCCCTGAAGAGAGAAGGGAGAGACATTCAAATATTTCAATGCACAAGAAGCAAATTTGTTGGGTGGGAAGGGTTCTGGTGCAAGAAATCATAATATGAAGTTGGAAGAGAACAGAAGCTATTTCATTTGGAAAAAAAAAAAATAAGGGTAATGGATGCATGGAACAGTCTCCTAGTGGAGAGGGGGGGAGGAATAAAACCAAAATAATTCAAGACAGCATGGAACAAGTGCAGAGAACTATTGGTGATAGGGAAGTGAAGGTAAACTTGGAAATCGGGCAGAGTCTGCACCAGTGAGGTAGATAGTTAGCATGGGCAAACTAGATGATGCTCGCAGCCTGCCATCATAGTTCTGTGCTTGTAGCAATCTGAGCTAATAGCTGAAGCCATAGGCTAGTGATCTGCCCAAGCTGCTTTGATTTGGCAGCTACACTCTGTGCCTTTATGATAGATACCACCAGCCTCTGTAAGATCTGTTCTCCTCGTTGACCTTCAGGCACAGATCATTGATCAGACACTTCATGTTCCAGTTCCAAAGATGTGTTTCCAGCCTACAAAGACATTTTTTAACAAGCAGAAATATAGCTAGGAAGAAAAATCTTACCAGGTCTTTCGTAAAACTCTCGGCAGATGGAGACTTTTTATTGCTGGTTTTTGAACTACATATGCTTTTCACCTATTGATGCCCAAATTATTAATACCATATATAGAATTTGGGCTCTACCATAAAAAGAGAAAACTGACTGTAATGAAAGGTAATGTAAAATTAATATAAGAAAGAAACAGGATCCTTATTAAGTGTTTGATATTTCTAGGTCCAAACAGTATTAGCGAGGACGTGATGTAAAGAAGTGGCCAAGCAAAACTGTAGTTAATCATATATTCTGCTGTAAATATGTCTAATGTATTTTGTCTTCAGAGTGCTGTATGCTCTCTTTGTTAATGTGTTGTATAATTTATGACTTTGCTCACTTCGATGTATCATATGGCATGTACCTGTACCATGGCTATTCAGACAACTGATTGAGGTGAAAGCCTGATTATCTGTAGTAAGGGAAATAAATATAAATCCAAGTTGGATGAATTTTTGTTGAGAAATAATTTGCTGGAAAATGTTTATGGGTATATTACCGACCTTTTTATCATGGAAATGGTACATCTGTCTAGGTGTCCTGCCAAAACCGTGATCTATGCTAGCGCATTATCAGCAAATAAGTCTGAACTTTCTCAGTAGTTCTGTGTAGGTTAATTATAAACCATTAATGCTTCTTTAAGATTGCGTGTCCCAACCCAGACCTGGGGGCATACCTAACCAGTCTTGTTGTCAGGATATCTGCAGAGAGTATGCATGAGGTACAGTATATTTTAACACATTGGAGAACCAGTGTATGCAAACACATCTTGCATATTCGTTATGGATATCCTGTAGTATTTGACAAGGAGCTGTGGACCCTTTGCCCGAGGGGGAGTTGACACTACCTGAGGGAGTGGACTCCCACAGGTCCCCACCGTCGGGAGGCGAGGCCGAGCTGAAGCAAGGGCCGGCTGGACTGAGGTGGGCCCTTGGGAAGATAAAGACGTCGCCGAAGTTCAGTCCTAGGTCAGAAGCCAGAGGATCGCCAATCGCCAGTCCGAGGTCAGGAGCCAGTTATCCGTCCAGAAGCTGAGGAAGAGCAGCAGGAACAGGACTCGGAAGGGCGGGCAGGCAGGGGCAGGACTCGGGGAGGCAGGAGCAAGAGCACAATGAAGCACAGACAACTCACAGAAGCGAGCAGACTCGTTGTCAAGTCAGAGAATGGAAGAAGGAGGCTCCTATTAATAGTCCCTGAGCCCTGACGTCATCCGGCAGCTGAAATAGTTTAAGATGATGTTGGCCCTTTAAGAGAGAGCCGGGGGGGTCACAGCCGCGCGCCTAGGGAAGGAGGCAGCTGAAGCAGGAAGTGCTGTGCGGCTCGATGCCGCGAAGAGGATGTCGAGAGCCATTGCTCCCCCCCGTGGAGAGCGGAAGGAAGTCATCCGCTGGGGTAGCCAGGCAGGAAGAGGTCAGCAGCCTGCTGCTGCGGGAATGCCAGTGGTGGTCCCGACGCCATGGATGGAGGTAGGGGGGGCCAGCCGTGGCCGCCCGTGGCTGGAAATCCTAACATATCCTGAAAATCAGACTGGTTAGGCATGCCTTCAGGACAGAGTTAGAAAATAGTGGTCTAATACATTACTATAAATCATTAGTTTTCAAATCCATGTCTTCAGAACTCCCAAAATAGGTTTGGTTTTCAAGGTAACAAAATATGTGACTGCACCTATATCATGAATATCCATTTGTGGATATCTTGAAAGCATTGGTTTTTGGGAACTACTGCTGCGGCTGTAATTTGTCATAAAGAGGGTAGTTTTCAAAGGAACGTCTGCGAGTGAAGTAGTGCTTTTCCTGCAGAAATGACCCTTGAGAAAATTGTGTGACCGATGCACATACAAAATTACGAGAATACACGTTGCATGCATGTCCTTCTATGCACATAGGAAGAGGCAATCCAGGGGATGGAGTTGGAATCTGGACAGGGTGTGCAATACTTTTTATTTTAAAATGAATGGGCATAGATTCTCTTGACAAAACCATGTGCACCAAATAGGTGTAATTGTGTGCGCGCAGTTCTAGCAGTTTAAAGCAGACTTACACACACATGTTAGATTTGAATCCTGGTGTAACTTGGGCACGTAATGGCTGGGTAACTTACGCTGCGATGTTACAAAATTCCCCCCATGCTCGTGGGACTACTGCTTCTCAACACCAGTCCTTTTTTCCCCCCCAACCAAATCTGGTTTCATGAGATCTGTGATGAATATGCAGGAAGTTTATTTGCATAAATGTAATCGAAGAACCAGGCTGATTTACATTTGTGGGTTATCTTGAAAGATAGAGATATGTGGACCACAAGGAGTAGAGTTAAAGCATCACTTTCCTGCATTGTAATGGTCCTCTCTCCTATGGCTTGGCCTATTTGAATTTGCCGCTATGACTAGAGTCAACACTTCATCTTTTCTTTTAGGTTTTTTTTCGTGCAAACAAGTTGCCACAGTGATTATCATAGCAGGAAACTACTGCACAGCTGTGCTTTCTGGAGCATGAAGGCGTGACTTGTCATTCATATTCGCTAATAGAAGTTCCATTTAAAAAAAGCCTACGGAATATTCAGAGCTGATGGCATCTGCTGTGTATTAGGCTTCATGTTTTTGTTCTCTGAAATTAGCAGCCAAAAACTTCCACCTCTTTCAACCAGGCACCCGGTGTGGCAAGGCCTGATGCCATTGACACAATAACAAAAAAAAAACCCCAAGAAAATATTGCCCTGTTTTACAGATGGTATGTGCGGTGGCACTCAATTCTGAAGACCAGTTTTGGCATATGCAGTAGCCAAAGGAGAAGACTGACTATAAAGCACATGCATCGTCCTTGTGTTTTTATATTTTCTCTTGCAACATAATTTCATATAAGGAGGCTGATGTACTAAACTGCAATAATTTGGGCCATTTTTGTGCTTTAATTATCTCGTGCTAATGGCCAATGGTAATCATATGCAAATATTGGGTGTGAAAGTTAGAACACTAATGCTAACATTAATGCAAATAAACGTAACTGTGCCACCGAGAGGTGGGTTAAGTTTCTTGCAGTAATGGATATACTTTTGCATTCACACATTTTAACGCACGATATTTAACTATGCGTTCATCGGTAGTGAGCTGATTTGCATAGTTATGTACCTGTTTTGCATAGCTTTCACACTGAAGTCTGCCATATCTAAATAGCATGTGACTTATCCAGCTAACTTACAAGGGATATTCAGTAGCAAGGCCATACTGCTGACTATCCCCATAAAAATTGCTAGTTAGTGATGTCTTATCCGGCTAACTTTACACCTACTATTGAGCAGGTCTAACTTATCCAGTTAATTTAACCAGATAAATCCGAATATTGGCACTTATCCAGCTAAGACCTAGATTTATCATTTTGCTAAATTTATAGCAAGCATAGCACCCGCATTGTTAAAAAAGGGGGTGTGGCTAGGCAAATTTCTTATCTGAAGGTATTTACCATGAATTGCAATCTCAGTTCGCGCTATTGCCGCAATTTGTGGTACCGGCCGAAAATATTTTTATCGCATTTTGTGTTGAGAGACAGAGAGGGACTAGGTAGAGAGTACAGTCAACAAATCTACTTTTATTTTAACTTTCAGCACTCCTAATGACACCAAATCTTCACAGGTGTGTACTGTGCTGTATGTACCTGTAACTGTGTATCTTAAACTGCCCCCCCCCAAACCTTCCCCGCCCCTCACTTCGAGTTTAAAGTTTCCCCTGTTACACTGATATAAATAGTAAACTGACTCATCTCTCTCTCTCTCTCTCTCTCTCTCATCACAGCCAGATTTCGTGCAGCACTGCATACATCTGATGTACGCTGTACACATCATGAGGATAATAAAGTTTCAATTTAAATTGAAAAAAAAAACCAAGATGCTATTATTTTGTCAGCAAAGTTCTTGATTCCTAGAAGCCTCCAACATGGGAACCCCTCCCCAGGCAGCAGCCCATGTGCTTTAAATCAAACCATTTGTGATTTATACTTTTAATTTTTGTTTGTTTAACTTTCAGAATCCAAAACTCATTAAAATCAAGTATTTAAACAAAACTGGCAATCAAAAATGTAATTAGTGAGTATTAAATACTGGATTAATCAATTGAAGCCTTTGATAAAAGTTTAATGGAGCCATTAAGACTTTGAGTTGTTGTACATGATTTGCCTCTTAAAATGTGATTTTCAAAACATTTCTTTCCAGGACCTTTATAGAGCTTATAATTCTTGAATAAGACTGGCATGGGCAGATTAGATGTGCTGAGCTTTTGTGTGTCCAGTATCTATGCCCATTGCCTCTCCCTGAAAATGCTTTGCTGTAACCTCATTTTAAAGGGCTTCAGATGTAATCTTAGAAGCCTGGTTGCATTGGTGGTGCCTCATTAGTGAAAATTGGAATGAGTTGTACCTGGAGTTGTACTTTATCATTACTGGCAGATTAAAGTAGCGTTATTGATGTATTGTGCTTCACAGATGGGAACAGAGCAGATACACCCAGGCGCCTAGCACAAAAATATGAATGAATGTTATTGAAAAATGTCAAAGCTAATTTAAGATATTAGTCTGAACAGGATGGAACACAGTCATAGTGGTGTTGCTGTGGTGCTGTTGGGATGTGAACATTTCCCCTGATTATCTATAAAAGCTTTTTTGGGGGTGTTTTATGCAGTGTTGTTGTTCTACATGTGAAGTATTTTGAGTTCTTCTCAAATTAATGACACTGTTCCACCATTCAATATGTATATTTTATATAATTTGGATCCACTGGTCGGTTCTATGTCCTCACAAGAGAACACGACTATGGACCTTTCTCAGATTTGGCCTTTGACAGTTGTCAAGGGCATGAGAAGAAGAATTGTTTTGTCCCATCCCCTTCTTATCCTTATACCCAGCTCTTCTGATGTCTTTGTCGGCTGTTGGGTCAATCCTGAAAAGGGCCCATGGTTGTGATACCACAGGCAGCAGCAAAGTTTGCAGTAGAATTCTCAGATTTGTAGAATTCTGTCAGGGCTATGACAAGAATATGTCTGCTATTGATAGCCATTAATCTAACCTGTGGGGTTTTTTTGTCCTTTTTATAGGGAGGTCCAATCCAGAACAGGAAATCCAAGCGCTGCCTGGAGTTACAGGAGAACAGTGACAATGAATTTGGGTTTCAGCTGGTGCTTCAGAAATGCACTGGTCAGCACTGGAGCATGACCAATATCTTGAAGAGCTAGCATCATAACAGATTCCAGGCCAATCCGTCACTTGAGCTTTATGCTACTATGTAGCAAATATCGCAATGTTGCCTGCTGTATGGATTTTTTGCGGGTCTTTTTTTAATTATTATTAATGAGTATGGACGATCAGGTTTGTGGGCTAAAATTTTTTTTTTCACGATAAATTTTCATGGGGGTTTCTAGAAAGATGCTGAATGATGGGTGAAAGTAAAATATCTTAAACTATTTTGCAAATGTAAATAAGGAACAAATGGAAAATATTTATAACTGAGACAATAAAAATTTTATTGATTAAAAAAATGCTTGCATTGATTTCACAGTAGAGGAGTAATTGGAGAAAAAAAATCAAGTGCACCAGAATGTTGGCAGAAGGTTTACTTATTTATAACAGGTCTGTTGGTTATTAAAAAGGTTATTTAATGAAGAAGGAGCAGCCATAACTTGATATTATTTCATGTTAATCTAAAAATCTTAGTACTATTTAAGTCCAGGAGGAAAGGGGTCATGCTGTTCTAAATTCAAAGGATGCATTATTGCCGCAATGGCAGCAGTTTTACCAGTATTAACGATGCAACCTGGAATTCAGCTCCTGTTCCCGATGGCTGAATAAAGCACTGCCTGAGTTAATATCATATAATTAGTTGTTAAGTTGGGCTGTAAGCATAATCGCATTCATAACCTGCCGGCTATAACACTTACGAGACTGAAACAGAACAGGATGGAAATTGTGCAGGAAACTTTCAAAGAATGAAAATCATTTTGATTTTTGGTGCACCATCATTGGGGTCATGTTATGTCCTTTTCGATTTATAAAAGTTATTTGTAAAAGTTTGATTTATTTAAAGTTAATCCGCATTTCAAATTGTAAGCGTTGCATCTAGACATAGAAACATAGAAATGACGGCAGAAGAAGACCAAATGGCCCATCAAGTCTGCCCAGCAAGCTTCACACACTTTTTTCTCTCATACTTATCTGTTTCTCTTAGCTCTTGGTTCTATTTCCTTTCCACCCCCACCATTAATGTAGAAAGCAGTGATGGAGCTGCATCCAAGTGAATATCTAGCTGATAAGTTAGGGGTAGTAGGGGTAGTAACCGCCGCAATAAGCAAGCTACACCCATGCTTATTTGTTTTACTCAGACTATGTTATACAGCCCTTATTGGTTGTTTATCTTCTCCCCTACCGTTGAAGCAGGGAGCTATGCTGGATATGCTTGAGGTATCAGTTTATTCTTCTCCCATGCTGTTGAAGCAGAGAGCCATGCTGGATATGCATCGAAAGTGAAGTATCAGGCACATTTGGTTTGGGGTAGTAACCGCCGTAACAAGCCAGCTACTCCCCGCTTTGTGAGTGTGAACCCTTTTTTCTTCTCCCCTGCCGTTGAAGCAGGGAGCTATGCTGGATATGCGTGAAGTATCAGTTTTTTCTTCTCCCCTGCCGTTGAAGCAGAGAACTATGCTGTATATGCATAGAAATAGAAGTAACAGGCTTATTAGACAACTTTCAGTTTAAGAATTTTTATATTACTTTTCTTACAAGTTGGACTATATTTATTAATTTGTCCATGTCTCTATAGGCAAAAGATAAAAGCATGGTCATAATAAATCAAGATCTAATAATTCTATGCCATGCACCAGTCTTTCAGATTTATTTTAACACCTTTATTAGGGTGTCCCTGATAAAGGTGATCAACTGACCAGTCTGGCTTTCAGGATATTTGGAATGAATATGCATGAATCATGTTTGCATATGCGGTGCATGCAAATATATCTTAGACATATTCACTTTTGATAACTTGAAAACCAGACTGGCTGAGAGTTGCATGAGGACCAGGTTGAGAACTACTGATCTAAAACAGATGTGCTCATAGCACACTCCAGCTGTCATCCTGAATTAAATGTCAGGCGGTCCATATTGAGCCATTCTGCGGCTGTGCTAGTTAACTGGTTGGGTATAACTGGCTAACTAGCAGGATATATCCAGCAGTGCGGCTGCACCGCTGAATATACCTGCCTACCTTAAAGTTAGCCGGTTATGTCTAATCAGCTAACTTTAGGACAGCCCTACAGCCCGATCAGAGTTAGCCGCAGAAGGTAACCTGCAAACTCCAAATCAGTTATGTTATGCGGCTAACTTTGCTCCTCCCCAGAATGCCTCCTGCCTGCCCCCTTCTTATCTGGCTAGAATTTAGCTGAATAAGGGCTACATATAGCCGGGTAGACCATTTAGTCCGATAACTATTAGGTTATCCGTCTAAATTTTAGAATAGTACTGATCTGCAAAATATAAAGATGGAAATATTTCTACTGTAAAATCATTTCTGCTTTTTAAGGGCACAGTGTAACAGCAGCTGGATACCTTCATAGATAGAAGTGTGTTCGGGTTTGAGTTTCTTCTCTATGAATCTCCAGGCAAATTTTCAACAGTTCAGTAAGAAGACCTATATGTTTGGCCAGTGTTCTGGGTAATCAAACTGACTTTATTCACTTTGGAAGATCTCTAGGTAGAAGTTACCGACAAGGAAGAAGGAACTCAGGAAAATGTCTCTGCAAGTAGAAATCCACAAGGATAATTATTCTTTATGATTTCAAATATAATGTTTGAAGGCAAGTTTTTATGTACCCTCTGGGTGTTTTAGTAGGTCTTATCCATCAGTAGAAATGGCTAGTGTAACAGGAAACCTATTAAGTGTTCCACTGTAAAAAGAAATAATGACTTTCTGAGGAGGTATGGTACTCATAAAAAAGCTTGCAGGAGGAGAACTGGCACTTTTAATTCAGACTTTAGAAGAAAATGCAAATGTTGGACAGCATGCGTATAACATTTTTTTGCATTTTCCTATGTCTGTAAACTCTTTGTTTTTCTAATTGTCTTGTCGTTTTCAGTTTGGTGATCCATAATTGAGTTCTTGGGTCATCACTTGGAGTGCAACCAAACATTTTTTTTTGCCAGGTAATTTCCCTTGAAAAATTCACTATAAGGCTGGCCCCCCCATTTAGGGAAGTCCCCGGTGCGATTCCTGACTCAGGTCTTCCACTCTTGGGTCAGCTGGGACTGGGGATCCCGCAGCAGCAGTGTTCAAAGCCCTGAAGGGTGGAGGGAGGGAATTGTGGTCATCACTCATGATACTCAGTGACCAGTTCCAGGGCTTAGGGTTACAAGGGTTCAGAAGGAGCCCTAATAATATCTGGCCCTTGCCCAAAGGTGAGAGGAGTAATAATAGTCTCTTGTATCCTGTACATTTGCCCTAACTCTATTGTAAGCTTTATGGAGCAGGGACTGTCTACTATAGCATATATGTATAGTAGGGAAAAAATTCCAAGGTATTTGTGACTGAAGGCTCATAGTGCCAGGATATCAACCCTGGCTCCCATTGAGTTGTGTCAACAATAAAAATTCAGTACAAGATAAATGTTTATGAAAGTATGCACATAGCTTGCCTTTAGGTGGCTTAGTGAAAAATGTCTCCCATTATTTGTAAAATGTAAAAAGAATGGATGCATTTTAAAAGCAAAAAAAAAAAATCAACAATGAAAATTGGGAAGCCTTACCAGATAATGTAATAGCTGTTAGAATGTTCTGTAACATGAATTTACAAGTCCTTGGTCTCCGTTCCTTAAGAGTGAGTGGCTTTAATCCTGCATTCACAAGTGCTATTAATTGATAGGGTTTTTAATTTGCACAGGTAGTCTCTGGTAATATGAAACCGTTTTATTTATATAACCATTGGTGTTTGGGGGGCATGTGGTTTCTCCTTCCTCATAGAGCTTACACCTAACAATTTGCAGCACCAGATCAGTGACTTTCTCAAGGTCACACAATGCATTATGGGCAGAAGAATTGTGCTAGGTCTGTAGATCCACAGTTCTGTACTCCGAAAATGACTCTGTTTTATTATACCATTGTATCCCCCAGCAAGGTACAGAGGGGTTTCTATCCTTCCATGCACTGGTCTGTGAGTTCAAAAGGAAAAAGAAATTGGTTGAGCAATTGGTATAGTGGATCAGGCTCCAAAGGCCCTCTTCTTTATTGGACAGGGAGACCACTCCCCGATGCGAATGGTCAGAGAACCTCCTCATTTTTGTTGGTTCTTCATATGCACAATGGCCCATTAGAACTGCCATTGCTTGTGAGCCCAAACCATGGAAACAGAGCTCAGCCTGCTGAGCTGTTTGTCAACTGCTTAGTTGACATTTCCAATATTGTCAAATCTATTTAAAATACAAAAAGAAACCATGTCTTCACAAGTTCCTATTCCACCAGCAAAGCTGCCGGTCGGTAGCAAAAAAAAAGAAAAAAAAATCTAAATAGCCTTAGCAGCTCCACATATCTGCTCAGCACACAGAATTCATAAGAACATAAGACTTGCCATACTGGGTCAAACCAAAGGTCCATCAAGCCACTTTCTGTTTCCAACAGTGGTCAAGCCAGGCCACAAGTACCTGGCAGGATCCCAAGAATAAGCAGTGGATTTCTGCAACTCCACCTTAATAATAAATAGTTAATGGACTTTTCCTCCAGGAACTTGTCCAAAGCTTTTTTAAACCAACAGCTTTCACCACAACATCTGGCAAAATTCCAGCACAGTCTGCAATACAAAATCAGTCACTTACTCTAATCATGAGTTGGGACTTCCAAAACAAGTTGTTCTCTTTGGTGGTATTGCCTTGATTCCTCCCAGGGTCTCTCCCAAAAAGAAGGTAGGCCTTAAGCCCAGGAGCACAGTTTTCCATTTATTTCCCTCCATTGATAATAGAGTATCTGCTGGGTTCTGCCTCAGGGAGCTCATACAATAGCAAAAAAATAAAAAAAATAAAAAATAAACAAACTGGAAATTCAAAAATAGAGCCAAAGAAGTACCTCTTACTGTTCTCTTCTTCATTATATCCCTAGATATCATTCTGTGACATCACCAACACTTAAAGGCACAATGCCCAATTTAAACTAACTACTGGAACACAACTTATTGCTTTACACAGGTAGAGGTTAAGAAACAGACCACTAGTAGCTTATGGGCCAGAAATGGGATCTGTACCACGCCATACTAAACACTGTTATACTTCCATAGCAGGGTGTAGATTTTATTATGGTGATGGTGTGAGCGTGTTTTGCTACAAATATGGATACTTTGAAGTTGTTGTACCTTTCATTTGACCTTTATGGTCTGAAAACTCCTGTACAGATTCATTTTGGGATAATCCTTACACTGGTCTAATCAAAGATATCCCAATCTGTAACGAATTCTGTTTTCTTCCAGTACCAATATGGCTGCTTCCACGATATATTTTTTTTGTTGCGATATAGTTCTGATGTGCAACGGGTACTGTACGATCTTCCTTGCTCATAGTTGTGCCAAATGGTTGAACAGACACACTCCATCTGGCTCCCTCCCACTTACTGTAAATCATACGGTAAAAACACAAAGTTGCTCATTTTAATTTTTGCCATTGACAAAAAATGTGCCACCTTTGCTCAATTTCAGATCTCCAGGGGTGTAATTTTCCCTGACTATTATGCACAGTCTACAGAAGAAACCGTACGATGAGAAAACATTGCAGCATTTTTCTCTGAGCATGATTTTTGTCTCTAATTTCTTGTTGTTTTTTGTTTTTTTTAACTAGACTGAGCTCCCTCTCATTCCAAGTGGAAGCCTATGTGGTGTGGCATGAAATAATTCCCTCATTAGAAAATGTAAATTAGTCCTATATCTTGGCAACTACTGTCTGCCTTAAAATGATTTCTGTACACAGGAGACCCAAGGCAGCCTTCAGAAACTCATCCAAAAATATGGATAATTAGTTTTTATAGTGCAGTATACACAGCTTCTCATCCTTTAAAATCGGGCTTAATGTGTATTTATGCTCTAATGCCACTTAAAGTAAATCTAACCTTTAAAGTGAATGCCTTTGACAGAATAATTTTATAAATAATCACACTGCCCATTAGAAATCTAGGTAACTGTGAAACTCTTTCATGAAGAAGTGTTAGGTGCTTGTGGCCAAGACCAGGACCCTAGAATTAGACAAATTAAACACCAAGGGGAAAGGGGGAATGACAAAAAAAAAAAAGTCAAGCACAACACCCAGTCAGAATATAAATAGAAAGGCACACCTGTATTTCCATGCTGTTGCAAATGATTTGGCGAGCCTCTGATCCTTGTATCCGTTACCTCTGGACACCAATGAATGCCGTGCTTCCATCTCCCACCCCCCTCCTCTTGATTCATTCTACTACTTAGGAAGTTAGAAGTGCAAACAAGGACACAATTTCCAAATTCCTACAGATGGATAATTCAGAAAGAGAGTGAGGTTGATAAGGCATCTTTTATCAGAACAGAGGTTCCTAACGTGAGTTACAGTTTAGTACCTCAGTCATCTGTGGGAAGGGTATCGGCACAGTAATATGGTAAATAATGGCAGGGGAAAAAAAGACTAAATTGGCCCATCCAATCTGCCCAGTTGCAATTCTTCCACATTGGGTAGTGTATAAGTTCCCATACTCAACCCAACACCAGCTCCCAACTCTCAACCCCCCCACCCCCCCACACGTTTTTTTATCTGAAATTTCAACCCTTTTCCTCTTATTGCCTGCCATATCAGTCTCATGCATGCCCAGAATCTGCCTCCTCTGGTTGGCCTCTTCGGATTTTGTCGTCTTCCTCTGATTCTTACAAGACCAACACTAAATCCAATGATCCAAGTTCACTTACATGCCTTATTTCCAAATTTTCTAATAATACAACTGCCAAAACCAGAGAAGCCATTTTCCAAAACATCTGTCAACCCCATGTTCATTGAAATTTGCATTTTAAATTATGGCCACTCCATGCAGGTTACCCCGATATTTTCTTGGAAGCCCATTACAGTCCTGCCACTGCCATTTGGGTCATATCTTCCACTCTGTGCAGGTTACCCAGTGCCTTCTTGGAAGCCCAATGCAGTCTTTCCCTTACTGGATGGTGTAGGTTACCCCTCACCCGCTCCCATGATCTGTGGTGCCATTAAGCCATGCTGTGGCTATTCTTTCACTTTTTGAAAGTGGGGGATCCTCCGTGTTTATTCCATAGATTTTGGAAACCTGTTACCATTGTAGCTTCCGCCACTCTTTCCAAGAGAGCATTCCAAGCATTCGCCACCCTTTCAATGTTTGCACATAATTGCTTTACAGAGGCAGTTTTCAGTTTCCCCATGGGAATCGCAGGCCCTTGGGTATTTTATACCTATTGGCCTGCAAGCTCATTTTCAAAGGGAAACTGCTCAGGGAGTTTTCCTTTGAAAATACAACATGCAAAGTCCAAGGGTATAAAAGCATCCATGGCTTTGCTGTTGCTGATTGTGCAGGTCAGGTCCGTGCAGAGATTTTTAAAATGAAAACTTTACAGTAAATCACACCCATGACTCATCCTATACCCCGATCCCAGGAATGCTCCTTTCACCTGCACAGAGGCAGGGCAATTTTCAGAACCTCATTTTATGCTGGTAAATGTTTGCCCATGTAAAATGCTTTGAAAGTTGCCTTTCGGATGCAACCTGCAGAGAATACAACACACTTTATTGGACCAACCTAAGGATTATCCAGCCAAGATGCACTGAGTTTTGAAGGCCACACGGGTCTTTTTTTTTTTTTTTTTTTTAATGTGAAATCTATAGATGCAGTACATTAGAAAAAGCCATTAAGTATACTGGAGGTACTGCTTTATGTTTGAGATTATACAATCTAGTCAGGCAATATCTATCACAGCTAGAATAGCCTTACACTATAAAAGCTTTCACAGCTTTTACTGTCTGCTGGATATAGAGGGAAATAGAGGGAAATGAGAGAAAAAAAGAACTGAATTTACATAGGACTATATCCATGTACCGAGCACTGGAGTAACTGAATTAAGCACGATGGAATAAAACATTTCGGGGAACAGATGTACAGACGTTTTTGATAGGGGCCCTTGGAGTCAGACATCGGATTTTGAATAGCTGACAGATAGACCGGTCATGCTCTATAGTAGGATTTTCTCCAAAAAAAAAAGGATCTTTTAACAATCAATACCTGTCATCTAGTGTGGCAGATTTAAATGATGTATCATCTTATGGCTGAAGCTTTCATGTCTACCAGACATTCCTGCCAGAAATCTGATTGGAGATTAAATCACCTTCTGAACAGGCGTAGGTGAGGAGAGGAAAAAGGGAGAATGAGGAAGGGAAGCAGATGAGAGAAAAAAGGCAGACAAGACTTGAAGGGCATTGACAAAAACCCCCAGTTAAATAATATCAGGAGATAATAAAAATTCTTGATCCTTTCCTAACAGGATTGTGGAGTTCTGCAAATGACAACGAGCATGAGACAAGGGTAGCAGTGCAGTATGATGAGACATTTAAAGTCTACCTCAATGGCATTTCAGAGAGCCGAGCAGTGCTTTCCATGGGCGTAAAAGCATGGGATACTTTGGTACATTTTATATAATATGAATTATACACAGATCTACTAGATAGGTGGCAGTCGCTGGAACTATGACCCAATGTCTAATTTTATTCTGTAGTACATTACGTATTCTATCCCAGAGGTAGGCAAAATCTGGAGCTCAAGTGGCACAAACAGATCGGATTTTCAGGCTATCCACAATGAATATGTATGAGGCATATTTGCATGCCCTGCCTCCATTGCATGTAAATATATCTCATGCATATTCATTGTGGATAGCCTGAAAACCTGACTTTTGTGGCATTCAAAGACTGGAGTTGTCTACCCCTCTTCAATCCGATATATATATATATATATATATAATTTGTTAGGACAGGGGTGGCCAACTCTGGTCTTCGAGAGCCACAAACAGGCCAGGTTTTCAGGATGTTCATGTTCTCGAGAATTGGAGTTGGCCACTCCTGTGTTAGGAGATTTCTGTCACTGCATCAGTCATGCTCAAAAGCACAACTTTTTTTGCACAGTTTTTCTCTTTCTGTTGGTTCCTCTTGCCTCCTTCATCTCACCTCACATTCATCTTTACATTGTTTTGACTCCAAAATGTCAAATTTTTATCAAAACAAATACCTTTTACTATTCTATGAGTCACACATGCAACATGCACGTTCCCCTCTGCAATGTGCTCTCCCTCTTTGCTCTGTGAAATCCTTCCTTGTAGATCCCTCCCCTCCAGCTTGCTGACTGCTGATAGGCACATGTTGCACAGACGGCCATTCCTAGCCCTCACTGCTAGCAGGCAAGGAAGCACCAGGATCACCAAAAGTGCAAGGGATGAATTAGGGAGACTGGGGGAGAGAATGCTGGGGTCAGGTTGGAGAGACAGGGAAGTGATAATGCTGGAATTAGGTGTTGGGGAGAGAGAGTGCTGTGGTTTGGGCAGAAGAGGAGGCAAGGGTCCTGGGATCAGGCTGAGGAAGGAGGAGGAGGAGAGGCTGGGGAGAGGAGAGTGTTGGGGTCTTGCTGGGGTGAGAGGAAAGAATGCTAGGGTCAAACCAGGGAGGGGGGAAGGAGAGATTGTTGGGGGTCGGATGGGTCAGAAGTGGGGGGGAAAGTTCTTAGCCTGATGACTTATGTTAGCAGAAGAAACAAAGCTGTTTCAATGGGAAGGAAGTTGTAGAACTAGGGGTCAGGATATTAGTCTCCAAAGTGATAGACTCAGGAATGTCAGAAAATATATTTTCATGGAGGGGGTGCTATATGGTAATGAATTAAAAAAAAAAAAAAAGCATGGGATAAACTAGGGATGTGCAGCCAAAAGGTTTTCGTTGCATTCGTGATTCGGATTCGTTGGGGCGCAAATGCGTTATATTCGGCCGTATAGCGCCCCGATGCGTTAATACGGCGAGTTAAATTCGTGTCCCAGCTAAAATTAAAATTAACTACAACCCCCCACCCTCCTGACCCCCCCAACACTTACCAAAACTCCCTGGTGTTCCAGCGGGGAGTCCAGAAGCCATCTCTGCATTCTCACACCCTCGTTTGCCAGTTTCATCATGGCGCCGATAGCCTGTGTCACATGGGCTACCGGTGCCATTGGTCAGCCCCTGTCACATGGTCACCGGTGCCATCTTGTGCTCCTATCATGTGACAGGGGCTGACCAATGGCACCGGTAGCCCCTGTGACATAGTATGGGCAAAGGCTATCGGCGCCATTTTGAGTCCTGGCATCGGATGGCCGGCATGCAGGAGGTCGCTCCTGGACCCCCGTTGGACCCACAGGGACTTTTGGCCAGCATGGGGCGGCCTCCTGACCCCCACAAGACTTGCCAAAAGTCCAGCGGGGGTCCGGGAGAGACCTCCTGCATGCCGGCCGTCCGATGCCAATACTCAAAATGGCGCCGATCGCCTTTGCCCTCACTATGTCACACACACATAGTGAGGGCAAAGGCGATCGGCGCCATTTTGAGACGCAAAGGTGATCGGCGCCATTTTGAGACAAAATGTATTGTCGAGGAGGAGGTCTTCTTCTTGCAGCAAAAAAAACATTAGGAATGTCACTACAAACATCAATATCTTCACATTCTCTAGAATTCGCCGTATTTAAATCCTCTCACCTTCAAATCGGGCTTACATACGCCACCCCAGGATACCTTGAAACCGATCCATCACCTTTGATTGAAATTATAGTAAAGCACATCAACGCCGACACACCAGCGATACTCTTGGGGGACTTCAACCTCCATGTGGATGTATCTCCCCTTTCTCACAGTTGTGAAACTTTCCTAAACACACTAAACTTCATGGGTTTCAAACAAATAATTAAGGAACCCACCCACAAAGCTGGTCATACGCTGGACCTCATTTTCATTAACCAGGAACTTACTCCTTCCTCCCACCCTACATGCCTTCCAGTTCCTTGGTCAGACCATAAGCTGATTAACACCGCACTAAAGATAAAGCTTCCTACCCCCCTTGAAAAGCAGAATAACACAATCCAATTCAAGAAAATGTGCAGCCAGGAAATTCTCAGCAACAGCCTATCAGATGAACTTAACCAACTGGACCTCACGAACGCGGACTCAGCCATATCGTCCTGGAACAACATTACCAAAAAAGTGGCCGATACTACATGCCCAACTATCACCAAAGCCCATCAAGCAAACAAGGACAACAGAAAACCTTGGTACACCCCAAAACTAAAATCCATAAAACAGGATCTCAGAAAAAAAGAACAACATTGGCGCAAAAACCCAACATATGCCAACATCACGACATTCAAAACCACGATGCACCATTACAGAATATCCATCCTCCAAGTAAAAAGAGACTTTTACTCACAAAAAATCCACCACTTCATTTTCGACCCGAGAGCGCTTTTTTCCTTGGTCTCATCCCTCACTAAACCCCCATCGACATCCATACCAGACGATAAAGCAGCAAGCAAAGCAGAAGAACTGGCAACCTACTTCAAAAACAAGATCCCAAACCTACTAACGCAATCCAATAATAATAATAATATTAATTATACTACACCAGTAATACCTCGAGCTGCTGTCCCATCACAAAAGGCTAGCCTTAGGGAATTCGAACCGACCTCATCCTTAGAGGTCGAAAATATCCTAAAAAAGCTCAAACCTTCTTCACACCCTCAGGATACCATACCCACCAATCTCCTCATCTCTTGTGCAGAAACCATTTCCAAACCCATCGCACAAATCATCAATTGCTCCTTCTCTCAAGGGCTTGTACCCGACCCACTAAAAATGGCAATCATAAAACCACTAATAAAAAAACCTAATCTTTCTCCAGAAAACCCGGCTAATTTTCGTCCAATAGCTAATCTACCGTTCATCGCAAAAATCTTGGAACGAGTTGCAAATAAACAACTAACAGAATACCTAAATGTCCACAACATTCTTTCCCCATCGCAGTTCGGCTTCCGCCAATCTCGAAGCACTGAAACTCTACTAATCTCACTAACGGACTCTATTTTACTGAATCTTGAAAACAGACATCCCTGTCTCCTCATCCTCCTAGATCTAACAGCAGCATTTGACACGGTCAATCATAACACATTAATAGATCGTCTGTCAGACATAGGTATTAGAGATGAGGCCCTCAACTGGTTCAAATCATTCCTACAGAACAGACAGTATAAGGTCAAGGTCAACAAGGAAGAATCTCAACCAGTCACCTGCAACTTAGGAGTCCCACAAGGATCGTCACTCTCTCCAACATTATTCAACATTTACCTCCTACCACTCTGCCAGCTCCTCATCAACCTAAATCTCATCCACTACTTATACGCAGACGATGTTCAGATACTGATTCCAATTACGGAATCTCTCCAAAAAACTCTGGACTTCTGGAACTCTTGCCAACAAGCCATCAACAACTTACTCACTAGCCTCAACCTGATCCTTAATCAAAACAAAACAGAATATCTCCTCATCTCCCAAAATGGAACCAACACACTTCCAAGTACCATCATGTCTACCCAATTAACAATGACCCCACAAGTCAGAAATCTAGGAATTATACTGGACAATCAAATGAATTACAGATCACTCATAAATAACATCGTAAAGGACGGATTCTTCAAATTACAAGTCCTAAAAAGACTGAGACCTCTCCTACATTTTAAAGACTTCCGATTAGTTCTACAAGCAATCATTCTCACGAAAATAGACTACTGCAACTCACTTCTACTGGGTCTACCTGCAAACGCCATAAAACCGCTACAGATGCTGCAAAACGCTGCAGCGAGGATCTTAACTAAGTCCAACAAAAGAGACCACATCTCATCCATCTTAAAAAGCCTACACTGGCTTCCCGTCAAATTCAGAATACTTTTCAAAGTGCTCTCAGTAACCCACAAGGCACTACACAACCTGGCACCACTCGAGCTCAAATTCCCTCTCCAACTCCACACCTCTACCAGACCAGTGAGACAAGCCTACAAAAACAACCTTCAAATCCCACCGATGAAGTCAGCATTAAGCAAAAGAGCTTTCTCCACAGCAGGTCCTAAAATCTGGAACACTCTCCCGTCAGATCTCAGATCAGTGCAATGCTCCACTACATTTAAAAAACGACTCAAGACTTGGTTATTCAACCAAGCTTTCCCTTAACATCAACTTGCGGAATATCCCTGCCAATGATCCCCTCCGTGGGAACACGCTAGAGAACTATATAGACCTTCTCTAGAAATCACATATTCTTTGGCAGTCTAATTATCTAACAACATTATAATACCACCTGTTTAGCTAGACTACATTAGGCACCGTACCTTTTAATTATGTTATTAACCCCATATATCTTAACCCAAGTTAATTCGACCTGTTCATTGTAAGACATTTACTTGTCATTGTTATTGTTGAGAATGTAAACCGAATTGATCAATAATTCTGTTATTGGAAAGTCGGTATAGAAAAATGCTAAATAAATAAATAAATAAATTTAAGATTAACAGGTGAACCTGGGTTTGGATGTGTCAAAGGAGTTTTCAACAAACTAGAAAATGGCTGGTGTATCATGGTAATTTTTAATTTTTGACTGCATTTGAGATGCATTTGCATACATTGCAGTACAAGTAAAATATGTTGTATGCATATTCATTAGGAGTGTCCTGAAAACCAGACTGGCCAAGCAATCCCAGATTATGTTCAAAAAATAATTACAGATTTTCAAATGATCAGGCAAATCCCATCAGGCCTATAAGTCAAATAGGACAATGATAGGCAGAACTAGTCTTCATCTCATTCCCTCGATATTTGACATTAATTGCAATTTAGGTAACCAGTTGTAAAAGATTTACGACATTTAAAGTGTTTATTTGAGGTGTGAGAGAGACAGATTGCTGTATTTTAAGAATATTAATATTGTGCCAGTCTTATTTTGGGACAGAATCTTCATTATGAATGGCTAAATTGAAGATTACATTTCAGATTTTAATTAAACCATCATAAATCAACTTCTTCTTTGAAGCAGGGGGAAAGCCCCATGTGCCAGCATCCTCCCATAAGTCTCCCTTTGCACTGCTCTCTTGCCGTAATATGTAAAAAAAAGAATTTTAAAAAATGTTGAGAGAGGTGTTTGATTACCTTGCAAGCTTTCAGGGCTTAAAAGAAAAATAGTCCATTTTGCAATGTTTCAGTCATTAAAAAAACTTTGTGAAATATCCCACTATTGAAAAACATAAACTAAAGGTTTTCTGGATATTTTCAATATCATGTATGGTGAACTATTTAGAAGGGGACTTTGTGGGATTTAGTTCTATCTGTTGGAGGAACCACACCTAACAATTGAAAAAATACCAACGTAATTTATATTAACATGTTCTGAAGTACCACATCGCTAGGTATTGTACCCCAGATGTGTGATAACATTGATATGAGAGTAAGGACTCTAATATCAGTATTATCATACATCTGGGGACCAATGACCTTGATAGAAACAGTAACCATGCAGTACATAATGATTTCCAGAATCTGAGGAAGAAGATTAAACATATGGCAAAGAATATTGTCTTTTCTGAAATTACTTGTTCATGGAAAGGGAAGAAAAGGATAAGCCAGATAGATAATGTCAATTGCATGGCTCAAAACGACTTTAGAACTGTTCTTTAATCACTTATTTTTTTCTTCACTAGACTATTGGAATTTGCTTTTCATAAGTCTGTCTGAAAGTACCATTCACGCACGTCGTATCACCCAAATGCTGTAGCTCATTTATTAACCACATCACACCAGGTTTTTGTTTTTTTTTCTCTCCATTGGCTCCCAGTACACTGCTGTATGCAATACAAGTTGGCTTTATCTACAACCTAACTTACAATCTAACCTCACCTTGGACAAAAGCAATGCTCAAATTATATACTCCCAGCAGAACTCTATGCTGCACCAGTCAGATGCTCCTCCCCCTCGCTTTAACTCATCTTGACTTCACCAGGGAATGAGCATTTTCAACAGCCAGTCCAACACTTTGGAACTCATTAACCGCACAACTTCAAAACATCACTGATCCAAAAATGTTCTAGAAAGCTCTAAAAACATATCTATTTAATAGCACCTTCAGTAAATTAATAGCATCCAACCCAATCAACTAACCTGCAATTTCTTACAATTGTACATAAGTTTCCATATATATCAGGTCCAGTCCCTTGCATCTGTTTATTTTGCATATTTGCTTAGGCAATTTTATGAGTGTTTTTTTTTTTTTTTGTTACCGGGATACAAGTAATTTTAAATAAATAAATAAATATAAACAAATACACCAGATGCTGGGGCCACTTTTGGAACAGTAAAAGACTATACTGTAAGGATGGTGTCCTGAGCAGAGACATGTAGCGGAGTTGCTCTGACCATCGATCAAAGGAAAAGTGAGGGTTTTCCCCTCAATCTCGACCCAACTTACCGAGCAAGTTTCGATAACGAGCTTCATGTTGGCTGGAGGTGTAGAATTTGGGAGGGAGTCTCCCGCTGCGACAGCGCCTAGAGGAGAGACGCCATCGCCTGGGGCGGAGGTTTATTTATTTATTTTATTTATTTAAAAACTCTTCTATAACGTTGTTAAGTTAGATAACCATCACAACGGTTTACAACGGTTTACAGCAAGGCACGATAATGAAAATATGAGTGATCTAGATTACAAATTAATCATGTGCCATCATAGTACGGTAACAATTTAATACAATAAACTATGTGTGTAAGTTAAGCTTGTCTGTTAGGAACTCAGTCCCCCCGATACAAGACCGCCATCGATGAGAGTTGAACTGCCCACGAGTATCCTGCAGCCATCACGGGCCAATGAGGTCATCGAGCAGGCGGGGCAGGAAGGAGACTCATTGGAGTCAGAACATCGAGGAACGCAGAGAGGATCAACAGAGAGAGAGTGTTGGAACCCCGAATTTACAGCTATACTGTAATGTTGGAGAGCCTGTGGGAACTGGTGGCAGGTTCTCTCAATTACAGTGAAAGTTAGTGATAAGAAAATGGACAATTTAACTGTCTCAGTTAACAATAAAATACAAGAACACGAGAATGCTTTGGAAACAGTGAAGGTGTCTGTAGCTAAGGCAGAAATAGATATATAACAAATTAAGAACTTTAACATAGCTACAGTGAGACAGAACACCACAATCACGAGGGTTAGAAATACTAGAAAATTGGAACAGATGGTTAAATCTGAGATTTATTAATTTTCCAAGAATTTTGGGAGAATTACCTGAAATAACTTTTAAAAGATATTTATGTGAAATTCTTTTAATACCTGATACTGAGTTACCAATGATAAATAAAGTTTACTTTATTCCCAGGTCTACAGACAAAAGACGTACTATAACGGAACCCACAGGTTTACCTTTAGATATGCAAAATTTAACTTCTTTTCTTGAATCGTCGGGTATTGAAATTATAGATCGTCCTACTCTGTTGGTTTCTTTAATAAAAACCATCATTCCCAATTTCACAGTGCAACGTAAGAATGTTTCCAGATATATCTAAAGTTACCCAAGAAAGACATAAAGGATTTCTTTCAATGAGAAATGAAACAATTTCAATGGGGGCATCTTTTTTTATTAAGATACCCCTGTAAATGCTTAGTAAAAAAAAAAGATGGGGATTCATATTTTCTTCGCTCCAGAGCATTTGAGAGTTTTTCTTGATTCTTATAATTTGTAAAGAAGAATCCCACAGACTCCAATAAATATCATAAATATGCACCTTAATCAGGATTATACCTTTTCCTGAATGTATTACCTAATACTCCCCAGTTATATGGTCCATAGGGTGCTGTATTGTGAATAAGTAATAAGCCTGAACATGTATTTTTTTCCTATATTGTTTTTTTCCTTCTGTAAATTTGTTGAATTCGGAGTTAACAGTCTGCTTAGGAGTTAGCAATCTGTTGTTATTTAGGAGAGTAGTGGGTGGATCCTTGGACCGGTGGCAGATGACCACGCCCCCGGGGGAAGATCCCAAGAGGGACCACTGGTCAGGCTCAGAATATGGAGACAGACACACACTAGTTCTTTTATTAGACAGTATACTGAACCACCAGAGGTGGCAGTAGTGAGCTGGAATGCCCGGCAGGCTGAAGTCCCTCAGATACTGGAACAGCGATCCCTGGAGGCTGAGCTGTAGAGAAACTGAAATATGGTGAGTAGGCAGGGTATGTAGAGTTCATGAACTGAACTAGATGGTAACACTCACACAATGTCTCATAGAAGCCCAGGAGCTGGAATGTATAGGCCCTCGAGGAGCGGGTACCTGGTTCCAGGGAAAGCTCTGAGAGCGCGATGGTAACTCACTGATGTAGTTGACAGTGATGGCTTCCAGGCAGAAGAGAATACGGAGCAAGTCTGGGAACGAGGGCCCTCGAGGAGCGAGTACCGGTTCCAGACTGTCACCTGAAAAACAAAGGAGAGAGCGAGGCCCCCGAGGAGCGGGTACCCCTAGTAAGTCAGAGGAGGCAGAGTAGCTTGGAAAGTCGAAGCGAGTCCGTAATCAATCCTTGCTAACTCAATCTGTTTAGCAAATTCTAAGACCTTATATATCCGTCGCGGGTGACGTCATATTCGGGGGACGCGCCCGAGGTTCGCACCATCGCCGGTACTTCAGTCGGGGGCCGCGCAGCACGCGCGCCCCTGGGCCTCCAGGAAAAATGGCGGGTTGCAGCGTCTAGCCGGTCCGGGGACGCCGGAGGACTTCGGCAGAACAACGCCGCGGCAGCCAATCTTCCCGTGGACGAAGAGGGAGGCGCCAACGAGGTAAGGAGGGAGGAGAGAGGGCGTCGGGTACCGATGGACACAACAAAATTTGAGATGTTAGGCTTATACGTGTTTCATGAAGATATGATACTTATAGGTATTTGAAAATATGGTAAATAAAAAATTTAAAAAAAAAAGTTTACCACTAGTAAGTACATGAACTGCTGCATTTTGAAGCAACTGCAATGATCTTAAAGTGCTAGCAGGCAATCCAAGTAGTAATGCATTACAGTAATCAACTTTTTTTTAGAAAATTAGAGCCTGGAACACAGTACAAAAGTGTTCTGACAATGGTTTCAGTCCCCTAAGTATATGCAACTTGTGCTATGCAAACTTAATTATCTCTTTGATATGCGTGGTCATTGATAATTTGGTATCAATGATAACTCCTAGGTGATGAGAAAAAGTTACGTTAATGTTGTTATGTTAATATTGTTTGCACCAGATTTGAATGCAAGCAGTTGATCTGGTTTTTTTTTTCCTTGTTAGAAATATTATTTTGGTTCTATTAACACTTAATACTAATCTGATGTGAGCTAATAACTTCTGAATGGCTGTCATTTAAATGTCAAGTAACTTCAAGGTGTGTGCTAGGGAACCGTCAACAGGAAAGAGGTCTGCCTATATCCGGAAGTTTAAACCTAAGCCTGAAAGTAGTTTGCAAAGTGGATTTAGATATATATTGAAAAGAGCTACACCTTGCGGAATCCCAGGGTCAGTATAGCGTAAAGTTGAATTCTGGTTCCCAGTTTTCACTAGAGGTTGCTTTACTTACAACCTACCAGCTGCTGGTTAATTTTATCATCGCAGGCTGCCAGACAAACCTAGCTTATAGGGTTCAGATAGAGAGAACAATGGTTTGCTCACTAGTATAGGTTTTTTTTTTTAATTAAGTTATTTATTTATTTATTTAAAAACCTTTATATTGACTGCACACGCCAGAGATTTAAATTTAAATGGGAATTGCTAAAATGGGCTCCAGTATGCCCACTTCTCATCAGAAATGAATCTTGCTCAGCACAATGACCTTTCCTTTTGCATCCTCCAATACAGTGACACCTAAACATATCCACATAATATGTCAAGGAAAAATCTCCCTTAAAGATAGCATAACCAGTAGCTTTCTAGGTAACGAGACTGCAACAGTTGCCATAACAACTACATTTAAAGCACTTTTGTTAGACCACATACAATTTGTGCCTTGTCCTTGGAGTGACAAATCTTCTATTATCCCCACTAAGAAAAATTTGCCATTTAGAAGGATGAAGTTACATATAGCTGAACTGCATTCTCTAAGTGGATTTTTTTAAGTTTTATACAAAAAAAAAAATCTTCCAACAATGAATGTCAAAAGCTCAGAACAAAAAAAAAATCCAATTATGATCTTAAATTGCTGTCTTCAGGCTTTTCAAGCACCTTACCCGTGACTTTTCAAATATGTTTGTGATGTTTTTCCGAATCCTGAAGACACAAATAAGCCTCGGATGGATAAGCACCCACAACCTGCTCCTCACCATAGATACCAAGGAAACCTGCTCCCCTCTCGGTGACAAGGCTGGCAATTACCAATAGACAATGTGCATTCCAATGAATTTGCGACAGGCCAAGCTTACCTGTCTTAAATAGAAAAAAAAAAGAATGAATAAATTGGAGGGGTGGATTTTATGGCTTATCTTAATGCAAATTTGGATGAAGACCTAATGCAAGAATACTAAGAAGCTATAAGATTCAAAGAGAGCCAACAAAAAAAAAAAAAAAAAGAAGAAAAAAATCAAAAGTGAAAAGGAGGCAGTGGTGATGATATTTAGTTCAAGACGTAAGCCTAGAATCTTCTAGATTAATGGGAATGACAGCACAAACCTAGAAAAGCAGCACCACCTAGATTCATTTAAATAGCTTGCTGGATTGTTGACTTAGTATTTTCCCATTTCTAATTTTTCCCCATTTACCTTTCTTTTCCTGGCCCTGAAAGTTTCTTTTAGTTGTACCTCTCTTTGGAAGACAAAATATAGGAATCCTTTATCCTTGCAATATCATCTGTTTTTCAAAATCTCCCCTTCCCCTAAGTCCATTATGCTCATTTACAGGCACCAGTTCATTTTGTTGTTCTTGTAGTTGTTGTTGAATCTCATTATTTATTTATTTATTTATTTAAGTTTGTTTTTTTTAATATACCAACATTCAAGACGATAGTCCCATCATGCTGGTTCACAAGAAACAGGAGTGCAAAATAAACTTAAAACTTGAACAATAGTGCAGAAAAAGCAGTTACATGTAACAAGGAAAGATAGAACTTGGAGTAAGAAGGAAAAGGAAGATCAGATAAATACATATAATTACATTGTAAGAGGTAGCTAATAATGATATTGCTGGTGATGTGTGTTGATTGTTAGGAGTTAAATAATATTGGAGTTAGGAAAGGCCTGCATGAACAGCCAGGTCTTGAGTCTTTTCTTGAAGGTTGAGAGGCTGGTTATGATTAGCGATAATCATTGGGGAAAAAAAAGAAAGGAAGAACAGAAAAGCAAAATTTACCCCTCACCCCTGCTTTCACCTAATCCTCCGTCATCCCACAGGCTCCTCCCCAAACTCAGCAGGGCAGGAGCATCTCACTCCTGCCCCAACAAATCTCAGTTCAAAAATGGCACCCAACTAACCCTTGAGTCTGGTGTTATTTTTGTTTTACGTTCATAATGCAAACAAAACCCATCGGCCTTAGGACTGGACACAGTCCTTTTTGAAATAGTATTCAGTGGGTTAAGAGTGACACCCCCATGGAAAGTTTAACAATTGTCTCATGGGGTGGAAGCTAGCACCAATTCTTTTTGTTTTATTGTGTCTGGAATTTATTCTTTATTTAATATTTATTTTGGTTCAGCAAACAAAACAAACCCCCCTTTTATTTATATTCCACTTTTTTCAGGTACTGTAGGTATTTCCCTATCCCCAGAGGGCTCACAATCTAAGTTTGAACTGGAAGTAATGGAGGGTAAAGTGACTTGCCCAAGGTCACAAGGAGCGACAGTGGGACTCAACCGGTGGTCTCTTGGATTCTACCCTGCTGCTCTAACCACTAGGCTACTCCTCCAGTCCATTGGCCAGCGCAGCAGAAGGCCTGACCAAGCAAGCAAACGCAAGTCCTTTAACATGGCAATGTGCGGCATTAACATTGAAGCCCCATTCTGGTACTACTAATGCATAATCTTGTTTGCCAAAGCTGTAGGATATTCTGTTGCTTCCAGAAAGGTGGAAAGATTTTCCATTTTTCAGCCGTACCACCCTTATTATGCCTTGCTATGTTACAGTAAATAGAAAGAAACAGCAATAGGTGCATGAGGTTAGGTCACATCAGTCATTTTGGCTTGGATGCATACAAGGGAATTTGTACTCTCTCAATACTTTTGAGTTACTGGTCTGTATTGGAGGTCTACAATGTTGGCAAGAAGCCACCTGCTTTTTGTCTTTCTCACATGCACAGAGCCTGAAAGATCTGCCGGTGTTGGTGTTGAAAAGCAATTCAGATATACATACTACCATTGAAACCCAGTGGATGTTGCAAAGCTGGACACTTCTCAGTGGATCTTCATACAATAAACATTTGTAATCCTTACTCATGGGTTCATCCATGAATTAGGATTACAAATGTTTAGCTATTGCAATTCTTCAGTGGCTCATGTAATCTCAGTTGTGTGGGGAAGTCGACTACATGCATATACACATTATAGACCTACAGTACTTGAATGTAACTCGCCTTGAGCTGCAATGAAAAGGCGAGAGCTAAATGCACTAAGTAAGTAGACCATGAAGGCAAAACTAAAAATAATTTACAGGATTCTCTTTTTGTTCTAGATTTAAAGTGCTGGACTTACTGCAAGATGGAGAAATGATCTTCTAAAGACAATTTTATCACTAAACAGGAAGGTATGAGTTTTAATTACTCTTTTTTTTGTAAGGTTTTTGAAAACAAAGGGGGTAATTTTCAAATGCCTTTCAATTTATAAAATACTGTTTTATGCATAGAAATGGGATTTTATGGACTTGCCCACCCAATGTCTGGGCAAACGTATGCATGTATGTGATATTTGCCTGTAAATTTACCCAGCATTCCTACGGTGGGGCTAGGTTGGGGCAGTTTTTCACTTACAAACATACAAAGTATGTGCCTAAATTTACATAGGAGATTTATGCATTCCAGGTGGCAGGTATAAGGTATATGACCACTTTCAGTGGGATAACATTGAAAAGCAAACATGCATGCATATCTTCCCTTTGAAAATTGAGGTAACATATGTGTGTGTGTTTTCTGCATCCGTTACCCATAATATTACAAAATGACCTAAAAGAAGTTGATAATTTACATTTGATAAGGCTTTTTGCACATTAAAGCCAGTGTTTATGGAGCCCAGGATCCAAGTTTGTTGTGAAAGAGTTTTACTAGATGTGCTTGTATAAAATATGCTTTTCTCTAGTCAAGCCAAGATATGAAGACTGGGACTTAACTTGATGGATTTATTGCATCTATATGACTCAGATTTGTTAATCGCTTATGAATAAAATGCATTTTATGATGGCATTATTGAAGCTTCAGGAGGGTTGCAAATACATATTTGATGGTAAATAAACCTTGGGTTACATCTTTAGCATTCACAGGAGAAAAAATCACAAGGCCAAAGCAAAGCTGAGCCAGAATAGTTAATAGAAATGACACTGTACATCTGGTTTTGTACAAGTTTGTGTTCTTTTGTACCATATGCTAGAAACCCATAAATTAATAGTTGAAAATATGCACTTAATATGCTATACTGAGAAAGGCATTATCGTACAGTCACTGCTAAGTACTTCAGCTATTCAGAGTTAATGGTTTCTCATTATTTCACAATTGCTGCTTTTCATTATCTTTTATTTTTGGTAAAGTACTGATGCTGCTATTATTTTGGTGGAGCTTTACTGGAAAAAATGTATTTTTCCTTTCTCCGTGGAAAACGTACCTTCAAAACAATGTGTTTTCTCATGGAAGGTGACCTATCATTCAGCGCTGAGAGTCTCTTCCATACACAGGCAATGTTGTTAGTCTGACTTGATTGTAACAGAGCCCTGTGCAGCAGAAATTCCAAAAGATTTGACTAAATCAAGTTAAGTTCTAGGGATATGCTTGACAACAAATGTCATTTTGTTTTGGGGTTGTTTTTTTGTTGTTGTTGTTGTTGTTGTTCCATTTCATTTCACATGCTAAAACGAAAAAATGAATCAAAACTTTTTACATCTGTTCACATTGGAAATGACACAAAATGAAACTACAGATTTTGGTATTGTTTCCATGTTTTAAAATGACAGCACATCCTCATTACATACAGGCTGCGAGATATTTAAAGAAACAAAATGCAGTACTAAGACATTTTGAGGCACTGGGTTTTGCTTTCCCCTCTTTGAGCCCTGCTGCAGCAAGTTCTTTTCCCATATTTTATTTATTTTATTTATTTATTTTAGTTTTTTCTATACCGGCATTTGTGAGAGTATCACATCATGCCGGTTTACAATAGATACATAGATACAGAATGGGAGAAAAACCTTGGGGGTTGATTTGAAAAGGTTTAACCAGCTAACTTAAGGAGTTAGCCAGTTAAAACGAACCATTTAAATAGTCTGCCCCCCTCTAACCAGCTACATTAAATTTCCTGAGGGGGTCATTTACGAAGCATTTTTCCCCATAAGACACAGAATGGGTAAAAACCTTTAGTAAAAAGGCCCTTAAATTTGCAAGGCAGTCCAATTTAGCTGGGCAAAAAGTGGCTCTGGTGGGGATATTCAGGGCAGGCTCATGATTTAGCTGTTTAGTGCTGATTTTCAGTGCTAAACCAGCCAGGCAACCCCGGTCACACAAATATCTGCCCTAAATACATAGTATCCATGGACCTGGAAGCCCCCACAGGGAGTCTGAGAATCACCTCCTCATCTAAGCATTCTGCATCACATTGCTAAACTTAAGTTAATTTTCTGCACAAAAAGAAAGAAAAAGCTATTAGCTTTGTGGTGTTTTAGGGACTGAAGACATAAATTAGTGTGACAGATGAATGACTTGGAGCCAAAGGACAAGGAGAAAAATATTCCTGGCGCTAAGATTAGAGCAATATCATTTGTGTGTCAGAGGGGGTTTCCTAGGCTCCAGCAAAATACCACAAGCAAACAATGCTTCAGTTCAGAAGACGGGAGCCCTTCTCCCCCCCTCCCCCCCCCCCCCCCTACACACGCACACATATTGCTTAAGCAGAGGTCCTGGAGCATTTTACAACATTGCAATTGTACAGAGTGTGAACATAAATCATGTATCATTAAGGGAGTGATTCTCACTATCCACTAATACATTTAGATGCACAGCAATCCCGTTAGATTGATCATAAGAACATAAGAAAATGCCATACTGGGTCAGACCAAGGGTCCATCAAGCCCAGCATCCTGTTTCTAACAGTGGCCAATCCAGGCCATAAGAACCTGGCAATTACCCAAAAACTAAGTCTATTCCATGTAACCATTGCTAGTAATAGCAGTGGCAATTTTCTAAGTCAACTTAATTAATAGCAGGTAATGGACTTCTCCTCCAAGAACTTATCCAATCCTTTTTTAAACACAGCTATACTAACTGCACTAACCACATCCTCTGGCACCAAATTCCAGAGTTTAATTGTGCGTTGAGTAAAAAACAACTTTCTCCGATTAGTTTTAAATGTGCCCCATGCTAACTTCAAGGAGTGCCCCCTAATCTTTCTATTATCCGAAAGAGTAAATAACCCATTCACATCTACCCGTTCTAGACCTCTCATGATTTTAAACACCTCTATCATATTCCCCCTCGGCCGTCTCTTCTCCAAGCTGAAAAGTCCTAACCTCTTTAGTCTTTCCTCATAGGGGATCAGATCTTAGTCCATTTGGTGAAAGGTTTTATCTCATCTAATCTTAAATTTATTCCATAGGACTACCCGGAGCATTTTACAACATCTGGAAATAAAATTTAAAAACAAAGAAATTACAGCTACAAATTAAATGTGACATATTAACGTATTTAGGGAGGCTATCCCCTGTTTGATTTCTGAGTTGGGTCTTCCGCACTTGTGGTTGGCTGGGGCTGCAAATGTTCTGGGGACAGGGTTCAGTGCCCTTAGGCGGTGGGAAGGAGGAGTCGTGGTCATTGTTGATACGTGGTGGTTAGATTTAGGGCCCATGATGCAGGCTTCTGGAAGGAGCTCTGGAGCATGATTCCTGACCTAACTGCAATGAGAATAAGAGTAATAGGGGGCAAATCCCCAGGCAGCTGCAAATGAAGGCTCATGGCACCAGAATCCCAGCCCTGGTTCTGACTGAGCTGGAAGAAAAAGGAGAAAGGAGAAACTGCCAGGCTTAAAAAAAAAAAAAGAAAAAATTGTCAGATTTGTGTTTCTGAAAACTAGATTTTACTCTAGCTGACTCACACCATCGAGAGACCATGTCTATGATGATTGCTTTAGAAATAATGGAAAATCAGCCTTTGGAAACCAATGGATAATGTACTGCAGAAGAACATTATCATAAAACTAGTTGAAGAGGCAAGTCAAAAATGATGGTCTGAGTCTGTCTGCCCACCCGCCCTCTTACCCCCGAGTCTGATTTCTGCCTGAACTACTGTCTCCCACAGCAGCATGGTCCATTGGTGCTGCGTTTCTCACCTGCCCCAACTGGGGCCAGCACAGTACATTATCTTCAGGCTGGCCCCTCTGCGTCCCCAAATGGTACAGCGGTGGACAGCACATGGCACACAGGCCACTCATTCGCAGAGGACTATCCTGAAACACTGACTACCCAACTGGCTACTAAATAGGTAAAGATATGGGGCTCGAGAAAGATATTTTCATTCCCGCTTTCAAATTATTCAAGATGTACGATGCACCACACTGCATACTTTTTCCATTTGATTATGCAAGCTCCTCACCAAGTTCGCAATTGATCAGAATTTGAGTTGTCAAAACTAACTGAGCAACACTGAGCTTGCAGACAAGGGAAGAGGTGGGAGGGAGGAGAGGTGTTTGTGACTGCATTAGTGCCGCACACATCCTAATTAAATTCAGACATTAAGGGGCCTTTGCAATAAAACTCGTGTAAAACCAGTTTTAGCATGGACTCACAAAATAATTTAGCAGGCACATTAAAATGCCAGTCATCAGGTGTGTACAAAAATGTGAGAAATGGCATGCGCACTCTGTTCCTTTGTACAGAAAACTGAAAATGTAGTGGCTAAATAGCGTGTGCACGTTAAGCTGAGCATGCTCGGTTCCCTCTACCTCTTGACTCCTCCTGCTGGCTTCCAAGGAGTAATGCAGGTAAGCCTGATGTGTGGGCGCTGCTTTCAGTACAGAGGGAAAAAGATGGAGCTCTAGTGTACACCAAGTGAGAAGATCAAAGAAGAGCACAGCTGCATCGGTAAGGGTCTTCAGAGAGTGGCCTGGGATAGTGTAGATAGAGACAGAAGGGAGCATGCAAGTGGGAGACTCAGAGAGGAATCTGGCGGCCCTGAGTCGGAAGGGCACCAGCATTTGACCCTTTCCTCCCTCTATGGCCACGCTGTAGTAATAAAGCCTATTTTGTGCTGCATAATGAGTGAATAAAAGAAACTCCAAAACTGTCAGAGTTCTCATATCCCCCATAACATATCCTACAAATTTGTGGTGGTTCGGACATCAAGCAAAAAAGGTATCACAGGGATACAGAGAAATAGACATAGTGATTTTATAAGCCTTCTTTTGCTTTGCAAAGTAGGCTAAAAAAAACCCTGTAAATCCTTTAAAACAAAAGGGTCCATTTTTAGCTGCTGTCCAGCCAACAAAGTTAACCAGATAAACTTATCTTATCCCAGGAATGCTCCAAGTTATCTGGCGAGGTTTTATCCAGCTAATATAGGGGTCATTTTCTTACCATTTCGCATGCGATAGCTTCATAGGGGCGGAGTCGGGGTGGCGACAGCACCGGAAGAGGAGGAGTTGGGGCAGCACCGGGGTGGATACATCGCTAGCGGCGAAAAGGTAAGAACCCTTATCGCTGCCAGTAGCACGCCCAATAGCGCCACCTTTTACGATGACGCAATTGGGTGCGAAAGCCGGCAGCGATAACACCGCCGTGGTGCAATTGCTGCCGGCTTTCGCAGGACCGCCCCTTGCCCCCCGTTACCGCGCGATTCAAAGAGCTCTGCGCCGTAGGAAAATCCAGGCCATAGTCAGATAACTCGAAGGCAGTCCCCAGCGGGAATTTTCAAATCCACCATTTGACTGGCTCAGTCCATATGTATTCTTTTGTTAAGTCCAAATTTAGCCAGACAAATGGTGCTGAATATCTGCCTCTCGGAACAGATTGAAACATATTTCTCCCACTTTCCTTCAATTCAAAGTTATTTATACAACTATAATGAAGAACAAACATCCCCAGAGGCCCTAGTTTCCTGCAGCAGCTCAGAGGTGGATTCTGTGGCAACTTTGTGGCACATTTATACAAATTTGCATCATTTAAATTTTATATTGGCATTTTATTTCCCAATTATAAAAATACATTTCCATCTTTGATTGTGTGTCTGTATAATTTGTTTTGGCTGGGGAAGAGAGATCTCAGGTATCCACATAGGGACAGGGACATGGGACAAGGAAGGGATCTTAGGAATGGGGAGAGGGTGAGAAGACCAGGGCAGGGGAGAAGAGAGTGAGAGAGGACCTGGGATGGGAGAGGAGAGACAGAGTGGATCAAATGTAGGAAAGGTGAAAGGGAGAGAGGACTATTTATTTATTTATTTATTTAAAGGCTTTTATATACCGGAGTTCATGCACTAGTGCATACCACTTCGGTTTACACGGAACAAGGAACAGAAAATTACATCAAACAGATTGAACAATTAAACAAATATACAATTACATCCAACAATTGGGTATAAATAACATGGCTAACTTAGTAGGAACTTAGAGTTAGAGGTGAAGGAGAGAAATAGTACCAAGTGGTAATAGAACAATGTTAATAGCTAAATAATAAATATAAATAGTAAATACAAGTTCTTATAATAAATACAGGTGTTTACAGATTACAGTCTTCAAGAAAAGTTTACGTCTACAGAATAGGGTTAAGTAAATAAGAACTGGCGGTTATTTCTATAGGAGTGAAGACTTCAAAAACTAAGGTTACATCTGGATTAAGAGGTATTGGTGTAGCATGTTCAAATATTTAATGATTTGGAATTGTGAGACCAAGGATAAAATTAGGAGTTGTTTGATATGATTATAAAAGCGAGAATGATTCAAGTTCTGGGATGTGGTTCTGAGCTAGACCTTTAAGTGTAGGCTTTTGTAAAGAGCCAGGTCTTGAGTTTCTTTTTGAATGTTCGAGTACACGTTTCGAGGCGAATGTCCGTGGGGAGGGCATTCCAATGAAGGGGGCTGGCAGTCGAGAATGCACATTTCTTGAGTGAGGACTTGGCTGAAGGTACGTGTAAGGTGCCTAAGTATCTGTTTCTGATTGGTCGTGAAGACTCGTGTAGGCGAAGTGGAAGGCTTAGATCTAGCGACGTTTGTGAATGGATGTTCTTGTGTGTTATAGTTAGCACTTTGAAAATGATTCTGGATCTGATGGGGAGCCAGTGTAAGTGTTTTAGTATGGGTGTTATGTGTTCACTTCTGCTGGTGTTAGTAAGAATCCTTGCGGCGGAGTTCTGCAACATTTGTAGAGGTTTTGTGGTTATGGTTGGAAGGTCTATAAGCAGAGAGTTGCAGTAATCGATTTTGGAAAATAGTATTGTTTGGAGGACTGTTCTGAAGTCCTGAAAATGCAGGAGAGGTTTCAGCTTTTTCAGAATATGTAGTTTATAATAGCATTCTTTCGTTGTGTTCTTGACAAATTCTTTGAGGTTCAGCCTTTTGTCTAAGGTGACCCCAAGGTCTCTTACTTGAGTGGAATTGATCATTGGTGGTGAGGTTAGGTTGTTGGTAGGCTGAAGGTTCTCATCTGGAGTGATAAGCAAAAGTTCTGTTTTTGACGTATTAAGTACTAGGTTAAGGCTAGATAGGAGTGAGTTTATGGACTGTAGACAATTGTTCCAGAAGTTGATGGTGCTGGAGATGGAGTCAGTGATTGGCAGCAGAATCTGAACATCGTCTGCGTATATGAAGTGTGTGACCTTAAGACTTGAGAGTAGATGACATAGGGGGAGAAGATAGATGTTAAAGAGGGTGGGGGAGAGAGAGGATCCTTGGGGAACTCCGAAAGAGGATTTGACCGGGAGGGAATCCTTGTTGCTGATTCTGACCTTGAAAGTCCTATTGTGTAGGAAGGATCTGAACCATTCCAGGGCTGATCCTGAGATGCCTATGTCTGAGAGCCGGTCGATCAGGATAGAGTGTTTTACGGTATCAAACGCAGCTGATAGGTCGAGGAGAATCAGGAGGTATGGGGTCTTTTTCTCCAGACCTACGAGGACTCTGTCAGTTAGAGAGGTTAGGAGGGATTCCGTACTAAGGGATTTGCGGAATCCGAATTGGGCTGTTGTGAGTATTTTATGCTCTTCTAGGTATTCAGATAACTGTTTGTTGACTATCCTCTCCATAAGTTTGGCTACAAATGGAAGGTTAGCTATGGGGCGAAAATTAGCTGGGTCTGTAGGGTCCAAGTTGGGTTTTTTGAGGAGAGGTTTGAGGGTGGCTAGTTTCAGGATGTCTGGTACTAGTCCTTGGGTTAGCGAGCTATTAATTATCTCTGCTAAGGGCTTCGCTATGATGTTCGGAATGGTGAGTAGGAGTTTAGAAGGGATGGAATCTGTCGGGTGAGTGGAGGGTTTCATCTTTTTGAGAGTCATTTCTATTTCAAGTGAGGAGATAGGTTCGAATGAATCTAGGTTTATGTTCTGGTTGCGTGAAGGAGTGATGATAGAAGGAGGTACTGTGTTACTGGTTGCCAGAGGGGCCATTAGCTTGAGAATTTTGTTTTCAAAAAATTGAGCAAGTTCTGTGCATCTTGATTGTGCTTGATCATCTGGGATAGTTGGTGAGGTGGGTTTTGTGAGCTCTGAGACATATGTGAACAGCGCTTTGGGATCAAAGGAAAAATTGTGAATTTTGTGGGCATAAAAATCTCTCTTTGTGCGAAGGATGTTGTTTCTGTAGTTGTGCATGAGGGTTTTGTACTCATTCAGTGTAGTGTTGGAAGGATTCCTCCGCCATGCGTGTTCTTTTTTTCTCAATTCTAATTTGATGGTTTTTAGTTCCTAGGAAAAAGGGAGAGGATAGAGAGAGGGAGACCTGGGATTTAGGATAGGAGAGGGATTTAGGAGAGGAGAGGGAGACCTGGGATTTAGGATAGGAGAGGGCGAGATCAATAGGGATTGGGGGAGGAGGTGGAGAGCGCAACAAAAGGAAAGGGTGAGATGACTGGGGGAAGGGGGGGGAGATACGAGAGAACAGAGGCAGAGAGGACCAGAATGTGGCACGGAGAAGGCGAGAGGGGGATGGGAGTGGAGCAAGGATCTGGGATCAGCCAATGTTCTTCTCCCCCCCGTTCCTCTTCCCTACCCAACCAGTTCCCCTCTCTCTCTCTCTCTTCACTTCTCTCCCCTTTCTCCCCCAATTTCCCTGCCGCTGACAGAGCCGGCGGAAGGAGAAGAAGCAATTCCAAATGCCAGTCAGACCGCAGGCGCGCGCAGAGGAGGGGGGGCGCAGCCCAGTGCACTCTTGCCTCCAACTCTCTTCCTGTCAGCTCAATTGGCGGAGGCGAGCGAGGTGCTGGCAGAGTTAAGGGGGAGGAGGGAGAGAAGTGCCCCCCACACACCCCTGACCCAGCTCCTGGTTCCCACGGTTCTGCAGGGGTCCTGGCGATTCCACGACAGGGGACCCGGATTTTGTCGCTGCTGCCTTGCCCATAGAATGTGCCTGTTTTCTGTAGCTGACAGATCTGCTTGCATTGTTAGGGATCTTTAGCCTTTGAAATACATTTTTCACTGAAAGGACGTGTGAGTGGCCATAGTAGTGGACAGAGTGATGGGCTTGAAAAGAGGAGACCGGAGCTCCAATTCTGTTTCTTCCCCCGACACCCGCTGTAACCTTGGACCGATTCTTTTACCTCTCATTTCCATAGATGTCTATTTAGATCTTGTTTTCATGGGCATGGGCTCACTGCATAGGTAGCGTCTTGTACAGCGCCCTGGTCAGGGTGCCATTTTCCTGCCTCACTAAATGAAAACCCACTGAACGCTCTAGGCATGCACAATCTGACAATGAGCTTATTTTAAAACCTGCTCTGTGGCTCCTCTCACCAGGGATAGATGAATGCATTTACATTTTTATGATGCTTTCATCCAAATGTAGATACAGTCTGCAAGGGCCACAAAGCGGTCTGATTTTCAGGATATCCATAACACACATTCATCAGATGTATTTGCATGCATTTGGTCCACAAATCAGGCATAATTTCCTTATTATGTTATCGTGAAAACCAGCCCTGATTACAATTCACAAAGGACTATAGCAGGTACCTTTTAAGCAGTAAGATAACAAAGCCATTGAATATCATTAACATGCAAATGTTTTATGATGTATACTTTAAAAAAAAAAATACAAGTCTTCCCCTCATTTTGAATATGGAAACTTTTAGCAAGCATAGGTAATTTTTTTGTGCCAAAACTTAAATACTTCACTACAAAATAATACAAGATCATAAGACCATAAGAGATGCCATTTGGGTCATCCTGTCTCTGACAGTGGTCCGTCCAGATCACTTGGAAGTACCCAGCAGATTCTAATGGGAAAGTCCATTCCATGTTGGTCACTCCCAGAAGTAAGAAGTGGAGACAAATCTATTGGGCTATTTATGTATTTATTTTCACAATTTATAACCTGTTCTATCCATAGTTCTAGGTGGATAACAAGGGTACATGCACAATTAATATAAAGACATTCATGACAAATACACAAAAGAATAACAAAAAATTCGAAAAACACATTAACTGCAGAAAAAAAAGAAAGCTTTAGCATCCATGCTAAAAGTCAGTGTCATGGGCTGGCAAGCTGCATCCAGGGAGTGTACCCCTACAGAGGTAGTACAGGGCTGCAGGACAGGACTGGAGCCGGTCTTCTGCCTAACCAGCCCCCTCCCCTGAAGGTTATGGACCTGTCTTCCAGAAATGTTTCCAAATCTTTTTTAAACCCACATTCTCATAGCTTAATTGTGCATTGATGCGAAAAAAAAAAATATATATATATATGCTCTTAAAATTCTTAAATACAGCTTAAGTGTGCTACAGGTTAGCTTCATAGAATGTCTCTTGGCCCTAGTCTCATTTCATAGAAAAATAACCATGTGTTTATTTATTTATTTTAATTTGTACATCGGTATTCTGGTACAATCATACCGGTTTATCATTCTCTACTAACTTGTTCTACACTGTTCATGAGTGTGTACACCTCAATCACATCCTCTCTCAGTCATTTTTTTTCTTTTAAGTTAAGCCCTTCCATCCTCTTAATCATTTTTGTTGCTCTTCTCTGTCCTGTCTGTCTAGAAAGCTTTTCAGTGATTGTTCCATCAGGCTGTGGCTATGCTCCTCTATCCATTGCTTTTTGCTGCCTCCGAACAGAGCTGAAACTTGCTTTGAGGTATATATAGAAAAGCAGGATATCAAATATAAATAAGAAAAATAATTTCCCAATGTGACTATGGTCCCTGGGCCAAGTTCTTCCTGGAAGCAGAGGGCTCCCTAGCTAGGAATATATATGTTCTGAAGGCCAGCCATTGTGCAAGACTGTAAGAAGGAAAAAAACAGTCGGGATGTGCAATCGTGTTCATTCGTTTCAGGAGTTTATGTGCTTAAATTATTTTACTTGCATAAAATTTGATTTTTATACACCTTATACACAGAAAATTCAGTTTTATGTGCATAAACTACCAAAATGAATGAAAAGCTGAAAAAAAAAACCACATGCCAAAAAAAAAAGGACAAATGAATGAATGAATTGAGCCAAAAATGTTTTATGGGCACATTCCTAATAAGCAGAGAAAGCTCACACTTGGAAAAAGGATTTCCCTGCCTAAATAAAGAAATATCAGCTGTTAATGTGCTGTAATTTCTTTGGTTTCTTCTCCTTCTCCCCCGTGTATATGCCAGGGCCTAGCCAGCCCCCACTTCTCCCTCCTGTGGAGCTGTTGGGCTGCAGAAAGGGGCAAGTCCCCAATTGCTCCTGCCCCCCCCCCCCCCCATCTGCTCCCTTTCTAAAATGGCACCGGCCTGAGGGTCAGCCATCGCCATGTTGTTTTACGGCCAGAGTGCTGGCAACCAGAAGAGAGGAAGTAGGGTGGAGTCGCCTGGCTGTATAAAAACAGGGGGCCTGCTGGAAGCAGAGGAGAAGGAAAAGGAGGCAGCTGGTGCACAGCTTGGGGGCGATCCCACAGTGGAGAAACTTTCTGAAGACGAAGCAGGTCAGAGCTAGACTTGAGGGGCAAGGACAAAGCTAAACCAGAAGTGGCTTTTGTTCTCGGAGGCTTGAAAAGGAAGCTTTGCCGAATTAAATCAATTAAATGGGGAATGCGGCTTGAGAAAAAGTGCCCTGAAGCCAAGAGCATTTTTTTCCCCCTGTGTTTTGGGATAGTTTCATTACAGAGCTACATGCCTGGAAATAACCCATATGTCGAGTGAATTGAGCAGAGAGGGTGCCTCTCTGTCGGTAAGGAGTTTTAGGCTGCCTAGGAGCGGGCTTGTTAGGGATTAATAAGTGAAGCAGTTACATGTTTGCCTGAGTTGCCAAAGAAATGGAAAGTAAAGCTGCAGTTTTCTCTGAAACTTTGGAGGCCGCACCTGGCAGCATTACCGCCTTCCTCTAATTGCAGTGCTGACATGGATGCAGAGTGAGTGAGGCCAACCTCCTGAATGTTTGCTTTTCTTACTGTTTGTTTGTTTGTTTGTTTGTTTTTTGTTGTTTTTTTTTTTAAACACTGCAACTGAACCAGAAGCAGTTCAGCTGGGTTAAAATGTTTTTTACTTGGCTAGATGTGAAGAGCCAAGCTGCAGGTGGGTTGGGGGACTGGACTTAATGAGAAAGATCTTTAATTACTGGCTTTGGGGGGTGCTGCAGTTCCCCTCAGTCCATGAAAGAGGAGCCCTCCCCATCAAAGCAACTTGGCCATGAAAAATGAGATGAACCGGTTTAGTTAACAGTGAAGGAGCAGGTCCTAGTTACTGGCACCATTCTTTATTTTCCGCCCTGGTGCAAAGAAAAGGAATTATTACCGAAGTAAGGAAGTCTGCTAATTTGGGACTGTGGAATTCAGAGCTTGCTGGTAAATCGGACTAATTGAAGCCATCAGCAATGGGATATTAATTGCTGCTCCTAGACCCCGTAGAACTGCAAAGCTACATGGGAAATTGTATGTTTTTCTTTTTTAATTGAAAGCTAACCGGATGAAGTGTAATTATTGTTTTGATAAGAGAAAAGGCAAATAATTGAAAATGAACAACCAGCCTTGTATGGAAGAAGGAAATGCAGTTCTTTTTCTCTAAATACTTATTAGTCTTGGACTGTGACTGGAAACGCCCATTCAGAACGGCACTTTCCCTGGGAGCAAAGGGACATGGAGGGACAGCAAGAGTCTGAAGGTCGTGCAATGGTGCGTATCAGTAATGAGAGGTTAAGCGCTGCCACTCCACATCTGTATGAGAACCACATAATGAAGAAGGGCTGGCAGGAGCTAACAAACTGTTGGTGTTTGAGGTAGTTATGGTTGGATCCTTGGGCCGGTGGCAGATGACCACACCCCCAGGGGGAATATCCCGAGAGGGACCACCGGTCAGGCTCAGAGTATGGAGACAGACACACACACGCTCTTTTATTAAACAGTATATTGAACCACCAGAGGTGGCAGTAGTGAGCTGAAGTGCCCGGCAGGACTGTAGTCCCTCAGGTACTGGAACAGCGATCCTGGATAACTGAGCTGTAGAGAAACTGAATATAGTGAGTAGGCTTGGTATGCAGAGTTCATGTACTGAACCAGATGGTAACACTCGCACAATAGAAGTAGTCCAGGTGTTGGAATGAGTTAGGCCCTCGAGGAGCGAGTACCTGGTTCCAGGGAAAGCTCTGAGAGAGAGAAACTCACTGGTGTAGTAGGCAGTGATGATTTCCAGGCAGAATAAGTATTCAGCAACCAGTCTGGGAACATGGGCCCTCGAGGAGCGAGTGCCGGTTCCTGACTGTGTCCTGATAAACAAAGAGAGCGAGGCCCCCGAGGAGCGGGTACCCCTGGTAAGTCCGAGGAGGCAGATCAGCTTAGGTAGAGTAACCCTTGTACCATAACCTTTGCTAACTCGATTCGTTAGTGATTTCTAAGACCTTATATATCCGGTACTGCTGACGTCATCTCAGGGGGACGCCCCTAAGGTTTGCGCCATTGCTGGTACATCAGTCGGGGCCGTGCCGCGTGCGTGCCCTTAGGCCATTGCAGCGTCGAGCCGCTCTGGAGATGCCGGAGGAAGACAGCAGAATGACGCCGCGGCAGCCAACCTTCCACTTGAGTAAGAGGGAGTCGCCAAGGAGGTGAGGAGGGTGGAGTGGAGACGTCGAGCAGCGACGGTCGCAACACAAACAGGCCGATACAGTACAGTGCGCTCCACTGTTAACCCGCATTTGGATGCGCGTTTTTGACGCGCTAGCTTTACCCTTACCCAATAAGGGGTAATAGTGCATCGAAAATGCGCAGCCAACCCTCCCGAAACTAATAGCGCCTGCAACATGCAAATGCATGTTGATGGCCCTATTAGTTATTCCCGCGCGATTCAGTAAGTAAAATGTGCAGCCAAGCCGCACATTTTACTTTCAGAAATTAGTGCCTACCCAAAGGTAGGCGTTAATTTCTGCCGGCACCAGGAAAGTGCACAGAAAAGCAGTAAAAACTGCTTCTCTGTACACCCTCCAACTTAATATCATGGTGATATTAAGTCTGAGGTCCCAAAAGTAAAAAATAAAAATAAAAAAATAAAAATTTAAAATCAGCTCGCAGGTTGAAAACCGGACGCTCAATTTTGCCGGTATCCGGTTTCTGAACCCGTGGCTGTCAGCGGGTTTGAGAACCGATGCTGGCAAAATTGAGTGTCGGCTGGCAAACTTGCTGACAGCCGCCGCTCCTGTCAAAAAAGAGGCGCTAGGGATGCGCTAGTGTCCCTAGCGCCTCTTTTTGCCGCGGGCCCTCATTTGAATACTAAATCGCGTGCACAGGAGAGCAGGTGCTCGCCTGCTGTCCCGTGACTTTTACTGTATCAGCCTGTAAGAAAGTGAAAGAGTGGGGGGAATCACGGTGCCCATCACAGTCCTGGGGACATTAGTCTGCCAGATTATTGCTAAGGAAGTGAGATTGCCAGGTTGTTTTGCCACAGGTGCAAGTCTGCACAAGCCATTTGGTCTACAGGAAGCTGTTCTAAGTCCCTGCCTCATCACACTGACTACACAACAGAATAAATGCAATGCCATTGTCTACCTTTATTTATTTAATTACCGTTACTTATTGCCTGCACCCTCCAAAGCTGTATGCAAATTTATACATAAAACACACAGGAGAAAGACAGATGCTGGACACTACTGGAACCTGAAGACAGATTAAGTAAAAGAAATACATTCTGCACCGGAGAAATAGTAATTATAGACAGTAAGAGACACATTCTGCTAGCAGGGACCTGGTTCTTGAACAATAGATGACAGAATGGTCAAGTTACTGGGCACAAGGGGGTGAAAAGGCTGCAAGAAATAAGAATGTATTAAGGACCTTTATGAATGGATCGGTATCTTCCATGATGCGAAGTTGTGAAAGAAGAGCGTTCTAAAGAATTGAGCCAGATAAGAAAAAAGCCCATTCTTGAGTTGTAAGTAAGTGACCTTGTCGTGAAGAAGGGATATCCCAGATGATGCTGGTTGGAGGGGCGAAGAGTCCTCCTTGGGGTGTATAGTCTTGTTGTGGAGCTTAACTAGGGAGAAGTAATGTTATACAGGAGAGTGTGGATGATAACTGCAAGCTTGCATTGCATTTGCTGGTATGTTGGAAGCCAATGTCAAGATTGTAAGACTAGAAAGATATGATCCCGGCTGTGTGCCAGTCAGCAGGCGGGCTGCAGAATTTCAGATTATCCATCGTGCTTTGAGTGAATTCTGCGGAAGGCCTGTAAATAGTAAGTTACAGTAGTCTAGTGACTGGAGTACAATTCTAAGATGTGATGGATCAAGAAGTGGTTTGAGATGGTGCATTAATTTAAGTCTGGCAAAGGATGTTTGTATTGTTGAACTTCTGTTTTTAATACTTAGTTTCAGTTTGCTGTTCCGAAAGATGTACAGAGTACTGTGGATTTCACTGTATTTCCTTTCTGGAAACTGGCCTGAAGCGTTCTATTGTTGCAATATCTTTTATATTTAATTTTGCAGTGAATTAAAGCATAAATGGAATAGCTTTTACAAAATATTTCTTCTCACCTATAGGACAACATGAGGAAAGCCAAATGTATTACTTGGATTATTGTTTTAAATTTCATGAAAGGCTTAAAGGACACTACGCATACAACAGTCTAGGTCAAATAATTTAGATTGGGATTAGCATTTTGAAGTCTCGCACATCATTGAGATTCAGGTAATTGTAGAGAAAACAAGTGCTGCAAGGTTTTGGTTCTTGTTTATTTTAACTATGAATTAGTTGTCCTGGCTATTCATATTTTAAGTTATAAGTACATTAAATATGGTTATTGAACAGCATTTCTTGAGATCCATTGTAACTGTAGCTGGCAAATGGAAACTACTAGAATGGAAGAACTGATATAGATGGGCAAATTCCAGACTGTCCATTTTTCACAAGATTATCCCTTGAGACGTTTTCAAATGCAGATAAAATTTCAGCTCTAAATAATGTGCTATACCTTTTTTCTGATCTTGAGTTATGGGTTTGGGGTTTTTTTTTGCCTATATCTGACTGTAAAAGCCCCAGAGCTGAGTAAGGAGGCCACAAAGGTGCATGTGATGGGTTGACTGGCAGAACAATTGAATGAGCATGGAGGGAAAGGCATGTCTGGATGTGTCTAGGAACTATGAAAACACCAGCTGTCTGTTCTCTGTCTGACAGAAGATATATATCGACTCCTTTGGTACAGCGCAGAAACAGCAACAAAAAATGTTCCCCGGGATGCATGTATTTCAGGCCTGGAGATATTGCTAGTTGCTTCTGCCTGGTGTTAATAATCTTGGAAACCATTAAAAGCATTGTTAGTGGCAGAACACAACGCTGCTTCTGTTCCACCTAGTATTCATTGAGGCAGTACCTACTACTTCTATTACTATAGTGCTACTTGACGCACAGAATTTATAATCTAATAATGTGAACTAAGAGGGTTAAGAAATAAACAAAATGCATTGTTTTTGTGAAGGATGCTTTAGTCGGCGGGCAGGCACAACCAGGTCTGGTTTTTTGGACACCCACAATGAATATGCATATAATGAAGGCAGTGAATGCAGATGTACCTCATGCATATTCATTGTGGGTATCTTAAAAACCAGACCTGGTTGTGGCACTCCAGGAGCAGCATTGCCTACCTCTGGAATAATCATATGAGTTAGTTAACATTGTATTCAGTTAAGCTCATCATCTGTCTTAAGTTATATTGTTGTATCTCCTCTATCTCCTCCCCACAAACAGAGGTGTGTTATATTTATTTTAGTGAAAGTAATAACATATATATTGAAAAAAGGTTTACAGAAGTCATCACTGTTCCGAAAAAAGCACTGTAGTAGTGTTTATAATGTATGTTTGAAGTACGATTGATCGCAGTCCATTGTTTTTGTATGTTGTAGTAAAGTTCAGTTGTTGCACACTGACAGGGATAAACATAATATTTCTCAATCAGTGAACCATAAAATTTCAAACAATAAATGTACCATATAAATTCTGTTCTCCCCATATCAGAGGATCTGTTTTCCTTACCATGAGTAACCTGGCAGTACAACTCCATGTGCGTCTGTTAAGCCTAATGTGTTATTAGTACATAATAGGACTTTTTCCATTATCTATGGAGGTCTCTGCTTCATTAAGCAACAGTAGATTAATGACATTTATTAGAATCCCATCCTATTTTACCGAAAAGCCTCTTGGTGAATGCATCGTAGAGGGTTTTACGATCAATCAGTACAGGGAAAAAAAATGGATTTCAAATGATAGTCATTACAGAACAAGAAAACCAGCGACGGTCGAGCAAGTTGAATTAGAAGCACCCTAACAGGGTATATCATTTGTTAGGGAAGGATGAAACTCAACCATAAAATGTTTGGTATCTCATCTGAAAACCTATGGCTGAAACAGTATAGGAGTTTCCTGAAACATCAGACAGAAAATCACGTTCTTACTTTCTATCCATAAATGTTATCGATTCAAATCTAGTTCACACCTCATTTTCCATTTGTTTTCTTTCAAAGTGTTGTTTTACCCTTTAAGCCCATCCTCCTGAGAACTTATCCTGTTTGAGGACAGTATCAGGCAGCGCACCAGCCAGGGTGATCCCAGCCTTCTGAACAAGTCAAGAAGAAGTCAGAGCTCTTCTGGAATGGTTGCATCCTCCAATGGTCACAAAATACCATTCTTCTTTCTATCCTTCTCTTCTCTAGCTTCAGTATCTGGCGTTCCCAACATTCTCAATACTTAGCAGACCTGTGAACAAAAGTTACATTTTGGAACCAAGCACTGTTACCACTGTGGGTCATAGATGGTTACAATATATTCTCTTAGAGGGTAACTTTCATACTGGAAGATTAGGATATTCCGATATTCTTACATTCCTTTTCAGCTCACATGATATGGTATGAACTATAGGGTCCCAACAGCACTAAGATCAATGTGAAATCTGCATAAATACAGTAGTACAACTTGGATAGCATGTCATTCAAGCTGGTTCTTTGTAGAAAGCAATTAATGAAAGTCTTCAGTCATGTGCCTAAAACAAGTAGGCAACATTCAAAAGGAAGTTTTTTGGTTTTTTTTTAATTTAAAGCTAAAGATTGAGAATAGGCGCTCTTGCCAGTCACTTTCATTGGCTTTGCTGTCTTGAACCTGACCGATCCCGCGATATGTGAAATTTTTTTACAGGAATTATTTACAGTCACGTCTGAAATCTCAAGGTGTGCAGGAAAAGCAGTTTCATTTTGCTCTCCTTTTCCTTCTGTTTTGTTTTGTTTCATTTCATGTTATCATTTCAGCATGCGCTCAATTGTTGTAGTGCTCTCGTGCACTTTACAAGCACTTAGCACTTGCTGAAATGAAAACATGAAATGAAACAAAATGTCATTGCTTTCTTGTGTCGTTTCCAATCTGCCATGACACAAAATGAAACAACAAATGTTGTCATTTTCAAATGATTGCACATCGCTAGAAATTTTCAACATGCGGCTGTTCAATACAACAGAAAAAGACAATTGGCCTTGGTGGGCAGAGTTCTTAAACATCTCAATGATGTTGAAAGTCCAGAGAAATGCTTTTCTTGTGCCAGTCCATAGAGAATGAGTCAAGTACATTCGTGTAGCTGCTGGGGCAGAATGTAGAAAACATGCATTTGGCAAAAACTTAAACATGCCAAAGGCTTGGTGCACAACTTGGCCAGTTGCTTGCACATTCCTGGTTCCCACACCAGGAGTCGAACCCAGGCCACATCAGTGAGAGCGCTGAATCCTAACCACTAGACCACCAGGGAGTGCATAAAGTATCAGGTACCACGTGTGTCCTATCCAATCAGGCAAACTTTATTTAAGCTTCCCCTGATACCGCCTCCCACCTTAAGATCCAATTAGGCCTAAGAAGGGCCCACGTGTCTATTGAGTACTGTCAATCCTCTGTTAGTTCTTTGTCCTGTCAATATATCAACCATTGTAGTAGGTCTTTGTTCTGTCACTCGTTCCATCGTTTTCCTCACATTAGCTATGAAAGGTAACCAGCAAGTCAGTATCCCAAGGTCCTTCACATCCACATTGATGTGAAGCAGAAAGAGCTTTCAAACTTTGAAAATAGTTTCTACTCAGGACTGAAACCTAAAATAGAATGTAAAAGGGGGAGATTGGAAAGAGTTTGTGCCAATTTTTATTTCATTTTTTTGACAATACAGCTGCATGAAGGAAACAACTCCCTCACTTCCTTAGTCATGGTTCAGTTTTTCTTGCTCGTTTAATTAAATGTTCTATCCCACTCATCAGATGTGTTTTGCAGGTGCAAATCTCCATGCTGCTCTTACAAGAAAAGTTTGTTGCACATGTGAATATAGTCCGCAATTTTACTAATCTCCTCAGCCCTGTAAATGGAAGGAGACCTGGAGATATTTGTCCTGGGGTATATTTGTGCACACTAATACAGATATTTGGATTAAATTGGACTATCTAAAATCCTCCCACTTCCTGTGCACAATTTTTGGCATGCCTTTAAATGTGGCCAACTTGAGACTATATAGGTTAATTATTGCAACTAGGGAACGTCATTTACTATTGCTCTTACCACTACTTGCAAAATTTCTTGGATTTTGTTGTATTGGTATTTTTATTTATTCTTCAGTTAAATGTTGAAAATGTTGTATGTTTTCAACAGCAATTAAAGTCTTATGCCCAAGGCATTAATTTCT